>NC_091815.1:41424177-42755011 GCF_041296235.1 Equus asinus
TCGCCCTGGCCTCCGTTATCATCAGAGAGTTCATGCTGGGAAAAGACCTTATGAGTGCAGTGAATGTGGAAAGTGTTTTATCTCTAGCTCCCAACTCCATTATCATCAGAGAGTTCACACTGGAGAAAGACCTTATCAGTGTAGTGAATGTGGTGAATGTTTCATCTCTAGCTCCAAACTCCATTATCATCAGATAGTTCACACTGGAGAAAGGCCTTATCAGTGCAGCGAATGTGGAAAATCTTTTTCATCTGGTTCCAACCTTAGTAATCACCAGAGAGTTCACACAGGAGAAAGGCCTTATGAGTGTGGTGAATGTGGGAAATCGTTTATCCAAAGATACCACCTTGTTATACACCAGAGAGTTCACACAGGAGAGAGGCCTTATGAGTGCAGTGAATGTGGGAAATCTTTTTCATCTGGTTCCAACCTCAGTAATCACCAGAGAGTTCACACAGGAGAAAGACCTTATGAGTGCAATGAATGTGGGAAATCCTTTATCCAAAGATATCACCTTCTTATACACCAGCGAGTTCACACAGGAGAAAGGCCTTATGAGTGCAGTGAATGTGGGAAATCTTTCACCACTAGGAGGACTCTCCGTTATCATCAGGAAGTTCACACTGGAGAAAGGCCTTTTGAGTGCAGTGAATGTGGGAAATCTTTTACCTCTAGTTCTACCCTCCGTGATCATCAAAGAGTTCACACAAGCAAAAGGCCATATGTATGCACTGAATGTGGGAAATCTTTTAGAGGAAATTCTTACCTTATTGAACACTGGAGAGTTCACACTGGAGAAAAGCCTTATACATGTAGTGTATGTGGGAAATCTTTTTCGTCTAGCTCTGGCCTTCGTTATCATCAGAGTGTTCACACCGGGTCAAGGCCTTATGAGTGTAGTGAATGTGGGAAATCTTTTCCCAAGAGCTCAGCACTCATTCAGCATCAGAGAGTTCACACAGGAGAAAGGCCTTATGAGTGTGGTGAATGTGGGAAATCCTTTAGGCAAATCTCTGCGCTCCGTCAACATCAGAGAATTCACACTGGAGAAAGGCCTTATGAGTGCAGTGAATGTGGGAAATCTTTTACCCAAAGCTCTGCACTCCGTCAACATCAGAGACTTCACACTGGACCAAAGTCTTATGAGTGATGCCACTGTGGGAAACTCTTTAGCTAAAGCTCTGTGTTCCTTCAATATTAATAGTTCACATTGCATCAAGGTTTTTTGAGTGCAGTGAATGTAGGAGATCCTTTACCCAAAGAATTGCCCTTGTTGTACACTGGTGAACTCACAAAGGAGAAAAACTTTATTAGTGCAGTGAATGTGCAAAATCCTCTATCTCTAGCTCCGCCCTGCATTATCATCACAAACTTACAGAAGGCCTTGTGAGTGCAGTAAATGTGAGAAGTCTTACCTCTAGCTCTGCCCTCTATTGTCATCAGAATTTTCACACAGGAGAAAAGCCTTTTGAATGCAGTGAATTGGGAAATCCTTTAGGGATAGTTCCCAGTTGAATCAATACCAGAGAATTCACACTGGAGAAAAGCCTTATGAGTGTAGTCATTGTGGGAAATCTTTTACCTCTAGTTCCACCCTCCAATGTCTTCAGAGAATTCACAAGAGAAAGGCCTTATGAGTCCAGGGAATGTGAGAATTCCTTCGTCCAAAGGATTTACGTCATTAGACATCATACTGTTCGCGTTGGAAAAAGGCCTTAGATGTACAAGGGAATGTGCAATTTCTTTGTTCAATGTAATCATACTAGAAGAAACCTTGAGGAGCCATCTGTCTGGATTCGATCTCTTACATCCACTTGTCCACAGTGGGGTGATTCCACATAGTTTCAGTTATGTGGGAAGCATGTGTAGCTATGTTGCACTTTATAACTTGCTCAGGGCTCTTTCAAGATTTATGTCACTGCCATTTTCTATTGTTGAAGCCATTTCATCTCTACCACCTGGCAGGTCCACTCAGTGTGCATCAGTCACCACCCCACTGTGCTCAGGGAAGCTGACCTCTGTTCTCTCGTGTATTGAAGTAAATCAGGAGTAGCCTGAGCCCTTAGGGGTCTGTATTCTGTTCTTTCTAACTAGTTTGGGCAAGGACCTGAGCCAGTGTTGATCTAGACAATATCAAATGAGTTTGGCTGGCAACTTGCAGAGGACAACTGTTTTCAGAAATGTGTTGTTCTCACATTGATGAATTTTTCCAGCTTCCAAGTCGCTAAGCCAAAGTGTGCTGCACGTTGCTTTGGTTTGTATAATATGAATGCCTTGCTCATTAAGTCCTTTTTCATTTAGGGTGTTCTGTTTACTGTGTGGGGTATTTTATAAACAGGTTTGGGCTCCAAAAGTGTGAAGGGTGCACAATTTTTATAGTGGTCTCAAACTTTCTGTGCCTCAAGAGTATGTAGTATAATGGCAAAAAAGAACTCGCCAGTTTGGGCAAAATTTGCATTGCTGCCAACAAACCAGGAACCATTACAGGGCTTTGTGGTCATCATTGGAAGCCTGGATGCTATGAGTTTTAGGAGATTCAGATCATCCTGAGGAAGAATCAGATGTGACAATCTCACGTTCTTCTTGGAGCAGCATGAATGTTTTCCACTATTCACTGGGGATTTCAGCATTGTTGACTTTCTTCCCCAGGTCCTGCAAAGAACCATGTCCCCTGATGTCCCCAATTCCATGGGTGGCAGTCAGTGGTTGTAAGACCACTGGGGTCAGGGGAAACCATAAGTGCTACTGAAATTACACTGGATTAGTAGGGATTTGAGGAGACTGCAGCCAACTAGATGGAATGTGCCTCCTCTAAAAGTGCATCCAGAAATGTTTCTGTGACAGTGACTGTGCAGGCTCAGTTTGTACACAAATCTCAGGACCTCCAGGTTTGTTTATCTTGTGTAGCTGCAGTCATTATCAGAGAAAATAATCAAAAGATCTTGGAGATTCCTGTAGTCTCTGAGTGATGTTCACCTCAAGGCCATTGCTGCACAGGCAGGAAAAGAAAGAGAATTGTAGTCCAGAGATGTGACCTAGCCGGCATTCTTGTGGACTCCAATGGAAATATCCTTTGTTACTAGCCAGTATTTGCTGCCACTGAGGCAAGAGTGACTCCCAGAGAACATGAGAAGAAAGATGATGGAGTGAATATAGGATTGCCAAGCCTGTTTTCCAAAAAGAACAGGCAATAAAGAATTTTTTATCTTGAACCATTTTAAAAGTTTTATTAAGGTATAGTTTACATGTAATAAATTGCACGTACTTAATGTATAGTATTTAATAAGTTTTGACATACATATGAACCTGTGATAACATCATCACAGTCATGGTAATGACCATATCTGTCACTGTGTATTTGCCTCATATCCTTCAGTCTCTTTCCCTGTCCTTCACTGCCCTCCAAATAACCATTGATTTACTTTCGCTTACTATAGGTACCTTTGCATTTTCTGGAATGTGTGTCATTGGAATCATTAAATCTTTACATTTTTTTTTCTAATTTCTTTTATGTTGCATAATTACTTTGAGATTCATCAATAATATAAGTAGCTCAACTTTCTTTGTCTTTTTTTTGCTATCTTTGGATATACAACTATTAGTTTATCCATTCATCTCTTAATGGACATTTAGATTGTTACCAGTGTTTTGACTGTTGTAAATAAAGCCTGTACAAGCGTGAACATTACTTTATATGGATATATGTTTCGTTTGTCTTTTGTCAATAACTTAGGGTGTAATGTTTGACACTCAGAATATAGGTGTTAACTTTTGAAGAAACTAACAAATTGTGATCTAAAATGATTGTACCTTTTTTCATTCTTACCAGCAGGGTATGAGAGTTCCATTTCTCCACATTGTAGCAAATACGTGGCTTGGCTTATTTTTAATTTAGCGCTTTTAATTGGTTTTGTAGTGCTGTCTCACTTTGTTTTAATTGCATTTCCCTAAGGATTCCTGATGAGCAGTTTTTCAGATGTTTATTCGCTATCTGTATGTCTTTGGTAAAATATCTGCTCGTAACTTTTCTATTCTTTTGTAAACTTTGGCTATTTTCCTTTTCTTTCACAAACAGGATAATGAAGCAAGAAAGATGTATATTGGAATTTCACTCATTCTTGAATACATGAGTGACTTCTTTGCTTAGTGGGTTAATTGTTTTCAATACTGAAAGAATATATCTTAATTTTTTTTAAATTTTTGGTGCTATGAACAATGTAATGGACACGTATACCATATACTTTTAAGATTAATCTGCATTATTAACATCGTTCCTCTGTTTCTTAAGTCCAGACGTTCTGTAATACAGTAATGTCTTGCCTTGTAGCGTTTTCTCATTTTCCTGTAATTGGTGGGTTGCAGCAGATTGGGGACAAGTTGGCATCAGGATGGCCTGATGGGGAGGGAAAGCCCAGTGGGCAGGGAAAAAGGAGGTGGTGATCAGACTCCCCAAGTGGCTGGAGTTTGAATCTCAGGTTCCTGACCACCACTAGAGCTCACAGTGACTCTCCTTTAGGCCTCAGTTTCTTCCTGTATAAAATGAGGATTAGGGATGACCCTGCCCCTGGACCATTGGAAGAGGTGAAGAGCTCAGGCACCCATTCTTCATTGCACAGCAGCTGCACCTGTGACCTACACCTGCATGCAGTGACAATCCGAGGGAAAGGCACCCCTCTGCCACCAGCAGGCAGGAGGGGGCTACAGGGTACTGAGGTTTCAGCGTGGGTTCCCCACCAGGGACTCTAGGTGATTTCACTAGAGCTCCTGGAGGGCAGGTCACTGACTGTGACATACAGGTGGTGATGGCATTTACCTTGGCCTCTGTGAGGGTCAATAAAAGTAAAAACAGTGATCATTTACCAGCACCACATTTCCAGTGTTTGCTTTTTGAGCATTTTCTCTAATTTCTGTTAGTTCACAACAACCTTGGGAGCTTCTTGGGTGTAATCTGAAATCAGCCCCAGTACATGGAGGACAGGGCGAGACTGAAGAAACAGGCAGACCACTCCACATTGGTAGGTGGCAGTTTTAGTGAGCAAGGGAACTTACAATGCTTGTCTTGGGTGGCCACAAGACAAGTAGTTTTCCACATCTACCTGCGAAATATTAAAAGTGTATATAGAGGGCCTAACTGGATTCAGTCACATATATTGTACAGATGGATTCAACAACACATTTCTATCTCGAGGCTGTGTCCTTGGATCAGCTTCTGGGAGTGGGGAAGGCAAGCAGAATGCACATTCCAAAGATGGGAGGGGGTGAGGAGACTTCAGTTGCCTGGAAACCACTTGCAGGTCACCTGGGTTTTGTGTCTTCTTGATGACCTCCTCCAACAAATTCTTATAACAGACTGGGGAAGGGGGAATTATTATCGTATTGCTGTGGAAAACTAGTATCAGAGAAATGAAGTGGGTTCTCCAGGTTCACACAGATGACAAGTGTCAGATTCAAGAGGCTGGATTCATACCCCTGAGTCTTATGTCCAGAGCTGGGTAGTTTAATCCCTCTACCTCAGCATGTGAAGCACTCAGCTGAGGGCGGACACATGGTGAGGACCAAGGCTCAGCTGCTGCTACTGTTTTCATTGTTGCAATTATTGTCATGATCATTTCCCCTCATTCTTCTGATGTCCCGGAGTGTTTACTTCTGCCCCCAAATTCTCAAGGGAACGCCAGTGATGGTGTTTCTCCAGTGGCTTCACCCATGGGAGGCTTTTCTTTCAGCCACGATTATGTTATGATCAAAGGCCACGTGCTCCTTCCCTTTGGGCCCAGCACAGAGCTCAGGCATTCTGTATGTGTAGGTGATACTGGAGACCTGTGGGCTCCTGGTCTCACTGGGTAAGGACTCCCCTCTTCATGCGGGGATCCACAGCTTCCTTGATTCTGCCCTCAATACAGGCTTGGCTAGTCGAGAAGAACAATGGAGCTCACCTTGCCTCCTCTCTCTAGCTCTCACCGTGTTCTAGACCCAGTCTCACTATGTCTGAATCAGGGATCTTTGGGTAGAAACATTGTCTTTCTAAACACGAACCCTCACCCCAGTGCCCAGCACATTTGGGTCTCGTTCTGAGGCCCTCAAGTGTAGTGCTTACACGCTGTCTGGTGTTCCTAAGCACAAGGCTGTGATGTGCCTTAGAAAGAACATGGGTGTGTTAGATAAGCTTTGTTCGGGCATGAGTTACAGTGCTTCGGCTGCAAGTCCTGTGTTAATCAATGCAGCAAATAAGGTGTGTTTAAATAGACATATACATGAAACGATGTTATGTATTGATCACTTGACAAAAATGTTATAACCAGAGGCTCTCAGGAAACTAAACATGTATCTCCTCTAGGAGCAATGGTTTTGTGTGCACAAATTCAGTACTACAAACACTGAATTAGTGCATACAAAACCACTGCTTTAGAAATCATAACTACCATGAATAAGAGTGGCTTTAGAAAACATAGCTACTGTGAATAATGAGAAGCAACTGTACTTGAGTAAAGCTGTTAAAAAAGCAAAGGCGATTTTCAACATTTGTGTCTTCCCAATTATTTCACCATGCTTTGCTATTGCGCATGTTCTTGAGGTTATTTATGACTGCTGAATCCGTCTGTTGGAACAGAATGCAATGTTGTGCTACTGCACATCTCCTCCTCCCAACTCCACTTTCACTGATGTCATCTTGGAAGCTTGAAATTGGCCATGGAGGGAGCGTGTACACCAGGGAAGCTGACAATCACTACAAACCAGGGCTGGCTTGTTTCACTGAATGTGTAGGCTTTAGAAATTGATGAACACTGTGTTAAGAAAGCAGATTATCCTAAAAAGTGTATAATGTCTATGGCTGTTACATTATGAATAGCACAAAACATTGAGGATACATCCTTCAGTACTCAAAAACAATTATTATATACTGCTCAGTGTTCCCTCGAAATTCACATATGAAGCCTTAACCCCACTGTGACAGTACTTGGAGTTAGTGCATTTAAAGAGATAATTAAAGTTAAATGAGACCATAAGGGTGAGGTTTTAATACAGTGTAACTACTGTTTTTATAATTAAAGGAAAAGACACCAGGGAAGCAGGCACACAGAGAAAAGGCCATGTGAAGACACAGCCAGAAGGTGTCCATCCTCAAGCGAAGGAGAGCTGCCTCAGGAGAAAACCTTGATGGCATCTTGATCTTGGTCTTCTGGCTTGCAGATCAGATTCCTCTATGCATACATGTATAGAGAGAGCAAGCTCTCTGATGTCGCTTCCTTTTCTCATAAGGACACTAGTCCTGTCACATCAGGCCTCATTTAATGTTAATTACCTCTTTTTGGGCCTTATCTTCAAATATAGTCAAATTGGGCATTAGGGCTTCAAATAAGAATGGTGGGGTGGGGGGAGGGGTGAGATAATTCAGTCTACACACTGTGTTGTCTTGGGTGAAGGCCTTCACCCCGTGTGAACATTCTGATGTCTTAGGAAACTGTAGTTTGTAGGCAAAGGACTTCCTACATTCACTGCATTCATAAGGCCTTTTTCCAGTGTGAACTCTGTGATGTTCTAGGAGTAAAAAATCTGCAAGTTTCCCACACTCACTGCAATTGCCTTTCTCCAGTAGGCATTCTCTGGTGTTCAATTAGGTTGGAAGATTGACTAAATGATTGTCCACATTCACTGCACACATAAGGACTTTCTCCAGTGTGAACTCTGTAATGTCTTATGAGGCTGTTCTTGGTGCTGTATAATTTGCCACATATATCACACTTGTGAGGTCTTACTCGAGTGTGAACACACTGGTGATGGAAGAGACTGGAGCTGTAGGCAAAAAATTTCCCACACTCAGTGCACTCATAAGGTCTTTCCCCAGTGTGAATTCTCTGATGTTGAAGGAACACAAATCTTATGCAAAAGAATTTCCTACATTTTTTGTATTTGTATGGCCTTTGTCCAGTATGAACTCTCCAGTGTTTTATCAGGCTGGAGGATTGATCCTTCTCCAGTGTGTGAACTCGCCAGTGTTTAATGAGGCTTTGTTTACTGCTATATAATTTGCCACAGTCATCACACTTGTGAGGTCTTGATAATTGTGAACTCTGGTTTTGGAAGAGACTAGCTGCAGGCAAAGAATTTCCCACACTCACTGCACTCATAAGGGCTTTCTCCAGTGTGAACTATCTGGTGTTTAATGAGGTCAGATCTGTGGTGAAAGGATTTCCCACATTCCCCACACTCATAAGGCTTATCTCCAATGTGAATTCTCTGGTGTGAAATGAGGCCAGATAATGTAGCTAAAGGAACTCCCACGTTTACTACACTCATGGCCTTTCTCCAGTACAAACTCTCCAATATGTAATGAGGTTGGACTTTCTGCTAAATAAATTTCCACATTCATCACATTTGTGAGGTTTTACTCCAGTGAACTTTCTGGTGTTGGAAGAGGTCAACACTTTGACTAAAGGATTTCCACATTCCCCACACTCAGAAGGTTTTTCTCCAGTGTGAACTCTCCAAGGGACAGTGAGGTTACCACTTTTGCTGAAAGATTTCCCACTTCACTGCATGTCACATCTTTCTCTAGTGAAGTCTGGTGCTGAACAAGTATGTGTGGCTGAGAGTTTTTTGCAATCTCCCCAGGTGGAAAGAGTTTTTACACTGAAAGGCTGTGCCACACTCAGCTCCACAGTTTGACTTCTCTCTTGTGTTAGGGGCTTGTTGGTGGAGAAACCCCAAGCTGGTCAAGATAGCTTTTGTAACCTCCTGGTAGGCAAAGGGTTTCTGTGATACATGGAATTTGCAGGCTACATGGAAAAACAAGGCTCTCCACACCCTAATTCTGAAGTGTTTCTAATGTGCTGTTTCTGGTGCTGATGAAGATTTACAGTGAAATAGAATCGTTTCTCACACGCCCAACATGTGTATAGTTTCTGCCCATGATGTGTTCTCTGGTGGTCATCCAAGCACAAAATGTTTCTCAGAACTAGGCCACACATCTCACAGGGCCTTCTGGGGAGATGGAGCAGTCTTAGGAGTCACATGCAACACTCCTTGTACAGAAACACTCTGTTCAAAAGACAAGTCCTCATCCTCCACTCTATGCAGACAACCTGAAAGCAGGGAAATGCTGATGTGCATGTGGGCATTGGTGGGAGGGGGTGACATGTACACAAATGTGTGTGTGACAAACCCAGGAATGAGTCCATGGGTTGTTTCCAGGAGCAGGGAGTTGGTTCAGAGTGAGTGTTGGGCTGCATAGTAGTACAGCCCCATAAAGATTAGGGAGGCTTCCTAAGGTGAAAGATACAACCATCAACCATGAGGTGTGACACAGGGAGGAGAGGTTTGTTTACTATTCATTCCTCTGCAAACAACATTCTGCAAGATTTTGTCTGCTGTTCCCATGTGAGCACTGTGTTGAAGGGCATATCTAGGTACCAGCACATTTGACTGCCACTTAGAAGCTGGTATTCAAGGACTGTTTAAGAATATGTGCACACCTCATGACACAACATGTAGAGATTAATGCTGGAAAGCACTGCAGATGGAACAGTGAGAAAGAAGGGTGAGACCCAGAATCCAAAGACATGAGGATTAGCCCCGGGCTGGAAGTAAGAGTAGAAATGACTAGTAGTAGAATTGACAAGTCAGCAGAGTGTCAAGAATGCAGAAGGAAAGGCAAAAATGGGGTGTGGGCTTGGTGATGGCACCAAAACACTCGTGAAACAGAATAGGCTTCTGGTATGATTTCTACACGGTCCTGACGTCATGTCTGCCTCTAGGTGCCTCTCCTCAGGGCCAGGCTCCCCCTGACCCCATCTTGCTGTGGCTAAACTCATATCCGTCTTGTGAACCACCAAGGGCCCTCCACACCCCTAAGATGAGCAACTACATGGTACCTGGATAATCATTAAGGGAAAGAGAGGACAGATGATCAGCTAGCACTGGCCAAGAACAGCTCAGGACATGATAGCCCACATGAAAGAAGACTATTACAAAGAGAACTTGGAAGGAAGGTCTTGCAAGAGGAGCCCATGGTCCCAGTAAGTACTATGTCAGTGATGGCAAATCCTGGCATGGGGAGGTACTAGGAAATGTCAACTAGAGGAAGAAAGTAGAACCTGGGGCACACAAGTGCCCTATTTCTGGACAAAGTGACCTGGCCAGGGAGAGGGTAAGCAAGGTTGGATTCATTTGGCTGACTGCAAGATGTCTGAACCTGAATCCTTCCCGGCAGGACTGTAGAGAAGCAGGTGTTGGGCCTGCTCAAGGCCAGTGCACACACCTCAGTTGTACCAACCACAGCACCTACGCAGGTAACTGGAGAAGGAAGCAGACACCTTGGTCCTGATGGGTGGAGGACACAGCTGCTCCTGGGGAAAAGGGGAACAGCAGAGACTAGCTCAGGGCACAGAGGTGGATGTGTGGGCTTTCTCTGGCCCTGACGCGGGCCCCGGGCGGTGTTGCCGAGCCTCAGACCCGCTCTGAGAAGCGGGGACAGCGCTTCCTCTGGCGCCGCCTCGGTCCCAGCACCTTGGTGTGGAAACAGCACTCAGCCTGGTCGTCTCTGGTCGGGAGAGAAGCCAAAATGACCGTCCGCAGGACGCTGGGATCTCTGCCCTCTCATTTTGCGACGCGCACGAAGATGCCTCTCTTTTGAGGCTTCATTGGCTCAACGACACCGTCTCTCGACGCCTAGATTTCTGGGTAATGTGGTTCCCACAGATCCCAGGCTGCTGGTAAGGGCGCTGCCTACCGGACTCCTGGAGAAATGGCTGAGTTCCGCCTGGAGGGGCGCCGGGAATCGGTGACTTTGGGCCAAGGGTTGTGAAGGCGCTGCTCCAGTTCTTAAAGGGCTTGTATTCAGGTGTCTTGGGAGTGTCGTGGTAACTGATCACCCGCTTGTTTGTAGACAGATATCAGACACCGTGAAGCTCAGCATGCTCCCAAGAGTAAAAATATTATTTGAAATGCTCCCAACGCCCACAAATCCAAATGCACATATTCCATACCGTCATTCAGATACAATATGCGTCCACTGGAAGCGCCTAGTAAATATTATACTGCGGTTCAAATGCATGCACGCTGAAAACCTCGAATCAGTTTTATCAATCTGTATATATTCGGTCAAGGAGAGGAGGGAAAAAACTACTCCAGATAGTGTCATTACAGGGAAGATAGAGGAGAGATTGGGCCACCGTGAAGCCAGGGTACAAACATGGATATTTGTTTGTGGTTCCCACATGAAACATCCCTTCTGTCTGTATAGTCAATTTGTGTCCAATTCAAGGAGCAGCATTTTAATCCATTTAGAAATGTGACATTGAGAACTGAACTCAGCACGTTAAGAATTCTGTCCAAACTCCTGCACTAAGAGACTTGCCCACACTCTAGGATGCCTTCTAGCAGCATAAGCCCTAGTCTCTAGCATACCTCCAGCCCCCACTTTGACCTCAGCCTCCGTTAAAATGCCAGACTGAGAAAGCTCAAGGCTACCAGGAGAAGTTACTATTTGTTCTAGCTAAACCTGATGATTGACCTCTTTTTTCTTTGAGCCTTTACTATGAAGGACTTCAAATTGTAAATATGTATCTCTTGCACTTCAAAAGTGTCTTTCTCAAGGACTTGAGAGCTGTTCCTTTGAAATGTAGTCGTCAGGAAGGATAAGGCCTCTATCTCCCAGTCTCTGTGGAAGGATAGAATCCTAACTTTCACAACTACTGGCCAGCAGACACGGCCACACTAATCGCATTTACCTTGACAAACCCTTTGTAATTTTTCAGTTTTGTGACTCTGCTGAACCCCTGTTCTCCCTGCTCCCTCATTCTTTTGAAAGGCCCAATCACCTCTGCACAAATCAGAATTGAGTTCAACTCTTTGCTCTACTGTCAGTAGTTACTGAATAAAATATGTTTTTATCTCTTTAATTAATGTCTGGCTGTATTTGTCTTTGATAACATCAATCTCAAAAGGGGAACAAGGAAACAATTCTGTTTCGGTATAGGACAATGGCTGCAGTGTTCAAAGTGAAGCATATATGTCAGTGGTGCTCTGGATCCTGAAATATTGGGAATATTGTAAATCTGTGATTTTATCTCATTGCTGGGAATTGAGTATCATTTCTTTTGTGCTTACAGGGACTGATCTACATGCGGAATTTATATGATCTGTATTAGGGTTCTCCAAAGAAACAGAGCCAATAGGATATATATAAGAAGACATTTATTATACGAATTGGCCAGGCTGAGCCGGTAGCTTAGTGGTTAAGTTCACACACTCCGCTTCAGGGGCCCGGATTTGTGGGTTTGGATCCCAGGCACAGACCTGTACCACTTGTCAGCCCGCGCTGTGGCGGTGTCCCACATACAAAGTAGAGGAAGATTGGCACAGATGTTAGCTCAAGTATAAAAAGAAATTTTTTTAATTATAAGAATTGGCTCACATAGGTAGGGAGATTGAGAAGTCCTCCAATCAGCTGTCTGCAAGCTGGAGGGCCAGGGAAACTGACTGTCTAATTCAGTCCAAGTCTGAAGGCTTGAGAACCAAGGGTCTGCTGGTGTAAATCCCAGTGTCCAAAGGACCAAGATCCAGGAGCTCCCACGTCTGAGGGCAGGAGAAGATAGACTTGTTCTGCACAGACATTAGCAGTGAGTCCAACACATTCGTAGCAACAGCCTTTTCCCTAGACCTTCCCGTGAGACCAAGGCACCATTCTCATCCTGGTGAGACAAAAGCCACATCACCATTCTCATCCTGGTGAACATGTTTGTCTCCTTTTACTTTTCTTTCTTCAGTTTTGTCTTTTTGGATAACCCTGAGTGTGAACCTAGGCCATGGTCTGATGAACACGTCTGCACTGGTGTATTCAGGCTCCCCGACATTCATCCCTTCGTGCTCTTTGCCAGTGACATCCATGCCTCTCAGTTCTGCTTTGCCTGCTGGGCAAGGAAAGTAAAGTTTCCAAGTGTAGTCTCTGGGCTATAAGTTCCCTCTAGAACATCTCACCACTTATTTAATCAACTTTATGTATTTGTAGGCTCACATTTTGTGCTGTTTAATCATCCAGGACATTTTGATTCAAAATTGAATAAGGATGATCATAACTGCATTTTGTATTGTTTATAACATATAAAAACATGAAGGCTACTCATAATTATTCAAACATCATTTTGTAAATTGTATAATGTTGTTTACTAGAGATTCAGAGAATTTTGTGATACTATGTATAGGAAGGTTCAGGGTTTAGGAGTTTGAAGGGGAAACTTACTTGTGACTGGAAATTTATACTGACACCTAAAAGATTTATTTCAAATTACAAAGTAGAGTGGCAAAAAGATGTTTCAGTTGAAGAAAAAAAGACCGGGGAATCCTCTGAATTGGAAAGGCACATGTGGAATTCAAAGAACTGAAGGAAGGTCAATGCCTTTGTCATACAGTTTGTGATGGGGAGAATGGTGAGAAAAGAAGCGGAGAAGCTAGGTGAAGGCTTTCTCTGCCGGGTATCTGAGGACACTTCAACCAATAGAATGATCAGAACTATTCATCACGGAGGTGACGGGGCCTGAGAGTTTCATCAGTTGGGATAAATAATCAGCATTGCTAATGATAAAAAGTGCTAAGTATTCAACTGAAATAAATTTATTTTATTAAACTCTATATTTTAGCACCTTTTAGCATTTGTTTTAATTTAAAGCTTTTTTTGTTGTTTTAAATAGTTCTTAAAAGTAATGCATTTACAGTATTTAGTGGGCAGCTTTTGGAAATTCTGTTTTTATAAAAGTCTCTTTTAGAAAAAAAAAAAAGTCTCTTTTAGAAGTTATGAGCCACTGGCACCTGGAAGCTACTTTCAAATAAATGCTCTTTTCCTCTTCATTACTCAGCTTTAGTAACTCATCTGCCTTTCATTACCAATAACACTTATTAACATAATACTTATATTTTGAAACCCTAACCCCCAAGTGGCTGTATTTGTAGATAGAACATTTATAGAGGTAATTAAGGTTAAATGAGGTCATAAAGGTGAGGCCCTGCTCCATTAGGACTGGTTTCCTTATAAGAATAGGAGTAGACACCAGGAGTACACCCGCAAGGAGAAAAGGCTGTGTGAGGACACGGAAAGAAGATAGCCATATGCAAGCCAAGGAGAGAGGCCTCAGGAGAAACCAAACCTGCTGACACCTTCATCTCAGACTTCCAGCATCCAGAACTGTGAGAAAGTAAACTTCTGTTGTTTAAGCTAACCAGTCTATGGTATTTTATTATGGGAGTTCCAGCAGGCTAACACAGTTGCCATTTAATGTGTTTTCTTCACCAAATAAATAATGAGGCTCAACATCTAAAGAGATACAATCAGGGGACACAATTTGTATAATTCTAAAAATGCTACAAAACTATAAATTAGTTTCTTTAAAAATTGGGGAGATTTAGTTTGGAGCTTCCTTTTTGCTTCTACTTTTGTTGGAAACCAAAACTTATCTCCAATTTGCAAAGTCCAAAAAGAAGCCAAGTAACGGGAGTCAGATGCACAGGAGGTGAGGTTGCATCCTGCCATTCTCCTGCTAGGGCACTTTCGAAACCTGCACAGGGAAGTGGAACCCAGAGAGCAGAGGGTGGAGGCAACGGACTCAGAGATTAGGGCTGGGCAGGCAACAGAAAATCCTGCAGCTGAGTCCTCTTGGGGGCCTTCCTTTGACTAGGGGGTGGGGGTGGGGGGGAAGCTAAAGCTTTAGGCCAGGCTTTTTCAATGCCCCTACCACAGAGATGGAGACCCTCCCTCTCACATCAGAGGTCAGGTGCAGACAGGCACCTCCAGCCACTGAATCCCAGCTTTCCCTTCCAAAGGCAGCATCTTCACTGGTGGCCCCAGAGGCCCACTTTAGCACCCGAGCAGTGCCAGTCTCACATGTTGGGACAATCTCAGGGACAGATCTGCAAGGCAAGGTGCAGCTGGCAGGATGTGGCCCTCCTGAACACTGTGTTGGGCACCACAAGCAACCTTACCCTACAAGCAAGATGGGACAGTTCTGGTTCCCCAGGCCTAGTTCAGCATCACCAGCCTCCTGGCCTTCATGAGACACTCCCTGGTCCTGGGTCTCAGCCCTGACAACACTTGAGAGCGGCCTGAGCAACAAGGAGAAACTCTGAAAGACTTTAGGAGTTTCTGTGGCCTGGAAGGAGGGGCCCTGTGGGTAGGCTTGGTCCAGCTCCCTCATTGCGTGGGCCAGCTTGCAGCATGCAGACAACAAAATGGAAAGCAGTCTTCACAAAGAGGCAGCTTTAGGTCCACAAAGTGTGGAGATGAGGAGGGATCAGGTATGAAATGAGGAAGTAGCTGTTGATTGTCCAACATACATTAAGTAAGAAAATCAACCTATGGATCAGTATACAATGCATGCCTTGATTTTTACTAAGAAAAATAACATGTATAGGAATATATTTGAATACACAGACATATACAAGGAGTGATGCACACATGTGCAGACACAGTTCTGAAAGGATAATCCTACACTACAAACTTGGTTTTTCTCCAGGAGCTAAATGATCAGAGCTACTCAAGTTCTATTTTATAAATGTATATAGTATAGTACCTCTTTAATAAAACATTGAAAGTTTGACATTTGTAATACTTTTTAAAGTTTTAGAAAACAAGTGTACACTGATGCGTTTATGCAAGCTCAGTGCAAAAATCTTGCAGGTTTACAAGTGGTTCCAGTTAATTACAAGAAACACGGGCACCTCATACACAGGAATCACAAGAGAAGGTTGGAATGGTCTTCATGTGCATCAAAATCACCTGGAGCTTATTAAGACACAGATTCTAGGGCCTGACTCCCAGAGTGCCTGGTTCAATTGGGCTGCATTCAAAACTGAGAAGATGCATTTCCCATGAGTCCCCAGGTGACACTGACAGTGAAGGTCCAAGGACCAAACTATGAAAACCAGAGTTGTATAAAGTCCTGGCTGCCTGGTTCCAGGCCCAAGTCCACTAAGGTGGAGAATCGTAGGCTCCAAGGGGTAGACCCAAGTTTTCTTACCCACATCCCCTGAGTGTCTCTGCAGTGAGCAAAGGAGATGAATGGCTAACAGGGCTCGAGTCCCAGAACCCCCCCACTGCAGTTGAATGCTGTGAGGGTTCCACCCACCAAAGCCAGCTAGTCACCTTCGTCTTCTGCCCTGAACTTATTTGAAAATACCCACATGACTCATCCCTCACCTCCAAGTATTTTCTTAGTGGCCGTCTTATTAAGGAGCACCCTCCCCTAACCAGCTTTCTCTGCTGTATAGTATTATATTCCATACTATTCTTCTCAGGACATAACACCTTGTATTCTTGTTTTTATTATTTCCACCACATTCTAACTGTGAAGCATGACATGAATGGAGCCATATTAAAATAGAGCCGGAGCAACCATTTCAGAGGAATTGCCTTGCATATCTTGTTTTCTCTATCTTCTAAAATGGACCAAACCGCCACCAACCTTCCAAGAAGTCAGTCAGGACAAGAATATACTGTTTGGAAGAACTGACAGTATTGGACTTTGCTGATGACTGAATCTCAATCAATTAATGAAGTACAAGTCTAGCCTTTTGCCTGATGACTGAATCTCAAGCCAATCTATGAAGTACAAACCTAGCCTTAACTCATTTAGTACCAATGAACTCTTTAATACAACTCACCTCATCCTCTCTTTCTCCCATGAAAGCTGTAATCCCTTCTGTAACTGGGACACTACTTGAGTTTCTTCCTGAATCTGTGCTTCCTGAATTGCAATTCTTTGATGCCAAATAGACACTTCGCCTCTTAAACTGGTTTTTGTTTTTGTAAATTGACATAACTTACTATATAATTTTGTAATTTTCTTTTTCTTTTTTTGAGGAAGATTAGCCCTGAGCTAACATCTGCCGCCAACCCTCCTCTTTTTGCTGAGGAAGACTGGCCCTGAGCTAACATCTGTGCCCATCTTCCTCTAACTTTATAAGTGGGACACCTCCCATAGCATGGCTTGCCACATGGTGCCATGTCCACACCTGGGATCCAAACCGGTGAACCCCTGGCCACTGAAGCGGAACGTGCACACTTAACCGCTGCCCCACCAGGCTGGTCCCTATTTTTTTTTAAAGATTGACACCTGAGCTAACAACTGTTGCCAATCTTTTTTTTTTCTGCTTTTTTTTTATTACTCCCCAGATCTCCCCAGTATATAGTTGTATATTTTAGTTGTGGGTCCTTCTAGTTGTGGCATGTGGGATGCTGCCTCACCCTGGCCTGATGAGCAGTGCTATGTCCGCGCCCAGGATCCGAACTGGCAAAACCCGGGGCCACCGAAGCAGACCACGTGAACTTAACCACTCGGCCACGGGGCTGGTCCCTGTAATTTTCTTTCATAATACCTGCATGTGTCTTTTCTTTTCTTTTTTTTCCTCAGGAAGATTAGCCACCAGCCCTCCTCTTTGTGCTGAGGAAGATTGGCCCTGAGCTAACATCCATGCCCATCCTCCTCTACTTCATATATGGGATGCCTACCACAGTATGGCTTAATAAGTGGTGTGTAGGTCCGTGCCTGGGATCCGAACTGGTGAGCCATGGGCCGCTGAAGCAGAGTGCACAAACTTAACTACTACACCACTGGGCCAGCCTCTACCTGCATGTGTCTTTTGAAAAATGTAAGCTGCATGAGGACAGGGGTCATTGTCTCTCTTGTGTCATAATGTCTCCTATCCACCACTCATAGTGCCTAAAACTGAGTAGTTGCTCAATGAACGTTTGTTAGAGCTGTGAATAAACATGACACATCAGCCTGTTGTTCATTTTTGTTAATCTGGCTACTATAAATGTCCACTTCAACTCTCCCTTCAAGCTAGTGTTGCTTAATGTTTTCAAGAAGTAATGCCCTGGTAAAAATTCTCTAAGATCTTAACTTTCTTCAAAGTTCCCTGACATCTCCCCAGAGCTATTTCTGACTCTTCGAATAACTGCATAAACTTTATTACCAATTTTCTGAAATTTGCATTTCAAAACTTTTTGGAGATAATCTCAATTCCCCATGCAGAACTGTGCCTGCAATTATTAGAAAATGATAATCACTTCCCAGCAATGAGAGAAGATCATGGGATTCAGATGCGCTGTCTATCTCAGAGTTCAGCTCTCTTTGTACCCATGCTTAGACTGGGAAAGGTGCAGGCATTTACCCTTTACAAAATACCAATGGTTGGGGTAAGGGAAGGAGGGAGGGTTTTGTGTTGGTCTCAGCTTATCCATAGTGATGCAATCACCTAGAAATGCCTGAGGCACTCACCTGGGCAATATGACTTGTAGCAGCCCTCACAGACATTTCCCCAGAGCCAACATTGTGGCTGGACTGGTCCTTGTGGTTCTTATTATGATTGTAGGACACATCTCAGCAAAACCATCAATGAACTTTGAAAAAACAAGACTTATTCACAGTTTCTGGGGTATACACAGTACACCCAAGAGCCACACAGGGAGGTTGCTACTGCACACAATTGGGGTTTTGTTGCCTGATGTATGTTAAAAAAAAAAAAAAAACCAATTAAATACAGCATCAACTTTTGGGGGAGAAATCAGCTTTACTCTGTGAGATTGACCTGCAGGGAGACAGGGGGCATGAATCCTGATTCAGGATTTGGGGCGAAATTTAAGAGATTATGGAGAACAGGCTGGCACTTGGAAATGCTGGCAAGACAGGCCTTGATTGGCAGGCTTGAAACATTTATGGTAAGGTTTTAAACATTTATGACAGGGTTCTAAACATGTATGATGAGGTTCTAAACTTTTATGATAGGGTTCTGAATGTTTTTTATTAGGTGGGGAAGGAATTTTAACACCAGATCTTCCTGAATGAGGGACCCCTCACTTCTGATGAGAGTCTGACTTTCAAATTCTAGTCCTGTCCTGTTCCTTGGGGTCTGTGGGAAGGAGGATCTTTGGTTCTGCAGTCATTTGGGGTCAATATTTCTTCTGCACCTGCTCTGGCTACGTGACTTTGCAGATTTTCTGAAAGACAATCCTTAATCACTTTGTTGATAAGAAATGAGGTCTGTTTGAACTGGCTATAAATGGGCCCCTGGTTACAAGATCACTCGTAGAGAGAGAGGGAGGAAGCATGGATCTGGGGCTCTGCGTTTATTAGGATTGAGGGTGGGCTGACTAAGGTTTCACAGGTTCGCTCTTTACTGGAAAATTTAAAGCATACGAGTGGGAATTAGGACTCAAGGAGGGAAAAACAGGGTTACTTAAATGGCCAGTTACCTAGGTTACCCAAGGCTTTATAAAAGGAAAACTTCATGGGTGGGGCGGCCTGGTTTCTTATCTAGTTGTTTTACTAGTAGCTGTAGCTATGTAGCTAGCATATGGAAATATGTTTATTTCAGATGGCAGTCTTTGAAATGGATGCCTTGGCAATAAAAAGCTTGTGGTCAGGCCCTTAAACTACAGGGAGGGATGAATAGGTGAAGCACAGAGAATTTTTAGGTCAGTGAAACTTCTTTGTATGATATTATAATAGTGGATACGAGTCATTATACATTTGTCCAAACCCATAGAATGTATAACACCAAGAGTGAACTGTTATGTAAACCATGGACTTTGGGTGATAACCATATGTCAATGAAGGTTCATAAATTGTGACAAATGTACCACTCTGGTGGGAGAGATTAGTAATGGGGGAGGCTATGCATGTGTGGAGACCAGAGGTATAGGGGAAAACTCTCTACCTGCTGCACAATTTTGCAAAAATTGCTCTAAAAAAATAAAGTCTATTAGAAAAAAGATAACATTAGTTAAGTTGCTCTCAGCTTGAGATGTCAGATTGCTAAAAGAAACGGAGCATATCTTCGGATATGGAGTAAGAAATATATATGGATAAAAAGTTTTCCTCAGGGGCCAGCCCGGTGGCACAGTGGTTAAGTGCACACGTTCTGCTTCGGTCGCTCGGGTTCACTGGCCCAGATCCCGGGTGCGGACATGGCACCACTTGGCAAGCCATGCTGTGGTAGGCGTCCCACATATAAAGTAGAGGAAGATGGGCATGGGTGTTAGCTCATGGCCAGTCTTCCTCAGTAAAAAGAGGAGGATTGGCAGCAGATGTTAGCTCAGGGCTAATCTTCCTCAAAAAAAAAAAAAAAAGTTTTCCTCAGTGGTTAGGACACAATCGCTGATGATACAGACAAGGGAGCAGTTGTCTCTAGGAACCAGAGGCAGGGCTCCTGCTTGTCCACCTGCTTCGTTCAGGGTAGGGTAACATCCCTCTTCTTCCTTCCCCTCATGGTCCCCTATGGAGTCTTTTCTCTTCTTCCTGACAAAACATAACGAAGCGCACAACAGTGAATAACGCTTCAGGCTACATGCTTTTGAAGAGCAGTAACATAACGTTTCCAGCTATGTGTGGACTCATGTCTTAATGACTATGGAATGATATGGCCATTTACACGAGTAGATCTGGGAGCATCTCGAATAATATTTTTATCCTCTGGGAGTAGGTTGAGTTTCACGGAATCTGAAATAATGTCTCTCTTCTGCCTTTAACAACGAGCAAACCCATCCCTCCCTTGAGGTAGAAGCACTATTTTCCTGCTTCCCTACTACTGCCGCGCAGCCAATAGCCTGGTCGGTCATGGTGAACGCTCTTCGCTGCCCCGCTAGAGTTCTAGGAACTACATTACCCAGAAGATCTTGCGCCAGGAGGCCGCAGGGAGGAGTGAATGAAGGATTAGGATAAGGGATTTTCGTGCGTACCCATCATCGCGTCGGGGCGGGACTTCCGGCATCTTCGCCGTGGTCGCCGTTTTGGCCGAACTCTGGTGGGTTTACCTCAGTTTCCCCATAGCCGGTTGGGAGCTGAGGTCCTGGGACCGAGGAGACGCCAGGCCGCGGTCAGGGAGCGCCGCCTCCGGCGCCTCGTCTCCCGCTGCTCCCGGCCCCGCTCCGCCCCCGAGGCCGATGGCGGCGGCCGCGCGGAGGGAGCCGGCTCAGGTGAGCGCTCGGCTCCGGCCCGCCCCGCCCGCAGCGCAACCCGAGCTCCAGCCCGAGGGCGGGCGCTGCTCCCGGGCCTGCAGCCCAGGCCCCGGGGCCGGGCCGGGGAGGCGCTCGTGGGGCCTGTGGCTGCGGGCGGGGGCCGGGCTGCGGGCGAGGGTCCCGGGCGGAGGGGGCGGCGGGGCCGGGCGGAGGTGGGAAGCTGGGGTCTGCCCTCTGCCTGCAGGGGACAGAGTGCGAGGTGGGGTTAAGCCTAGAATAGCAAGTTGTGTCTTTATTCTGAGGACCAGCGAAGCCATGGAGAGTTTTGAACAAAGGAGCATGATTCACATTAGCGTTTTAAATGTTTCCTAAGGCTGCTCAAAGGAAAAACAGTCGAGGAGAGTGATGAAGACATGGAGGCACTAGAATCTGTTCACCCTCACACTGCTGGTAAGAGTCGACCCTGAGCCTTGAGGCCGAGGTTAGGTTAGACGGCTAGCCTGAGGTCACCTGGCTCCAAGGCCAGGGAAGGCACAGCCCATCGCACACACACGGTCGCGTTTTTCTAAGGCCTGCCTCTTCCCACAAAGTCCCAACGCTGCAGAAGCACTTATGGAACCAACACAGGTATGTAGAGGGTGTCCTCGTCCCTTCCTGGCCCTGACCACCACTCAGATGTTCTCTGGATTTTGTTTCTTAGGACTCTTAGGTGCCATTTTCCTGGTCCTTGGGTCTGGGCACCCTAGAGAAACTCCAAGCCCAAGATCCTATTAAGTCTATGCTAGGAGTTATATGAAAGCGTTCCCATTATTGGCAACCAGTGTAAACAAGTGTGGAAGGTCAGTCCAGGAGCTGGTAACAAGATATGCAAACACTTAGAGTTAAAACCCAGCTGAGAGTGTTGAGGAAACCACAGATCTCCTTTTCTGGTATGAACAAAGAACAGGAGACAGGAGTCAGGACAGGAATAATTGCCTGAGAAATTGAGTGTCTGTTCTGGAGGTGATAGGAGGTTTGGATCAGAGGAGGGAGGTCATGTTACCAAGGTCTAAGATCTTACCAGGGTCTCTCTGACCATAAAGTGGAGAACAGACCGTGGGAGTGAGGGAAGAACAAGGAAGACCAGGGTGGAGGCTACTGCCATAGTCTAGGTGAGGGTTAATGGACCAGAGCCATGATTTAGGAGATGTGGTTGGATTCTGGATGCATATTTTTAAAAAGGGCCACGAGATTTACTAATGCGAGGGAGTGAAACAGAAATGAGGGATAACCCCAGGATATTTGATTTTAGCAGCAATAGGAATGGAAGCGCCAAGTAAGATGAGAAAATTGGTAGTAGAAGTAATATTCACTGGGAGTAATAGGAGCTTTGACCATGTTGTATCTGAGGTATTTAAGAGATATTTCCACTGTGTGGAGGCATCATATTGGTAGCTGGATGTAGAGTTGGGAAATCAAAGGAGGGATTCAAGTTGGAGACATTCAGTGTGATGGCGACTGTGTGGATCTGAGTAAGTGACCTGTGGTTACATTTAGGAGGAATAATATTTGTATTACAGTTGTAAATCTATTCGGGGGCCAGGACATAGAGGGTAGGGGTCAACACTGGATCTCTTGGTTGGGTACCTGAGTGATGGTATTGAGCTTCTTAAATGCAGATGAGGGAGGTGAGTGGCTATGAAGGTAGAATGTATCAGACAGGATAGTCTGGCAGGTGGCCAAGGCTTCCAAGAGAAGAGTGGACATGAGATGGATGCAGAGGCATAGGAATAATTGAGACAAGATGACACTCAGGCCAGAGTTGTTGCTTATTCATCACTCTATGGACTCACCAAGATTTTCTGAAGTCTTTGGTGGGGCTTGGGGTGTTTCATTCAGCTTGGTGGGCATGGTCAGGAACAAATATGGTCATCTGTGAGAATCACTAGACCTGAGGTGGACAATAAATGGGGCTGGGCTTTGAATGAGGGTTAGGTGAACAGAGAACGTTGTCATTGCTAAGGGGACAGCAAGTGCCGTACAGAAATGGAATAGGATCATGGGTATCTGAGATCCAGTGGTTCTGTGTGGCTAAGTCTCAGGCAAGGAACAGAGACAGGCAGGGATGCTTTCCTAGAAGAATTAGGTGTTTCCACCCCTAATGGGAGTCAGGGGAGTTCTGGGCTGGTATTGGATCCTATTTGAAGTTGCCAAGCAACTCTGGATGCTTTCTGCAAAGTTGGTTTTTTTTTGTTTTTTGTTTTGTTTTTTTTTGAGGAAGATTGGCCCTGAGCTAACATTTGTGCCCATCTTCCTCCTTTTTATATGTGGGACACCTGCTGCAGCATGGCTTGATGAGCAGTGTGTAGGTCTGCGCCTGGGATCCAAACCAGCAAACCCCAGGCTGCGGAAGCAGAGCATGTGAACTTAACCTCTACACCACCGGGCAGGCCCAGCAAAGTTGTATTTTAAGGCCTAAAATTAAAGCCCGTTATTATGTGCTGCCTTGACCCCTGGTGAAATCCAGAGGGCCTCGAATGGCCTGAGTGCAAGTTCCTCTCCCCACTCTGTAATCCTGGGTAAGGTCTCCTAGCCAAACATTCCCTGTTTATCGAGGAGACTAGATCAGTTCCTGCTTATCCCTTTGAAGCAAGTTTTGGTTCTCTACTAGCCCCTGGAGTTATTCAGACAAGACATTTGTGTCATCCCATGGGAACCAGGTTGTACCCCCCCTCTTTTTTTTTTTTATCCCCAAAGCCCCCTGGTACATAGTTATATATTCTAGCTGTAGGTCCTTCTAGTTGTGCTATGCAGGATGCCACTTCAGCATGGCTTGATGAACGGTGCTAGGTCTGTGCCCAGGATCTGAACTGGTGGAACTCTGGGCCACTGAAGCAGAGTACGCAAACTTAACTACTCTGCCATGGGGCTGGCCCCTGTACCCCACCTCTTGATCCTCCAAAACTTGCAGCTCAGAGCCTCTGGTTTTTCACTCTTTTCCAATGTACAACATTCATGTGGCCCTATATGGGGTGTGGTGTCCGCCTCTCTCAGGCTGTGAATATATGTGATTAATAAACTGCTGTCCATTGCCTCTGTCTGAGGTTGGGTGTCTTATGTTTGGCCATCCCCATAACCCTAGGACAGGAATTCCCCCCTTACCAGTGGGTTAAAGAAGAGGTGATTAAAACAAAAGTAACATATGAGGAGGCCAGAGAGATGCCTGTTTTGTGGGGCAGTGAGGCATGGTGGCAGTCGCTATGTGGCTGTGCTGTCCAGGGATGTGAGGGATGTACAGTCTAAAGAATGATGTGCACTTGCAGAGGGAGTATGTTTGATGGCCCAGGGCTCTGGTATTAAGTCTTACATGACTTTGATCATATCAGGGGAATAGCTTTGCAGGAGCAGGCGAATACCTCTCTGCTGGCGTCACAGCTTTGACATCTATTTATCCACCTACCTCTTGTTGCTGATGATTGGCCTTCATGATCAATGAGCCCATGAGGAAACAACAGTGCAAGTTGTACCAGGGCCTGGTTTGTCCCCTGAGTTGGGCGTGGGATAGATGTGTATGAGATGGCTTGTGGGTACTCATGAGAAGAGCTGTTTGTGGTTTCATCTGTCATTGTCATGACAGGGGGCACTGTCACCTTGTGGCCATGTACTCCTGGGAGGAGTGAGGTTTCCTTGATGAGGTTCAGAGACACCTATACCGTGATGTGATGCTGGAGAACTTTGAACTTATAACTTCCCTGGGTAAGGGCCTCTCATCCACCCCTGTCCCTTGAGATATTCTCTGCGCTTCCATTTTTTTCCCCAGGGACTTGTCTGTTCTTCCACATCAAGAGCATGAACACTACTTCCTTCCCCAGTTCCCTAAGTAGGTGCTGTGGCTGAAGGGCTAAGGTATGTGTGCTGCCCTCTCTTTCATTAAGCAGCCCCAACACCTGCTTCCCTGCAGCCTCACAAGGAATGATTCAGGGTCGGGCATCTAGAAGTCGCTCTAGTTGATCCTACTTTGCTTGTCCTCTCCATGGTCTGGTGACTTTGTCCAGATCCAAAGCACCTGTGTGCCCCAGGTCTGCTTCCTTCCCCAAGCTGACATTTCCTCAGGCCTGCCAATGTCAGGAATTACCATCAGTGGCATGGTTACAACTTATGTGGACTGTGGTCTTTTCTTACAAGACTGTCTTGGGAAGTTTTCTGTAATAGTTTTCTTTCCTGTGGGCTCTCATGTGCTGAGTTGTTCTTGCCCATTACTGGCTTCTCTTTTTGTAATGTCTTTCCCTTAGTAATTGCATCATACAGGTGCCAGGTATTTGCTCATCTTGGGAGTAGTTTGGAGAGCCTTCAGTGGTTCACAAATGGTTGTTAATCCAGCTGCAGAAAGATGGATTCAGGAGGATCCTGAGGAGGTCTTGAGGAGGGATACCCAGGGGAGGGCATGATTTCAGGGCTGTGTTCAAAGTATAGCAGCACCCTATTCTACTTGATTAGTATTTTGGTACCAGTGCCGGTGGCCACACCCGATTTCTGCTGTTCCCCAGTCTTGACATTTTGCCTGTCAACTCTACTTGTCACTTCTGCTCTTATATCCTACGCAGGACTAATCCTCACCTCTCTAGACTCCATGTCTCACCCGTTTTTCTCAGTGCTCCATGTGCAGTGCTCTCCAACATTGACCTCTATGTAGTATGTCATGAGGTGTGCACATATCTTTAAATAGTCCTTGAACACAAGGTACTCTATTGCAGTCAGATTTTCTTGGTCCTGGACATACCCTTCTACGTAGTGCTCGTGTATCACCAGCAAACAAGAGCCTGCTGGAAGATATTTGCAAAGAAACAGGTTGTAGACCCTTCTTTCCTCCAGATGTCACACACCATAGTTGTGTCTTTCACCTTGTGAAACCTTCCCCATTCTGTGCTCTTTATTCCCAAGTACAGCAAAGCAGCCTCATCATCAACCTGAACTAACTCTGTGGTCCTGCAAACAGTCCCATGGACTTGTCCTGAGTTTGTCCTACACACTCTTGTGTACGGGCGGCCCCCTCCAACCAAAGTCAACATAGATTCCTTCAGTATTTTATCCCTTTCAGATTGTTAGTGTGGAGCAGAGAATGAGAAGGCCGCTTCTGAGCAGAGCTTTCTGTAGGAGTGTCACAGGTCAGGGCTCTCAAAGCAGCTGTGTGCGCCCAGGAGGCTTATCCCTGTGAGGTGTGTAGCCCAGTCTTGAGAAACATTTTGCACTTGGCTAAGCACCAGGAAACACATACAGGCAAAGACTATACACCTATGGGGCATGTGGGAAACAGTTCTGTTTCACTGCAAACCTTCCAAGCACCAAAAGCAGCACATTGGAGAGAAACACTTCAGAAGCAGAGCCTCATTTGTGAAGAGCTACAAATTCTGTGTGTCAGGGATGCCCTTTACCTGCAAGGAGGTTAGGAAAGACTTCCCAGCCAGATTGAGATTTTTCTAACAACGGGTCACTCACACCAAGGAGAAGTTAAACAGCAGAACTTAGTGTGTAGTGGGCTTTCCTGGTGTAAAAATTGATTATAACTAGGGAGGATACATGAAAGCTCTCAAGCACAAAAACACTTTCATTACCAGACAGACCTCACTAGAGAAAGATGTTACATGTACAGTGAATGTGGGACATCCTTTAGCAAAAGGTACAGCCTCACTCACCATTTGAGAGTTCACATTGGAGAAAGGTCTTATGACTGTGGGGAATGAGGGAAATTCTTTACGTACAGCTCCAGTCTCTTTAATCACCAGAAAATTCACAGTAAGCCAAGGTCTTCTGAGTACAGTGAATGTGGGAAATGTTTTAGACAAAGCTCTATGCTTCTTCAGTATCAGAGAGTCCACCCTGGAGAAAGGCCTTATGAATGTGTGGAGTGTGGGAAAGCCTTTAGCCAAAGTTCCAACCTCATTACGCATGGAGAGTTCACACTGGAGAAAGGCCTAATGAGTGCAGCGAATGTGGGAAATTCTTTACCTACGGCTCCACCCTCTTACAACACCAAAGAGTTCGCACTGGATAAGGGCCTTATGAGTGTGCTGAATGTGAGAAAGTCTTCAGGTGAAGGCCTTAATTCATTGAATACCAGAAAGTTCACATAGGAACTTCAGGGACTTAATGTAGATGTGCATAGAATGTGCTATTTCTGTATTCATTATAACACCGGAAGAGATTCCTTATGAGGGTGCCATCTACTGAATTTAATCTCATCCGAACATCTGCTGAATTCCAGGTCTACTGCATTGTACTTTTTAACCTGCCCAAGGCCTTTGCCAGTTTTATGTCACTCCCAGTTCTGTTACAGAAGCCATTTTACTTCTACCACTTGGAAGGTGCCCACAGTGTGCATCTTTCACCCACCACATCATGTTCAGGGAAGTAAAACTTGACGTTCTCCCATTTGCAGAAGGATAAGTGAGAATCCTGAGCACGTAGTCCTTTCTCATTTTTTTCTCTCTGAGGAGTTAGGCCATGGACCTGACCTAGTTTTGGGCCAGAGGACTCTGCTGGTGATTTGAAAATATGGACTTCCCTTTTCAGGGATGTTGGTTTCACATGGTTCTTGTAATGGAATTTTCCAGCCTCCAGTCATGGCCTCCTGTTTTCCATCCTCCTGTTGCTCTGGTTTGTGCAACAATAAAGAACTTATGCTTTAAGCCGCCTTTGGTCTTGGGAGTTCTATTACTGTATGTGGTGGTTTGAAATGAGCTGAGTCCTGTTAACATGAAGGTGTCACCAGCTTTTGTTGGGATCCCAAACTTTGTCTCAGATGGGACAATAACATGGCAGAATAGAGCTGTCTCATTTTGGCCTCGTTTGCATTGCTGTTCAAGACCTGGCAGGAAACACTGCAGGGCTTTGTGGTCCTTATTGGTAGCTTGGATGTCATATTTTGTAGCTTCAGAGGTCAGCTTGAGGAGGGGACAGTTGTGACAACCTCTGGTGCTTTTGAGAACAAGACGAAATTGTTCTGTTCACAGGGGATGTTGCATTGTGCTCAGCACTGATGAGGGAAATCTGTTCCCCGGTCCTGCAGCAGAGCCACATTCCTTGATGTCTAGAATTCCTTAGGGTACACTTATAGAGGGAATCATAATTGTTTTTGTCTTGGTTTTTTTTAAAGATTTTATTTTTCCTTTTTCTCCCCAAAGCCCCCCGGTACATAGTTGTATATATATTTTAGTTGTGGTACGTGGGACACCTCCTCAGCATGGCTTGATGAGCAGTGCCATGTCCGTGCCCAGGATCCAAACTGGCAAAACCCTGGGTGGCTGCTGCGGAGCATGAGAACCACTTGGCCACGGGCCGGCCCCCGGGAATCATAATTGTTATGGAAACGTGGATTAATAGGAAGTGGGGAGACTACAATAAACTGGTTGGAATGTGCTTCTTTTAAAGGGCCATGCCCAATCTTCCTGTTAGTATGGCTGTGAAGGATGAGCAGCTAGGGAAATTTTCAAATCTTCTGAACTGTGAGTCTTATGTAGTTGAGGTTATTGTGAGAGGAAATAATCTAAGGGTTTTGTGGGTCCTGTAGTTTTTCTGGTCTGTCTGTTTCAAGGCCATTGCTGTGCAGGCAGGAAAATCAGGGTAGAGAGAAGGGAGGTCTCTTAGTCAGTGATGTTGCTTTTGTGACCCAGCCTGCTTTCCTGTTGAATCAGGTGAAAAATGGCTTTTGTTGCTCACCAGTATTTGCTACCACTGAGGCAAGGCACCCCCTCCTGGGGCATGAGGAGATAGATGGTGGAATCAATTTATGGGATTTTCCAAAAACAGTAGGAAGTCCAGATTTTTATTTTGAACCCTACTTTTCAAGCTTTGATAAGGTATAAATGACATTCAATAAACTGCACATATTTAAACTGTACAGTTTGATAAGTTGAAATTCATATAACTCATGAAACCATCATCACAATCATGGTGATGAAACCTGTCCATCACTCCCATATTTATATTGTGCCTTTAATGATGTCTCTCTCTCCCTGCCTTCCAGGTAACTATTGATTTACTTTCCTTTACAATAGATTAGTTTGCATTGTCTAGAATTTTATATGATTTAAATCATAAAGTGTTTACCCCTTTTTTTGCTGGGTGCCCTCATTCAGCATGTTTATTTTGAGATTCATCGATGCTTTATATGAATAGTGCCTTCTTTTTAAATTGCTGAGAAGTATGATTTTCTATGAAATACCAATATTTGTATATTCATCCATCTGTTTATGGATATTGTTTCCGGTTTTGATGGTTGCAAATAAAACTGCTACAGACATTTTAATACAATTCTTTATGTGTCTGTGTTTCATTTCTTGTGTTAATACTCCTGGATACAATGCTGGAGTCATGGGGCAAGCGAGTATATAGCTTTTTAAGAAATGTGAAACTGAGAGGAGGATCCAAGATGGCGCTGTGAGTAGTCCTCTTTGTATCTCCCCCTTCGAGTCTACAATTATTTGGACACTCATTGCTTAACAAAGGATATCCAAATAGCATCTCAGGACGTCTGAGAGACCCACGCAACTATACATCGGAAGGCGGACGGACTTCCCTCCGGGAGGATGTGGAGATAGGTGAAAACTCTCCGACCCCGACCGAACAGCCTAGTACCTGCAAGCTGCTTTCTTCCAACGGACGCCCCCAGAAGATCAACACACACCTAGGGCAGGAGCGAGCACACACCAGAGGAGCGATGTTGGAAACAGGTGACCAGAACCCTACCTAAACCCCCCTCAATTACTCCTAAACGCAGAGGGAAACTAGAGTTACACACCTGAGCCCACGGGGAGAGTCTCGCCCCGCCATTGGCGGGGAGATCCCGCCTAGTGTTCATGGCGCCCGGAGGGTCCCAGAGAGAATCACAGAGGGTACGGCGGCCCCCCGCCTGCCACTGCCTGCACGGTGAGGAAAGGGATTGCCGGAGATCTCAGGACTGGGGCTGGGTGAAGCTCCAGAGGCCGGCTCTGTGCCCCGGAGGGGAAGCTCCAGAGTTCTGCCCGGGCAGCAGGCAACCTCTCTGTCTGCCATTAGCGGAGGGGCCACGCCTAGCATCCACAACACCGGGAGGGTCCCGGAGAGGAGAATATCAGGCAGGGCAGCAGCTGACCAGCTACCACTGAAATCAGGATCTCCGCCTATCCCACAGACAGGACCAAGGGCTCCCCGAGTTCCTGGGGAACAGAACTGGGGCTGGGTGGAGTTCCAGCGACCCAGCTCTGTAGCCTAGGGGGAAACCCTACAGGCTCACAGCAGCCTCAGGGAAAGCCTCTGCACAGCACTAGTAGAGAGCACCCATCTGGCAGCCACAAGGCTGGAAAACCCCGGGACAAAAGTAGCATAGCTAGGTGAGCTAACCACAGACTGTAGAAGATGCCAATAGCTCTGCTGCGACCCATAGTGGACAACTGAGATTTTGTGGGTGCCGACAGTGACAGAGCGGCAAATATAAGTGATCCTACCCCTGGCCGCTGGAAAAGCCCATAACACCATTGCAGACCCCAAGGAGGGAGCACGTCTAGGTGGGCTGCAACAGTAGGCACCAGCAGCCTGATGCTCCCCGTGATGGCCCCCACGGCAGAAGAGGGAATCCAAAGGACCACTGTGGCTACGAAGAGGGGCCCAGGCCCAGTTAGCAACTGAGGATAGGGTTCCTGGTTGGTGCAGTATAAACAGCTGCTCCCCCACCACACCAGCAGAAACAAGTGGAAGGAGCAACTAAACTCTATCTCTATGCGGAGGCACAAATCTACAACATCAAGCAATATGAAAAAATACATTAAATCTCCAGAACAGAAAGAAAATAACAAATACACAGAAAACAATCCCGAAGAAAATGAGATATATAACCTAAATGACGATGACTTCAAAACAGCCATCATTAAAATACTCAATGAATTAAGAGAGAATTCAGATAGACAACTCAATGAGTTCAGGAACTATGTCACAAAAGAGTTTGATATGATAAAGAAGAACCAAACAGAAATACTGGAAATGAAGAACACAATAGAGGAGATTAAGAAAAATCTAGATGCACTGAACAGTAGGGCCGATAATATGGAGAAAAGAATTAGCAATTTGGAAGGTGGGGAGGCAGAGGAGGAGAGAGAAGTGAGACTAAAAAGAAATGAAACTCTCCGAGAATTATCAGACACAATTAGGAGATGCAACATAAGGATTATAGGTATACCAGAGGGAGAAGAGAAGGAGAAAGGGGCAGAAAGCCTATTCAAAGAAATAATGGCTGAGAACTTCCCAAATCTGGTGAGAGAGATGGATCTTCAGGTGACAGAAGCCAACAGATCTCCAAACTTTATCAATGCAAGAAGACCAACCCCACGGCATATAGTAGTGAAGCTAGCAAAAGTCAACGACAAGGAGAAAATACTAAGGACAGCCAGGCAAAAGAAACTAAGCTACAAAGGAACCCCCATCAGGCTATCAGCAGATTTCTCAGCAGACACTTTACAGGCTAGAAGACAGTGGAATGATATATTCAAAAATCTGAAGGACAAAAACCTACAGCCGAGAATTCTCTACCCAGCGAAAATATCCTTCAAATATGATGGAGAAATAAAAACTTTCCCAGATAAACAAAAATTAAAGGAGTTCATTGCCACAAAACCTCCTCTTCAGGAAATCCTCAGGAAAACCCTCATTCCTGAAAAATCAGAAAAAGGAAAGGGGCTACAAAACCAAGAGCAGAGGAGATAAGTAGAAGGACAACAACAGAGAGTAGCAGCTCTTCATCAGAACAGATTAAACCATAGGACGAGAAACAAAGGAAATTGAAGAAAACCGGAAAACAAGACGTAAAATGGTAGTGGTAGGCCCCCACATCTCAATAATCACTCTAAATGTAAATGGATTGAACTCCCCAATCAAAAGACACAGAGTGGCAGGATGGATCAAAGAACAAGACCCAACAACATGCTGCCTCCAGGAAACACATCTCATTCCCAAAGACAAACACAGACTCAGAGTGAAGGGATGGAGAACAATACTCCAAGCTAATAATGAACAAAAGAAAGCAGGTGTCGCTATACTAATATCAGACAAGGTAGACTTCACAGCAAAACAGATAAAGAAAGATAAAGAGGGACAGTATATAATGATAAAAGGGACTCTTCACCAAGAAGACATAACACTTATAAATATATACGCACCCAACACAGGAGCACCAAAATTTGTAAAGCAACTCTTAATAGAACTAAAAGAAGACATCGACAACAATACAATAATAGTAGGGGACCTCAACACACCATTAACACCAATGGACAGAACATCCAGACAGAAAATCAACAAGGAAATAATAGAATTAAATGAAAAATTAGACCAGATGGACTTAACAGATATATATAGAACACTTCATCCAAAAACAGCAGGGTACACATTCTTCTCAAGTGCACATGGAACATTCTCAAGGATTGACCATATTTTGGGAAACAAAGCAAACATCAATAAATACAAGAGAGTGGAAATAATATCGAGCATCTTTTCTGATCATAATGCTATGAAACAAGAAATCAACTACAAGAAAAAAGCAGAGAAAGGTGCAAAAATGTGGAGACTAAACAACACGCTTCTGAACAAACTGGATCATTGAAGAAATTAAAGAAGAAATCAAATATTATCTGGAGACAAATGAAAATGAGAACACGACATACCAAATCATCTGGGATGCAGCAAAAGCAGTCCTAAGAGGGAAATTCATCGCAATACAGGCTCACCTCACTAAACAAGAAAAAGCTCACATAAGCAACCTCAAACGACACCTAACAGAACTAGAAAAAGAAGAACAAACAAAGCCCAGAGTCAGTAGAAGGAGGGAAATAATAAAAATAAGAGCAGAAATAAACGATATTGAAACAAAAAAGACAGTAGAAAGGATCAATGAAACAAAGAGTTGGTTCTTCGAAAAAATTAACAAAATCGACAAACCTTTAGCCAGACTCACCAAGAAAAGAAGAGAGAAATCGCAAATAAATAAAATTAGGAATGAGAGAGGAGAAATCACAACAGATACCAATGAAATACAAGGGATCATAAGAGAATACTATGCAAAACTATATGCCAACAAATTGAACAACCTGGAGGAAATGGACAAATTCATGGACTCCTACAACCTCCCCAAACTGAATCAGGAAGAAATGGAGAATCTGAATAGGCCAATCACAAGTAAGGAAATAGAAACCGTAATCAAAAACCTCCCCCAAAATAAGAGTCCAGGACCAGACGGCTTCTCTGGAGAATTCTACCAAACATTCAAAGAAGACTTAATACCTATTCTCAAACTATTCCAGAAAATTGAGAAAGATGGAGAACTCCCTAACACATTCTATGAAGCCAACATCACTCTGATCCCCAAACCTGACAAGGACAACACAAAGAAGGAGAACTACAGGCCGATATCACTGATGAACATAGATGCAAAAATCCTCAACAAAATTCTGGCAAACCGAATACAGCAATACATCAAAAAGATTATACACCATGATCAAGTGGGATTTATACCAGGGACACAGGGATGGTTCAACATCCGCAAGTCAATCAACGTGATACACTACATCAACAAAATGAAAAACAAAAACCACATGATCATCTCAATAGATGCAGAGAAAGCATTCGACAAGATCCAACACCCATTTATGATAAAAACCCTCAATAAAATGGGTATAAAAGGAAAGTACCTAAACATAATAAAGGCCATATATGACAGACCCACAGCCAACATCATACTCAATGGACAAAAACTGAAAGCCATCCCTCTGAGGACAGGAACAAGACAAGGGTGCCCACTTTCACCACTCCTATTCAACATAGTACTGGAGGTGTTGGCCAAAGCAATTCGGCAGGAAAAAGAAATAAAAGGAATCAAAATAGGTAGTGAAGAAGTAAAACTCTCGCTGTTTGCAGACGACATGATCTTATATATAGAAAATCCCAAAGAATCCATAGAAAAACTATTAGAAATAATCAACAACTACAGCAAAGTAGCAGGGTATAAAATCAACATACATAAATCAGTAGCATTTCTATACACTAACAATGAACTAAACGAAAAAGAACTCAAGAACTCAATCCCATTCACAATCGCAACGAAAAGAATAAAATGCCTTGGGATAAACTTAACCAAGGAAGTGAAGGATCTATACAATGAAAACTACAAGACTTTCTTGAAAGAAATTGACGATGACATAAAGAGATGGAAAGACATTCCTTGCACATGGATTGGAAGAATAAACATAGTTAAAATGTCCATACTACCTAAAGCAATCTACAGATTCAATGCTGTCCCAATCAGAATCCCAGGAACATTCTTCACAGAAATTGAACAAAGAATCCTAAAATTCATATGGGGCAACAAAAGACCCCGAATTGCTAACGCAATCCTGAGCAAGAAAAACAAAGCCGGCGGAGTTACAATCCCCGATTTCAAAACATACTACAAAGCTACAGTGATCAAAACAGCATGGTACTGGTACAAAAACAGGTCCACAGATCAATGGAACAGAATTGAAAGCCCAGAGATAAAACCACTCATGTATGGACAGCTAATCTTCGACAAAGTAACAGAGGGCCTACAATGGAGAAAAGAAAGTCTTTTCAACAAATGGTGCTGGGAAAACTGGACAGCCATATGTGAAAGAGTGAAAATTGACCATTCTTTTTCACCATTCACAAAAAGAAACTCAAAATGGATCAAAGACCTAAAGATTAGGCCTGAAACAATAAGTCTTCTGGAAGAGAATATAGGCAGTACACTCTTTGACATCAGTTTCAAAAGAATCTTTTCGGACACTATAACTCCTCAGTTGAGGGAAACAATAGAAAGAATAAACAAATGGGACTTCATCAGACTAAAGAGCTTCTGTAAGGCAAGGGAAAACAGGATTGAAACAAAAAAACAGCTCACTAATTGGGAAAAAATATTTACAAGCCACTTATCCGACAAAGGGTTAATCTCCATAATATACAAAGAACTCACACGGCTTAACAACAAAAAAACAAACAACCCGATAAAAAAATGGGCAGAGGACATGAACAGACATTTTTCAAAAGAAGATTTGAATATGGCCAATAGACACATGAAAAGATGTTCATCCTCGCTAATCATCAGAGAAATGCAAATCAAAACTACACTAAGATATCACCTTACACCTGTTAGATTGGCAAAAACATCCAAAACCAAGAGCAGCAAATGTTGGAGAGGTTGTGGAGAAAAAGGAACCCTCATACACTGTTGGTGGGAATGCAAACTGGTACAGCCACTATGGAAAACAGTATGGAGATTTCTCAAAAAGTTAAAAATAGAAATACCCTATGACCCAGCCATCCCATGGCTGGGTATCTATCCTAAGAACCTGAAATCAGAAATCCCAAGAGTCCCTTGCACCCCTATGTTCATCGCAGCATTATTTACAATAGCCAAGACGTGGAACCAGCCTACATGCCCAGAAACTGATGATTGGATAAAGAAGATGTGGTATATATACACAATGGAATACTACTCAGCCATAAAAAAAGACAAAATTGGCCCATTTGCAGCAACGTGGATGGACCTCGAGGGTATTATGTTAAGTGAAATAAGCCACTCAGAGAAAGACGAACTCCATATGACTCCACTCATAGGTGGAAGTTAATTTATTGACAAGGAGATCTGATTGGTGGTTACCAGGGAAAAGGGGGGTTGGGGGGAGGGCACAAAGGGGGAAGTGGTGTACCCACAACATGACTAACAATAATGTACAACTGAAATCTCACAAGGTTGTAATCTATCATAACATTAAAAAAAAAAAAAGAAAGAAATGTGAAACTGATCCAAGATGGTTGTTCCCTCTACTAGCAGTGTATGAGTCTTCCAATTCTTCCATATCCTTGTCAGTAGTACATAGGGTTAGTCTTTTAAAGTTGTGATCCTTAATTAATGTATGGCAGTATCTCACTGTGCTTTTAGTTGCATTTCCCTGATGTTTCATGACATCGAGCATGTTTTCATTTGTTTATTTGCCACATGTATGTCTTCTTTGGTAAAATGTCTTCTTTTGCCCATTTTTTAAAAAATGAATCTTGACAAATAAGATAGTCAAGCAGCAAAGAAAGATAGATCAATCATGTGTTGTGCCACAAATTCAATAAGATTGAAATAATATCTAGTATCTTTTCCAACTATGATATTAAACTAGAAATAAACAGGAGGCGGGAAATGGGACAATTCACAAATAAATTGAAATTAAACAATACATTCTTGAACAACCAATGCGTCAAAGAAGAAGTGAAGAGGGTTGGGGCTGGCCCCAGGGCTGAGTGGTTAAGTTTATGCGCTCTGCTTCGGTGGCCCAGGGTTTCACTGGTTTGGATCCTGGGTGCAGACCACCAGTGGTCATCAAGTCATGCTGAGGTGGCTTCCCACATAGCAGAGCCAAAGCACCTGCAGCTAGAATATACAACTATGTACTAGGGGGCTTTGGAGAGAAGGCAAAAAAAAGAATGGCAGCAGATCTTAGCTGAGGGCCAATCTTAAAAAAGAAATAAAAAGGGAGATCAAAAATTATCTTCAAACAAATGAAAATGGAAACAGCATACTAAAATTTATGGGATCCAGCAAAAGCAGTTCTAAGGAAAGTTTATAGATAGAAACATCTACGTTAAGAAAAAAGATCTCAAACAACCTTAATTTACACTTAAGGAAACTTGAAAAAGAGGAATAATCTAAGCCCCAAGTAAGCTAAAGAAAATGTGGTAACTATTAGAACAGAAATAAATGAAATAGAGACTAGAAAAACAATAGAAATGATAAATGAAACTAAGAGTTGTGTTTTTTTTAAAAGAAAAACAAAATTGACATAAACAAAATTGGTTAGTTACCTAGACTAACCAAGGTAAAAAACAGAGGACCCAGGAGAAGGGAGTGGAGCAAAATGGCGGGGTGAGCTGACTTGAGACTCTCCCTCCTCCAAACTACAACAAAGGCATGGAAAAAAACTGAATTTCAGCTAATAAACCTAATGCCAGGATGTTAGAGACCTATGGTAGCAAAAAGACGGAGGATGAAGACCCTGCTGCTGGCCTCGGAGGAACTGGAACGGGGTAGGAGAGAACTTTGGTCCCTCCCCTAGAGACCAGGATCACTGTGGGGGTGAGGGAAGGAGCAGGGGAGGGGCCGTGCGACTTGGGCATCCTCCAGGACTCCCGCTGCCAGTGCAGGGGAAAGCTTCCATGTGCAGGGACCCCATAAACCCAGGGCCCTGGGAGTCCAGAGAACAGAGCTGATCTGAATCCAGATGGGTGCGCGAGAGAAACCGCCTGTCCCCACCCCTGCAAACCGCGCTGGGCGCTGCCCTCTTGCCCAAAGGAGGAGAGCTCAGAACATGCGGCTCTCGACTCCCATCTAGTGGCGACAGGCTGTAACTGCAACCAAACTATACCATTAGGAGAAGAAACCACTCTGCTAGAATCCAGCAATTTATAAAAGCTCCAGACCAGAAGAAAAACAATAAAAACACAGAATTAAGTCCTGAAGACTTGGAAATAGGTAAACTAAGTGAAAATGAGTTCAGAGCAGCTGTAATCAAAAAACTCAGTGAGGTAGAGAGAAAGGGAAACAAGCCAACGAGTTCTGGAGTTACTTCACAAAAGAGATTGAAATTATAAAGAAAATCAAACAATTACTAGAGATGAAAAACACGATGGACCAGATAAAACAGAATACGGATTCCCTGAATGCCTGTGTAGAGACCATAGAGGAGAAAATTAGCATAATCGAAGATAGACAGGCTGAATGGCTCCAGACAGAGGAAGAAAGAGAGCTAAGAATTTAAAAAAATGAGGAAAACCTCTAAGAGATAGCAGATTCAATGAGGAGAAAGAATTTAAGGATCATAGGAATTCCCAAGAACGTGGAAAAGGAAAATGCAGCAGAAAGTGTGCTTAACGAAATTATAGAAGAGAACTTCCCAAATCTAGGGATTGAGGGAGAAATGTGTGTAGAGGAAGCTTTCAGATCTCGTAGATTTGTCAATGCGAAAAGACCTACTGCAAGGCATATAGTAGCACAAATGGCAAAAATGAAGGACAAAGAAAGAATACTCAGGGCAGCAAGACAGAAGAAAATAACCTACAAAGGAACTCCTATCAGACTTTCAGTGGATTTCTCTACAGAAACCTTACAAGCTAGGAGAGAATGGAGTGACATATTCAAAACTTCAAAAGATAAAAATCTTCAGCCAAGAATACTCTATCCAGCAAGAATATCCTTCAGCTATGAGGGAGAAATTAAATCTTTTCCAGACAAACAAAAGTTAAGGGAATTTGTAACCAAAAGTCCCCCACTACAAGAAATCCTCAAGAAGGCTGTCATACCTGAAAAAAGAAAAAAGGGAGAAAGGGGTCACAAACCACAGAGTAGGGAGACAGATAGATAGAACGCGAATAGGATAGCAAATATTCAACTATAGCATTAGGATAAAGGGAAGGAAACTAAAAAAGCAAAGTGATCTTATCACTCTAACTACAAACTCATAACACGAGTTGGAATAGAAATGAAAATAATAATTTAGGAGGGGAAGAGCAAAGGGACTAAATCAGTCTAGGCCAAGTAAGTAAGAGACCACCAGAGAATAGACTATATTATACACGAGATTCTAAATACAAACTTCAGGGTAGCCACTAAACTAAAAAAGTAGAAGAGAGCCACAAAACATAAATAAGCAACAGTCTAAGAAACCCAGCATAAGAAATTGCGGCATTAAATGGATAGGCTAAAGCACACAGGAAAAGAAACTCAGGAAATCCAGATAACGAGCGACAGATTGACAGCATGAAGTCCACATGCATCAATAATCACTGTCAATGTAAACTGATTGAACTCTCCAATAAAAAGACAGAGTGGCAAAATGGATTAAAGAACAGGATCCAACAATTTGTTGCCTCCAGGAAACACACCTCAGCCCCAAGGACAAGCACAAGCTCACAGTGAAGGGGTGGAGGACAATACTTCAAGCTAATAGCAAGCAGAAAAAAGCAGGTGTTGCAATTCTTACATCAGACAAAGCGGATTTCAAAATAAGACGTGTAAAGAGACACAGAGGGACAATATATAATGACCAAAGGGACACTTCATCAAGAAGAAATAACGCTTATAAATATCTATGCACCCAACATAGGAGCACCAAGGTTCATAAAGCAACTATTAACAGACCTAAAGGAAGATGTTAAAAACAACACAATAATAGTAGGGGACCTCAACACCCCACTCACATCAACGGACAGATCATCCAGACAGAAAATCAACAAGGAAATAGTGGAGCTAAACGAAAAACAAACAATTGGACTTAACAGACATATATAGATCACTTCATCCTAAAACAGCAGAATACACATTCTGCTCAAGTGCACATGGAACATTCTCAAGGATAGACCATCTGTTGGGAAACAAGGCAAGCCTCTACAAATTTAAAAAAATTGAAATAATAACAAGGATCTTCTCTGATCATAATGCTATAAGGCTAGGAATTAATTACAAGAAAAAAGCTGAGAAAGGCACAAAGATGTGGAGACTAAACAATACACTACTGAACAAGCAGTGGATCATTGAAGAAATTAAAGAAGAAATCAAAAAATACCTGGAAACTAATGAAAATGATAACATGCCATACCAACTCATATGGGATACAGCAAAAGCTGTATTAAGAAGAAAATTCATCGCAATACAGACACAGCTTAACAAACAAGAAAAATCCCAAATCAGCAATCTTAAACTACACCTAACTGAACTAGAGAAAGAAGAACAAAGCCCAAAGTCAGCCGAAGGAGAGAAATAATAAAAATCAGAGCAGAAATAAATACTATTGAAATGAAAAAGGCGGTAGAAAGGATCAATGAAACAGAGCTGGTTCTTTGAGAAGATAAATAAAATTGACAAACCCCTAGCCAGACTTACAAAGAAAGAAAGGGAGAAAGCTCAAATAAACAAAATCAGAAATGAAAGAGGAGAAATAACAACAGACTCCGCAGAAATACAACGGATTATAAGAGAACACTACGAAAAACTATATGCCAGCAAAATGGATAACCTAGAGGAAATGGATAAATTCTTGGACTCCTACAATCTCCCAAAACTCACTCAAGAAGAAGCAGACAATTTGATCCAACCAATCACAAGGAAAGAGATTGAAACAGCCATCAAAAGCATCCCACAGAATAAAACCCCAGGACCAGATGGCTTTCCTGGGGAATTCTACCAAACTTTCAGAGAGGATTTAATACCTATCCTTTTCAAGCTATTCCAAAAAACTAGGGAGGATAGAACACTTCCTAACACATTCTACGAGGCCAACATCACACTGATACCAAAACCTGACAAGGACACCACGAAAAAAGAGAACGACAGGCCAATATCACTGATGAACATAGACGCAAAAATTCTCAACAAAATTTTGGCAAGCTAAATTCAGCAATTCATCAGAAGGATCATACATCATGATCAGGTGGGATTCATACCAGGGACACAGGGATGGTTCAACATCCGCAAATCAATCAGTGTGATACATCACATCAACAAACCTCATAAAAACCACATGATCATCTCAATAGATGCAGAGAAAGCATTTGACAAGATCCAACAGCCATTTATGATAAAAACTCTGAACAAAATGGGCATAGAAGGGAACTACCTTAACATAATAAAGGCCATATATGACAAACCCACAGCCAACATCATACTCAATGGGCAAAAACTGAGCGCCATCCCCCTGAAAACAGGAACGAGACAAGGATGCCCTCTATCACCACTCTTATTTAACATAGTACTGGAGGTCCTGGCCAGAGCAATCAGGCAAGAAAAAGGAATAAAAGGAATCCAAATATGGAGGGAAGAAGTGAAACTGTCGCTGTTTGCAGATGACTTGATCTTATATATAGAAAAACCCAAAGAATCCATGGGAAAACTCTTAGAGGTAATCAACAACTACAGCAAAGTTGCAGGGTATAAAATCAATTTGCATAAGTCAGTAGCATTTCTATATTCTAATAATGAGCTAACAGAAAAAGAACTCAAGAACACAATACCATTCACAATCGTGACAAAAAGAATAAAATACCTCAGGGTAAATTTAACTAAGGAAGTGAAGGACCTATATATTGAAAATTGCAAGGCCTTTCTGAGAGAATTGGACGAGGACATAAGGAGATGGAAAGACATTCCATGTACATGGATTGGAAGAATAAACATAGTTAAAATGTCTGTTCTACCTAAAGCAATCTACAGATTCAATGCTGTCCCAATCAGAATCCCAATGACATTGTTTACAGAATTAGAACAAAGAATCCTAAAATTCATATGGGGCAACAAAAGACCCCGAATTGCTAAAGCAATCCTGAGAAAAAAGAACAAAACGGGAGGCATCACAATCCCTGACTTCAAAACATACTACAAAGCTACAGTAATCAAAACAGCATGGTACTGGTACAAAAGTAGGTGCAAAGATCAATGGAACAGAATTGAAAGGCCAGAAATAAAACCACACATCTATGGACAACTTATCTTCGACAAAGGAGCTGAGGGCATACGATGGAGAAAAGAAAGTCTTTTCAACAAATGGTGCTGGGCAAACTGGAAAGCCACATGTGAAAGAATGAAAATCGACCATTCTTTTTCACCATTCACCAAAATAAACTCAAAATGGATCAAAGACCTAAAGGTGAGACCTGAAACCATAAGGCTTCTAGAAGAAAACGTAGGCAGTACACTCTTTGACATCAGTATTAAAAGGATCTTTTTGGACACCATGTCTTCTCAGACAAGAGAAACAATAGAAAGAATAAACAAATGGGACTTCATCAGACTAAAGAGCTTCTTCAAGGCAAGGGAAAACAGGATTGAAACAAAAAAACAACCCACTAACTGGGAAAAAATATTTGCAAGTCATATGTCTGACAAAGGCTTAATATCCATAATACATAAAGAACTCACACAACTCAACAACAAAAAATCAAACAACTCGATCAAAAAATGGGCTGGAAACATGAACAGACATTTCTCCAAAGAAGATATACAGATGGCCAATAGGCACATGAAAAGATGCTCATCATCGCTGATCATCAGGGAAATGCAAATCAAAACTACACAAAACTACACTATCACCTTACACCCATGGGAATGACAAAAATATCTAAAACTAATAGTAACAAATGTTGGAGAGGTTGTGGAGAAAAGGAAACCCTCATACACTGCTGGTGGGAATGCAAACTGATGCAGCCACTATGGAAAACAGTATGGAGATTCCTCAAAAAATTAAAAATAGAACTTCCATACGATCCAGCCATTCCACTACTGGGTATCTATCCAAAGAGCTTGAAGTCAGCAATCCCAAAAGTCCTATGCACCTCAATGTTCATTGCAGCATTATTTACAATAGCCAAGACATGGAAGCAACCTAAGTGCCCATCAACAGATGAATGGATAATGAAGATGTGGTATATATATACAATGGAATACTACTCAGCTGTAAAACAGAACAAAATCATTCCATTTGCAATAACATGGATAGACCTTGAGGGAATTATGTTAAGTGAAATAAGCCAGTTAGAGAAGGATAATCTCTGTGTGACTCCACTCATATGAGGACTTTAAAAATGTGGACAAAGAGAACAGATTAGTGGTTACCAGGGGAAAGGTGGGGTGAGGGGTGGGCGCAAAGGGTGAAGGGGTGTACTTACAACACGAATGACAAACATTAATGTACAACTGAAATTTCACAAGATTGTAACCTATCATTAACTTAATAAAAAAAAAAGAGAGTACCCCAATAAAAATTGTAAATAAAAGTGGAGGTTTTACAATTGATACCACAGAAATACAAAGGATAATAAGACTATGAACAGTTATACAGCAACGCGTAAGAAGATTGTAAATCAATAAGATTTGGTGGGTTGAGGTCCATTTGATGACAGCAATGATTGATATGAGACTGTCCTTATGCTCTAGATGAGAATTATGGAAACCCTGGACCATAAGGGCAGTGGGAATGGAGAAAGCCAAATATATGCTCGTGTATTTCTCAGAAGTAGGGAGACAGCTCTCCACAACACATCTGTGTTCTTGCATATGCGAACTGGGGTGTCTGTGCCAAACTTATGGATTTGTAGTGAAAGAAGCAATAGAATGAGGCCAATGTCTGTCTTGTCTCAAACTAGCTGAACTCTCAGACAGAATACCATGGTCCCTCAGGTGTTAGGTTCCTTTTCTGTTTTTGAAGCGGTGTTTCTTCTCTTAGACATTAAGTCTCCTACCAGATCTTTAACTTGTAACGTAATGACCACCTTGTACCTCTACCATTTGTAAAACAATTAAATTAAGTGATAGCAAACATCAGTCTCCTTGTCCCTGGAATCCAGTCACTCATACCAAAAATGTAATTTAAAAGATTCTGTAGAGCACAAATTTGTGAGTAGGAAGAATGAAAGGAGCAGCGGTGAATCAAGAGACTTAGTATGATATTAGAAGAAAGATGCCTAAATTAGGAAAAAAAAAAAGTTAGTAAAACATTTGAATTTTGAAACTTATAAAATCACTTAATACTCCTATCTGAAATAATTTAGTCTCTTTCTTAAATTCATATTTTCTTGATTTAAGAGGGGAGGGAAGATGTTTCCTCTCCAGCAGGTCACAGAATTTTTTCCTGTGGAGGCACAATCCTGATTTCTTATGCATGTCCTGCTCACCCCAATTAATGTGAGCTCTGCTCATCACATTACATTAATCAGGCTCCAGATGATGTCATGAGATTTGGAATCTCTCTGCCTGAATTGGGTGCTTCCTACATACTGTGTTATCTACCATCATCTACATGCTAAAAATGCCCCTGGCTCTGCAATGTGAAGAGGCAACATGAGATTTTCAGAAGACATGGAAGAGCAGATAGAAGGCAGAAGTACAGTCTGTAATTGCACTATAAAGATTACGTTTCATAACTATATCAAAATTCAGGGCTGGCCCCGTGGCCAAGTGGTTAAGTTTGCACACTCCGCTGCAGGTGGCCCAGTGTTTCGTTGGTTCGAATCCTGGGCGCGGACATGGCACTGCTCATCAAACCATGCTGAGGCAGCATCTCACATGCCACAACTAGAAAGACACACAACGAAGAATATACAGCTATGTACTGGGGAGCTTTGAGGAGAAAAAGGAAAAAAATAAAATCTTTAAAAAAAAATTAAAAAAAATTCAACTGCATCCTTGAAGATCATTAAATGATATGAAAAACTGAGAGAAAATATCTGACATCTAGCTTCTTGTCTTGAATTCAGCCAGTAACATTTCCTCTTCATTTTGCCAGGAATAAATCTATGTGAAGAAGATTCCTAGTCTGGGAAGCCACTCCAGATGGCTCATCATTCTCCTGTCTTCCCTTTTTGTGGAAGGTTAGTATAGGGTCACTGCACACATTTAATGAATTACCTGTGGCCAGGTGTGGTCTTCATCAGAGAGAGAGCAAACACATAGGATAAAGCAAGAGAGAGTGATATAGCAGACAAGGGATAGAAGGAGAGGGAAAGGGAACAAGAGAGAATATGAATCATGTTAGAAATCACTGATAAAAAATACCAGGAAGTGGCACAATTCTGGAAAAAGAGTGTTGGAGTTGCATATATGGTGTTTTTTTTTTTTCTGCTTTTTCTCCCCTAGTCCCCCCAGTACATAGTTGTATATTTTAGTTGTGGGTCCTTCTAGTTGTGGCATGTGGGACGCCGCCTCAACATGGCCTGATGAGTGGTGCCATGTCCATGCTCAGGGTCTGAACCAGTGAAACCCTGGGCCGCTGCATCAGAGCGTGCGAACTTAACCACTCGGCCATGGGGCCAGCTGCCATAAATAGTTCTTGAATATAGAAAGCACTAACGCATAGTACTTTCTGATAAAAGTCATTTTAATTCAATTATTTTCTCAAGTTATAAAGAATAAGAAGCAATTCATTAGAAGTAAGGGGCAAGCTACAAAGAGCAAAACTACAATCTAGACTCATGAAAATCCAGATTCTAAGACGGATGGGACAGGGGCCGGCCCTGTGGCTGAGTGGTTAAGTTCACGTGCTCCGCTTCGGCGGCCCAGGGTTTCGCCAGTTTGAATCCTGGGCGCAGACATGGCACCGCTCACCAAGCCATGCTGAGATGGCATCCCACATGCCACACCTAGAAGGACCCACAACTAACAATACACAACTATGTACCGGGGGGCTTTGGGAGAAAAAAGAAAAATAAAATCTTTAAAAATAAATAAATAATAACATAGATGGGACAGTATTATAAGTCTTCAATAATGAGAAACAAGGACTTACATAACTGCATATCAGGAACTGAACAAAAGTGCATTTTCTAACAATTGAAATAGGATGAACTTCAAGGGAGAATAATCAAAACAATTCTAATAAAGGTTTATTTTGTTAAGCCAACAAACTGTCTCTGAGGCCAAGAGAATTGATAGGAGCAGTTTTTGGACTGCCAAAAAAATGAACATGGTATAAATAATTACTCAAATGCATGATGATTCCTCAAAAAATTAAACACTGAGTTAACCATATGATTCAGGAATTTCACTTCTAAATATGTACACACGTAATTGAAAGCAGGGTCTCACACATTTGTACACCAGTGTTCATGGCATTATTTATAGTAGCCAAAAGATAGAAAACCCACACATGTCCATCGAGAGATGAATGGATAAACAAAATGTGGCATATATATACAATAGAATATTATTCAGCCTTATAAAATGAAGTACTGGCACATACGTTAACATGGATGAACCTTGAAGACAACGCTAAGTGAAACTAGTCAAATACAACCAGATGAATACTGTGTGATTTCTGACTTCACTTACATTAGGTACTGGGAGTCAGAAGGTAGTCTGGTACTTGCCAGGTTCTGGGAGCATGGGGAGTTATTGTTTCATGGGTACAGCGTTTCAGTTTGGGATGATGTAAGAATTCTGGAGATGGATAGTTGTGATGGTTGCACAGCAGTGTGAATGTACTTAACTGCCACTGAACTGTAGGGTTAAAATGGTAATTTTGCATTATGTATATTTTATGGTAATAAAAAATGTAAATAATAATTACTCAAAGATGACTTTTTAAAATGTTAGTGTTATTCACTAATGTAGTTCTGGATTTCATGATAATGCCATGTAGGGGATTTTCAGTGTTTTGGAGTTCTGAGATAGAAACTATTGGGGAAACATAATTATAAACAAAATGTCCTGTTAACACAGAAAACCTCTCCACACAAGTAGAAGAGAAAGAAAACAATTTTATTTTTGATAGCGTTAAACCAGAATGTCACGTGTGTCACAGGCAATCCAGTAACGAGATTGTGAAGTCGATAAGAACTCTCAGGCTTTTATATAGCCAGGAAGATACAACCCATTACATACATGTTCTTAAAATAAATGAAAACAAGTCCTCAAGTACAAGGACTTGACAGCACCATTTCTCATATGGTTCATCATAAATTCTCATAATTGGAGGGGCCATTGGCATTTGCTGAGTGCCTTTATCTAAAGAAAAATTTCTCATACCTTTATGATAAGAAGTAGTCTTATGACTTGGACCTAGGCTCCTGCTGAAGTTAGGCTCCTACTACCACCAAAGCTGGAGGATAGGGGCACTATCTTCCTTGATGATTGCATTTCAAAGAACTGTCTCTTGGGTTCTGGAGGAGATTCCTGGGCTGGAAAACTGGTAAGAGGCTTATTTAGCTTTTAGAAATATTTACTTACTTTTTTCTCTTTTTTTGCTGAGGAAGATTCGACTTGAGCTAACATCCATTGCCAAACTTCCTGTTTTGGCTTGAGGAAGGTTCACCCTTAGCTAATATTTATGCCAGTCTTCCTCTATTTTGTATGTGGGTCACCACCACAGCATGGCCACTCACGACAAGTAGTGTAGGTCCATGCCCGGGAACCAAACCCAGGCTTCTGAAGTGGAGCGTGCTGAACTTAACCTGGACAGCAGAGGCAACAGAGATCAGAGCCCAGGCTGCAGAGAGAACTGGAAATCCTGTGGCTACATCTTTTCAGGGGTGCCCTGTTACATCTTCTCAGGGGGGCCTACGCAGGCAAGGGTGTTGCTAAACCTCAGGCCAGGTTCCCTTGGACCCCCAGCCCCAGAGCTGGAGACCCTCACTCTTGCAACAGAGGTCAGGTGCAGACAGGTGCCACCAGCCACTGCATCCCAGCTTCCTCATCCAGAGGTGATGTCCTCACCTCTGGCTCAGAAGTTGAGGTCCCACTTCCTCCTACTCCAGAAGTTGACACTCTACCTGTGGCACCTGAACAGTACTGGCCCCTCTCTTGTGGACAAGTCCATGAAGTCTTGGCGATCTGCCCTTGGGTCAGGATGTGGCCTCATGTACTCTGCATTGGGAGCCACACCTGAATCCGACCCCAGGACATGATTGCCAGCCTCTCGGCTTTCATGCTATCACAATTTGGTCTGGTTTTGCTGACCTTGGGGAGCTTCAGAAGGGCTGGACGAGCACTGGAGGACTGTGGTTGCCTCTGAGGAGTTTTCTTTGGCCTTGGAGAAGGGGCCCCGCAGGGACCAAGAGGCAAAGAGTAGCCATGAGCCCTCAGCAGCTGGCTGGCCACGGTACTTGCAGAGGACAGAATGCAAAGCAGTCTTTAAAAGGAGGCAGCTTTTGGTCCATAACGTTTCAAGAGAAAGAAGTATGAGGAAGTATCAGATATAAAAGGAGAAAGTAGCTTCAGGCTGTCCAAGTCATATTAAGCAAGAGAATCAAAACAGATTGGTATACAAAGTCTGACTTTATTTTTACTGAGAAAAACAATTTATAAAGGAATATATTTGAACACAGAGACACACACTGAGTGATGCACACATGTGCAGACACAATTCTGAAAAGATAATGTTGTACTGCAAACATTTTTCTCCAAGAGGTAGAAATATCATAGACTTTTCACACTCTACTTTATGATTGTATATAGCGTTTTGTATTAGGAAAAATAACCTATATTGACCCCCTCCCTTTTTAATATCAGTTCAAAAATCCTGCAGATTTAGACGGGACTCGTTATTACAAGAAACACAGTGACGTGATCCACGGAAACCACAACAGGATGGAATGTTTTTGAACATGCTTCAGAATCACCTGAAAGATTGTTAAAATACAGATTCTAGGGCTTGATCCACAGAATGTCACTAGGTTGCATTCTGAAATGAGAAAGCATTTCTAACCATTCCCCAGGTGACGCTGATGGTAAAGGACCAGGAATCAAACTTGAAAATGAGGATTCTATGAAAAATGAGGCTGTATGGTTCCAGCCCCTAGTCCACCAAAGTGGAAATTTGTAGACTCCTGGAGGCAGAGGCAAGTTTTCACACGCTTCCCCTGAGTGTCTCTGCAATGAGCAAGTCAGGCTAATGGCTGACTTAGCTGGAGTCCTAGGCCTTCCACTGCTGAGGAGCCCTGTGAAGGCTCAACCCACCAAAACTGTCTAGCCACCTGCTTGTTCTGTCAGAACTTATGCCAGAAATACCCACATAGTCATCCCACATCTCCTTCAAGTTTTTGGTCAATGACCCTCTCAAAGAGGCCTCCCTTACTGCACTATGTAATATCCATACCATATGCTGCTTCTAAGCACATTCATCTTATGTACTTTGCATTGTGCCTACCACATTCCAACCTACTATATGATTTAGTATTTCTTCTTTTATGATTGCTGTGTTTTCCTTAAATATAACCCCAGGAGGGTAGGAGTCTTCCTCCGGGGGTCCCTTTTGTGCCCCAGTGTCTCCCATGGATCTCCAGTAAGGTCTTGAAGCCAAATATTTACTCACTGATAATTTGTTAGAACAGTGAATAAAGACGACACCTCAGCTTCCCTGTATGTTTTTACATTTCTGCCCACATTTTTTTTTTTTCCTTGAAGATCAGCCCTGAGCCAACCACTGCCAATCTTCCTCTTTTTGTTGAGGAAGACTGGCCCTGAGCTAACATCCATGCCCATCTTCCTCCACTTTATATGTGGGACGCCTACCACAGCATGGCTTTTGCCAAGCGGTGCCATGTCTGCACCTGGGATCCGAACTGGCGAACCCCAGGCCGCCGAGAAGCTGAACGTAAAAACTTAATCGCTGCGCCACCAGGCCGGCCCCCCCTTTTTTTTTTTTATTGCGGTAACATTGGATTATAACATTATATAGCTTTCAGATGTACATCGTAATATATTTCAAATTCTGTGTAGATTACATCATGTTCACCACCGAAAAACTACTTAGAGTCCATCACCACACATGTGAGCCTGATCACCCCTTTTGCCCTCCCATCTGCCCACTCTTAATGTCCCCTTTAACTTTCCCTGAACGCTGGTATTGCTTAATGATTTTAAGAATAAAAAATCATATTTTGGAGACAGTCTTGAGAGTGGTGGTTCTAGTCCCATGCTCAGTTTAATTCTATCTTCTCAGACATCCCTGCTGTAAGATCTTCACATTTTTACCATCCCTGAAGACACTTCTGAATCACTACATGGTCATTATTAATACCTTTTGTAATTTGCATTTTACAACTGTTTTTCTCAGATAATATCAATTCCTCATGCTGAGCAGTCCTTGTCATCACAGGGGAAATGGTAACCACTTTCCAGCAATGAGATGAGATCTTGGATTTAAGTTACCCCATGCATTATCGGGTTCAGAGCACCCTTTTCAGACAGGCTCCACCTGTGAACATTGCAGCCCCTGTGCCATATCAAAATAGCGTATCTTTTGTTGTCCTGTTTTTGAGACTGATGTCAGATTCCCAGAAGGAAGTGACTGTCAGCTATCCAAAAAGAGATAGTAAATGGATAAATGTGTTGCTCACTAAATTGGACACAATAATTTATTATACAGTCAGGGGAGATATTTTCTGTGGTAACTACAGAGATCCACCTTTGTGATCCTGCTTCAGGATAGCTCAACCTCCCTCTACTATCTTTCCTGTCATGGCCCAGTCTGGAGTGTTTTTTCTTTTGTCTCTGACCGAACATACAGAGAGTGATAAAACTCGAACACTTCATAGTGTATGGTTTCGAATTGCAACATGGAATGTTTATTAGCTTCTGCTACCAGTGGACACATTTTGTGTCTGATGACTATGAAATGATATGTGCATTGGATCCGTAGCCTCTAGGAGAATATGAATAATTTGTTTAGCCTCTAGAAGCATGCTGAGCTTCACGGGGCCTGAAATTACACATCCTCAAACACTTTGGTGAACAGAAACAGGCAGCACACAACACTCCCCAGAAATCTGAGTTCTGCCCCTTTAAGAAGGGACGAAGACCCTTCTAAGCCCTGGGACCCAGAGATGCCACTTCCCGGGGACCCTCACGGGAAAGTCACCTAAAATTTTCTGCTGGAGGCCCGGTAGGAGACGCTTTACCCGCGGCGTTTGAATCCGTAGGAACTACATTACCCTGTATGCTCTGCGTCTAACTGCTGCCTCGCTGAACCAATGAAGGCTCAGGACAGAGGCGTTTCCGTGCGTGATACTAGCGCGGGGCGGGACTTCCGGCGTCTTCCTCCGGGCGGTCATTTTGGCTGTTCGGGTGTGTTCATCCGGACAGAAGTTCTGATTGGTGGGTCGGGGCCTGGGTGACAAGACTGAGAAGGACTCAGAGGAGTAGTCCCCGTTGTAGAAAAGCGAGTCTGAGGCTCGGCCGCGGTGCCGCCCGAGATGATCCGTACCAGGGTCGGTATGAGAACCGCCGGCCCGCTCCCGGCCCCGCTCCGCCCGCAGGCCCGGATGGCGGCGGCCACGCCGATGGAGCCGGCTGAGGTACGTGCCGCGTCTCCCGGGCCTCGCCGTCCCCAAGCCCCGATGGGCGGTGTCTGCTCACGTCCTTACAGCCCAGGCCTCCGGGTCTAGGACGATGAGGCGCTCGTAGGTGGGGGCCTTTTTCTGACAATGGCTGTGAGTGAACATTCCGCCTCAGCTTCTCCTGTCTCATGTCGCTCTCGGAAGTGTGGCGGCGGGCGGGTGGGAGAGCGTCACAAGCGGGTCACCGGCAGGTGCAGTGGCGGCGGGGGCGGCTGAGCTCGGCGTATTCGGGAAACCTGCGCGCCGTCGTGCCTGCGAGGAACAGAGTTTGAGGCAGAGCACGCTTGGGATAGCAGGCTGAGGGTTCTCCCTGCATTCTTAGGATTCTAGAAGCTCTGCAGACGTTTAAACAAAGGAGGGGGCCTGGCCCCGTTGCCGAGTGGCTAAGTTCGCGCGCTCCGCTTCAGCGGCCTGGGATTTCGCGGGTTCGGATCCTGGACGCGGACGTGGCGCCTCTCATCAGGCCATGTTGAGGCGGCGTCACACATGCCACAACTAGAGGGACCCACAACTAGAACATCCAACTGTCTACTGGGGCGATTTGGGGACAAAATGCAGAAAACAGAAACAAAAACCTGAGGAGGGACACAAACTACATTAGGGTTTTAAAAGTTTCCCGAAGGCTCTTCACTGGAAGAACAGACTGAGGGAGGGTGAAGACGTCGAGGCACGTAGGAGGTTGAATATTGCTCAGGGATACAGAGCTAGGAAGATGAGACGCCGAGGCTGACAGAGATTAGACATGCAGCCCCAGCTCACCGGCCTCAAGGGCCAGGCATGGGTTCACAGGGGCCCGAACCCACTGAACTGACATGGTAGTTTTCATCTACAGTCTGCCTCTTAAAGCCTGGCTGCTGAAGAGCCCATGGAACCTACACAGGTATGTGTAGGGTGGCCCATTCCCTCACTGGCTGCTTCCCCCACCCACATGTTCTCTGTATTGTGGTGTCCTGGACTCCAGGTGCCGTTCCTCCAGACCCTGGGTGTGGGGACCCTGGAGAAACCCCACCAAGCCTAGGGTCCTGAGTCCATACCAGGAACTATATGGAAGTATTTACATTTCTAGAACCTAACATAAACAGGTGTGGAAAGGTTATCCCAGTACCAGGATGTAAAAATACTCAGAGGTAAAGCTGAGCTGGAAGCGTTAAGGAAACCATAGCTCTCCTTTCCTTCAGGTGGGAGCACAGAGCAGGAGGACAGGTTTAAGGGCTGGAATGTCTGCCTGAGAAGTTGGGTATCTATTTTGGAGGTGATGGTAGGTTTGGATCAGAGGAGGGAAATGATCTTGCCCAGGTCTTAACAGGCTCCATCTGGCTGCGCAGTGGAGAACAGATTGTGAGGGAAGAGGAAGGAAAACCAGGGTGGAGGCTACTGCAGTAGTCCAATTGAGGGTTCATGGAGTGGAATGGTGGCTTAGGAGAAGTGGCTGGATTCTGGATATACGTTTATTAAGGGTCAGCTAGATTTCCTAATACGGAGTGGAAGGAAAATGTCTTGGTTTGCTTAGGTTTCTATAACAAAATGCCATAAACTGGGTAACTTATAAACAGCAGAAATTTATTTCTCACAGTTCAAGAGGCTCCAAGTTCAAGATCAGGCTGTCTGGCATGGTCAGGTTCTGTGACTGGTGAGGGCTTGCTTGCTGGTTCGTAGACAGTCATCTTCTCCCTGTGTCCTTACGTGATGGAGAAGAGAGAGAAGCAAGCTCTCTCGTGACTTTCATAGAATACTAATCCCATTCATGGTGGCTCTACCTTTGTGACCTCATCTAATTCTAATTTCTCCCCAAAGGCCCCATCTCGTAATACCATCAGATTGGGGCAGAGAGTTCAACATATGAATTTGTTGGGGGGACACAAACATTCAGTCTATAACAGTAAAGAAGTGAAGCAGAGGATTCAGAGATGACCCTAGGGTTTTGACGTAAGCAACTAGAGGGATGGAAGTTCTGTCAACTGAGATGGAGAAGTCGATAGTAGGAGTAGTTTTCACTGGGGATATCAGGAACTTTGTTATGGCCATTTTAAGGTCTGACATATTTCAAGACCACTGAGTGAAGGCATCAAGTGGACAGCTGGAGACCCAGGTCTGGAAATCTGGGGAGGGGTTCAGGATGGAGACATCCAAAATATTGTAGCTATTGACAATGTCCAGGTGAGGGAGCCGTGAGTTAAATTTAGGAGGGGCAATCTCTAGGCTGTGATGGTAAAGGCATTTTCAGACTGGGAAAGGGAAAGTGGTGGCAGAGGACTAGCCCTCCTGCTTGCATATCTGGTCAGAGGGATTGAGCTACACATACTCAGGTTAGGGAAGTAAGTGACCATGAAAGGAGACTGTGTTGAGGAGAGGGTAGTCTCATAGGTGGTGAAGGTTACCAGGAGACGACTGGACATGAGATGGATGCAGAAACATAGGAGTTGGCAGATTAATAACTCAGTCGCTAAAGCTGGTGCATATCCTACTTCAAGGGACTAACATGGATTTTGTGGCAACTTTGGTGGGGCCTGAGGTATTTCATTCAATCTGGAGGATAAGCTGAGGGGCATATATGGTCATCTCTGAGAACCAGTAGGACTGGGGTGGGCAGTCAGGGAGACTGGCCTTTGAATGAGGGGTAAGTTGAAAGAGGGAAGTTCTGACTGCAAAGGGCACAGCAAATGCAGCACAGAAATGGAAAGAGGCCGTGGGTGTCTGAGATTCACAGGTGATTCTGGGTTGTGGAGGTTGTAGCAAGGAACAGAGTTAAGCAGGGAGGCCTCATACCAGGCTTTGGAGCTGCCTCTGGCAGTGAGGATCATCAGAGGGTCAATTGGGTCTTTCTTATTTTTTTTCCTGCTGAGGAAGGTTCATCCTGAGCTAACATCTATTGCCAACCTTCTCTATTTTGTATGTGGGTCACTGCCACAGCATGGCTGCCACTGAGTGGTGTAAGTCTGCACCTGGTAACTGACCCCAGGCTGCCAAAGCAGAGCACGTGGAACTGAAACACTAGGCCACATGGCCAGCCCCTCAACTGGGTCCTTTTTTTTTCTAAGGAAGATTAGCCCTGAGCTAACTACTGCCAATCCTCCTCTTTTTGCTGAGGAAGACTGGCCCTGAGCTAACATCCATGCCCATCTTCCTCTACTTTATACGTGGGATGCCTGCCACAGCATGGCTTTTGCCAGGCAGTGCCATGTCCGCACCCAGGATCTGAACCAGCGAACCCCGGGTTGCTGAGAAGTGGAATGTGTGAACTTAACTGCTGTGCCACCAGGCCGGCCCCTAATCATAAGGGTTCTTATATGGGGAAATGATAGGCAGAAAAGGGAAGATGTCAGAGTGATGCAGGGTGAGAAAGACTCAACTAGCCATTGCTGGCTTCGAAATGGAAAGGGGCCATGAGCCTAGGTATGTGGGTGGCCTCTAGGACTGGACAAGGCGAGAAAATGGATTCTTCCTACAGCCTCCAGAAGGGAAGGTGGCCCTGCTCACACCAGTGAGATCCGTTTTAGACTTCTGACTTCCAGAGTTGTAATATAACACATTTGTGTTGTTTAAGCCACTGAGTTTGTGGTAATTATTAGAGCAGCAATAAGAAACTAATACAGCCATTTTCACATATTAAAATTATACCCAATTGAAATAGTGCATTTACTGACACACTTAGGGTTGCCAGATTTAGGAAATAAAAATATAGGACACTTAGTGAAATGTGAGTTTTAGATAAATACTGAATTTTTGTTTTTTTAGTATAAATATGTCCCATGCAGTGTACCTTGTAAAATTATTCATTACTCATCTGAAATTCAAATTAAACTGGGTATCCTATGTTCTGTCAGGCAACTCCAGGTATACTAGAAAGCACACTGGGCACAAAATCTTGTGGGCATCCACACTCTAGCATTATGAGCATGTTTTGCTGGGTTTAGAACTCTGGTTATTGCTTATGATAAAGAAGGGTAAAAACAAACATAGTCATCACTCAGCTGACTGCTGGTAGATAAAATGAAACAACAGATATGAAAGCACACAGAAAAGTGGTCAGATGTGTCCACTTAGCTCCAGGCTATTAAGAGAACCTTGTGAATACCTTGGAAGACATTCTGGGGCCCTGATGCAGTTGTGCAGATGCGCTACGTTGAGTTGGAATAGCCAAATCTTTTATAATGCACAATTCGATGAGCTTTAGGAGTACCCAGAAACACCCCTCCTGTCTGTCCGTTTCCCTGCCCTACCCACCCACACGAAACACATACAAAGACATACAAACACGTGCATAGACACAAAAATATGCGTGCATGACACATGAATACATACAAATGTGGCACTAACACACTTGGCACATGCACTCATGCACGTGTGAACACACACGAGGTTTTAATTCTTCAGGAATCACATCAACATTTTGTAGAGATACCTTTCTGTGATCTAAACTTATCTTGAAGTGGATGTGGAGGAATGGGAACTCTCATATACTTGCTGTTGGCAATGCAAAATGGTACAGCTGGGCCTGGCCCCGTGGCGCAGTGGTTAAGTGCACTTGTTCCGCTTCTCGGTGGCCCGGGGTTCGCTGGTTCAGATCTCAGGTGCGGACATGGCACTGCTTGGCAAGCCATGCTGTGGTAGGCGTCCCACATACAAAGTAGAGGAAGGTGGGCACGGGTGTTAGCTCAGGGCCAGTCTTCCTCAGCAAAAAAAGGAGGATTGGCAGCAGATGTTATCTCAGGGCTAATCTTCCTCAAAAAAAAAAAAATTTCTCCTGAGCTTCCTTCCAATCCTTTCCTGGCCACAGCCTTCCCAATCTCGGTCGATGCCAACTTCATTCTTCCACTTGCTGGGGCACACCAAAAGTCTAGATATCATCTTTGTTGCATTCTTTCCCTCACACACACATCCACTCTGATAAGAAATCCAGTTGGCTCTATTCTCAAAATTAATCAGGAATCTAACCACTTCCCATAAGCATTTCTGCTCTGAGACTGGTCGGAGCCATCATCCTCTCTCATCTGGATTCCTTCAGTGGTTGTTTAACTGGTCTCCCTGCTCCCACTCTTATGCTTCTGCAGACTATTTTCAACTTACCAGACTCTGTGGCTCTTTCAGTGTATGAGTCAGAAAAAGTCAGTTAAATATGCGTGCATGACACATGAATACATACATGAATACATACAGGTATACTAGAGTATACCTACTCTAGTATACCTTTTGGTTAAATTCTGTAATGGCTACCATTTTTCTAAGAGAAAATTCAACATCTTTATGGGACCCCTGTGGAGCCTCATGTTCCTGTGTGACCTCCTCTCTTAAATATTCCACCTCACTCAGCTGTTTTCGTGTGCATGGGCACCTAGCTTTGCGTGGGACCTGATAGCACGCTAGCTGTTTCTTTTACTTGTATCATACGCCCAGAATATTCACATGGATTATTTCTTCACCTCTTTTCAAGATTTACCTGAACTAATCAATTGTCAATGAGATCTCCCCTTATTAATATATTTAATATTGCATCCCTTCTACCTCCTTCCCCCTAGTTGGGCTCCTTTTTCTCTTAAGGCACTTTTCTCTTATTATATATTGCTTATTTTACTTACTTTAATTATTGTGTAATGTCCATCTTTCTCAACTGTCCAGGTTTTCTGATTCTAAGTTTCATTTCCTGATATGTCTCGTACACTGAAAATAACATATGACATGCTTTGGACGCTTAGTGTGGTTTTGAAGCAACAAATAAAAGTTTCTCTGTCTTCTTCATGTTTATTCCTAAGATTGACCATTTTTAACTAAGTGGTTCTTTCTTTTCCTTCTCTCTCTTTCAGACTACAATTCTGTAAGGTTTTCCAAAGTAAAAACACATCATATTTAGAAAAGAGAACCCTCAGATTGGCCATAAACAGAGCTAAGCCTTTGCTTAGCTTCCTTCTCTCAGTTCTTAGACCTCAGTGTCCTCATCTCACTGTCATTTTCACCTGATCTTTTTCGGACACCTCATTTATGCTGATACCTGGCATTGTGGCTCATTTCTAAACAATTTGTGTGTGCTTCTAACATTTAGCCGTGATAATACTTTTTAAAAGCTTATAATTTTGGGAGAAATACAAGTTGTCTATGAGGTAGTATCCCCAAATATACTGCATCTTTATCCGTGAATGGTGTCAGATATTGGGATAATATTGGCATAGTATTGGGAATCCATAATCTTCTCCTAATAATAGACATATGTTTGCATAGTGTTGTTGGTTTGTTTGTTTTGCTGAGGAAGATTCCCCCTGGGCTAACATCTGTGCCAGGCTTCCTCTACTTTGTATGTGGGTTGCCACCACAGCATGGCTGCCACCAAGTGGTGTGTGTCCACACCTGGGAACCGAACCTGGGCCGCCAAATCGGAGCACACCAAAGTTAACCACTAGGCCACAGGGCTGGCCCCATGCATAGTCTTTTAATTGAACCTCTTTTTTTTTAGTTTTTCTGGTTTAAAAAATTGTTATTTTAGATAACACCCTGAGTTTGATGATCTGAAATGAAGTGACACCTTGGTGAGAGCTGTGAAATAACAACCCACACAGTTGGATTGTCCCTTCCCCACTTGACACCTCCCCTGGCATGGCTGACTGCACTCTACCTCTCCTAAAATTGAAGGCATTTAATGTTTTTAACCTTGCTAAGGAAAAATGATTGGAAATATAGTAATATTTACCTGAACTTGAGAGGTTGTAAGATACAAAATAAGAAAATATGATACATTACAGAATAAAAGGACAGTCTTACAGCAAACAGAAAACAAAACTCAGCATGTTTTTTAATATAAAGTCTTTTGTAAATAATATTACAGGATTTTTTTTTTAAATATCTAGAAAAATGAGGAGGGTATTATAAAAAACCACAAGTCCCCATCACACAGCCTAAACCATTTCATCTAAACTCCCTACTCCATCTCCCCCAGCAACTGCTTCAGTTAAGGCAAACTCCAGAAGTCCTAGCACTGCCTTCCTAAATACTTCAGTGAGTGTCCCTAACAGGCAAGGACTTTTTTGTTTAACTTAATTGCAGTATCTTGATCATACGTAAATATAAACAATAGTTCCTGCATATTATGTAATACCAAAACAGATGTAGTATTCAAATTTTCCTGCGTTTATTAAATAATTTGACAGGTCTGTTTAAAGAAACAGGAAATCCGGCTGGCCCTGTGGCCAAGTGGTTAAGTTTGTGCACTCTGCTTCAGCAGCCCCAGATTTCACGGGTTTGGCTCCTGGGTATGGACATGGCATCACTCATCAGGCCGTGCTGAGGCAGCGTCCCACGTGTCACAACTAAAAGGACCTACAACTAAAATATACAACTATGTACTGGAGGTGCTTTGGGGAGAAGGAAAAATTTTTTTAAAAATCTTAAACAGGAAATCATTTCTTACCACATTTTATATATCTTGATTTTTATTATATTCTATGGAGAACTCCCTTGTATATACTAATTTTGATTGTTTGAAAGAGAACGTACACCACATTGAATTTTCTGATGTTCTGATTTGACTTAGTGCCTTCTCATGATGTCTTTGATCATGCCCTCCTATGCCTTGTATCCTCGCAAAAAGGTAGTTATTTTAGAGATCAGATCAGATTCAGAATTATTCATATGTGGCTATGTCTACTTTTTGCATCACTTTATAAAGCACATGATATCTTATTTTTCTCTTTTTGTGAGATTGTGATCAGTGTAGTCAATATATTGACTATACCTGAATCCCTCTGTCACCTAAGGGGTTTGGCAGCCATTGACAATTACTGCCTGTACCCTCAGTATAGGTGATGGTCCAGGTCTACCTTCCCTTTTCTTTTCTTTTTCTTTTATTTATTTATTTATTTTAAAGATTTTTTTTTTCCTTTTTCTCCCAAAGGTCCCTAGTACATAGTTGTGTATTTTTAGTTGTGAGTCCTTCCAGTTGTGGCGTGTGGGACGCCGCCTCAGCACGGTCTGATGAGCGATGCCGTGTCCTCACCCAGCCCAGGATTCCAACCGGTGAAACCCTGGGCTGCTGAAGCAGAGCACACGAACTTAACCACTCGCCCACAGGGCTAGCCCCCCCTTTTCTTTTATTAGGTGGAACACTTTCTTTACAAAGAAGAAAGTTACTGAAGGAAAAGTTCAGGTAAAAGAAGATACACAAAAATATTTTGATTCTTTTATTTATCCTTTCTCAGTGTGATGGTTTGATCCTTTGCTATTTTCCAAATGTGAGGATATTTTTCTTTTAGTAATAGTAAACATAGAATTTTAAAAATTTTATATTTTTGTCCATTGTAAGTATTAGTTTGATGCAGAAAATATCTCCTACTTAACCATTGGGAATTGTTCACATTAGCTCTTATGTCCTGTTCACATGATACCAGTGGCCTTTGATAACTCCCTTGCTTTCTTGTACAGTGAGGTGTCTGGGCTTATTTTCTGTTCCTCCTGCCCTAGACGTGGGTTCAGCCAATTCCTCAAGACTCCTTATTTTCTTTAAGTTAAAATGATGTTTGGGGAAAATAGACAGATATGCAAAGATGTATCAGATAAAGGCATAGACAGCTGTAGAGATATATAGACTTAGATATATAAATATAATTAAAAATTAAACCATTTTTCTCAATAATGTTAGTGAAACGTTTTACATCATTCAGTTATTTATTAGTGTAGAAATAGAGTGAAATTATTGAATTTAAAATTAGATAGAAATAATTTCTCTTTGTTTGGCTAAGGCCTAAGATTTGATACGCAATTATATTTTTATTTTATTTTTAGCTTTTTACTTTGAAATAATTATAGGCTCACAGGAAGTTACATAAATAGTATGAAAGTCCCATGTTCCTTTCACTCAGCTTCCCCAAATGGTGGGTGACATTTTATGTAACTGTAGTATAACATCAAAACCAGAAATTGACATTGGTACATCATTGTTAATTGGACTACAGACCTTATTCACTTTTCACCATTTTTAATGTGTGTGGGTGTAATTCTCCCAAATTCTTGCCATATATAGATTCACATTATCACCACTGCAGTTAAGATACAGAACTGGTCTGTCACCACAAAGAGTTCTCTCATGCTGTGTTTAAAGTGTATTCACACCAGCCCCACACCCCACTCTTGTCCCCGTCCTCTGGAAACCACTAATCCATTCTCTATCTCTGTAGTATTGTGATTTTTGAAGAAGGTGTATAAATGGAATGGCATACTACAGTATGTAGCTTTTTGGTATTTCTTTACTAAACATAATGGGCTTAAGGTCTGTTCAGAGTATTGCATGTATCAGTAGTTCCTTCCTTTTTACTGCTGAGTAGCACTCCATGGTATGGATATACCAGAATTTGTTCAATTATTCATCCATTGAAGGACATTTGGGTTGTTCCTAGTATTTCACTATAATGAATAAAGATGCTATGAACATTCATATATGAAAATAAGCTTTCATTTCTCTGAGATAATTGCCCCAAGAGTTTTTATTTCATTTTTGTGAATTGTATTTTAAAATGTTTCATGGGCCGGCCCCGTGGCCATGTATTTAAGTTCGCACGCTCCACATTAGCGGCCCAGGGTTTCATCAGTTTGCATCCTGGGTGTAGACATGGCACCACTTATCAGGCCATGCTGAGGCGGCATCCCACACGGCACAACTAGAAGGACCTACAACTAGAATATACAACTATGTACTGGGGGGCTTTGGGGAGAAGAAGAAGAAGGAAAAGAAAAAGATTGGCAACAGATGTTAGCCCCGGTGCCAATCTTTAAAAACAAAACAAAACAAAAACAGCAAAATGTACACTTAAAGGAATCTGTCTTTAATCCTGTCTCTTCCACGTTTTTCCCTCTCTCTTAATAGATACCATTTTTATAAGGTTTTAAAAACTTAATTTAAGTATTTAATATAAGCACGTACACATATATAAACACACAAATAAATTAATTTTCTTCCTATTTTTAGGAAAAAAGAGCTATCTACATATGATATTCTGATACTTTTTTATAATGCAAGATTATGACCTGAAAGTTAAACAGTAGAGAAAATTTATTGCTTGTGTCCACAACTATCTAATGCTTATTCTATCTCCCATTGATAGATTTTAGGTTGATTCTTATCTTTGTTATTACAAAACAATCTACACAAAATAGCTTTGTAATTATGAAAGACTTGCTCTTAAAATTATTATTAAATTGAAACCATTTATGTGAGTGAAGAAATTTTCTGGTCTAATGATAATGACCTAATAATCTTTCTTTGTCGTTGGAGTCCTCTGATTCAAATAAAATCAGCCTCTAACATACACTCTAAATTGATGAAGTAGTTTCTACTAACTTAAGTTTGAATATTATCTTCCTTACTCAGACTAGGGTTGAGATTCTTGGAACTTTCTCCACTCTTCTGTTTATAAGTTTATGACTTAACTTTGTAATTCAAAATGGGGCATGTGTTGAGACCCACAGAGGTGGGTCAGTTGGTCTTTGCTAACAAGTTGGTTCTTTCCCTAAAGAAATCATCTACCAATGGCAAGTTTTTGATTGAATGATCCTGGATGTAAACTTGTCTTCTGTTTACACAGAATGGGCATGAGGCTTGCCCTCAGCTTGACTTGCCTCCTGAGCTGTTTCCAGACCATTAAGCTTTGTCCCGCTACCTCTCTGGATGAAACTCAAATTTGATTCCCAGAATACATTGGCTTCACTATTTCCTCTGCTGGATCCTGAAACTCTTTAGTATATATCAATATTACTATGAGAGTGACAGTTTTGTTGAGGAGCAGAAACATAAGTGTGGGAGAAAATATATGCATATTTTCCTGGGATATTCCAGACAGATTAAAAGACTTAGAAAATATAGTCAGTATCTGTGATACAGATATAATGTGTTTGAGCCTCATGGTCTGGCTAACGGCTCCACTGTCTTTGTTCTTTGCAGATACAAGCAGTGAGTCCAATACATTCTCAGCAATAGACTTTCTTCCGGAGCCACATGCACCATCCTGATCCTGGTGAGCATGTTTGGCTCCTTTTACTTACTCACTTCTGTTTTGTCCTTTCTGATAGCCCTGATTGTGAACCCAAGCCACTGGCTGATGAACACCTTTCTTGACTTGTGTCTTCATGTTTCTCAGCATTTCATTCCTTTGTGCTCATTAATGACAGCTGTGTCTCTCAGTTCTGCTTTGCCTGCTGGGCAAGGAAAACATCTTTTCCCAAATGTAGCCTCTGGGCTCTACGTTCCCTCCAGGACATTCTATCATGTGTCTAATAAATTTGTCATCTCAAACTATGCCAGTTAATCTGCCAGGAATTTTGCATTCAGTATTGAGTAACAATTCTAATAACCCTGCCCTCACAGTATAGTCATGAGTTGCTTAATGACGGGGATACATTCTGAGAAATGTGTCGTTAGGTGATTTCGTCATTGTGTGCACATCGTGAGTGTACTTACACAAACCTAGGTGGTATAGCCTAGTACACACTTAGTCTATATGGGACTAATCTTTTGGGGACCACCATCTTATATGTGGTGCATGACTGTAGTTGTAGGATACAAAGAAACCATTGTGTGAATAATTATTCAAAGATGATGCTCCAAAATTGTGTAATGTTATTTCACAGAATTTCATGAAAATGTAATGTACAGCTTTTTCAGGTTTGGGGGGTTTGACAGTAGAAATTCAATGCTGATTTGAATTTTAAGCTAACACTCAAAATGTTTATCTTGTAAATATAGGTGGGTAAAGAATGTCTCAGTGAACAGGAGATGAACTGGGGATATTCTGACTTGGGAAGATGGGAAGATTCATGTAGACTTCAATTAATATAAATATTGTTAAAAAACAAAATTCAACTGAGTAAATTTAGGCAGCATCCCATCTAGCATGTATCTAATGTGTTAACTCTTTACAGGCTTTACGTCAGCGCTCAGTGGCTTCCCTAGATGGTCCTTTGAATAGGGCTTCATTACCTGGAAATACTGAACCTGTTAATTTTTTCCACAAGAAAAGTATAAGCTTTAAAATGTTTTCTAGGGGCCGGCTCTGTGGCCGAGTGGTTAAGTTCCCGCGCTCCGCTGCAGCAGCCCAGGGTTCAGATCCTGGGCGCAGACATGGCACCACTCATCAGGCCACGTTGAGGCGGCGTCCCACATCCCACAACTAGAAGGACCTGCAACTAAGATATACAATTATGCACGGGGGGTTTGGGAAGATAAAAGCAGAAAAAAAAAAAAAGAAGAAGAAGAAGATTGGCAACAGTTGTTAGCTCAGGTGCCAATCTTAAAAATAAATAAATAAAATAAAATGTTTTCTAATTCAAGATCCCAAAAGTTATCCTTGGCATACCTATTGTATATTTTCAAGAATGCACATATTTTGGAAATGTTCTTTGTGCTTATAATCATGCAGTGGTCTGTGTGCACATGCAGCATGCAGGCAGGCATGCATTTATGGGTAGGACTTGTCCTTTCCAGGTACCTCAACTTACATGGTTTTGCCGAGCAACTCATAGCATCTTTCATACCAAATGATTTGTATACATTCAGATTAGCAAATCACCATCACAAAATAATTTTCATGGAGAGTGGGTATGATCTTTGGCAACTCAATTCAGGAGTAAATTCCTCAGAACATCCTTAAAGATTCTATATCTTCATCTACTTAAACTCACTAAATATTTAGATAAAGTATACATATATAGAGAGTAGTTTTATTCATTGCTTTAGATCAAACCCACTCAGTAAGTCAGAATTACCTCGGTACAGGAATGAGCACACATTCACAGTGCTCCAGTCTTTCTGTTCTCTATTCTCAGTCCTTGTGTCAGTATCTCCTTACGCTATCTTTTAGTGAATTCTACATCAACACAAATAATAAAAATAGAAAAAGGCTCAGCTTCAAAAGCCATGTAGGCTAATGAACACAATTGGTGTCAGTCTACGTGACTATATAATGTCTATATGAATGTAAGTCAGCTGATATAAAATTTGGGAGAATTTGGTTTGGAGCTTAATGTTTTTAACCCATATCTGTTAAGAACCCAAAACTTAGGCAGAAAGTAGTAAAGAATCCAAAAATTTGCCAAAGTGTAAAGAAAGTTGTGCATTAAGAATTAGTTTTTGAAACCTTTAGAATTGCTTTCATTTTCTTCAAGTGTAGGTTCTGGTTGTGAATCTGTAACAGGGTCTGACTCATACTCCTGTAAATGACTGTGAAACTGGACAAAACAAGAAGCAAGTGCTTTCAGATGTTGGAAAAAACACTGGGCTGTGACCCTTCAGAGAATGAAAGCATAGCAGGTGAGGTTGCATTCTTCCCAATTTTCTGCAGAGGTCTTTTTTATCTTGTCCCTGATCACTATACTGAAACTCACAAACTCTTCAGGCTCCGGGAGTGAATGATATGCACAAGAAGGGCAGTACGGCTAAGGTTTATTAGCTTTCAGCTGCAGTGGACAGTGTGTGAGTGACTCTACGGAACGTTATGTCCACTTGAATGTGTAATCTTTGGGGGCGTCTGAAATAATATTTTTAGCCTCTGGAGCATGCTAAACTTTATGGAGTCTGAAATAATGTCTCTAAATACTTAAGTGATCAGTTGCAGGCAAGTCCGCAGGAATCTGGACACGGCCCCTTTAAGAAGGAACGACGCCCTTCCTCCGCCCTCGGAGCCAGGACACCATTTCCCAGCGCCCCCTGCGGTGCTGCTCCGCCTTCGTTCCATGAGGTTCCAATGTGGCGCTCTTCTTCGAGGCCTTTGGACCTGTGAGGACTACATTGCCCAGAGGATCCTGCGCCGAGCGACGTCAGCGTTGAGCCAATGAAGGCTCAGGAGAGGGGCGCTTCCGTGTGTGCCATCACAGCGGGGCGGGACTTCCGGCGTCCCCCTCGTGGCGGTCGTTTTGGCTCCTCTCAGGTGTGTTTCGCGCTCGGAGGCTCCGGGGCTTTGTATCTGCACCGAGGTGACAGGAGCGAGAAGGTGCGACAGGAGTCGTCGTCTCTGCCGCGCACAGGCGGGTGTGAAGCGCCGGGCTGCAGCGACTCTGCCTTCAGGTCTCGGCAGGGCGGCGCCCGGGTCTTCTCCACCCGCTCCGCCCCCGAGGCCGATGGCGGCGGCCGCGCGGAGGGAGCCGGCTCAGGTGAGCGCTCGGCTCCGGCCCGCCCCGCCCGCAGCGCAGCCCGAGCTCCAGCCCGAGGGCGGACGCTGCTCCCGGGCCTGCAGCCCAGGCCCCGGGGCCGGGCCGGGGAGGCGCTCGTGGGGCCTGTGGCTGCGGGCGGGGGCCGGGCGGAGGGTGCGGCGGGACCCCGGGTCGGCGTTGTGTCCGCAGGGAGCAGTGTGAGGAGGGGTGTCTCTTGGACCGGGAGCTGGGAGGGTTGTGAACAGAGAGAGACACGGTGCGTGTTCGGGTTTAAAACGTTCTCCAGGAGCTGCTCGGAGAAAACAGACTAGAGAGGGAATGATGGTAGTGAGATTAAGTCCTTGTAGGGGTCACACAGTTGGTAAGAGCCAACACTGAGGACTGAATGCCAAAGTTTAGATAGCCCGAGGCCTCTTGCCTCCGAGGGTGGGTTGGGCAGAGGTACAGTGGGGACCAGAGCCCACTGAGCCCCACCGTGGCTGCCTGCCTCTACTGACCTCTGCCCGCTGGCTCCCATGACTGTCGAAGCACTTTGGAACCTGCACAAAATAGGGCGAGGATGCCTGACATCTTCACTGGTCCTGACATGTCAGTATAGCGTCCGAGCTTGTGATGTTTTGGGATTCTTCACCTGCCATTCTCTCAGTCTTTATGTCTAGGACCCTGGAAGAACGTTCAACGCAGCCTGGGGCTTATATAGAGGTGGGCCCAACTCTGGTAGTCAGTAAAACGAGGTTGTCATGGATACTGGTACCAGTATGTGCAAAATGGTGAAGGTGAGGCTGAATTGGAAGTATTCAAGGAAGTGTAAGTCTCCTTTCCCATCTTGTAGGTCTTTTTTCTTTCTGATGGGAACAGAGAGCAGGGAGGCAGACCTGCAGTGTCTCCATAGGAAGTTGGGGCTTTTTTTTTTGAAGGTGGTAGAAGCAAAGGGAAGTTTGGATGATAAGATGGAGGTGGTCTTACTTATCCCTTAACCTGTTCTATTCAGCTGCAGAGGAAACAAACTGGGAGGGTAGGGAGGAGGCTACCACAATAGACTAGGTGAGGTGGATGTAAACTGTGGCCATGGAGGTGGGAGAAGTTGGTGGATCGTAGATTCATTATTTTAGGTTGCATCAGTCAGATTTTTAATGTAGAGAGTGAGGAAGAGAAGGGGAGGAGTCAGGGATGACCCCCTCCCCGCCCTCAAGGTTTTTGTCTTAGCAGCTGGAGGCATGGGAGTTCCATTAACTGGCTAAAGAAGTCAGCAGTGGGAGTAATTTTTATTGAGGATGTCAGGGGTTTTGTTTTGGACCCAGTTAAGAGTCTGGCATGTTTCGGAAAACTGAATGGAGGCTTCAAATGGATAGAAGCATATAAAGGTCTCGCTATTTGAGGAGATGTACAGCGTTAGACATATTCAGGTGGTGGCTAGTATGTGGTCATAGTGGAGCTTTGGGTCACATTTAGGAAGAGAAATTCAGGCCATGATCGTTTGTTAACAGGCAGGAAGAAGAGGATGGGTACCAAGTCTGGATCTCTTTCTTGGGCACCTGGGTGGAGGAAGTGGCCTCTCAAACACAAGTGAGGGAAAAAAGTGGCCATAACATGGGGAGAGGAGAAAAGGATAATCTGGCACGTGGCTGAGGCTTCCAAGGGAAGAATGGACATGAGATGAATGTAGAAGCCTAGGAGTAGCTGAGGCAAGGTGACCCTGAGGCTGGGGCTGCTGCTCATTCACCATTCTTGACTCAGCACAATTTTATGGTGACTTTTCATGGAGCCTGGGGTGTTGCAGTGAGGCCAGTAGATGATCTTAGGTGCAAATATGGCCATCTGTGAGTAAGCCTGGTATTACAAGCTGAATTGTGTTCCCCTAAAATTTATGTGTTGAAGTTCTAATTTCCAGGACCTCGGAATAGAATTGTATTTGGAGATAGGGTCTTTAAAGAGGTAATTAAGTTAAAATGAGGTTATCATATGGGGTCTAATCCAGTTGTCCTTATAAGAACAAGAAATTTGGACACAGACACAGAATATGCAAAAGAAACTAATCCTGTCCATGCTTTGATCATGGTACTTTAGTTTCTGGAACTGTCAGAAAATAAATTTTTGTTGAAGCTGCCCAGTATGGTACTTTGTTATGGTTGCTCTAACCATTGATTACAGCTGAGGAGTAGGGCAACTAGGGTTGGGCTTTGAATAAGGGTAGGTGAAAAGAAAAGAGCTGTGACTGGTGAGGGGACCTCAAGTACAGCACAAAGTGGGAGGAGGACCAGGAGTATGTAAGATCCAAGACAGGCAGGCCAGCCTTCACAGTGGATTTGAGGCTGTCCCAGGAAGTGGAATCCAACAGAGGTCTGGGGTCGAACTGTCTGTCTGACTTTGCCAGGTACTCTTGGTACCATACAATGAGTAATGTGGGGGTGTGATTGGGGGTGCACGGATGCAAGAAAGGTGTGCACATGGAAAGGGAGCAGGAGCTGAGGGCCCCAGGGCCTTGATATTAGGGACTCCAGAGTGAAGGGTGAGACCACATTTGATTGTACTTAGGAGGATTGCCTGGCTTGGGGCTGGTCAGGCCCTGGAGGCCAGGCCCTGAACCTAAATTGTATCTCTCTGCCACCTGCCTGTTATTACTGAGGGCTAGCCCCAGTGATGAATGGGACAATGAAGAGAGAGTAACATCAGTGGCACCAGGGCCCACTACCACCTCTGAGTTGGGGAGCTTGGGAGGAGGATGAACATGGGGTTAGATGCGTGGGGGGTGGATTGTAGGTCTTTGGAGAGGGGCTGTTTGTGGTTTCATATCTCCCATTCATGGCAGGGCAGTGTGACCTTTGAAGACGTGGTTGTATACTTCTCCTGGGAGGAGTGGGGTCTCCTTGATGAGACTCAGAGATGCCTCTACCACGATGTGATGCTGGAGAACTTTGCCCTTGTGACCTCACTGGGTAAGGCCCTCCCTCTCCTCCAGTGCACTGAGCTAGACTCTGTTGTTTTGCTTTTCTCCAGGGGCTGTGCTGTTCTCACATTTGGACTATGGTGCCGCCTCCTTTCCCAGTTCCCTGGCTAGTTGCTGGGGTCAGCAGGGCTGGCTGAGCAACTGCTGCCTTCTCAAACCTGCAGCCCCCAAAAGGCTGCCTTGAAGCTTTGCAGGGAAGCATTCAGGGTCAGGAGTCTTTCAGGGAGCCTGATGGATCACCTGACTTGCCCTCTCCCTAGTACCTCTCCCCAGGATTTTCTCCCTCTTTCCAACAGACCCTTCCTCCTCTCTGGGCCAGCGGTTGCCATTAGTGAGCTGTTCACTATCTTTGGGGACTGTGGGCTGTTTTTTATTTAGTTTTGTTTCCTGTTGTTTGTCACGTGCACAATTGCTCTGAGCCAGTACTAGTCCCTCACCTGTTGTGTCATTGCCTCGGGACTTACGTCATCCAGGTCCTCTGGGTTGTCTAACTGGGATTTAGGAAGAAGAGTCCTGAGTGCTTCACAGGATAAGCTCAGAGGAGGCCTGACCCTGGTGACTGGCAGCTGTGGGAGGGCCTGACATCTGGGCTGTGTTCACATCAAACCAGGAACATGTTCTGTGTCCACCAGTGTGTTGACACCAATGCCAGTGACCACACCTTACTTCTACCTCTCCTTGCTCCTTCTTGACTGACTTCTGGTCCCTGGCTGCCCCTTCCTTTTTTCCTCTATACATCAGCTTTTCTCTACTTTTCCCTCTGCAGCGTTCTCCAGTGTCAGGTCACACGTATACTTAGTGTTTGAACACCGTCTAGTCAGTTCCACCAAGATTTTCCTGACACTGGCCACAAAATTCCACACAGCACTCGTGTGTCACCAGCAGCCAAGGCCCTGTTGAAGGCCATTAGCAGAGGAGTGAATTGGACTTGCTTTTTCCTGTGCTGCACCCCATCCTTACATCCTTCATCTTTTGAGGCCTCCCTCATTCTTGTGACTTTTTAGAGTTCTAGTACTGCAGACTAGCCCCTTCATCATCAACCTGATCCCACCATCCTTACGTAGAAAACATTCCCCTGGGCTCGTTCATTGGTGTTCTGACACATTTGTGGTGGAGCTGCCCCCTCCCACCACAGACAGCATGCACTTCACCAGCATTTCTGTGCTTTCAGGTTGTTGGTATGGAATGGAGGATGAGGAGGCCCCCTCTATGCAGAGTGTTTCTGTGGAACAGATGTCACTGGGCAAGACTCCAAATTTAGGTCCACCCATTCAGAAGACTCACCCCTGTGAGAAATGTGTCCTGGTTGGGGGAGAGATTTTGTACCTGGCTGAGTACCAAGGATCACATCTTGGGCAGAAATCATACACCTGTGAGGCATGTGGAAAACAATTCTGGTTCAGTCCAAACGTCCACCAGCACCAAAAGCAAACTGAAGAGAAGCCATTCAGACGGGAGATGGACAAGGCCTCATTTATGACGAGCTGTAAAATCCACGTGTCAGGGAAGCCCTGTACTTGTGGGGAAGTTGGGAAGGACTTCCTAGCTATGTTGAGTCTTCTCCAGCATCAGGCCACTCTCAAAGAGGCAAAGCCACATGGCAGTCTCAAGTGTGGGGAGGCCTTTCATAGTGAAAAAGGTCATTACAAGTATAGTGAAGATGGGAAATCAGTCAGCTACGAATATAAACTTTTTCAGCATCAGCAAATTCACACTAGAGAAAGTTACAACTGTGACAACCCCTTTAACCAAAGCTCCATCCTCAGTGATTGCCAGAGAGTTGCAGGAGCAAAGTCTCACCAGTGCAGCGAATGTGGGAAATCCTTTAGCCAAAGCTACAGCCTCATTCAACACTACAGAATTCACACTGGAGCAAGGCCTTATAAATGCAGTGAATGCGGAAAAGCCTTCAGCTACAAGTTCAGACTTGTTCAGCACCTGCAGATTCACACTAGAGTGAAGCCTTATGAATGTGGTGAATGTAGGAAATCCTTTAGCTACAGCTCTACTCTCATTAAACACCAGAGAGTGCACACTGGAGCCAGGCCTTATAAGTGTGGCGAGTGTGGGAATTCATTTAGCCAAAGCTCCAACCTCATTCAACACCAGAAAATTCACAGTGGAGCAAGGCCTTATAAATGCAGCGAATGTGGAAAAGCCTTCAGCTACAAATGCAAACTTGTTCAGCACCTGCGAATTCACACTGGAGAGAGGCCTTATGAATGTGGTGACTGTGGGAAATCCTTTAGCCACAGGTCCACTCTAAATCAACACCGGAGAATTCACACTGGAGCCAGACCGTATAAGTGTGATGAGTGTGAAAAATCCTTTAGCCAAAAGTCCAACCTCATTCAGCACTGGAGAGTTCACACGGGAGAAAGGCCTTATGAGTGTGGGGAATGTGGGAAATCCTTTAGCCAAAGCTCCCACATCATTCAACACAGAAAACTTCACACCAGATAACCTCATGAATACAACAGCTGTGGGAAAATCTTTAGCCAATGGCCTGTTGTATTTCAGTGTGAAACTTCACAACCCAGCGACACTTCCTTCTGTGCAGCAAACTTGGGGAAGCCTTCATCTAAAGATCTAAACCTCCTTTTGCCACAGCAAGTCTACATGGGAGAAAGGCCTTTGACCTGCAGGGAACGTGGTATTTCTTTGTTCAGTGTAACAGAACTAGAGAGTCTTTGTGAGGAGTTGTCTGCCTGAAGTTGAACCTCATACATCTGAGCATCCACAGTGGGAAGATTCCCTGTAGTTCTAGGTTTGTGGGAAGCTTTTAGGAGCCTTATTGCATATTCTTCCCTGCCGGTTCCCTGCCAGTTTCTGTGGTAGAAACCATCTCCCCTCTACCACTTGGAGTTCCACACAGTGTGCATCACTCACCCCAATGTGCTCAGGGAAGGCAAATGTCTCTGTTTTCTTTCCCATTCCCTGGAGAACATTATAAGTGTTCTATGGGGCCTCATTCTCTCCTCTCTTGACTAATTAGGTCATGATCCTGACCCAGTTTTGGCCAATATCAGTCTGGGTAATGCTGGCGGCTTATGGGTTAAAAAGAGTCCAGTTCTGGTCCAACTTGCATTGCTGCAAAAGGCCACCTAGGAAAGACTACAGGGCTTTGTGGTCCTAATTTATGTCATGGATGCCAGGATTTTTGTGGGCCCAGAGGTCACCTGGAGAAGGGTATTTTTGTTATGACAACCTCTAGTGTTGCCATGAGAAGTAGAATTTGGTTCTTTGTTCCCAGGGATGTCACATAATGTCCAGCACTATTGGGGAAGCTGTCCCCCAGGTACTGCAAAGGAATTGTGTGCCTTCATGTCTAAAGTTTGGTTTTTCTGATGTCGCTGGTTGTAAGACTACAGGGGCCAGGCTGAAACCAGTTTGTCCAGAAACACTGGATGTGATTGATTAATATGCACTGGAGGAGACTGCAGAGAGAGGATGCAACTCTTCTAAAGGTGCATCCGGATACAAGATGTTCCCGTGACTGTGGCTACGTGGGATGACTGTGTAGTACACTCTATACCTGTGTCCTTCCTGTAGATGAGGCCATTGTCAGAGCAACAAAGCTTTGTTTATTCTAGCCTCTCAACCGGTCATCTCAAGGATATTGCATAGACAAGAAAATGAGAGTAGACAGAAGGGAGATCCTATAGCCCAGGGATGTGGTTTTTGTGACCTAGCAGCTCTTCCTGCTGACCCAGATAGAAATGATCTTTGCCAGTATCTTCAGCCACTGATGCAGGGCTCCCCTTCTCGAGGCACGAAGAGAAAGGTTGAGTCAATGCAGAGTTTCTAAACCTCTGGTTATGAGAAAAAGTAGGAGATCTAGACTTAAATTTGAATGGTTTTTTATAAAGCTTTATTGAGGTGTAACTGATGTGCTATAAGCTGCACATATTTACACTGTACAGTGTGATTAGTTTGATGTAAGTGTACACTCATGAGGCCATCCAAATCATGATAATGGACATATCTGCACCTCTCAGAGTTACCTGGGCCCTTTTTTAATCTCTCCCTCTGCCTTCATGGCAACTGTTGATTTACGTTCTTTCACGGAAAATTTGTATTTTATAGAATTTTATATGATTGGAATCATAAAATGCTTTCTTAAGTTTTGATTTCCCTCCTGCATAATTATTTTGAAATTCATAAATGTCGCTTATGTGAATAATTTGTTATTGCTGGGTACTATTTTCCTGTATGGATGTAACATGTTTTGTTTACCCATTTCTCTGTTAACAGACAATGGCTTGTTTCCAGTTTGGGGCTATAATAAAGTTTCATATGTCTGCACAAGTGGAAAGGAATGTGTGCTGAAGGCCTATGAACCTTTCTTCCATGTTCCGTCATTGTATGGCTATTCTTGTTTCATCTCCCTTCCCCCATATCAGTGGATTATTTTATTTAGAAAAGTGGTTAAATTTATAGTATGTTTAGGAATTTCATGTATGGAGAAAGAGGAACTTAAAATTTAGGGAGTATATGGATTATATATAACATGCATCAGAGTATGTGAAAAATAAGACACTAATGGAAAACACTTAAAAATATGGAGAAGAGGAAGCTCCTGCTATTTTTCCTTGCTGGAAAATAAGGGGAAGAAAAAGCATCTCACGAGAAAAATACTCCTAAATATGAATTCTCCGATACAAAACTATGAATGAGACTTTAAGGGGCTGGCCTTGTGACTGAGTGGTTGGGTTCATGTGCTCTGCTTTGGCAGCCCAGGGTTTCACCAGTTCGGATCTTGGGCACAGACCTGGCACCGCTCATCAGGCCATGCTGAGGCAGTGTCCCACATGCCACAACTAGAAGGACCCACAACTAAAATATACAACTATATACTGGGGGGACTTTGGGGAGAAGAAGAAAAAGTGAAAAATAAAATCTTAAAAAATTGCAACACCAAATGCATAATGTAGGCTCATGCATAATGCAGGCTCACACTTTAATTTGTAAAATTCATCTACTCATTCGATTGTTAATACACAATGAATTCAGTAAGTGTTCTCAGATTGGGATACTCTAAAGCAGATTTCTTTAGAGTAGAATTCTACATTTACAATACCTAAGTATGGACATGGAAAGTTTTCTACTTCCACTACCGCTTTTAATTGAGGCACCTGAAAGGTCTCCCAGAAAATTCAAATTAGGACTAATCAAAATTAGAACACTCCTAACTGTCACAATATTTCATTTGTTTAAATTAGTGAAGTTGTAATTGGCAGTAAAGCTTGGGAAAGTTGAATTTTTAACAAAGTACAGCTTAGTGAAGTTACATCTGGGGGTCCTGTTTATTACAGTTCTAACCCCTTTGGCTCTCTTTTAGAGACTTCAGATAAGACTTAGACTTCTGTTTATAGTCTATCTTCATCCCAGAAATATGCCAGAAAAATTACTGAGGCAACAAAGTACATCTGCCAAGAATGAGTAGAAAAGGAGATTGATAGACAGTCTTCCACTGATCACAGAAAACTATAGACACACAAACACACCATGCCGCCATGAGAGCAAAAGCACCTCATTTTTACCAACAGTTGCCACTGGACCCAAGTTTACACTCAGTGAAGAGAGCCATGCAGTCTCTCATCCCTCCTACAAGCAGGGTTGTGTAGACTTAACTTCAGCCTATGTACTCGGGATTCCACACTGGACTGTAGCAGAGAAGGCAGAGAACCACTATTCAGACAGCCCTTGACTTCTGAGGAACCTTCGGGAAATATACCTCCTGCTTATATTATTTCTCTAAGAATCTAAGAGGAAGTTCTACTTACCAAATGTGACTTACTGCCAAAACAATGGCTGTTGTGGTCACAGCGCACATATGGAAAGCGACATCTTACTCCTGAGACAAAGACTTGGGGAGCTATGAGATCGTCTTGTGATTTCCCCTGTAAGGGCAATGATGTGTTCTGCCCAGGGAGTTACTATTGACCTGGGAGAAACTAATTACTGTAAGTTAGCCATAAGGATTAGGCAGAATTACCTAGGGGAAAACATGTCAATGATCACTGAAAAAACACTTGGTGTCAGTTGGAACATCCTCAGGTAGTGAGATCCGGAAGTGGAAGAACTAATCTGGACACACGCATGGGTCTGGAATTTGTGTCAGCCCTGAGGGTTCCATCTTCAAAACTTGTATTTTCACAGTGGAAGCTTGGAAGGAAGCATAAGAGAAAGCCACCATGAAATTGGCCACAAGGGGGGAAAATGAACCAAGAGTCTTCAGTAGAACATTTGTTGCTTTTGAATACACCTATTAACATCCCTGCTATGTACCACACATTCTAAGTGGTGAGATGTATGAAAATACAAAGAGCCCTCTCTATCTCAGAAGTCGAGGGAGGCAGTCAATGAAAAGATGAAAGGGAGCTGTCGGGCCCCATGGCGGAGTGGTTAGGTTCCCGCGCTGTGTTTTGGCGGCCCAGGGGTTCGTTGGTTCGAATCCTGGGCACGGACCTGGCACCACTCATCAGGCCACACTGAGATGGCATCCCACATAGTACAACCAGAAGGACCCACAACTAAAATATAGCTGGGGGCCTTACGGGGAGAAGAAAGAAAAAATTAAAAGATATATAAGACGAAAGGGAAAAGGCTGGCTCAGAGTACCCAGCACTGCAGGGGTTGGGATGGGCTGCAGCATTACATAGGCTGGGAAGAACAAGCCTCATTGGTAAGAGGACACGAGAGTCCTGATTTGATGAAGGTCGAGGGCATGAGATTTGGGGGCATTTGGGGGAAGATGTTCCAAGTGGAGGAAACGCCACTGTGACGTGTTCTGAAGCCAAAATATACTTTCAGTGCTTCAGGGAAAGCCGCACGGTCAGTGCAAGTGAGCAACCGTCAGCTATCCCTGGGGCAGCGTCAGGGAAGGCTCCCTAATCCGCTGCAAGGATTTTCCATTTGCCTTTAAAGTTGGGAGCCATTTCAGAGGCCAAAGAAGAGACGGGCATGACTTGTCATGTGTTTTGCCAGGGCCCTCGTGCCTTCAGTCAAAGGGAAGCACAGGATATGGAGCCCAGCTAGAGGACCACGACTGAAATGCAGGTCTGGGGGGGGGGGCGGGGCCTTGCTGCCTGGAGGCTGTAACACCCCCACCCCTGACAGAGCCCCACTCCAGGGAGGAGGGAGGAGGGAGGCCGTGTGGAGGCGGCGTGGGGAATGCTGGGGTCAGGAAGGAGCCCGAGCCCCAGACCCGACGCCATGTTGAATCCACTGGGGAGACAGCGCAGACCTCACCTGTTCACCTCTTCAGGATTCACTCCCTTTGGACCGTTGTACAAACTTTCAAACTTCAACTCTCCCTCAGGTGCTTGGTGACTCCCAGTCACCATTTAACCTTAGATTGACTTTGACCACCCGCTTTGGGCTGCATTCCCCAACAACTCGACTGCCTGCTGGGGCCGCCCGCGCTGTGCTCCGTCAGAAGGACGACCCACAGCGCGTGGGGAGCGGGTCTCCGTGGCCAGCATGCTGCGGGGCTTATCCTTGTTCGCTCGCGTTACTGAGGGAGCTCTCGTTAGTCTCCCTTCCCCTGCTGACTCTTGCCTAAATTCCTCAGGTCCCCACGTCTGATCTGAGGGTCGCGTCTCAAAAGACGGGGGACCGGCGGTTGCTGTCCACGAGCAGGGAGGGCCCACAAGGCGGGAGGGGGAAGAAGAGACTCGGGCCAGGGAGGACCCCGGCGCGCGAGGCCGTGTCAACGCCGGTCTTGGCCTCACCGAAGGTTCCCCCCGACCCGGGGCAGGAGGTGAGAAAAAAAGGAGAGAACCATGGGACGGACGGGCGCGGGAGCCTGTGCGCAGGCGGGGGTCCTGTGGGGTGAAGAGGAGCCTCCACCGCGCCACACAGGCAGCGGGCGTGCAAGGAGAGGGCAGAGGCGCGTGCAGTGGGGCCTGCGGTCGCCCCCCGACCAGCCCGCGCCGCCACAGGTGCCGCCGCCTGCGATGAAGTCCGAACGCGCCCCAGCCCGTGTGCGGCTCCAGGGCGCTCGTGGGGGCCGCGACCTCGGCGCCGCCCCACCTTCCCATGGGAGCGGGCGTCGGGGTGGATGAGCGGCTCCGCACGCGGAGAGGCACGGGGTCTGCACTTTGGGGGACGGAGGGCCCCGCACCCAGCCACCCTCCCGGACGGCCGCTGGCGGGGCGCGCGGCGGGCGGGCGGCAGGAGGGGCCGGGCGGCAGGAGGGGCCCTGCGCCGCCCGTGGAGGCGGCACACCCCGGGGCGACGCTCAGAAGGAACCCGGGCCGCAGGTGCGTTCAGGGTGCGTGCCCCGCGTGTGTCCTGCAGCTCACAAATGCCGGGAGCTACTGCGTCTTCCTCGCCTCCGGAGCCAAGGGATCCGCCGCGGAGTCGTTTGCGTCTCATTGGTGAGTCCCTGCGGAGGGGGAGTCCCCTTCCAGCACGTCCCCGGGCGGGGCGGGGTGGGGGGGGGGGGGCTCGGGCCAGCCAGAAAAAGAAGAGACCAAACCAGGAACGTTTGACGACGGGACGTCTGGCACCTCCAGGTGGCCCCCTCCCTAGGCCGCGGTGACCATTGTGCAGCGCCTCGGCCTGGGGTGCCAGGGGGCCCGGTGAGAAGGGCTAGGCCTCGCGACTCCCCACGGGCCCAACCGCCCCTGCTCCAGACAGACGGGCGACCCCCGAGGGTCTTTAAATCCCTGCGCTGGGACGCGCTAGGTAACTGGACACGGCGGCAGGCAAGGAGAGCGGCATGGCTGCAGCCTCGACGCCAGCCCGGTCCGCGGCCGGCAAACCTCGGCACCACCGGCCATGACACGGCCCCCGTGGTGAACCGCCGCCGCCGCCTAGACCGGCCACCATCCGACGCCACCCGCAGCCGGGTGGCCGTCGAGTCCGAGCTCCCCCGGCCTCCTCCACACACGCGGGCCCGGCCCCCCGCGGCGGAGCTCGCGGGCCACGGCGGGAAGCGGGGCGCACGCGCGCGGGACGCGGGGCGGAGGAAAGAGCCTGACGGGCCGACGCGGGGAGGGCGAGGAGAGACTCCGGGTGGTGGGGGCGGGATTCGGGTGGTCGGCCGACTACCGGGGAACCTTCCAGGGCGCGCAGCGGGAGCACCGCGGGAGCCGGCGCTCCAGGGCCACCCGGGACCTGACCTGGCGACTCCGTGGGGGCCGCTGCGGGGCAGTACATCTCCAGAAGCGCCGACGGCCCCGGAGTGCGGTCTCCCGGCCTCCACCCGCCTCTCGGGAGGTTGGGAGACTTCAGGGGCGGCGGGGACGCAGCGGCCTGGACGAGAGACGGGGGACCAACGGGGTGGCGGGTGACAGGCAGGGGAAGGCACGGAGCCCCCGTTGCACCACCCCCTCCTCGCCCGACCACCGAGGCCACGGCAGGTTCACGCCTCCAGACCGCCCGCGCCGCCGGTGAGCGCCCGGGAACGGCCGTCTATGGGCGCCGCCGCCATTCTCCCTGATGACCCTTCCCGGCCAGGCCACCTGCGGAAACGTCCTTAGCATTTTCACCTCCTCCGAAGTTCTACCGTCTGCTCAGCGCTCCACCAGGGCCGTGGCGAACGACCTGAGGGTCTCTGTAAACCATCTATTCGGTGGTAGCGACCAGCGGTGTGGACAAAGGTCAGGGACTTATGCCCCTCACTTACTGGGAATTCCTCGGTTATGGGGAATAACTGGGGAATAACCGCATGCCGGGATCCCCATCACGAGTGGGGTTCAGCGGGTCCTCACATCTGCTGGCGTTGGGTAGGCGCGCGCCGAACCAGTCCGCGTGGTGCACGCGCACGCAGCCCCGACCTCTCAGGGCATCACAGGCTTGTTATTGCTCAATCCCGGGTGGCTGAAGACTTTTCCCTCTAAGAAGTTGAGGGACGCAGACTGCTTGGGGGGTCACGTAACTAGTTAGCACGCTAGAGTCTCCTTGTTTATCGGAATTAACGGGACAGTCGCTCCACCAACTAAGAACAGCCCTACACCACCCACAGAATCAAGAAAGAGCTGTCAACCTCTCAAGGCTGTCTGTGTCCAGGCCGTTTGTAGTCGGAACTACCACGCATCTGATCTTTCCACCTCTGACTTTGGTTCTCATTAATGAGAACATTCTTGGCAAATGCTTTTGCTCTGGGTCCATCTTGTGCTGGTCCAAGAATTTCACCTCCATAAGCCCAATACATTGTCCTTGGCCATCCCTCGTAACCATGGCCTCAGTCCCCTAAACCGACTAATAACGCTGGTCCGCTATCCAGGAGGCTAGGGCCTGCTTTGAACACTAATATTTTCAGAGTAAGGCTCAGGCTCCAGCTGGTCACTCGGCTAAGAGCATCAAGGGGGTGCTGAGAGGCAAGGGGCGAGAAGTGCTGACCTACTTCTGAAGTCTCGATTTAATATATGCCACTGGAGCTTGAGCTACTGCAGCTGCCAGCACCAGACTTTCTCTCCAAAGGATCCTCCTTAAAGTGGGCTCGTTCCAGGGGCCTAGAAAATCAGGTGGTTTTTGTCCATCTCTCTAAGTGGGGAGTGGGTAATTTGCGTACTCACTGCCATCCTTGGATGTAGTAGCTGTTTTTCAGGCTCCCTCCCAGGAATTGAACCCTGATTCCCCATCACCCCTGGTCACATGGTAGGCATGGTAACTGCCATCGAGAGTCGATAAGACAGATATTTGACTGAGTCATCAGCACCACGGGGAGGGACATTTGATCAGCCTGAGGTTACCTAGTCATCAAAGCTGCAGCTGAGGAAGGCTGACGGGGGTTGGCTTTGATTTGGTAAATGCATGTATCCCCCCCCCCCCACCCCACGTGAAGGTGGTCAGCGCCTGTCACACACGTTTGTTCTAGAATTATCAGTTAACTCGAGTAGCAGAGGAGCGAGTAACCAGAGGAACCATACTGATTTAATGAGTGTTTTGCACTTTCTGGGTACCAGCCGAGTGCACTTAGGCGTGTGTACCTCCATGTGACAAGTACATGCCACTAGCAGGATCACACCAGGTATGGAGTTTGGTGAGCCAAAGAGCGGGCCAGTGGGCACGTCTCCTAAGCACGGAACCCACCCGGCGGCCCACCCGGCAAAGAGGTACCCTGTGAGCGAGTAGGAGGTATCAGGCACTTTCGTCGAGGCTAGCTGGCTCGTGCACATGAGGGCCTGGCCACGGCCGGGCTCCCTGGGGGGTGGCGCAGCTACGGTTGTCACTACGGCTGGCCAAAACCCAACGCACGCTCAGGTGCACGCATCAAAGCGGGTTGCAGCGAGGGACAGTTAATCGCCCCCCAAAACAACGTCGCCTTTGGGCGGCGGTGGACATCAAGGGCCCTGTAGCAGGCCCAGGAAGCGACAGCAACAGTCGTGACCCGGGTCTGCAGCCCGACCTGAGGACACTAGGAGGCAAGGGGGAGCCTCTGCGAGGTGGGCTGCTACGAGGGCTCGGGAAACCTCTGACGCAAGTTAGTCGCCAGGACCCCCACGGGGGCTCGCTGTGAGGGATCTTCTCCAGCACAAGGGCCGTCCCGCGGCACCCAGGACGCCCAATGGCCTCGGTGGCCCCTGCACACCGTGGGCTCAGCCCCACCGCCACTGCAGTCACATCCGACCCCCAGAACTCTCTCCAGCACACACACGCAAGTCCCGCGCTGCTCGCTGGAGAGCACTTGGCTTGCGGGGACGGGGACGGGTGGGGGTGACGACGGGGGGAGGGGGCGCGACACCCGCTGGGTGAGGCTGATTTCGTTGCCAGGCGGGGCAGCACGGCCGGTTGTTTGGGCGGGAACTGATCAGCGGTGACATGTACAAAGGGTGAGGGACTTGTGTGCACGGAGGGGTTCCAGAAAAATCTTTAGAACACCACAGGCCACGGAGAAACGAGCGTAGAATCCCAGCGCCACAAACACGACGGTGGGCCCGTGGCGGCTGGAACGCCAGCCAGCTTTGGTGCCCTTGGACCTCGCTGAAGCCGCCCCCGCGCGACCCCCACAGTGGGGCCCATCCGTCCATCCATCAGCCCCCCCACACACACACACATACACACGCACACACACACACACACACGAGTCACGTCCTGGGGAACGCTGCTGAGTGAGTCGCCCCGCCGGCAAAGGCTCGGAATAGAAGCGGGCAGACAGGTGTTCGCGGCGGTGGCGGGCAGGACCTGTTGCCTTCCTCTCCGCGACGGGAGAACCGCGCACTCGCGCCCCGCACCAGACGCTGGCCCAGCGGAGCGGGGAGGCGGTGGGCAAAGAGGGGCGATCCGCCCCAACGACGGGCCGGCCGGGCGACCCTAGCGCAAAGGAGGGATGCTTTGCCCACACCCGGTGGGCCTCGTATCAACGACTCCAACTCGCATGAAAGGGGCGGCTGGGAGGTTCGGGACCCCACGGTTCGCTAGAAAAGGCTTTCTCGCCGGGGCTGCGTGGTCCCCAGCAAGGGTCCCTGTCGGGCAGCAGAGGCAGTCGGAGAGCCGGGCTTGGGCTCTGCGGGGGCGTCAGCACCGCGACCTGAGCGCTCGCTGTCCGCCGGGAGCCTGCGCCGCCCGCAGCTCGCCCGCTTACCTCGCACAGCTCGTCCCGTTTACAGAGCTTTCGTGTTACTTTGTAGGTTCCCTTTCTTGACAATGAACCATGAAAATATCTGCAAAATCGTAGCTCTCAAAGACTGCAGCGGCGTGCACTGGTTTGGCCCCCTTGGATCGCGTGAGGCCCGGCCACGGACACCGCGCGCCCGCCGGTCAGCGCCCCCGACCCACAGTGGCACGGGGGACCCACCTGCAAATGACGCGTGTGCCTCCTCCCCAACTTAACCTTCGCTCGTCAGACACCCAGCGCTGGCTGAACCGGCCGCTGGGGACGGAACGCCGCCGCCGCCCATCCTCGGGCACCGGGGGACGAAGTGGAGCGCTCCAGGGAGCCCGCAGAGGGCCAAGGGGGCGCGCAGCGCAGCGGGCAGAGCCGCTGAAGACAAGGAGGCGAGCGAGTGTCCGCTGCGTCAGGGGATCCCGCCCCACCGCCGCCGGGAGGCCGAGGGCGGGAGAGCGAGGTCGGGCCGGGCCCGCTCCTCTGCCTTCCACGCATCGCTCCGGCGGGAGAGGCGCAGGCCGCGGGCAGGGCGAGAAGAGCGTCCCACGCGCCCAGAACGTCCGCTCCTCACCTGGTGGGCTTTACCTGAGCTGAGGAGAGCGCAATTGCTACCCTGGTATTAAGAGAATCCCCAAGATGGGGCCAGCCCCGTGGCCGAGTGGTTAAGTTCTCGCGCTCAGCTTCGACGGCCCAGGGTTTCACTGGTTCAAGTCCTGGGCGCGGAGATGGCACCGCTCATCAGGCCATGGTGAGGCGGCATCCCACGTGCCACAACTAGAAGGACCCACAACTAAAAATACACAACTTTGTACCGTGGGGCTTTGGGAGAAAAAGGACAAATAAAATCTTTAAAAAAGAGAGAGAGAGAGAGAGAAAGTCCGCAAGAACAGCAACAAGAGAGCTCCAGGCCTTTTCTCGGACAAGAACAGCTGACAACCCCAAGAGGAGGAAGCTTGGCAAGGAGCCTGCGGGGTGGGGTTGCCGCGCCCGCACCCTGGCGCCTGCAGCAGGGACTCACAAGGTAGAGGACACTCACCGCCTTCGGGCGCTGAGCGGAGACCCGGCCGGCACCGTGGTAGCCCCGGACTCCTGCGAGCCGGCGCACAGGCCTGGGCGGGCGGTTCCAGCAGCAGGAGCAAGAGTCGGTTGTCAGGCCGTGGTCAAGCCCAGAGTTTTGCACGCATCTAGGACGCTAATTTGCTTAGCTACAGTCATTTACAAAACGTGTTGGGGAGGCTGGCCTGGCGGCATGGTGGTAAAGTACGCAGGCTCTGCTTTGGTGGCTCAGGGTTCACAGGTTCGGATCCTGGGCGCCAACGTACACACCGCTCACCGAGCCATGCTGTGGCAGCGTCCCACATACAAAATAGAGGAAGATTGGCAATCTCCCTCACAAAATAAATAAAAATGTGTTGGGGGTTTACTCGGAGACAAAAAATGCCAATTTCCGGCAAAAAAAAAAAAAAAATGACCGCACCTTGGGACGAGGTGTATCTATGGATCACAGCAGCCTCCTGGAAACACGGCTCGGCCACTGTCTCCCAGCACTACCTCATCTCCGTCTGACCCGGAGTCCCGGGGCCATCTGGCCGACCTCGGGAGCGTGGCGGCAGAGACGACCGAGGACACGCAGGAGCTGGAGCGGGCCGAGTACTGGCTCCCCGGCCGCCCGCGCGTGGGGTCCGGTCCTTCCATGTCTCCGGATTGGGACTTGGAAACAATTCTGCAGAGGCCCCTCCGACGACCGGACCGAACAAGTGCCCGAGGCCGAGCCCGTCGTGCTCTCCATGGGCCTCCCCACATGGCCGGGTCCGCAGTTCCGGAGCCGGCCGCGTGCGGGCGCCGGACACCCACTTCCGTGCTGGGCGACCCGTCCCACAGCTTCACATCCCCGCCTGGGGTGTGCGCTGTCGCCGCCCCTCCAGCCTGCACGTCCCGTCTCCGGCGAATGACTCTATCGTTTCGAGCAGAGGAAGTCTTTCTAAAGCATAAAAACAAAGCCTAAAAGCCATGGATAAAACTGATAAACTTGACCACATAAACGTTTAAACAAAGTCTGTCTCTGCGCATACCCTGACAAAGCCCAAAGACAACAAACGGCTGTAGGGAACATTGGTGTAAATGCACGCGTAGTATCGATTTCAGCAGTATTGAATGGGGGGACGGGGGAATTAAAAGCCATTCACTGAATAAAGTTCCAGTACATCTGTATGATGCAACACTATGATGTGTGTGTGTTTGAAATCAGGTAAATGTTGAAATGCTGATGGTGAACTGTTTAATGAAATATAAACACAAGGTGTAGAACTTCCTTTGGTGTAAAAAACAAAACAAAACAAAACAAAACACTAAGCACAAACTTATCTTAAGAAAGATATACGGACAGGCAAAGGAGCTAGAATTGCTACAGCAATTTCGAAAACCAAGAATAAAAAATCTCCCCTAATTTAATGCTTATTTAGAGAGCTGATAGAGACGGTGTGATGTTGGTAGATGGATAGACATGTTGATTAATGGAACTGAACAGAGACCCAAACAAATATGTCCAAACCCAACTGAATTTTGGCCAACACACAAAAACAATTCACAGGCAGGAACATGGCCTCTCCATCAAATAGGAGCAGAGCAACCCAACATCTGCAGGCAAGCGAGCAAATGATGCAAATAATCCAAAACCAACCTATAAATCAAAATTGGGATGAGTTTATTATGAGCCAAAGTGAGGATTATAATCCGGGAAGGCCTTAGAAGGCTGTTCTAGAGAAGCATGAGTTTCAGTAAACTTTTTTTTTAGGAAGATTAGCCCTGAGCTAACTACTGCCAGTCCTCCTCTTTTTGCTGAGGAAGCCTGGCCCTGAGCTAACATCTGTGCCCATCTTCCTCTACTTTATATGTGGGACGCCTACCACAGCATGGCTTGCGAAGCAGTGCCATGTCCGCACCCGGGATCTGAACCGGGGAACCCCGGGCTGCTGAGAAGCAGAACATGTGAGCTTAACCACTGCACCACTGGGCCGGCCCCCTCAGTACAGTCTTATATCTTTTTAGAACAAAGAAGATACGTTAAACACACCCAGGATACATTTTTCAAAGAGGTATTCAGTTGCAAATCAGCAGGTCAACATGACCAGGATGCCAGGAAGGGACTAATCCGGGTTAACAATAGGGCATTACCAATAGGGTGTTGTTACTCATAGGGCATAGGAGGGGAAGTATGCGTTCTTTGTCTCAAGAGAGATTCCTTACTTTAATGGATAAGCAGATGTACAATGTATGTTTGATAGGCCATGAGTGAGGCTTTCTAGTTCAAGCTGAATCAGTTTTGAACTGGAATAATTACCCCACATACCGCATATGTGTTAGTTACCCCATATACCCATATACCTCACATATCCCATATGTGAAAATCTCTTGTCACAAACAAACACGCTTGACCTAAACCCCTACACCTCACATCTCATACAGACTTGAACTCGAAATGGATCACACACTTCCACGTACAATGTAAAACTAGAACACACTATAAGGGGAAAAATGATAAGAGAAAAATTGGGGATCTAGGGCCAGGCAAAGAGATTTTAAAGACTTCACACCAGAAGCGTGATCCGTAAAAAGAAATGGAAACATTAGAAGCAGCAAAATTAAAAACCAAGGCTCTGTGAAACACCATCTGAAGAGGATGACACAACCAAGGACAGAGGCCGAGGGAAGAAAATACATGCAAACCACACACCCGACCAGAAGGTGTAAAGAACCCTCGAAATGCAACAGTAGTATCTTTAAAAAAATCCAAGGAAAAAAATAGACAAAGGACACAGAGCAAGCATTTCACCCTAGAGAAGGAGATACGCATGGATGCTAAATAAGCATGTGAAAAGACATGAGCCGTTCCCTGGGAATGCAAATTAAGATCAGAGTGAGATCTGGGGACACATTTATCAGAATGCCCTCAACAAATTACAGGAACAGTATCAAAATGCTGGTGAGGTTGTGGAGAAATCAGGTCACTCACGCCTCCCTGGTGGTGACATAAAATGGTATAGATGCACTGGAAAACAGTGTGGCAGTTTCCAAACACAAACAACAAAAAACTTGTAAGTACCATACCACCCAGAAACTCAGCCCCTGGGAGTCTATCCCAGATAAAGGAAAACGGATTGTGCAGCAAAGGGCTGACTCAGCAGGTTTGGGATGTTCAGAACCTGCACATTCCCAAGAAAGGCCTGACCTTACCGGGCTCGTGGGAGGAAACCACTAAGCCTGTGGAATGTCCTGCCTGATAAGAGTGTCCTTGTTTGGCTGCAGCCTCAGGGAGGTTGGGCTAACAATGTGATTTATAATGGGGACCTTGGACCATGTGGTATTAGTTTGACCTCCAGGAAGTCAGCTTTTTGGGGTCCTGTGAGTTCTTCTAGGAAGTGAGGCATCAAACCTGAGGGTGGTCTGGAGGACACTACTCCTGGGGCCTCACAACACTTATGTTCACACAAAATCCTGGACATCAATGTTCTCAGCAACTCTGTTCATCACAGTCCCGAACTGGAAACAACATGGATGTCCTTTGCAAGGGAGAAGACAAATCCTCTACCCTGGAGATCCTTCTGGCTGGGATATGAATTAAATTCACGAGACGGGATAACAGGAGGAAAATCAAACAAGTTTAATAATGTGGATATGATGCAGGGTCGGTGAGCCGAGGAATCGAAAGAAAGATTTCTTGGACTCTCAAGATCTGGCAGTAGTGCTCTTTTATTTAGAGAATAGTGTGGAACAGCATGGGGACAGGGCCCATGGGCAGTCAGAGCTGCTGCGTGGGGACAGGACCCATGGGCAGTCAGAGCTGCTGCTGGCATGGGGACAGGACCCATGGGCAGTCAGAGCTGCTGCGTGGGGACAGGACCCACGGACAGGAAGAGCTGCTGCTGCTGCCTCTGCTGCTGCTGCTGCAAACATGAGTGGAGAGTAAGGCTAATTTTAAGGCATAGGTTTGTGAGCCATCTCTTTACAAGACAAAGGAAAGAACATGTAAAAAAGTTAAAATGGTATCAGTGCAGGTGGGGTCTGGTCATTGGGTGATCCCATGACTTTTAAACAAGAATCAAATCGGATTAAGTAAAGGTCATAAACCACCACCCTAAATCAGTTACATGAGATTGCCAGACAGCAACCAACCCAAGTTATTGCCTTCCCCATTAAGAGTTTCTAGAGACAAGGTCATCTCCCTTCCTTCACAAATGCAAATGTCTCTCAAGGGCAAGCAAATTCCAGTCCTCGGAGCCTGCCTCTCATCTGCAGTTTTAAAATTAACCAGCCTAAAATCCTCATCAGATACATGAGAGAAACCCAGGAATTCTGAGCACCTCAACAAAATGGCTGAGCTGCCAGATTAAATATTATCTTCAGTTAAAGGCAAAGGAGGATGTTGGGGGTAGTGGCTTGGGATTTCAGAGGGGAGGAAGACAATTTACATGGAGATAGAAATGGAAATATCTGTTAAACAAGTTTTGCTGGGCCAAAAGGGCTTGTTGGTGCCTTTTTTTTTTTTTTTTAAGATTTTATTTTTTTCCTTTTTCTCCCCAAGGCCCTCAGGTACATAGTTGTATATTCTTAGTTGTGGGTCCTTCTAGTTGTGGCATGTGGGATGCCGCCTCAGCGTGGCTCGATGAGCGGTACCATGTCTGTGCCCAACAAAACCCTGGGTCGCCTGCAGCGGAGCCTGAGAACTTAACCACTCAGCCACAGTGCTGGCCCCTAGGATTGGACACTTTTTAATATGTTGTTTCTACAAGGCATCCAAGTCAGACAACTAACTAGGTAGTTTGTAGAGCTCATTCTGGATGGAGATGAAATCTGGGGTTTATAAGCATAGAGTTCATAATTAATGCCTTAGAAATGGACAAGATCACCAAGTGGTTACTTAAAAAAAAAAAAAGGTAGTGATAATAGATGCTGTAGGACCCATGGTCAACCTACAGATGCACTTCAAAATTTTACCACCCAGGCAGAGGAGCCTGAGCTGGCAAACTGTGCTGTGGAGGAGCATCGGGAAAGGTAGGAATGAAAGGAGAAGCTTCTGGTTGTCAGGAGCCAGAGATGAGAGTGTCCCAAAGAACAAAGATGAGCAGCCCACTTACCTGGCTGCTCTGAAGGAAACCAGAACAAGTCACCAGATGAAGGTGCCTCTTTGGCACATTGATTATTTTGAAATGAAGGCACTTAAGACAGAGCAGTTGCAAGAAGGATGCTCTGACCTTCCTTTTTCTTCCTGAGAGCAGGAGATAAAACTTCCATGTCAAAGGTACCCTCCCTGTACCAGAAGGAAGACATTCTTAATCAGCAGAGACAGGTGAGGGTGGTGGGACAACTGGGGGCTGAGCAACCAGACCAACAAACCTCGTGAAACTAGCCCCTATCTTCCTCAGCACTTCTTTACCACGGACTACCTCTACCCAAACTCCATTGTCTTGTCCATTCTTCACAAATTTATTGATTCTTTGTCTAAAACGTATAAAAGCTTTTTGCTCTGGTCAGTTCTTCAGGTCTTCTTTCTCTTGAGAATACCCCCATGTACATGGAAACATTTAATAAAATGTGTATGCTCCTCTCCTGTTAATCTGTCTTACGTCAGTTTCAATCTTAGACCCAGCCAGAGATCCTAAGAGCATAGAGGAGAAGTTTTTCTCCCCTACAGCTGCTAGAATGTCCAGTAAGATGGTAAATAGAAAGTGGACATTAGATGTTCACCATGGAAGTCATGGCAAGAGCAGTTTTTGGAGCCATCTGGTGGCTGATTTAAGATTGTGATGAAATGAAGAGCAGATGTCAGGTGAAGATGTTGAAAGGATGGCTTGTCATGGTCCCATCTGGAGTATTTTTCCTTTGTCCCTGGCCAAACATACACAGACCTACAAAACTGTCTCTAAAGCTTCTGGGTTTAAGTATTCGAATTGTAAGATGACAATGTTCACTTATTTCTGCTTCCACGGACCCACTTTGTATCTAAATGACTGTGGAATGATAGGTACATTTGGATCTGTACCCTTTGCGAGCATCTGAGATAATATTTTAGGCTTCTGGGACCATACTGAGCTACAAGGACTCCGAAATAATGTCTACAAACACCTGGGTGATCAGTTACTGACGCTACTCCCCAGAAATCTGAATAGGGGCCCTTTAAGAAACGAAGTCCTCACCAGCCTGGTGGCCCAGCAGTTAAGTGCGCACCTTCTGCTTTGGCGGCCCAGGTTCCCTGGCTCGGATGCCGAGTGCGGACATGGCACCGCTTGGCAAGCCATGATGTGGCAGGCGTCCCACATATAAAGTAGAGGAAGACGGGCATGGATCTTAGCTCAGGGCCAGTCATCCTCAGCAAAAAGAGGAGGATTGGTAGCAGTTAGCTCAGTGCTAGTCTTCCCCCCCCCCCGAAAAAAAAAGTAAGAAAGAAACGAAGTCCCTTCTCTGCCCTAGGATCTGGGACGCCATTTCCCAGGGCACATAGCAGGACAGCTGATCCTTTTCTTCCCACGGTTACATTGGACGCCATTCTCCGTGGACTGTGGATCTGCGGGAACTACATTACCCAAAAATCACCGCGAAGAAATCCGCCTCACTGACCAATGAAGGCTAAGAAAACAGTCATTTCTGCACGAACACCTGCAGTCGGGGCGGGACTTCCGGCGTCATCTAGGACGGTCGTTTTGGCTCTTCTCAGGCCTGTTAGTGCGCAAGCTGGGAAGCGCCGGTAGAGGTTGAGGGGACGGACGAGCAGGCGCGGGCGGAGGCGCCGTCGCCGGGGAGCAGGGCGGTTCTGAGGCTCGGCGACGCCTCCCGAGGCCCCCCGCCCGGCGCCTCGTCTCTCGCCGCTCCCGGCCCCGCTCCGCCCCCGAGGCCGATGGCGGCGGCCGCGCGGAGGGAGCCGGCTCAGGTGAGCGCTCGGCTCCGGCCCGCCCCGCCCACAGCGCAGCCCGAGCTCCAGCCCTCGGGCGGGCGCTGCTCCCGGGCCTGCAGCCCAGGCCCCGGGGAGGCGCTCGTGGTGATGTGGATTAAGGCTGCCCCAGGTAGAGAAGCCCAAGGTGATCTGGCCTACATGATCTATATGACCCGGTGGATTTTTATGGTATGAATTAGGGCTGCCCCAGGGAGAGAAGCCCAGGGCATCCTCACCTACATGCCGATCTATATGACCAGATTTGTATGTAAAGTTATACGACCGCACAATAACCAGACCCATCTGCATTGAAATCATTTAATGACTTTTTACATCATCTTTTCTTTTTCCAGTAAAAATAAGTCACGTACCCGTGCCTTATAAATTTAGCTCTAACCCTCAACTTGGGGCAGCAGCTCTTTACTGCCCATGGGTCCTGTCCCCATGCTATTCCATACTGTTCTCTAAATAAAGGAGCACTACTACCAGACCTTCAGAGTCCAAGAAATCTTTCTTTCGACTCTTTGGCTTGCGGTCCCGGCATTAATGGGGCCTGTGGCTGCCAGCGGGGGCTCGGCTGCGGGCGAGGGTTCCGGGCTGAGGGGCAGCGGGGCCCGGCGGAGGGGACGGTGTGAGGAGGGGTCCCGCCTGGACCGGCAGGGGAGGGGCGGCGGTCCGAGAGCCCCGGAGCCGAGAGGGCTGTGTCTGCAGGGGTCGGAGAGTTGGGCCTCACGTCTGACTGGCAGCGGAGGGTTGTACTTTTCTTCTCAAGGTGCTGTGGGTCATGGAGGATTGTGAACAGTAGAGGGAGACGATGGAGCTGAGTCAGGGATGTGGTTTCTCAAATGGCGCTCAGAGGAGAACAGGTGGGAGGTGGCTGAGTCCTTGAGGAGGCCCCACAGCGGATGAGAGTGAGCGCTGAGGACCAAGGACGCAGTCGTTCCGAGGTCGCCTGGCGCCAGGACTGGGCAGTGGCTGCAGGATGCGGCCGACCACGGTTGCAGCCTCTCAAGAACTCCCTCATCCCACAGAGTCACATGACTACAGAAGCTCTTACGGACCCTGCGCAGGTGAGTGGAGGGTGTTCCCGAACCTTTCAAGTTCTGACCTCACCCATGTGGTTTCTGGGACTGTGGTGTCCTGGAAGTTTTCCCGGCCATTTTCCAGCATTTAGGCATGGGGACCCAGAGCAGACCCCAAGCCCAGGGTGGTAAGTGCAGGCCGCAGTTTACATGGAATGGTTCCTGTTGTGGGCAATCAATAGAATGAGGTGAGGAAGGTTGCACCAAACCTAGGTACCAGTAAGTGCGAAGGTTGGAGGTGGGGCTAAGCTGGAAGTGCTCAGGGAAGCGCATGTCTCTTCATTCCTGAGGGAAGTGAGAGCAAAGAGGCAGGTCTGGAATGGCTCCCTGAGAGTCAGGTGTCTATTCTGGAGGTGATGAAGCAATGAGCGATTTGGAGCAGAGGAGGGTGGTGATCAGACCCAGCTCTCCTCCAGCTCCCTGTGCTGCAGCTGGAAAGCAAGAGGCCTGTGTGTGTATGAGGGAGGAGACGGGAATACAGGGAGGAGGCTGCTGCAGGAGTCCCGGTGAGTGCTGATGGCGTGGACCATGCCGTGGCCATTGAGCTGCTGGAAATGGTTGGAGGCTGGATCTGTTCTTTTTTAGTAGATCAGCTTGGGTTTTCTGATTTTGCGCATGAGGGGAGAAAGGTAGTCAGGGATGACTGCAAGGTTTTTGGGTTTAGAAGCTGAAGAATGGAAGGGCCATCAACTGAGATGTGGCAGTTGATAATAGGAGTAATTTTCACTGGGGATACCAGGAGTTTTGATTTTGGCCATGTTAAGAGTCTGAGGTGTTTCAGGGAACAATTAGTGGAGGCTGAAGTGGGCAGCTGGACACACAGGTCTGGAAATCTGGGGAGGGGTTCAGGATGGAGACCTCTCCAAAAGCTGCAGGACAGTTTGTGGACTAGGGTGGAGCCTTGGGTCACATTTATCAAGGGAAACCTGGTCATGCTAATAGTAGCCCTGGAAGGGGAGTGTAGGGGCTGAGAACTGGATCTCTTGCTTGGGCTTCTGGGTGAGTGGTGTCACAAGACAGATTAGGAGATGTGACCATGGGAACAGTGGGAGAGAGGGTGATTTGGCAGGCTTCTGAAGGATGAGTGCAGATGATCAGATGTGGAGGCACGGGTCACTGAGGCCAGATGACAGTGAGGTCAGGACTCCTGTTTAGTCACCACTCTCTGGGCTCTCCAGGATTTTGTCGAGGCCTTAGTGTGTCTGGGGTGTTGCATTCAGCCTGGCGGATTAGCTCAGAGGCACAGTTGGTCATCGGGGAGAGTCAGTGGGCCTGAGGTGGAGGGCTGTTGAGGCTGGGCTTTGAATGAAGGTTAGGAGGAGAGGGGAAGGCTGCGACTGGTGAGGGACATGAGTGCAGCACAAGTGGAAGGCAGCCGTGGTGGTTCTGGGCAGCTGCGGCTGAAGCAAGGAAGCCAGGCAGGCAGGAGACCTGCACAGCAGGATTCAGAGCTGCCTTTGGTGAGTGGGAGCATCAGGTGTCTGGGTAGTACTGGATCATGTTTGAATTTGCTACAGATTCTCGAATGTCTTGTGCTGAGTAACATGTGAGGAGCCCAGGGAGAAGCCTCAGTGTGAGGCAGGGAGGTGGAAGTGGCTTTGTCGATGCAGCTGTGTGAGGGAGGTGTGGGAGAGAGAGTGATGTGTATGTGGAGAGGGAGTGAGAACTGATATCCTCAGGGTCCTGGCATTGAGGACAGAGGGGTGATGGTTAAGCCGTTATTTGGGTGTGTCTTGTAAACACAATCTGGATCAACCCAGGGGAATTGCCTGAAAGGAAGGTGGCCCTCCTTGCCAGGCCTTCAGCTTATATATCACATATCTGCCCCCTCTGCCCCTGTGCCTGTTGTTGCTGTGTGCTGACACAGTGATCAATGGAACCATGAGGAGAGAGCAGGGACCACTGGGCCCAGGGCCTGGTGTCTGCTGTATAGATGTGTAGGAGAGTGAGCAGGGGATGGCTGTGTGGAGGGATGAACGTGGAGTCCTAGTAAAGGGCTGATCATGCAGTGATCTGTCTCCATCATGGCAGGGCTGTGTGACCTCTGAGAACATGGCCATCTTCTCCAGGGGAAATGAGGGCTCCTTGATGAGGCTCGGAGGCTCCTGTGCTGTGATGCCGTGCTGGAGAACTTGGCGCTTACAGCATCCCTGTGTAAGGCCCTCATATCCCTGCCAGTGTCCTAAGATGCTGTCTGTCCTCTTTCCCCTAGAGGCAGCTCTGTCCTTTCCACAGCTGGATCGTGGACTCTGCTAACTCCCCCACCTTCCTAGCACTTGCACTGCGGATGCCAGCACTGAGCTGTGCACTGGCCTGAGCAGTGCATTCCCCCAGCAGCCCTGTCACCTGCTGCCTCACCATGTGTGTGGAAGGATCCAAGAGTCAGGAGTCTTGTAGTCAGAATAACGGGTCTCCCCTTGCTTGCCCTCTGCCTGCCCAGATGACCATGTCCATATCCATGGCACCTGTGTGCCCCAGATTCTACTTCCTGCCTGTAGCTGACATTTCCTGACACCTGCCTGTGCCAGGAATTGCTAGCCTCATCATGGTCACTGCTGTACTTAAGTGGACCATGGGCTGTTCTTCCAAGATCTTCCTTTAGGTTTTTGTTGGAGACTCTGACTCTCTTCCTTATGCTGTACCATCCTTGTGTCCTTTGTCTGGTGAGGTGTCCCCTATTCTCTGATCTTCAGAGGCTTGGTATGGCCAAGCAATCCCTTCCTCAGCTTGCCCCCAGCTCCCTTGTTCTCAGAACAATCCAGTGGACTCATTCCTTGTATCTGACACAACTTTGTGATGGGGCTTCCCGCTCCCACCACCGTCAGCCTACATTTCCTCAGCTTTTCTCTGCTTTCAGGTTGTCGGCATGGAACGGAGCATGAGGAGACAGCTTCTGAGCAGCTCTTCTGTAGAAGCAGAGTCAAAAGGCAGGACTTCCAAGGCAGGTCCATTGGCTGGGAAGACTCACCTGGGTGAGAGGCCTGTGCTAGTCTTGAAAGACCTTCTGCAACTGGCTTAGCACCGAGCAACATACCCTGGGTGGAAACTCTGCTTGGGTGGAACATGTACTAACTTTTACCAGCACCAAAAGCAGGGCAGGGCAGAGCACCCCTTGAAACAGGATGTGAGAGGACTGCGTTTGTGAAGAACTACAGAATCCACATGTCGGGGAAGCCTTTGACCTCTGGGGAAGTTGGGGAGGACATCCCGGCCACCTCAGGTCTTCTGCAGCACCAGGCCAGTCCCTTTGGTGGGAAGCCACACAGCAGCCTTGAGTCAGGGAGGCCTGTCACAGTGGAACGCGGGGTGAATGTGGGAAAGCTGCCAGCCACAAGCACACTCTTACTCGACATCAGAGTGTCTGCTATAGAGAAGCCTTCGCTTGCAAATACAGACGAGTTTAGCAACGGCGAATTCACACTGGAGAAAGGCCATATGCATGTACCGAACGTGGAAGTTCTTTACCTGCAACTCCAGTGTCGTAAAACATCAGCGAGTTCACACTGGAGAAAGGCTTTGTGAGTGTAGGGAATGTGGGAAGTCCTTTAGCCACAAATGTGACCTTATTCAGTACCAAAGAGTTCACCCTGGAGGAAGGTCCTAGTTGTGCAGTTGATGTGCTGTTTCCTTGTTCAGGGTAAGAACACTGGAGAAGGCCCCGGCCCCGTGGCCAAGTGGTTAAGTTCGTGTGCTCCGCTTCGGCAGCGAGGGTTTTGCTGATTCAGATCCTGGGGGAGGACATGGCACTGCCCATCAGGCTATGTTGAGGCGGCGTCCCACATAACACAATCAGTAAGATCTACAACTAGATTATACACGTGTGTACTGGGGGGTTTGGGGAGGAGAAGAAAGAGAAAAGGAACACTGGAGGATAAGCTTTCTGAGGGAGCCTTCTACCTCAGTTAAACCTCATACATCCAAATATCCATAGTAGAGAGAGTCCTCAAAAGTTCCAAGTATGTGGGAACCTTTAAGGAGCTGTGTTGTACTTTCCGACCTCAGGGCCCTTAGCAGACTTATATCACTGCCACTTTCTGTGACAGAAGCCATTTCACCTCTACCATCTGGCAGGTCCACTCAGTGTCCAACATGCCCAGTGATGTAGACCTGTGTGCTCTTCCATTCCCTGGAGGGAATCATGAGTAGTCTGAGCATTCAGGGCGGCCTCGTTCCCTCCTCTCACTACTTAAGGTATGGACCTGACCAAGTTTGGGCCCTGAGGACTCTGTCTACACAGTGCTGGTGACTCGCACTGAAGGACTCCCTTTTTCAGGGAGATTGTTGGTCTCATGTGATGCTTGTGATGAACGTGTGCCTTTGTTATTGTCAGTGGCGTGTGTAACTCCTGAGGGCATAAGCAGGATCCTGACAAGGGCTTGGAATGGCCTTGGAAAGGCCTTCTGGAGGTTGTTGTCAATGTGATCATTACTGCTGGAGTAGGTGGAATGGCAAGGCCTTTGATTTATGTTTGGAGTGTCTGTGAGGCAAGAGATCCCTAGAGTTCTTTACCCTAAAGGGGACAGTTTTTAGGTAATGGCCTGGTAGTTGATGATGAATGTGAAGATGGGCTACTTGTTGGCCAGGACATCCAGTGGTAAGATGCCTGTGTGAAATATGGCCACTAGGCTGGCCCCGTGGGGAAGTTATTTTAAATATGCATGCCATCGGAGCCAGCCTGGTGGCATAGTGGTTAAGTTCATGTGCTCTGCTTTGGTGGCCCAGGGTTCACAGGTTTGGATCCCAGGCACAGACCTACATACCACCTATCAAGCCATGCTATAGCAGTGTCCCACATACAAAATAGAGGAAGATGGGCACAGATGTTAGCTCAGGGCCAATCTTCCTCAACAAAAAAATTAAAAAATAAAATAAATAAAATAACTTCCACAATCTCTTGGTAACTTAAAACTTTGAAGTTTTGCTCAGTTAAATGAAATGATAGAGAATTCATTGAATATCTAGATCATTTCTAAGTTAGATAAAATATTAGACATTAATTACTAAATATAAATTCATCTATTTTTGGCTTCTTATTACAGAGAAACCAAAAGATCTTTGGGTCTACTAGCAAATGTGTCTTTATTTTATTTAAAAATTGTATTATGAAATAGCATCTTGCTAGAAATTATGAAAAGTATTTATAAACTTGCCAAGCCACAGGATGCTAATGTAAAAGACAGTTCATACTTGCTTATTAGTTTTCACTTGAGAGGTTTCTAAAAGTTAAAATTCTAATATATGTGATTAAAGCTACTAAAAATTAAGGAAAGTAAGATGCATATTTTCAGTAAAGAAGATTTAGAGAATACAGATGTTTTTGTTTTGTTAAGAAAGATAAATTTGTCCTAAAGTACTAGCCAAGAAAGAAGGAATGAGATAAATTCTGAATGTGAAAAGAAAGTTAGAAGGTTTGTGGAAGAGGAACCCTGAGGAAAGAGTTTTATGCATGGTCAACTTGGCTAAGATTAAAATGGATTTAATTTAAGTGAATAAGTTTCAATATCAAAACTAAGCTGGTAACATAAATTAAAACTTGGTTCTTTCTCTCAAAAGGATACTTTTCCTGGACTTTTAGTCTGCTCTTGATGATGAGATTATAAAAGATTTTTCTTTATCTTTGAGTAAATCTACCTAAAGACAGAAATTCTGTGTTTTTTCAAAATAATTTCCTATATTCTAAAAGGCTGAAATCTCTCTATTTAGAGAATTAAGGGTTATTTTTTAATGTTTAACTCTGTATGTCTGTCTTTTTTTTTCCTAAAGATTTTGTTTTTCCTTTTTCTCCCCAAAGCCCCCTGGCACATAGTTGTGTGTATGTTTGCCTTTAACATCTTCTTTTGTCACTTTGGTTAAATGGATAATCAAGTATTATTTCACAGCAACCATTGTTTCACAGTGACACAAGATCAGCAAACACTTAATCTTGTTTAACCAAGTGTTTTAAAACTTTTTGATATTTTTGACAAGCTTCCCCCAAAATTCAAGTTCTAAATGAAGTCTTTCTTTTGACATGAAAATAAATTTTTATTCTTTGAGAATTTTCAGAGGGCACCTGGGACTTTTAAAAGAAATTTGTTCTCTCTTTCTATAGAGAGGGAGATACTAAACTAATTAGGATTGTTTGGTATGCTAAATTGCATGGGAAGCATTGTCATGTAAATGGTGATAAACCTTCTTAGGTTATATTGCTAGGGTAAGTATCAGTCACTGTCTTAATCCTACTACCTTGCTTCCAGCACCACAAGAGGAAAAAACCACAACTGCATTCTATTATGTAATTTTGTTTACAGATGGGTCTTACTTAAAGGATGAGCAAGGACATTATCAAGCTGGATATGCTGTCCAGCCTTGAGAATGCCTGCTACTTTCTATTAACTCCAATAACCCAGTAAAAGATTTCCTTCTGTAGGCTCAAGAAATTGCCATGGAAGAAGAAAAACAAATATGGCAACAAAAAGGGGGAATTTTTGACACCACCATGCAGATGTGGTTTAGTCCCAATAAAACAAACAAAAACAAAAAACATAGTGCCTATTGGAGCACAATTGCCACTGCTCTAGCATATGTATCAGTTAACCCATTGGGCACCTGAAAAGGTGATTTTATGGAGAAAACAATACTTTTGGAAACTTTCTCCCACATGGATCATAAAGACTATACTCGTTGTGCTATATGCCCAAAATATAATCTAGGGAAACCATTTCATGGGTCACAAGGCCACTTTCCCCTTCCTAAGGAACCCTTTGATGTATGGCAGTTGGGCTTTGTTCAAATGCCACCATTGCGAGGATAAATGTATCTAGTAATGATTTGTCTATGTTCTCACATTGGGTTGAGGACTTTTCTTGCAGAAGAATGATGGCTTTAGGTAAATTATTGGAAAGGTTAATTCCTGTTTGAGGAAGTACTACTGAGTTACACAGTAACTGGGGGACTCATTTCACTGGACAAATAATTAAATCTATTTATGATGTTTGGCCAATAATGCAACATTTTAACTAGTGGCACAATCCAAACTCAATTGGCAAAGCTTTCACAAGTCTTTAATCTCTCATGGCCAAAAGCTCTTCCACTAGTGCTCCTCAATCTTAGATCCACACCCTTTGGTAAACATCGGCTGTCCTCTTTACAGATAATAACTAGATGGCCTGTGCAATTAGATGTAGGAATGTATGAACCAACTTTGCTTAAAGGAAGTATCTTACATTGTTGTCAGGGTCTCATTGAGACACTTAAAAGAAATGAGAGGTAGGGGCCAGCCCTATGACTGAGTGGTTAAAGTTCTGTGCCCTTTGCTTTAGTGGCCTGGGTTTGCAGGTTCAGATCCCAGGTGCTGACCTACTCCACTCAGCAACCATGCTGTGGATGCATCCCACATACAAAATAGAGGAATATTGGCATAGATGTTAGCTCAGGGCTAATCTGCCTCAAGCATAAAAAGAGGAAGATTGGAGGCTGGTCCTGTGGCTGAGTAGCTAAGTTCGTGCGCTTGACATTGGTGCCCCTGGTGTTCGCCAGTTCGGATCCTGGGCATGGACCTAGCACCACCCATCAAGCCATGCTGAGGCAGCGTCCCACATGGCAAAACTAGGAGGACCTACAACTAGAATATACAACTATGTACTGGGGAGCTTTGGAGAGGAGGAGGAGAAGAAGAAGAAGAAGAAAAGATTGGCAACAGATGTTAGCCCAGGGCCAATCTTTAAAAAAAAAAGGGGGGGAAGATTGGCAATGGATATTAGCTCAGGGTGAATCTTCCTCACCAAAAAAAAAAAAAAAAAAGAAAAAAGAGAAGTTGGTAGCTCATTCTTTTCATAGTGAGCTCCTGGGGGATGAAGACCTTGAGGGTCATGAACTACAACCTGGAGATTTTTTATTTGTTGGAAAAGACACCCGATAGACTTTTTGCAACCCCATTGGAAAGGACCATACTATGTACTTTTAACCAATTCATTGCTGCAGAATCAAAAGGATGGATTCACATTTCTCATTTCAAAAAAAAAAAAAAAAGCCTTCTTCATCTGAGTGGGTTTCAGTTCCTACTTCTGATACTCAACTTCAACTGAGCAATACAAATATTTCCAAGTCAGGATGAGAAGACAGTATCTGTTGTAGAAAGCTGTCCCAAGACTCTGGGTCAGGCCTGTATTCCCAACATTTTATCTCCTCATTTGCACCTTGTAATGCTTAAACGATATACCCATTTTATAATTGTTCTATTTAAGGTTTTCAGAATACTGTCATACTTAAAGAAAGTGATTGATTGGGAACAGAGTGGTCTTGAAGGCCAGGCATTTATTGGGTGGCTTCCAATGGAACTCAGTGGTTATGTGGAACAAACCTCTGTCATTGGCTACCTCCAGGATGGCTAATGAGGCTGCACCCTGGGGTTCCCCTGGATGCCAATGTTCCTCTCCTTAAGGCCAGACGGACTCATTCAGTGTTCTACTGATATGACCAGCTAGAGGCTATATTTGTCCCTTCCTTGGGGCTAGATGTCATATCACATATAGAAGCTCTGACTAAATTTACTTAACAAGCCCTTAATGACAGCCTCCCAAGGTGGTGCATGTGCAGTCATTCAAACTGAATGCTGTATTTTTATACTTGATGAATCTTCCAATGTATCATCTGTGCTAAAGCACATGAAAAAGCAAGCAAATGCCTTAAACGATCCTATACCTAGTTGTGATTTGTTTGATTGGTTCTCTTCAGATGTTGATTCCTTTTTTCGATTAGGATTGCAATTTCTATTACTCTTTGGATTTCTTATATTAGTCATAATATTCAAACTAATTACTATTTCCTTTACTCAGCATTGCAAGACTGCCATACAGGCTACAGTAATGCTTGCTCAGTGACTTGAGATGGTCGATCGATCTTACAACCCTGGACAAATTTTCTTTTTATTTATTTACATTTATTTACTACTTTATTTATTTTACCTGGCACAGAATTTATTTATTTTTATTTTTTATTGAGGTAACATTTGTTTATAATGTTATATAAATTTCAGGTGTACATCATTATATTTTGATTTCTGTGTAGATTACATCATGTTCACCACCCAAAGACTAATTACCATCCATCACCACACACATATGTCTAATCACCCCATTCGCCCTCCCCTCTCTCCCCTTCCCCTCTGGTAACCACCAATCTCCGTCTCTGTGTGTTTGTTGTTTTTATCTTCTATTTATGAGTGAGATCATACAGTATTTGACTTTCTCCATCTGACTTATTTCACTTAGCATAATACCCTCAAGGTCTATCCATGTTGTCACAAATGGCCAGATTTCATAGTTTCTTATGGCTGCATAGTATTCCATTATATATATACCACATCTTCTTTATCCATTTGTCACTTGATGGCCACCTAGGTTACTTCCAAGTCTTGGCTACTGTGAATAATGCCACAATGAATATAGGGGTGCATATATCTTTACACATTCATGTTTTCATGTTCTTTGGATACATACCTAGCAGTGGAATAGCTGGATCCTGTGGTAGTTCTATTCTTAATTTTTTTGAGGAATCTCCATGGTGTTTTCCATAGTGACTGCACCAGTTTGCATGCCCACCAGCAATATATGAGGGTTCCCTTTTCTCTACATCCTCTCCAACACTTGTTATCTCTTGTCTTGTTAATTATAGCCATTCTGATGGACATGACGTGATATCTTATTGTAGTTTTGATTTGCATTTCCCTAATAATTAGTGATGTTGAACATATTTTCATGTGCCTGTTGGCCATCTGTATATCTTCTTTGGAAAAATGTCCGTTCAGATCTTTTACCCATTTTTAAAGTTAGATTGTTTGCTTTCTTGTTGTTGAGTTGTATGAGCTCCTTAAATATTTTGGATATTAACCCCTTATCAGATAGATGGTTTGCAAATATCTTCTAAACAGCTAGGTTGTCTTTTCATTTGTCGATGGTTTCCTTAGTTTGACATAGTCCCATTTGTTTATTTTTTCTATTGTTTCCCTTGCCTGGTCAGACATGGTACTTGAAAATATGCTGCTAAAACAGATGTCAAAGAGTGTACTGCTTACATTTTCTTCTAGATGTTTTATGGTTTCAGGTCTTACATTCAAGTCTTTAATCCATTTTGAGTTAATTTTTGTGTATGGCATAAGATAATGGTCTACTTTCATTCTTTTGCATGTGGCTGTTCAGTTTTCCCATTTATTGAAGAGACTTTCCTTTCTCCATTGTATAGTCTTGGCTCCTTTGTTGAAGATTAGCTGTCCACAGATGTGTGGGCTTATTTCTGGGCTCTCGATTCTGTTCCATTGATCTGTGTGCCTGTTTTTATGCCAGTACCATGCTGTTTTGATTACCATAGCTTTATTGTATATTTTGAAATCAGGGAGTATGATACCTCCAGCTTTGTTCTTTTTTCTAAGGATTGCTTTGGCTATTCAGGGTCTTTGGTTATCCCACATAAATGTTAGGATTCTTTGTTCTATTTCTGTGAAAAATGTCATTGGAACTTTGATAGGGATTGCACTGAATCTGTAGATTGCTTTAGGAAGTATGGACATTTTAACTATGTTAGTTCTTCCGATCCAAGAGCACGGAATATCTTTCCATGTCTTTGTGTCTTTTTCAGTTTCTTTCAACAATGTTTTACAGGTTTCAGTGTACAGGTCTTTCACCTCTTTGGTTAAATTTACCCCTAGGGTATTATGTTAAGTGAAATAAGCCAGATAGAGAAAGACAAACTCTGTATGATTCCACTCATATGTGGGAAATAAACAAACACATGGACAAAGAGAACAGATCAGTGGTTACCAGGGGAAAGGCAGGTGGTGGGTGGGCACAAAGGATGAAGCGGTGTGAAGTGACTCACAAGTAATAACATACAACTGAAATTTCACAAGGTTGTAAACTATCAGAACTTCAATAAAAAAATTTACCCCTAGGTGTTTTATTCTTTTTGTTGCAATTGTAAATGGGATTGTATTAATTTCTCTTTCTGCTACTTCGTTAGTGTATAGAAACGCAACTGATTTTTTTTTTAAAGATTGGCATCTGAACTAACAACTGTTGCCAATCTTCTTTTTTTTCCTTCCCAAAGCCCACCAGTAAATAGTTGTATATTCTTGTTGTGAGTGCCTCTGGTTGCACTATGTGGGACACTGCCTCAGCATGGCCAAATGAGAGGTGCCATGTCTGTGCCCAGGATCCAAACAAACGAAACCCCAGCTGCCCAAGTGGAGCACACGAGCGCTCAGCCATGGGGCCGGACCCACAACTGATTTTTGTGTGTTGATTTTGTATCCTTCAACTTTATGTATTCATTTATTATTTCTAAAGTTTTTTGGTGGATTCTTTAGGGTTTTCTATATATAAAATCATGTCATCTGCAAATAGTGACAATTTCACTTCTTCCTTTCTAATTTGGATCCCTTTTATTTCTTTTTCTTGCCTGATTGCTCTGGCTAGGACTTCCAATACTATGTTAAATAAGAGTGGTGAAAGTGGGCATCCTTGTCAGGTTCCTGTTCTTAGAGGGATAGTTTTCAGCTTTTGTCCACTGAGTATGATATTAGCTGTGAGTTTGTCATATATGGCATTTATTATGTTGAGTTTTAATCATAAATGGATGCTGTATCTTGTCAAATGCTTTCTCTGCATCTATTGAGGTGATCCTGTGGTTTTTATTCTTCTAATGTGGTGTATCACATTGATTTATTTGCAGATATTTAATGTATTGTTTTATTCTATTTGCTAGTATTTTGTTGAGAATTTTTACATCCATGTTCATCAGTGATATTGGCCTGTAATTTTCTTTTGTTGTGCTGTCCTTGTCTGGTTTTGGCATCAGGGTAATGTGGGCTTTGTAGAATGAGTTAGGATGCTTCCCCTCTTCTTCAATTTTTTGGAAGAGTTTGAAAAGAATAGGTATTCAGTCTTCTTTGAATGTTTGGCATAATTCTCCAGGGAAGCCATCTGGTCCTGGACTTGTATTTCTGGGGAGGTTCTTGTTACTGTTTCGATCTCCTTACTAGTGATTGGTCCATTCAAATACTCTATTTCTTCTTGATTCAGTTTTGGAAAGTTGTATGATTCTGAGCATTTATCCATTTCTTCTAGATTATCCAATTTGTTGGTGTATAGCTTTTCATAGTATTCTCTTATAATCTTTTGTATTTCTGAGGTATCCATTGTAATTTCTCCTCTTTCGTTTCTGATTTTATTTATTTGAGCTCTCTCTTTTTTTCTTGGTAATCTAGCTAAAAGTTTGTCAATTTTGTTTATCTTTTCAAAGAACCAGCTCTTAGTTTCATTGACTTTTTCTTTTCTTTTTTTTTTTTAGTCTCTATTTCATTTCTTTCTGCTCTGATTTTTATTATTTTCTTCCTTCTACTGGTCTGGGGCTTTGTTCTTCTTTTTCCAATTCCTTTAGATGCACTGTTAGATTGGTTATTTGTGATTTTTCTCATTTGTTTTACCAGAAATTTCCCTCTTAGGTCTTCTTTTGCTGCATCCCATAAATTTTGGCATGTCATATTTTTATTTTCATTTGTCTCCACGTATTTTTTTATTTCTCCTTTGATTTCTTCATTGACCCAGTAGTGGTTCAGTGGCATTTTGTTTAATCTCCACACATTTGTGGCTCTTCCATTTTTCTTCCTGTAGTAGATTTCTAGTTTCATACTGCTGTGTTCAGAAAAGATGCTTGGTATTATTTCAGCCTAAAGGTTTGTCAATTTTGTTTATCTTTTCAAAGAACCAGCTCTTAGTTTCATTGATTTTCAGATCCCCCGCTCCTCCAGGAAAAGCTTTCTACCTTAAGATTGCTCCCAGCCATCAAGCACTGTGGCTAAAATGTGGCATTTTCCTCTCTAGAAAGGAATTTCTGCCTCTTCTACCTCAGTGAGCATGTCCCTTGTTGTGGGGTTGTTTTTATCCAGTTTTCAGTTGTTTCTCAGGGGTAATTGTTCCAAGAGTAGTTGTAAATTTGTTGTGTCTGTGGGAGGAGGTGAGTTCAGAGTCCTCCTATGCCACCATTTTGACACCCTCAGTTGAATTTTCTTTTCTGGTAAAGACTATGCCTAAGAACTCATTTCAAAACTAACTTGTTTACAATACTGAATTGTCATCATTACTATAACTGTTTTATTTTTGTAAACGATGTAATCATGAGGCATCATGTAAAAGCACATGTACAATGTGCAACAATCTAAAATAAATTGAAAAATTATATAGCTTATGAAATGCTTCCTCTGTTAATATAAATGCTTGTCCAACTATTTGCTCCCAATGTGAATAACTACGCAAACAAATGAGATAAAAGCCTAACAGTGAGGAACACGATGGACCCAGGGCAGGCACCAAGGGACGATATTTTGATTGTCAGTGCTTTTTATTGAAACATCAGAGATCAAAAGGGGGAAAATGAAACAAATGAAATAAACAAAATAAACACATGAAAACAATAGGATATATTAAAGTATATGAGGAAGCCATTTGGGTTAAAAGTAGTTTGTCCTGACCTTGTTATTTGAAAAGGCCTGATGTGGCCTGTTGACCATGGATTGTGCTTCGTCTTTAAACATTTACAATGTCCCAAACATAAGAATGATGCCCTTAAAGATAGGGTTGTAGCTTCCCCCATATTAACATTTCCTTGAAGATAAGCATCTCTTCTTGGAAACTAAGATTTAGTTACCAACCTGCCATGCTCACCTTGTGACAACTGACCTGCTGTATCAGCCAAGCATCTCATGACAGTAGTAAAAGGGACATTCCTATCATATGTGATGTATACTCTTTGTTCCAAGGTGGTAAATAATCACTCTGTACACCCCACTTCTTTGGTGGGCTTCCTTCCTTGTGGGACAAGGCCTCAATGGGCTGTAGTCTTCAAACTTGGCTCATAATAAACTCACCCTAATTTTAATTGATAGATTGGTTATGGCTTATTTGTGTCAACAATACTACTTATGGGTTGTTGTGGTAATTCTGGTGGAGAATTGGCATTCTTTTACAGGCCTCGGCCCCAGGTGATGTTAGCAGAGGAAGGTTGGTCTCCTCAGACACCTGGTAAGAGAGACTCAGAGTGACTTAAGGGTTCTAGATTGTCAGTTTCTTCTGCACCAACCAGATGTCCCCCATTCCAAAATTCAGAATCCCTCTTTATCAATCAATGTCCTATCTTTCACATGAGAAACTGTAATACTGTGTATTCAACTGTAACTTTAATTCAGCAAGCCATGTGTTGAAAGTTTTGGTTTCCAGCAATACGAGCCCTGCAGCTACAGAAATCAGAGTTTCTTTGGGACTTACAACTAGAATATAAAACTATCTACTGGGGCTTTGGGGAGGAAAAAAAGAGAGAGAGGAAGATTGGCAACAGATGTTAGCTCAGGGCAAATCTTTCCCAACCGAAAAAAAAAAAAAAAGAAATCAGAGCTTGGGAGGGGTATCATGGTAATTTTCTGTTTCTTGTACTGGTACTTAAGCTGAGCTTGCTATTTTCTCTTTGTCAGCAAAAATGTGAACTCAAAAGAATCCTTCCCAGACCACGCTCCTTGTACTCACCATCACTGCCTTAATATTCATTGCAGCACCCACTTGGTCTCAAGGCATGTGCTACAGTTGCCCCTTCATCATAATCAATCCCAGGTCATAGATGAATTATGATGCCACTGCATACCATGGGTCACTAGTATCCTACTTCCCATTGGTTAGATGATCAGCACTTCCTTCAAGCCCAAGGGCATGGCCAAACCAATCCCCAAATCCCATCCTTATGGGTTGACCTAATAGGACAACTGCCAGAACCAATTCATGATCAGTTAGAGTCCAATCAGGAGAAAGAGACTCCATAGTCATAATAATAGAGGAAGTTTAATAAAGGAATTATTAACTAAAGGTTTTGTGTGTGTGTGTGTGTGAGGAAGATTGGCCCTGAGTTAACATCTGTTGCCAATCTTCCTCTTTTTACTTGAGGAAGATTGTCACTGAGCTAACATCTGTGCTAATATTCCTCTATTTTATGTGGGATGCTGCCACAGTGTGGCTTGATGAGTGGTGCTAGGTCCATGCCTGGGATCCAAACCCACAAACCCCAGGCTGCCAAAGCATAGAATGTGAACTTAACCACTCTGCCACCAGGCCAGCCCCTAAAACTTTTGAATATTGAGGAATTGCTAGTTATAAGCAAAGACAACTCTGAAAACACTGGAATAACATCTATACATACATGACCTCAAAAATGTTGATTAAAGGAGGAGTGACGTCAGCAACATGGCAGCGTGAGCTCACCAGGGACTCTCTCCCCTCCAAAGTACAACCAAAAAGAGCAACTGAATTCCAACCGAAAAAACAATCCTAATAACAGAAATCATCAGAGACCCACAGCAGCCAAACTACAGAATGTGCAGAGGCTGCAGCCAGCCTCAGAGGAGCTGAAATAGGGTAGAGAGAGCTTCGCTCTCGCCCCTAGAGACTGGGATGCCTGCCGCAGGTGCAGGAAGGAGCTGAGGAGGGGCCATGTGTCGGGGGATCATCCAGGACGCCCACGCCCATGCAGTGGAAACCCTCTAACAGGGGAAAGCTTTCACGTGGGGGAACCCCAGCAAGCCAGGGCCCCAGGAGACCAGAAAGTGAGAGCTGATACAATACGGTCAGCCTGAGTGAAAGTGCCCCTCCTCCTCCAAACCATGCTGCGCCCCGCCATCATGGCTGAAGGCGCAGGGCTCAGAAAACAAGCCTCTCGCCCCCCCATCTAGTGGTGACAGGCTGTAATTGCAGCCGAATAATAGCATCATGCGCAAAAACTGCTCCTCTGCCATCCAGCAATTTATAAAAGCTCCAGTCCAAAAGGAAAACAATAAAAATACAAAAGTAGCTCCTGAGGGCTTGGAAATGGGCAAACTAAGTGAAGAGGAGTTCAAAATAGCTATCCTCAAAATATTCAAGGAGGTAAAGGGAAATATAGAGAAACAAGTCAACGAGTAGTGGAGTTACTTCACAAAAGAGATTGAAATTATAAAGGAAAATCAATTAGAAATACTAGAGATGAAAAATACAATGGGTCAGATAAAACAGAATATGGATTCCCTGAATGCCCGTGTAGACACCATAGAGGAGTAAATTAGCATAATCGAAGATAGACAGGCTGAATGGCTCCAGACAGAGGAAGAAAGAGAACTAAGAATTTAAAAAACTGAAGAAAATCTCAGAGAAATAGCTGACTCAATGAGAAAGTACAACTTAAGAATCATCGGAACACCTGAGGGCATGGAAAAGGAAAATGGCTCAGAAAGTGTGCTCAATCCACATGAAAAGATGCTCATCATCGCTGATCATCAGGGAAATGCAAATCAAAACTACACTGAGATATCACCTTACACCCGTTAGAATGACAAAAATATCTAAAACTAATAGCAACAAATGTTGGAGAGGTTGCGGAGAAAAAGGAACCCTCATACACTGCTGGTGGGAATGCAAACTGGTGCAGCCACTATGGAAAACAGTATGGAGATTCCTCAAAAAACTAAAAATAGAACTACCATATGATCCAGCCATCCCACTACTGGGTATTTATCCAAAGAGCCTGAAGTCAGCAATCCCAAAAGTCCTGTGCACCCCAATGTTTATTGCAGCACTGTTTACAATAGCCAAGACGTGGAAGGAACCTAAGTGCCCATCAACAGACGAATGGATAAAGAAGATGTGGTACATATATACAATGGAATACTACTCAGCTGCAAAACAGAACAGAATCATTCCATTTGCAATAACATGGATGGACCTTGAGAGAATTATGTTAAGTGAAATAAGCCAGCAAGAGAAAGATAATCTGTGTATGACTCCACTCATATGAGGAATTTAAAACTATGGACCAAGAACAGTTTAGTGGATACCAGGGGAAAGGTGGGGTGGGGGGTGGGCACAAAGGGTGAAGTGGTGCACCTACAACATGACTGACAAACATTAATGTGCAATTGAAATTTCACAAGATTGTAACCTATCAATAACTCAATAAAAAAAAAGTGTGCTCAATGAAGTAATAGAACTTCCCAAATCTAGGGATTGGGAGAGAAATGTGTGCAGAGGAAGCTTTCAGATCTCCTAGATTTGTCAATGTAAAAAGACCTACTGCAAGGCACATAGTAGTAAAAATGGCAAAAATGAAGGACAAAGAAAGAATACTCAGGGCAGCAAGGCAGAAGAAAATAACCTACAAAGGAACCCCCATCAGACTTTCAGCAGATTTCTCTACAGAAACCTTACAAGCTAGGAGAGATGGGAGTGACATATTCAAAACCTTAAAGGATAAAAACCTTCAGCCAAGAATACTCTATGCAGCAAAAATATCCTTCAGATATGAGGGAGAAATTAAATCTTTTCCAAACAAACAAAAGCCGAGAGACTTCATAGTCACAAGACCTCCACTACAAGAAATACTCAAGAAGGCTCTCATACCTGAAAAAAGAAGAAAAGGGAGTAAGGGGTCACAAAACACAGAGTAGGGAGACAAATAGATAGAATCTGAATAGGATAGCAAATATTCAACTATAGAATTAGGATAAAGGGAAGGAAATCACAAAAGCAAAGACAATCTTATCACTCTAGCCACAACTCACAACACAAGTTGGAATAAGAGATGAAAATAATAATTTAGGAGGGGAGGAGGAAAGGGACTGAAACAGTCTAGGCTAAGGAAGTAAGACACCACCAGAAAATGGACTATGTTATACACGAGATTCTGAATACAAACTTCAGGGTAACCACTAAACTAAAAAACAGAAGAGAGACACAAAACATAAATAAGGAAAAATCTAAGAAACCCAGCATGAGAAATTGCAGAAGTCAATGGGTAGGCTAAAACACACAGGACGAGAAACAAAGGAAACACAGGAAAACCGGAAAACGAGCAACAGAATGACAGCATTAAGCCCTCATGCATCAATACTCACCCTCAATGTAAACTGATTGAACTCTCCAATAAAAAGACACACAGTGGCAAAATGAATTAAAGAACAAGATCCAATAATTTGTTGCCTCCAGGAAACACACCCCAGCTCCAAAGACAAACACAGTCTCAGAGTGAAGGGGTGGAAGACAATACTCCAAGCTAATAGGAAACAAAAGAAAGCAGGTATCACAATACTTATATCAGACAAAACAGACTTCAAGATAAGGCAGATAAAGAGAGACACAGAGTGCCAATATATAATGATCAAAGGGACACTTCATCAAGAAGAAATAACACTTATAAATATCTATGCACCCAACACAGGAGCACCAAATTTCATGAAGCAACTATTAAGAAACCTAAAAGAAGATATCAAAAATAACACCATAATAGTTGTGGACCTGAACACCCCATTCACATCAATGGACAGATCACCCAGACACAAAATCAACAAGGAAACAGTGGAGCTAAATGAAAAGCTAAAACAGTTGGACTTAATAGACATATATAGAACACTGCATCCAAAAACAGCAGAATACACATTCTTCTCAAGTGTGCATGGAACATTCTGAAGGATAGACCATAGGTTGGGAAACAAGGCAAGCCTCTACAAATTTAAAAAAATTGAAATAATAACAAGCATCTTCTCCAATCATAATGCTGTAAAGCTAGAAATTAATTACAAGAAAAAAGCTGAGAAAGGCACAAGGATGTGGAGACTAAACAATACGCTATTGAACAAGCAATGGATTATTGAAGAAATTAAAGAAGAAATCAAAAAATACCTGGAAACAAATGAAATGATAACATGCCATACGAACTCATATGGGATGCAGCAAAAGCTGTATTTAGAAGAAAATTCATCGCAATTCAGGCACATCTTAACAAACAAGAAAAATCCCAAATCAGCAATCTTAAACTACACCTAACTGAATTAGAGAAAGAAGAACAAACAAAGCCCAAAGTCAGCAGAAGGAGAGAAATAATAAAAATCAGAGCAGAAATAAATGCTACTGAAACGAAAAAGGCAGTAGAAAGGACAAATGAAACAGAGCTGGTTCTTTGACAAGATAAATAAAATTGGGAAACCCCTAGCCAGACTTACAAAGAAAAAAAGGGAGAAAGCTCAAATAAACAAAATCAGAAATGAAAGAGGAGAAATAACAACAGACTCCGCAGAAATACAACGGATTATAAGAGAATACTACGAAAAACTATATGCCAGCAAAATGGATAACCTAGAGGAAATGGATAAATTCTTGGACTCCTACAATCTCCCAAAACTCACTCAAGAAGAAGCAGACAATTTGATCCAACCAATCACAAGGAAAGAGATTGAAACAGCCATCAAAAGCATCCCACAGAATAAAACCCCAGGACCAGATGGCTTTCCTGGGGAATTCTACCAAACTTTCAGAGAGGATTTAATACCTATCCTTTTCAAGCTATTCCAAAAAACTAGGGAGGATAGAACACTTCCTAACACATTCTACGAGGCCAACATCACACTGATACCAAAACCTGACAAGGACAGCACGAAAAAAGAGAACTTCAGGCCAATATCGCTGATGAACATAGATGCAAAAATTCTCAACAGTTAATCTCCATAATATACAAAGAACTCACACAGCTTAACAACAAAAAAAAACAAACAACCCGATCAAAAAATGGGCAGAGGACATGAACAGACATTTCTCGAAAGAAGATATAAGTATGGCCAATAGACACATGAAAAGATGTTCATCATTGCTAATCATCAGGGAAATGCAAATCAAAACTACACTAAGATATCACCTTACACCCATTAGAATGACAAAAATATCTAAAACAAATAGTAACAAATGTTGGAGAGGTTGTGGAGAAAAAGGAACCCTCATACACTGCTGGTGGGAATGCAAACTGGTACAGCCACTATGGAAAACAGTATGGAGATTTCTCAAAAAGTTAAAAATAGAAATACCCTATGACCCAGCCATCCCATGGCTGGGTATCTATCCTAAGAACCTGAAATCAGAAATCCCAAGAGTCCCTTGCACTCCTATGTTCATCACAGCATTATTTACAATAGCCAAGATGTGGAACCAACCTAAATGCCCAGAAACAGATGACTGGATAAAGAAGATATGGTATATATACACAATGGAATACTACTCAGCCATAAAAAAGGACAAAATTGGCCCATTCGCAGCAACATGGATGGACCTCAAGGGTATTATGTTAAGCAAAATAAGCCAGACAAAGATGAACTCTATATGACTCCATTCATAGGTGGAAGTTAACATATTGACAAGGAGATATGATTGGTGGTTACCAGGGAAAAGGGGGGTTGGGGGGAGGGCACAAAGGGGGAAGTGGTGTACCCACAACATGACTAACAATAATGTACATCTGAAATCTCACAAGGTTGGAATCTACCATAATATTAATAAAAAAAATTCTCAACAAAATTTTGGCAACTCAAATACAGCAATTCATCAAAAGGATCTTACATCATGATCAAGTGGGATTTATACCAGGGACACAGGGATGGTTCAACATCTGCAAATCAATCAACGTGATACACCACATCAACAAACTGAGGAATAAAAACCACATGATCATCTCAATAGATGCAGAGAAAGCATTTGACAAGATCCAACAGCCATTTATGATAAAAACTCTGAAGAAAATGGGGATAGAAGGAAACTACCTCAACATAATAAAGGCCATATATGACAAACCCATGGCCAACATCATTCTCAATGGGCAAAAACTGAGCGCCATCCCCCTGAGAACAGGAATGAGACAAGGATGCGCTCTATCACCACTCTTATTTAACATAGTTCTGGAGGTCCCGGCCAGAGCAATCAGGCAAGAAAAAGGAATAAAAGGAATCCAAATCCGGGGGAAGAAGTGAAACTCTCGCTGTTTGCAGACGACATGATCTTATATATAGAAAAACCCGAAGAATCCATTGGAAAACTTTTAGAAGTAATCAACAACTACAGCAAAGTTGCAGGGTATAAAATCAATTTACATAAATCAGTAGCATTTCTATACTCTGATAACAAACTAACAGAAAAAGAACTCAGGAACACAATACCATTCACAATTGCAACAAAAGGAATAAAATACCTCGGGGTGAATTTAACTAAGGAAGTGAAAGACCTATACAATGAAAATTACAAGGCTTTTCTGAAAGAAATGGATGACGACATAAAGAGATGGAAAGACATTCTATGCACATGGATTGGAAGACTAAACATAGTTAAAATGTCCATTGTAGTGCTGGCCCCACGGCCGAGTAGTTAAGTTCGCAGGCTCCATTGCAGGTGGCCCAGTGTTTTGTTGGTTCGAATCCTGGGCGTGGACATGGCACTGCTCATCAAACCACGCTGAGGCAGCGTCCCACATGCCACAACTAGAAGGACCCACAACGAAGAATATACAACTATGTACCGGGGGCTTTGGGGAGAAAAAGGAAAAAATTAAAAATCTTTAAACGAAAACAGTCCATTCTACCTAAAGCAATCTACAGATTCAATGCTATCCCAATCAGAATCCCAATGACATTCTTTACAGAATTAGAACAAAGAATCATAAAATTCATATGGGGCAACAAAAGACCCCAAATTGCTAAAGCAATGCTGAGAAAAAAGAACAAAATAGGAGGTATCACGATCCCTGACTTCAAAACTTACTACAAAGCTACAGTAATCAAAACAGCATGGCACTGGTACAAAAACAGGTGCAAAGATCAATGGAACAGAATTGAATGCCCAGAAATAAAACCACACATCTATGGACAGCTTATCTTCGACAAAGGAGCTGAGGGCATACAATGGAGAAAAGAAAGTCTTTTCAACAAATGGTGCTGGGCAAACTGGAAAGCCACATGTAAAAGAATGAAAATTGACCATTCTTTTTCACCATTCACAAAAATAAACTCAAAATGGATCAAAGACCTAAAGGTGAGACCTGAAACCATAAGGCTTCTAAAAGAAAATGTAAGCAGTACACTCTTTGACATCAGTATTAAAAGGATCTTTTCGGACACCATGTCTTCTCAGACAAGGGAAACAATAGAAAGAATAAACAAATGGGACTTCATCAGACTAAAGGGCTTCTTCAAGGCAAGGGAAAACAGGATTGAAACAGAAAAACAACACACTAACTGGGAAAAAATATTTGCAAGTCATACATCCGACAAAGGCTTAATATCCATAATATATAAAGAACTCACACAACTCAACAACAAAAAATCAAACAACCCGATAAAAAAATGGGCAGGAGACATGAACAGACATTTCTCCAAAGAAGATATATGGATGGCCAATAGGCACATGAAAAGATGTTCATCATCGCTGATCATCAGGGAAATGCAAATCAAAACTACACTAAGATATCACCTTACACCCATTAGAGTGACACAAATGTCTAAAACTAATAGTAACAAATGTTGGAGAGGTTGTGGAGAAAAAGGAACCCTCATACACTGCTGGTGGGAATGCAAACTGGTGCAGCCACTATGGAAAACAGTATGGAGATTACTCAAAAAATTAAAAATAAAACTACCATATGACCCAGCTATCCCACTACTGGGTATCTATCCAGAGAGCTTGAAGTCAGCAATTCCGAAAGTCCGATGCACCCCAATGTTCATTGCAGTGTTATTTACAATTGCTAAGATGTGGAAGCAACCTAAGTGCCCATCAGCAGATGATTGGATAAAGAAGATGTGGTATATATATATATACACAATGGAATACTACTCAGCCGTAAAAAAGAACAAAATCGTCCCATTTGCAACAACATGGATGGACCTTGAGGCAATTATGTTAAGTGAAATTAGCTAGATAGAAAAGGACAATCTCTGTATGACTCCACTCATATGAGGACTTTAAATATGTGCACAAAGAGAACAGATTAGTGGCTACCAGGGGAAAGATGAGGTGGGGGGTGGGCACAAAGGGTGAAGGGTTGCACCTACAACACGACTGACAGACAATAATATACAACTGAAATTCCTCAAGATTGTAACCTATCATTAACTCAATAAAAATTTTTTTAAAAAGTTGTTCTTGACTATCTCAATAGTAAAGTTTAAACAAAATTAAGTTTGGTTTTAAAAACTAAAAAAAAGTTGATTAAAAATTGCTACATAGTGACAAAAACAAATACGAATATTTGCCTAAAGGACTTGCATATTAAAGAAATTCTAGAAATCAATATGAAAAAGACAAAGAATCAAATAGGCAACAAATTTGAGCAGAATCCTCATTAAAGAATGTATATCAGTGGTCATCAGGCCTAGAAAACTTCTTTGCCATGAGTCATTATGAAATTGTAAGTTAAACCTGCCGAGAGAAATCACTACAGATCAACTAGGATGAAACTGGTGAAAAGAATCACAACACAAGCTTAGGCTCAATTTATCTCTGACCTCTTCTCAGACTTCTATATCTTCTGTTAAAAATCATCTGGGGTCTTCACATTTTCACCCTGCAAAGGTGTTTCTCCAGAGCTATTTCTACACTCTCTTTGAATAACTACATGATCATTATTAACAGGTCTCTGTAACTGACATTTCACAACTCTTTTCTGAGATATCATCAATTCATCATGTACAACAGTCCTGGCAATCAGTGCAATAATGATAATCCCTTCCTAGCAAGAAGATGATGGGTGTTCAGATGCCCCCTTTGCACATGTGCTCTGCCTGAGAACGCCGTAGCCACTATCCCATAGAGAATTTATTTTTCAAATTTTTATTTATTTATTTGAGGAAGATAAGCCCTGAGCTAACCGCTGCCAATCCTCCTCTTTTTGCTGAGGAAGACTGGCCCCGAGCTAACATCCGTGCCCATCTTCCTCTATTTTATGTGGGACGCCTACCACAGCATGGCTTGCCAAGTGGTGCCATGTCCGCACCCGGGATCTGAACCGGAGAACCCCGGGCCGCTGAAGGAGAACGTGCACACTTAACCGCTGCACCACCAGGCGGCCCCTGAGAGCAAGTTATTAAATCCTGTTTTAGGGGCGGGCTCCGCGGCGCGGCGGTTAAGTGCGCACCTTCTGCTTCTCAGCGGCCTGGGTTCGCCGGTTCAGATCCCGGGTGCGGACATGGCACCGCTCAGCAAAAGCCATGCTGTGGCAGGCGTCCCACATATAAAGTAGAGGAAGATGAGCAGGATGTTAGCTCAGGGCCAGTCTTCCTCAGCAAAAAGAGGAAGATTGGCAGCGGTTAGCTCAGGGCTAATCTTCAAGAAAAAAAAAAAGTTGCCCTCAGGTTGAAATAGATGTCTGATTCATAAAGGAATTGAACATACCTTCGGATATCGAATAAGAAATATTGAGTAGATAAACAGTGTTGCTGTATGATTTGGACACGATCACTGAGTACAGGCAGGAGAGATGTTCTCTGTGGGAACCAGAGCCAGAGATGAATGCTTTTGACGACATGCATTTGAATAGCAAGAAAATACTACATTCCAGCTAAGAGTAAATGAAGTACGTATCTGAAAGAGAACGTATCCATTTGGATTTGCAGCCTTTGAGAATAATTTAAGTAATATTTTTAGCCTCTGGGGGCGTTCTGAGCTTCAGCGAGTCTAAAATGATGTCTCTATACGCTTAAGTGATGAGTCGCAGATAACACTCCGCAGAAACCTGGGAAACGCCCCTTTAAGTAGTAAGCACTTCCCTTTTTCGTGAAGGCTCAAGTCCTCATTTCCCAGCGCCACTAGCTGTGCCGCCAAACCGTTACTGGCACGGGTCAATGGCTGAGACAGCCGTCCCGCTGTGCAGCTGATGAAACTACACTACCCAGAGAGCAATGCGAAAACGGGGAGGAGTTGAGCCAATGAGAATCCAGGACAGGGGAATTTCCGTGCGTGCGGGTCCGGTGAGGGCGGGGCTTCCGGCATCTTCTTCGTGGCGGTCATTTTGGCTTCTCTGGACTCTGTTCACTGAGGGAGAGGCCCTGTAGCGCTGGGTCGCGACGGAGAAGGCCCTGAAGACGTTGTCCCCGCTGCTCAGAGCGGGTCTGAGGCTTGGCGGCGGCGCGCCCCGGGTGACCCGCACCAGACCGGGAGCTCCGCCCCCGAGGCCGATGGCGGCGGCCGCGCGGAGGGAGCCGGCTCAGGTGAGCGCTCGGCTCCGGCCCGCCCCGCCCGCAGCGCAGCCCGAGCTCCAGCCCTCGGGCGGGCGCTGCTCCCGGGCCTGCAGCCCAGGCCCCGGGGCCGGGCCGGGGAGGCGCTCGTGGGGCCTGTGGCTGCGGGCGGGGGTCCCGGGCGGCGGGGCGCCGGGTCCGCGTTGTGTCCGCAGGGAGCAGTGTGAGGTGGAGTCTCGCCTAGACCGGCAGGGGAGGGGCTGCTCCTTCTGTGCGAGGGCCCCGGGCGGAGGGGACCCCAGGCTCTGTGTCGTGTCCGCAGGCGACAGAGAATGAGACGCAGTTGTGCCCGAGGCGTGTTGCCTTCGTCCTAGGACGCTGGGAGCCAGGCGGGCTGGAACAGGAGGGCCGCTGCCCGGGAGAAGGTTCTGACGGTTTCCAGAAGCCGGTCGAGGGGAGCACAGGGCGTGGACAGACGATGACAGTTGGGCGCAGGGAGGGTGGTCCTGGCACGTGCGGAGCGGGAGGAGCCTGCTCTGAGGACTGAGGCCAGAGGGAGTGCTGTCCTCCGAGGTCACCCGCTCCAGGGCTGGGCGGCGGTGAGAGCGGCGTGAGCCCGTGTTTCCTGGCCGTGGTTACCGGTCTGTCAGAGGACCTCCCTCCTCGCCCAGATTCCCTGGAAGTGCAGCATGGCTTAGGGCTCCTGGTGTGTGGGGCTCATTTCAGGGCCCCCCCGCGTCCTCACCCACCCCACCCACACGGTCTCTCGGATGTTGGTGTCCTGGGACTGTTCTGCCCCTCTTCCAGCCCTCGAGCCTGGGAAACTGGAACAGGCAGCAAGCCCAGGGTTCTAAGTCCAAGTCTAGGGTTCTTTGGAATGGTTCCTGTTGTTGACAACCAGTGGAAAGAGGTGTGGAAGTTCGTCCCAGGCGTGGATCCTAGAGGGTGCACAGGCTTGGAGGGGAGGCTGAACTGGTTCAGGGGCTTGCAGGTATCTTCTCTTTCTCATGGGAACTGGGAGCAGTAGGGCAGGAGTCAGGTGTGGAACAGCTTTGTGAGAAGTTGGGTGTCTCTTCTGGAGGTGTTGGGAGCGATGGGATCTAGGGAGCAGTGAAGGCAGGTGATCTGACCCGGGTCTCATCCTGCTCCCTGTGGCTGCAGCATGGAGAACAGTATGGGTGGGAGGTTGGGGGTAGGAAGATCAGGAGGAGGCTACTGCCATAGTCTGGGTGAGTGTGATGGTAGCTGGACCAGAGTGGTGGTGGTGGATGTGGGAGAATTGATTGGATTCTGGATCAGTGTATTGGGTATAGCTGCCTCAGTTCTCTAATTTTGAGGTTGAGAGAAAGAGAAAGGGAGGAGTCAGGGATAACTTGAAGGTTTTGTTGTAGCAGCTGGAAGGGTGGAAGCTCCCTCAACTGAAATGGGGAAGTCCAACTAAGAGTAATTTTTTTCACTGGGGTTATTAGAAGTTTTATTTGTGGCCTGCTCAGGATGTGAGATGTTTCAGAGACCAGTTTTTGGGCATCTGGAACCTGAGGAGGAGTTCGGGATGGAGACTTCTCCAAAGGGTGATGGAGTGGGTAGACCAGGGAGGAGCTATGGTCACTCTAAGATGGAGGATCCTGGTCAGGATGATAATGGTAATAGTAGGCCAGGAAAAAGAGGGTGACCCCATTGGGCTCCTGGTTGTGGGAGGTGACTGTCACAACACAGGTAGGGAGAGGGTGGGTCGGGGGGCATATGGTTCCACATGTGGCCAAGGCCTTCGAGGAACAAGTGGACATGAGATGGATGCAGAGGCATAGGATTTCAAGTAAGGTGACTCTGAGGCTGAAGCTGGTGCTTATACACTGCTCTACAGCCTCACCAAGATCTTGTTATAAACCTTGGTGTTTCCTGGGTGTTCCAATCAGGCTGACAGATTAACTTAGGGCGACAAGAAATCATCCGTGAGAGTCCCTGGGCATACAGTAGAGGGCCACTGGGGCTGGGCCTTGAATGAGGGTTAGGTGGAGACAGGAAAGCTGACTGGTCAGGGGACATCAAGTGGAGGAGGGTAATGTGTATCTGAAATCTGATGCGGTTCTCAGTAGGTGAGGTTGAAGCAAAGATCAGTCAGAGAGAGAGGCCTTGATAGCAGGACTCAAGGCTGCCTCTGTCAGTGGGGACCATCAAGAGCTGGGTTGGTACTTGATCCTGTTTGAATTTGCCAAGCGTTCTTTGGACCACATGTGCTAAGTGATGAATGGAGAGATCAAGGAGATGACTGTGGTGTAGGGCAGGAGGTGGCCGTAGTTGTGGAAGTGTGGTTGTGAGACAGAGGTGTGGTAGAAAGAGTGATGTCCACGTGGAGAGAGAGTGTGAACTCATGGTCCCAGGGTCCTGGTACTGGCATAAGAGTGAAGGGTGAGCCCATGTTTGGTGGGGTGTAGGAGAAATGAGCGATCTGGGGCCCTCTGGTGGAGTTGCCTGAAAGAGAGTGTTAGGGCTGTACAGGCCAGGCTCAGAGCTTAAATACCATCTACCTGCCCCACTGCCTGTTGTGGTTGAGGACTGACACAGTGGTCAGTAGGATCATGATGAGACAGTGACCATCATTATCACCTGGGCTTGGAAATCTTCCCTGATGTGGGGAAGGGGTGAGGGTAAGCAAGGGATAGATTAGAGAGGTTGTGATATTAGAATCCTGGGAAAGAACGTGATCATGAAACAAACTGTCCCCATCATGCCAGGGTTGTGTGACCTTTGAAACTGTGCATGTGGGAGAGAAGTGTGGGTGAAATAACGATGTGCATGTGAAGAGGTAGGTGATGGCCCCCAGGCCCTTGAATTGGCATCATAAGAGTAAAGGATGATGTTGTGTTTTTTTGTCTTGAAAGGATGACCTGAGAGACTCACAAGTATTGCCTGACAAGACCTGTATCAGGTCATTCACACCCTCCCTGTGGTCAGCATCTCTCCCTCACCTATGTTTGTGACACCCACCACATTGACAAGAGTCAGTGTGGCCTACATGCCAGACCCAGAGCTCAGATACCATCTATCTGCCCATCTGCCTGTTGTTGCTGTGAGAGGACACATTATCAATGGGAATATAGGAGAGAGTGGCCCCCATAGCACTGAGGCCTGGTATCTCCTCTGAGGTGGGGAGTACAGTGAGCAGAGGATGGATGTGGAGGATGGGGGATATGATGAATTTGGAATCCTAGGAGAGAAGCTGATCATGGAATGAACTGTCCCCCTTATGACAGGGTATGAACTTTGAGGATGTGGCCATCAGCTTCTCCCAGGAGGAGTGGAGGCTCCTCGATGAGGCTCAGAGACTCCTGTACTGTGATGTGATGCTGGAGACCTTTGCTCTTGTAGCATCCCTGGGTAAGACCTTTACATCCGTCCTGGTGTCCTGAGGTGATGTCCTGCCTTTCCTTTCTTCCCCAGAGTTAGTTCTGTCTTTCCCATAGGTGGACCGTGGGCTCTGCTGCTTTCCTGCTACTTTCTTGTCATATATGCTGTGGCTCCCAGTGCTGAGCTGTGTGTCATCCCCTGAGCAATGGGCTCCCCAAGCAGCCCTAACACCTGTGGCTTCAAAAAGTGCTGGGAAGGGTCTGGGAGTCAGGAGTCTCACAGTCAGTTTAATGGATCCCTTCTTGCTTGCCCTCTCCCTGGCAGGGTGACCATGTCTGGATCTGTGGCCTCCAGTTTTGCCCCCTTCCTCTAGCTAAGTTTTCTTTGTGATTACCTGTGCCAGGTCATGGTCATTACTGCCATGAACCATGGGCTGTTCTTTTAAGACACTTCTTCTTTTGTTTGTTTTTTTTTTTTTTTGTAGTATTTTCTTTCCTGAATACCATTGTATGGCGAGTGACTCTGGGCCAGTGCTGGCCACTCACCTATGCTGTCTTTCATTAAATCTTGCATCATTCCTGTTCTGAGTATTTGCACAGTGGAGGGTGCAGGGTAAACCCTGGTTGTTTCACATGGTGGACATGACCAGGTGGTCTCAGAGGAAGCCTGGCTCTGGTGAGTGGCAAGTAGGGGTGGACATGACATCAAGTCTATTTTCAGATCATACCAGGAACCTACCACGTGTCCAGTAGTGTTTTTGTTTGTTTAAAAAAGATTTTTTTTTTGAGGAATATTGACCATCTGCTGCTAATCCTCCTCTTTTTACTGAGGAAGATTGGCCCTGAGCTAACATCTGTGCCTATTTTCCTCTATTTTATATGTGGGATGCCTGCCACAGCATGGCTTGATAAGCAGTGCTAGGTCTGCGCCCGGGATCCAAACTGGCGAACCCCTGGCTGCTAAAGTAGCACGTGCGAACTTAACCACTACGCCACCAGGCCGGCCCCTCTAATATTGTGTTGATGCAAGTGCCACTGGCCACACCTCATTTCTACCTGTTCTCCCCATACTTGACACTTTGCTGACTTGTCATTTCATCTGTAACTTTTGGCTCCTGTCTACCTCCACCTTTGTGGCGTGTGTCATCTGTTCCTCTGAAATATTCGCCAACATTTACCTGCACGTGTTTCATGAGGTGTACACATATTTTTAAATAGTCTTTGAATACCATCTACTGAGTTCCAGTTGAGTTTTACTGGGACAGGACTCAACCAGTCTTCCACACAGCATGCCCATGTCACCAGCAGACCAAGTCTTGCTTAAGGCTGTTGGCAGACAAGTGAGGTGGAGACTCTGCTACTCCTCCACATGGTCCACCCCATTTTTGTGTCCTTTGGTGAGGTGGCCCCTATTCTGTGATCTTCAGAGGCCCAGTACAGCCAAGCATCCCCTTTCTCAACCTGCCCCCAAGTCCCTTGTCCTCAGAACAGTCTCTGGACCCAACTTGTGTCCAACACACCTGGGGTTTCCCCCTCCACCAAAGTCAACATGCATTTCCTCAGCATTTTTCTGCTTTCAGGTTGTTGGCATGGAGCAGAAGATGAGGACGCTCCTTCTGAGCAGAATGTATCTGCAGAAGGAGACTTACAAGTCAGAGCTTCCACAACCGGTCCATCCACCCAGAACACCCACTCCTGTGAGATGTGCATCCTAGGCCTGAAAGATATTTTGCATGATGCTGAGCACCAAACAGTACACCCTTTGCAGAAACCATACTTGGGCAGCACATGTGTGAGATGTCTCTGTTTCAGTGGAAATCTTCACCAGCAACAGAGGCAGGACAGTAGAGAGAAGCCCTGGAATAGAGATGTGAACAGGGCCTCGTTTGTGACAAGCTGCAGCTTGTATGTGTCAGGGGAGCCTTTCAGCTGTAGGGAGGTTGGTGAGGACCCTCTGGCCACCTTAAGCCTTCTCCAACACCAGGCCGTTCCCTACAGTGAGACACCACACAGTTACAGTGAGAGTGGGCAGGCCTTTCTCAGTGGAAAAAGTCATGACAAAAGGGGTGAATGTGAAAAAGCTCCCAGCCACAACCATACACTTGTTCAGCATGAGAGTGTCTGCTCTGGAGAACAGCTTTATGAGGGTGGCAAATGTAGGAAAGCCTTCAATTGCAACTACAGATTTGTTCAGCACCAGCAAGTTCCCACTGGACAAAGGCCATATGAGTGTGGTGAATGTGGGAAATTCTTTAGCGAAGTCTCTGACCTTATTAAGCACCGGAGAACTCACACTAGAGAAAAGACTTATGAATGCAGTGAATGTGGAAAAATCTTTATCCACAGATCCAAACTCATTTACCACCAGAGGCAACACACTGGAGGAAAGCATTATGAGTGTGGCGAATGTGGGAAATCCTTTAGCTACAAATCTAACCTCATTGAACACTGGAGAGTTCACACTAGAGAAAGACCTTATGAGTGTATTGAATGTGGGAAGTCCTTTAGACAAAGCTCTAGCCTTTTTCGACACCAGAGAGTTCACACTGGAGAAAGACCTTATGAATGCAATGAATGTGGGAAATCCTTTAGACAGATCTTTAACCTCATTCGACATGGAAGAGTTCACACTGGAGAAATGCCCTATGAGTGTAGTGATTGTGGGAAATCTTTTAGCTGCAAATCTGAACTCATTCAACACCAGAGAATTCACAGTGGTGAAAGGCCTTATAAGTGTAGTGAATGTGCGAAGTCTTTCAGACAGTTCTCTAACCTCATTCGGCACCGGAGTGTTCATACTGGAGAAAGGCCATATGAGTGCAGTGTTTGTGGGAAGTCTTTTAGCCGCAAATTTATCCTCATTCAACATCAGAGAGTTCACACTGGAGAAAGACCTTTTGACTGCAGTGAATGTGGAAAGTGTTTTACCCGCAAATCTGATCTCATTCAACATCAGAGGATTCATACTGGCACAAGACCTTATGAGTGCGGTCAATGTGGGAAATCCTTTAGACAACGCTCTGGCCTTATTCAACACCGCAGAGTTCATTCTGGAGAAAAGCCTTATGGATGTGGGGAATGTGGGAAATCCTTTAGCCAAAGTGCTAGCCTCATTCAACACCAGAGAGTTCACACTGGAGAAAGACCTTATGAATGTAGTGAATGTGGGAAATCCTTTAGTCAAAGCTCTAGCCTCATTCAACACCAGAGAGGTCACACTGGTGAAAGGCCTTATGACTGCAGTGAATGTGGGAAACCCTTTACCCACAAATCTGACCTCATTCAACACCAGAGAGTGCACACTGGAGAAAGACCTTATGAGTGTAGTGTATGTGGCAAATCCTTTAGCCGCAAATCTAACCTCCTTAGACACCGGAGAGTTCACACTGGAGAAAAACTTTAAATGTGCCAGGAATATTTCTTTCTTCACTCTGTAATAATGCTGGAGGAGAGTGTGTGAAAGACATTTTCCTGACTGTAAGCTTCTTTTATCTGAAAATAGACTGTATAAGGTTCCTCATAAGTTTCAGGTATGTGGGAGGCTTTAATGAAATGTAATACACTAACCAACATGCCCAGGGCTATTGCCAGATTTATATCACTGCAGTTTCTGTTGCTAAAGCCATTTCTCCTTTACTCCCTGGCACACCTCAACAGTGTACATCAGTCGGCACCCTGGTGTGGTCAGAGAAGCTGACCTCTCTTGTCCCATTTGCTTGAGGAAATTATGAGCCCTTTGCAGGATCCTCGTTCCTTTCTCTCTGTCTTTAAAGAATAGACCTGACCCAGTTTCAGTCAGGAAGACCCATCCTCAACTTACTAAGAAGGACTACCTTTTTCAAGGACGTGGTTCTCACATCAGGCTTGTGATGAACTCTTCAGGTTCTAATTCATCAACCTAGGAACTGATGACATTGGTCTAGTTTATGTTCTTTTGATAAAGGTCTTTTTTTTTTTTTTTTTGAGGAAGATTAGCCCTGAGCTAACATCTGCTGCCAATCCCCTGAGCTAACATCTGTGCCTGTCTTCCTCTACTTTGTATGTGGGATGCCTACCATAGCATGCCTGTGCTTGCCAAGTGGTGCCATGTCTGCACCTGGGATCCAAACGGGAGAACCCCAGGCCGCTGAAGGAGAACGTGCGCACTTAACTGCTGTGCCACTGGGCCAACCCCAGTAAAGGTCTTTTTGGTTTTGCACCTTTAATAGTTCACTTTGTGGTGTGATTTGAAAGCAGAATTGTGATGTGTTAGCATGTAAGGGTGACCACATTATTTGGGGATCCCAACCTTTTTGTCCTTCAGAAGGGATGGTATGATGACAGAAATAGCTCTTCATCCAATATTGGTCTAATTTGCATTGCTGCCCAAGGCCTTGAAAGAAAGTCTGGAGGGCTTCATGGTCCTAATTTGAGGTTTGGTGCCACAATTTTGTGGGAGGCCAGAGGTCCCCAGGGGGACCTTTGTTATGACAACCTCCTGTGCTTCTGTTAACAACTGGAACACATAGTTCCCAGCATTTTGAGGAGACCTCTTCACCAGGTCCTGCAGAGGAGCCATTTGCCATGATATACAAAATTTTATATGCTAATGTCATTGATTCTAAGATTATAGGGTCTGCTGGAATTGTAATTGGTACAGAAACCCTGGATTAATAAGGAGTGGAGAAGATTGCAGTAAATTAGGGTGGAATGTGTCTCTTCTAAAAGTTCATAGATATTCTGGTACTGTCGCTTGTGTGATCCATGTGTACAGAAATTCTCAGAACCTTTGTAACTATTTCCTATAGCTGAGTTCATTGACAGAGAAAATCATCTAAAGTTTGGTGAATTCCCGTAGCCTCTCTGCTCTGTTCACCTCTTGGCCATTGCTCTACAGGGAAGAAAACAAGGATAGATAGAAGGGTGATCCAGTTTTCCAAGGATGGGTCTTGTGACTCAGCCAGCTTTCTTGTTGATTCAGGTGGCAGCAGTCTTCATTGCTTGCCATTATTTGCTGCCACTGAGGCAAGGCTGCCCCTCCCAAGGTGTGAGGAGAGAGATGGTGAGGTCCATATAGGGTTGCCAACTTTATGTTCTAAGAAAACAGGGACACCTAGGCTTTCATTAGGAACCACTTGAAAGCTTGGTTAAGGTATAATTTGTATGTTTGACAGGCACAAAGTGCACTTATCTAATGTGTACAGTTTGGTAAGCTTTGACATGTATAAAGCTGTGAAACTATTGTCATACTCATAAAAATGAACTTATTTGTCACCCACATATTTACCTTGTGCTTTTATAATCTCTCTGTGCCGGGGTCCCGCCCTGGCTGAGTCCAGGTTCCTGAGGGATGGACGGCGTAGGCGCAATGAGGGGAAAATAAAGGGGACGTGAGACTTGGGTTGGTGTTAGCAAGTCCGACTTTACTGTGCACAAGTGTCATTTATATATTTTTCAGGATTAGTACAGAAATAGTTCTACAAATATTCTCAGAGAGATAAGGAAGTAAAAAACGAGCACAAGAATATTTATTAGCATTCTATTCTATAGAGCATAAGGTTAATGGTAGTCTTATCCACAATTAACTACTGTTTGTTGTCTCTAAGCTAAAAGAGATAGGTACCTAGGCATCTGTTGTAATTCATGGTAAAGTTAAATCAAAGAGAGAAGGTCCAGGCCTCCGGACAGGACAGCAGTCTGTCTGGTTACATCCTGGTGGAGCCATCCCTGCCTCCCTCAGTCATTTACACCATTAGTGTAGATGGTTAATGGGAACAAAAGGCGACTCCAGGGTGTCTTATCCCCAGGGCTATCTGCATTCTCAGCGGACAGTTAAACATCTTTACATTTTTGCGCCCTTTAGGGGGTGAAAGCATTCCTTTGTCTTTTAGATTGTGGAGCTAACAGTCCCTTAAGCACACTGCCGGAGAAAGTATCATTTTGTTAGTAAAGGGCTGAAAAGCTAAGCTAAACTATACATCTTCAAGAATAAAAAACAGAAATAAGTATAGACATAACCTTGATAGAAAGCATGCATATAATTCAGAAAATATCAGGGGTGTCAGCCGGCCATTCTTCACCGAGGGGCATTCTTGCACCCCTCGGCCCTTCTACTCATCAATTGTTATTTATTGCTTTTAGGAGAAAACCTCTATAACATTTTAACAGAAAGCAGAAGGTCAAGAATAATATGTAGATACTTCTTCATCATCCAATTAACAAACTTAGAAGGACGATGCATATATATTTAGACAAAGAACTGGAGGGGGAAGGAAACGTTAACCAGACAGAGGCCATAAACCTAATTCGACATCTTGGCAGGATTCCTTTCTGATTGTCTCAAATGGGACTGTGTGCTCCTCCAATAATTAACTGAAAAATATCTTGAAAGTTACCTGCCGGTGGTCACATTCTCTTACTATATCTAATTTTCCCAGGAGGTAGTGCCTCCCAAGCAGCCACCCAAAGGAGTGAAAACTGGAGGTTAAGAAAGGAAAAGGAATGGAGGGCCATTAGAAGCAGCAAAGGTTTCAGAACTATGTGAGGGGCTGGCCAGTTATTCTTCACCAAGGGGCGACCCTGCACCCCTTGGCGTTAATCGGCTGGACCCTGTCAAACAGCCGATCAAATGATGTAGCCATGGCTCCCAGCATCTCTGCCTTCCCTGGCTTTCCAGGCAATCATTGACTGACTTTCCTTTTCAATAGATTAGTTCATGTTTCTCTGATTTAACATAGGCATCATAAGGTGTATACTTTTTTTTTTTTTTACCAGTTTCCTTCATGCTGCATAATTCTTTGGAGATTCAACAATGATGCTTATGTGAGTAGTTAATTCTTTTATTGCTGTGTAATAGTCTGTTCTACGGATAACCACTTTGTTTACCCATTCATCTGTTTAGGGACCATTGGGTTATTTCCTGGTTTGCAGTATTGCAAATAAAGCTGCTATGAATATTTGCATTCAATTCTTTATATGGATATATGTTTTATTTCTCTAGTGTTAATAAGTCAGACTGTTACAGTGATGGCCAACTTTTAACTTTAAAAAAATATATTTTATTGAGGTCATATTGGCTTATAACATCGTGTAAATTTCACGTGTATATTCTATTTCAGCTCCTGTGTAGACTGAATCATGTTTTCTTCCAAGTCTAGTTTTTATCTGGCACCATACATATGCGCCCCTTTACCCCTTTCACACCCTTCCCACCCCCTTTCTCTCTGGTAAGGACCAATCTGTTTTCCTTATCTGTTTGTTTATCTTCCACATATGAGTGAAATCATGCACATTTGTCTTTCTCTGTCTGACTTATTTTGCTTGACATAGTATCCTTAAGCTCCATCCATTTTGTTCCAAACGGCATGATTTTGTCTTTTTATGGCTGAGTAGTATTCCATTATATATATACCACATCTTCTTTATCTATTCATGAGTCGATGGGCACTCTGGTTGATTCCAAGTCTTAGCTATTGTGAGTAAAGCTGCCATGAACATAGGTGTGCATATATGTTTTCGACTTGGTGTTTTCATGTCCTTTGGATAAATACCCAGCAGTGGAGTAACTGGATCATATAGTATTTCTACTTCTATGTTTTCGAGAACTCTCCATACTGTTTTCTGTAGTGGCTGCAGGACTTTACATTCCCGTCAGTAGTGTATGAGGATTCCCTTTTCTCCACATTGTCTCCATCACTTGTTATTTTTTGTTGTGTCTGGTGTAAGATAATGGTCTATTTTTGTTCTTTTGCCTGTGGCAGTCCAATGTTCCAAGCACCATTCACTGAAGAGACTTTCCTTTCTCCATTGTATGTTCCTGACTCCTTTGTTGAAGATTAGTTGATTTTCTTCGTGACACCTTTTGAATTCTCTGTAAGACTGTAATCTCCTGTGACTTCAAGTTTGACTTCTGGAGAGTTGTTATTTCCTTTCTGTTCTGCTGTGATGCTATAGTTCTTCATGGCCCTTGATCCTCTGGCAGTGCATTTGTGGTATTAACTATCTTTCTTATTTGGGTAAAGCTTTGATTACTTTGGTTGTGAGTTGCTTCTGATTGTATTTGAGAGCCTGCGCTTTCCATCCTCCGCTGCCTCTGCTAGAGGTGTTGTCAGTGCCCTCCTTGTACTGTACCTCTGCAGTTGCTGGTAACTTGCTGCTTATGATGTTGCTGCAGTCTCAGGTGTCACCACCTATTCACCAGGCTGCAAACACTTCTGCTCCTTCTGGGGTTGGCTGGGTCTTATGTTCCCCTGCTGGCTCTCTGTCAGCTCTCCACAGGCTCAGATCCTGCTCCCCTGTGACCATCTGTGCTGCTGCTCTTGGGGTGTCTGGGGGTGCTGGCTGTACTACTATCAGGGCCACTGGGTTCACAGATGTCGCTGTTGCTGTCAGGGTCCCAGGTGGTTGTATGAAGCCCCTGCTGCTAGTAGAATCAACGTCAGAGGTGCTGCCACTGGGGACTGGGTCACTGGTTCTGCTGTGGTCCTGAAGCCTCTGGTTCCACCTGCCACTGCTGAGGAGGTGAGGCAGGGGCTAAGCAGAGAGATGGGTGTTGCTGCTTGCTTTTACAGCCTCTGGTCCTGGCACTAGCTGGTGTGTTTTTATAACTCAGGTCAGGGTGCCCTGTCCCAGCAGGGAAAATCTGAGTTTTGTATAGTCTCCACTGTTGGAAAGGGCCCACCACTGCCGCAGGAAGAGGAGGGGGCTGGGATACTGGCTCTGCTGTGTTCCGAATTCTCAGGGTGTGTGCACACCTGTCTGTGCTGGGTGGTGAAGTCCAGGGCCTATGCCATGCCTCGTGTTTCTACAATAGTGTATGCTCACAGGTGCCCATGATGGAACCCCTGGGGTAGGGACAAGGTCCAAGCAATGCCTGCTGTTTCTGTCTGCACAATGTTTGCTTTTAAAGGCATGTCCTTCAGGTCTGCTACGGGAGGGACAGGGACCAAGCCACACAATGTCTGTCCTTGCAACATCCACTCACAGGTGTGCATACCAGTGTGAGGATCTGTACCCTGGATTGCCATTGCAGGGGAAGGGGGAGGGAGCTGCTCCTCTAATTCCACTGCCTCCTGAGGCCAGTCCACCCACTTTCAGATGTATAGATGCATGCATCTCTTAGGCACCCTGTTTCGCTGTGTAGGGAATCCTCTGTTGGTCATTGGATGTCCGATTGGTTATAACTTAGAGGGCAGAAACAAAGAGAATAACTCACTTTGCCATGATGCTGACATCACCTCCTGTTTAACATTTGAAGAAACGTGAAATTGATTTAAAATGGTTGTTCTCTTTTGCCTTCCCACCAACAGTGTATGAGAATTCCAGTTCCTCCCTGCCAACACGTGATGTGGTCAATCTTGTTTAATTTTAGCCATTGGTATGTGTGTCTGGCAACTCAGTTTGTCTTAAACACCATTTTTGAAAGAATTCATGATGTTGAGTATTTTTCATGCGTTTCTTTGTCCTCTGTTTATCTTTGGTAAAATATCTGCTCATAATCTTTTGCCTGTTTTCTTTTTATGAATTTATTTATTATTTTAATAAATAAAGTGCAACAGCAAAGACATAAGTTGGAATTTCACACATTCATCAATGATGTGAGTGACTTCTTTGCCATATGGAACAGTTGTTTTTGAGTACTGGAAGGAAAGTTCCTTCAGTTTTTTGTCTTATGTACAATTCAAGGCCTAAGTACACCATACAGTTTTTGTTTTTTGGGGTTTTTTTTGTGAGGAAGATTGGCCCTCAGCTTACATCTGTTGCCAGTCTTCCTCTTTTTGCTTGAGGAAGATGGTCCCTGAGTTAACATCTGTGCCAATCTTACTCTATTTTGTATATGGGATGCCACCACAGCATGGCTTGATGAGTGGTGTGTAGGTCTGTGCCTGGGATCTGAACCTGCAAACCCTCGGCCTGCTGAAGCAGAGCACGTGCACTTAACTACTGTGCCACCAAGCCAGCCCCTACACCATACAGTTTTAAGTTTAATCTGCACTGTTAACATATCCTCCACCACTTTCTGAAGTCTAAAACATTCAATAATACATTACGTCAAGCCTAGGTTTTTAGGCTCCATCAGTTTCCCTGGTGTAAATACTCCTGTTGTGGTCACTTTCAACCTAACAAACTGATGTCACTGAGCATGGAATTGGCAAGATATTCCAGTAGTAGACCATTATATTCTCTTTCCAAAGTAGTGATACAGTAGCCACAAATACCCTCCAGAGCATAGATAATAATAAAATAGTAAAATGGTTAGAGTGGCAAGTTTTAAATGTTTTTAAAAAAAACAGTTTCAGCATAATTGACTTAAACTGCACATATTTAAAGTGTACATTTGGATGTTTCCGTACATGTTTGCACCCCTGAAATCAAGTTTCCTCCTGCCCTTTTCACTTCCTCCTTCTCAACACATAAAATTTCTGGCACAAGGACATATTCCACCTTTTGTAATGGCTATTTTCAAATATTTCTATAAAACAAAAAGAATATTATGAAACCCATGAACCCATCCCAATCTTTCATCATCATTATTTCATGGTGGTTCTCGTGTCTATCCCCATACACGTTAGTGGGTTATTTTACCTATAATCCCAGATATGTTCATGCATAACCTCTTCAGAATGCATTTCTAGCCATAAGGACACTTTTATAACTCTGATAACTGGAATACACAAAAATATTTTAAAATATGATAAATATGTTAGTCCTGAATTTTGTTAACTGGATTAGCTGGTTAAGGCAGATTGGTTCCAATCAAGATACAAAATATATTTGGGTGGCTTTTATCAGGTATGTCTTAAGTCTTTTCACCTATATGTACCACTTACCTCTTTTTTTTCACTAAAAAAATTGTTTAAGGTCTTAATGTTTTATGTAATTGATTCAATACTTCTTGTTTAATTTAAAATCCTGAGGTGCCCCTGAATAATCCAGATGTCTAAATCTGTACAGATGTGTATGCACTTTACAGTTCCTGGTACTTAATATAATTAGACTTCTCTAACTTCCATTTGTTCGATAAATAAAACAGCCTTTCAAGGTTATGCATTTAGCAGTTCACAAATTCCAATTTCCCTGCGTTAAAAAAAAAAAATTTAAATCTCAGAAGAGGAAGCCAAAACCCCAAAAGCCTTAATCTGCCTTTCCCAATGTAGACATATGTCAAACCATCATGAAGTACACTTTAAATGTCTTAGAATTTAATTTGTCTTTTGTACCTCAATAAAGCTAGGGGAAAAAAAGACTGAAATCACACCTACCCAGAAAGCCTTAATCTGAACCAACATTGAGAAATAGAGCAAGGGAAGAGGGTCTTTTATTCATCACACAGAGCAAAAATACAGAATATATTAATTTATTTTCCCCTAAAGAGAATATGCTTTGGAGAAATGAAAGATTAATTGTGGGGGTTGCTCTTGAAGAATAATCAGTGTTTCTTATCAATGCCCAGATACTGATATGGGGATCATAGTCCTGGCACACATTAGTTTTTATACCTTCAGCTGTTAACTGTAATTCAGCCTTTTTGGCTTCATTTAAAGGATAAGCATTGTTTTTTCATGATTCTTCTCAGGAACATCAAAGAAAGTACAGGAAGTTCATCTTGATATAGGATGGTTGAAATATTCCCAGTGTCCTGGAACATAGCCTTTTGGAATTTCTGCTAACTCAGCTTCACCAATGAATACATTCACCAGAGGTATGCCAATGCCACTGCAATCCCAGTCAACAAAATATAGAGTTTCACAAAATTCCAAAAAACACTATCACAGAATCCAGAAGATAGGATAAACCGTCCTTTCTTGTGGCCTCCACTGTGTCACATAGGAGCTACAGTCTTCAGAAGGCTGCGGGTGAAGACGTCCCTGAATCTAAGTTGAGTGCCAAGATGGTGGCCACTCTGGCTGCCACAGTGACCAAAGCCCACTGCGATAAACTCATGGCCACCGTGGCTACTAGAGGCAATAAGGAAGCCTCTTACTTCTTATTTGTCTGTTAACGTTGCTAAGCCATTTGTTCATTAGTATTTGCCACATCCTCAGTTTAGCTCATTGAATCTCTGATTCCGTTTAATATGTTCACTTTCCCCCATATTTTCTGTATACTAGATGTCTATGAGGTGGATGCTTAAGGTCTTTTCCAGATGACAATTTTGTGATGGTGACAAACTTGGAAACACAGTGTGTCTGTTGCTTCCACACTACAGACAGCCCTTATGTGCCAGGTGTGCATTAGGGCACTAGGTGTGTGGTGGGACACTGTCACAACCAAAGATGTGTAACACAGCTGTGGAACACAGTGGGACAGGTGTGTGATACATTGGCACAACTTGGGGATTCCTCACATACACCCTAGGGACAAGGGTAACTGGTATGGAATGCTGATGCCCCTTAGCGCAGCCTGGAGCCACGTTTGCATTTAGCACATCCTCAACAAGAGATTTGTGGCACACGTGAACTACACACACTGGCATATGCACAGCACACCAGGGACCTGTGAGGTGGATGGAGGTACTGACACAGCACAGCAGTCTCCATAGAGACTTCTTGGACAGACATGATAGGGACACCCAATGGTCATGTCTGGGCCACACACACAATCACTTAGTCCTCATGGACCAAGTGAGATGAGGCCAGTGCAGCCTGGCATGAAGAGAACACACTTGCACCCCCACCACACTCCTATCACTGCGAGTTTGATGTGCTCATGGTCAGATCAGGGAGCTGGGTGTGCACCTTGGCACAACCTGGGCACTTGGACATGTGAGCAGGGGTTTGACATGAGCAGGAGGGCAAGATGTTGATGAATTTTACAGGAGGGCATCAGCCCACATTTAGCCATTTTCAGGAATGGCTGACTAATTGCAATTCCTTAGGGAGAGGACAAGGGAATGTCCTTGGGGATTAGTAGTCATATCACCAACTAATTGCCCTGAGGAGCTCAAGGGTGGGTTTGGAGGCATTTAACTGTTTAAGAGATGCAATCACCAACTACCCTGCACCAGAACAGGCCCCAGTACAAGAGCAATGCCTGTGACCTTTGCTTTATTTTTAATGCTAAGATCACTCCAGGAGGAGCTTCGGCCTTATTACCATCACCTGCAGTGTATGTGGAAGCATGTTTTCCAAATGAGCCTGTGCAAGGGAATGCTCACCTCTCCCTCTGGAATATTTAGGCCCCATGCCAAATAAAAGGCCCCTGCGTTCCCATGTTCTGGGACAACCACAACTTTGGAAGTGATTGGCATAGCCTCTTCTTTGCTGCAAATAAGTTCTGCTTTGTGTGATGACTACTTCTGGCTGAGAGTCTGATTTTAACTCACCGGGAGGTGAAGTCACTTTTGGTTTGCTAACAGTCATTGGTGTGCAGAAGGGTGAGCATTTTTAACAGTATGAAATAATGAACAATCCAGATCTAGTTTGGGAAAATTGTAGTGGATGATGGCTTAGCAACTTCATCAAGAATAAGAATTAAAAAGTGGAAAGTGGTACATATAGGTTAAAAGACTTGTAGAGCACACCTAATAATTGCCTAAAGGTAAATTTTGCATCTGGATTACAATCAATCTGCATTAAATAATGACTACAACTGACAAGATTCAGCACTTATAACAATTTACCATATTTTAAATATTTTGATTTTATCTGACAAAGTTATTGGAGTTATATAAGAGCCTTTGCATTTAGAAACACATTTTGAAGGGGTTATGTATGAAATGACATGCCTGAGATTACAAATAAAATCAACCACTAAGTGCCTGGGAGAGACAAAACAAGAATGACCAGAAATTGATGGATATTTACAGAGTAATGACTTCCTAACAGTCTTTTCCATTTTCAATAGCCATTACAAAGGTAGCATATGTTGTTATTGTTACCACCCAAGGTGGGGGTCCTCTGCTCGCCGCAAGACGCGCCAATAGTCAGGAGGCAAGGTGGTAGGAGAGAAGGGGTTTCTTTATTACAGTTTGCTAGCAAGTGAGAAGATGGCGGACTCATGTCTGAAAGAACCATCTTACAGAACAAAGACTACAGGCCAGTTATATACGGGACTGGTCTCCAGGTGGGGCAGGTGGCTGGACTCTGTTCCCAGTTCCTGTAGTCTTTTGTTTCACTGGATATGCATCAGAGAATAGAGCAACACCCTGTGCCCTGATCTTTCAATTGTCATTGATGATGGCTATCAGCACAGGCTCTCTGCCCGAAGTCATGACGTTCCTAAGGAACTCAAAAGAACAAAAGTTATCATCTTCAGGCAGCTGGGAGGGGTCACAAAATCTACAGAGCATGTCTGGGCTAGTCAATCAGAGGTCGTTTAAAGATACAATATGGTTTCTTTTCTACAATATGGCTTCCCTTATGTCAACCTTGTGTTGAGCCAGTATCAATACTTGTTACCATGTTATCAATGCTCAGTTTTCTCAGTTGTCTCAAAATGTGTTTTTAAATCAGATTAATTGCAATTAGGATCAAAATGTATTCTGATAGCTTTCAGTAGCTGTGTCTCATAAATCTTAACTTACAGATTCCACTTACCTTTTTCTTTTTTTTTTTTTTTAGGAAGATTAGCCCTGAGCTTACATTCCTTGTAATTTTTCCTGAAAGCTAGGCATGATGTACTGGGTAAAAAGAACTGCTGTAAATAGCCTTTCATTGTGTGGTGTTGAGGCGTGCGGAGAAGGGTAAGTGTTAGCCCTACGATTAGGTCTCAGTCTTTTTTTTTTTTTTTTTTTTTTTTTTTTTTTTGCGTTGTGATGTCCTCTTTAACCTGTGAGGTCTTAGGGGTGTATTTTAAAGTTTCCAAGCTTAGGAAGTTTTGTTTGTTGTTTGAAGCTTTCTTTTATTTAAAAAAAATTTTTTTTTGAGAAACATTAGCCCTGAGCTAACTACTGCCAATCCTCCTCTTTTTGCTGAGGAAGACTGGCCCTGAGCTAAGATTCATGCCCATCTTCCTCTGATTTATACATGGGACACCTACCACAGCTTGGCTCTTGCCAAGCGGTGCCATGTCCACACCCAGGATCCGGGCTGGCGAACCCCGGGCTGCTGAGAAGTGGAACGTGCAAACTTAACCCCTGTGCCACTGGACCGGCCCTAAAAAAATTTTTTATTGCCATATAACACAAGTGTCAGTCTTTAAGTGAGTTTATGCTTCTGCAGTTTGAACTTCATGCATGCCTTTCAGTCCCATCTCCACCTTAGGTGAGACTGGATGGCTAGAGTGGGCTGGAGTTGGATGGGTTTTGTTCCCTTCTTTCATGAATAAGGCTGACTGGAGTTTGGGTACTTCCCTTCCCCCAGGTCACTTGGGCTCTGATAAAACCTGAGCAAGTTAGGCTCTGCTTAAGTAGTTTCTCCTGGGGGCAGACTTGGTACAGAACAGAAGGCTTTGGCATATTTGAAAAAGGTTCCTTTTCCTTTCCCTCTGCTGGAACTATGATTGAGTTTTTCTCTGATAGTCACTGTGAGAAACAGGTCAAACTCTAGGGGATAAAACTCAGTGAAAGTGTGGGGCTCCCCATGATTGGTTCCCCCAGAGTTTTCAGCCCTCAGACTTGTCCTCACTGAGCCTCCAGCAATTTGTCCATTACAGTTCAGGTTTGCCCACCCTGGCTCTGGCTCCTGCCATGGTTTCAATTTGTGGGTTTCTGCTTCAGTAACTTGTGATTCTCTGTATTTGCCTGTCAGTCTCTCCTATCTGGGGACAATGGTTTGCTCTGTGACTGCACTTCTTTTAGGAATCTAAGAGGAGTTATTTATTTTTCCAGGTTGTTCATCTTTTTACTTGTTAGGATGGAGCGGCAACTTCCAACTTCTTACATGCTGGACTGGAAACCAGAAGGACCCTCCTGCCCTTTTTATTTCATCCTTTTCAACAAAGAAAGTTATGATACAGTGACACTGCTGTGGTCTGAATGTTTGTGTTCCCCCCTAATTCACATGTTGAAATCCTTACCCACAAAGGTGATGATATTAAGAGGTGGGGCCTTTTGGAAGTGCTTAAGTCATGAGAGTGGAGCCATCATGAATGATGCCTTATGAAAGAGGCTCCAGAGAGATCCCCAAGCCCTTCCACCATGTTAAGGATGCAACAGGAAGTTAATGACCCTTAAAAATGCCCTGACCTGACCATGCTGGCACCTGAATCTGTGACTTCTGGCCTCGAGTACTGTGAGAAATAAATTTCTTTTGTTTATAAGCTATCCAGTCTGTGGTCTTTTGTTATAGCAGCTCAAACTAAGACAGATACAGTCTATTTTTTGTTACAGCTATTTAAAAATATATGCAAAAATGGAAAACACTGTGTTATGAAGCCAGAGGAAACCTTCCCAGTCTTCCACCATTATTTATCATTTCATAGCTTTCTTGTTTCCTCTGTCATATATACTAGTGGGTTATTTAGTCAGACATGAGATTTAATGCATAGGAATGCATTGAGATTACATGTTTAAAATGTCAGGGCTATTTTGTAACCCAATGGTCATTACACAAAAATATTTTAAATGTAATATATATGTTATCAATGCTCAGTTTTCTCAGTTGTCTCAAAAATGTGTTTTTAAATCAGATTAATTGCAATTAGGATCAAAATGTATTCTGATAGCTTTCAGTAGCTGTGTCTCATAAATCTTAACTTACAGATTCCACTTACCTTTTTCTTTTTTTTTTTTTTAGGAAGATTAGCCCTGAGCTAACATCTGCCGCTAATCCTCCTCTTTTTGCTGAGGAAAACTGGCCCTGAGCTAACATCCGTGCCCGTCTTCCTCTACTTTCTATGTGGGATGCCTACCACAGCATGGCCTGACAAGCGGTGCATAGGTCTGCACTGGCGAAGCCTGGACCACCCAAGCAGAATGTGCAAACTTAACCGCTGCGCCGCCAGCTGGCCCTTCCACTTACCTTTTTAATTCTCATTATTTATTTGTTGAAGTTGCTGCATCATTTGCTCTTTCGAGCTTGTCATATCCTAGTGTCAACATAAATAGTCAATAATAATTCTATACTGGAGAGTTTTATTCAAGCCAAACTGAGGACGATAGCCCAGGAGTGCAAGGGGCCAGCCCGGTGGTGCAGCGGTTAAGTGCGCATGTTCTGCTTTGGCGGCCTGGGGTTCGCCGGTTTGGATCCCAGGTGCGGACATGGCAGTGCTTGGCAAACCATGCTGTGGTAGGTGTCTCACATATAAAATAGAGGAAGATGGGCATGGATGTTAGCTCAGGGCCAGGCTTCCTCAGCAAAAAGAGGAGGATTGGCAGCAGTTAGATCATGGCTAATCTTCCTCAAAAAAAAAAAAAAAAAAGCCCAGGAGTACAGCCTTTGCAAGGGAAGAAAGCACTCTGAAGAAGTGTGGTTTATCGCCCAGTTATATACCATTTCCAAGCAAAGAGATACACATCAAGCATGATGGGGTACATTCTTTCAAGGATTCAAGGAGATATTTTGTTACAGATCAACATGTACAGAGCGAGTCAATGTGGCCATGGCACTGTGGGAAAGGAGGCATTCAGCTTTATCTTTAAAGAGTACTGGTGTCAAATGAAAGGAGGCATGATTTTTTTTTTTTCCTTCAAAGAGTACATTCTTTACTGTGGTGGAATGATTGAGGCAGATGTACAGTGTATGTTTGACAAGCTGTAAGTCAGGCTTCTTTGGTTCACATAAAATTCTGGCCAAATCATGTTCAAACTAGAATGGTTTCCCCATATACTTGAAAATAGAAAGTTTATATCAATAGATCTGGCTTATTAAATCTGTGATACTGTTTAACTAATTGCCCTTTTCCCATAATCCTGTGCCTTAGATATGGATGAAATTAGTGAGATTTGGTCTCAGCAGACAAGTGTGTCATTTTTACTGAGCAAGGGCTCACTGCCTGACATGCATAGAAACCAACACTATGGGACCAGCTTTTGAGAAAAGAAAGAGCTTTATTGTGAGGTCAGCTGGTAAGGACACAGGGAAGGCTCTCTGTCTCCACAATCCAGGGTTCAGGGTGAAATTTATGGAGTTAGGGGCAGAAGCTGATTGGCTAGTCTCAAATCAGTCCATTTATAGTAATGAAGCTGCTGGAAGCCAGATTATCCTTATTCAAAGACTTCTTGCTTTGTAAAAGGCTCCAGTGGCAATATTTCTGAAGATTCTTGGTTCCAGGGTCATCCTGGGGCCATGGGTTCCTGCCTAGCACGTGCACAGTGCCGTTTCTGTTATTGATCAAGGTCTGATTAATCAATAACCTGTTTTAAGGAAGCAAAACTACTGTAAGCTGGTCAATGTTTTATGTGCTGTTTGATCATGGTGACTGTTGGGAAAATAAAAACAACATCTTCTCTCAACCCACAAATCCTCTCCACAAAATTAGCAGACACACAAAACACTTTTATTATTTGCAATGTGTGTGTTTTCCAAGACCAGCAAACAACTCAATTCTGATAGCATTGGATCCTGCAGGTTATAAGGACTCAGTCCCACGAGACTGCACCCCACTTCAGATGCTAATCGCCAGTCCAGGTTATCATCTGTGCTTCTGAAAACTGGCTGTAAATCAGAGATTCTCACAATCTCCTCCTTGTGTTCAATTATTTTGCTAGAGCAGCTCACAGTACGTGCAAACATTTACAGTAGTCGCCCCTGACCTGCAGGTGATATGTCCCGAGACTTCAGTGAATGCCTGAAACCATGGATAGTACAAAATCCTTTATATACTGTGGTTTGTCCTATACATACATCCCTATGATAAAGTTTAATTTATAAACTAGGCACAGTAAGAGATTAACAACAATAACTAATAATAAAATAGAACAATTATAATATACTGTAAAAAAAGTAATGTCAATGTGATCTCTCTCAAATATCTTATTGTACTGTACTCACCCTTCTTGTGATGTGAGATGATACAGTGTCTCCATGATGAGATGAGTGAGGTCAATGACAGGCATTGTGACCCAGAATTAGGCTACTATTGACCTGACAATATGTTAGGAGGATAATCTGCCTCCAGACCGTGATTGAGGCCGAGTAACTGAAACCTCAGAAAGCGAAACCGTGGATAAGGGGGGCTACTGTACGTTTAAGAGGCAGATGAAGAAGTACATAAGGTGAGGTCCAGAAAGGCCCCCAGTGCAGGAGCTTCTGTCCCCATGGAACTGAGGTGTGCCACCCTCCCTGCATGTTTACAGACCTGGAAGCTCCTCACATCTTGTACAAGAATTTTTATAGTGCTTTACTCTCCAGTTCCCCCACTTAATGGAGGTTGTGGTGGAGCTGGAAGTTCCCACCCTCTAATCACTTGGTCTTCCTGATAGCCAGCCCCACCCTAAGGCTATTTAGGGGCCCACCCTACATCACCTCTTTACATAAATTCAAGTATGATCAAAAGGGGGCTTTTCAGGAATGACAAAAAATACTCCTACCACTCAGGAAACTCCAAAGGTTTTAGCAGCTCTGTGCCAGGAACCAGGGATAAACACCAAATATATTTCTTATTATGCCACATTATTGAAAAAATATTAAACCAGAAAGTGATGTACCCCACAAGCAATCTGCTAAGAAATTGCAATCGGGAAAAAAAATCTCACCCCCTTATGCAGACAGGAAAATATAACCCATTATACATGTTTTCAAGATAAATATAATTAGTCCTCGAGTAAGAGGGCTCCTTGGACCACATGTCACACAGAGTTTATCTTAACTTTAGCTGGTAATTGGGGTGACCATCTGTGTTAGCTTATTAGCTTTATTGGGAGGAAAAACAAACTTCTTTTATCTGTATGACAGGAAGTAGTTTCTCAAGTTGGAACAAGGCACCCACCGACGTTAGGCTCCCACCCTCCCATGGGACCCGGGAGATAGACGAGCTGTCTCCCTTGATGTTTGAGTTTCAGAACAATGGCTCAGGATCTTTCCATTTTATAGAGATACTTCCCAGGTGCTTAAGAAAGACATTCTGGGGGCCACCCGGTGGCACAGTGGTTAAGTGCACATGTTCCGCTCCTCAGCAGCCCAGGGTTCGCTGGTTCAGATCCCGGGTGTGGACATGGCACCGCTTGGCACACCACACTGTGGTAGGCGTCCCACATATAAAAAAAAAGTAGAGGAAGATAGGCATGGATGTTAGCTCAGGGCCAGCCTTCCTCAGCGAAAAGAGGAGGATTGGCAGCAGTTAGCTCAGGGTTAATCTTCCTCAAAAAAAAAAAAAAAAAAAGACATTCTGGGTCATGGAGTATTATTTGCACGTTATTATTTGTTAGTCACCATATATATGTGCCCCCTTATGCCTTATGCCCACCCCCGACCCCCTTCCCCTCTGGTAACCACTAATCTGTTCTCTTTGTTGGTGTGTTTGTTTATCTTCCAAATATGAGTGAAATCATACGGGGTTTGTTTGTCTCTGTCTTGCTTATTTTGCTTAAAACAATACCCTCGGGGCTGGCTCTGTGGCTGAGGGGTTAAGTTCGCGCGCTCTGCTGCGATGGCCCAGAGTTCGGATCCTGGGCGTGGACATGGCACCGCTCGTCAGGCCACGTTGAGGCGGTGTCCCACATCCCACAACTAGAAGGACCTGCAACTAAGATATACAACTGAGTACGGGGGGGGGGGGGGGTGGGTGGGTGGGTTGGGGAGATAAAGCAGAAAAACAAAACAAAACAAAACAAACAAAAAAAACCAATACCCTCAGGGTCCATCCATGTTGTCACAAATGGGACGATTTTGTCTTCTTTGATGGCTGAATGGTATTCCATTGTGTATATATATATCTTCTTTATCCATTCATCAGTTGATGGGCAGTTGGGTTGCTTGCACATCTAGGCTATTGTAAATAGTGCTGCAATGAACATACAGGTGCATAAGTCTCTTTGAATTGTTGATTTCAAGTTCTCTGGATAAATACCCAGTAGTGGGATAGCTGGGTCATATGGTATTTCTATATTTAATATTTTGAGAAATCTCCATACTGTTTTCCATAGTGGCTGCACCAGTTTGCATTCCCACCAGCAGTGTATGAGGGTTCTGTTTGCTCCACAACCTCTCCAACATTTGTTATTTTTTGTCTTGGTGATTATAGCCATTCTGACAGGTGTAAGGTGGTATCTAGTGTACTTTTGATTTGCATTTCCCTAGTGATTAGTGATGTTGAACATCTTTTCACGTGCCTCTTGACCATCTGTGTATCTTCTTTGGAAAAATGTTTGTTTATATCCTCTGGCCATTTTGTGATCAGGTTGTTTTGTTGTTGTTGAGTTGTATGAGTTCTTTATCTATTTTGGAGATTAACCCCTTGTGGGATATATGATTTGCAAATAATTTCTCCCAGTTGGTGGGTTGTCTTTTTGTTCTGTTCCTGGTTTCCTTTGCCTTGCAGAAACTCTTTAGGTCTGATGTAGTCTCATTTATTTATTTTTTCCTTTGTTTCCCTTGCTCCAGTAGACATCGTATTCGAAAAGATGCTTCTAAGAGTGATGTCAAAGAGTGGTATATTCTTCTTCTATATATTTTCTTCTCAGAGTTTTATGGTTTCACATCTTACCTTCAAGTCTTTAATCCATTTTGAGTTAATTTTTGTGTATGGCGTAAGGTAATGGTCTCCTTTCATTCTTTTGCATGTGGCTATCCAGTTTTCCCAACACCATTTATTGAAGAGACTTTCCTTTCTCCATTGTATGTTCTTGGCTCCTTTGTAGAAGATTAGCTGTCCGTAGATGTGTGGTTTTATTTCTAGGCTTTCATTTCTGTTCCATTGATCTGTGTGTCTGTTTTTGTACCAGTACCATGCTGTTTTGATTACTATAGCTTTGTAGTATATTTTGAAGTCACGGATTGTGATGCCTCCAGCTTTGTTCTTTTTTCTCAGGATTGCTTTGGCTATTTGGGGTCTTTTGTTGTTCCATATAAATTTTAGGGTTCTGTGTTCTATTTCTGTGAAGAATGTCATTGGATTCTGATTGGGATTGCATTGAATCTGTAGACTGCTTTAGGTAATATGGACATTTTAACTATGTTTATTTTTCCAATCCACGTCCAGAGAATATCTTTCCATTTTTCTATGTCATCATTGCTTTCTTTCATTAATGTCTTATAGATTTCAGTGTATAGGTCTTTCACCTCTTTGGTTAAATTTCTTCCTAGATATTTTATTCTTTTTGTTATAATTGTAAATGGGATTGTGTTATTGAGTTCTCTTTCTCTTAGTTCGTTATTAGAGTATAGAAATGCAACTGATTTTTCTAAGTTGTTTTTGTACCCTGCAACTTTGGTGTAGTTGTTGATTACTTCTAATAATTTTCTGATGGATTCTTTAGGGTTTTCTATATATAGAATCATGTCATCTGCAAGCAGTGAGCGTTTCACTTCTTCCCTGCCAATTTGGATACTTTTTCTTTCTTTTTCTTCCCTAATCACTCTGGCCAAAATCTCCAGCACTACATTGAATAAGAATGACTAGAGTGGGTATCCTTGTCTTGTTTCTGATCTCAGAGGGATGACTTTCAGTTTTTCACCATTGAGTATGATGTTGGCTGTGTGTTTGTCATATATGGCTTTTATTATGTTGAGGTACTTTCCTTCTATATCCATTCTATTGAGCACAGGGATGCATTTTAAAGAGATGAGAAGGTGCTTACACCGTCTCTAAGCTAAATACTCAGACAAAAGGGACGAGGAGAATCTCCCCACTTTCAGCAGGGAAAATTAAGCCTCTTATATTTAATTTGTATTCATGCACCTGGAAACAGTATAATTGACATTCTAGCAACTGATAGGTCTACCTAAGGAGGTATCCTTTGTGAGCACGTCTTTCAAAGAGGCGGTCTTAGAGTCTAAATTGCATTTGGAAGCCTCATTATAACAAGTATAGAAAGAGGACCATTGGTTAAACAAAATTTTACTTCCTTTTTGTCCTGTAAGTAAACTGTACTGCAGGGTCCACTTAGGGGAGCCCGGCATCAGGTAATTTATGAGGAGCTGAAAACTTCCTTGCTGGTGAATCTGTGCAAACCCTGTCCCTCTTTTTTCTATTTGTAGCCCTCCTCTCCTTTCTTTTTCCCTCTCTCTAGTATTCTGAACTGGCTGAAATAACTCAATGTCCCTTGAGTTTGCAGCTTCCTGGTAGAGGAGACACATTTCTAGAAAATGGACGTTCAACCTGGTTGTGTTCAAATCTCTGACGTTGTCAAGGACTTCCCAAATCCAAGGTGGGAAAAGAAAAGTTTCTTAAATCACTCATTCTTGTCCTCTGTACACACAGTCCAAGGATCAGTCTATCTTTTGATTGAGCCAAAGGATGCAAAAACATGGTTGGAAAAATTCTAGTAGGCTTGACTTGAAAAATACTTGAAGGTTAACCAAACTTTAAGGGTTAAAAACAAAACAACTAAAATTTTTTAAACTTTTGAAAAGGACACTCGTTGATAATGTAAGAAAAAAATTAATGTAGCATAAAGATAAATATTAACCTTCTAATGCTTTACAATGGGTTGGGGCTTTACATTGCTAAATATAATCATGCTGAAGGCTATTTTTCAAGAAAAATTTGCTAAACTGATTTTGAATAATGGCCTTGATTTATAGGTTCCTAGATAAGAAGAAACAGGAGACACACAAAATTTTTGCCTACTTTCAAGTCTTTAAACATTTGGTTTATGTACATACTGTTTATAAAATATACTTTTGAAAGTTTATAACTTATCTCTATCAAGATGACTTTTTGAACAATAGACTTATTTAATAATATAATTTAAAAATGGAACTACATTTTCTTGCTGATTTTACCACCATGTAAAAAATGTTATCACAGTATTGTAGTTTATATAAAACCAGGATTTAATTTCTGGTTAAAAATGATTTCAAATTTATAAATTGCATACATCGGGTTCATGGGTCAGCTAAGTTAATATTTCCCCAAATGACTATATACACTCAGTTCAGCATCTTGATGTGAATTATCCTCCATTCCATCTCTGCTCTTTATCTCAGCTTCCTGATTGCTCACCCCCTTCCCAGTACCAGCCCTTCTCACACATTTTTCTCTCTTTATAATGCTCTTCCCAGCACTCAACACTTAGTAAAACACTGAAGAATATTCATTCTAGACATAAAAAGATATATTCTCAGGGAATTTTCCAGAGCCTTCAGACTAGATCAAGTCCACTGGTTGTATTTTCTCATATTCATCCAAACTTGACCTTCTAGCATTTACAGTAATTTAAATTTTGTAATAATTTGTATAGATGTATGCTTATAGAATATGTACTGGCTAAACTATCTTTTTTGGTTAACTAAATTTACGATGCCACCAATTATGAAAGAGACCCTTATAGAAAGTGTCTTCATGATAGTTTTGTATGATGAGGGAATCAGTCACACAGTCTCTTCTTACTTTCAAACTGCTTACATTCCCAGGGAAGTCGGGTAATTTTTCCTACCTCATTTGTCTCACTCAACTAAAGTACTAGGGCTAGGATCAGTCCTGTGCAAGCAGTAAAATCTACTTCACAGCTGCTGCATAGCCAGCAACAATATGTGATGATATGCAGTATATGGTGTCTCCCAATCCCAGAGTTGTCAGAATGAAGAGAAATGTGTGTCCTACTATCACTGAAATATGTCACAACCTCTGGGAGGGCTGGGCTACTGGGTCCATCCAAGTTATTACACCACTGAATTCCCTAAGAGTCCCTGCTCCATAGTGGAGGCTTAGCCTTCCGTAATGGATAAATGGACTTATGAATATTTTTCAGAGAACACAAACCACCAGAACTTGTGACAAATTTAGAGGAAACTACCTTTCCCCCCAGCAGGGAAAATAGAGCTTGTGATACCGAACCTGAAGTGAGTTCACTCACATGTTGTACAGCAAGCCAATCTCTGACACAAGGCATAGTGGAAGAAAGTAGGAATTTTATTATTGCACAGTGCTGAGCAAGGAGAGAGGGCAGCTAACGCTGAAATCCCAAACAACTCACCGAAAAGGTAAAAGGAAGAGTTTTTGCTTGGGGATTCAGGTAGGGGAGGGGGAGCATATGGCCTTGCTGGTCAGCAGCTTTCCCACCAGCCTGTATCTCTTTGCAGGGAGGAGATAATGAGTCTAAGTGCTTGTCCTTGGCTGTGTCTGTCTCCATGGAGGACAGTGGATTCTGGAGCTGGGAAGCCAGGGAGTAAGCAGGGAATAAGCGCTTTGGTTTTAACCCCATATATGCTGGGTTTAATGTAGGGAAACTAACATCAGGGTCGGTATCACTTGGAGACAGAGTTGTTATTACTGATGAGCATGAAGGAGTAAAAGTGAGGGAAAATGTTTCCACAAGAGCAATGGTGTGTATCAGCCAGAACCGATAGCTGCGTATGAAGAACCCAGATGGAAGGAAGCAAGGAGAAAGTGAGAAAGGTGCCCACCAGGATCAGGATGGTTTGGGGAGCTCTGGTCTCAGGGGAGAGTCTGGGGCTGTACAGGATGCTGTGAATATACTATACTTGCCTCTTGTGCCTGTAGAGGATGCTTGCCATGGAGCTGCTAGCCCAGCCCATGAGGCCCAAACACAACATAGATGAAGTGGAGCATGAAAACATACAGTGGAGTTACAATTGTGCCAGAAACAAACTGGAGCAGTACCCAAGATTCATTGTGTCAGTAATGTTTCTGTTGTGACTAGGGCCAGTCACTCTCATGGGAATCATGATGTATATAAGCAAATGCACAAGCCAACTTAGTAAAGAGGAGAGACCAATGTACTTTGTGGCTCTGTGTTTAAGCTCCACCCAACTAGTATTATTGGGGCTGATTGTGATTGCCTGGAAGCAACTCAGGAGGTAGACGGTATACAGGTAGAAGACAAGTTTACATCACTGTCATCTAGGAACTGTTTCAAACTAAATGCTACTATTGTCTCAGGAATTCCTCTGGAGATAATAGCCAAGGAATTGGCTAAAGTCAGATGCTTCAGAATCAGGTCTTTGGGCATCACACCCTTTCCAGTGAACACAGGGAAGATATAATGAAACAAATGAGGAAATGCTCAGCGTTCCCGCTCCAGTCTAGGAGAAGAATGCAATCTCCATTGTCAAGTTCCTGGGCATCATTCTGTCTCCATCTAAGGGAAGATTAATTTATTAAGGTTCAACAGACCCTGGAGAGAAAAATACGTATGTGTTAACTTTTATCAAGGTGGCTTCAGTCCAGTGTTCATCTCTTCATCATATTTATGAATGTTTCCCACAAATAAATATCTTCTATAAGCTTGCTCTTTATATTAATGGATATCTTCTATTAAGCTCTGTAGTTCATATTACATACATTAAGTGAAACTTACTTAATGGTTGAGATATTTAAATATCCTCAATTTTTAAAAATTCTGCCTATTGACTCAAATGTTTCTGTCATATATTTAAAGCACTGTTGATTGTTGTGCTTATTTGTCTCCTTTTATTTTTTTGAAAGTTTTATTTTAAGGCCTAATTTCACTTAGGAATAGAGATGCAGATATCCAAAATATGATATGAACAAACTGATTTCAACATTTCTTTAATGATCCCTCTATAAAAAATGTTCTTATAGAATGCAAGAATTGTTCCATATCAAGATGGTGAAGCAGCAGACTCATTTCCATTAAAGTCAGAAACAAGATTACAATGGTTACTAGAAAAGCTACTGTTCAAAAATTTTATCATGTAATCAATTCTGTAGGAAACTTAAAATAGAGCAAAATGTTGGTGAATAATAACTTATCACTGTTTTTCATATCTAGTTATATAATATGCCTGTTAAAGTCAATTAAATGAATCCCAATTAGAATTAATGTAAAAATTTAATATCTTCCCTGATACAAGCTCAAGGTATAAAAAATGATGTGCTGTAATCTCAGCACATTAATTTAATTTTTTAAGTTTCAAGGAGTGAAAATCAAATGAGGCAACTTGAAAAAATTATTCTAGAATGAAAAAAGAATATTAAATAAATGAAGAGATATACCCTATTATTGGATGTGAAATCTCATGATTGCAAAGAATTCAATGTTTTCCAAATTATTCTTTAAAATAAATGAAATTCTAATTCCCAAAGGAATTACCAAAAAAAAAAAAAAAAAGATCATCAGCTTCCGAAGTTCACACAGACTAGAACTCAAAAATTAACAAAAGGCATTGGAGAAAATAATTGGAAATCATATATCTGATAAAGGGTTAATATCCAGAATATGTAAAGAACTCCAAAACTCAACAACAACAACAACAAAATAACATGATTTAAAAAGGGGCAATGGACTTGAATAGATATTTCTCCAAAGACAAACACATGGGCAACAAACACATGAAAACATGCTCAACATCACTAATCATCAGGTAAATGCAGATAAAAGCCCAAATAAGATATCACTTCATACCCATTAGGATGACTACTTACAAAAGACCCTAAAATATAACAACTTTTAGCAAGGATGTAGAAAAATTGGAACTTTTGTTTACTCTTAGTGGGAATGTAAAATGGGGCAGCTTCTATGGAACACAGTATGGAAATTCATTAAAAATATTAGAAATAAATATTAGAAATAAAATTATGATATGATCCAGCAAATCCACTTCTTGGTACATATTAAAAAGAATCGAAAGCAGAAGAAATATATGTATGCCTATGTTTATAGCAGGATTATTAACAATAGCCAAAAGGTGGAAGCAACACAAGGTAACCATTGATGGATGAATGGATATACACACAGAGTGGTATATCCATACTATGGAATATTATTCAGCCTTAAAATGGAAGGAATTTGTGACACATGCTACAACAGGGGTGAACCTTGAGGATATTATGCTAAGTGAAATATGCCAGTCACAAAAAGACAAATATTGTATGATTCCATCTGTATGAGCTATCTAGAGTAGTCAAACACATAGAAACAGAAAGTAGAATGGTGGTTTGCCAGGGGCTGGAGGGAGGGGAAAATGGAAAGTTGTTGTTTAATGAGTACAGAGTTTCAGTTTTGCAAGACGAAAAAGTTTTGGACATTGGTTGCACAACAATGTGAATATACTTAACGCTACTGAAGTTAAAAATGGTAAATTTTATATGTTATATGTATTTTCCACAATTAAAAAAGTTAAGGGAGTCTTAGTTAAAAAATGAGGGGTTCTTGTCCTGTTGTGACAATATAAAGCTACAATAATGATAGTCAATCAATAATGATGCAGGCTTAGGCACACAGATTAATAGGACAAAGTTGAGAGTCACTAATGAGAAACTTGTATTTCTATCTGTAGGAAGAGAATGGTGTTACCCATTCGACAGAGTATAACATGGTAAGATTTGGTGGGTTGAGGTCCATTTGGTGACAGCAGTGACTGATATGAGCCTGTCCTTATGCTCTAAATGAGAGCTGTGGAAACCCTGGACCAAGAGAATGGCGGTGGGAATGGAGAAAGCCAAACACATTCTCGTCTATTTCTCAGAAGTGGGTGGACAGCTCTCCACAACGCAAGTAACTTCTGTGTGTTCTTGCACATGGCAAGTAAATTGGGATCTCTACACCAACCTAAGGAGTTTTGTAGTGAAAGAAGAAATGGAATGAGGCCAAATGTCTGTCTTGTCTCAAACTAGCTGGACTCTCAAGACAGAATGCCATTGTCATAGGGTTTTTGGAGGGGGGAAACAGTGTAGGTTTTGATTCTTAGCCCTCACATTTCCTTTAAGCTCTTTAATTTCTAAATCTGTGACCACCTTATATCTCTACCATTTGTAAAACAATTGAATTACCTGATAGCACGCATCAGTCCATTCCCTCTCTGTAATCCAGTCACTGAGACACAAAAATATAATTTAATTTGTTCCCAAAGAACAGAAATTTGTGAGCAGGAGGAATAGAAAAAGAAATAGAAAGGTAGTTCAAGAAACAGGATGATGTTAGATGAAAGCTGCCTAAATTAGAAAAAACATTTTAGGAAAGCATTTGAATTTTGAAACTGATAAAGTTGTTTGTTACTTTTGCTATGTAAAATTATTCAATCTCTTCCATAAATGCTTATTTCCTTAACTTAAGAGGAAAGCTATTTCCTCTTCATGCAGGTCACAGAATTTTTTTCTGTGAAGGCACACTGCTGACTGCCTAATCATGTCCTGCTCTCCCAGTTAGAGAATCATTAACCATATTCCAGATGCCATGATGACATTTGGCATCTCTGCCTGAATTGGGAGCTTCCTGTGTACTGTGTTATCTATTATCCCCTGCGAGGCCGCATATATTCTCCCTGACTCTGCAATGTGAAGAGACAACATGAGGTTTTCAGAAGGAAGATGAAACAGCAGATAAAAGACAGAAATACAATCTGTAATCACACTATAAAGATTAGGCTTCATAACTATATCAAAATTCAAACAACTTTATCCTTGAGGATTCCACTAAATAATATAAGAAACAGAGACATACAGTATGTCTGACAGCCAGGACCTTGTCCTGAACTCAAAAAGGAACATTTTCTCATCATTTCACTGTGAATAAATCTACCTGAAGAAGATTTCAAGTCTAGGAAGATACTCCAGATGGCTCATCATTCTCCTTTGTGGAAATTTAACACAGAGTCAATACACACATTTAATAATCTGTGACAAGATATGACCATGCATTAGGGAAACAGTGAGCAAATACATTGCAAAGCAAGAGAGAGTGACCTACAGACAGAGTGGAGAGAAGGGGGTGGGGGAGAGGGGCAGAGAGAGAGAATGAATCATGTTAGAAATCAAAGATAAAAAATATCAGGAAGTGGCACAATTCTGGAAAATTAGAGTATTAGAGTTGTAGATGTAACCTGAATATAGAAAGCACTAACTTATGAATCATCCCTTTTAACAAAAATCGTGTTTTAAATCAACAACTTCCTCAAGCTATAGAGAATTGAAAAGCAATTCATCAGAACGAATGGAGAGGGGAGCTATAAAGAGAGAAACTAAAATCTAGATTGAAGAAAATCCAGATTTTGAGACAGATGGGACAGTATGATGTCTTCAACAATGAGAATTCAGAACTGACGTAACTGCAGGTCAGGAATTGAACACAATGCTCATTTTCCAACAAAATTGAAATGAGATGGACTTGAGGATAATCAAAATAGAATTCTAATAATGGTTTATTTTTCTAAGCCAACAAACTTAGTCTCTGAGCTCTGATGTCAAGAAAGTTGACAAAAGCAGATAGATTCACAAAGAGAAGAAAATATTTTCAGAAACAGCAGTTTCAGGCATGGCATGGCAGTGCTGTGCTCCATGTTGGGTGTATTTCTCTGAATCCCAGTCTCTGTTGGGCTCTAAGCCTGACGCTCCCCCTCCCATGTTACTTTCCCTTCAAGACAACATCTGAGGTTCTACTGCAAGACAGAACAGACAGCAGGGCCACACATTTGGGGTCTGAATGTACGTGACTAGGACCCTCCTGCACCTTCCTTCTAGAATCTTGTGTTTATGTCCTAAAACTCTCCTTAGATTCAGAGGACATCAGGGACGATAATTAGTTAAGGAGCAGCTTTCTCCATTTGGATTTCAATCTGGATTTTAATGGTTCTGGCTATTGTGAGGAGTTCAGACTGAGCAGTGGAGATTTCCCCTGACACTCCACAATCTAAAGGAGGAGAATGCAGATTGACCCAAAACTTTTTCTCAAGTGACTAACTGAAGGAAATTTTCATTATAACCCTATTTCTCACACTGATTCTCACCCAGACAGAGTCCAAAGGGAAAGAAGAGCCACTCACACTCATTATGTACATACCATGTCTCCATGCATGGACATTTTCCCATTTCATTATGTAAAATCTGTTTCTAAAAAGTGTGAGGATCCATATTTTTTTTTAGAAGATTTTATCTCATTTAATTACTTAAAAGATTTTTGGAAGAAGGGATGTAAATATTCATTTTTGTGCATATAATTTTAAGGCTACTAATGATACCCGCCCTGATATCAGTTTCCCTACATTAAACCCAGCATATTTGGGGTTAAAACCAAAACACTCATTCCCTGCTTACTCCCTGGCTTCCCAGCTCCAGAATCCACTGTCCTCCATGGAGACAGACACAGCCAAGGACAAGCACTTGGACTCATTATCTCCTCCCTGCAAAGAGAAACATGCTGGTGGGAAAGCTGCTGACCAGCAAGGTCACAGGCTCCCTCCTCTCTGCAAGTAGTCTCAAGGCCAAAGACAGGCTGGTGGGAAAGCTCCGACCAGCAAGGCCATATGCTCCCCCTCCCCTACCTGAAACCCCAAATAAAAACCCTTCCTTTTAGCTTTTGGGGAGTTTAGGATTTCAGCGTTAGCTGCCCTTTCTCCTTGCTCAGTGCTGTGCGATGATAAAATTCCTACTTTTTTCCACTACGCCCAGTGTCAGAGATTGGCTTGCTGCACAACAGGTGAGCGAACTCACTTCAGGGTCAATATCACTAACTTTTAGTCAAGAGAAAGGGGAAGGGAAGAGAATAAAGAAAGAAGAAATAGGAGGAGAATTCAGACTTAAAAAGGGATGTGATCAAGGAGAGTCTCTGGCAGCCTGTGGAAGTAATTGGGTTTGTACAGGGTCGGGTGAGGTAGATACAGCACACTCTGCATCACACAGGAAATACTCCTGACTTCATGTGAAAGGCTTTTTAGGGTCTCACTTCCAAAACCAGCAACAGAGTAGCCTTCCCATATCTCATCTATTCCTCAAGTTTCTGATTACCCCATGTCTTGGTAAAAAGGAGAGGATATCCACCTCTGATACCACGATGGTGAGCCTGTGGTGACAAGGTGAGTCTGTCATGTGATCTCGATGAGGCACGGAGCCTTGAGTGATGGTTTTATTACTCCCTTATCCCCTTCCTACCAGACCAATGATTTCCAAGTCATCTATGAATGCGTGACAGCATCTGCATAGAGGATTAAGAATAACTTAAACACTATTGCCCCGACTAATTGTCATTAAAAACAAGTTCAAAGTATATGACAATATCCAAAGAAGCAATTAGGAGTATGTGGGAGAGAAACTTTTCTGCAAGTCCTTCAAGTGCTCAGGATATCATGGAGAGGGGAGCAGAAAGCATGGAAATGATGACTAAGAGTAGAAGCCATTTGTGAGGGTCTGTCTGGATTTGGGTCAACCCATAGGGCTTTCTCCAGCACCTAATTCCCTGAGAGACTTCATAACTCTGAGGAACGTCAGTATTAAGGGGCACAGAAGAGGGGAATCCATAGATCATTTGTGTCTACCTTTATTCAAGCAATATTTTCTAAAAGATTCATTCATGTTTTGTGCGTAGTTGTAGTTTATTCATTTTCATGCTGTGGGGAGTTTCATTGTATGCATACACCACAATTTACACATCCATTCAACAGCTGATGGACAGCTGGTGGGTGGTTTCCTATTTGGCACTTTTATGAACAAGGGTGCTTTGGCCTTTCTCGTAAGTGTATCCTGGTGCACACATGCGTTCTTTCTAAGGTATAGATCTAAGAGTAGGATCACTGGGTTACGGGGCATTTGTTTCTCTACATAATGCCAAACAGTTTTCCAAAATGCTTATAACAATTTACACTCTCAGCAGCAATATGTGAGAGTTTCCATTAATCTCTATCCTTGTTAGCTCTTGAAAATGCCAACATTTTTAATTACTGACAATTTTGGATACGTGTAAATTTAACTCATGCATTTTCCTGAAGCAGGATGAAGTTGGGTAACTTCCTTATAAATTTTGGCCATTCAAAATATTTTCGTTAGGTGATCTGTCACATACCTGCTCATTTTTCTCTATGTGCCTGTTTCTCTTAATGATTTGTGGAATGTGTGTGTGTGTTAGCGCATTGTGTTCTAAATAACAGTATTGGTCAATTTTATATTTAGTAAATATTTCCCCTATATCTGTAGTAATTTTTCCACATGAAGGAAAGTTGTAATTCCTTTTTATGTTGGCATTTTATGAATGTTTTAGTTTGAAATAATTTCAGGCTTATAGAAAAAGTACAAATTAGTACATAGAGTTCCCTTATAGTTTCCCCCAGATTCTCCAAATATATGTGTGTGTTTTCTGTGCTGTTTAAGTCAGATATGTCACATTAATAGTTTAGTGTACATTTCCTAAAACCAAGGATATTATATTGTGTAAGCACAGTACAATGATCATAACCAGGGCATTAACATTCATAAAGTACCGTTATCTAATCTACAGACCTTATTCAGATTTTTCCAATAGTGTGACTTATGGCATAAGAAAACAAAATATTCTAGTTCAGGAGCCAAACTAGGATGGCATATTGCATTTAGCTATCTTGTCCCTTTAGACTAGATAGAAATCTAAACCTCACTGTATGGTCAAAGATACTATAATAAAATAAGATTATAGACTACAACAAACCAAAACAACAATAAGAAAAAACCAGATGTACTGCAGCTAAAGGATCAAGTGATAGTTTCTGTAATATGGAAAGAGCTCTCATAAATCACTCAGTAGAAAAACAAGGAAGGCAACTGCATCAGACACGTCAAAAAACTCAACTTTCATGGAAAAGAAACGTAGGGAACATTACCTAGTTTAGCGAAACATGTAAATAAAAATTGAACTAATAATGAGGTACCTGAATGACAAAAGTGTTATCAAGCATTTATTGAACAGAATGTGGGGAAAGGTACTCGTGCTTTGGTGGTGTTACAGTTCTTTAAAAAACAATGTCTCAGGGGCTGGCCCTGTGGCAGAGTGGTTAAGTTCGTGCTCTCTGCTTCAGCGGCCCAGGGTTTCGCCGGTTCGGATCCTGGGCACGGACATGGCACTGTTCGTCAGGCCACACTGAGGCGGCATCCCACATGCCACAATTAGAAGGACCCACAACTAGGATTAACAACTATGTACTGGGGGGATTTGGGGTGAAAAAGCAGCGAAAAAAAAAGAAGAAGAAGAAGATTGGCAACAGTTGTTAGCTCAGGTGCCAATCTTTAAAAAAAGCTTAAAAAATAAAAAAAAAATAAAAGAACCCTACTGACTTATACTACTCCTCACCACCTCTCTGCCAGACCCTCATCTTAAAAAAGAAATCATATCAATATAATAAAATCCATGAGATATAACTGTACGTGAAGAGAAAAGAGAATTTAGGCAGAAATAAGACAGGGAGAAATTGAAGGGGCATTTCAGGAAAGACCAACAGGGACACAGCATTTCTCTGTAACTGTTAGAACAAACTCTTCCTTCTTTGGGAGACTTTCCTAGGAAGCAAGGAGAGAGGGTTTGGCTGCAGTTTAGAAAAATGCTATAGATTTTGGCACAATTAAAATTGAGTCAGCAGCTTAGAAAGTTGAGGTTGGTGACTATGAAATTTACTGGCCCCTGGAAAAACATTTTAAGACTGACAGTGAGCTCCAGGCTATTTCCTCTACCGAGCTGCAGATGATGTTACTCTCACTAAAGCCATATTTGCCCCCTTTTACGTATTCATTTAACTCACTTAAGTTCTTTACTATCCCCATTATATATCCCTGTTATCCCCTATTCCACATGCTCCACTCGCCCTACACTGTGCAATTCATCCCCAGGTGCCATATAGCACCCTAGATTCCTCCTCTTCTAGAGTGCTTATTAGACCATTGTGCTGGTTTTCTTTCTTTATGTCTCCCCCACTAAAACTGTAAGCTGCTGTGTGGCAGGAGATCTGCCTAAGACATGACTTAGTTGACCCTAGTGTCCAGCACATTTCCTGACAATGGGACTTGAGGAAAATGTGGCGACTATTAGGAAGAATATTTGACAGTTGACGGTCAAATTATGCTTTAAAAAATAAATATTCTTTTATTATATAAATTGAGGGATATTTGCTTCTCAAAAACTAAATTTTACTTAAACATGAACTTTTAACAATTATTATCAATAATGAATCTATTCTACCAAAGGCTTTTTTGTTTATTTGTTTCATAACATTTTTTTTTTTACACTTAAAAGCAAGACTTTTATTTTCCCACTGAATCATTTTGGAAGGAGAAGAAAAGAACAAAGAAAAAGAAATCTCTCATCTTCCCACTACAGCAGTGAGAATCAGAGCTAATATTACTGATGAGTATATTCTTTCTCCTTGAAGATGTTTGCATATACTCATAATATACACATTTTATCTTGCATAAAAAATAGATGTGATCATACCATATAGATTATTTATACTTGGGGAAACTACTCTTTTCTCTTTTTTTTTTTATTGTGGTAAAACATACATAACAAAATTTACCTTAACAGTTTTAAAATGTACAGTTCAGTGGAGTTAAGTACATTCACACTGTTGTGCAACTATCACCACCATCCATCTCCAGAACTTTCTCATCAGTACAAATGGAAACTCTGTAAGATTAAACAATAATTCCCCATTTCCCTCCTCCTCTCAGACACTGGTAACCTCTATCATTCCTTCTGTTTCTCTGAATTTGACTATTCCAAGTACCTCATATAAGTGGAGTCCTACAGTATTTGTCCTTTTATGTCTGGCTTATTTCACTTAGCCTGTCTTCACAGTTCACCCATTTTATTGAATGTAATAATAAGAAGAACTTTTCATATATTGAGGTAAATGGGGAAACCATTCTAGTTTAAATGTAATTTGACATAAAACTTGTTTTTCCCAGAGTAGCGTGACTTATGGCCCACCAAACATGCATTGTACATCTGCTTCATTTTCCCCAAGGAAACAATGCGCCCTTTAAAGATTAAGGATGTAGTGTCTCCCTTTTTCTGATGCCAATACCAGTACTTCTTTGAAGATAAGCTCTTCTTACCAGAGAACTAAGGTCAAGTTGACCTGCTGTGAATGTGCTAAACTGCAGCAAAACATCTCCTTGTGACTTTGGAAAAAAATTATATTCCTGTCATGATTGATGTATGTTCTTTGTTCTGAAATGCTGTCAACCACGCTTCTCCAGAGGCTTTCTTCCCTGCAGAAGGGAGTGCTTCTGGGTTAGTCCTCACTTTAGGCTCAATAAATATCCCTCTTTCTTATCTATAGATTGGTTATTGATTATTTGCAATGACACATGTATCAGAATTTCCTTCCTTTTTAAGGCTGAACAATATTCCATTGTATGTATACACCACATTGTGTTTATCCCTTCATCGCTTGGTGGACACTTGGGTTGTTTTCACTTTTTTTTTTTTCAAATTTTTTGTGAGTTAATGGTAAGTTACAATCTTGTGAAATTTCAGTTGTACATTAATGTTTGTCATTCGTGATGTAGGTGCACCCCTTCACCCTTTGTGCCCACCCCCCACCCCACCTTTCCCCTGGTAGCCACGAATCTCTTCTCTTTGCCTACATTTTTAAATTCCTCATATGAGTGGAGTCATACAGAGATTGTCCTTCTCTATCTGGCTTATTTCACTTAACATAATTCCCTCAAGGTCCATCCATTTGTTGCAAATGGGCCGATTTTGTTCTTTTTTACAGCTGAGTAGTATTCCATTGTATATATATACCACATCTTCTTTATCCAATCATCTGTTGATGGGCACTTAGGTTGCTTGCACGTCTTTGCTATTGTAAATAATGCTGCAATGAACATTGGGGTGCATGGGACTTTTAGAATTGCTCACTTCAAGTTCTTTGGATAGATACTCAGTAGTGGGATAGATGGGTCATATGGTAGTTCTATTTTTAATTTTTTGAGGAATCTCCATACTGTTTTCCATAGTGGCTGCACCAGTTTGCATTCCCACCAGCAGTGTATGAGGGGTCCTTTTTCTCCACAACCTCTCCAACATTTGTTACTATTAGTTTTAGATATTTTTGTCATTCTAATGGGTGTAAGGTGATATCTTAGTGTAGTTTTGATTTGCATTTCCCTGATGATCAGTGATGATGAACATCTTTTCATGTGCCTATTGGCCATCTGTATATCTTCTTTGGAGAAATGTCTGTTCATGTCTCCTGCCCATTTTTTTATCGGGTTGTTTGATTTTTTGTTGTTGAGTTGTGTGAGTTCTTTATATATTATGGATATTAAGCCTTTGTCGGATGTATGACTTGCAAATATTTTTTCCCAGTTAGTGTGTTGTTTTTTTTGTTTCAATCCTGTTTTCCCTTGCCTTGAAGAAGCTCTTTAGTCTGATGAAGTCCCACTTATTCTTTCTATTGTTTCCCTTGTCTGAGAAGACATGGTGTCTGAAAAGATCCTTTTAATACTGATGTCAAAGAGTGTACTTCCTATATTTTCTTCTAGAAGGCTTATGGTTTCAGGTCTCAGCTTTAGGTCTTTGATCCATTTTGAGTTTATTTTGGTGAATGGTGAGAAAGAATGGTCAATATTCATTCTTTTACATGTGGCTTTCCAGTTTTCCCAGAACCATTTGTTGAAAAGACTTTCTTTTCTCCATTGTAGGCCCTCAGCTCCTTTGTCAAAGATTAGCTGTCCACAGATGTGTGGTTTTATTTCTGGCCTTTCAATTCTGTTCCATTGATCTTTGCACCTGTTTTTGTACCTGTACCATGCTGTTTTGATTACTGTAGTTTGTAGTTTGAAGTCAGGGATTGTGATGCCTCCTGTTTTGCTCTTTTTTCTCAGGATTGCTTTAGCAATTTGGGGTCTTTTGTTGCCCCGTATGAATTTTAGGATTCTTTGTTCTAATTCTGTAAAGAATGTCCTTGGGATTCTGATTGGGACAGCATTGAATCTGTAGATTGCTTTAGGTAGAACAGACATTTTAACTGTGTTTATTCTTCCAATCCATGTACATGGAATGTCTTTCCATCTCTTTATGTTGTCATCTATTTCTTTCAGAAAAGCCTTATAATTTTCATTGTATAGGTCTTTCACTTCCTTAGTTAAATTCACCCCAAGGTATTTTATTCTTTTTGTTGCAATTGTGAATGGTATTGTGTTCTTGAGTTCTTTTTCTGTTAGCTCGTTATTAGAGTATAGACATGCTACTGATTTATGCAAATTTATTTTATACCCTGCAACTTTGCTGTAGTTGTTGATTACTTCTAAAAGTTTTCCAATGGATTCTTTGGGTTTTTCTATATGTAAGATCATGTCATCTGCAAACAACGAGAGTTTCACTTCTTCCCTCCCTATTTGGATTCCTTTTATTTCTTTTTCTTGCCTGATTGCTCTGGCCAGGAACTCCAGTACCATGTTAAATAAGAGTAGTGATAGAGGGCATCCTTGTCTCGTTCCTGTTTTCAGTTTTTGCCCATTGAGAATGATGTTGGCTGTGGGCTTGTCATATATGGCCTTTATTATGTTGAGGTAGTTTCCTTCTATCCCCATTTTGTTCAGAGTTTTTATCATAAATGGCTGTTGGATCTTGTCAAATTCTTTCTCTGCATCTATTGTGATGATCATGTGGTTTTTATTCCTCAGTTTGTTGATGTGGTGTATCACGATTGATTTGCGGATGTTGAACCATCCCTGTGGCCCTGGTATGAATCTCACTTGATCATGATGTATGATTCTTTTGATGAATTGCTGTATTTGGGTTGCCAAAATTTTGTTGAGAATTTTTGCATCTATGTTCTTCAGCGCTATTGGCCTGTAGTTCTCTTTTTTCATGCTGTCCTTGTCAGGTTTTGGTATCAGTGTGATGTTGGCCTCGTAGAATGCGTTAGGAAGTGTTCCATCTTCCCTAATTTTTTGGAATAGCTTGAAAAGGATAGGCATTAAATCCTCTCTGAAAGTTTGGTAGAATTCCCCAGGAAAGCCATCTGGTCCTGGGGTTTTATTCTGTGGGATGCTTTTGATGGCTGTTTCAATCTCTTTCCTTGTGATTGATCTGTTCAAATTGTCTGCTTCTTCTTGAGTGAGCTTTGGGAGATTGCAGGAGTCCAAGAATTTATCCATTTCCTCTAGGTTATCCATTTTGCTGGCATATAGTTTTTCGTAGTATTCTCTTATAATCCATTGTATTTCTGCAGAGTCTGTTGTTATTTCTCCTCTTTCATTTCTGATTTTGTTTATTTGAGCTTTCTCCCTTTTTTTCTTTGTAAGTCTGGCTAGGGGTTTCCCAATTTTATTTATCTTGTCAAAGAACCAGCTCTGTTTCATTGGTCCTTTCTACTGCCTTTTTCGTTTCAGTAGCATTTATTTCTGCTCTGATTTTTATTATTTCTCTCCTTCTGCTGTCTTTGGGCTTTGTTTGGTCTTCTTTCTCTAATTCAGTTAGGTGTAGTTTAAGATTGCTGATTTGGGATTTTTCTTGTTTGTTAAGATGTGTCTGTATTGCGATGAATTTTCATCTTAATACAGCTTTTGCTGTATCCCACATGAGTTGGTATGGCATGTTATCATTTCATTTGTTTCCAGGTATTTTTTGATTTCTTCTTTCTTTAATAATCCATTGCTTGTTCAATAGTGTATTGTTTAGTCTCCACATCCTTGTGCCTCTCTCAGCTTTTTTCTTGTAATTGATTTGTAGCCTTACAGCATTATGATCAGAAAAGATGTGTTATTTCAATTTTTTTATATTTGTAGAGGCCTGCCTTGTTTCCCAACATATAGTCTATCCTTGAGAATGTTCCATGCACGCTTGAGAAGAATGTGTATTATGCTGTTTTTGGATGAAGTGTTCTATATATGTCTATTAAGTCCAATTGTTTTAGCTTTTCTTTTAGCTCCACTGTTTCCTTGTTGATTTTCTGTCTGGATGATCTGTCCATTGATGTGAGTGGGGTGTTGAGGTCCCCTACTATTATTGTGTTGTTTTAAACATCTTCCTTTAGGTCTGTTAATAGTTGCTTTATGAACTTTGGTGCTCCTGTGTTGGCTGCATAGATATTTATAAGCATTATTTCTTCTTGACGAAGTGTCCCTTTGATCATTATATATTGTTCCTCTTTGTGTCTCTTTACCTGCCTTATTTTGAAATCCGTTTTGTCTGATACTAGTATTGCGACACCTGCTTTCTTTTGTCTGCTATTAGCTTAAAGTATTGTCTTCCACCCCTTCACTCTGAGCCTATGTTTGTCCTTGGGGCTGAGGTGTGTTTCCTGGAGGCAACAGATTGTTGGATCTTGTTCTTTAATCCATTTTGCCACTCTGTCTTTTTATTGGAGAGTTCAATCAGTTTACATTGACAGTGATTATTGATGCATGCGGGCTTAATGCTGTCATTCTGTTGCTCGTTATCTGGTTTTCCTGCATTACCTTTGTTTCTCGTCCTGTGTGTTTTAGCCTACCCATTGACTTCTGCAATTTCTTATGCTGGGTTTCTTAGATTTTTTCCTTATTTACGTTTCGTGTCTCTGTTCTGTTTTTCAGTTTAGTGGCTACCCTGAACTTTATATTTAGAATCTCGTGTATAATATAGTCCATTTTCTGGTGGCCTCTCATTTACTTGGCCTAGACTGATTTAGTCCCTCTCCTCTTCCCCTCCTAAATTATTATTTTCATCTCTTATTCCAATTCGTGTTATGAGTTTGCGGTTAGAGTGATAAGATTGTCTTTGTTTTGGTGGTTTCCTTCCCTTTATCCTAATGCTATGGTTGAATATTTGCTATCCTATTCTGGTTCTATGTATTTGTCTCCCTACTCTGTGGTTTGTGACCCCTTTCTCCCTTTTTCTGTTTTTTCAGGTATGACAGCCTTCTTGAGGATTTCTTGTAGTGGAGGACTTTTGGTTACAAATTCCCTTAATTTTTGTTTGTCTGAAAAAGATTTAATTTCTCCCTCATATCTGAAGGATATTTTTGCTGGATAGAGTATTCTTAGCTGAAGATTTTTATCTTTTAAAGTTTTGAATATGTCACTCCATTCTCTCCTAGCTTGTAAGGTTTCTGTAGAGAAATCTGCTGAAAGTCTGATGGGGGTTCCTTTTTGCCATTTTTACTACTATATGCCTTGCAGTAGGTCTTTTTACATTGACAAATCTAGGAGATCTGAAAGCTTCCTGCACACACATTTCTTCCTCAATCCCTAGATTGGGGAAGTTCTCTCCTATAATTTCATTAAGCACACTTTCTGCTCCATTTTTCTTTTCCATGCCCTCAGGGGTTCCGATAACTCTTAAATTGGATTTCCTCATTGAATCCGCTATTTCTCTGAGATTTTCTTCATTCTTTTTAATTCTTAGTTCTCTTTCTTCCTCTGTCTGGAGCCATTCAGCCTGTCTATCTTCGATTATGCTAATTTTCTCCTCTATGTTGTCTACACGGGCATTCAGGGAATCCGTATTCTGTTTTATCTAATCCATTGTATTTTTCATCTCTAGTGTTTCTGATTGATTCTTCTTTATGGTTTTAATCTCTTTTGTGAAGTAATTCCAGAACTCGTTGACTTGTTTCTCTATATTTCCTTTTACCTCATTGAGTCTTTTGATGATAGCTATTCTGAACTCATTTTCACTTAGTTTACCTATTTCCAAGTTATCAGGACTTAATTCTTTATTTTTATTGTTTTCCTTCTGGTCTGGAGCTTTTATAAATTGCTGAACGGTAGAGGAGCAGTTTTTGCACATGGTGGTAGAATTAGGTTGCAGTTACAGCCTGTCGCCACTAGATGGGGGGGGGGGGTCGAGAGCCGTGTGTTCTAAGCCCTGAGCCTTCAGCCAAGATGGCAGCACCCAGCGCTGGTTGGAGAAGGAGGGGCACTTTCTTTTGCACGCCGACCTGGATTCTGATCAGCTCTTGCTCTCTGGTTTCCCAGGGCCCTGGCTTGATGGGGTCCCCGCATGCGAAGGCTTTCCCGTTAGCGGATTTCTGCTGCATGGGCAGTGGAAGTCCTGGATGATCCCGCAGCCGCGCAGCCCCTCCCCTGCTCCTTCCCTCACCCACCGCAGCAATCCCAGTCTCTAGGGGAGGGAGTGAAGTTCTCTCTTACCCTGTTCCAGCTCCTCTGAGGGGGGCTCCAGCCTCTCTGCCCTCTGTCGTTTTGCTGCTGTGGGTCTCTGATGATATCTGTATTATTGGAGTTGCTGGTTGAAATTCACTTGTTCCGTTTTGGTTGTAGTTTGGAGGGGACAGAGTCCTGGGTCTGCTCACTCTGCCATTTTGCTGATGTCACCTCCGTGCACCATCCAACTTTTTTGCTTTTGATTTTAGATAATTTCCATCATTTATAAAAATAAAGAATAATATGATGAACCTCCAAATTGAGTCACCAGGTCCCACATTAGTGACTCTTGTCCAGTCCAGTCTCCTGTGTTCACCACACCCTGCCCCAGCAGCAAATGTGTCACAGCAAACCCCAGACATCTGGTCTCACTTTATCTGTAAAGTCTCAGTATGAATTTTAAAAACAGGGGTTCTTTTTTTACCCATGACCAGGATACCACAAGCACACCTCAAAGATTACTATAATTCCTTACTATCCAGTCAGTGTTCACATCTTCCCAACCAGCTCACCAACCGGAAGCTCAGGTTTCTCGTTGAGTATCTGGGTGTGGGGTGAAGACCTTGACTGATGACAGACCACATGGGAGGGACAGGAGTGCAGTTTCTGCTGTGACAGATTTGGGGTGCATGTAGCTAGCCCACAGGAGGTATAGCTCTGTGTGGACCGAGAGGGAAGATTGGGAGACACTCTTCAAAGGCCCACACCTCAGAGAGGCCATCTCAGAGGAGAGAAAGAGGAGAGGGGTTGAGCTAAGGCCAGTGCTTAGGCGCAGCCAGGGAGGCATGGACTGTCTCTCCCAACAGGGGCCACTCCATACCCCCACCCCATACACATGCTTCTTACAACAAGACATTGACACTCCTTCCCTGAGAGGGCTTCATGTGCCCCCAGAACTTGGGTGGCTCCATGACTGACTTGGCCCAGAGAGTATGGCTGTGTCCCTGCCAACCTCTGAGGCTGGGTCCAAGGTGAGTCAGCCTACACTAGCCCTCAGAAACCCGAGCCACCACTCCAAATGTCCATCACCCATGGACATAGCTGGCATGCAGCGGGCCTCACAGAGACAGGAGCCCAGGGTTTATGTGACCCCAGCCATTCCTGCCAAGCCCTGCCTATTTGCAGACCTGGGCACATAATCCATGAGGCTTCCTGTAGAGGGCCAGATGGCGAGTATTTTCGACTTGGGGACAATCTGCCATTGTCTTGAAAAGCCTATTGGATCTGTAAATGAATGGGTGTGGCTCTGTTCCAGTTTGTGACTCTATGTTAAACCTCTCACTTTTTTGCAGGGTGGGGGTAACTCATTTCGTGGCACTGGAAAACCAGATGGCTGGAAGAGGGTAAAGCCACAGATGCCAAGGAAGAGGCTGGTCAAGTTAGAGAGAAGACCCCCATGAAAGGAAGAACTGACCAATAGGACTTCATCTAAATGAGAAACTTGCACTCTGCAAAAGACACTGTTCAGAGAAGAAAAAGGAAAGCTACAGAGGGGGAGAAAATATTTGAAAATCATATATCTGCTAAAGGACTCATAAAGAATAAGAATAAAAAACTCTTCAGACTCAATAATAAAACAAATGACCCAATAAAAGATGGGCATGAGATCTGAACAGACACTTCAACAAAGACGATGAATATATAGATATATATGCATATATGTTAAGTGTGTGTGTGTGTCTGTGTATATATATATATACACACAGCAGAAAAATACATGAAAAAGTGCTTAATGTTAAAACCACCATGAGCTGCCACAACATGCCTATTAGAAAGGCCAAGATCCAGAACACCGACATCACTAAATCCCAGCAAGGATTTGGAGCAACAGGAACTCCCATTCACAGCTGGTGGGAAGTCAAAATGGTGCAGTTACCTTGGAGGGCAGTTTACCGGTTTCTTACAAAGCTAAACATGGGTTCACCATATGACCAAAAAGTGCTCACAGATATCTACCCAATTATTTGAAAATTTATGCCCATGTAAAACCTGCATGCAACATTCCCTGCACTATTCATGATCGCTAAAAACTGGAAGCAACCAAGATGTTACATGCCACAGAAAAGAATAAACTGTGGTAATCTATAAGATGAAATACAATTCAGTCATCAAAAGGATGAGTTATGGATTCACTGAACAGTGTGGATGAATCTTGGATACATTTCACTAAGTGAAAGAAGCCAGATCCACACATGATTCCATTCACAGAACATCCTGGAAAAGGCAAAGCCATGGGGAGAAGAATCTTTGGTTTCCAGGGGCAGATGGAGTGGGGAGTGCCTGGCTGTGTTACAGGCTTTTAATTAATACCAGCCTTGATATCAGTTCCCCTACAGTGAACCCAGCATGCATGGGGTTAAAACTGAAAACTCTCATCTCTTTCCCTGCTTCTTCAGTTACTCATAGGTAAATATGTTTCTTTAACCTCTGACTCCCTGAGCTTCACAACCAAATAGGAGTTACAAATTGTTAAAGCCCAGGTGGCCTCACACTAAAGCTTTGGCTGATCACAGGTCCTTGAAGTTTATTACAGGTAAACTGATGTCCAGAGAATATCAAGAAACTGAAGCTTCTCAGGCCCCAACTCCTCAGTTTCCTGGCAGCAGAATCCACCATCCACCAAGGAAGCAACCAAGGACATCCACCTGCAGATTCCCTTACTACCCCCCACCCCGGCCCCTCAGCCCTGCAAACAGCCTCACAAGGCCAAAAGCAGGCCGGTGAGAAAATGCTGACTAACAAGGTCACAGGCTCCCCTCTCCCTACAAGCAGCCACATTCCTTGCAAACTTTTAAAAACCCCTTACCTACGTCCTAATGGGGAGCCAGCGGTTCCTAAGGTGTTAGACAACTGGTACTCCCTTTGCCTGGAAAAGAAAGTACTTAAACTGTTTTTTTTCCTTTTCACCCAAAACTCTGTTCTCGTTATTTGGATTGGTGCCGAGTTCATAGACCGAACATTCAGTAACAGCTGCAAAGGGGAACTTTCAGGATGAAGAAGCTGCCCCTTTCAGAGCTGGAGGGGTGGATGTGGCGGCTCTACATGTTTGTGAAAACCCAATGTAGGCAAATGAAAAAGAGGGAAAGAAAACAACAACTCATCAAACAGTACAGCTGAGATATTTGCATTTCTTTGTAGACTTTGAGCAAAGTATTTTTAAACACCGAGGTGCCCTGGAAACTTCACTGCTTATTTCACTGATTTCTTAATCACATCTGTGCCGTCAAACAAAATGGAACTCACATCAGCAAAACAAACTCGCCTTCTGTCACCCCCTTCCTAGGCAACAAGCCTTGTTCCACGTGCTCTTGGCCTATTCCATGTACAGCACCGTGAGCATCCTGGCCGCCCAGGTGTGGTGTCCCGCGGGGTCCTTGCCTCTTAAGAGTATCCGTGATCAAACAGGACACACTAGTTGGGACTCCAGCTCACACTGTCACAGAGAAGCAGTGATGGTTGCTCTCTACCCTCAACCTGAGAGAGGGCTGGGTGCAGACTTCCCTTTTCAGACTCAGAAACGGCTCCACCCTGGGGGCTGTCCCAGGCCCCCCAGGCTCATCGGGGCTGCTGGACACTCGTCTCAGTAGAAACGTGTTCCAGGTTCACGCAGGGCCTCAGCATCACTGCTGTCATCACGCTTGAGTGTGGATCCTGAAGATGCCAAATAACTAATCAGAGACTCAGCAGGGATGAAGCTTCCCATGAACCCAAACTCCATAAGAGTGCCGAGGACAGTGAAGTGGTTTCTGAGGTGGCTGCTCCCCTTTCCGCCTGCTCTTTCCAGAACATTCCCTCGAGGAACACCAGCTGAGATGACTCCACGGGCTGCCTACAGTAGGGTCCGGCCCCCGGGCCTGCACTGGTAGCAGAGGCTCCAGACCTCACTGGTCCTCGTCACGCTGGCATGCAAACTGAGGCGCCTATCCCTCGTCTGAGAAAGGGGGCCCAGGACACGCCAGAGCTCAGGCCTGGGGCTGCGTGGTGCTGGCACCTGACGTGGTGCAGCAGCTCTCCCGGCCCAGTGCATCTTGGTGGCCCCACCGCATCCTCACCTCCGCCCTCGGGGCCCTGGGAGCCTGGGCTGGGCAGGAGTCTGTTCAGGAGCTTGTTGAAAGCTGAGATGCAAGTGCAGGGGGCGCCTCTGAATGTGTCCTTCCAGGTGTGTCTGGTTCACGTAGAAGGCAGGCTGCTGCCAGGGCATGAGCAAGCTCGTGGCCATGCTGCTCATGTTTCTGAGTGAGGAGGATGCCTTCTGGACACTGGCCCAACTGATGACAAACCAGAGGCACGCCATGCACTGTAGGTGGCCACAGTGGACCGCTAGATGAGCACTAGAGCCCAGGATAGCCTCCCTGCAGAGCTCCCCCAGCAGCAAGGAGGCCTGGGACCCCCACTCAGTCCACGTGCCAATCAGAGAAAGGTACTGCCTCCCCAAACAGCCCTCTGGGTCCTGTAGCCATAGCCCTCGACCCCGTCCTCATCCAGACGATTCTTCCATCCCTGCTGGTCCTTCTGCCTCACATCTGGCTGCCTGCCCAGCTGCCTCTGGGCCCACAGCCAGATGAAAGCGTCTCCCCCTGCCCTGTCTCCCCAGCCTGACTCCAGAGCCCAGGAGATGGCCGTGCACACCCCATCACCCACCCGCAGGCTGGACTCCCTGCCCTTCAGGGCTGGGACCTCTAGGTCCCTGTGGTGACGAGAGTGGGGATAAGGACGTGGGAGGGCGCTGGGGCCGGGATGTCTACCTGACCTTCCGCAAGGGGACCAGCCAGGCTGGGCCTCCGTGAGGGGGTCCTCTGTCCGAGGCCACCCTGAGCCTCAAAGGCAATCCTGCTCTCTGGGAAGTGTGTGTCCAGCCAGGGCTCCGGAAGGCATGGGCACACAGTGTGGTCACTGCAAGGCGGGGGAGGCTTTGGGTTCAGGAGGGCACCTACCAGTGCCCAACCCCACCCCACTGTGAGCAGGCTCCGATTGGCTGGGGGCCTGAGGGCTTCTCAGGCTTCATTCTAGGTTCCCGAAACTGTCGAGATTCCAGGCGCATCACGAGCACGTTCTCAGCAAACACTGCCAGAAACTAAAGCATCGCGTGGTGAGCAGAAGCGGCCCCACCTCCTCCCCCAGGCGCTGTCTCCTTGGCTGAGGGGCCAGGGGAGGTGGGCCGAGCCCTCCTGTGGCTGGAGAGTTTGGACTCATTTTCCTTGTTCTGGTGGGGCCAGGGCGAGCAGGGTCTGGGTGGGGCTACAGGAACTGCATCCACTCAGCCCCTGGGAGTGGCTGCAAAGGCCCCCGCAATAGGGAGGTTTGCACCCACTGGGGGGGCCCTGAGCAGCCTCTGCCCTTCCATTAGGACAAGGAGCAGATGACCTCTGGGATTCCCGTGACCAAGTGGTTCCTTCAGTGCTTCATTGACTGGGTGAGGCTGCCGGGGGAGACCCTGTCCCGAGATGCTCCCAGCCCCCGGCGCCCGGGGAGGGCAGAGCTCAGCCCCAGCCAGGCCCTGCCCGAGGGGCAGCCGGGGCCAGGCTCCACCTGGGGAAGCCCAGGGCCCTCCTTGAGGAGGACCATGCACCTCCAGGCCCAGGAGACGAGCTGCTTCCACCTTGGGTCCTGGAGGAAGTTGGGTCAGCCCGGGGTGTAGATGAACCCTTGGCCAGCTTTGTGGCCCATGACTCCCTCCTCTCAGGTGTTTTCCCACCGGATGGGGGCGGTCTCTGTTATCTCCCAGGTTAGCGGTCATGGGGTCCAGGCCCTTAGGACCCTGAGTGGCCTGGTGGCGAGCACCTTCATCCAGCAGCCATAGCCCCATCGGGATGAGTTCACCCAGATGAGGAGCTGCGGGACCTTGTCTGATGCAGGCCCAGAGGCAAATGGGGGTTCCTGCCCGGTGCCGAGACCCCCAGTGGGCCCGGCTCAGGCTGCCCCTCCCATGCCAGCTGTCTCCACAAATCCTCCTTCTCGCTCACCCTGAACCTCTGAGATGCCTACATCCTGGAAGGTGAGTGCGCGCTCACGGCCTCGGCATACACTGTCCTCAAGGTGCACAGAAGTAGATGAGCCTGTGTGAGCCTGAGTGTGCCCAAGGGGGCGGTGGCCCACTGCTCTGGCCTGAGCTGGGCAGGGCACCCTCCACAGAAGCAGCAGCAAGGGGTGGGCTCTGTGCTGCCCAGGCCTCCCCCTGCCAAGGCACTGCTTGTGGCCCTTCTGGGCCCAGTGGGACCACCAGCTGAGGCGCCACGCAGAACCCAGCAGCCACCCTCACAACATGCCATGGGGGGCAGGGTGGGGGCCTGAGCCTTCCCAGTGGGCCCCCCGGACTGACACACACTCATGCACCTAGAACGGCTCCTGGCGCTGCCCCTGGAAGGCCTGCAGGAGTTTCTGCAAAACAGGCTGGCCCAGCCCTGGGGGATGACGTGGTGCTGAAGCACCTCTACGATCACTGGCTGAGCTACAAAGGATGAAGTGCGACCTGCCCCCTCACCAGGTGGGCTCAAGTGCATGGTCCCCTTGCGACTCCCCCTCTTGGGCCAGTGAATAGTGGGGGGAGCCTCCAGGGCCTTCCTCCCCGCCCACTCCTCTTCCAAATCCTCTGCTCTAAGAAGCTTCGGCAAACCAGGCCAGGGCTGGGGGTCAGGGCAGACGCTGCAGACACTGGGATCAGCAGCCTGGAGGGTTGTTCTCAGGGTCAGGCCAGGGCGGACACGTGGAGCCACGAGGACCCCATGGGGCCCCACCCTGCCTGGGCCAAACAGCCTGGTAGAGATGCTAACCCAGTCTGCTCACTTTCAGAGAAACCGGAAGACTTCCCCACAATGCCCCTGGGCCAGAAGTGAGTGTCCCCAGTGCCCAGGCCTCTCCTTGCCTCTCCCAGCATTGGGACCCTCCCCAAAGAGGACAGGCTGGCCATCCAGGAACCACTTGCTCAGCATGAGCAGCCTGGACCTGAGCCCAGCCAGGCTGTCCCCAAGGCTGAAGAGCAGCAGGATGAGGGGGCCTCCGTAGGGCCCATGGCTGCCTGTCTCTCTGGGGGCCCTGGAGGCTCTGGATCTGGCCTGCATGAGGCCACGGCAGTGGCGTTCCTTCCCAAACCTCCCAGTGAACCATGAGGCTGCCAGCAGGTGGCCCCAGACACCAGTTTCGCGCTGCACGCTGGGTCTCTTTCACTTCAACACCTGCCTGTGCCACCCCTGGCATGTACGATGTGCTCGGCCCTGCAACCCCCCTGAGGCCCCAGCAACAGGTCCCACCCAGCCCCCTGAAGACATGCCATGGGGCCTAGGATGCCCCACCTGGCCTGTGGCCCCTGCAGCCAACATCCCTCTCAGGACACTGACTGGCATGGCTGGGATGGAGCCCTACCATGTCCCCACCACCCCTGACCTGCGTGTCCACAGGAAAGCTGGACGCTTGGGATCCTCTGGAGGAGAAGGTGACAGAGAGGGCAGTGGCCCTGAAGCCCTGGCCAGCCAGCAGCATGCAGTGCTCTTCATGCTGGCCTCCCTAGAGGACAGTGCCCCCCTCGCACGGCACAAGTCCCTGACCCAAGGGACCTGGCCTGGCCTGAATCCCAGGCCCTGGGACGGGAGAAGTCCCAGGAAGGCCCGGTTGTGTGGCCTTGGCCAATCCCGGATTCTGGCCCAAAGCAGGGCAAGCCCTCTTGGAGCAGTATGTGGCCAACTGGGGCCTGGGCATGCCCCCCAAGGCCTTGTCAGTGACTTAAGACAGGTCTGGGAGCAAAAGGCCACCCCAGGAAGGGGGAGGCAGGGGCAGCTGGGCCAGCCCACCCTCACACAAGGTGGCAGGGACAGCCAGACGCCAGAGCCCTGAGCAGCCACCTGGCATGATGGGGCAGAACCCTGAGGCCAAGCTGATGGGGCTGGCGCCCTCCTTAGAGCACTGACAGCCACTGCTCCAGGTAGGCAGGAGGACAGCTATGCTGGTGGGTGTGGGGCTAGGGGCCCAGGTCCCTCACTCTGCAGTCATGGGCAACTGTCTTTCAGGATCCCCAAAATTCAGGAAATGTGACCCCACCCAGAGTCAGAAGGAGGCTCCAGGGTGGCGGACGCCCACCCCCAATCTGGTTTCCACATTCCCTAAGAGGCCTCCCTCGCAGGGGAAGGCACACGCACTTGACCTCCATTTCCTTCTTGCTGATTAAAGATCAATAAAGTGTTTTTGTGTTAAAATGCAAGACTGGCCTGTTCTTGCAGCGCCCAGAGCTTCTCCAGGAAGTGCTGGATGCCTCAGGAGGCTGAGGGCGGTGAGATCTGGGCCACTTGACCAGCCTCTGTCAGCTGTCCCCACAGAGGGGCCACTGGACTGACGAAGCGGAAGTTCCTGCCCTGCCTGTTGCAAGGCCACACACACTGCAGCCTCCCAACCTTGGCCCGGTGCCAGAGTCAAGACCAACAAATAATTTCCTACGATTCAACCTGTGCCCACCAAGCAGGACAGGGCTGGAGGAGGGTGACAGCTGGGGTCCAGTGGGGTCACTTCAAGACTGTGCAAAGCGTCCTGGAGATCTTGGGTCACTCTCTCCACCTGGGGCTGGCTGGGCTCAGGCAGCACTTCCTTCCTTCCTCTGTCTGCACCTCCTCCTTACATCCGCACCTCCACGCCCTGCGTCTGTGCACAAGGACCAGCACAGCTGTCAGAGTGGAGACAGTGGTGTCACCATCAGGAGAGCAGCACCTGCAGCTCATGCGGCCCCGCCGCCCTCGCCCATCCAGGGGCTCAGCTCATGCACTTGGTGCTGCCCCATCTCACGTACCAGCATGTAGAAGGTGACCTCCACGCCCTGGGAAGGAGGGACCAGCTCAGTGGGGACTACCTGCGGGCCCTGCCATGGGCTCAAGCAGAATCCAGCCTCTTCCCCACTCTGCACCCCCACATACAAGGAGCCAGGCCCTGCTAGTAGTAGGCCCCAGGGCCACCTCCATCAGACAGGACTTGTTCCTCAGCCCCTCCCCTACAGGGCAGGGCAGCCCCCAGCTCCGGCTCCGAGCTTGATCACCCTACATCCAGCTCCTGGCTGAGTTACTACCCTGTCCCCAACAGCCCACAAAGGGGTAAGGGACAACAGGGGCCCACAGGGTACTCTGGGGGCAGGGGGGCCACGTCTCCAGGGTCATTGCTCTGGCCTGGCTCAGGGTAGCTCTCTCCAGGGACCTCCACCTTTCCCTGTGTCAGCCTACACCCCGGCCCTGGCCTCCCTCGCTGCCTTGCTGTTCACGGAGACTTAGAGAGCATGGGGCCGCTGGGTCCTGGAGCTGGAGCCAGAGCTGCTGCCCTGTGTGGAGGGGGAGATGGCAGTGAGCACTGTTCCCCAGCTGGGGCAGGTGTGATGGGTCCCTGGTGAGCTGTGGGGTGGGAAGCTGGCTCACCTGGCACATCTTGGCCGACATCTTGACGTAGGGGATGCCATAGCTGTGGGCTAGGTCTTGTGCCCACTGAGACTCCACAGCGCATGTGGCCAGGTCACACTTGCTCCCTACCGCACCATGGGCACCATGCCCACCTCCATTCATGCTCAATTAATTTGCATAAGTCTCATTTACAACTGATGAACACACCAAGGGAGGTCACTGTGCTGTCCTTTTGACTTCTGTCTGCAATTGAGCCCTTTTGTGAGTTGTCTGATATTTTTTAAGTAAGCAGTATTGTTTACGCAATCAGAAAAAAAATCGATTTTGGGCCGGCCCCATGGCGTAGTGAAGTTCGGCATGCTCTGCTTCAGTGGCCCGGGTTCATGGGTTTGGATCCTGGGCGCAGACTACACCACTCATCAGCCATGCTGTGATGGTGATCTACATAGAGGAAGATGCAAAATAGAGGAAGATGGGCAATAGATGTTAGCTCAGAGGGAATCTTCCTCAGCAAAAGTATTTAAAAAGTTAAATTAAATTTTAAAAAAATCTATTTTCATTTTGCCACACAAATAATATGCAGACTTCCACCTAAAATGTCCATCCTTCCCTCTGAGAACTCTCATCTTCATTCTTCCCTTGAGACTGAGAAGCTTCCTGTTGTGGATCCTGAGGAGGATGGGTCCTTGGCCTGGGCCACTCCTCACTCTTGGGAAAAGGCACAGCAGTCTGTTAAAATCCTGTTCCATGTTTGGCCTGAGAGAGATCAGATTGTCTAAGCTCTGGAAGAATCCATTTTGGCATTCTATCTGATCCAATGGAGTAAACCAAACTCGGACCCGTGTTGACGTGGCCACAGTGCTTCCTGCAGGCAGGAATATCCTGTTTGCATCAGAGTCGGTCGCTCTATTCTCCCAACACCAGACAGAGCCTGGCTTTGCTCACTGTTCTGTGGTTTGGATGGTGCGGATGGACTCACAAGGCCGGCTGTGGCTAAGGCCGTCTGCATAGCGCTGTTCTCAAGCTGTCCTCACCGAGAAGGACTCGACTCAGCTGCAACCTCAGAGGAAGCCCAGCTCCACAAAGTGTTGGCCAATAATAGATTTGATTCAAAGACAGAGGAGAGGGTCAGGGCACGCACTGCCTTGCAGAACACAACGTAGACATCTCTGTGTGAACCGATGACCCCAGACGTCATTCCTGGTTGCCAGCTGCCCTGTTTGCCCTAAAGATTGTTTAAAAAACAAAATTCAACCTATTAAATTTAAAGATGGCTTTGTTCAACGATTCATGAATTGGGCAGCATTCCATCTAGCGAATAGAAAGCTCTGAAGAGCTGTAGAAAACAGGAGACTTATAGGAAAGTGTAGATTATCTCATCTTTCTGGGGGATGGCAGGGTTCTAGGGGTCTATCAGGTGGATTACCTCACTAGTGCTAACCAGCAAATTCCAGGCTGATGGGTAAGACTACATCCCTGGGAGAGGCTGAAAGTGCAACTAAGTGAGGTATTAAGTCTTAGTTTGCTGACATGGGGCTTAGCACAATGACTCCATTTGGGGCCTGTTGTCTCTTTTTTAACAATTTCTACCTTTTGATCAAACCCTCAGTCTCAATGAGAGTCGTAATAAAAAATTAAGACCCTCATGCCACTCCTAGCCACGGCTCTGTAGTTTTCACTGATTCTGTGTGGTATTCACAGATGATGATGTTTTTTACTGAATCCCTGTGGTGCTCACAGGTCACAACTTAAGGCACATAATTTTTTAATCAGTCATTTCCTTTTCTGGGGTTTCAGTCTTAAGGAGATCACTTGCTTAGTGGTTATCAGCTGTGAACAAGCATTTAAAACTTTTGAGAGAATAACAGCACACAGGGAAGACTACTATGATTATTATCAGCAGGATGAAAATGTCTGGAGTGCACTCAGAGCCTTGGTCCCCAAGACCCAAGCCAATCAAACTCAAATAAGCCAAAGACTCCACTGAAGGAGTCACTTTTTTAAGCCAAGTGGTTTGCTCAGTGACCTTATGTAACTGAGCTTCATCCTCCCCAGAAATGTCAATCCAGGTACAGCAGGTGGTGTTGGCCACAGCACAGACACTTGCTTACTCAGCTACAAGATAATCAAAGGCTACCCTATTATCAAGAGCAACTTTGGCCAGAGTGGCTAAGGATTTTTGTTGGGCAGCTATTCCTTTAACAGTGGATTCTGCAATATTTTCAAGAGTTAAGCAGAGGTTCCTGATCACAGCCTCATTTACATTTAATCCTAACCAGGGAAGTAGGGCCCTGCCAAAGGAAGCAAATCCTGCATAGTGAACACCTCCTGGTGGGTCCTTTCTAACTCAAAGATATAAATTCAGGGGACTTGACCAGTAAGCTATCTCAGTTTGTTTGTGAACAGTTAAGGGCACAGTTAGATAACCTAAGAGGCATTGCTGGTCATGCACCAGCCATGTAGGCAATCATAGGCCCGAGGAGAATGATGACCACCAGAGACAAAGATAAATCCTGACAGGACACAAACCACTCCCATTAAGGTGGCATGCTAATGGATTCATTCACAGGGACTGTTGCATTTGCCTGTTCACGCCAGCAGTCAGTTAGGTTTTCGTGTAGCCTGAAATAAAAAGTTGTTCTAAATCCCAGAGGTTACTCCCCTTAACAATGGCCTGGGAGATAAAAATGATTGTGCTGTCTCTCCAGGCCAGTGCCAGAGTAATGAAAGGAAAAAGAAGAAAGAGTTTCATGTTTAGTTAAAGTATGAAGTCTTGATCTGCCATCTTGGGAGGAAGCAGTCTACCTCTATGTCAGCTACTTCTCTTCTCAGTCAATTTGATGTGGAGGTCCTCCAGCGTTTGTACAGGATCAGATGTCAGGTGGAGCCTTCTTCAGTGGTGACATGTATAACCAAGGTTCAAGTCCCTGAAGTTTGGCTGCCATCTGGGTAGTGAGGAGGACCTGGTATAAACCCTTCCAAGAAGATTCAAGGGCAGTCTTTGTTCTTAGTGATTACAAATCAGAAGGGTGGAAGAAAATTGCAAACGTTATTTTGGAGAGTCATAGCCAGATAACTGAGAAAACTAGAATAATTCAGGATCCAGTCCAGTTTACAGATATATAACAAAACCTCAAAGACAATTCACAAGACTAGAATCTAATAACTACAAAGGTGCAACATAATTTTTCTCTCTATAATCATCCTTTCTTTTTACCAAAGATAATCACAGTAAAACTAATTTGTACTAAAATTGGCCTGATCATTTAACCAATGTTTCCAATTGTGTACTGTTACAAAGAGAACAGGTTCTTACTGAACTTACGCAAATAACAGACTATAGCTCCATGAAAAGAATACTCAAGAGTTTCTGAATTCTGGAAGGATCAGATAGGGAGAAAAAGCAGATGTTTTCATCTTTGTTTACAAAGGTATATTTTACCAAATTGCAGTAAGTCATAGATACCTTAAGAGAAAAGGTAGTTTCCTCAAATCTGGAAAAATGAAACATTAAAGAACCAGCAGTGTTTCAAACAGGTCATAAAAATTATAATCATCTTCGTCAGTTCACTCAGTCCCATGTAATTCACACTCGTTCTGTTCGAATTATTTTTTCTATCAGTTCTGGAAATTCCTACCGAGTTCAGTTTTATGATCTTAAAGTGATCAGACCCTTGTATCTGTTAAAAGTCCATTCTATGAATCTCCTTGAAGATGAAGCACCTTTTGCAGGCACACTTTTACAAAAGCATCAGACTGAAACAATATCTGTTTGTACAAAGACTTAAAAAATGCTCATTGTTAAAGATCTGATGAGAGTTCATTTGGTTTGCAAATTTGGTTATTTTTATAACATAAAACATTTTAAGATAATAACTAGAATGATGACTGATAACATTATACCAGGACATATAAGACTTGAGAAATTTCACACAATTTCCAGAACACTTTTTACACACACCTATACAAATACAACATAAAGAAGACTTAGTATTACTTCTTATTCCCAGTGTTTCCCATGTCATTTAACATATCAAATTAGCCTAATTAGTTTAATATTTCTCTTTTTATAAGAAGAGAGAACAAATCTTTTGAGATGTTCCAAGGGCCTTCTAGAAAACCCCAAAGTTTATCAGTTCCAGGTCAAAAAGACTTCTTTTAGAATTTAATTTTGGGAAGTTTGTCAGAAATATCAGAAGGTTTGGACACTAGACTCAAAAGGATCAGAGATCATTATGAAACAATATTTAATTATCTATTACATCAAAGTGACAATAAAAGGCAAACAGAAGGTTACACAGTTGTGAGCAAAACTTTTCTCTTTGAATATTAAGAAGACTCAGTTTTCCTATATAATCAAAGACCAGATGAGAGAGATAAAATGAAGCACATTAAATTATTTTGATAAAACACAAAACCTTAGTTTTATAGGCCGATTACTTTAAATGTAATGAAAAACCTTTTACAATCTCCTATCAGGAGCAGACCAATAATCCAAGAAACTGTTGTACTTTTATCAGAAATAAAAACAATTTGAATTTCACACCTGCTTACTTTTGATATTAAAATTCATTTAACTTAAACTTATTTTAATCTTAGTTTGACAACACTATAATATTTTTCCCCAGATTCCTTTTCCACAAATTTTCTAGAACTTTCTTTTTTACATTCAGATTGTCCTACTTTTCCTCTTTCCCATTTGGGGAAAAATAGCCTCATTTTAGGACAAACTTACTCTCTTTTCCTTCAACTAAAAATGAATTTCCATTCCTTGTACATTCTCTTACTGAAAACACACATCTCACTTTCCTTGTATATAGAGATGTTTCCCTTATTACTTTTAGTAGCTTTAATTACATATATGAGAATGTTTAGCCCTTAAAAACCTTATTTTTTTGTGAAAATAAAGAATTAAACAATTGTGAAGTATATTAGCATTCTCTGCCTTGGCCAGTTTATATAAATACATTTATAATTTCTAGGAACATAGACTTTCTCATAGTAAATTTCTCAGTGGCAGCAGAAAATGTATCTACTAACACACCAAAATTATTTAATTCCTCTGTAAAAGGAAACAAAAAAGTGGATAAACGTATGTTCTGTAATTAATGTTTAGTATTTTATTTTATTTGCAAATGATCTGGATATTCAATGAATTTAACTTAATTCACCATTTAACTTAATCTAGCAAAACGTTAAGGTTTCAGGTTACCAAAAAGATTGGGGGGAACTATTTAAAAAGTTCACCTAGGGTCAGCCCTGGTGGCCTAGTGGTTAAGTTTGGCGCACTCCACTTCAGCAGCCTGGGTTCAGTTCCTGGGCATGGACCTTTACCACTCATCTATCAGTGGCCATGCTGTGATGGGAGCTCACATCAAAAACAGAAGAAGACTGGCAAGAGATGTTAGCTCAGGGCAAATCTCCCTCAGCAAAAAAAAAAAAAAAGTTCACCTAAAACCTTTTTATCCTATTTACATCTATTTAATTTCTTTGTTCTTAACAATTATGTTCAGAGTACCCACAAAAAGTTCATGAGACATTAGACACCATCAGTAATCATTCTAAGTTATTTGTCTGGCTGACAAATTTTGTAAGAGATGACAGGAGCTCAACTGACTAATAAACCCAGGTAGAATAAAAGTTGTATGTCTGTGTTACATTTAATGTTAAAACTGTAAAGACATGTCTCTTTTCATTAAACCAATAAACTTAAATTAACTTTAATGCTAAGTATTTTCTTAGATCACATGAACCTGAAATTCATAAGTTTCTATTTTATTTCTGAGAATTCAATTATATTAGCACTTAATTTTTTTAATGCCAATTAAATAGAGCTCTTTTACAAATTAATCTTAGCAATACCATCCAAAGGTAGAAAATGCCACACAGCTACAACATACACACATATATATACAGACACACGTGAACATACAACAAATGCAAACAGACCTCATAGCTTCTAGTCTAAAATTTTAATTATGAAATGAATATGATAATGCAAAACTCACTAGATTATAAAAGAATGGTTAGGATAAGTTATGTTTACCAATATTTGTGGAGAAGACCCTTAAGAGTCTTCATTCACTCAAGTTCCAAATGACTTTTCCCCCTTTTTGTTCACCTTCTGATAAAAATTACCTCCTTGAAGTTGCTATTTGAAAGAGGTAACCTAGATAAGAGTTAATGTTTATACTTCAAAGGCACAGACAAAGAATGTAAGTTCCTCTAAGGACCTTTATTTCTAGGGCCGGAATATTTAAAACCCTTTTGAGATAAAGAGGCAAGGTTAGTTGCTTATCAAAAGACTGATACATCCATCCACCTATGGCAGAATGTTTTTCTTTCCCTCTAGGTACATTAAGTTTAAGGGAGAAGGCCTAAAAAAAAGTTCCTATCAGACTCAGAATATGAGCTTCCAATTTGGCCAAATTTCTGATCATAGAGTTATTAAATCCTTTCAAATATTTTGTCAGCTTTCATCCAAGACAAACAGTAACTATTTCTGGCACTATTAAACTATCCCATGGACCCAAAAGGTATCCTCAAAGAGGCTGCAAAAGATATTATCTTCATAAAATCTAGAGTTGCTCTCAAAGATAGCCAAAAACTAAGAACTGACAACCTGCATGTCCTAGGCAGGCAGAAAGCCAAGCCAAGTTCTTAGGATGCAAAACAAGACAAGCAAGAAGGCAACACCTATCCCCTGGGAGAGAAAAGATCAATAACCAATGGGTCTGGATTTGGAAAACAAGGGACAACATGAATTTTATTTTCCTCTCTTGACTGCGCACTACAGACAGAGATCGGGAAAGCTGACTCTGGTAAGAATTCTCACCCTTGGCTGGCTTGTGTCAGTTTTCCCAGGATCCCATCTGTAGGCTCCAGGACCTACCAGCATTTGGAAAAGTTTCATTTATTTTAACTTTAGTTTCTCTTGGCTGTTTAAAGGAATAGTATAGCAGTTTACCAGACAATCCCTCAGAGTTTCCTCAACTCTGGGAGGGGCCTATACGGGGACCCTCCTTTGAAGGTAGATATAGGGGTACGTGAGTTGATAGTAAAAAGATTTGCAAAGGGCCTTTGAGGGCAATCTCTTTTCCAGTGGCCCAGTTAATTAAAACCGAGACATCAATCCGTGGGCCAATGTTTTGATAACGAAGAACTAGGAGGTTGTAATAGGGGAGAAATAGGTGTTGTTTAGATACCTTTGTTTTTTTAATTTTTCATTAGCCTTTCCAACAAATCTTTCAATGAAGCTGTTTTTGGAATAGTGAAGCCTTTTGGAAGCTTTTGCATACAAATTAAAATAGGTATCCTATTCTGTTTGCATAATTCAGGAACCCTTACTTTCAAGTGTACTCCTTAAATGAACGATCTTATCTAATTGAAATATTCCCCATAACAGCTATTGTAACTCCAGGTGATTTTAGTATGAGTTTGCCATTTTCCTAAGTATTTATAGCTTCCAGGACCCTAGTTCTTAAGCAGGTAGTAGCCTGCTCAACTCTGTGGAGTTTAAGGATCCCATTTTACTATTATTTGTTTATTTATTTAGCTAAGCCTGTGTCTCTCTTGGAGCTAAAGTAATACCTGAAGGAGATGTTCTGCTGGGGTGGAGATTCTGTGGTGTCTTATAGTGTACCTCACTGCATTGAAATTTTCTTGAGGTTGGCGAGTGACCTAGTGCCAACTGATTCTGTAACCAACTTATCCTGACAGGGACTCTCTTGGTTTGGTGGCAAGTGCTCTAACAACTTTGAAGTGCTCAACCTACGCCCATCAATTTTTGTGGCTTTTTCACTTCTGAAGTTTCCATTAGCAATAGCTTTATCTCACATGTACATTAACAGAAACCAACAGTAACTGAAGAAACGGGAGTGTACGCACCAGTAAGAACCAAAGAACTAGGGACTGGGGAAAGGAGTAGACCAAAAGACCTCATCAAATGGGGGCTGTGAACCGATTCCAGACAAATGGAGAACTGCAGCTGCCACGAGCAGACTAAACTCCCTGCAATTCCCAATATGGAATCTGGAGACAGAATCAAGGGCTGGGGTTTAGATGTCACTGCACACTGGCCAATAGAAGGCCATGTGTGCACTACCAGCAATTCCCATGGAAGTTGGGACTGGGGAAAAGGGATAAACCAGCAAACCCCCAAAATGGGGACTGCAGACTGGGGTCTCCACATAAATGGGGAACTGCAAACTGCCACTAACAGTCCCCATGTGGTTCTTGGTACTGAATCAAGGGCTGGGGTTTTCCACTCAAATACCTGAAAATTGTGGACTGGAAAAGCCAATTAGATTGGGAGCTAGATGCAAAGAGAGCAGAGCTCAGAACTGAGAGGAACTTATTCACTGCCTTCAGAAACAGCAAGAAAGACAGTGAACTCAAAGGGATCGCAGGATACCATGCCTGTGTTTCTCGTTGTCCCTGAATGCCATCAGAGAAGTTCACTTTGGAACCCAAAGTTTCCACCAAATCTGTTAAAAAACAAAATTCAACTGAGTAAATTTGAAGACCTAATTAGCTTTATTCAGTGATTCAAGAATTGGGCAGTTTCCCATCTAGCAAATAGAAAGGAGCTCTGAAGAGCCACAGAAAAGGAAAGCTTTTTACAAGCAGAAAGAATGGAAAATGAAGTTACTAGCAAAGAGCACCTTCTTTCAGACAAGGTCTCCTTCCTAAGGGGGACGGAAGGAGACTATCAGGGTGGATTACTAGTGTTGACCATATAATTTTGGATTAACTACTTTTTTTTTCTTTTTAGAGACTGGCCCCTAGGTAACATCTGTTGCCAATCTTTTCTTTTGTTCTTCCTCTCCTCAAAGCCCCTCAGGACATAACTGTATATTCTAGTTTTAAGTCCTTCTGGTTCTGCTATGTGGGATGCAACCTCAGCATGGCCTGATGAGTGGTGCTAGGTCTGTGCTCAGGATCTGAACTGGTGGAACCCTGGGCCGCCAAAGTGGAGCATGCGAACTTAACTGCTCAGCCACAGGGCAGCCCCTGGATTAACTACTTAAAGATTACGTTCCTGTGAAAGGCTAAAGCTGCAATTGGTTAGGTACTAAGTTTTGGTTTGCTGATGCATTGTTGAGCATGAGTCCATTTTAGGCCTGTGTCTCTTTTTTAACAGGTTCAAAGCCCCCAAATAAAGACTTTTTTCCTCTCTTTTTTTTTTAAGGTTGGCACCTGAGCTAACAACTGTTACCAATCTTTGTTTTTTAATCCTTTCTTCTCAAAGACTCCCAGTACATAGTTGTATATTCTAGTTGTGAGTGCCTCTGCTTGTGCTATGTGGGATGCTGCCTCAGCATGGCTTGACGAGCGGTGCCATGTCCACGCCGAGGACCCACACCAGCGAAACCCTGGGCCACCAAAGCAGAGCATGTGAACTTAACCACTCAGCCACAGGGCCGGCCCCAAGACATTCTTATTAGTAAGTTTCCAGGGGCTGAAAGGTGACATCCCAAGAACCAAGGGCAAAGGCCAGACGTTTCTTTGGGTAAGGTTAATTTTTCCAGTGTATTTATTTCTTTTGAGGGAGATTAGCCCTGAGCTAACATCCGTGCCCATCTTCCTCTACTTTCTAAGTGGGACGCCTACCATAGTGTGGCTTGCCAAGCGGTGCCATGGCCACACCCAGGATCCGAACTGGTGAACCCCAGGCCGCCAAAGTGGAACGTGCAAACTTAACAGCTGCGACATTGGGCTGGCCCCCTAGCTAATTCTTTATTAAACAGATGGTTGTGTTTTTCATAGACAGAGGGAAGATGAGCAGAAGAAATGACATGGAGAATGTGGCAGGCTTGCTTTGGGAGAGTGCTTATTGGACAACTGAATGATGAAGTCCAGCTGACAGGTGGATGTGCTAGGCTACAAATACGGTTTAGTCAAAACTATGAACACAATTTGGAAGTTCTCAACACAGAACACTGTATACTACACAGGTAATGAGCAGCAGTGATGATACAAATTACCAAACACTTCCTCATTACCCCTGTGAAGGGGTGGGAACCTCTGGTCTGATTTACTGGAAAAAATGGTGTGGACACAGAGTATGGGGTAGCCCTGTGTGCTATAACAGAATGTTTGGTTTTCATCCCCATTCAAGGAACAGAGCTCCTCAAGTCCTTGGAATTTTCTAAGGGACAGGAGTGTCTTCTGTCATTCATAAAGAAACACCTTAGAATTTATGCTAATGAGATGATTTAGGGTGGGGGGGGGGGTCTCTAAATAGCCTCATGATGGGTCTGATCACCAGAAAGACCAAAAGATTAGGGTCAGAACTTTCAGCCCCACTCATCAACCTCTGGGAAGAAGAAGGAGAGAGGTGCAGCATATTAAGCTCTATAAAAACACTTGAACACGATTTGATGAACTTCCACATTGGTGAGCACCTGCCGAGAGGTGGGGTACCCCAGTTCCATGGGGACAGACGCTCCTAACAGGATCCTTCCACACCTCACCTTCTGTATCCCTTTGATACAAGAAAAAGATGAGAATGAGGCCAGAGTCAACAAGATGGTTACCATGACCACCTCAAGGCTAAACTGTGGGCAGAAATAGAAAATTATATTTTAACTTGGACTGTCACCAGATGGCTAGAGAACAATGCAGTAGTTTTTCCCTGCAGTTAAGACATTTAGAAAGCCCCAGGAACAAGATAACCATATCAATTTGCAGGTTGAGGTATACTTCCTCAGTTGGCAAAGCTTTTAATAAAGCCTCTCTTTTCTTTAAAACTTTATCTTTGCCTTGTAAAGCTGCTCATTTGGGCTAACATTTCTGGTGATGAAGATGGGATGTGATACTGCCACCTGATCTCCTCATGGAAGTTGACTGGACACTACATGCCGGCACAGCCCGGAGTAACCTTGACTGCTCTTCTGCATCTCCCATGGCCTCAGGAGGACAATCAAGGTAAGGCTCCTTCACATCCTTAACCTCCCATGCTTTGGTAGAGGTCTAGAGGCTCTTTGAGGGGAGACCCTCAATTTCAGGTTTAAGGTTCAGCTGGCTCAAAAGGGAGGTTTCTCCACATAGAGAGGGTTCTCCATTCAGGATGGACACTTCTTTTTCTAAAGATTGTTCTAAAGAAGCTGCAAATGGCCAGCGGCCTGTCACCACTCCTGCAGCTTTTCTGTACAAAAATTATGTACCAAACACTTGCAAGTTCCTTATCACCTGTATCCAGATCACTAGAGATGATCTAAAATTACACTGGCTACAATGGGACCCTTTGCTATTTCCAAATTGGTTTATTTGTGCAGTTAGAAAAGAGATGTCACACCTCTCAAATACTATGGGAAGCATATTTTAATTTTTTGAGTCTTATAAATAAGATGAATAATCCTTTACTGCCTCTTCAAAATAATTAAATAAAAAACCATACCAGATTGGAGAGTGTCAGCTGCACCAGTGACTGTGCTAGCCAAACAAACCCAAATCTGCTGCTCCTCTCTCTTCTCTCGCTGAGCTCCCTATTTCAACTCCCCTGAAATTCCTGATATAAAATGAAGCAAGTGCAAATGGATAGACTTTGAGGTAATCTGAAATTATAATGGCCATTCTGGGGAACCTTTGTTTCAGGCAAGTCCACCTTACGGGTCACCTTAAAAGAGAGGATTCAAAACCTCTCACAATGAAATGCATTCTTTGCTCAATATGCAGAAGCTTCTACAAGACAAAATGACTTCAAAAACAGCTCTAAAAAGGATCCTTATGGCAAAAAGAAAGAATCTTTAGTAAAAATCTTTCACCACCTGAGCAGGTCCATCAGTTCATAAAATGAATCAGTGAGAAAATGTCAGAACACTTACAGTAATAAATGTAAATTAATTCTATGCAAACTGTCTACACTGATGCTGAGAGAATGCAGGCAAATCAGCAGAAGCCTCTTTGAAAGATAAGCAGTGGAATTCTCATCAGAGCTTTCTCTTAATATGGAAGGATTTACTGTAACTTCTTGTTTTTCAAACTATGATCAAAGACCATTGATAAATTATGAATAACATTTATTTAAATAGAAAACATTGTTAAGTGGATAATATATATCTTCGAAAATTTTATCTATAATACACAGATAAGATTATAAAATTTATATATTTAAATAAAAGAAAATAACTTCACAAAATACAAAATGGAATGCATGTATGGCATATACTAAAAACAGGAAATACATGTCAGTTTGTTAAATTTTTACTTCAGTCACTTATATGATCTTATATACATATATATATAAAAACATATATATATATAAGTATATGCTAGAGTATAATAATACAGTACATTTCTTGCTATGGAATGATCCAATATGTTTGAAAGCCACTGCTCTTACACCACAGTAAACTGAGCAACAGAAGGGTCTATGCAGCCAGATGGAAAGGCCAACACAAGGACAACCACCCTCTCTGTCCTGTTCACAAACAATGATGTATACACACAATGATAACTCCTCAAGGCCAAGCTGTAATCACTCTCTGATAGGCTCAAACTCTGTTGCCATGTCTTTTCAGATTTACAGCCAGACAATCAATCTTTACTTAAAAGAACTTCCCCCATTTCTTATAACTACTTGCAGAGCTGAACATTCTGAAGGTGGCTTCCCAGATATTTATAGCTCTGCCATCAGTTTAGAAGTTGTTCCATCCTTCAAATCTTTATTCTGCCTACCCAACCTAGAGCAACCCGCTTCAGCAATAATGTGGGGATCTTGTTGCCTCTGCCTAATCTATCATTCCTGGTTCGGCAAAGCAACGTCAGGATGAACCTACGGACACAAATGAATCTCATACTGTATATTCCAAAAACCGTATGGTTTATCTTAACTATATTACATAGAAGGAGTTAATATTCACTTAATCTAATGCATAGGCACTTACACTATCCTCTAGGAGTAAAATCTGTACTTATTTTCTAACAACTGCCTTCATCATTCCTTTTCTAGATAAACTTTCTAACTTTTGAAATTGAGAAAACGACTGTATATGAAAAGTAGACAATGGATATGTTTTCAATAAGAAGAAATAAACAATGGAAATATTTTTGTTTGTTTTGTTAAGAAAGATAAATTTGTCCTCAAGCACTAGGAAAAGAAAAAGGAAAGAAGGCATGCGAGAAATTCTTAATGTAAAAAGCAAGTGACCGAAGGTTTGTGGAAGTAAAACCCTGAGTAAAGAGTTTGCTGCATGGTCAAATTGGCTAAGATTAAAATGAATTCAATTAGGTAACTTTTAATATCAAAAGCAAGCTGATACAAAAAATTAAAATTTGGCTTTCTTAAAAGGCTAATTTACTTCAACTTTTAGCCTGCTCTTACTAAAGACATTATGAAAGGTCCTTCTTTACCTTTGAGTAAGTCTACCTAAAAGACAGAAAATCTATATTTTGTTAAAATTATTTCCTATACTTAAAAAGCCTGAGATCTATTAGTGTTTTATTTTAAAATAACAGTTTAACTCTCGTTTGTCTTTGACATCTTCTCTTGTCACCTTGATTGAATGGATAACTAAGCAATGTTTCCTATTTGACCAAATGTTTTAAATAAACTCTTTTGATATTTCTGACAAACTTCCCCCAAGGTTCAAATCCTGAGTAAAGTCTTTCTTTTGACTTAAAAACAAACTTTGGGAATTTCCAATGGGGCATGGGACTTCTCAAAGAATTTGTTCTCTCTTTCTATAAAGAGGGACATACTAAACTAATTAGACTTATTTGGTATGTTAAACTACATGAGAAGCATTATCAAATAAGAAATGACAATAAGCCTTCTTTGGGTTATGTCTCTGTAAGTATATAAGTATTCCAGAAATTATGTGAAATTCCTAGAAATCTAATATGTCTTGGTATGAAATGTTGCCTGTCATCAAAATTGAGGCTCACACTAAATATCTGGAAAGTGCACTTAGCCAAATTTCATGCAAACGCAGCCATAACATAATCTATAAAGGTTATGACACATGTGGATGAAACCCATTCTGCTTCTTTTATAAAAAAAGAAAAAATTTGACCTCATTGCCAGACTTTTGCCATCCTGATGTCCTTGTAACACTGCATCAGACTGCTCCTGAATCAGAAAATTAAGATGAGTGAACAGTAGCTATAAATTAAACATTCAGGGCTGTGGGAAAACCAAGATGGCCACTTGTTTTTTTCTTGGATCCCTGGCAAAACCCCATTTTTTCATTTTTACATTCCTTCACCCACCAGAGTAAATTAAGAAAAAACTATTTCTGTCCCCAGAGGCCTCAGAACTACTCCCTCAGGGTTGTTTGAGCACATGCAGCTGGATTTCATTCAAATGTTACCTAGTATGTGTTACCATTATGTTCCTGTTATTGTATGTATGTTAAAGCCCTCCCTTGCCAGAAAGCTGATAACCTCACTATGGCAAAGAAATTACTAGAAGATGTTTTTCCCACTTGGGGTATACCTTCTAGTCTCCAGTGAGCGAGGCAACTCATGTCACTGGGCAAATCATACAAACATTAATGAAAACCTTTTAAACTTCTTGGACTTTTAAAACTTCTTGGTTCCTATCATAACCATAAGCCAAAGCTGAGAAATCTAATGGAATAAACTGGATTCAAGCAGAAGAAATATTAAATTATATGGAACTACAAGAACTGAGGAAGATGCTCTAATATTTTATTTTTCCAGATTTAAGAACTCTTTTCTCTTAAGCTAACTATGACTTATAGCTATTTGTGAGCAGAAGTGAAGCATTTGTCTTTTTCTCCCTACCTGATCCCTCCAGAATTTGGAAGCTGTAGATAAGTGAGTATTCTTATTTTCTTGGCAATACAGTTGTTTGTGCTAAGTTCAATAAGACTCTGTTCTCCCCAAGGCAGTGAAACAACTGGAAACATTATTACCAAGGCTTTGACTGGAATTTCATATTTGCTAAAACATGTATAGACTCTGATATGACCAAACGGTTTTAAGGAACGAGGAGTGACTTTATGGAACACATAAAGCCACTTGAAAATATTGGCCTGATACTGTGTTTACAGAGTGCCCAGCAACCTTACCAGGTGAGAAAAGAAGGTCACTTCCTTGGCAGGTACAAGAACCCCAGAATAACGTAGGGACATCGAGAAGAGAAGAATTCACTCAAACCTGCAGGTATTGAAGGTGGAGTCTGACAAGTCCTTGGCTTAGCTTTCCTGGCCTCGAGAAGCCTTTAAAGTTCAATCTGAGATTCCTCATAAAAATTTTCACCAAAGCAGATTTAAAGGAGCCCATGATTGTTACTCTTGCTGTACTTATGTAAATAATTGGGCCGAGTTTATTAAAACTAGACTTATTTTGCAAACCAATGAATCTTAATTTGGCTATCTTTGGTTAAAAAAAGAGGGTGATTTTAGAGAAAAAAATTATGTTTCAATAGAAACTACAGTACACACTTGTGGATATTAGATTCTAGTTCCGTTAATTGTCTTTGAGGTTTTTGTTTTCTATCTGTAAACTCAACTGGATCCTGAATTCTTCAAGTTTCTTCAAATATCTGGTACAAATCTTCAAACTACTATTTTCGATTGTGTCCATCCTTTTCACTTTCAATCATTAAGAACTGAAACCACTCCTTTTCTTGAAGCCCTGCAAACTGAAGGTGGATAACTTGATACAAACTTATGAGAGAGCACCGCAACAGCTCATGTTTAGACAATCTTCATGCCTCTTGCTGTATAAGCCACTCAAAAGGTTTACCTGAACAGCCAATGACACCATCAGAGACATTTCAAACTGCAAAAGATGATTCGACCCTGACATCTAGAAATCATCTTGACTGGCTATCCCTTGAGCTCAGAAAGTGGTTTATAATTTGCTCCAACCATTAACCTTGTTTCTCTAGACATGCTTCTACTTACTTACCTGGTCACTTGCTTACACAATATAAGCCTAACCTTGGGAGATCCTTCCTATGTCCTAGAGATGATTCAAAAGACCCAGAGGGAACTTACATTAAGGAACTAGACACTGTCAGATGTTCCTCCGCGCCACATTTGTCATGGAGACTGGGTCCCATTAAAATCCTGGAAGCACAAGCACCCAGAACATCAACTTCATCCCCACTTGATGGGACCATACAAGAAACACCACAGGAATGAGAACTATGCTATAGAAGAATTATCACAACTGGGATCACTCAAACCTTGACTGGCTTCATACTCAGTCTAGACTGACTTCTCCAAATGGACAAGTGAACCTCTGACAGACCACAAGTTGATGTTCAGAAAATGATCTCCTAAAGGCAAGTAATAAACGATTCCCAGGTTCTTACCTTACTTGTTGGACTATTAGACAGTAGGCTATTTGGCTACATTAGATTTCACTTGAGTTTCCAGGCCCTAACCTCGAATGGTTTACAGGACTCATGCCCTGGATTTCCCAAAGATTGAGGTCCATTACAGAAGGGATACTAAAATTTGGGCTATTTTGCTACTATCCACAGTTGTCTATATACCTATAAAATATAGATTTAAGTGTTGTTCTAAAGAAATTGATCAGAGTACTAAAATATTAGTCATGTAAAGCATACCTTGCTCTCCCCAGCTGGCATCCAAAAACATTTTAAAATAAAAGTACAACAATTTCACTCCTCTGACCTGGTCTTTGCTCTTTTATAGCAGGAAGTTGCTAGAGTGGTCTTAGGCACCATTCCCCAAGACTGAGGAAGGATCATAAGACAGTGTGGATTGAAATGAAAATGAAGAAGCTAAAATTTTCCCTTCATTAGGGTGAAACCCTGCCTCTTACCCACAAGGCTGATGTGGGAAACTAACCAAAGTTTCTGAGCTTGTTTTACAGAACAGGAAGACTGCTGAGAGAGCGACTTGCTGACAGCCCCCCCCCCACCCCCCCACCCACCCCACCCCCACCTTACTAAATAGTGCAGCGGTGTCTGGATGCTACCTCACTGCTGGCAACCCACATGATGCTGGCTCAGGCCACCACCTACATTCAGCGCATGCCACCCTCTGGAGCCTCCTATGTGGGACTAGATGGAACCCAAGCAGCCGAGAGGGTACTTAGGCATCAAACAACCTTAACACTCCCTGAATTGATCAAAAGTGGTGACCTGGCAAACCTATGATCAAGAGGAGGAAATAATAAAAGAGAGATAAAAACAGGGCCAGAGTGGACATGATGGTTACCATGACCACCTCAAGGCTGAACTATGGGCAGAAATAGAAAATTACATTTTAACCTTGATTGTCACCAGATGGCTAGAAAACAATGCAGTTTTTTCCTGCAGTTAGGACACTGAGAAAGCCCTGAGCATGAGCTAACTATAGCTGGAAATGGTGACCAATCAGAACTGGATTCAGCTGTAACCTTGCCTACTCTGCACTTTTTGCCTTTAAAAATCAGTCACCCCCAAACCAGGGGAAAGCCCAGCTATTAACTTGCAGGTTGAGATGTACTTCCCCAGTTTGCAAACCTTTTAATAAAGACTCTGCTTTCTTTAAAACTTATCTTTGCCTAATAAAGCTACTCATTTTGGTTAACATCTTTTCAGCTGGCTGTTCATCTATATTCTTTATAATGAACTGGTAAACATGTTTCTCAGTTCTGCAAGCCACTATAACAAATTAATTGAACAAAAGGAGGGAGTTGTAGGAACCACCAATCTATAGCTAGTCAATGAGAAGCACAAATAACCACCTGGACTTGCCATTAGTATCCAAAGTAGGGGCAGTCTGATCAAACTGAGCCCTTAACCTGTGGGATCTAATGCTATCTCCAGGTAGACAGTGTCAGAATTGAGTTAATTCCTTAGTGTTGTTGAAAAACACACATATTGTGAATAATAAAAGTGTTTTGTCTCTACTACATTTGTGGAGACGATTTGAGGGTTGGGACATTTTATTTCCCCAATAGTCACCATGACACCTGTCTGCTGACACCAAACCGCAATCACCTATCTCATCCATACCTAGTGTACAAGATTATGGAAGAGGGTGATAAGTTTAACGGTATCAGAGATTCAATAAGCCACATCTAGGACGTGACAAATTCTAATAAGCTTATGAATCATCAACTTCAACAAATAAATAATAATAATTAAAAAGACAAGTTGAAACTATAGATTGAAACTTGAAACACAGCTACTGACCACCATCAGGATACACTTCAATCCTAATTACAATTAATCTGATTTAAAAACCAGACACATTTTTCAGAAAACTGAGCATTGATAATTTATATTTAAAATATTTTTGTGTGATAGTTATTGGAGTTACAAAGTAGCCCTTACATTTTAAACATGTATTCTCAATGCATTCTTATGCACTGAATTATCATGTCCGATTAAACAACCCACTAGTATATGTGAGAGTAGATGAAACAAGAAGGGCCATGAAATGATGAATAATGGTAGACGACTAGGGAAGGGTTCATGTGGCTTCATAATACAGTGTTTTCCATTTTTGTACACATGTGAAAAGAGCCATGACAAAAGACAGACTTAACTATCTTAGTCAGTCTGGGGTGCTATAACAAAAGACCACAGACTGGGTGGCTTAGAAATTGAGAAATTTATTTCTCACAGTACTGCAGGCTGCAAGTCACAGATCAGGGTGCCAGCATGGTCAGGTCAGCCTTCTTTGGGGTCACTGACTTCTTGTTGAGTCCTCAACATGGTGGAAGGGCTTGGGTATCTCTCTGGAGCCTCTGTTATAAGGCATGGATCCCATTCATGAGGGTTCCACTCTCATTACTTAAGCACTTCCAAAAGGCCCCACCTCCTAACATCATCACCTTTGTGGGTGAGGATTTCAACATGTGAATTTGGGGGGAACACATTCGGACCACAGCAGTGTCACTGTATCATAACTTTATTTGCTAAGAATGAAATAAAAAAGGGCAGGAGGGTACTTCTGGTTTCCAGTCCAACATGTAAGAAGCTGGAAGTTGCCGATCCATCCTAACAAGTAAAAAGATGAACAATCTGGAAAAATAAATAACTTCTCTTAGATTCCTAAAAGAAGTGCAGTCACAGGGCAAACCACTGTTCCTAGACTGGAGAGACCAACAGGCAAATACAGAGAATCACAACTTACTGAAGAAGAAACCCACAAATGGAAACCATGGCAGGAGCCAGAGCCAGGGTGGACAAACCTGAACTGTAATGGACAAATTGCTGGAGGCTCAGTGAGGACAAGTCTGAGGGCTGAAAACTCTGGGGGAACCAGTCACAGTGAGAGCCCAACACTTTCTCTGAGTTTTACTCCCTAGAGTTCTACCTGGTTGTCACAGTGACTACTGGAGAAAAACCCTGTTGTGCTTTCAGCAGGGGGAAAGAAAAAGGAACCTTCTTCAAGTATGCCAAAGCCTTCTGTTCTGTACAAAGTCTGCCCCCAGGAGAAACTAAGCAGACCCTAACTTCCTCAGGTTTTATCAGAGCCTGAGTGACCTGGGACAAGGGAAATATCCAAACTCACGTCAGATCTACTTTATAAAAGACAGAGGAGAAAAAAAACCCAACCAACTCTAGCCCCCTCTAACCATGCAGTCCCATCTAAGGCTGAGTGGGGACTGAAAGACACATGTGAAGTACACAGACCAGAAGCACAAACTCACCAAAAGACTGACATCTGTTATATGTCAACTAAAAAGGTTAAAAATTAAAGAAAATGAAACTTTATACTACAAACAAACTTCCTAAGCTTGGAAATATACTCCTAAAGAACTCATAGGTTAAACAGAAAACGACAGTTCAAAAAACACGAAAAACAAAAAACTGAGACCCAATCATAAGACAATCTAGCACTTTCCCTCTCCCCACACTTTAACACCACATAATGAAAGAATTATCTACAGCAGTTCCTTTTATCCAGTACATCATGCCTAACTACCAAGAAAAAATAAGGCATAATAAAACTTAAAAAAAAACAAAAACAAAAAACGAAGATACAGAGCAAGCGTCAGAACCAAGCCAGGGCCAGGAGTTTAAAATAATTGTGAATGACATGCCAAGGACGCTACTGGATAAACACAACACACAAGAACAAATGGGCAATATAAACAGAGAAGAAAATTCTACAACACACCCAAAAGAAATGCTAGGGATCAAAAACTGTAACAGAAAGGAAGAATGCTTTCGATGGGCTTCTCAGTAGACTGGACACAGCTAAGAAAAGACTCTGACTTGACGATATCTCAACAGAAACCTCCAAACTGAAAAAAAACAAAGACTGAAAAACAAAACAGCCACCCAAGAACTGTGGGACAACTACAAATGCTATAAATTATGAGTAACAGGAAGAACTGAAGAAAGAGATAAAAGAACAGAAGAAATTAAATCAATAACTAACAGCCTTCCAAACCAGAACGCACTAGACTCCAATGGGTTCACTAGTTTATTCTAATAAACATTTAAGAAAGAAATTATACCAGTTCTTTACAATCTCTTTCAGAGGACCGAAGGAGAGGGAATAATTTCCTAACAGGTTCTAAGAAATCAGCATCGCCCTAATACTCACACAAACCAAACAAAGTAAAGGTCACTTCAGACCAATATCTGTCATAAACATACATGCAAAAATCCTCACCAGCAAGATACCACTTCACACCTATTAGAATGGCCAAGCTCTGGAAAAATGACAGCACCAAATGCCAGTGAGGAAGGGGAACAACAGGAACTCTTACTCATCACTGGGGAGAATAGTACAGGCACTTTGGAAGATACTTCAGCAGTTTCTTACAAAACTAAACATGCTCTTACCATACAATCCAGCAACTGTGTTCCTTGGTATTTACCCAAAGGAGCTGAAAACGTGCCCACACAAAAGCCTGCACACAACTGTTTACAGCAGCTTTAGTCATAATTGCTAAAACTTGAAAGCAACCAAGAGCTCGTCTTCAGGTGAATGGATATATGGTGGTACATTCAGACAACAGAATATTATTCAGTTCTAAAAGAAATGTGCCATCAAGCCATGAAAAGACATGGAGGAACCTTAAGTGCATATCACTAAGTGAAAACAGCCAATCTGAAAAGGCTACATACTGTATGATTCCAACCATATGGCATTCTATAGAGACAGTAAAAAGATCGGTAGTTCCCAAGTAACACAGGGGCAAGGGAGAGATGAACAGGCAGAATACAGAGGGATTTTAAGGCAGTGAAACTACTCAATGAGATATAATGGTGGATACATTTCATTATAAATTTGTTCAAACTTAGAATGTACACCAGCAAGAGAGAACCCCAATATGAACTACGGACTCTGGGTGACAACAATGTGTCAATGTAGGTTCATCAACTCTAACAAATGTATTACTCTGCTGGGGGATGTGATAATGGAGGAGGCCATGCATGTGTGAGGACAGGAGGTATATGGGAAATCTCTACCTTCATCTTAATTTTGCTCTGAACCTAAAACTGTGCTAAAAAAAGGAAGTGCTTACATTTTAAAAATTAAAAATGTAAATATGAAACAAAGCAAAACAAACAAAACACTGGACAGAGAGTTAGGAAGCCTGGGTGTTACTTCCAATCCTGATACTAACTAGTTGTGGAAGTCACTTCCCCTCCCTGGGTCCTGATTGACTTCCCTGTGAAAGAAGGCTAAGGGACCTCATGACATCTAAGGTTTTTTCCTATTCTAACTTGTTTGGTTAATATTGTTTTTCTTTTTTTGTTTTGCTAGTGGTGAGGAAGATTGGCCCTGAGCTAATATCTGTGGCCAATCTTCCTCTATTTTGTATGTGGGACACCACCACAGCATAGCTTGATGAGAGGTGTGTAGGTTCACACCTGGGATCTGAACTGGCAAACCCCAGGCTGCTGAAGCAGAGCGCAAGGACTTAACCACTACGCCACCAGGCCAGTCATAACTGTTTCTTTCAATTTACACCTACCAATGGCCCTCAGAACCTTTGTAGGATATTGTATATCATATCAAATAAAATGGAATAATATGGCTACACATACACACACAAACAAGTATTTTCTATTAAAATCAAGAGTAAAAAAGATTACGAAGTGGTAAGTGTTGCATATTTGTTTTTTAAACTGCTTAATTCAGACATGACTGATTTAAACTGCTCATACTTAAAATATACATTTTGATGTTTACACGCTTGAAGTATTGAAACTAAAAGTTTCCTTCTGCCCTTTTAAATTTATCCTTCTCACCATATGAAGTAACTCATAATAGGACATGTTCCACCCTTTGTAATGGCTATTTTCAAACATATCAAAAATGGAAAAGCTTTAGGAAATCATTATTTTGTCAATATTTATCCATTTACGGTTGTTCTTGTTTCATCTCTCCCTACACACTAGTGGTTGATCTTATTTATAATCCCAGACATCATGTCATTCCACACATAATGCCTTCAAAATGTTTCTACAATGTAAAGGCTCTTATACAACTTCAATAACTTTGTCACATAGTCAAAATATTTAAAACTATGATAAATTGTTGTAAGTGCTGAATTTTGTCAGTTGTAGTCCTTAAAGCAGATTGACTGCAATCTGAATGCAAAATTTATCCTTAGGCAATTATTACATGTGTCCAGCAAATCTTTTAACCTATATGTACCATTGACCACTTTTTAATTCTTCAGTTCATGAAGCTGGTAACCATTTCTCCACTAGAATTTGCCACAATCCAGATTTGGCTTGTTGATTCCTCATCCTGTTTGACACACCCACCATGCCACAATATTTCTATACTAGCTATGCTAAACATCTTGAAACATCAGAGAAACGCAATTAAAGCCACAGTGAGATACTGCTACACATCCACTAAAAGGGCCAAAATTTTAAGAGTAACAGTAGCTACTTAGCAAAAATATGGAAGAACTGGAACTCTCATATACTGCTGACAAGAACACAAAAGGGAACAATCATTTTAGATGACAATTTGGTGTTTCTTAAGTTATACATTCACCTACACTCTGACTCAGGTACTGCACTTAAGATATTAACATGAGAAAGGAACCATATCAATATCCAATTTCTGCAGAGTTTTATCTGCAATAGCCCAAACTGGAAACAATTAAAACTACCCATACATAAAGAGATACATTGATAGAAAATTCTTTTCAACTACAAAATAAGAATGAACTACTCATATAAGCACTAGTGATGAATTTCAAAATAAATGTCACATGAGGGTACCCAAGGGAAAAAAAAAGACTAAACACTTTATGATTTCAGTCATATAAAATTCTAGAAAATGCAAACTAATCTATTGTAATGAAAAGCAAATCAGTCGCTGCCTGGAGAACAGACTGAAGGTCACAAGGTAAATATGGGGGTGATGGAAAGGTTTATCATCATGACTGTATGATGGTTTCATGGGTTTATATGAATGTCAAAAATTATCAAATGGCACAGGTTAAATATGAATAGTATACTTCATATCATTTATCTTACTAAAACTTTAACAATATGGTTCAAATTAAAAGTCTGGATTTCCTTTAGAAAATCAGGTTTGGTAACCATCCTGACTCCATTGTCTCTCTCCTCATGAGAGAAGCACTTGCCTCAGTAGCAGCAAAAATAGTTGAGCCACGAAGTCTGTTTCACCTCATTCAACAGGAATACTGGCTGGGTCATAAGACCACATGCAGGACTAAGAGATCTCCCTTCTCTCGTCCCTTGTTTTCCTGCCTCTGAGGCAATGGCCTTAACTGAACAGCCCAGAGAGCCCACAGGAATCCACAAAACCTTTAGAGTATTTTCTCTGACAAGGCCCTCACTGACACAAGATACACAGTTCTGGAGATCCTGAGAATTTCTCTAGCTGCTTATCCTTCACAGCCATACTGACTAAACATTGTGGACGACCTTTAAAGAGAGACACTATTCTGTGACAGTCTCCTGCACTATTAATCCAGTGTTTCTGTAACAGTTCTCATTCCCCTGGCCCTTATAGTCTCAAAAACAGTGATGTTACCCTACAGATTTCAGGAACTCTGAACCCACAAAATATCACGGCATCCGAGTTACAAATTAGGACCACAGAACCCTGCAGTCTTTCCTTGAAGGCTTTGAGCAACAATGCAAACGAGGCTAGAGAGGCATTTTCTGCCATCACACTGTCCCCCCTAGGCACACAAAGTTTGGGATTCCAACCAAAGCTGTTCATCCCTTCACTTTAGCAAACCCAGTTAATTTCAAACCATCCCATACAGTAAACAGAACTCCCAAGATTAAAGGTGGCTGAAACAATAAGACCTTTATTATCAGACAAACAAGAGCAATGGGAGGCAGACTATTCTCAGGTTGGTTATTTGGAAACTAGAAAATTCCATCACTAGAGTCTCATGAGACCAATAATATCCTGAAAAATGTAGTCCATCTTTCCAAATCACCAACAGAGTCCTCTAGGCCAAAAGTGGGTAAGGTCTACGCCCTAACTCAGCAGAGGAGAAAAAAATTGGGCAAAGTATAAATGCTCAGGCTACTCACGAATTGTCCCGCAAAGGGGGGAGAACACTTGTCTTTATGTCCCTGAAGACCCTGAGAAGGATGAATGTTGCCCACTGTGGGCACCTACCAGGTGGAAGAGGTAAAACGGCCTCTGCTACAGAAGTGGTAGTGACATAAATCTGGCAATGGCCCTGGTCAGGTTAAAAAGTGCAATGCAGCTCCCACATACCTGGAATTTACGTGGACGTTTGGATAGATGAGGGTTCAATACAGGTAAACGGCACCTTCCTAAGGGCCCTCCTTCAGTGCTGTTGCACTGAACAAGGAAATAGTATATACCCGTACATTTATGGTAGTTCTCTCACTTGAAACTTGTGGCATCCAATGAGGCAAGTCCTTCAGCTGAAAGCTTTTTTACATTCACTGCACTTATGAGGCTTTTCTCCACTGTGAAGTCTCTGGGGTGTAATGAAGTTAGACTTGGCTTAAACGATTTCCCACATTTGCCACACTCATTAGGGCCTTTGTCCAATGTGAAGTTATAGTGTTTAGGAGCCTGGTATTGTAGCTAAATTCCCCACATTCAAATACTCATAAAGCCTTTCTCCAGTTTGAACACTCTAGTGATTACTGAAATTGGAGCTGTGGCTAAACAATTTCCCAGATTCACTGCATTCATCAGGCCTTTATCCAGCATGAACTCTTCGATGTTTAATGAGACCAGAGCTGTCGCTAAAAGATTTCCCACATTCACTGCACTCATAAGGCCTTTCTCCAGTGTGAACTCTCCTGTGTTTAATAAGGCTGGAGCTTTGAGTAAACGATTTCCCACATTGACTGCACTCATAGGGCCTTGATCCAGTGTGAACTCTCTGGTGTTTTAAGAGACTGGAGCTGTAAGTAAAGAACTTCCCACATTCACTGCATTCATAAGGCCTTTCTCCAGTGTGAACTCTCCGATGCTGAAGAAGCGCAGAGCTTTGGCTAAATGATTTCCCACATTCACTGCATTTATAAGGCCTTTCTCCACTATGAACCCTACGGTGCTCAATGAGGCTGGAGTTTTGAGTAAAGGATTTTCCACATTCACTGCACTCATAGGGCCTTGATCCAGAGTGAACTCTCTGGTGTTTAATGAGACTGGAGTGGTAGGTAAAGAATTTCCCACACTCACTACACTCATAAGGCCTTTCTCCAGTGTGAACACTCTGGTGTTGAAGGAGTGCAGAGCTTTCACTAAAGGTTTTCCCACATTCACTACACTCATATGGCCTTTCTCCAGTGTGAATTCTCCTGTGTTTAATGAGGTTGGATTTGTTGCTAAATGATTTTCCACATTCATCACACTCGTGAGGCCTTGCTCCTGTATGAACTCTCCGGTGTTGACTGAGGCTAGAGCTTTGCCTAAAGGATTTCCCACACTCCCCACACTCATAAGGCCTTTCCCCAGTGTGAACTCTCCAATGGTCACTGAAGCTGTAGCTCGTGCTAAAAGATTTCCCACATTCGCTGCACATGTAGTTTTTTTCTCTAGTGAGGACTCTCTGGTGCTGAACAAGTGTGTGTTTGCAATCAAAGTCTTTTGTGCATTCTCCAGAGGTGTACTGAGTGTTTCCCTTATGAAAGGCTGCCCCACATTCAGTTCTCCTATTTGACTTTTCCCTGGTGTGTGTGGCCTGACACTGGAGAAATCCTGAGCTAGCCACGATGTCCCTCACAACCTCCTCACAGGAAAAGGGCTTCCCTGACACACAGAATTTGTAGTCCTTCACAAATGAGGCTCTGCCCATGTTGCTTCTGAAGCACTTCTCTCCAGTGTGCTGCTTCTGGGGCTGAAGTTTTGCACTGAAATACAACTGTTTCTCACATGCCCCCATCCTGTACAGCTTCTGCCAACAATGTGTTTCCTGGTGCTCAGTCAAGTGGAAAATGTCTCTCAATTCCGGGCCACACATTTCACAAGGCTGGGCATTCTGGGGAGACACACCTGCCTTGGGAGTCCTGATCTGTGACACTCCTTGTACAGAAATGCTCTGCTCAGCTGGTGTCTCCTCATCTTCTGCTCCATGCCAACAATCTGAAAGAAAGAAAGGCTGGTAAAGTGACTGGTGACTTTGGTGGGAAGGGGCAGTTACTGCCCAAGTGTGTGTCTAACAAACCCAGGAACCAGTCCACAGGATTGTTTGCAAGATCAGGGAGTTGCTTCAGGTTGAAGATGGGGCTGCTCAGCAGTACTGGGCTATAAAGAGGACAAAATGGGAGAGGCCTCATGAGCTGAAGGACACAACCATCAGCATGGCATCAGAGAGGACAGACAGGGTCTACAATTCATTCCTCTGCAAACAACTTTTCAAAGGAAGTTGTCTGCTGGTGACACATGAACACTGCGTAGAAGGGCAAAACCCAAGAAAACACAACTATAACAGAGCAGTTGGTGCTCAAGGACTGTGTAAAGATATGTGCACACCTCATGACACAATACATAATGGCAAATGTGGAAAGCACTGCAGATAGAGTGGTGAGAATAATGGATGAGACATGGAGTCCAGAGATGTGAGATTAACTCCAGGCCGGAAGTAAGACGAAGTGACAGGCAACACAAATAACAAATGGGCAAAGTGTCAAGAAAGGGGAAGGAAAGACAGAAATGGAGTGTGGCCACTGGCAATGGCATCAAAATACTAGTCAAACAGAATGTTTCTGTCTGAGGTGAATACATGTCCTCTTCCAGGGCTACTCTGCAGGGCCAGGCTCCTTCTGAGCCATTTTGCTGTGGGCTGGATTCATGTACATCCTGAGAACCACCGTGAGCTCCCCAACCCAACCCCACTCCCTCAATGAGCAAACACACGGCACCCTGATGACACAAGTATAGAGGGAAAGACAGGACAGACGAACAGCCAGCACTAGTCCAGAACAACTCAGCACATGACAGCCCGAAAGAAAGAAAACTAAGCATTATTCAGAGAACTTCGGAAGAGGGTCTTGCAAGAACAGCCCAGGGTCCATGTGAGTAGTGAATATGTCAGTGATGGCAATTCCTGGTAGAGGCAGGCATGAGGAAATGTCAGCTTGGGGAAGGAAGTAGACCTGGGATGCAGAGGTGCCTTGCATCTGGACAAAGTGACCCAGTCAGGGAGAAGGCAAGTAAGGTGGGATCCTTTAGGGTGACTACAAGATTCCTGTCCCTCCATCCTTCCCTGCAACTTAGCAGGGAAGCTTGTGTTGGGCCTGTTCATGGAAGGAGAGGGCAGTGTGCACACCTCAGGCTTACTAACCAAGCACTTACCCAGGAAAGTGAGGGACAAAGCAGTGCCCATGGTCCTGTGTGAGGAAAGAGCTCCCCTGGGGAAAGAAGAAGGGCAGAACATAGGTCAGGGCACAAGGGTGAGTGTGAGGGCCTTACCCAGGGAGGTTATCAGTGCCAAGTTCTTCAGCATCACATCCTGGTACAGGCATCTCTGAGCCTCATCAAGGAGACTCCACTCCTCCCAGGAGAAGTACACGGCCACATCTTCAAAGGTCACACTGCCCTGGCATGGAGACAGATGAAACCATAAACAGTCCCTCTCCCAAGAACCCACAAGCCCTTCCCCATCCATCTATTCCACGCCCACCCACCTCCCAATCTCCCCATCTCAGAGGAGAAACCAGGTGCTAGTGCCATGGGTGCTACTGCTTGTCTCCTCACGGGCTCACTCATCACAGGGTCCAGCCACCAGCAAGAAGAGGCAGACAGATTGTCTGACTTGTGGCAGGTGGATGTCTAACTTGTGGACCTGGCATGAAGGGATCTACCCAATCATGCCAGGCTATTCTGCTGGTGTGGCCAAGGTCATGTAACTCTCAATAACAAAGCCCTGGGGTCATGAGGCATACTTCTTCTCCAAGTACACATAATTCTTGAGACAGCCACACGCCTATGGTCACAACCACCTCACTGTCCCACACCACTGGGATTGCCTTGGCCTTTCCACATGTTACTTATGTTTTAATCATCTCCTCTTCACCTCACTGCTGAGGGTGGCATTCCCATCTTAGGATTATGGGGATGGCCAAACACATGACACCTGACCTGAACAGAAGAGATGGACAGCAGTTTATTAATCACATGTATTCACAGCCTGGGAGAGGACAGCACACCCCACACAGGGTCACGTGGGGGCTGCACTCTGAAAGACTAAAGAATCAGAAGCTGTAGGAGGCAAGCTTTATAGGATCAAGAGAGTGGAGTACCTCCTGATTCCTGTGAGAGGATGTGATTGGCTTCTTTTCATAACTCCCTGGGATGGCAGGAACTGAAACCCATACAGAGGACTAACCAGGAACTGCACCTGGTCCCTCTGATGAAAAAGTTGTTTGACGAGGAGACAGCAGCAGCAGCAGCAGCAGCAGCAGCAGAGTGGGGAGAGGACCATGTACCCTGGCCATTTCAGGCTCTCCAGCTTTCACCAGATGTCAAGGCAGCACATGATATTGGGCCCTAATCTGAGGACTCACACTACAACTGGGTGACAGAATCCAGAGTATGCTTGGAAAATTCCAACAGGATCCAGTACTACCCTAGACCTACCATGCTTTCCGCTAGTGGTGGCCACCCAAATTCCTTCTGGGAAGGCCTCCCTGCCTGGCTCCGTTCTCTCCCTTGGACTTAACCACACAGAACCATACATGGATCTCTGATACCCATGGTCCTCTTCTGCTCCTGTGCTGCACTTATGTCCCCTCAGCAGTCACAACCTTCCTCTGTCCACCTAAGCCTCATTCAATGCCAAGCCTCACTGGTGGCCAACCCCAGGCCTGGTGACTCTCACAGGTGACCATACCTGCAGGTCACAGATGACTTTATTCTCCAGGCTGATTGCACTACCCAGCCCACCAAAGTTCTCACAAAATTCTGGTGGAGTTCAGAGTGGTGAATAAGCACCAGCTCAGGCCTGAGTGTCATCTTGCCTTAATTACTCCTAAGCTTCTGCATCCACCTCATGTTCACTCTTCCATTGGAAACCTTGGCCACCTGCCAGACTATCCTGTCCCTGACACTCTCCCTTCATGGCCACTTACCTCCCTTACCTCTGTTTGTGAAGTCCAGTGCCATCACCTAGGTACCCAAGCGAGTGATCCAGTCGTGAGTCCCTAACCTCTCCCTATTCCTGGCACCCTAATAGCTTTACCATCGTAACCAGAAGACTGCTCCTCCTAAATGTGATCCACTGCTCACTCACCTTGGTCCACATGGCAGCCATGACATTTTAGAAGTCTCCATTCTCAAACTCTCCTCAGATTTCCAGACCTGTGTGTTTAGCTGGTCACTTAATGACTCCACTTAGTGCTCTGTGAAACATCTCAGAAACTCCTGACAGCTACCCTGAATATCACTCCTACTACCAACTTCCTCATGTCAACTGATGGAGCTTCCTTTCCCACAGCTGCTAAGAAAAACCCTAGGAACATCCCTGAACCCTGTTTCACTCCCTCACCGTTCACATCAGAAGACACAGTTGTCACTTTTTAAAACACACATCCAGACTCCAATCACATCTCCTAGACCACGACTTCTGGTTCATTAACCCTCACCTGGATCTACCGCAGTAGACTCCACCCCGATCTTCCTCTTCCCTATAGTCCTGTTATAGCCAGACGGAGCCTATGGAGACCTCAGCCTTTATCACCTCCCTCCTCTGATCCAAACACCTCATTACCGCCAGAAAAAATAGCCTGCTTCTCAGGCAGTCATTGCGAGCTGACTCCCGTCCCCACTTGAAAGGAAAGAGCCCTGTAGTTTCCTTAACACTACCAGATGAGTGTTAACTCAGGTACATGCACACCCTGCTCCCACTTTCTGGGGTAACCCTCCACACCTGTTCACACTGGTTGCCAGAAATGGGAAGACCTCCGTAACTCCTGGCACGGGTTTGGGGTTTCTCCAGGGTCTCCACTCAAGACGGAGCACGGGAATGGCACTTAAGTCCCGGGACACAACAATCCAGGGACATGCGTTTGAGGGTCAGGGCCGCGAGGAAAAGGGACGCCCTCCACCTGGCTGTGTTGGTTCCACAAGCGCTTCTGCAGCCACGAAAAACGTGGGAAAGGCAGACCTCAGAATACCGCGTCCACGCGGGCTTCCAACGGCTCAGGCCTCCCCGGACCCTGCCCTGGCCCTGAAACCCAGGCCGCGGCCGGCCGTTTAACCTCCCTCAGCGTGGGCCCCCCCAACCAGGTGTCCCTCCGCCGGGACCCTCGCCCGCAGCCCGGCCCCCGCCCGCAGCCACAGGCCCCACGAGCGCCTCCCCGGCCCGGCCCCGGGGCCTGGGCTGCAGGTCCGGGAGCAGCGCCCGCCCGAGGGCTGGAGCTCGGGTTGCGCTGGGGGCGGAGCGGGTCGGAGCCGAGCGCTCACCTGAGCCAGCTCCCTCCGCGCGGCCGCCGCCATCAGCCTCGGGGGCGGAGCGGCGCCGGGAGCGGCGGGAGACGAGGCGCCGGGCGCGGCGCTCCCTGGCTCGGGCCTGGCGCGGGGCCCCGGGCGGCGTCGCCAAGCCTCAGAGCCGCCTGCGCCGCGGGGACGGCGCCTCCTCCCGCGCCTCCTCGTCGTCCCCTCCGCCGTGAGCGGGCACTTCGGCGCCTCTTAGCCGCTGAACAAAACCATGAGTAGCTAACATGGCCGCTTTGAGGGAGGCCGGAAGCCCCGCCCCAACGTTATGGGCCACACGCGGGACCTCCGTTCTAAGCTCTCATTGGTTAGCGACGCTGCCGCTCGACTGCGGGCATTCTGGGTAATGTAGTCCCCACACATCCACGGACTTGGAGTAACAGACTTCTTTCCCCTTTTCCCGCCGCTGGGAGGGGCGTTGGGAAACGGCATTGCCACCTCTTTGAAAGGATCCTAATGTTTGTGCAGAATGCTCTCTGCAGCTCGTTATCCAACTGTTTGGTGACGTTATTTCACACTCTGTGAAGCTCAGCATACGCCCAGAGGCTAAAAATATTATTTCAGATGCTTCCAAAGGCTACAAACCCAAATAAAGACATAATTCCATACAGTCATACAGATTCCAGATGTGTCCACTGTTAGTGGAACATTATCTTATGGACATTGTCTTATTTCAGCTCCACTGAATGCACTCTGAAGCATTAAAGTCAGTTTGTCAGTTTATGTATGTTTGGTCAGAGAGAACCCCAGACTGTGCCGTGTCAAGAAAGATAGAGGAAGGATGTTGGGCCACCCTGAAGCAGGAGTGCACACAGAGATCTGAGAAAGAGTCTCTCCTTTACTGAACTTTAGGCAGCCTCCCCTAACCTTTTTTTGACTAGGCCCAGTTCTTGGTGCTCGTCCCCTGGAGCAAGACTCCTGCTAAGTTGGTTTAGTGAGAATCTCCCATCCTCAGCATCTGATCGCCACTGATACCTCATCAGATTTCCTCATCCATCAGCATCACACAGGTACTATCTAATCACACTGACCTCCTTCAGCAAGAACCTTTTAGGTCAGTTTAGGATGAGTTTCCCTGCTGTCTTAGTAATTTTCCATGCACTCGCCCCCACCCTCCTTAGCTATAAATCCCAACTGTTAAAAAAAGTTTGGAGTTGAGTCCAATATCTCTCCCTTACTGTGAAACCCCGTTGTCTCTACACCTATCATAATGGTCCTGAGTAAAAGTCTGCCTTAGTGGGAGGTTTTTCATTGCTTTTTTTTTTTTAAGATTGTCACCTGAGCTAACATCCATGCCCAGGGTCTGAACCGGTGAAACCCCGGGCCAGGGAAGCGGAGCACATGAACTTAACCACTTGGCCACGGGGCTCCCCATGCCTTACTGTTTAACAAGTGTCTTAATAATTTTTCTTTAGCAGATCTGTCTGTGGTTACCAAAGAAAACCTCTCTCCTATCTGTATAATCAATTCTGTCCCATTCATTGAGCAAAACTTTGATCCATTTAATATCTCTTATTTGATATCCTGACATACATTCAGTTCCTTTTAGGAGTCTAACATCAGCCTCAAAAAGAGAACAAAGAGAAAAATGTTATTTTGGTACAGTACGACAGTGGCACTGCTCAAAGTTGGAGCAGGTATGCAATGGATGCTCTCAATCTGGAGATACTGGGAGTATCTTAAATTCATGATTTCATTGCTGAGAAGTGATTATCATTTCTCTTGGGATGCAGGAACTGTTTTGCATGAAGAATTTATGTTATCTCAGAAAAACATTGTCAAATGCAAATTACAGAAAGCTACTAGCAATGTCTATGTAGTGATTCAAAGGTGGTGACAGAAATAGCTCTGGTGAAACATCAGTGGAAGGTGAAAAAAAGTAAGACCTCCGAGAAGTTGTAGCAGTGATGTCTGTGAAGACAGAGAATTAAGTTGAGAACATGACTAGAAGGGTCTCTCAAAGTTTTGTCTCCCAAATGAGATTCTTCTTCATTCTTGAAAAATTTGTGCAATACCAACATGGAAGGAGAGTTAAAGGGGACATTTAGCGTAGCCAGAATTGTAAAAATATACAGGGGAGCTGAGATGTCGTGTTTGTTCCCTGGTCTCACTAATGATCAATGAGCAAATATTTGGTTTTAGGACTTACTGTGGGTGTATGGGAGACATTGGGTCATATGAGAGACAAAGACCCCTGCACCCATGGGACTTACCCGGTATTCATGGAAGAAAGACCGGAAACAGAAAAGAATGAATACTCAGGTCTACAGTAGGTTAGAATGTGGCAGACAGAGTGGAAGAAGAGGGCGAGAGTCCTGAGAGGGGAGTAGGGAATGTAACATTATACCGCACAGTAAGGGGGCTCCCTAATAAGAGGAGAAAACTCTTGAAGTTGGTGAGGGATGAACGACGTGGGTATTTTTGCAATAAGTTCTGGGCAGAAGAAGCAGGTGACTGGGTTAGTCAGTGGGTAGAGCCTTCACAGGTCTCCTCAGCAGTGGAGAGCCTGGGCCACTAGCCCAGTCAGCCATTCCTCTGCTTTGCTCACTGCAGACACGCTCAGGGCATTTGGGTGAGAAACCTTAGCTCTGCCTCTCAGAGCCTGCGAATCTCCCCTGTGGTGGACTGGGGCCTGAGCCCAGGCAGCCTCACCTGTCCTAGAACCCTGATTTTCAGAGTTTGAGCCCTGGATCTTCACCATCGGTGTCACCTGATGACTCAGGAGAAATGCACATTCTCAATCCTGAACCCAGACGTCTGTGGATCAGGCCCAAGAATCTGTGTTTTAACAAGCTTCCAAGAGATTGTGATACATGTTTAGTAAATTTCCATTCTTCTGCTGTGTATTCTGTGGAAACATGTACTTGCATTTCTTGCAATTAGCCGTTCTGTCTAAATCAGTACAATTGGGGCCGGCCCAGTGGCATAATGGTTAAGTTCGCACACTCTGCTTCAGCGGCCAGGGTTCAATGGTTCGGATCCTGGGCGCAGACCTACGCACCGCCTGTCAAGCCATCCCTAACAGAACTGGGAGAACTTATAACTAGGATATACAACTATGTACAGGGGCTTTGAGGAGAAAATCAAAAGAGGAAGATTGGCAACAGATATTAGCTCAGGGCCAATCTTCCTCACAAAAAAAAGAAGCAGCAGCAAAATATCTTAAAAATAAATAAATAAATCTGTAGGATTTTTTTCTTTTTCTGCTTTATCTCCTCCCCCCCGCCCCCCGCCCCGTACACAGTTGTATATCTTAGTTGCACTAGTCCTTCTAGTTGTAGGATGTGGGACGCTGCCTCAACATGGCCTGACAAGCAGTGTCATGTCCCCGCCCAGGATCCGAACCCTGGGCCACCGCAGCGGAGTGCGCGAACTTAACCACTCGGCCATGGAGCTGGTCCCTCTGTAGGATTTTTAAACTGAAGTTGGAAAAGAAAACTGGATCAGGATATTTGTTTTCCTAATACAAAAAAAGTATAAAATGTTTTCTATTATTTATTAAAGGAGTCCTATACTAAATAAAATTATAAAATAAATTGTGAGAAGTCTCAGATAATTAAACCTCCTAGAGAAAAACAAAGTTTGCAGTATAATATACTTTTAGAGTTGCTTTTGCACATGGATTGCTCTGTGTGTGTGTGTCTATACATTAAAATGTGTTCCTCTAAAAGCTGTTTTTCTCAGTCTGAAGTGATGGCGGTCTTATGGAACTCAGGCCTTAACCTGTGGGATCTGACGTGATCTCCAGTTGAGTTAATTGCTTGCTGGTGTTGAAAAACCAGTTAGACCCTGACAGAGGGAGCCTTTTGGCCATCCATGTGCGAAGAGCCCCCCAGCTTTCATTCACTTCCCAATCAGACTAGTTTCTTGGTCAACTAGCTGGCAAGGTTCATGAGGGAGAACATCAGAGGATTCACTAATTTATTTCATATAAAAAAATGTGTTTCTAGCATTTCCTGTGTGCCCAATTCAGTTCAAGTTTTACAGATATTAATCTATTTAAATACGTGCAATAACACTACAAGGTAAGTATTATTATAATAATCCCAAATGAACATATGAAGAAAACGAGGCCAAGAGAGTTTCACTAAGGGGCCCCGTGTCTCAACCCTAGTAAGTGTCAGCATGAGGAAGGAGTTGCACGCTGCCTCTGAGTCCAGGAGCTCCATCCCTGTGCCACACTGCCATGGGATGCTGATCCCTAATATAAAAACCAGAACCAATATTTTGGGGGTGTTCCCACATCCAGGGCTCCAGAAGGTTCTGAGCCCAGGCATATTGATGAAGAGGAGGAGGAGGAGAAGGAGGAGAAGCATGATGATATTAACAACAGCAGTGATGGAAGCAGGGATCATAATCAGTAACCCACACACAAGCAGGGAGGAACAGACTGTGTGTTCTGTGCCCTGTTCATATATTAACTAATTTACCCTCACAATAGCCCTGTAAAGTAGACAAAATAATACCCATTATACCAAAGAGGAAACAGGCACACCAAGGTTCAGAAACTCACCCAGGGCCAGACAGCTCACAAACAGCAGAGCTGGGATTCACTGCCATGTGGTTGGGCTCTGGAGCCCCACACTAATGGAAACAGCTCACAGGCACTGTGTGGGGTCAGTGTCGGTGAGGAGGAGGTGATCTGCAGTATCTAATCCTGAGATAAGAGAGCTTTAGGAGGGAGTGACTTGGTGATTCCCAGATGAATATGACAAACTGCTAAAAAGTTTAAAAATAGAAAACCCACACTGTACTTTGGTCCAATAAAGACATTTCACATTTATTCTCGCCAACATTTCACAAAAGCAAGGACATCTTTCATCAAAGAAAGCAGAGAATGGTGTCTCAAAAAAAGGGCACATCTAAATTGAATAAATCAAGCCTATTGAGGGACTCGCCGCATGGCTCCTCTGTGCCTCCCTTTGCAAGGATGGATGTCAGGAAGACTAAGGGTGGGAGCATGGGTAGCGCCCCCCAGACTGACATGTGGTCAGTGCTCAGGGGATGTCAGCTGTGACCATTGGCTTTTCCTTAAGTTGACCCACTTTTTATTATTCTTACACAGTTTTATTCTAAAGGAGAATCTTGTATTTCTCTGGTAGATGGCAAAGTCAATTTCATTTGCCACAAATAGAAGGTTACCATCAAACCACAACAATGAGATCCAAATAATGATGTTAACTCTGGCGAGCTCACGCAGCCTGCTCAGGGCTGTGAGCTGGAGGCTGCTCCCTTGGTTGAAAAGGGAAATTAGCCACAGTGAGGAGGCATGAAAGACTCAGCACTGAAGTGAGAAATTCTGTTAATAATCAGGAGGGAAAGAGAAGGGAAAAGGATCAGCTTTCTCAGCATGTCCACCCATGGCATTTGATGACATCCCTGTGCACCCTCTAAAATCATCTGTACCAATGGAGGATTGTGGCCCAGGCCACAGGAAACATGTGAGGATCTTGTAGACACCAGGGGCCTTTTTACCAAGATTGTGTTGTTCAGGAAGATCCCTGAGGGGCACTGATGACAAATGTGACCTGGTGGTCTGCCTGACTCACTGTCTCTTCTGAGAACAGCCCATCACCCATGGCCCTGCCAACTGGGCTGTGGAGACACTTGACCCAGCCTGGCTGAGCTAGTCAGCTCCCCTTCTGTGGAATCTGAAATAAGGACCTCAGACTGAGGCCCCAGTGTTCTGGGCGCTGGGGTGAGGGTTTGTGTTTCGGTATTTTGAATATATCATTTCATGCTCTCGTAGACTGTAAGGTTTCTGCTGGGAAATTCACTAAAAGCCTGATTGGAGTTCCTTTGTAGGTTATTCTCTTCTGCCTTGCTGCCTTTAATGTTTTTTCTTTGTCATTGACTTTTGCCAGTTTTAATAGTATATGGCTTGGAGAAGGTCCTTTTGCGTTGATATAATTAGGAGTTCTGTTGGCTTCATGTAATTGTAAGTCCAGTTTCTTCCCCAGATTTAGGAAGTTCTCAGCTATTATTTCTTTGAACAAGCTCTCTGCTCCTTTCTCCCTCACTTCTCCCTCTTGAATACTTATAATTCTTATGTTACTTTTCCTAATTGAGCCAGACATTTCTCAAAGAATTCCTCCATTTTTAGAAAAATTTGGTTCTCTCTCCTCCACCTGAAGCATTTCTATCCTCTAAATCACTAGTTCTGTCCTCCATAGCATCAGCTCTATTTTTTATGGATTCTAGATTATTTTTTATGTCATTGTCTTCTTCATATCCAGAACTTCTGTTTTGGGGGAGTTTTTTCTTTTAGAGTTTCAATCTCTTTGGTGAAGTACCCCTTATGTTCATCAATTTTATTCTTGAGCTCATTGAACTATCTTTCTGAGTTTTCTTGTAACTCATTGAGTTTCTTTATGACAACTATTTTGAATTCTCTGTCATTTATGTGAATTCAGGATTGGTTTCTGGAGCCCTGTTATATTCCTTCTGCTCTGAAGTATTAATGTAGTTCTTCATGATGTTTGATGAATTGATCCTTTGCCAGCACATTTGTGATAGTATCAGGTCACAAATTCCACCTGCCACCACTGGGGATGTGGGCAGAAGCTGTGTTTTCGGATCCTGCCCCCTCTGCTGGAAGTTGTTCAAGTAGGGTTGCTCTGCATTTGCCTAGGCTGGCCACAGCTGCTCTGCAGGTGGCACTCATGTGTGCAGGGCCTCTATGCTGGGCTTGCGGGTCAGGCACCATAGGCAGGGCCTCTGTGCTTGGCAGGGGACCAGCTTAGCTGCTGCAGGCTATGTAGAGGCTGAGCCGCCACTTGATGGTTCCTGTGGGCTGCCATGCTCTGTGGGTTGGGGTACCTTCTGAGTGGGCAGGGTGCCTTCTTGCCTGCGCTACACTAAGGGTGTAGGGCACCCATGCGGGGGCTGAGCCACCACTCTGTGGATCCCTCTGGCTACTGTGCTCTGCAGACAGGGGCACCTTCTGAGCGGGCAGGGCACCTTCTTGCCTGCACTGTGCTAGGGTGGAGGGGAGCCACCGCCACTCAGTGTAGAGCATTTCCACAGGCAAGGCCACTATGGCATGTTGGGCCCTCCCATGGGCCAGAGCCTCAAAGTGTTTTCCAGTCATGCTGTCCTCACCTCCTCTTACAGTTGTGGGAATCTGCTGTGTGGGGATCCATGAACTGGTATGCTGCCACTGGGGAGGGAGAAGGGTACACTTACTTAGTTTTACTGCCTCTCAGGGGTCCAGTCCACCTACCTTTAGATGTGTAGCTCCATGGATCTCTCAGAAGTCTTGTTGTCTTTGCAGGGAATCCTCTGCTAATTAATGAATGTCCATTTAGTTGTAACTTAAAGAGGTGAGACTGAGGGAAAAACTCACTCCACCATGATGCTGATGTCACTCCCTCCCTAAATTCAGCCTCTTGAATCCAAAACTTTCTCTGCTGTGTGACCTTGGGGAAGACATTTCATTTCTCTGATCCCGGATTTTCCCAGAAATGCAGTAATAGTTCTCACTTCACCAGGTTGTTGTCAGAATTAAAGATCAAACACTCAAAAAGCAAATCCTGGGGTGCCTGGTTCATGGAGGTGTTCCTAGTGTTTATGCAACTGTTAATGGTCCTCCAACAACCCTCAAGGTAGCCCATATCGTATTTCCATCTCAATCAGCTGCTCGAGGTTTGAGGGTCAGGCAGCTCTGGCAAGTCATTCAGTCTACCCAGCAGAGGTGGGACTGAACCCAGGTCCCTCTGGTCAGGATGCATTGTAACCCCACACTCCTCCATCACCACAGTGAACCCACAGTCAGCAGGACATGAAGTATTTCCCACTGCTATTGCTGTTATAAGCATTTCAGCCTCCTCCCGCCTTAAAGACCCCCTGTTCCCTCTCTACTGTCTCCCCAGGTTGGAAGAAGGCCCCTTACTCAGGTTACTTATGGCCCCCCAGGGCACTCTGCAGTCATGCCCCCCCTCCTCTTATGCTGATGGCCCCCACTCATCTGGTCACAGGGAGCTAACACTAATGAGCTCTCCTGAGGATGATCTCATTTTAACAGCCCCCAAAACACTCAGGATGCAGGAACTATTATTTCCACTTCTCAAAGGAGGGATCTACAGCTCAAAGAGGGTGAGGGACTTCCACGAGGGCCCACAGCTGCCAAACGGCTGAGTTGGAAGGGTTTAGCCTACACTGCACTGGGTCCTTTGCCTTGTTCCCTCCTGTGCTCCCCCACTGGAACTGCTGAGGACTCTGGGCCGGGACTCCCAGCCACCTGACTACCCAGATGGCCCATAAGTAACCACACCCCCACATCTCCACTTGCGGCTCTCCGAGCCCTCCCCCATGGTATGCAACATCTTCCACAAAATTCCTTCCCTTCTGCAATGTGGGAAACCTTCTATAGGAGGACGGTCATCAGTGTCACTTCAGAAGCACCCCGCCCCTTTGCCATCATAGGCAATGATTCCTCCCCATGGTCCTGTAGGTCTTTCTCCTAAATATGACTTCTGGGTATCCCCTCCTTTCTGTGCCCCCATACTGAGATGTCACCTAGTTATCACTGTTACCATTATGGAGGTTGGAAGAGTCCTTGAAGGAGTGAGGGTGGCCACTGAGGTCTCTCACATCCTGACGGGGGTGAGAGGGGTGGGGGGGGGGCTGTGAGGGAGACTCTTGCAGCCTCCTCACCATTGTTGGTAAACTGCAAATAGTCAAAACAATGGCTGTTAATCCCCCAGAACAGTTGCTGGGGAAACTGGCTGAAAGTTCCCCCCATCCCCCGCCCACCCCTGCCCCAGCCCCCACCCCCACCCCCCTGTAAAATCTGTAAATCTCCCACCTCCTGCCCCGTATGACTGAGGGTCTGGAGCCTTCTTGGTGGGCATTTCTGTGTAGACTTCTCAGCTCCGGCTGGTTTCCTCCCACCATCTAAGAATCTTCAAATCTTAGTCTCCAAGGTTGTGCCACGGGGTGCACCTGACTCCTGCTGTGACCTCCACCGGCACCTCATCAAATCTGCAGAGATGGGAGTTAGGTTGTTTTTTCCAAGCCAGACTATCTCCACCTGTATCTTCCTCATCACACTCTGTGCATGTAGACTGTGTGATTCTGTGTGTCTTTGGGGCATCCCTATGACGTGCTTGTCTCACTAGTCTCCAGTCTCCATGGAGCATTTGTACATTTGTGTTGCTATGGCTGTGGCAGGTCAGCACCTCCTTCCTATCCCATAGGTCCCTGGTGTGTTTTGCATATTTGTTGCATACGTTTTATGTCTGTCGTATATCTTTTCTGTTGTGATGTTGTATTTGTGTTTCCAGGCTGTTTTCTAGAGTGTCAGCATCCCACACCTGTCACATAGTGTCCCCAGGGTGTGTGTGGAGAGCCCCCAGGTTGTGCTGGGCTGTGTCAGTAGAAAGCACTTGTCACACAGAGTTCCCAAGATATTCATGTCTGTAGGCTGTACTGCAGTATCACACCTGTCACACACCTGCGTCATAGGGTGCTTGACATGATTGTGTATTTCCAGGCTGCACCATGGTGTGCTAGCCTAAAATGTCACATTGCATGTGCCTCTAGGTGTGTCAACATTACACACCTGTCCACTGGCACCAGCCCTCCAATCATCCATCCCACCAATATCCAGTTTGCAGGAGATGTGGTGGGGGGCTTGGCATCTTAAAACAGCATCAGAGAGATGCGAAAAACCAAATCTAGAATGTGGGAAATTCTTATGAACAAATGACCCACAGCTTCAACAAATAAATTATAAGAATAAAAAAGAGGAACGAAGTGCCATGTATAGGTTAAAGAGTGACATACAAGCCATCCCTACCACAAGCCGTGTGGGTACATGATGGATACTGATTGCAGTGAAGCTGCCTTAAAGAACAAACACATTTGAGACAACTGAGAAAAGAAAACGCCGATAGCAAATTTTATGATATTTGGAATATTTTAATTTTATGTGATCAAGTAATTAAAGTTCTAAAGTGCTTACGTTTTGAAACTTTATTCTGAAGTAGGTCAGTGATATTTGGAATTCTGCATAAAATGACCAGGTATTGTGTGTGTGTGTGTGTATTGGAACACAACTCAGTAATATAAAAAGCAAATGACCGATAGATGCCTAAACATGGATGAATCACAAGGAAATTATGAGCAAAGGCAGCCATCGAAAGCAACTATAAACTGTATAGTCCATTTATGTGAAGTTCTAGCACAAACGATATGAATGAACAATTGTATAAATTAGAACAGTGCCCACCTGGAACGGTAGGTGCAAAGGGACATGAAGGAATGTGTTTGGGGTGATGAAAATGTTTCATCTCATGACTGGGATGTTTTGGGTTTAGATACTAAGGGACACAACACTCCTGCAAATAATCATTATTAAATATTTTAATGGACTCCTTTTTCAAATATAAGTAAATATCTTAAAGAGAAAAGTGGATTCACTGCTGCAACAGATAAGTCAGCTCCACTTGGAATAACAGATGTCAACCACAAAGATAAGTCCAGTGACCTTCTTGATTCCACCCTGAGAGCGAGCCCTCTCCTCTCCAGCACATGAGCAGAAACTCCAAAAACAGATCTGAACCTCACCTCAGTTGAGTTGGACAGGGTTCTGAGTGGGAACCCACCTTTGTGTAATTAAACTCTGCATACAGTCCCTGAGATCACAGTCACATGGAGGCCAGGCACGCGTACTATCTGTGATTTCATTTTTTTTCTTTCCTTTTTTTGTGAGGAAGATTAGCCCTGAGCTAACATCCATTGCCGATCTCCTCTTTTTGCTTGAGGAAGATTGTCACTGAGGTAACATCTGTGCCAATCTTCTTCCATTTTCTGTGGGATGCTGCCACAGCATAGCTTGATGAGTGGTGCTGTGTCTGCACGGGGGATCTGAACCAGCGAACCCCAGGTGGCTGAAGTGGAGCGCATGAACTTAACCGCTACACAACTGGGTCGGCCCCCTATCTGTGATTTCAGTACCTGCACAATGCCTGACAGAGTCGTACAAGCAGCCAGTATGTCGAGGAGAGCTGTCAATGTGAGTTTAACTTGCAAAATCCAAGCATACTGGTTAAGCAGAGGATTGATAGAGAAATTAATTTGGACACTAACCGGAGCTAGCACAAACCTCTCAGGCTGAGAGCTCAGTCCCACAAGACTGCCCCCCACTTCAGATGCCAATCACAAATAGTAGGTCCCCAGGTTACCACAACTTCTGTCTGACTAGCCTCCAAATTAGAGGTTCCTATGACCACCTTCCTCAGATGTGATCATCTACTAGGACAGCTAGAACTCAGGAAAACATTCAAGTTGAACAGCTTATTATATAATAAATGATGTAAAAGATGCAGATAAACTGCCAGATGAAGAAATTCATAGGGTGCGGTCTGGAAGGGTCCTGAGCTCAGGAGCTCCTGTCCCTGTGGAGCTGGGTGTGCCATCCTCCTGGCATGTGGATGTGTTTATCAAGCTCTCCAAACTCCCTACTTATGAAGGCGTGATTGATCATTCACTCAATCTCCAGCCCCTCTCCCCTTGGAGGATGGGGGAGTGGGGCTGAAAGTTCCAAGCTTCTAATTATGGTTTGGTCTTTCTCATAACCAGCCCTCACCCTGGAGCTATCCAGGAGCCCACCAAGAGTCGCCTCATTAAAACAAAAGACACTCCTTTCACACAGGAAATTCCAAAGGATTTAGGAGCTCTGTGCCAGGAACCAGGGGGCAGAGATCAATACCTATATTTTATTATTTTACAACCCACCTCCCAGAGGTCTTTCCAAAGAAAAGTTTCCCCTTGTACCAAGAAGTATGTGCAAGAATATTCACAACAGCATAACATCTGGAGACAGCTCAGGAAAGAAGATTGGTAAATGGGCTTCTCCACACAGTGGGGCATTATCCACAGCCCTAGTTCTCCCTTCTGTGGATGCAATGAGAGAATCAGACAAATGTCACAATTTACCCTGCAGAATGCCCACTTCCATGATACAAGCCATTTTTACATGGCACCTTCTAGTTTCTCAGTGAGACTGAGCCCAAATTTCCTATTGGAAAGCAGCTCACACTTGCAAATGTCTTCCCAACAACAGCACGGTTACTTCTGCCTCAGCACTGCACGGAACCCTTTCTTTTTCTCCAAACTGCCTTTCAAACTAGTTCTGCAGATAAGCGCTCCTGTCCCCCATACTTTTCATCTCTGGGAGAAATGCATGGAAAACATTTGACTTTTTTGGTACATGTTAATAAAATAGCATTCTGCAACTTTCAGTCACCAGTCATATTCAGGTCCAATTTAGCTATTAATATTTCCAAAGAATTAAAGATATGGTTATAGCATTTAAAATATAAATGTTCCCTTTAATCAGCTAAGGCCTATTTCTGGGTTTCCGCCTCTGCTCCCCACTTTTTAGGTGCTGTGGCTGCACTAGAGAGAAAGGGTGTGGACAGAGGACGGGCGGCAGGCAGGGAAAGCCTCCCCGGACCACTGTGAGCTGGGGTTTGTGTCCTGGGGTTGGACATTCCTGGATTGTAAGGCATAAACACCAACATTACACATTCATTCATTTATTCAACAGATATTTATTGGTCGTTTGAAATGTGTCAGCCACTTTCCTAAGCACCTGAGATACTTTAGTAAACAAAACTGAGAAATTCCCTGCCCTCATTTAGCTTACACTTTAGTGGAGTGAGACAATAAATGGAAAATATAATCGGAAAATTATAAGATGTGTTCTAAATAGAGAAGTACTAGGAAATACCTGTACAGATTCGTATACATTACATTGGGGCTGTACCCAAGGGAGCATCTGGTGTGGAGGGAACACTTTTTTTTTTTTTTAAAGATTTTATTTTTTTCCTTTTTCTCCCCAAAGCCCCCCGGTACATAGTTGTGTATTCTTCGTTGTGGGTTCTTCTAGCTGTGGCATGTGGGACGCTGCCTCAGCGTGGTCTGATGAGCAGTGCCATGTCTGCGCCCAGGATTCAAACTAACGAAACACTGGGCCGCCTGCAGCGGAGCGCGCGAACTTAACCACTCGGCCACGGGGCCAGCCCCCTAGAGGGAACACTTTTGAAGGCAATTTTCTGGTGAGTCCTCAGGTGGCGGTGGTAGGTGGATGACTGGCGGTAGCTTCTCTGGCAAAGGGAACACACATAGGGCTTCTCCCCTGTGTGGATTCTCTCATGAGCCCGAAGGTTGGTTTTGTGGCTGAAGGACATTTCACATGTGCTGCACTTGAAAGGTTTCTCTCCTGTGTGAATCTTCTGATGCACGCGTAGGTCTGATGCCTGGAAGAAGCCTTTGTCACACTGGCCACAAATAAATGTCCTCTCATTATTGTGTCTTCTTTGATGGGCTTTTAACCGAGACAGATACCTAAAGATCCTGGGACACTTCTCACATTTGTATGATTTGGGGGCTCCCTGGGATCTTTCTTGGTGTCCCCCACATGCTGAGTTTCCCTCAATGCTCTGGTGGGTAGGAACACGCTCAGGCGTAACCTGGTTTGGCCGGGAGAGAAACCCTGGTCCCACCTCTATAAGGACATCTTGATAAGGGGGTCCTTTCAGGGACTCTTCCTGGGACCTGCAGCTGCCTAGACCTGCTCTTCTGGAGCTGAGTGGATTCTCCAAAGGAACACCTCCCTCTCCAGGCCCAGGACGGTTCTCTCCCTGGATGATGAGTAGGGAAGGTGTTTGATTGCCTTGACTAGTCATACTGTCATTTACTTGACAAGTTTTCAAAGATATGTTGCCACCATTTTCTTTGTCTTCATCTCCTGTGAAAATAAAGAAGTGATTCAGTGAAGTCGTACCCAAGAAGGGGTCCACACAGAACATCCCTCTAGTATCTGGGCTCCCCTCACTCACCTTGTTCTGTTTCCAGAGAATGATCTTTGGGAGTCTGGAAAGGGGTCCCCATGTTCTCTCCAGTTTGGGTTCCTGTTGACAACTGTTTCCTGAGGTGAACTATGACTTCTCTTAAGGGCATATTCTCAGAAAAGAGAGCTTCCTGCCCCTGCATGCAGACGTGGACCTGTAAACAAAGTCTGTTCACTGTTGTGTATAGATCTGTTGAATGACAGAAAACCTCCCCTTGTCAAGCTTTCCCAAGATTCCTCTATTGCCTGCCCCATACCTGCTGTCCTGCCCTTGTCTTTCCTAGCCTTAAATTTCATGTAATTTCTTGTTAGTGTGTCTTCCTCAATGAAAAAAGACAAATATTAAGGCTTTCTGAGGGAAGCACCAGCTCGTGTTAAGGCATTTCTCCTCATCCTTGAGGTTTCTGCTCAATTGCCAATTTCTTAGTGAGCCCTCCTATCACCTCACCAGCTAAAATAACTTAAATCAATTAATATATTGGCTTCTATATGTCCCACTGAAGAAATGCCTATAAAAACTTCTACTCTCGTTCTTGCTTACTTAGGATGGTAAAGACTTCCTTTGGTGAGGACTAATAACTGTGTCTACAATAACTCTTCTTTTGCTACTTCCAGGCAACTTCAACTGACTGTATACTTGTTCCTTACACCCCTCTGCCCCTCACCCCAGAGGTCAGAACCCTCTACTCACTAAGCCAGGTGGCTTCATGCCATCATCAGTCAGATCTTCCATGAATTTCTCCAGGTTTCTGCCACTTGATTCCCATTTCTCTTTCAACATGGACCTGTCACTGCAGTAGCCATTGATCATAAATTGCTCCAGGACCAAACGAGAAATCATTTCATCCTTGCTGTGTTTTTCTGGCTGTAGCCAGGAGTGAAATAACTTATAGAGTCTTTGCAGTTCCTGCCTTGCACATGAATTCTTGCCATTTTGAAATAAGCTGTGTTGAGTGCTCGGGAACTTGGAGATCCTCTCCCCATCCTGGACAGCAGGTACTTGACGGGGATTAAACTCATGATTTTCTGACCCAGGATCATTCCTGGATGGTTCACCTTGAAATGAGATTCTGAGATCTAAAGCCATTCTTAAAACAATTCTCGGAGAGACACAACTTCAGGGATTCAGTCTCTGATGACTTGTTTCTCTGGGAATCTGTTTCAACAACTAGTGGATGCTTAAAAACTGCAAGCTACAAATAGAAGAGATATATAATTAATTACAGCCCTGGCATAATTAAAAACAAAATTTCAGCTTCAGATGAGTTTATGGGTGAATTCTAACAAACATTTAAGAAAGAAAGAATTCTGATCTTGCAAACTCTCTCAGAGCATTAAAAAAAAGTGTGAAGACTCCCCTTCTAGCTAATGAGTTCAGCAGCTCCCTGATAACAAAATCTTACAAGTACATTAAAGAAAGGAACACTACTGGTCAATATCTCTCACAAATGTGGGCATAAAAATCAAAAGCAAAATATTTGAAAATCAAATCTAGTCCCATATAAGGAGAACAATATATTACAAACAAGTGTGGTTTACTATCTAAATAGTTAAATTGGGTTAAAATTTAAAAATCAATGTAACTTACCACATCAGTAGAACATAGAAAAACACAATACAATTATCTCCATAGATGCATTAAAAATGTTTAATAAAAGTCAGTGCTCATTACTGAAAAAGAGATTTAGTAAACCAGGAACAAAGAGAACTTCCTTGATGTCAAAAAGTACACAAAATACAGCAAAAATTATCCTTAAAACTTTCCCCCCTTGAAATTGATCGATGGATGACCACTGTCAACTATGTTCAATATTGGATGCTCCCTAACCAGTAAAAGATGGTAAGAAAATATATCGAATATCATTATTTATATCTGTCTTGATTTGGTTTGCAGGAAAATCTCAAATATTCTACAAATATTCGACTAAGCGAATTTTTGCAAGATGCCTGATACAAGGCCAATATACCAAAATCAGTTGGATTATGTAATAACACAAGCAGCTGAAAATTAAAACAAAAAATACTTTACCACTTATATTACCATTAAACCTCAAATATCTAAGAAAAAATCCAGTGAAAATGTGCAAGCCCTCTACCCAAATATACAGTATTAATAAATATTCTATATATAAAGGATAGCCATGTTTATGGATTAGAAGACTCAGTATTATGGAAAATGTCATCTCTCCCCAAGTTGCTTTATAGATTCAATGTTATCTCAATGAAAATCCAATAAGTTTGTGTGCACATGTACATATGCAAAAATTTGCAAGCTAATTCTAAAATTATATAGACATAAAAGGGCTACAAATAGCCGAGACAATTCTGAAGAAGAATAATTTTTCAGGATTTACATAATCGGAAGACAAATGGATTAGGAGACTACACTGATCATGGTACAAGGGTAGATAAATAAAGCAACAGATTGAATATTGTCCTCATATGGATTGACATCTATGCAGTCACTTGCTTTCTGGAAAACTTGACACTGAAGTGCATATGCAGAGGGAAAAGACTTTTTTTCAATAACTGGTGCTAGGTCAACTGAATATCCATAAAAGGAAAAATTAATCCTGACCCCTACCTTACAGTGTTTACAAAAATTAGTTCTAGATTGATTTAAAAAACAAAAAAACTCTGAAATATGAAACAATAAATCTTCTAGAAGACTACATGGAAGAATATATTTAAGAACTTGTGGTAGGAGAAGATATCTTCAATACGACACGGAAAGTACTCAGCAAAAGGAAGAGACTCATATCCTGGACTGCGTTAAAATGAGAACTTCTGTTCATCAAGTAAAATCATTCATACATTAAAAAGACGAAGCACAGTATAGGAGAAGATAATTCCAATACATATACAAAACACAGAATGAGTTTACAATGAAGTCCTTCAAATCAATTAAACTGAAGACTGCTCAAGAGAAAAATGGTCAAAAGTACTTGTCAAAAGCAGATCTTAATGAATAATAAAATGGAAAGTGGTACAACCTCATTAATCATCCCAGAAACACAAAATAAAACTACGGTATCATGCTACAAAATACCTACCAGAATGACTAAAATCAAGTAGCCTGAATGATAGCGTAGACGAGAGCACCTGGAACTCCCAGTCACCACTGGTGAGTACTCACTATCTACTAGATCTGTATTTATACATTCTGGAGGCTCATCCATTTTACTCTTTGGCATATACTCAACAGAGAAATGTACTCATGTCCATCAAAGACACATACAAGAATGTTTATGTCATCATAATTCATAATATTGCCATCTGTAAACACCTAAATGTCCAAAATTAAATGGAATAGATTACAATTAATTTATATAGAGGCATATTTGACAGCAATTGAAAATGAATGAACTGCTTCACGCAACAACATGGATGAACAACAAATCATAATGCTGACTGAAATAATACAGACACCAAACAATACATTGTTTATTCCCATTTATGTTAATTGAAAAGCATACAAAATTATCAATATCATTTAGAATGTTGGTTACTTTTGGAGACAACAGTAGCTAGTGAGATAGGTACGTACATGGAGGCCTCCAGAGGAGGACTCCATCTCAGTTTGCCTGGGACTAAGGAGAGTTCCGGGATGCTGTACTTCCGGTTTTAGCTGGCAACAATCTACCCCTCGGTCTTGGAGGTCACAGGAGTGTTTCTCTGTAAAAATCCACCAAGCTATATACTTTCACTTTTTTATTTTCTGTATGGGCATTACATTTCAATAAAAATGTTCAGCTTTAAATACTAAATACGGCCTTAAATTGTAATTGGACACGATGTAATTGAATGAAGGTAGTGATCTGGTTCTTTCAGTTCTTTCACTTCTTTCAGTTATTATTAAAAAAACCGAAATCTTAGAAAAAGTTGAGAACAAAAGGAATGAAATAGAAGAGAGAGGCCGGAATTTGTGCAAATGATCTCGTCCTGTGTTGGAAACTCCTCCATCAGATGCAACATCTGTATAGCCTCCCCCAGCTACACCCACTGGGTCGGTCCAATGATACATTCCTTAACTTTCCTTTTACTTTCATCTTTACTGTCTTTTTTCCATCAACAGTTACCCTTCTTGTGAAAAACATTTGTCCTTGCTTCACTGCTTTTATCAATGTCACAGTTTTGTGTTGATCTGTTTCTAATGCCTGTCCAGTGGAAATGAAGTTGAATTTGCATTGCTCAGTATCCATTTCTGACTGCAAATCATGCTACCTGGGCAACCAGAGGCACGCCACTAGGGATGCAGGATGGATAAAAGATTTAATCCTTTTTCTATATCATCGCTCTATTTTTGCGTCCTTTTCCCAATTTCCATATAGTTAACATTTCAAAGATTTGTGGGTTTTTTTCAAAGCAAATTTCATGCTACAAATCGGAAAATGTGGGTGTGTGGTGGGATTGAGACGTGGGCACACAAAGACCTCATTTATTTCCTATAGTTGGCATCATTCATTTCATACTTTGTGTCAACCTTACCTGGCTGTCTGATCAGACTAGCCACCCTGATCTCATCAATTAATGAGGCAAAGACGATTCCAGAAAAACCCCATAGGAGAAAACTGAACACAGTTCTTGTCTTTCCCTAATCTATTCACCACAAAGCTTCCAGTCAATCTTTATCAAATGCTAATCTGCTCAGGTCACACCCCACCTCACTCCCTTCCCTGGCTCCCTCTTGCCCCGGGGGAAAAGTACCAAGTCCTTCCTGGTCCCAAGGGGCCTTGCCTGGGCCTGCTCTCACCCCTCCACACCCATCTTAGGTGTTGTGGCTGGTTCTCCATGTCCAGGTACACTGGCCTCCCCCAGGACCTCTCCTTTCTCTAGGTCTCCCTACGAGTTCTCTTTCAGGACCACCCAAGGCACACACAGACCACACACTCACATTTGTAGATATGCACTCAATCCCATGGCTGTGGAGCACTACTATGACCAAGACCTTGAAATTCAACACCGGACTGCTATATTAAAAGTTCTCATCACAAGAAGAAAATATTTTGTAACTATATATTGTGATGGATGTTGACAGACTTATTGTGGTGATCATTTGGCAATATATACAAATATCGAATCATTATGTTGTATACCTGAAACTAATATTATATCTCAATAAAAAACAAAAGGAAACAAAAACATCCAGACTTGCGAGGTCCTTAATCTGGAGTCTAGCATTCACGAGCTGTGTGATCCCAGGCACATTACCCATCAGGTCCCCATCTGTGTCGTGAGGACTCTGATCTCTAATGACACCACCTCCCAAAGGTGTCATGGGAGCTAAAAGAGTGGATATATATGAAGCACAGGGAGCATTTACTGGCACATGCTAAGCAAGCACTCAGTAAAAGTCTGCTAAATAACTGACATTCATCCTTTAAATTTTAGCACTACTCTCACCTCAACTGGCCATTGACCAACAGTCGCACAAGAGCAATAAAAATGAATTACCAGAAACATAAAACTAATAAGATGACAAAGCCATACAAAAAGTCTTTCCCAGGAGAAGTCTTCTTCAATCAGGCCAGGTTTTGCACAGCTAGAGCAGCTGTCACGACAGACCATCTCCCGTGCCTGAGAGACCCCCACTTCTTTGCACCTAGGAATTTTCTCCCCATAGCTATGCCTACATGCACATGCATGCACACTTGCAAACACAAAATTGGAAATTTTCCCTGTAAGTTCTGGAAACTCACCTCCTTGAATGAACGTCAAACCAGGTAATCCTGGGCTGAAGGCTGAACTGCTGTGTGACTGGCTTTCTGCACTGGCTTCATCTGATTGCCTTCCCCAGGCTCCTCCTTTTATAGGGTTAGGGATCAGTGATGCATTTAAAGACATGATTGGATAAAGTTTTCCCGTTGATGTAATCACTGTTGGAAACTTCATCCAGCTCTCCAATCCAATACGTACACTACTATATAACAGCCCTGGGCCTGGGACAGTTGGCCATAATCAAACACACTAATATTTCTGCAGTGAAATGTAACAATATTCACACTGAGTGGGAATAAAAACAGAACCAAACCATTTTTACCCATCCACTGCCCAGCCCCCATCATCCTTCTCCCATAGTATGAGGTCAGCTCCTGACTGGCCTCCCCTCCTCCCTCCAGTCTTTTCTATTGTCAAAGCAGCCTCATAGGGACCCTGTTATAACCATCTGACCATATCTTTCCTCTCCAGAAGCTCCCAGTGTCTCCCAGGGTCACTCTGCCAGAGCTCAAACTGCCTCTGATGAAGGATCTCTCCACTCCCCAGTCTGTTATGGACTCACAATTTCACAAAATGCAATAAAAATGAATTACCAGAAATGTGAAATTAACAAGAAAACAAAGCCATACAAAGTGCAAGGTCTTTTATGTCATCAGATTCACTGGACATAAAATGTGTGTCAGCTTGTCCTAGAGTTCATAGGCTTACTCTGTTTCTGTGCTTACCTCGCCACAAACAGGAGAGAGTGTGGAGAATGGCAGTGTCCTCAGACCACACTCTGAACATCACGGACGTAGCACAGAAACCAGCTTCCCGACAGTGCCCTGGAGACCCTGGTGACCTGGCTCCGTGGCCTGTCAGCTCCAGCCTCACTGGCCCGTGTGGTTCCCGGAACCCAGCAGCTTCACTTCCATCTTGAGCTTTTATCCCCTCTTCTCTCTGCCTCTGGGAGAGGAGCCCACAGCTCTCCTCACACTCTCCAGGTCTTCGTTCAAACATCTCCTTCTCAGAGAGAGCTGTCCTGGACATGTTTTCTAAAGCTGCAGCCTACTCTCCCCAACTCCCACCCCGATCAGTCTCTATTCACCCTCTCTGCTTTATTTTTCTCCACAGCACAGATTTCCATAAGGAAAACTCTATATTCCCCTTATTTGTCTTGTTTATTGTCTGTCACCCTCTATAGAATTTAACCACCTCACACAGAGGAATTTTCTTCTGTTCTGTTTCTTGCTGCATCCTCAGCAGTTGACAGAGAGCTTGGCACTTGGCAGGTTCTGCTCAGTATGTGTACTGTGAAGTGACTATTCCAGGTGTGAGAGGGTATGGCCTAAACTGATGTGGCAGCTGCAGGGAGGGCAGAATCAGATGAACCACAGAAGGATTTATGCAATAGGAACTTTAAGACAGCTTTGGGGTCTGGAAGAGATGGTGATCCTGCAAGGGCTGCTGATTACACCCCAAAATCACCCTAGAGAAGTTAGAAGTTAGAGGGAGACACATATGACAGCAACTAGTGGAGTTCTGTCCCCAAACCCAGGGGAGATCTAGGCCATCCCAGACTTGTCTGGGTGAGGAAAGCTGCTGTGAGGAAGAGTTAGAGAAAAGTGGTTTCATTTCACCCTACACGGTCTCGGGGCAGCCGTTACCTTCCTGTACCACCTTCAGTCTGTGGTGCTGGAATAGACAGTAATACCAAGTCAAGAAGATTTGAAGAGAAATCGGGCTGGTCAGCCGCCCCTGGGCTGTCACACCATCCCCTCTCATCCCACAGACCTTTGGAATGACAGCTCAGGAGACACCTCCACTCTGGCCAAATTAAGATGAAAACTGATGAGCCTGGTCGCCTAGTGTGGTGGGAGCTAGGTCCCCTTCCCTGCCCCCCTCCCTCATTTCATGCTCATTGCATCTGCCAGGGCACCTGCCTGACCTTGGCTTTTCTTCCACACACACAACACAGAGCAACTCATACATCCAGAGAAAAGTAATTAGGTGTGAGAGAAGGACAGCAACCTCACAAGAGTCACAGTGCACAATACACGCCATCTGGAACATAAGGTGGAAGAGAAGTACAAAGAAATGAAGATGATCAAGGAGATGAGGAAGAAAAAAGCCATAGGAACAAGAAGATATGCTAAAAAAATTGGGGAAATATTGGTCATGGAAAGAGTTTGTAAAGAAAGGACTGAATAGAATAAATAAGAGGATGGAAATATTTAAAGAATTAATTTGTGAGTGAGATGATCAGATTGGAGATGCCATCTAAAAGGCAAAGGACACAAGAAGGACATAGCATAAAAAAGTGAAGGTTGTAATCAACCTGTGGGAAGGGATCTTTCTCTGCTTGATGCCTCTGAAACAGTGGCTAACATGTACTGCTCTTAAATACAAAAAGAAAACGGAAGGAGAGGTGCCAAGATCTGGACACAAGTAGTCCCAAAAAGAGGGGGAAAATCTGTGATGACTCAGCAGGAGACACATGGGTGGGGGTTCCTGGGCCTCAGTCAGGCATGGCCACTAGATCTCGCAGCTGCTGGACTGGGAAGCATGTGGGAGGAGAGGGCAGGAGAAGCCCAGGGATGAGGCAGGAAGACACAGGTGTGGGTGCTTCAGGGGACATGAAGAAGGCAGCACAAGTGACCGTTGCTGGGGACACCATGAGGATGTTACCCTCTGTATGGTGGCTGATAGGAGTGGCAAAGAGAGACCAGAACGTAAGAAGGCAGGAGTCCTAACCCAGAAATGGTGCAGCTCATTTCAAGTGAGGGGGTGGGGCGGGGTCTGGGACAGAACAGGCGGGAAAAGGAGATTGATACTTTGGTGGAGAAGACACTGGTGTGAATTGAAAAGCTCTCTGCCACCTTCAGTGGCCCTCAGTCTTTAGCCATTTAGCACAGTTCAGAGGAGAGGAGCCAACCTTCACCAGGGCCAGATGCGGGCTTTATATTGTTTTCTTGTTAGACTTTAATGTCCAATCTTACGAGGAGGGCTTTTGGTCTCTAGGCAGTTGTTGATCTAGATTATGCACACAACCATATTTATTATAATGCTTTTGAGATCAATGTGGTTTTTTTCTCTCGTGTCAGTTGTAGACAATGATAACAAAATGGTGTAAGATATGTCAAGGTTTCTAAAATGGAGCTGGGAGGTCATTAGGGAAGTGGGGCTTAAGCACATCCCTGCCCATATTGAATGTGTCCTTTGGACGGTGCTTCACTGCTGTCATCCTGACCTTCTTCCAAGAAATATGCTTACTCTCATGGATAAGAAATTTCTGCCTTAGAGGTGGCCTTAGTAACCAATCATGTACAGAAAAGTAACAGTTATTGCCGGCAGCAATCACAGAGCTTGCAGAACAACTTGTGTAATTTCTCACTTTTTGTCTTTATAAACTCTTGGCTCTTTTGTTCTTGCGACAAGTTTTGGGTTTCTACCTCAATCCATGTCTCTCGAATTGCAATTCTAATTGCCCAAATAAGTATCTGCTGTTTGAATTGTAGTGAATTGTTCCTCAGTCAACACAGTAATTCATTCCTTTATATTGATGAGGACTATTCCATCTAAAAATATAACATAATTTCTTACCCATTCATCTGTGGATGGATGTTTTCAGCTTTGAAGAATAAAGTTGCTGGGAACATGCAAATACAAGTATTTTTGTGAACACAGGTTTCTATCTTTCTTGTGATTATACTTAGGAATAAGATTGCGTCAAATGATAAGCGGATGATTAACTTTACTGTCAGTGTTTTCTACATTTATTTTAGTATTTTACATTCCAACCAGCAATGTATGAGAATTCCAGTTTTTTTTGTATCTTCAACAGCTAGGTATTGTCAACCTTTTAGCGTTTCCCATTGAAATGAGTGTGTAGTGGTATCTTGCTGTGGTTTTCGTTTGTATTTCCTTAAATATTAGTAATGTTGAACTTATTTTGTTGTACTTATTTACCATTTATGTATCATCTTTAGTGAAATGTGTGTTCAAATATTTTGCCTATTTTTTTAACATTTATTAAGATTATGATAGTTTACAACCTTGTGAAATTTCAGTTGTATATTATTGTTAGTCCTGTTGTAGGTGCACCACTTCACCCTTTGTGCCCTCCCCCACCCCCTTTCCCCTGGTAACCACCAATCAGTTCTGTTTGTCTATATGTTTAACTCCCACCTAACTTTTTGAGAAATCTCCATACTGTTTTCCATAGTGGCCGCACCAATTTGCATTCCCAACAGTGTATGAGGGGAATCCTTTTTCTCCACAACCTCTCCAACATTTGTCACTTTTTGTTTCGGTTATTTTTGCCATTCTAACAGGTGTAAGGTGATATCTTAGTATAGTTTTGATTTGTATTTCCCTCATGATCAGCGATGATGAGCATCTTTTCATGTGCCTATTGGCCATCTGTATATCTTCTTTGGAGAAATGTCTGTTCATGTTCCCCACCCATTTTTTGATCGGGTTGTTTGATTTTTTGTTGTTGAGTTGTGTGAGTTCTTTATATATTATGGAGATTAACCCTTTGTCAGATATATAACTTGTAAATATTTTTTCCCAACTAGTGGATTGTTTTTTTGTTTCAATCTTGTTTTCCCTTGCCTTGAAGAAGCTTTTTAGTCTGACGAAGTCCCATTTGTTTATTCTTTCTATTGTTTCCCTCATCTGAGGAGATATGGTGTTCGAAAAGATTCTTTTGATACTAATGTCAAAGAGTGTACTGCCTATATTTTCTTCTAGAAGACTTATTGTTTCAGGTCTAATCTTTAGGTCTTTGATCCATTTTGAGTTTATTTTTGTGAATGGTGAAAAAGAATGGTCAATTTTCATTCTTTTACATGTGGCTGTCCAGTTTTCCCAGCACCATTCGTTGAAAAGACCTTCTTTTCTCCATTGTAGGCCCTCAGCTCCTTTGTCGAAGATGAGCTGTCCATAGATGTGTGGTTTTGTTTCTGGGCTTTCAATTCTGTTCCATTGATCTGTGCACCTGTTTTTTTTACCAGTACCATGCTGTTTTGATTACTGTAGCTTCATAGTGTGCTTTGAAGTCAGGGATTGTGATGCTTGCAGCTTTGTTCTTTTTTCTCAGGATTGCTTTAGCAATTCGGGGTCTTTTGTTGCCCCATATGAATTTTAGGATTCTTTGTTCTATTTCTGTAAAGAATGTCATTGGGATTCTGATTGGGATAGCATTGAATCTGTAGATTGCTTTAGGTAGTATGGACATTTTAGCTATGTTTATTCTTCCAATCCATGTGCATGGAATGTCTTTCCATCCCTTTATGTCATCATCAACTTCTTTCAGGAAAGTCTTGTAGTTTTCATTGTATAGGTCTTTCACTTCCTTGGTTAAATTTACCCCAAGGTATTTTATTCTTTTTGTTGTGATTGTGAATGGGATTGAGTTCTTGAGTTCTTTTTCTGTTAGTTCATTTTTAGAGTATAGAAATGCTACTGATTTATATATGTTGATTTTATACCCTGCAACTTTGCTGTAGTTGTTGATTATTTCCAATAGTTTTCCAATGGATTCTTTGGGATTTTCTATATATAAGATCATGTCATCTGCAAACAGCAAGAGTTTCACTTCTTCATTGACTATTTGGATTCCTTTTATTTCTTTTTCCTGCCAAATTGCTCTGGCCAAAACCTCCAGTACTATGTTGAATAAGAGTGGTGAGAGTGGACACCCTTGTCTTGTTCCTGTTCTCAGAGAGATGGCTTTCAGTTTTTACCCATTGAGTATGATGTTGGCTGTGGGTTTGTCATATATGGCCTTTCTTATGTTGAGGTACTTTCCTTCTATACCCATTTTATTGAGGGTTTTTTATCATAAATGGATGTTGGGTCTTGTAGAATGCTTTCTCTGCATCTATTGAGATGATCATGTGGTTTTTGTTTTTCATTTTGTTAAGGTAGTGTATCATGATTGACTTGCAGATGTTGAACCATCCCTGTGTCCCTGGTATAAATCCCAATTGATCATGGTGTATAATCTTTTTAATGTATTGTTGTACTCGGTTTGCCAAGGTTTTGTTGAGGATTTTTGCGTCTATGTTCATCAGTGATATTGGCCTGTAGTTTTCCTTCTTTGTATTGTCCTTGTCTGGTTTTGGGATCAGGGTGATGTTCGCTTCATAGAATGTGTTAGGGAGTGCTCCATCTTCCTTAATTTTCTGGAATAGTTTGAGAAGGATAGGTATTAAATCTTCTTTGAATGTTTTGTGGAATTCTCCAGAGAAGCTGTCTGGTCCTGGACTTTTATTTTTGCGGAGGTTTTTGATTACTATTTCAATTTCTTTACTTGTGATTGGTCTTCTCAGATTCTCTATTTCTTCCTGCTTCAGTTTTGGGAGGTTGTAAGAGTCTAAGAATTTATCCATTTCTTCTAGGTTGTCCAATTTGTTGGCATATAGTTTTTCATAGTATTCCCTTATGATCTTTTGTATTTCTGTGGTATCCATTGTGATTTCTCCTCTCTCATTTCTAATTTTATTTTTTGAGTCTTTTCTCTTTTTTCTTAGTGAGTCTGGCTAAGGGTTTGTCAATTTTGTTTATTTTTTCAAAGAACCAAGTCTTTGTCTCGTTGATCCTTTCTACTGTCTTTTTTGTTTCAATATCGTTTATTTATGCTCTAATTTTTATTATTTCCCTTCTTCTACTGACTTTGGGCTTTGTGTGGTCTTCTTTTTCTAATTCTGTTAGGTGTTGTTTGAGATTGCTTATCTGAGATTTTTCTTGTTTATTGAGGTGAGCCTGTATTGCAATGAATTTCCCTCTTGGGATCACTTTTGCTGCATCCCAAATGAGTTGGTATGGGGTGTTTTCATTTTCATTTGTCTCCAGATAATATTTGATTTCTTCTTTAATTTCTTCAATAATCCATTGTTTGTTCAGTAGCATGTTGTTTAGTCTCCACATTTTTGCCCCTTTCCCAGCTTTATTCTTGTAGTTGATTTCTAGTTTTGTAGCATTATGATTGGAAAAGATGCTTGATATTATTTCAACCCTCTTGAATTTGTTGAGGCTTGCTTTGTTTCCCAAGATATGGTCTATCCTTGAGAATGTTCCATGCGCACTTGAGAAGAATATGTGACCTGCTGTTTTTGGATGGAGTGTTCTATATATATCTATTAAGTCCATCTGGTCTAGTTTTTCATTTAATTCTACAATTTCCTTGTTGACTTTCTGTCTGGATTATTTATCCATTGGTGTTAATGGGGTGTCGAGGTCCTCTACTATTATTGTATTGTTGTTGATGTCTCCTTTCAGTTTTGTTAATAGTTGCTTTACATATTTTTGTGCTCCTGTGTTGGGTGCATATATATTTATAACTGTTATGTCCTCTTGGTGGAGTGTTCCTTTTATCATTATGAACTGTCCCCCCTTTGTCTCTCTTTATCTGTTTTGAAGTCTACTTTGGTATAAGTATGGTGACACCTGCTTTCTTATGTTCATTATTAGCTTGGAGTATCATCTTCCATCCCTTCACTCTGAGTCTGTGTTTGTCTTTGGGGCTGAGGTGTGTTTCCTGTAGGCAGTATATTGTTGGGTCTTATTCTTTAATCCATTGTGCCACTCTTTTGATTGAAGAGTTCAATCCATTTACATTTAGAGTGATTATTGAAATGTGGGGGCCCAACACTGCCATTTTATTGCTTGTTTTCCGGTTCTCTTGCATTTCCTTTGTTTCTCGTCCCATGATTTTTGGACTACCAATTCAGGTCGGTAGATTCCAATATTGGCTTTCTTCTTAATTGTAATTTGTGTCTTTATTCTTATTATTTGTTTAGTGGTTATCATGCGGTTTGTACAAAACATCTCATAGAGGAGATAGTCTATTTTCTGATAGCCTCATTTCCTTAGATTAAGCTGTTCCATCCATTTCCTCTTCCCCTTCTAGGTAGTTATTGTCAGATTTTTTTCGCTCCTTCTTGTGTTGTGAGTTTGTGGTTAAAATGACAAGATTATATTTATTCTTGGTGTTTCCCTTCCTTTTATCTTTAATGTTATACTTAGTCTTTGCTAACCTGTTCTGATGGAAAGCTGCAACTTTATGATTTTGTCTTTCTACTTATCTCCTTTGCTCTGGGTTTTGTAACCCCTTTCCTTTTTTTGATTTTTCAGGTATGAGGGTCTTCCTGAGCATTTCTTGCAGTAGAGGTCTTGTGGCAATGAAATCTCTTAACTTTTGTTTATCTGGGAAAGTTTTTATTTTTCCATCATATTTGAAGGATATATTCACTGGGTAGAGTATTCTTGGCTGCAAGTTTTTGTCCTTCAGAGTTTTGAATATATCATTCCACTCTCTTCTAGACTGTGAGGTATCTGCTGAGGAATCTGCTGACAGCCTTATGGGGGTTCCTTTGTAGATTATTTTCTTCTGCCTTGCTGCCCTTAGTATTTCCTCTTTGTCATTGACTTTTGCAGGCTTCACTACTATGTGCCTTGGGGTTGGTCTTTTATATTGATAAAGTTTGGAGATCTATTAGCTTCTGTCACATGGAGTTCCATCTCTCTCCCCAGGTTTGGGAAATTCTCAGCCATTATTTCTTTGAACAGGCTTTCTGCCCCCTTCTCCTGCTCTCCTTCCTCTGGGATACCTATAATTCTTATATTGCATTTCCTAATTGAGTCAGATATTTCTCGGAGAATTTCTTCATTTCTTTTTAGTCTTAGTTCTCTCTCCTCCTCTATCTGCAGCATTTCTATATTCCTATCCTCCAAATTGCTAATTCTGTCTTCCATATCATCGACCCTACTGTTCAGAGAGTCCAGATTTTTCTTAATCTCCTCCATTGTGTTCTTCATCTCCAACATTTCTGATTGGTTCTTCTTTATAGTATCAACCTCTTTTGTGACAAAGCTCCTGAACTCGTTGAGCTGTCTATCTGTATTCTCTTTTAACTCATGAGTTTTTTAATGATGGCTATTTTGAATTCGTTGTCATTTAGGTTATAGATTTCAGTGTCTTTGGGGTTGTCTTCTGGGTACTTGTCGTTTTCCTTTTGTTCTGGAGATTTAATATATTTTTTCATACTGCTTGATGGCATGGATTTGTGCCTCCACATAGAGATAGAGTTTAATTACTGCTTCCACTTGCTTCTACTCGGGGGTGGGGGGGGAGCAGCTGTGTAATCTGCACCGACAAGGATCCCTGTCAGCTGTTGCTGACCAGACCTGAGCCCCTCCTTGTGGTCACAGTGGCCCTGTGGGGTCTCTCATCAGCTGTGGGGACAATCACAAGGGGGCTTCAGGTTGTTGGTGCCTACTGTCATAGACCACCTAGACCTGCTCCCTCCTTAGAGTCTGCAGCAGTGTTGTGGACTTTCACAGTGGCCAGGAGTAGGTTCACCTAGACTCGCAGTTCTGCCACCATCAGAGCCCACAAGATCGCACTTGTCCAATATGGGCCACAGTAGAGCTATGGGTATCTACTGCAGTCTGTGGTTAGCTCATCCAGCTGTGCTACTTCTGCCTCAGGGCCTTCCAGCCTTGTGATTGCTGGGCAGGGCCTCTCCACTAATGCTGTGCAGAGGCTTTCCCTGTGGCTGCTGTGGGACTGTGGATTTTCCCCCTGGACCATGGAGCAGGTTCGCTGGGGCTCTAACTTGCTACCACCCAGTCACATAGGCTCTCTGGGTCTCCCTTGCCCGCTCTGGGCCACAGCAGGAGTTTGTGAGTCCGAGGTGGCTGGTGGGTTGCAGCGCCACCCGGGTTCCTCCTGCCCCGGGGCCTCCCAGCGTTCTGAATGCTGGGAAGGGCCTCTCCACTAATGCCGAGTAGGGGCTTTCCCTGTGGCTGCTGTGGGGCAGTCGATTTTCCCACTGGGCTAAGGAGCAATCACGGGGGGCTTAGGTAGGGCTGTAGTCACCTGTTTCCACCATCACTCTGCCGATGCACCCACATGCCCGTCCTTGGGGCCGTGGCAATGCTATGAGCATGTCAGCTGGTAGAAAGTCACTTGCAGGTACTAGGCCGTCTGGGGGTCAGAGAGTTTTCACCTATCTCCACCTCCTCCTGGGGGGAAGCCCATCCACCTTCCTATGGATAGCAGCACAGTTCTCTCAGGCAACCTGAGATGCTGTGTGGATATCCTTTGTTGATCAATGAATGTCCAATTAGTTGTAGTTCGAAGGGGGAGAGACAAAGAAAATTGCACACTCTGCCATGTTGCTGATGTCACCTTCCTATTTTGCCTATTTTTTAATGGTATTATCTTATCACGTATTATAGATACTCATCATTTATCAGATAGAGGTTTTGCAAATATTCTTTTCGTAGGCTGTAGCTAGAGTTTTCACTTCCTTCACAGTATCTTTTGAACTGTAAGAAATTTTAATTTTAATAAAATCTAGTTTATCATATTTTTCTTTTATGGTTTGTGTTTGGTTTTTTCCTGTGTAAGAAGTCTGGGCTAATGCAAGGACAAAAAGCATTCCTCCTAGGTTATCTTCAAGGTGGTATCTATTTTTATCTCTAAGGTCCATGATCCATTCTGAGTTACTTTGTGAATGTTTTGAGGGAAGAGTTGAGGGTATTTTTATGCATGAGGATATCACATTTTTTTCAGAATGACTTGTTGAAAATACTATCACCTTTGAATCACTTGGGTAGCTAAATTGAAAATAAATTAATGATCCACAGGTGGGTCTAGCTCTGGACTCTGCTATTGATCTGTTGTCCATCCTTTCACCAGCACCACACTCTCACTACTATAGCTTCATAGTAAGTTCTGAAATCAGATCTTTAAGGTCCAAATTTGTTCTATTTTAAAGAAAATGTTTTGACTATTACAGGTCTTTTGTATTTCCATAAATATTTTATTTATTTTTTTTGAAGTGAACATAACCTCAAGATTTTATTGTCTTCATAATAAAACAAAAAATGAAGCTTAGAACCAGATCCCTCATCCCTTTCTCTTTTCATCTCCTCCAAGTTCACTTGCCAGTGGGGGTGGTGAGGGCTGGGAACTAAGTGCGTGGGCTCTGGGGACAGATTGGGATCTAACTCGTCTGAGCTCTGCCCTTTACCAACTGGCTGACCTTGGTCATATCCATTCTCCCCAGGCCTCAGGATTCATGTCTGTAAAAGTGGGAGATTGGACATTAAACTGTATGCTCAGAAGGGACAGCAGACAGTAAATAAGAGACAATATTATGCAGTCCACTGAAGACCCCATCCAGGTGCAAAGGTGAAGAAAACTTCTCAGCAAAGAGGAAAGTGTGTACCAAGATCCCCCAGGCAAGGGAGAGCTGGCTTGTAGGTGGAATGGAGTGAAGGCTGGCATGGCTGGAGGGGAGAGCGGTGGTTGTAGGAGGGGCTGATGCACAGGGCTTTGTAGGCTATGATGAGAAATTTGGATTTTATTCTAACTGCTCTTGGAAGTTGTAGGAAGGATTTAGCAAGATAGACACATGATCTTTTTTTTTTTAATGTCTTATTTTGAAATAATTATAGACTCACAGGACGTTGCAAATACAGTACAGAGAACCTTTCATTTAGCTTCCCCTATAGTAACATCATACATAACTTTAATATCAAAACCAGGAATTTGACATTGGTTCAATCCTCAGGCCTTTTCCACAATTCACCATTTTACATGTAATCATGTGTGTGTGTGTACAATTGTATCACATGTATGGATTCATGTAACCACCATCACAATCAAGATACAGAACTTTTTTTGGACAGAGGCCCAAAAGATTATATTTAGCCCCCAGATGCACATAGTACAAGTCAAACTAAGAGAAGTCTGAGGTGGAGGAATATATGCCTGCAGAAGTGAGGGGTATTTGGGGAAATAAAAGCAGTTGTCCTCAGGGGCTAAAATCTTGGACTTAGCATTTGGCATGAGAAACCAAGAATTAATATGTTGCCAGTAAGCATTTTGGTCAGGACATTATATGACCATCCTGAACAGTTGGAGTTGGTATTTTAAAGGGAAGGCCAAGAGAACAATCGAGGTTTAGGTTTGGAAATGGAGTCAGCCAAATACCTCAATAGAGTATGGGTGGTGCAATGGCCAAGGGTTCTTTAAGATCAGTTGATTAGGCGGCCACATGGGCAGGCAGTTGAAAAGGAGCCTTATGGCACATCCAACTGTAAAAAATTTTGCTGGTAAGATGGGAACAAAATTATGGTGCCAACTAGCGCTTGGCTATGGCAGTGGTGTTTAAGAGGCCATTTAAGTATGGGTGTCAGTGAGCCAAAATTTAGCCAGAAGACTGTTGCATTGCCAGCTGGGGTGTGCCCATGGCCTACGGTGTCCCAGGCCCAGGCTATTACCTACTCAAGGTAAGTATAGCCTGGCTGTGAGAAACCAGAAGTCTGAGCAATAGCATTTGTTCTGTGTGAGTGTTGTAATCTGAGGCACCAAGGGCCCACTAAACACATAGACAGAGTGTGGACTGGGTGACCTTCCCATTTCAGGTCTATGTGGATGGAGGGATCCTGTGTTCCTTAGTGGGAGATCCTATTGGATGAGTCAGGTTTTAATAGTTCTTGGCCCCTCTAGTATTCACACTGTTGTTGGTGTGGGTCCTGGAGCCAAGATGTCTACTTTCTAAGCGAGATTATTATGGACATTAGAAATTAAGCATCCTGGGGCTGGCCCCATGGCTGAGTGGTTAAGTTCAGCGGTCTGCTTTGGCCACCTAGGATTTCACCAGTTCGGATCCTGGGCATGGCCCTAGCACCATTCATCAAGCTATGCTGAGGTGGTGTCCCACATAGCAGAACCAGAAGGACCTACAACTAGGATGTGCAACTATGTATTGGGGGGCTTTGGGGAAAAGAGAAAGAAAAAAAAAAACGTTGGCAACAGATGTTAGCCCAGGGCCAATCTTTAAAAAAAGAAAAAGAAATTAAGCATCCTTTACAGCCAGTAATATTTGGGAAACCTTATGGCTTAGGCTGGGAAAATCAATATTTATCATGGTGCCAGATAACTTTGGCAGATAGCCAAAGGGGCATTTGATGGTGAGAGATTCATTACTCAGAAGAACTCAAGCCTCACATGGCTTCCATACCAATCAAGATGGGGACAAGATCAGAAAGGACAGATGAAAGAGGAGGAGGAACGAGGAGGAATGCCTAGTTCAATATGATCTTTGCAGACCCTGGTACATGAAGTGTCACCACAGAGGGCAAGGAAAGGTCACTGTTTTCAGCACATTTTGATATGGAGTAGAGGGCCCCAAGGTCCGGGAATTTAGTATAATGAGTTCCAGAGGTAGGAGGGAGACCCATTGATAAGATCATACTTTATTGTGTACTTTCTGTAAGGTTTGTTTAGGTAAGCCACATGGCTTTCTGTAAGACCAGCCTGGGACTGATAGGGAAGGTGAAACATCTATTGAACGCCTTGTTCTAAAGTGAGAGCTTCATTCAATGTTGCTAATGTGTGGAACTCTGAATGGAATGAGGAGTGTTTCTTTGAGGCTCTATGTGGTAGCTTCAGCAGGGGCATGTCTAGGGGGTTGACAAATAAGATGTCTGGGTAGGTTTCCACCACTGTCAAGTCATAGCAAGTGGCACTGGCAGAGGAGGGCAGAGGCCTGATAAAGTCAATTTCCAATGACTATGGTAGTAGGATCTTCCTGGGATGGCATCCCTCCATTGTATTGCCAATGACAGATGTTCCTACATAGAGTCCTTTGACTTGTCACCATCTTGGCCATGGCAGAGGAGTGGAGAAGTCCTTTCTGTTCAGCTCAAGCTTCAAGGGCAGAGGGTCTTCTGTGACTGATGTTTCATGTGTCCTTTGGGCCAAAGATAGAGGAATGAGATCTGGAGGGTCATTTGATGAAGTTTTCACTAGAGATTTTGAAATTTATTCTAATCTATCAACTTGGGAATTAAATTGCGCCTTCACAGTCCAAACCTTGGTGTGGGCGAAGACATAGGTGACCTTAAGTAGTATCCTTGGGGCAAAATTCTTCACCCCAAGGGGGCAGTCTTGAATGAGAAATGATTGTTGCCATTGGCTGCACCGAAAACCAGAATCGACAATGGCACAGGAGTCAGTGAAAAAGTGTAATTGGGGTTGTTGTTGGCCATAGCATCCTCCAATGCTAAGATGACCGCCTGGAGTTAGGCCACTTGTGCTGACCCTTAGGTCTCAGCCTTTGTCAGGGATGTCCTTTTTAAAGAAGGAAAAGCAGCAGCCTTCCAGAGATCTCCATCATGTGTACTCATGGCATTACTGTCAATAAAGTAGGTATTCTCCCTTTGCTGTTCACTTAGTTGATCCCAAGGGTATCCCCAGGTAGTTAAGGGTCCAGGAGAGGGCTACCCTCCTTCAACACCATGGCATCTGGCAAGAGATGGAGGCCAAGGGAGGCTACCTCTTCTTGCAGGTGGAATACACCAGAGAATCCAGGTTTGGCCCTCTCCTGTATCAAGGCCTTGGTGGTCATGCTGAGCTTCTGAGGTGTTGCTTTCATGGCCCAGGAAATAATGGGTACCTGGGTGCAGAGTGTCACAGGTTCAGGTCCTGGGAAAGCCAGCAGTTCTTGCTCTAAGGGCATGTAACATGAAGTCAAAATAGGCAGCTTTTTGCAATACAGAAGCCCATAGACAACTTATTGCCATCTTGGGTGGTCCAGAGACTCTAGGAAGCATAGAAGGTGGTCACCAGAGCTTCCACCATGGAGTCACCAGGAGGCACTAAAAGAAGTGCCTATTGTATAGCTGTCTAAATTGAGCATAGGGCCTTCTTTTGTAAAGGTCCCAAAGAGGGCCAATTTGTGGGTGAGCGCATAAATAAGCCTGACAAAATTAGAAATTGCCCTTTAACTACGTCAGGAATAGAGTGGTCCTTAGGCACGCTAGGTGAACCTAAGAATTTCACTGAGGTGGCATGACCCTGAAGCTTAGGTGGGAAATAGCCCACCTGCTCTAAGTGCAATGATGAGTGTTTCCATGTCCTGTGTGAGTGTCTAGTGAATCCCCTCGCAGGAGGATGTCATCACTGTAGTGCCATATTTGGGTGCCTGGGGACAGCTGGATCCAACTAAGGTCTTGCCAGTAGAGGTTGTGTGTCATGGCTGAACTTTTGTGGTATCCCATGGACAACTGAGTGAAGGTGTATTGTGTTTCTTCGAAGGTGAATAACTGAATTCACCTTTGAAGGTGAAAATGATTGAGAGGCTGTTGAAATAGGCACTGAAGAGAGCATTTACAACAGCAAAGTATTTGCCAGTGAAGATCGAATGGCCTCATTCATTTCAATGATGTGAGGTTACAGGAGCCTTAATAGATGGCATCACGATAGCAGTAATCCACCATGAGATGCCATGCCCCCTGCGATTCTTAAATATCTATTGTGGTGACTCAGAAGTAAACAAAATTGGCTGCTTCTCACTTCAAGTTAATGAACCTAGCTAACTTGTATGTTAAATCTACGTTTTAATATGTCTTCAAAATGATTTCTGTACCTTTTCTAGTTTATTTTCTCTTAATTGATTAAATTATTTTCCTACTAGGAATTTTGCTGACAAATTCCTTTCATTTACATTTCATGTTGAAATTTACCTGGAAATTTTCATTCAAGTGCATGAGGATAAATTTAACGCCAACCCTCTCAGCCCCTGCTGGATGTCTACGGACAGCTGTGTGACTAGCTGGTGAGACCTGCACTTTGAGATCCAGCCCTAAATCTGTGGCAAGGAGACAGTAGGTGGCTATTTTCTTCTCCAAAACATTAGCGCTAATTGTACGTTTTATTACAGAACATACCAAATAAAGGCAACTGAAATAGATATTTCAACAAATTCTAATTTACATGCAGTGGGAAACTTTATAAATTAGGGGCTAAGAACTGCTCCTCCGTCAAACATGGGTGAATGAAAACGTCTAGAGTTGTAACATTTTAAACTATAAATATGCTCCCTTGGAATGTTTTCAAATTTATTGAAATGTTCCATTTTTTTTTTCTGGTGAGGAAGATTAGCCCTGAGCTAACATGTGTGCCCATCTTTCTCTATTTTTTGTACGTGAGACACCACCACAGCATGGCTTGATAAGCAGTGCACAGATCTGCACCTGTCAACCCTGAGCCGCCAAAGCAGAGCACACAAACTTAACCACTACACTACTGGGCCAGCCCCTCCAATCACTTTATAGAACCCCAAACTGTGAATGTTGGATTGCTTATGACTTTTCTGTCAAGAACAAAGATACAAACTTCCAGAGAGTTCATAATGAAAACAGGCTTTGACTCCAAAACAAAATGTTGGGAAACTGCATCTCAACTGTTAATTTAATTCACATTCTTTCTGATGCTTTGTGAGACAAATATCTTAAAAGTTTAATTTGCTTCAAGAACTGCATGTATGTCAACTTACTTGCTTTTTATTTCTCGAACAATTGAAGTATTCAACTGAATTACTGCCAATTTACAGAATATCTTTTGTCCTCAATGAAATTTTTGGCCTCAGGGGTTTAAGTGTGTATCAAAACATCAAAATACATCTTACATTTATGTGCAGTTTACATATTAATTTTACCGATTACATAAATATTAAAAACTTGTCACTTCCTAATCATTTTACTATGTTTTGTTATCACCTCCATGTTGTCGAGGTTATTTGCAGCCATTGAATCATTATGGTAGAAACAGAATGACATGCCTCTGGCAAGTCTTCCCAAGTCTGTGTTCAGTGACATCATGTAACTGGCCATGTGGGAGTATTTACACCAGGGAAATTGGAAAACACTAAAGCAGAACCAAGATTTAACTAATTATATTATTGGAAGTCTAAACTTGAGAATATGTGAATAATGCAGATTATACTTAAAAGTGTATGTGGTCATAATACAAAAAAGAGGAACAAAAATGAGTTTATTTGTTAATAAAAAGGGAAAAAGCCACAATTCATATTAAAAAATAGGTAAAAGATATGAACAGACATTCTACTGAAGATACACAGATGGCAAATTAACACATGAAAAAATGCTCAATATGATGAATCGTTAGGGAAATGCAACTAATACTAGTTGCTTATTAAAAGGCTAATTTCAAATGACTGAGCATACCAAGTATTTCCAAGGATGTGGGATAACTGGAAGACACACATACCCCGGTGGGTATGCAAAAGTGAACAACCATTCTAGATAACAGTTTAGATGTTTATTAATAACTTAAACATTCACCTATTCTATGACTCAGGCATTTTACTTTGGGTTACTAACACAAGAGAAGTGAAACATACATACACAAAGAGTATCATAGACAAATGTTTCAGCAGCTCCATTTTCAACAGTCAAAACTGGAAGTAACCCAAATGCCCATAAACAGATGAATGGACAAACAAATGGAATATCCATGGCAAGATACTACTCACGATAAAAAGAATGAACTACTCAAATAAGCATCATTGAAGAATCTCAAAATAATTAAGAACCATGAATGAAATGAGAAAAAAATAAACACTTTATGAATCAAATCATATAAAATTCTAGAAAATACAAATTCATCTATTATAAATAAAGGTAAATCAATGGTTGCTTAGAGGCCTGGGGATGGCAAGGACAGATTATAAATATCATGAGGTAAATTAGGGGTGATGGACATGTTCATTATCATGATTAGGATGAGGTTTCATGGGCTTATATATGTATGTCAAAATTAAATTGTACACTTCAAATAGGTGCAGTATATTGCATGTCAACTATACCTGAAAAAAGCTTTATAAAATGGTTCAAAAGAAAAACGTAGATCTCATACTCTTTTCAGAAAATCAGGCTTGGCAATCCTATATTGACTCTCTTTCCTGATGACCTTGGAGGAGCAGCCTTGCCTTACTGGTAGCAAATATCGATGAACAACGAAGTTTGTTTCCACCTGGGTCAACAGGAATGCTGGCTAGGTCACAGAGCCACATCACTGGACTAAGGGATCTCACTTCAATCTATGCTTGTTTTCCTGCCTGTGTAGCAATGGCCTTCTGGTGAATACCCCAGAAAGGCTAAGGGGATCCACAAAACCAGTAGCTTTATTTTCTCTGACAATGATCTCAACTACAAAACATACACATGCCTGGAGGTCCTGAGAATTTCTGTGCACACTGATCCTTCACAGTCACAGTCACTGGGGTATTTGTTGATGTAATTTTAGAAGGGGCACATTCCATTTAATTCAGTCTCCTTCACTCCAGTGTTAGTATACCAGTTATGGTTCCCCCAGGGCCCTGTAGTCTTACAATGACCCTAGCCTAGTGAATTCTGGGTATGAGGACACATGGCTCCTTGCAGGATCTTGGGCAGAGATTCTTGTGAGAGATTCCCCTAGACACGCTGAGCATTATGTGATGGCCATCATAAACAAGAAAAGCAATTCATACTGTTCCAAGAAGCATTGGAGGTTGTCACAAACTTCCTTACTCCTCAGGGTATTCTCTGAGCTCACAAAAAATCCTGACACCCAGTCCACAAATTAGGACTACAAAGCCCTAGAGTCTTTCCTAGGAGATCTTGAGAAATAATGTAAATAAGGCCAAAATTGAAAAGAGAGGTATATGGGGCCGGCCCCGTGGCCAAGTGAAGTTTGCGCACTCTGCTTCGGCGGCTCAGGGTTTTGCCAGTTCAAATCCTGGGCACAGAGATGGCACTGCTCATCAGGCCATGCTGAGGCAGCGTCCCACATGCCACAACCAGAAGGAGCCACAACTAAAAATATACACCTATGTACCAGGGGGCTTTGGGGAGAAAAAGGAAAAAAATAAAAAATCTTTAAAACAAAAAAAAAAAGAAAAGAGAGGTATATTCTTCCATCATACTGTTGTCTCTGAGACACACAAAGCACTGGACCCCCACAAAAGCTGTTCACTACTTAATGCTGGCCGAGCCCAAGTGTTCAAATCACCTCACACAGGGAACAGAACCCCAAGATGAAAGGTGGCTTAAACAATGCCTTTATTATTGCAAAAAACAAAGCAGTAAGTCAGGCAACACCCAGGTTGGTGACTTAGAGGTTGGGAAAACCCAAGAGAAGTGTCACATGAAACAGACATGTTCTTGAAAATATAAACTCCAACAAGTCACCAGCAGAATTCAGCATTTCCTCCAACAAATTAGGAGGGGATAGAGGCCAGCTTCCCCGAACATACTGGTGTGGTACCCAATGCACACTGTGTGGACCTGCCAGGTGGCAGAGGTGGAATGAATTCTGTCACAGAAACTGGCAGTGACATAAATCTGGCAAGGGCCCTGGGCAGGTTAGAAAATCTAACACAGCTCTTTAAAGATTCCCACATAACTGGAACTTAAGGAGAATCTGCCCGCTGTGGATTTTCAGATGTACTGGCTTTAATTAAGGTAAATGGCACCCTCCTAAGTTCTCTCTTCCAGTGTAATTATACTAAAAGGAAATTGCACGTCCTCTACATCTAAGGCTTTTCTCCAGCATGAAGTCTCTGGTGTTGAATGAGGTCAGATTTGCAGCTATAGGATTTCCCACATTCACTGCATTCATAGGGCCTTTTTCCAGTGTGAACTCTCTGGTGTTGAATGAGGCTGGAGCTTTGGCTAAAGGATTTTCCACATTCCCGACACTCATAAGGCCTTTCACCAGTGTGAACTCTCAGGTGTTTAACAAGGTTAGATTTGCAGCTAAAAGATTTCCCACATTCACTGCACTCAATAGGTCTTTCTCCAGTGTGAACTCTCCAGTGGTTCTTGAGGTTAGAGCTATGGCTAAAAGATTTGCCACATTCTTCACACTCATAAGGCCTTTCTCCCGTATGGACTTTCCGATGTGAACTGAAGCTAGAGCTTTGCTTAAAGGATTTCCCACATTTACTGCACTCATAAGGTCTTTCTCCAGTATGTAGTCTCCTGTGGTGAATGAGGCTGGAGCTTCGACTAAAGGATTTCCCACATTCATTGCAATGATGAGGCCTTTCGCCAGTGTGAACTCTCCGGTGGTAAATGAGGCTAAAGTTTTGGCTAAAGGATTTTCCACATTCGCTGCACTCATAAGGCCTTTCTCCAGTGTGAACTCTCTGATGTTGAATGAGGTTGGACCTTTGGCTAAATGATTTTCCACATTCCCTGCATGCATAAGGCTTTTCTCCAGTGTGAACTTTCCTATGGCTATTGAGGCTGTAGCTTTGGCTAAAAGATTTCCCACATTCACTACACTCATAAGGCCTTTCTCCAGTGTGAACTCTCCGATGTATAATGAAGCTGGAGTAGTAAGTAAAGAATTTTCCACATTCACTGCACTCATACGGTCTTTCCCCACTGTGAACTTTCTGGTGCTGAATGAGGTTACATCTTCGGGTACAGGCTTTTCCACATTTGCCGCACTCATAAAGCCCGTCTCCAGCAAGGACTCTCTGGTCCTGAACAAGTGTGTCCGTGCAGCTGAAGGCTGTCTTGCATTCTCCCCAGTTGTGATGACTTTTTCCACTGCGAAACACAGCCTCACACTCACTATTATTTGGCTTCTCCCCAGTGTGAGTGAGATACTGACGGATAAATTCCATGCTGGCTAAAAAGTCCTTCCCAATCTCCTCACATGTAAGGGACTTCCCTGATGCAGGGACTGTGCAGTCCTTCATAAACGAGGCTCTGTCCACATAACTTCTGAAGGGTTTCTCTATAATGTGCTGCCCCTGTTGAAGGTTGGCAGTGAGATAGAATTGTTTCTGACATGTGTATGTTTCCTGCCCAAGATATGTTCCCTGGTGCTCAGCCAAGGGCAAAACGTCTCTCAAGATCAGGCCACCCATCTCAAAGGGCTGGGACTTCTGGGGAGATGAACCTGCCCTAAGAGTCCCGACCTGTGACTCTCCTTGTACAGAAAGGCTCTGTTCAGAAGGTGCATCTCCATCTTCCACTACACAACAACCTGAAAGCAAAGAAGTGACAGTGAAGTACACATTGAATCTATTGGGAGGGGGCAAAACCATCACAAATGCACATGTGATACATTCAGGAACCAGTCCATGGGACTGCTTTCAGTAAAAGGGAGCTGAGGTCTGACTGAGGAAGCAGCTGTTATGCACTACTAGGGCCCCTAAGGTCACAGGACTGGACAGGCCTATCAGGCACAGGACACAAGGCAAGGGCAAGGCCCAGAGTGAAAGGCACATTATTCTTCTGTCAATGGCTTTTAGCAGCATTACGTGTGCTGGTGCCATGTGATGCTGTGCAGAAGTCTATGTCAAGCCCCAGGAAATCCTGACTGGCACAAAGTAACTGGTGTTCAAGGATTATTAAAACACATGGGCACAATTCAGGACACAACACTGTTGGAAAGTACTGTGGAGGAAGCAGTGTGAGAGTGAGAATAAGCAGTCCAGACAATGCGGATTACCCTGAGCTGGAGTCTGAATAAAAATGACTAGTAGAAAGGACAAGTTGGCACAGTGTCAAGAATGGAGAAGGAAGGTAGAAGTGAGATGTGGCCACTGGCAATGGCATCAAAACACAAGCAGGACAAGTTCGTGGGATGATGTGAACACAGCCCTGACATAACATCTTCCCCTAATTGCCATTCACCTGGGTCACGCCCCCTGTGAGCCCATCTTGCTGAGACTGGAGTCATGTCCATCCCGTGAAGCACAGAGGAGTCTTCCTCTATCCCCAGCTGAGCAACTGCATGGGGCCTGGAGGATCCAAATCCTAAGGGAGAAACAGGACAGGTCAGTGGCCAGTACTGGACCAGAACAACTCAGCACACAACAGATCACAGGATACATACTTAAATAGTATACTAAGTACCTCCAGGCACAGCTAGAGGGAAGATGGCAGAGAAGCAAACACCAGGAATCTGTCTCTCCACCTGGACAACACCGCCCAGGAAGAATCAACCTGATACAACTATTTTGCAACTCTCGAGTCTATTGAAGGCTTGCAACATGCTAAACTGATTTAATTCTGGTCAACTTCAGCTCTTAGCATGGTACCAGTTATCCATCTGCCAACTCCCCCAATTCCCTAACTCTGAGGCCTAGGGCAGGCAGCTATACACATGTTCCTGGAGCAGAATGCAGGAGCCAGGTGGGCAATAGGACTCTGTTGTATAAATATCAGGGATCTGTTCTGACTTCACATGATTTAAAGGGCAGGCATCTATTCCTCCACCCCCCTCCCTTGATTTTCCTTTTATTCCCCTTTTGGGAAGCAGAAATTCAAGGACTTGGACACTCAACATCAATCACATATACGGAGGAATTTAGAAAGTCACTGTGCACACCCAGAGAAAGGTACAGGCTCAAAAACACCTCAGAAGACCTTAAGTTTACACCTCACGCTAATCTCCAGCACAGAGACACCCTACAATCATTAAACAAACAAATTAGCCACAATAAAACCCAAGAGCAAACCCTAAGAAGGGGCGAGGATTGGATTTCTAGAGTTACTACATCATAAGATACAAACGTCCAGTTTTCAACCAAAAATCACACAACATATGGAACAACAGGAAAGTATGGCCCATTCTAAGGAAACACCCAAATCAAGAGAAACTGCTGAGTGACATCAGCATGAAGGTGGAGTGAGTGGTTCCCTTTGTCTCTCCCCTCTAAGTTACAACTAAATGGACATTCATTAACCAACAGAGGATTCCCTACACAGCACAACAGGATGCCTGAGAGATTCACACAGCCATACATCTGAAGGTGGGTGGACTGGATCCCTGTGAAGCGGTGGAACTGGGTGAGCAGACCCCTCACCCTCTGCAGGGGCAGTCATCCAGGTCACAGGTCCTCACAGAGTGGCCAGCATGATTGTAAGAGGAGGTGGAAGCAGCCCAGACTGGATGTGAATGTTTTTGGAGTGGTGGCCAGGCCCGCAGGATTACCCACTGTGCCATGGCAGCCCCACCCACAGGAATGCTCCCTGCAGAATGACAGCTCAGCCCTCACAAGGGAGCCCCACCTACCAAGCACAGCAGCTCAGCCAAGCTACCTGCAAGGGCAGAGCCATCCCTCATGCTAAAGAAAGTGCCCTTCTCCTCCCACCTAGTGCAGTAGCTCGGCCAGTCGCCTGCTCAGTGCAGCAGTCCCACTCACACAGGAATGACCTGCCAGGGGAGCACAAAGGCCCCACGAGTGCATGCATGCATGACCCATCAAGCAGCTGTAGCCAGGCTGCACAAACGCAGAGTGGCCCTACTGGCACACCTTCCATCTGATGGGGCAGGATCAGAAACACAGCTCCTGCTGCCCCTACTGGTGGCAGGTGGAATCTGCGACCTGACACTATCACAAATGTGCCAGCAAAGGATCAATTCATCAAACAGTATGAAGAACTACATTAACACTTCAGAGCAGAAAGAAAATGACAAATCTCCAAAAACCACCCTGAACTCACAGAAATTTACAATCTAAATGACAGAGAATTCAAAATAGTTGTAGTAAAGAAACTCAGCAAGTTATAAGAAAACTCAGAAAAACAGTTCAAAGAGGTCCTGAATAAAATTAATGAGAAGGAATACTTCACCAAAGACACTGAAGTTTAAAAAAAAAAAACCAAAGAGAAGAACACATTTCATAAAAAAATAATACAGAAACCATAAAAAAGGAGCTGACATCACAGAGGAAATAATTAATGATTTAGAGGTTAGAAATACAGAAATGCTTCAGGTGGAGGAGAGAGAACTGAGATTTTTAAAAAATGAAGAAATTGAGGAATATCCGACTCATCAGGAAAAGCAACATAAGGACTATAGGTATTCCAGACAGAGAAGTGAGGGAGAAAGGAGTAGAGAACTTGTTCAAAGAAATAATAGCTGAGAACTTCCCAAACCTGGGGAAAGAACTGGACTTACAAGTACATGAAGCAAATAGAACTCTTAATTACAACAATGCAAAATGACCTCCTCCAAGACATAAACTATTAAAACTGGCAAAAGTCTATGACAAAGAAAAAACATTAAGGGCAGCAAGACAGAAGAAAACAACCTACAACGGAACTCCTATCAGGCTTTCAGCCAATTTCTCAGCAGAAACCCTACAAGCTAGGAGAGAATGGAATGATATATTCAAAACACTGAAAGACAAAAACGCTCAGCCAAGAATACCCTATCCAGTGAAACTACCCTTCAGGTATGATGGAGAAATAAAAGCTTTCCCAGATAAACAACAGCTGAGGGAATTAATCGCCACTAGGCTTGCCTCACAAGAAATGTTGAAAGGAGCCCTCTCATCTGAAAAAACCAGATTTATAAAACTGTGAGCAAGGAGATAGACAGAACCAACAAATTGCAGCTCTATATCAGAATACGTCAGTAAACAATAAATTATAAAAGATAAAGGGAAGGAAAGTATCAAAAATAATTATAAACACTTCAATTTAGTCTCAAACACACAACACATAAAAAAGAATAATTTGTGTCAACAATAACTCAGAAGGGGAAGAAGAAAAGGATGGGACCTGCTTAGGCTAATGGAGTCAACAGGCTATCAGGAAATGGACTATCTTATCTTTGAGATCTTTTATACAAACCTCATGGTACCACTTAACAAAAAATCAGAACAGAGCCACAAATCATAAATAAAGAGAAAATTGAGAAAACCATCAGTGAAAACCACCAAACTGAAATGGCAGTCAGAAATACAAGGAAAAGGAAACAATAGAAATATAAAACAACTGGAAAACAAGTGACAAAATGTCGGTATTAAGCCCTCATACAACAATAATCACTTTTAATGTAAATGGATAGAGTTATCCAATCAAAAGACACAGAATGGCTGGAAGGATTAAAAAACAAGACCCAACAATATGCTGCCTCCACCAAAGACATCTCAGCTCTAAGGACAAACACAGACTCAGAGTGAAGGGATGGAAAATGATACTCCAAGCAAATGGCAAGCAAAGAAAGCAGGTGTTGCCATACTTACATCAAAGAAGACTTCAAGATAAAAAAGGACAATGAGAGACAAAGAAAATCAATATATAATGATAAAAGGGACATTCCACCAAGAGGACATAATATATACAAATATATATGCACCTAACACAAGAGCACCAAAGTACGAAAAGCAACTATTAATGTACCTAATGGGAGAAACTGACAAGCAATACAATAATAGTAAGGGACCTCAACACCCCACTTACATCAATGGATGGGTCATTCAGACAGAAAGTCAACAAGGAAACAGTGGCCTTAAATGAAATACCAAACTAGATGGACTTAGAAATATGTAGAACATTCCATCCCAAATCAACAGAATACACCTTCTTCTCAAGTGCACATGGAACATTCTCAAAGACAGACCATATGCTGGGAAACAAGGCAAGCCTCAAAAACTTAAGAAGGCTGAAATCATATCAAGCATCTTTTTTGACCACAATGCTAAGAAACTAGAAGTCAGCTACAAGAAAAAGGCAGGGAGGGGCCAGCCCGGTGGCAGCCGGGGGTTCGCTGGTTCGGATCCCAGGTGTGGACTTAGCACCACTTGGCAAAAGCCATGCTATGGTAGGTGTCCATATATAAAGTAGAGGAAGATGGGCATGGATGTTAGCTCAGGGCCAGTCTTCCTCAGCAAAAAGAGGATTGGCAGCAGTTAGCTCAGGGCTAATCTTCCTAAAAGAAAAGAAAAGAAAAAGGCAGGGAAAGTCACAAATATGAGGAAACTAAACAACATGCTACTGAACAACCACTGGATCAATGAAGAAACAAAGAAGAAATAAAAAAATACCCAAAGACAAATGAAAACGAAAACACAACATACCAACTTTTATGGGATGCAGCAAAAACAGTCCTAAGAGGGAAATTTATAGCAATACAGGTCTACCTCAACAAACAAGAAAAATTTCCACTAGGTAATCTTAAACCACACCTAACAGAACTAGAAAAGAACAAGGCCCAAAGTCAGCAGAAGGAAGGAAATAATAAAATCTAGAGCAGAAATAAATGAAATAACGACTAAAAAACAATAGAAAGGATCAATGAAACTAAGCTGGTTCTTGGAGAAGACAACAAAATCGGCAAACCCTTAGCCAGACTCGCTAAGAAAAAAAGTCAGACGGGGGCTGGCCCCGTGGCCGAGTGGTTAAGTTTGCGCGCTCCACTGCAGGCGGCCCACTGTTTCGTTGGTTAGAATCCTGGGCGTGGACATGGCACTGCTCATCAAACCATGCTGAGGCAGCGTCCCACATGCTACAACTAGAAGGACCCACAATGAAGAATATACAACTATGTACTGGGGGGCTTTGGGGAGAAAAAGGAAAAAAAAAAGAAAAAGAAAAAAAGTCAGACAGCTCAAATAAACGCCAGCCTAATGGATAACGTAGAAGAGATGGATAAATTTTTAGACTCATACAACCTTCCAAAACTGAATCAAGAAGAAATAGGGAATCTGAACAGACCAATCACAAATAAAGAGATTGAAACAGTAACCAAAAACCTACCAAAGAACAAAAGTCCAGGACCAGATGGCTCTCTGGAGAATTCTACCAAACACTCAAAGATTTAATACTTGTCCTTCTCAAATTATTCCAAAATATTAAAGAATATGGAACCTTCCTAACTCATGCTATAAGGCCAACATTACACTAATACCAAAATCAGACAAGGCACAACACAAAGAAGGAAAATTACAGGCCCATACCACTGATGAACATAGAAGCAAAAATCCTGAACAAAATATTGGCAAATCAAATACAGCAATACATTAAAAAGATCATACACCATGATCAAGTGGGATTTATACCAGGGACACAGGGATGGTTCAACATCTGCAAGTCAATGTGATACACTACATTAACAAAATAAGTAATAAAAATCACATAATCATCCCAAATAGATGCAGAGAAAGCATTTGACAAGATCCAACATCCATTTATGATAAAAACTCTCAATAAAATGGGTATAGAAGGAAAGTACCTCAACATATTAAAGGTCATACATGACAAACCCACAGCCAACATCATACTCAGAGAAAAACTGAAAGCCATTCCTCTGAGAACAGGAACAAGACCAAGGTGTCCACTCTTGCCACTACTATTCAACATAGTACTGGAGGTTTTGGCCAGAGCAATTAGGCAAGAAAAAGAAAATAAAAGATATCCAAATTGGAAAGGAAGAAGTAATACTCTCGCTGTTTGCAGATGACATGATTCTACATATGGAAAATTCTAAAGAATCCACCAGAAAGCTATTAGAAATAATCAAGAACTACAGCAAAGTTCCAGGGTACAGTATCAACTTACAAAACTCAGTTGCATTTCTATACACTAATAATGAATTAGCAGAAAGAGAAGTCAAGAATACAATCCCATTTACAATCGCAACAAAAAGAATAAAGTATCTAGGAATAAATGTAACCAAGGATTTGAAAGATCTATACACTGAAAACTGTAAGACACACAACTGAAAGAAACTGAGCACGACATAAAGAAATGGAAAGACAGCCCACGCTCATGGATTGGAAGAATAAACATAGTTAAAATGTCCATACTACCTAAAGCAATCTACAGGGTCAATGCAATCCCAGTCAGAATCCCAATGATATTCTTCATGGAAATAGAACAAAGAATCCTGAAATTTGTATGGAACAAGAAAAGACTCCAAAAACAGACACACAGATAATGGAACAGAATTGAAAGCCCAGAAATAAAACCACACATTCATGGATAGCTAATCTTTGACAAATGAGTCAAGACTATACAATGGAGAAAGAAAAGTGTCTTCAATAAATAAAGTTGGGAAAACTGGACAGCCACATGCAAAAGGATGAAAGTAGACCATTATCTTACACCATACACAAAAATTGACTGAAAATGATCAAAGACTTGAAGGCAAGACCTGAAACCATAAAACTCCTAGAAGAAAATGAGGCAGTATACTCTTTGACATCAGTCTCAGCAGAATCTTTTTGAATATCAAGTCTACCTAGGAATGGGAAACAAGTGAAAAAATAAACAAAGGGGATCACATCAGACTAAAAAGTTTCTGTAAGGCAAAGGACATCATGAACAAAACGAAAAGACAACCCAATTGGGAGAAAATATTTACAAATCATACATCCGACAAGGGGTTAATCGCCAAAATATATGAAGAACTCATATAACTCAATAACAAAAAGACTAACAACCTGACCAAAAAATGGGCAGAGCAGGGAGGCCCAGTGGCATAGTGGCTAAATTTGCGTGCTCTGCTTTCACGGCCCATGGTTTGCAGGTTCAGATCCTGGGCACAGACCTAGCAAAGCTCATCAAGCCACACTGTGGCGGTATCCCACATAAAATAGAGGAGGATTGGCACAGATGTTGGGTCAGTGACAGTCTTCCTCAAACAAAATGAGGAGGATTGTCCAGTTTTCAGCTAAGGGCCAATCTTCCTCACCAAAAAAAAGGGGGGGGGGGCTGGAATTAAGGCAACATAGATAAACAAATGCCAAGGAAATTCCTTACTACTAGGTATGTCCTGCAAGAAATACTAAAGGGAGTCCTTCAGGTTGAAATGAAAGGACACTAGACGGTAACCTAAAGCCATTTAAAGAAATAAAGATCTTTGATAAAGTTAAATACATCCACAATTATAAAAGCTGGTTTTATTGTAACTTGAACCTATAATGCCACTATTTGTTTTCTACGTTATTTAAGAGAGTAATACTTGGAAAACAATTATTAGTCTAAGTTTTTGGACACACAACATATAAAGATGCAATTCTGTGACATCAATAACTGGGAGGCGGTGATGAAGCTGTATAGAAGCAGAGTTTTTTTTAAAAAAAAATTGAAGTTTGTATAAATTTAAATTAGGTATTACAATTTTAATATGCTACATGTAATCCCCATGGTAACTACAAAAAAAATAGCTACAGAAAGTACATAAAGGAAACAACAAAAGAATTAAAACATTTCCCTACAAAACCCCAACTGAACAAAAAAGACAATAATGCAGGAATTAAGGGACAAAAAAGCTATAAGGCATATAGAAAACAAACAGCAAAATGACAGAAGTCCCTCCTCATCAATGATTACTCTAAATGTAAATGGATTAAATTCTCCAAGCAAAAGAAAAAGACTAGCAGAATGGATAAAATATGATGCAACTATATGCCATCTACAAGACACATACTTAAGACCGAAAGACACAAAGAAATTGAAAGCAAAAGTTTGGGAAAACAGATTCCGTGCAAATAGTAACGTAAAGAGAGCAGGGATGGCTATACTAATATCCAGACGATAGAGACTTTGCATCAAAAAAGTTTTTAAGAGACAAATAAGGATATTATATATAAATAAAAGATTCAATATACAAGATATAAAAATTATAAACATTTATGCTCCCAATAAGAGACCAGCAAAATATATGAAGCAAAAATTAACAGAACTGAAAGGAGAAACAGACAGTTCTACATTAATAGTTGGAGACATCAATACCCCACTCTCAATTATAGATAGAATAAACACATAGAAGGAAGTAGAGGAACTGAACAACACAATAAACTAACTAGATCCAATAAGTATATACAGAACACCCTACCCAACAACGACAGAAAACACATTCCTCTCAGGTGCACATGGGACATTTTCTAGGATAAGCATATGTTAGGCCACAAATAAGCCTTATTAGATTTAAAAATAGAGACATCACACAAAGTATCTTTCCACAATGGGAGGAAGTTAGAAATCAAAAACTGAAGGAAAACTGGAAAAGTCACAAATGTGGAAATTAAACAACCAATGGATCAAAGAAGAACTATAAGGGAAATTAGAAAATACTTAGAGATAAATGAAAATGAAACACAGTATACAATTGTGTGATGCAGCAAAAGCAGTGCTAAGGGGGAAATTTATAACTATAAACACTTACATTAAAAAAGGAGAAAAGTCTCAAGTCAACAGCCTAACTTTACAATATAAGGAACTACAAAAAGAACAAACTAAATCCAAAGCTAACAGAAAAAAAGGAATAATCAAGATCAGATCTGAGATAAGTAGAGAAGAGAGAAACAATAGAGAAAAATCAACAAAACCAAAAGTTGGTTCTTTAAAAAGACTACCAAAATTGGCAAACCTTTACCTTAGATTGACTAAAAATAAAATTAGAAGATTCAAAATACTAAAATGAAAGTGGGGACATTACTGCCAACTCCACTGAAATAAGAGATATTATAAAAAGTACTAGTTATGGAGACTGAATCACTAATCAAAAACTTGACAAAGAAAAGCCCTGGACCTGTAGGCCTCACTAGTGAATTCTATCAACTATTTAATGAAGAACTATAACCTTTCCTTTTCAAACTCTTGCAAGAAAATGAACAGAGAACACTTCTACACTCAATCTATGAGGCCAGCATTACTCTGATATCAAAAACAGACAAAGACACTACAAGAAAAGAAAACTACAGATCAATATACTTGATGATCATTGATGCAAAAATGATCAACAAAATACTAGCAAACTGAATTCAGCATATTAAGACGATTATATACACCACAACCAACTGAGATTTATTCCCAGAATGCAAGGATGGTTCAATATACAATCAATCAATGTAATAATACCACATTAACAGAAAAGGAAAAAATCATATGATCATCTCAATAGATGCACAAAAAGCATGTGACAAAATTTAACACTTTTCATGATGAAAATACTCAACAAACTAGGAATAGAAAGAAACTACCTTAACATAATAAAAGCAAAAAATTAAAAATCAATGGCTAATACTCAATGGTGAAAGACTGAAAACTTTTCCTCCAAGATCAGGAACAAGAAAAGGATGCCAGCTTTCGCCACTACTATTCAACACTGTACTGGAAGTTCTAGACAGAGTAATTAGGCAAGAAAAAGAAACAGAAGGCATCCAAAAGGGAAAGGAAGAAGTAAAATGATCTCTGCCCATGAATACATTATACACAGAAAACCCTAAAGATTTCACAAAAAAACCGTTAGAATGAATGAATTCAGCAAAGTAACAGGATACAAATAGAACAAAAAGTCAGTTGTATTTCTATACACTGATAATGAACATTCTAAAAGGAAACAAAGAAAAACAACACACTTATAATAGTATGAAAAGAATACTCAGAAATTAACCAAAGAAGTAAAACACATGGGCACTAAAAATTACAAAACATTGCTAAAAAGTATTAAAGAGACATTAATAAATGGAAAGACATTTATATTCACGGACTGGAAGACTTAATATTGTTAAGATGTCAATACTACCCAAAGCCATTTACAGATTCAATGCAATCCTATCAAAATCCCGACGACATTTTTTGCAGTAATATACAAAATTCGACCTAAACTTCATATGGAATCTCAAGGGACACTGAATAGCCAAAATAATCCTGAAAAAGGCCAAAGTTGGAGGAGTCACACTTCTTAATTTCAGATCTTGCTGCAAAGCTACAGTAATCAAAACAGTGTGACACGGGCATAAAGACAGACATGTAGACCAAGGAATAGAATAAAGAGCCCGTATATACATGTGGTCAAATGATTTTCAACAAAGAGGCGAAGGCCATTCAATGGGGGAAGAACAGACTTTTAAAGACACGGTGCTGGGAAAACTGGATATCCACATGCATAAAAATGAAGTTGGACTCTTACCTTACACCATATATAAAAATTAACTCAAAATGGATCAAAAATCAAAACTCAAGAGCTATAACAATAAAATTCTTAAAAGGAAACGTAAGAGGAAAAGCTTCCTGACATTGCATTCGGCAATGATTCCTTGGATACAACATCAAAGGCACAAGCAACAAAAGAAAAACAGGGAAACTGGACTTCATCACAATTAACAACTTTTGTATATCAAAAGACACTATAAAAATAGTAAAAAAAGCAACCCACAGAATGGGAGAAAATATTTGCAAATCACATATCTGAGAAGGGATTAATATCTAGAATATATAGACAACTAAAACTCAACAACAAAAAAACCAAACAACTTGATTCAAAAATGAGCAAAAGACTTGAACAGACCTTTCTCTAAAGAAGATATACAAATGGCCAATAAGTATACAAAAAGATGCTTAACACTACTAACCGTTAGAGAAGGGCAAATTAAAACCAAAATGAGACACAACTTCACACTCACAGGATGGCTATTAACAGAAAAACAGAAAACAAATGTTGGCAAGGACCGAGAAACTGGAACCTTTGTGCACTCCTGGTAGAACTATAAAATAGTGCAGCTGATGGGGAAAACAGTACGGTGGTTCCTCAAAGAATTAAAAATACAATTATCATATGATGCAGCAATTCCAGTTCTGGATATATAGCCAAAAGAATTAAAGTAGGGACACTAAAAGATATCTGTACGTACATGTTCCTAGCAGCACTACTTATAACAGCCAAACGGTGGAAGCAATCCAAGTGTCCATTGATGGATGAATGGACAAACAAAATGTGGTACGTACATACATACATCAGATTAAGTCTTAAAAAAGAAGGAAATTCCGACACACGCTACAACACAGACGAACCTTTAAGATATTATGCTAAGTGAAATAGCCAGACAGAAAGGGACAACTACCATGTGATTCTACTCATATGAGATATTTAGAGTAGTCAAATTCATAGATACAGAAAGTAGAAGGGTGGTTGCCAGTGGACGGGGGGAGGTATTGTTTAATGGGTAGTTTCAGTATGCAAGATGAAAAACTTCTGTGGATGCATGATTCTGATAGTTGCACAACAATGAGAATGCACTAAATGCCACTTAGATACAGTAAATTTCTTAAGTATACTTTATCACAATTAGAAAAAAAGGGAAAAGAACCTTAGAGGAGCATCTTGCAAGAACAATCTGTGAAAGCAGTGACCATGTAGGATCCATTAGGCTGACCTCAAGACTACTGATCTCAAATCCTTCCCTGTGAGGCTTTTGGGGAAGCAGGCGTTGGTTGGGGTCATAAGGGAAGAGAAGTGGGGATGCACTCAGCACATCCCAGTAACCACAGCACCCACTCAGGGAAAGGAGAAAGAAGCAGTGCCCATGGTTCAGAGGCAAGAAAGACACAGCCGCCCCTGTGGAAAAGAGAAAGGCAGAGCCTTGTCCAGGGCACGGGGTGAGTGTGAGTCTTACCCAGAGAGGATGTAAGTGCCAAGTTCTCCATCATCACATCGTGGTACAGGCGTCTCTGAGCCTCATCAAGGAGATCCCATTCCTCCCAGGAGAAATATAGGGCCACGTCCTCAAAGGTTACACTTCCCTGCCAGAATAAAGACAGATGAAACCATTAACGGCCTCACTCTTGAAGACCCACAATCTATCTCACCATCCATCTACCCCATGTCCATCTTCCTCCCGAGATCCGCAAATAAGAGAAGATACCAGACCCTCATGCCATTGGTGTCTGCTCTCTCCTCACACTCCCATTAATCACTGTGTTCACTGTTTTCCACTCTGGAATCACATGGAGCCCGTTAGGACCTAGATAAGATCACCTCCCTCCTGTGACCTAGAGCTTCCATGGCCTCCAGAATAGATGCCTAACTTCACTGGCAGTGGTTCCACGACTTACTTCTGCCTCCCTACCCCATCCCTGCAGTCTCTTCTCACCAGAAAGGAGACCTGGCCTTCCCTGAACCAGCTCAGCTTCACCTCCAAGCAGTTCCACATACTGACTCCTGTTCTTGTGATAAGCTTCCACACCTCTTTCCAATGATAGCCTGAAATGGGAACCCCAACACATAATCCCTGGACTACACTCAGGACCCTGAGCTTGGGGATTCTCCAAGGGTCACCAAACCCAAGGGCTGGGAGAGCAGCACGTGAAGTCTCATGACACCACAATCTGCAGACAGTATGGGATGGGACCAGTGTGGGACTGGGACAACCTCCACTTACCCGTATAGGTTCCAAAAGCACTCCCGCAGCCATGGAAACCTGGGGAGAGGCAGGTCTTAGAGGGACGTGACATGGCGGTGCTCCATAGGCTCTGGCCTTCCCTCCACTCCTGGCAGGCACCAGAACAGGAACCCTCGGAGGGACCGTCTAACCCCTATGCTGCCCCTGTGCTGCGATGAGCTGTGCGCTCTCGACCTCCCTCTGCCTCAACTTCCTCACCACCCTCTGCACTCTGTTCTTGAACTGAACAGACTTTAGGGGATTTTTCAAACCAGCACTCAGATCCTGTCTCTCTTTTGCTCAAAATTCTCCACGGCTCCCAAGGGCCTGAGAAGGACGGTGCAGCCCCTCAGCCTGCGACGGCAGCGGCGACTCTACCCAACTGTGCTTCCCTGAAGAAGCAACACGGACCCCAAGTTTCTCCCATGTTCCCGGCCCCGCCGCCCCCTCCGCCCGGGACCCCCGCCCGCAGCCACAGGCCCCACGAGCGCCTCCCCGGCCCGGCCCCGGGGCCTGGGCTGCAGGCCCGGGAGCAGCGCCCGCCCGAGGGCTGGAGCTCGGGCTGCGCTGCGGGCGGGGCGGCCCGGAGCCGAGCGCTCACCTGAGCCGGCTCCCTCCGCGCGGCCGCCGCCATCGGCCTCGGGGGCGGAGCGGGGCCGGGAGCGGCGGGAGACGAGGCGCCGGGCGCGGCGCTCCCTGGCTCGGGCCTGGTGCGGGGCCCCGGGCGGCGTCGCCGAGCCTCAGAGCCGCCTGGGCCGCGGGGACGGAGCCTCCTCCCACGCCTACTCGTCAGTCCCCTCAGCTCCGACCCGGCGCTTCGGCGCCGGAGGCCCTGACCGGGAAAACAGACCCGACGGCCGCTGGAAGGACCGCCACAACAAACGCTGGAGTCCCGCCTCAATGCTATTTGCCCTAGCGGAAATGCCCTCTTTCTGGAGTTTCATTGGATGATCGCCGCTGCCGCTCAACGCATAGCTTTCTGGGCAATGTAGTTCTCGCGGCCTAACAGGTCTGGAACCCGCGCAGAAATCTCTCAGAGACGATGGCTTAGCCGCTCTGGGGGCCGCTGGGAAATGACCTCGCTATACTTGAAGTGTGGGGAAGGGGCTTCGCTCCTTCTTAAAGGGGCGGCAGTCCGAATTCTAGGGAGTCTTAATTGTTCAGACTCCCAGAAGCCGACTCTTGTGGACATCCCCTGATAGCTGGAAGCAAATAAACATTATCTTACTGCGCTTCAAGTGCATGCAGCAGGAAGGGTTAAATTCCTTTTTGTGAGCTTCAGTAGGTTTGTGACTACAGAACCAGGCAAAGAAAGGGTTACTGAGGGTCTGGTCAACAACTAACCTGGTCTGTCAAATGTCCTTCAGAAACGAAGAAAGGATGTGTTCTGTTTTTCAGAAGTTGCTGTCCCCTTTTGCATATATTGCTATCTTGCAGAGAAACTCAAACGGTTGCAGTAAGACCCCTGCAAAATGTTCCAGCACCGTGCGTCCTAAGAAGTTAGCTTAAACTTATTAGCATCTTAAATTCCTCTTGTCTGGGAGCGTCCAAACAGCCATTTTTAGATCATGGGATGTATGTATTAGCATGTTTGCCTGGTACGCATCTGCTCTAAATGAATACAGTTATTACACAGTTGTTACAAATAAACCTGTTATCCTCTGCTCTCTTGTGTATAAAGTCTCCACTGCCTTGGGGAGACACTGGTTTGGGCACCATCCCGTGTTCTCCATTGCTTATGCAAGCAATAAACCTTTTCTTCACCTACTTCTACCTTGGTTCTGCTTTTCAGCTCCACATCCACCAAGACAAAACCACTGAGTTCAGTTATAGGTTTTTCTGGGGCAAGAAAAGACATCCTTCAGGACTATGATGAAGAAGATAGAGGATGAGATACTGGGCAGCTCTGAAGCAGATGAACAAGGCGGGATCTGGGCCTCTGGTCTCCACAGAAAACGTCTCTCCTGCCTGTATAGTCAGTGATTGTGGCCAACTCAGTGTGAAACACTGTCTTATCCATAAAACACAAAATTGTTTTGTCCGTATAACATAATTATAACCATTTTATACATGCACATTCTTTTTCCTAATATGTGTGGAAAGCTTTTAATATATAAAATATCAAATTAACTATTGTTTACTAAGGAGACTACACCATGTACATTTACCAAATGGAAAGTGAAAAGTCTCTGTTAATTCGACTCGTGGAGAAAATCAATGTTTGCAGCATGGTATCTTTTTAGGATTCTGTCTGCACATGGATGCATAAAGCTATGTTCCTGTTTTTTTGTTTGTTAGTGCCCTCCAGTCAATTCGTCTGCTGTATCAGCCAATGCTCCACTGCTATTCTTAGGGTTTTCATGGCCAATTTTTTGGAAGTGGGTGGCCAGGTCTTTCTTCCTACTCTGTCTCAGTCTGAAAGCTCCACTGAAACCTGTCCACTATGGGTGGCCCTGCTGGTATTTGAAATATAAGTAGCCTAGCTTTCAGCGTCACAGCAACAGGTAACCACCACAGTAAGACTTCCCATAGACTGGTGGTTTGGGTCCATGACCAGGAATGAACCTAGGCTGCAGTGATGAGAACACCAGATCTTAACCACTAGACCAGCACATGTATGTCCAGGCATTCATATATATTCCTATAGTAGTTTGTTCAGTAAAAAGGAAGTCATACTTTGTATACAGATCTGTAGTTTGTTTTGCTGACTTAACAATATATCTTGCACAACCTAAATCAGCCTCATTTTACACCTGAGACCTCCTTATCTTGACCAGTTGGACACCTAAAGATGCCTCCTTCTTTTAGGGGCTGCACTGCATTCCGCTGTCTGTATACACCATGGAGTCCATTGGGGGCTACCTTTGCCCCTCAGTCCCGAAGTGCCGCTCCCGAGTGTGGGACTGCTTCTGCCACTGTTGGATCTGTGTGGGCCAAGAACCAAGTGGTGAAGGGACCGTCTGGGTGGGCAGTGGCTGGTGGCCAGTGGGTTCCTCGGGCACCCCCATGGCGGCCGCATATGGAGCTGAAAGAGTGGCCTCGGCCCACCAGGAGGATTTGCTGGTGCAGGGAGGATTTGAAGATGCAGGAAGGACTTTGCCTGGGCAGGGAGGAGCTGGGACTTGCTGCTGGCCACCTGGGACTGCGCCTGGCTCCTGGGGCAGGAGCCAGGGCTGCAGTGGTAAAAAGGCAGGACTCAGCCTTTAGGCACAAATTCCTCATTTAGTGTCTGTAGGCAAGTCAAGACCTCGTTAGAGTAACTTTTAGCTCCTATACGCCTCAAGACCAATGCCTGTCAAAGGATGTCTCTACCAGGAACGTCAATGATGTGCCCATGCCACCTTGAGGATGTTAATGTAGGTGAGGTGCTCTTGATAGACCGATTTCCCACTAGCAGCTCGTGCCACAGCACCTCAATGCTCCTAGATCAACCTTCTTGCTGTATGTTCGCTCCTAGATCATTTTCAGGGGCCAGATTGTCCAGAGTCTCACACATTGTCTTTTTCCTGCAGGAGCGTAAAGGAGGGAGCCCCCAGCAAAGTTCCAGAGAGAGCGAGTTTCCTTCCATAGCTACCAGTGAGCTGGGACCTGAGAGACCCAAGGAAGACCTGGCCAGTCTCTCCCTGGCACCTGGGGTGCTATCTGGGCAGGTAGTGAGTTTGGGAGTGCAATCTGGGTTTTTTTGTTGTTGTTTTTCTTTTCTTTTCTTTCTTTCTTTTCTTTTTTTTTTGAAGATTGGCCCTGAGCTAACATCTGTTCCCAATCTTTTTTTCCTTCTTCTTCTTCTCCGCAAAGCCCCCAATACCTAGTTGTATATTTTAGCTGTAGGTCCTTCTAAATCTGCCATGTGGGACATAGCCTCAGGATGGCTTGATGAGTGGTGCCAGGTCTGTGCCCAGGATCAGAACCAGCAAAACCCCGGGCCACCAAAGCAGAGTGCGTGAACTTAAGCACTCAGCCACAGGCCAGCCCCAGCAATTTGTTAATATGAGTCAAGGTTCCAGAGGAGGCAGCTAGGTGGACCAGCAATCCCATATATTGGAATTAATCACTAAATCACTTGGTTCATTAGCAAAGGTATATGCAGAAGAATTTTCATAGAAGTTTTAAGTGCAAACTAGAGATACCTCAAGAGGTGAGTGTGTAAGCCCATTAAGGTTTATTCATACAACAAAACAAACTATGGGGATTATTATGGCAAACTAGTTCTAATGGCTATAACCACTAAGACTAAAAATAACAAATGTTGGAGAGGGTGTGGAGAAAAGGGAACCCTCATCCACTGCTGGTGGGAATGCAAACTGGTGCAGCCATGATGGAAAACAGTATGGAGAGTCCTCAAAAAAACTAAAAATAGAAATACCTTATGACTCAGCTATCCTACTACTGGGTATCTATCCAAACAACTTAAAATCAACAATCCAAAGTAACATATGTACCCCATGTTCATTACAGCACTATTCACAATAGTCAAGACATGGAAACTATCCAAGTGCCCATCGACTGATGATTGGATAAAGAAGATGTGGTATATACACACAGTGGAATACTACTCAGCCAGAAAAAAAGACAAACTCATCCCATTTGCAACAACATGGAAAGACCTGGAAGGAATTATGCTTAGCAAAATAAGCTGGACTGAGAAAGACAAACACTAGATGATTTCACTCATATGTGAAATATGAACAAACACGTGGACAAAGAAAACAGTTCAGTGGTTACTAGTGGAAGGGGGTTGGGGGATGGGCACAGGGGGTGAAGGGGAGCACCTATGTGGTGACAGACAAGAAGTAATGCACAATGGAAATTTCACAATGATGTAAACTATTATGAACTCAAATAAAAAAGAATTTTTTAAAAAGTTTATCTATAAACTCTTATCTCACTTACATCTAGACAATTTGTTTGTAACAATCATATTTAGGTTACTGACAAAAACTTCATGAGACACTAAAGCAGTTAGCCATAGTCTTAAGCTGTTTTAAGTACCTACATCATAATGCATAATCATTGTTAAAAAGTTTCCCCAAAAACTTTTACCCTTTTTACATTTATTCAGTGTACCTGTTTCCAGTAATTACTTAGACTGCCTACAAAACTTCATGAGACATTAGACAAAATTAGCCATCATTTTAAGTTATTGTTTTTGCTAATCAGTTTTTCAGTAGAGATAACGTCAGCTCATTTGACCAATAAATGTAGAATAAAGGCTGCACGTCTGCGTCATATCCAGTGCTGATGACTCTGAAAACATGTCCATTTAAATCAAACCAACAAACTAAAATAAGCTTTCAGTTACCAAAGATTAACTTATATCATGTACTTTAAAAGACATTTGGGTTAACTTCTTTTCCATTTAGAAATTATTTAGGTATGTGCTTAACTTAAGCCAAGTAAATGGAGCTCTTAAATTTTGGCTATACCATCCAAAGGTAAAAATATCACACACATATGACATACACATATAGACACACATACACAGAGACTAAATGGCTGTTGTTTTAAAATTACTGCCATGAGTCAGGTACAATGCTCCCTAGTTATGAATCCAAATTTTAAGACTTCTTTACTAATATTTGTGGGGAAGACACTCAAAATGCTAGATTATTGGCAAGGGCACTCTTCTGGCTGTACCATCTTTTTCCAGTGCCATGCTTTAGTTGTGTTTCCTACTATCTGGTGCATGCAAGTCATCTGTATCTAGATAATAATACAAATAAAAGAGGAAATATTTCCAAGAGTTCAAAAGGGAAGATCCATACCCAGATAAAACTTATTATAAAATTTAAAAAATTTTAAAGACAAAGTCATACAAATTTATGATATGAAAAAATGAATGACCCCCATGAAGAGTAATGAAACTGAGTTCAGACTTTTCAACAACACTATCAACAGGTGCAAGGCTAGAAAGTAGTAAGGCTTTCAAATAATTGAAGAAACAATGACCTTTAAACCGAGATCTTTTTGTATGTAGCCAGCATGTTATTTTAGAAGGGAAGGTTAGTACAAGTATTCAACAATGAAAGTCAGAAGAGTTTTTACCACAGTTATGGCCAGCATTGAAGGCACTAAAAGAGAAAATATTTAAGTAAGAAGAGTAAGTCAAGAAGAACTCTTTACACATCACTCAAGCTTTGCTTCCTGAGTTTAATCATTATTTTCCCACTTTAAACAAACAGTTTGCTGATAGTCGGTGCTACAATTTGAAAATGTATCTTGCTCTTCTGTACTCCTCATACATCTCTTTAGAACGTTTTTGAAAAAAACAAAAAGTGATTCTGAGAGTTTTAAAACCTAACACAATACAGCACTGTGCTGCTCATTCTTTCCAATTTGATTCTAACAGAACAATAGCAAAGCAGAAAATCTACAATTCCGTGTGAGATAATGTACAGTTCTGTGAAGTCTTCGGAGTGAAACAAACCACAGTCTATACAGTCCTACATGTTTTCCATTAAAATCTGAATTTACTCAGATTAAGGTAGAGCAGTATGACTGTTGTAGGGGAGGAAGACATTTCCTCTACCCTCTATGGGTTTGTCTGGCCAGAGAACGAATTAAATTCACATGAGACAGAATAGCAGGAGAAAATTAAACACATCTTTATAACATGTATACATGGGAGAGGTCAGGCAAGCTGAGCAACTCCCCAAAATGGCTGAAGCCCCCACCTTAAATATCATCTCAGCTAAAGACAAAGAAGGATATTGGGGGTGGAGGGGGAGTCAATCATGGGAGATTACCACGCAAGTACAGTAAACAAAATGCAGATTTAAATCCTTGCCTTCCCCATTGATTAAGAGTTTCTAGAGATAAGGTCATCCCCCTCTTCTTCCTGGTACAGAGAGGGAGGGACGTTTACAGATGGAGATTTCCTTTACTATGTAAATGTCTCTTAACAAAGGGTAAGCAAGTTCCACTCCTCAGAGCCTCCTTTCTGTCCCAGTTTATTAAAAGCAACCAGCCCAATAATCCTCATGCCAAAGAGACATATCTTGGCGTGGCCAAGACCAGTACCCCACACTGTCATGGCATGTGAAATTAATAAGAGAAACCTCCACTAAGTTGGAGTTCAGAAGGCCTGCAGGGGAACTCTCTGCAAACAGGGAGAGAGGTAGGCTTGCTTTTCTGACAGGAGGGCTTTCCTACTTTACCGCCCAGCAGGAGGAAGGAAGATTTCTCTCCCCTGCCTGGCAACAGCCTAGCCAGTAGAAGATTGGAGGAACCCAACCAATGGGAAACCTCTACACTTTGGACTCCTGGTCTGCTCCAATGGATTCCTTGTTTATTACAGCCCCCTTCCCAACTCCCCCTTTTCCTGTATGAAGGCAAGCCCTTTCCTTTGTTTCTCTGGATTTGCCTATTGTCGGCCATAGCCTGTGTATCCAGAGTTGCAAGTCTTCTGATTGTTCCCAAAAAGAATAAACCTGTTTTGCTGGTCAAACAACTGGTCAATTTACTTTTTTTTAAAAATCTCTCTTTTTTTTTTTTTTTGAGGAAGATTAACCCTCAGCTAACTACTGCCAGTCCTCCTCTTTTTTGCTGAGGAAGCCTGGCTCTGAGCTAACATCATGCACATCTTCCTCTACTTTATACCTGGGACGCCTACCGCAGCATGGCGTGCCAAGCAGTGCCATGTCTGCACCCCGGATCTGGCCATCGAACCCCAGGCCACCAAGAAGCGGAATGTGTGAACTTAACTGCTGCGCCACCAGGCCGGCCCTCAATTTACTTTTTAAGTTGTCAGGCATTTGGTGTGTCAGGGAAAACTGTAAAGCCTCTATTTAACCTGCAAAATCTAAGCATGTAGGTTCTTCTAGTTGTGCTATGTGGGATGTTGCCTCAGGATGGCCTGATGAGCAATGCTAGGTCTGTGCCCAGGATCCGAACCTGTGAAGCCCTGGGCTGCCAAAGCAGTGCACGTGAATTTAAGCACTCCGCCACAGGCTGGTCCCTGGGCCAATTCTATGTGGCAACCTGTATGTTCTTAGTGGGATTCAGCCCCAATTTTCCAAGTGAAAACCAGCTCACTAACACATCCCAGATAACCTACCAGCATTCATGCTTTTACCTCGGCTCTGCACCGGGCTCTTCTTTTTCTCCACACTGCCCTTTCAAACCAGTTCTGGAAATTGCCACCCCAACCCCAACCATCGTTGGATGAAATTAATGGAAAACACTTGGATTTTCTGTTAGCTATTTGCCAATAAAATTGTATCCTGCAAATTTTGGTCACCAATACTATTCAAGCCCAGTTTAGGTACTGATATGTCCAGTGAATTATTACAAAATCATATCATTTAATTATAAAGGTGCTCCTCCATCAGCTCAGGCCTCCTTCTGAGTTTTTTTTTTTTAAAGATTTTATTTTTCCCTTTTTCTCCCCAAAGCCCTCCGATACATAGTTGTACATTCTTCGTTGTGGGTCCTTCTAGCTGTGACATGTGGGACACCGCCTCAGTGTGGTTTGATGAGCAGTGCCATGTCCGCGCCCAGGATTTGAACCAACGAAACACTGGGCTGCCTGCAGCGGAGCACGCGAACTTAACCACTCGGCCACGGGGCCAGCCCCTGAGTTTTTTAATTATAATTATTCAAATGGTCTAGCATGGTGGGAGCTGAGGCAGAGAATTTATATTCAACAGACTTGAGATATGATTAGCCAAATTCCAAAAAGTGAGGGAGGAAGGCCCTTGGATCTCTTTTTAAGAGATTCATTATAATGAGGAAACCTTGAATCTCAACTTTCTCTAGAAGCATTTGAGTGACTAAGGATGGGATCATAGTGAGTCAATGGGTCAGAGATTCAGATGTGGTAAAATAACTGAGAAAGATGGGGCATGAGGCCAGGGATCTGGAAAGATAAGAATTTATGCAACAAATAAGGTCTTACTTTCTCTGGAAATAAAATGCAATTCAAGGAGTTATGTAGATAAATTACATGCCATTTCCATAAAATACTGCTCTCTCCTAAAAATTATAAAATTATAGTAACATTCTGGAAGTAAAAAGAGGATTATTGTTGGATAAATGAAGATAAATAAAGCTTACTCTGAGGGAAAAATGGAAATAGAAGAAAAATATAATCTAAAGTAATTTCTAAGTTTGCATTTAAGTGACAGGCAAAAAAATTTTAAATTTGGTTAATAAAAGTTGATCATAAAAAAATAAGGATGAATTCTCTTGGAGAACTGTTAGCTGTTAATTATTTTAACTTAAACTAAAATGAAAAATTGGGAAACCTAATTTCATTAAACAAGTTATGCGTTTTAATTGGATATTCACTAAATTATTTATAATAGCCAGAGCCAATAATTTTGTTCACCTGATTTGGTTTCATTATGGGTCTGCCCTTACATTTGAGAAAAAGTTTATTGTCTTTGCAAATCTTAAGAGAATTGGGGTAATGCAAATAAGATCCCCTTAGAAAAGAGTCTGTAAACATGAGCATATACATGCTTACAGAATAAATGAGCCTTTTTATTAAAGTAGAATGGATAAACTTAAATAAATTATTATACTTTTGGTGCAGTAAATACAACTTGAACATTATGAGGCTGTGGAATCCAGTTCCAGGGCTATATCAATGAACTACAAAAAACTAGCAGAAAATTACTATTTTATGAAAATTATATCCTATTAAAAATCCACTAGAAAACATGAGTAACCTTAAACAACTTGAGCTAGTGTTCTCAACCTGAGGCAGTCTTGCCTTCCCAGGGGCCATTTGACAATGCCCAAAGATAACTTTCACTGCTGCAACTGAGTGATGGTGTTTCTGGGATCTAGTGGGTAGAGGCCAGGGATGCTGCTCAACACTCTGTAAGGCACAGGAGAGCTTCTCTAAACAAAGGATGATGCAGCCCCAAATGTCTATGGTGTCTGGAGGGGATGGTTCTGCCATGGGGTCCTGACAACCTTGTACAGATCCACTTGGGCCATGCAGGAGAGACTCAATTGCAGTCTGATCTAAGTGCTGGTGGAAAACCTTGTGACCCTTCCAGGAACATGGCAAGATCAGCATTCTTGGAAGGAGCTGTCACAGGCCATTTCTCACCCACATCCCTTTCTTGTGGATGCCATGGGGCAGTTCCTTCTCTGCCTCCCTGGGTGCCTTCCCTTATTTAGAGCTGCAGCCTGGAAAACCACACAGCTGTAGTCTAGAATGGACTCCTCAATGACAGATCACTCCATTGCTCATTTGTTCATCAGACCACCATCATCTGGTCTCTTTGGTTAAGTGTCATCCTGTGGTACAAGGGTCATGGGGAGGTGACATCATGCTGGCCTTTCTTATGCTGTCTGCATAAGTAATAGTCTCTACATCCATTTGTGTGGTTGTCTCCCTACCAGCAAAATGTGTGGTAGAGTGGAAAGCCAACACAGCGTGCTGCTTGTAGACTGCTTGCTCATGCTGAGGGTAAGAAACCCTCGACTAGAACATAAGAAATTACTGAATACAACCAGCTTTTACTGTGGATTTAAAAATGAAGCATAATAGAAAAATGGAATTTAAGTTTTGTAATGTTTTCTCTTCAGTGATAGGGATGAGGAGTAAATATATAAAGTTAATGTAAGTTGATCATTGCAAAATGAAAATACATCATCTTTAAATTGTAACTAACATTTGAAACATTTGTTACACAATTGAAACATTTAGAAAATATGAGTTTTTATAAAATAATTTAATTCATTCCAAATGACTCTGTAAATCACTTACAAGAAGCAGAGCTGATGATGTCACCCTCCTGACTGAACCCAGCCACTAGCCTGTCATTATTCTCAGGATGCAGTTTCTAGTTCTTCACCTGTACTACAGTGTCTGACAGAAGCACCTTCCTCATTCTCTGCCTGCCACTCTCCCCTCACTGTCAATACTCCTAAAATACTGGATTTCTAAACTTCTTTGGGCGCTCTACATGCCTTCTCATCAAGGAGTCAATTCAGGCAATTTTCCATCTGCCTAAAACAGCTAGACTCCACTCTGGTTTAAAAAAATTATATATTTTTTAATCTAACAATTGAAAAGAAGAAAAACAAATACACAATGGAACTTAATTCCTTCTCCCCAGTTGACATTTGTCTGCTTTCTATCATCTCACATATGTCCAGATTCCATAGCACAGTGCAATGAGACAGATTAACTTTGTCTACTCGTGTGGAGGGATCATTAATGGTTCCACTCTGAGCTGTGGAAGGGCAGGGATATAATTCCTTTTATTTATTGCAGAATAACAAAGTTCTAGCCTGATTTCAGACACATACGTTTCACTGGAAATTTTTGAAAAATGATTGATAACTGATCCAACTGCACAGTTAGAAGACATATAGATGTTTAACCAGATTGTGAAAACAGTTTTCCTTGCCCAGCTTCCACAGCAGAACCCAGAGGCACGTGTTTCACTGGTGATGAGCACAAAGGTGCTGAATGTTGGGAAACACGAAGACACCAGCATGGAAGTGTTCACCAGCCTCTGGCTTGGGTTTATGATCAGGGATGAAGAAAGTGTCAAAACGGAAGAGAGAGGAAAAGGAGACAAAGGCACTCACCAGGAGCAGGATGGTGTGTGTGGCTCTGGCATCATGGAAGTTCTGGGGGAAAGGGTGTTGCTGTGCATGTGTTGGACTTGCTGCTTGTGCCTGTGTGGGACAAGGACCATGGAGCCACTTGCTAAGACCATGAGACCCAAACATATTACATCAATAGAGAAGAATATGCCTACATGTAGTAACAGTAAAAATCTGTCTGGAATGGGGGATACACAGTATCCATAAATTTTCTCCATACTCGTGTCTTTGCTCTTCCTTGGGCCAGTGACACTGATAGCAATAAAGGTATTTAACACAAGAGGCAGGATCCAACAGAGGAAACAACAGAATCCAATGCACTTCGGGGGTCTCATTCTGAGCTCCATCCACCTAGAGATGCTGGGGCAAAGCTTAATGTCCTGGAAAACACTGAGGAGGCAGGTAGAGCTTAGGGACACCCCTCTGGAAACTCTGTGAAAAGAGAAGACACATTTACATCCAGCATCACTAAGGAAATATTTCCATCCAAAAGCTGCCATTGTCTGCGGGACCCCTTTGTGGAAAAGAACCAAGTTGTTGGCTAAGACAAGCTGATTAAGGATCAAGTCAGTGTTCTCAACATGTTCCCAGTGAGCAAGGCAAAGATAGAAAGACAAAGGAGTGAAGAATTTCCAAGGATCCCAGCTCCAATCTGAGTGAGGACAATAAGACCCAAACTTATACTAGCAGAAACCATTTCATCAACTTAGAGTGTTTTATGCGCTGAACTGTGTCCTCCCAAAATTCATGTGTTGAAGTCCTAACCCTCAGGACATCAGAAGGCCATCTACAAGCCAAAGAGAGAGGCCTCAGAAGAAACCAACCCTTGCCAACGTCTTGATCATGGACTTCTAGCTTCCAGAATTGTGAGAAAATAAATTTCTGTTGTTTAAGCTACCCAGTCTATGATATTTGTTATGGCAGCTCCAGAAAACTACTACAGAATAAATGTGGGAAGTTGATCGTATTTGAATCAAAGGATTCTAGGGACTGGAAAACAAATTGGATCACCATCATTACACTCAGAAAATTTCTTTGCCCACATTATTTCAACTCAATATGAACATCAAGAGCAGGTCTATCTGTGATAACAAAGATTGGAGCCAATACAATGTCAATCGACGGGAGATTGATTGAATTCATCATGGCGCATCCTCCTGATGAGTCACTTGGCAGCTACGGACGTGACGAAGGAGTTCTCTCCCCCACCACAAGGCTAGGACATAGTGTTTAGTAAAGAGAAAAGTGGCATAACATCACGTAGTGTTAGCTGTATTTTCCTAAGAATGAGAGAAAGATTAATATGTATATATGAGTTTTTCTATGTTTATATGTATATATATATACATGTATGTATAAATTGAAATAGCACATTAAAAAACATTTATAAAAATAGGAACCGTTGAGGGAAGAAAGAACAAGGTGAAGAGAGACCATGTAAGAGTTGACTGCTCTGAATGTATTTTGCTATTTTTTTAGAACTACATAAATATTTTGGCTAAATATAATTATACAAAAGGTATTTTATAAAATAATGTCATTAGGACACAAGAGCTACTGTAGAGGATTCTCAGTGTCAAAGTGTGGGACATGCCATCATGAAATAATATGTGCAATAATTTAAAACACGTGTGTATAGTACCGAATCGTATCACTGTAAAATACGGATACTAAAGGGAAGGAATCCAGACACTTTCTGGTTCCATGTTAATGTTCCTCGGGTAACTTTCTTTTTTGTAGGAGTTTTTCACTTAATAGAGGAAAAGGGAGGACTGAACTAGAACATCCTTGTATGGAAGGTGTAGGCAATATTCACTGATGGCTGTCAGACTCCTCAGCTGACAAGCGATGGTGAGTGTCCTGTGGATGGATCAGGCTGACAATACATGCACTTACTGATCACGTTCATTTTTTCATCATGAAAAGAGAAACAAGGAGAAACTTGTCTTTCAATATGATGTAAAAATATGTAGGCATGGCCACATATGAAAAATCCTATCCAAATATAAAATATGAATCAGATTCCATCTATACATTTACAGGAATATAGAGCATAGAAGATTTTTGTTAAAAGAGGCCATGATGACATAGTCAGCCAAAAGACAAGATGGCCTATTCTACAAGATATGTGATATATTTTATAAAACGAAATATTTTGCAATAAAAGAGGGCACGTATCTGTAGAGTATAATAAAATCAAGAGACATAGAAATGTGATGCAATGGGAGAAAAATTATTTGAACGTTAATTTTAAAAAACTAAGGGGCCAGCCCAGTGGTGTAGTGGTTAAGTTCAGCACACTCTACTTCAGCGGCCCAGGGTTCATGTGTTTGACCCCAGGCACAAACCTACACCACTCATCAAGCCATGCTGTGGTGGCAACCACCATACAAAATGGAGGAAGATTGGCACAGATGTTAGCTGAGGGCCAATTTTCCTCACCAAAGCAAAAGCAAACAAAAAACTCCCTAATATTTAGTAAAGCCTGAGAACTTTAATGATATTAAGGAATTATTGTTTATATTTAGCTTTGATACATCAAAGATACTCACTGAAATATTTAGGGATGCAGTGATATGGCTTCTGGGCTTTGCTTTAACAAGAGAAGTTGATGGAAGCCCAAATGAGGAGGATTATATACAAAATAAGTTTTGCTATGGGTTGATCTACTGAAGCTATGTGATGGGCTAACTACATAGCTGTGTGGCGGTTCATTATATTATCCTTTTCAATTTTGTAGATGTTCGATAAATTTCACAATAACATTAAAAATGTTTTTACTTCCATAAATATCAAGTGTTCACAGTTTGTTGTCTCATATAACTTTATTCTCTTATTCTTTAAAGCACCATTATATAACGTTTAAATTTTTCAAACTGTTAATACACTTGAAACATTTCATAGTTACCACTTTTTGAATTGCTTACTAAGTATTTGTCACAATTCATATTTTAAAAACATATATTCCTATATGGTTTAAGAATTAGCTTTTAGTTTTTGTGATTATACAAGCATGTGAATACATGTATTTGTCTAAACGGCATGCAGATGAGTTTTAGCTCTGTTTTTCAACAGTGTCCATATATTTTTAACTTCATTTCACTCATACACTGAATTCCTAATATTTTCATAACTATTCATTTAATCAGTTTCCTATCTCCCTCTCAGTCTCTCCCCTTTGCCTTCCTCTTTCCCTCTACCAATGCCCTGAACACACACACACAAACACACACACACATGATCAAATACTTCGCACTATTCTTTCTAGACTACCTATAAAATATGATTGATTTTAATATCTGATTTTTTGCTAAATCCAAGTTATATATGAAATTTAAAAAAATCTTGTAATACTATCCTCCCATTAAATATAATTTTATTTGTTTTACTTCCTTTTCATCAGTAGAGGGTATTTAGAAATGTAAACATTTCATTCTAAGTTACATTGCATAATCTCGTATTAAGATGATTGAGTTCTTTATTATATTGGGGCTTCCCATGAAGAACCACGGTTTCTCTCTGCATTTATTTAGATATGCTTTTAAGTTCTTCATTTTCTTTCACTATTTCTTCCACATTTAAAAAATGGTACAGTTTATTTGCATAATCAGGTCCAGCTGTCATAAAACATTTCCCTTCATATTCTCAAATATAGTATTTATAGGGACCAGCCCCATGGCCGAGTGGTTAATTTCACGCACTTGCTTCAGGTGGCCTGGGGTTTCACCAGTTCGAATCCTGGGCGCGGACACAGCCCCGCTAGTCAGGCCACGCTGAGGCGGCGTCCCACATGCCACAACTAGAAGGACTCACAACTAAAACATACAACTATGTACTGGGGCGATTTGGGGAGAAAAATCAGGAAAAAAAAGAAGATTGGCAACAGTTGTTAGCTCAGGTGCCAATCTTAAAAAAATATATATAGTAGTTATAGAGAGAAAATCTGTAAAGTGTTGATTTTTAAAATTTCCATTTGTGTATCTTCTAAACCCTTATTAATATAAATAAAAATTAATTTCATTGTAGAGTAGCATTTATGCAACTACATTACCTCAGAGTATCAACACTATGATTTCATGAATGCCCATAAATACATCTGGGATTATATTGTCATTTTGATTGACTATGCCAGAACTTTATTTGCTAAAATGGTGGTCTCCAACACTGTGGTTTGCTGTGGTTTCTGAACAATTTTAAAGTACAAAAGATTTAACAAAAACAAAAAAAGGAAAGAAAAGAAACAAAAACTAAAAGTCAGTAATTTCTTTAGGAAATATATGTTGCAAATTAGGTAGTATCCCCTTTATCTACTGCATCTTTACTCATTACTGAAATCAGAGAGTGAGAGAGCAGATGCTTCTCCTGAACTGTAGACATCTCTTGCTCGCCTGCATGTGGTTTCAACTATAATATTTGTAACTCTAAGTATGGGGGATATTTCAGACAACAATCCAGATCTGATGACCTGGTAACACAAGTGAAAAAATGGTCAGACGTTGGGAACAACAACTGCTTCGGTGGGTCTGACCTTCTCCAGATCACAGTGCTGCCTGCCGGGTGGACTGCACGCCTTTGACTTAGGTCTTCTGATAATGAGTGCATTTAAATTGTTATCCTGTCTTAGGAAAGTAATGAGGAAGACAGTAATATTATGAGACTTCATTGTAATACTTTCTGAAATTGTCATGTTAAGTGTTACAAAATAAGATATTTTGTTAATTTAGAGATTAAAAGAATATTGTTGTAGAAGAGAACAAACTGTCAACATTTGGTAATTATTAATATAAGAACCTTTTTTAAAGTTATTATGGAATTTACCAAGCATCTGCAACATTGAAAAAGATAATATAATGAATCACGTGAACCCAGCACACAGCTTCAATAGCACCACCCCCAGCAAAAGTGATTTCATGTATAATCTTACCCAATTTCAACAGAAGTTCAACAACTTTTCTTGTTAAAATAAATCCCCTACACCAATCACTGCATCCCTAAATGCGTCAGTATCTTTGAAAGACAAGGATATTTTCACTTAGCTTTATGGTATATTCATCAAAGGTAAATGCAAACAATCATTCCTTAATAGTATAACATTTCTAAGAGTTTACTAAATATTTAGAGAGGTTTGCTTGTATCAGCATGACTTAGATTTACAATTTACGTAAGATTAAAGATACAAAAAGTAAAGATACGTAGGTAGGTTGGTGGGTGGATGGATGGATGGATGAATGGATGGATGGATAGATGATTACAGATACAGGAATAGATCAGTCCACAAGGGCGCTGAGATCCTTGGAGAATAGAAAGAGAGTCAGACTAGTATGTGAATGAGATCAACAAGGCCTTTAAAAAGTTTAAACGCTGGGTACATTCCAGGGTAATGTGTATTTTGCAACTATGAACAATCCTGATTACTCCTTTATTCCATAACCCCCCAAAAGGGGGATATATGATACTTTCATTGGTCTAAATGAAAGAAGTAGTTAACAGTTTTCTACCGATAATTGAAATTTATAAACACATTATTAAAAACTCCATTTAACACAACATGTCCCCAGCCCAAAACAAAACAAAAACACAACACTGTGCACACACACATCACTATCACATAAAGCCCAGGTGTCTACTCAGTGTGGGAGCTCACCTTCTCTATTTTAAAATTCACTGCATCCTGTGTGCTGAAGTCTTTAGAGAGTAGGCTGTGAGGGTGAGTGTGTTCAGTGAGGGGCAAGTGGGAGAATTTCAGAGTATAACTGAGAGGAGACAGAGATGATAGGCAGATCCCCGAAAGAGATGGACCAGGGTGACGATGTGCCTCTGGTTCCTTCAGCAAATGTCTTTCCTGTTTGTATGTGCTTATGTCTGTCTGTCTGTCTGTCTGTCTGTCTATCTATCTATGTCATCTGTGTACATCTACCTATCTATTAAGCATTTACATAAACCAGGAAGCCTCAGGATCTCGGCATTGCTGGAGTTATGGATCACTCCATCCTCTCAAGTCCTGCAGTGATTCACAGGCAATAATGACTCATAATTTCCCCTGATATAGAGGTCCTGTGGAAATACGGGAAGTAGCTCTGCTCTCAGAGAGTGGGGGTTGTATAGTCTATCTAAGGTTTTTGTGCTCTAACCTCAGAAAGCCAGTTTTTAAAAAGAATGGTTAATACTAGATTTCCTGATCCATGCTTTCTAAGAACCTGAAACTTACCTGAAAAGAAGAGCTCTTTACCAAGTTTGGCTGTGCTCCCAGGACAGGGACTGCTGTGGCAGCACCTGTGCAAGTGTCTAAACAGGACAGATGAACCTGAGATAAAGGTTTGGGTTCCATGATCTCACCTCCCTGCTGGGGAGTGATCATCATTTCACCTGTAAGTGCAGTGACAGTGTCTGCATGGGGACCGGGGATTATCTCTGAAAAACATTTGTGAATTGTGCAAACCGCTGAAAGCAAATTACTAAAAATGATTCACAAAGCTATCCAACTGGGGTGGGAGAACGATGTGGGAGAGTTTACTTTTGAAATAAACAAATAATCCCAGTGGAATGTGAGGAGAGGATCCCGAGATCTAATTAACGGAGAGGAGGAAGCTAAATCAAATGGCTTTCCAGGATTCTTAGTCAGTTCGAAGGCTTTGTTCCAAAATATAATTCCTTCCCCTTCATGAGAGCGCTGAGGGTAGTGAAATTGAAGGAAAAGACAGTGAATGAGTAGAGTTAGAATGTGTATCAAGAGCTGGGAAAAGGAACAGGAAAGCTGTGTTGTCATAATTGTATACATATTTATTGTGTACTTTATTTGTATTAGGCACGCTTCTAAGCACATGGAAATATCAGAGCACAAAACATAAAAGAAACTTGCCCTCATGAATGTACAGTGTAGTTGATGAAAAAAGACAATAAGCAACGCGTCTGAGGTGCATAGTATGATAGAAGATGATGGTCCCATGCAAATAAGAAAATAAGAACAGTGTCAAGTGATGAACAGTTCAGAGGTCTGTGATGGGTTAAAGCGGTAAATTGGGTTCCATGTTTGGACTCAGTTTAGACGACATTTGAGGCAACACCTTAGGTGGTGCAGGAGAGCAGCTTTGTGTCTTCATTTCGAATTATTATGTATTCATTATCTTGCCTTATTGCATGAAATAGGACCTCCAACATAATACTGAATAAGAGTGCAGAGAGTAGCTATCCTCCTTTATTTTTAATCGCATAGGTATATTAAAAATTTTTTATACAACAATTTATTGAGGTGAAATTCACATCACATAAAATCAACCATTTTAAAGTGAACAATTCAATGGCGTTTAGTAATTTCACACTTGTTCCAAAACATGTCCATCATTCCAAAGTAAAGCTCTGTACCCATCAAGCAGTTTCTCCCCATTTCCCCCTCCCCCCAGGCCCTGGCAGCGACCGTTCTGCCTCCTGTCTCTGCAGGTTCATCTACTCGGAGCCATCAGACTAAAAAATAATTTTACTGAAGTACAACTGACAAATAAAATTGTATATATTAAAGTGGACAGCGTGATGATTTAATATACATATACATAGTGAAATAATTACCAAAATCAAATTAACACATCATAGACATATTTTAACAATGGATCATGAGGCATGGTCCTTGCGATAGGAGTTATTTTTTTTAAAGATTTTATTTTTTTTTCCTTCTTCTCCCCAAAGCCCCCCAGGACATAGTTGTATATTCTTCGTCGTGGGTCCTTCCAGTTGTGGCATGTGGGACGCTGCCTCAGCGTGGTTTGATGAGCAGTGCCGTGTCCGCACCCAGGATTCGAACCAACGGAACACTGGGCCGCCTGCAGCGGAGCGCACGAACTTAACCACTAGGCCACGGGGCCCGCCCCGATAGGATTTTTTTAAAGTTATTTATAAGATTAAGGAAAATCCCTTCTATCCTTCATTTAATCTCTCAAAAAATATATATACTTTTTTGAACACCTTAAGTGTAAGTTGTGAACATTATATCCCTTGACCAGTGAATATGCTAGTATTTTCTAAATAAATGGACATCTTACATAATCTGACTACAACAATCAAAGTCAGGAAATTTAATAATGGTACAGTAAAAGTATGAAATTCACATACCATTTTCAGTTGTCCTATTAATGTACTCGATGACTAATTTTCCCAGTCCCAAACCAAATCCAATATCAAGAATTGCATTTGTTTTTCATTTGTCTTTATTTTCCATTGATTTGACACAGTTTCTCACTCTTCCTTTGAGTACCATTTTCTTACTATTTTTTAAAAATGCTCGCTAATTGTTTTGTGACATTACCTTCAGTTGATGAGGAGTGGGTTTCCTCATGATTATTAAGTTTATGCATTTTGGTGGCATGGATACCACAGAAGTGTTTCTTCGTTCTTCTCAGTGCATCTTATCAGGGGGCACATGATGTCTGCATCTCAATATTGGTGATGACAACTTGGTTCACTTTGCTACAGTGATTTCATCTGGTCTCTTTTCATAAAAGTTACCATTTTTTCCTTTATAATTATATATTAGAAGAGCCTCTGAAAGTAGGAAAAAATAGTGTTCTTCATCAGTCTTTCACTAAATTCACGATTTTCTAACTCCATCAAACTGTGTACATTTTACTTAGCTTTCTACAGTAAAGTGTACATATTCCTTCTCCCTGCTTTATTAATTCATTCATTTATTTCTCTGTGGACAAATCATTTATGTCTTTAAACAGATTTAATGAGGTATAGTTTACACACAATAAAATTCACCATTTTAGGTGCACACTTTGATGAGTGTACAAATGTGTAGTATCATCATGTACCCAACATGACAATCATGATGGAAAAGACTTCCATCAGCCCATAAATTTCCTGTGCCCTTTGCAGTCCATCCCTTCCTCCCAGCTTCAACCTGAGCAACCACTGATATGCATTGGCAGTATATTTTGGCCATTTCAAGCTTTTCTTACGAATTGAATCATACCACATAGTCATCTGTCTCTGCTTTCACTTAGCAGAATGTTTTTAATAAGCAACCATGTTTTTGTTTGTGTCAGTAGTTTATTCTTTTATATTAATCAATCATATTCCATTTTATGAATCTACCACAAATTATTACCCATTCACAAGTAGACGAGCATTGATATTTCCTCCCCCTAAGGATCCTGGCCATTATGAAAAAAGCTGTTGTTGTTCCGAATATTTGTATAGAGGTATTTCTGCAACTCATGTTTTAATTTTTATTAAAAATAAATCTACAAGCAAGGTGGTTGTGTCACATGACTTTTATTTTATTTTTTATTGTATATATATATTTGTATATGCTTATCAGTATTAGAAACTACAACATTTCAATTTCTCAAATAAGAAATTTTTGTTTCCACTGGCTGCATCAAAGAACTAGAATCGGCAATGGCACAGGAATCTGTGAAGAAGTGTAATTAGGGTTGTGTTGGCCAGGGCATCCTCCAAAGCTAAGATAACTGCCTGGAGTTAGGCCACTTGTGCTGACCCTTGGGTCTCAGCCTTTGTCAGGGATGGGGTCCTTTTCAGAGGAAGAAAGGCAGCAGCCGTCCAGAGAACTCCATCATTTGTACTCGCGGCATTACTGTCAAGAAAGTATGTTTTCTCCCTTTGCTGTTCACTTAGTTGATCCCAAGGGTATCCCCAGGTAGTTAAGGGTCCAGGAGAGGGCTACCCTCCTTCAGGACCGTGGCATCAGGAAAGAGATGGAGGCCAAGGGAGGCTACCTCTTCCTTCAGGTGGGATACATCAGAGTCCAGATTTGGCCCCCTCCTGTATCAAGGCCTTGGTGGTCATGCTGAGCTCATGGGGTGTTGCTTTCATGACCCAGGAAATAATGAGTACCTGGGTGCAGAGTGTCACAGATTCAGGTCCTGGGAGAGCCTCCATTTCCAAGAGGGCTCAGCCTGCAGCCATTGGTTGTTGATCTAAGGGCATGTAACGCGGAGTCAAAAAAGGCAGCTTTTTGCACCAGAAGCCCCTGGGTAACTTATTGCCATCGTGGGTGGTCCAGAGACTCTAGGAAGCATAGGAGGTGGTCATCAGAGCTTCCACCATGGAGTCGCCAGGAGGCACTAAAAGAAGTGCTTGTTGTATAGCCGTCTAAACTGAATCTAGGGCTTTCTGTTGTAGAGGTCCCAAAGTGGGCCAATTAGTGGCTGAGTGCATAAATAAGCCTTAGCAGTATTTGTAGCTGGAGAACATGTTGCCTCTAGAAGCCAAAAAGACCCAATAGGTTTGGCCTGCTTGAGATTGATTGAAGCTGACAAAACTGGAAATTGCCTTTTAACTATATCAGGAATAGAGTGGTCCTTAGGCACGCTAGGTGAACCTAAGAATTTCACTGAGGTGGCATGACCCTGAAGCTTAGGTGGGAAATAGCCCACCTGCTCTAAGTGCAATGATGAGTGTTTCCATGTCCTGTGTGAGTGTCTAGTGAATCCCCTCGCAGGAGGATGTCATCACTGTAGTGCCATGTTTGGGTGCCTGGGGACAGCTGGATCCAACTAAGTTCTTGCCAGTAGAGGTTGTGTGTCATGGCTGAACTTTTGTGGTATCCCATGGGCAACTGAGTGAAGGTGTATTGTGTTTCTTCGAAGGTGAATAACTGAATTCACCTTTGAAGGTGAAAATGATTGAGAGGCTGTTGAAATAGGCACTGAAGAGAACATTTACAACAGCAAAGTATTTGCCAGTGAAGATTGAATGGCCTTGTTTATCTCAATGATGTGAGGTATGGGAGCCTTAATAGATGGCATCATGGTAGCAGTAATCTACCATGAGATGCTATGCCCCGTGGGATTCTTAAATATCTATTGTGGTGTCTCAGATGTAAATGAAATTGGCTGCTTCTCATTTCAAGTCAATGCATCTAGCTAACTTGTATGTTAAATCTATTTTTTGATACATCTTCAAAATTATTTCTGGCCCTTTTTCATTTTATTTTCTCTTAATTGTTTAAATTGTTATTTTGCCTACTAGGACTTCTGCCAAAAAATTCCTTTTGCTTTTATTTCATATTGAAATTTACTTGGAAATTTTCCTTCAAATACATATGAGGATAAATTTAACACCAACGCTTGCAACCCCTGCTGGATGCCTGCGGACAGCTGTGCAATTCAGCTGGTGAGATGTGCTCTTTGAGATCCAGCCCTGAATTTGTGGCAGGGAGACAGTCTGTGGCTATTTTCTGAATTATTGCCAATTTTACAGAATATCTTTTATGTTTTCAATGAAATTTCTGGTTGCAGGTGTATAAGTGTGTACCAAAACATCAAAATGTACATCTGAAATCTGTCCAGTTTATATGTTAAATCAATTATACCTCCATTAAATAAATACTCAAAACTTGTCATTCATAATCCTTTTACTTTGTTTTATTATCATTTATGTTCTCAAGGTTATTTGCAGCTATAGAAGCAGTATGGTGGAAATAAAACTGTGTGCTTCTGGCAACTCTTCCCAACTCCATGTTCAGTAATATCATGTTGGCAGTTAGAAAACAGCCATGGTGGGAGTATTTACACCGGGGAAATTGGCAAACAATACAAACCAGGATTTAATTAATTCTATTCTTGAAAGTCTAGACTTTAGAATATGTGAATTTTTCAGATTAAACTTAAAAGTGTATGATATATGTGGTCATTACATTGTGCCTAGCACAAATAAAATTGAGAAACAAAAATGAGCTGTTTATTTGTTAAAAGGGAAAGAGCCACAATTCATATAAAAGAAAACAGGCAAAAGATATGAACACATATTTTACCAAAAAAGATGTACAGATGGCAAATAAACACATGAAAAAAATACTCAAATCATGAATCCTTATGGAAAGGCAATTAAAACTACTGCTTGCTTATTAAAAGGGTAAATTCAAATAACTGACCATAACAAGAATTACCAAGGATGTGGAAGAACTGGAACTCTCACACACTCCTCGTGGGTACGCAAAAGTGAAGAACCATTTTAGATCACAGTTCAGAAGTTTCTTAATAACCTGAACATTCACCTATCCTATGACTCAAGCATTGTACTTTGAGTTACTAACACAAGAGAGGTGAAACATACATACATACATACATACATAAAGAGTATCATACACAAATGTTCCAGCAGCTCCATTTTCAATAGCCAAAACTGGAAGTTATCCAAATGCCCATAGACATGCGATTGGATAAACAAATGGTATCTCTGTAGAAAAGATACTACTCAAAACAAAAAGAATGAACTAGTCATATAAACATCATTGAAGAATCTCAAAATACATAAAACCATGAGTGGAACCAGAAAAAAATAAATATTTTATGAATCAAATCACATAAAATTCTAGAAAACACAAACTAATCTATTACAAATGAAGGTAAATCAATGATTGCCTAGAGGTCTGCCGAGGAGAAGGACAGTTTATAAAATGGCATGAGGTTAAATTAGGGGTGATGGAAATGTTCATTATCATGATTAGGAAGAGGTTTCATGGGCTTATATATGTATGTCAAAATTAAACAAATTGTACACTTCAAATAGGTGCAGTATATTGCATGTCAACTATACCTGAAAAAAGCTTTATAAAATGGTTCAAAAGAAAAGTCTAGATCTCATACTCTTTTCAGAAAATCAGGTTTGGCAATCCTATATTGACTCTCTTTCCTAATGCCTTGGAGGAGCAGCCTTGTCTTAGTGGTAGCAAATATTGATGAGCAATGAAGTTTGTTTCCACCTGGGTCAACAGGAATGCTGGCTAGGTCACAGAGCCACATCACTGGACTAAGGGATCTCACTTCAATCTATGGCCTGTGTAGCAATGGCCTTTTGGTGAATACCCCAGAAAGTCTAAGAGAATCCACAAAACCAATAGCTTTATTTTCTTTGACAATTATCTCAATTACAAAACATACATATGCTTGGAGGTCCTGAGAACTTCTGTGAACACTGTTCCTTCACAGTCACAGTCACTGGAGTATTTTTTGAACAACTTTAGGAGGGGCACATTCCATTTACTGCAGTCTCCTCCACTCCAGTGTTACTGTACCAATTATGGTTCCCCCAGGGCCCTGTAGTCTTACAGTGACCCTAGCCTAGTGAATTTGGAGCATCAGGACACATGGCTCCTTTGTAGGACCTGGGGTAGACAGTCCCCTCAACATTGCTGAGTATTATATAATACCCAGTGTGAACAAGAAAATAATTCATGTTGTTCCCAGAAGCACTGGAGGTTGTCACAACTTCCTGCTCTTCAGGTTGTTCTCTGAGCTCACAAAAAATCCTGACACCCAGTCCACAAATTAGGACCCCAAAACCCTACAGTTTTTCCTAGGAGATCTTGAGAAACAATGTAAATTAGGCCAAAATTGAAAAGAGAGATATATTCTTCCATCATACTGCTCTCTCTCAGACACACAAAGCATTGGAGCCCCACAAAAGCTGTTCACTCCTTAATGCTGGCGGAGCCCAACTGTTTCCAAATCACCTCATGCAGTGAACAGAACCCCAAGATCAAAGGTGGCTTAAACAATAATGCCTTTATTATTGCAAAAACAAAGCAACACAAGGCAGGCAGCTCCCAGGTTGTCCACTTGGGGGCTGGGAAAATCCAAGATAAGTGTCACATGAAACAGACATGTTGTCCTTGAAAATGTGGTCCTTATTGACAAGCAGCAGAATTCAAGATTTCCTCCAGCAAGTGGGGAGGAGGTAGAGGTCAGCTTCCCTAAGCCCACTGGGGTGATAACCGATGCACACTGTGTGGACCCGGCAGGTGGCAAAAGTGCAATGAAGTCTTCCACAGAAACTGGCAGTGACATAAACCTGGCAAGGGCCCTGGGCAGGTTAGAAAGTGTAACACAGCTCCTTAAAGATTCCCACATAACTGGAACTTAAGGAGAATCTCTCCACTGTGGATTGTTTAAGCATTGGCTTTAATTCAGGAAGATGGCTCCCTCACAAGTTCTCTCTTCCAGTGTAATTATATTAGGAAATTGTACATCCTCTGTACATGGAAGGCTTTTCTCCAGTGTGAAGTCTCTGGTGTTGAATGAGGTCAGATTTGCAGCTAAAGGATTTCCTACATTCACAGCACTGAATAGGTCTTTCTCCAGTGTGAACTCTCCAGTTCTGAGGTTAGAGCTATGGCTAAAGGATTTGCCACATTCTCCACACTCATAATGCCTTTCTCCTGTATGGACTTTCTGATGTGAACTGAAGCTAGAGCTCTGCTTAAAGGATTTCCCACGTTTACTGCACTCATAAGGTCTTTCTCCAGTATGTAGTCTCCTGTGGTGAATGAGGCTGGAGCTTTGACTAAAGGATTTCCCACATTCACTACACTCATAAGGCCTTTCCCCAGTGTGAATTCTCCGATGTATAATGAAGCTGGAGTAGTAAGTAAAGAATTTTCCACATTCACTGCACTCATACGGTCTTTCCCCACTGTGAACTTTCTGGTGCTGAATGAGGTTACATCTTCGGGTACAGGCTTTTCCACATTTGCCGCACTCATAAAGCCCGTCTCCAGCAAGGACTCTCTGGTCCTGAACAAGTGTGTCCGTGCAGCTGAAGGCTGTCTTGCATTCTCCCCAGTTGTGATGACTTTTTCCACTGCGAAACACAGCCTCACACTCACTATTATTTGGCTTCTCCCCAGTGTGAGTGAGATACTGACGGATAAATTCCATGCTGGCTAAAAAGTCCTTCCCAATCTCCTCACATGTAAGGGACTTCCCTGATGCAGGGACTGTGCAGTCCTTCATAAACGAGGCTCTGTCCACATAACTTCTGAAGGGTTTCTCTATAATGTGCTGCCCCTGTTGAAGGTTGGCAGTGAGATAGAATTGTTTCTGACATGTGTATGTTTCCTGCCCAAGATATGTTCCCTGGTGCTCAGCCAAGGGCAAAACTTCTCTCAAGATCAGGCCACCCATCTCAAAGGGTTGGGACTTCCGGGGAGATGAGCCTGCCCTAAGAGTCCCGACCTGTGACTCTCCTTGTACAGAAAGGCTCTGTTCAGAAGGTGCATCTCCATCTTCCACTACACAACAACCTGAAAGCAAAGAAGTGACAGTGAAGTACACATTGAATTTATTGGGAGGGGGCAAAACCATCACAAATGCACATGTGATACATTCAGGAACCAGTCCATGGGACTGCTTTCAGTAAAAGGGAGCTGGGGTCTGACTGAGGAAGCAGCTGTTATGCACTACTAGGGCCCCTAAGGTCACAGGACTGGACAGGCCTATCAGGCACAGGACACAAGGCAAGGGCAAGGCCCAGAGTGAAAGGCACATTATTCTTCTGTCAATGGCTTTTAGCAGCATTACGTGTGCTGGTGCCATGTGATGCTGTGCAGAAGTCTATGTCCAGCCCCAGGAAAACCTGACTGGCACAAAGTAACTGGTGTTCAAGGATTATTAAAACACACGGGCACAATTCAGGACACAACACTGTTGGAAAGTACTGTGGAGGGAGCAGTGTGAGAGTGAGATAAGCAGTCCAGAGAATGCGGATTACCCTGAGCTGGAGTCTGAATAAAAATGACTAGTAGAAAGGACAAGTTGGCACAGTGTCAAGAATGGAGAGGGAAGGTAGAAGTGAGATGTGGCCACTGGCAATGGCATCAAAACACAAGCAGGACAAGTTCGTGGGATGATGTGAACACAGCCCTGACATAACATCTTCCCCTAATTGCCATTCACCTGGGTCACGCCCCCTGTGAGCCCATCTTGTTGAGACTGGAGTCAGGTCCATCCTGTGAAGCACAGAGGACTCTTCTCCTAGCCACAGCTGACCAGTACATTGCGCCTGGAAGGCCCAAATCATAAGGGAGGGACAGGACAGGTCAGTGGCCAGTACTGGACAAGAACAACTCAGCACACAACAGGTGACAGGAAAGATATTTAAATAGTATATGAAGTACCTCCAACCATAGACAGGATATTGAGGTAGGTAGATAGGGAAAATGGGCAGTGAGGAGGGGGTCCAGGCATGTTGGTCTTCAGCTGTGATGAGCTCAAGGTATCGCGTTGTTCCATTCTTTTCTAAGCTGTGATGGATATCTCCTAGGTGTGTTTCCCGCGTGTGGTCAGCCTGTTCCCAGAGAGAAACTCATAGAACAAAGTTTTAATTTATCAAGCTATCAGGGAGTAAATACATAAGCAGAGCCCATAAATCAGGAAAGCATGTGAATTTTTTCAGAGTACTTGCAGAGCACTGAGCAGTCACACAGAGGGAGGGGCTGGGGCCATGTAGCATTAACAAGGTGGCCTCGCTTATGTTCACTTACACAAGCTTTGTTGTTACAAATGAAATAGATTTGTGGTTCTAAAAGGGCTGTTCTTCATATTCATTTGTTACCCCTGTTCTTTGTTCCTAGTTCTTGTCTTCCATGCTTTTTCTACCTTTTGCGGTTTTAACTGAGCATTTTATATGATACCATTTTCTCTCCTTTCTTAGCATATCAGTTATACTTAATTTTTTTTTTTTATTTCTTACTTTTTAAGTCATTGCACTGGAGTTTGCAATCAACATTGACAACTAATCCAAGTCCACTTTCAAATAACACTACACCACTTCCCAGGTAGTGTGAGTACCTTCTACTAACAAAACAAGCCCACTTTTTCCCTCCAGTCCTTTCTATCATTGAGGTCATTGGTTCCACTTATATAGAAGCATAATAAGCATATATATATACACACATACAAATAAGATACGCAGATAGAATACATTGTTGGTATTACTATTTTGAACAAATGGTTCTCTGTCAATCAATTCAGAATAAGAAAAAAAAAAAACACTTTTTATTTTACCTTCGCTTATTCCTTCTTCGACACTCTTCTTTCTCTATATAGATCCGAGTATCTGACCAAGATCATTCTCCTTGTCTCTAAAGAAGTGCTGTTACATTTCTTGGAAGGCAGGCGCTATGGTCTGAACGTTTGTGTCCCCGCAAATTCATGTTGAAATCCTAACCCCTGAAGATGATAGTGTTGGAGCCGGGCCCTTGGGAGGTGCTCAGGGCACCAGGTTGGGGCCCGCGTGAACGGGACCAGTGCCCTTAGGAAGAGCCTCAGAGACCCCCAGCTCCTCCCCGCACGTGAGGACGCAGCAAGAAGGGCTGACTCCGCACCGGGAGGAGGGTCCTCACCGCAGAACTCGCCCAGGCTGGCGCCTTGACCCGGGCTGCCCAGCCTCCAGCGCTGGGAGAAACAAACGCTGACTCTCACACGCCACCCGGCCTGGGGCATTTCGGCACAGCGCCCCGAACGGACCGAGCTGGCAGGTTTACGGGCCACCAAGCCCTCACTTTTTGCTTGGCTGACGGAGGCTCCGTCTCCCTGCACCGATGGAGGGTAATTTTGTGGGCACGCAGCTCTAGGAAGGTCAGTTTGCTCTCAACACTGCCCGGGCTTCTTTCCTCTCCTCGCTCGCGGCGTCTGAGGAGACGGCGGCGGTCGCTCTCGGTCCCCTAGAGGGGAGGGGTTTCCCCTCGGGCTTCTTTCACGAAGGTCCCCTGACTTCGATCTCCCGTCGTTTGCAAACGACATGCTACCCGGGGGTCTCGGCATCTTCCCTGCTGAGCGGTCTCTGGGCGTCTGCGTCTGGGGCTCGCCGGCTGACGGCCGTCTCTCCCTCGACGACAGACCTCGGACGCCGAGTCGCCCGCCGACGTCCCCGCGCCGCCAGGGGGCGCCCGAGCGGCGGGACCGGAGGCTCCGCGCGTCCCGGGCCGCGGGGCGGAGGGCGGGGCGCTGCCGGGCGGGCGGGAGCGGGGTCGGCGCCGGGCCGCGGCCTCAGGGGCCTCCCGGGCAGCAGCGCAGGGAGCCGTGGGCGGGCGTCCCCTCGGGTCCCACGCGGCCCGGGTCTCGAAGCGGTGGCGCCGCGGAGGAAAGGCCTGCCCAGGGTCCCGGGGGCGCGGGGGCCGCCGCCCCAGCGGGAAGGCGGGAGTCCTCCCGGAGTCGGGGCGCCGGGAGAAGCGGCCCACAGCGCGGGGAACGCCCGGCAGGGGACCCCGCTGGGAGACCACCAGGCAGTGAGGACGGAGGGAAGGGGGCCAATGGCGAGACGGACAGCGGTCCGAGGGGACCCGCTCACAAGGTCCCGGGTGGGGTCGGAGGCGCCACCGGAACCGCAGGTGTCAGCTCTGACCCCTCATTGTTAAGGCGAGGCCACTCGGGTCTCCGAGACCCCCGACGTTCGGGGAGGACCCTCGCCGCTGACCCGCGTGTGAGGCCTCTGCAGCCTCCCGCCTTCCCGCAGCACCGCAGCTGCTGCCCGGCCTGGGGGAGTGTCCCGCACACGCCAAGGCTGGTTTCCCGCCAAAGCCCGCGGACCCGAGTGGAATCTTGCGCTCCTTCTCTGAGCACATCCCGCTTCCACGTGGGAGCACTGACACTTGGGGAATTGGCAAACACTACGCACCGGGGCTAGATTTCCTGTATTACTGAATGCCGGGACTCAAGCGATGGACGTTAAGGTCACAATGCAGACGAAACTTAGCCATGTAGGGTGTTTCTGGCCATGACATTGTGTGTAACAGAAATCTCTGTGAAAAACAATGAGGAAATATCCTTCCAGTATTTACAATGACTCCATTCAGAAAAAATGTCACTCACACCGTTTAACAGAGTAAAACTCCAAAATGTCTTTGTGTTTCAGACTCTCATTTGAAAATGAAGAGGGAAATAGCCATAACTCAATTGTAAGAAACTAGGCAATTGGAAGGAACAGAAATCGTACAAAAAATAAACAATTGGGAAATAATGAAAAATGCTCAAAATCACGAATTCTTTGGGCAATGCAATTAAAACGACACTGAGACAGCACTACACACTTATTAAAAGGCTGACACTGAAGACCCTATCATGTACTGAAAGGGATCTGGAAGAAGTCGACCTCACACACTCCTGATGCGAGTGCAAAGGGAGCAATCATGGTAGATCACAGTCTGGCAGTTTCTTCTAGAGTTAAACATTCATCTACCCTGTGGTTCAGACATTGCCCTCTTACTTACTGACAAATGATAAAAGAAACATATAAAGAACTGACACGAATGTTTGTAACAGCTTTATTTTCAATAGTAAAAATCTAGCAATATTCTAAAAGCCCATAAGCAGATGAATGGGTATATCAGGGGTATATCCAAAGATAAGGATATTACTCAGCAAAAGATGAGCTACTCATATATCATCATTGCTGGGTCTCTAATTATGAAACATAAAGGAAATCAGAAAAAACAATAAACAGTTTATGATTCCAATCATATAAATTCAAGGAAATGCAAAGGTATCTACTGTAGGAAAGTAAATGATACGGTAGCTGGAGAGGTGGGAAGGTCGAGCAGAGATCACGATAGGATGTGATGTAAATATACCGAGACACCTAAGGTCATTCTCAGGACTGTGATGATGGTTTCAGAGGTTCATACCTATGTCAAAACTTATCAAAATTGTACACTTTAGATACATGCAGTTTAGTACATGTGAACTATACCATTAGCCTTACAAACTGGCTCAAGACTGCGGCTGGCTTGGTGGTACAGGAGTTAAGTTTGCAGGCTGTCCTTTGGCAGCCAGGGGTTCCCTGGTGAGGACCTAGCACCATTCCTCATGCCACACTCGGCAGCAACCCACATAAAACAGAGGAAGATTGGGAACAGATGTTAGCTCAGGGTCAATCTTCCTTACAAAAAAAAAAAAAGGCTCAAGAGGAAAGAAAATCTGTATGTCCCACTCTTTTTGGAAAAGTTTACAACCCTACATTGTGGTGGTCTAGCAGTTAAGATTCAGAGCTCTCACTGCTGGGGTGGGTTGATAATCGGTCAGGGAACCCCACAAGGAAAAACTCTCTGCTGCTCTCAAATGCACTTGAAGTTCTCACACCAACCCTCTTGTCAGGATCATCACTGAGCCTCCTGAATCACAGCATCCAGGCCTCAAATGAGGACCAGAAAGCCCTGCAGTCTTTCCTGGGAGGCTGTGAGCAGCAATGGAAATTCTGTCAAAAGTGGCAAGTTATTTTCTGTCATCACACTGTCTCTCCTCAGGCAAAGTATGAGACACCTAAAAAGTCTTTCACCCCTTCATGCTTGTAGAGCTAAAATCTGTTTATGAACTACCCCACACAGTAAATAAACACCTTAGATGAAGGAGGATTTAAACTGTAAGGCCTTCATTATTGTATCAGACAAAGCAAGGTGCAGCACGCAGTTCAAGTTCATGACTTTGAAGCTGGAAAAGTTCATCCCAAGTATCATGTGACACCACACGTCCTGAAAAAGTCAGTCATTCTCTGCAAGCTGCCAGCCCAACTCATGGTATTCTCTGGGCCAACAGTGACTCAGGTCCATGTGCAAGGTAGTCAAGGCAGAGGGAAAGCTGACCCCCGAGGGCTCAGGTGACCGCTAACTTGCTCTAATACATGGGAGAACAGAGGTCAGCTTCTCTGAACACACTGGGGTGGTGACTGACACACACTGTGTGGACCTGCCAGGTGGTAAAGACGAAATGGTTTAGCCACAGAAACTAGGAGTGACATAAATCTAGAAAGAGCCTTGGACAGTTTAGAAAGGACAACATACTTACACAACTTTCCCTCATGACTTAATCTTATAGAAAATCTCCCCACTGCATGTTCAGATGTATGAGTATCAATTCCAACAGATGGCTCCTCAGTTTCCTCTGGTGTCAGTCCACTAAATAGGAAACTGTACATTCCCCTGCCCATCTAAGGCCATTCTCTAGTGTGAACTCTCTGATGTTGAGAGAGGGTAGATAATCTCATAAAAAACTTCCCACGTTCACTGCAATCATAAACCTTTTCTCCTGTGTGAATTCTGATGGTAACGGAGATGGGGCCTAGAGATAAAAGACTTCCCACACTCACTGCACTCATAAGGTTTCTCTCCAGTGTGAACTCTCTGATGACAACGGAGTTTGGAGCTAGAGATAAAAGATTTTCCACATTCACGGCACTCATAAGGCCTTTCTCCTGTGTGAACTCTCTGATGATAACGGAGGGTGGAATTAACGGTAAAAGATTTTCCACATTCACTGCACTCATAAGGCCTTTCTCCTGTGTGAACTCTCAGATGATATGTGAGGGTGCCACTACTGGTAAAAGATTTCCCACATTCAATGCACACATAAGGCTTTTCTCCTGTGTGAATTCTCTGATGATGATGAAGGTGGGAACTAGAGATAAAAGATTTCCCACATTCACCACATTCATAAGGCCTTTTTCCTGAGTGAACTCTCTGATGATAACTAAGGCCAGAGGTAGAGGTAAAAGATTTGCCACATTCTCTGCACTCATAAGACCTTTCTCTATTATGAATTTTCTGATGTATTGAGAGGTTAGATTTTTGGCTAAAAGATTTCCCACATTCATTACACTCATAAGGCCTTTCTCCAGTGTGAGCTCTCTGGTGTTTACTGAATTGTGATCTATCCTTAAAGGTTTTTCCACATTCGCTGCACTCATAAGGTCTTTCTCCAGTGTGAACTCTGTGATGATAACGGAGGCTTGAGCTAGAGGTAAAAGATTTCCCACATTCACTGCACTCATAAGGCCTTTCTCCTGTGTGAACTCTCTGATGATAACGAAGGGCAGAACTAGAAGTAAAAGATTTCCCACATTCACCACATGTGTAAGGCCTTTTTCCTGTATGAACTCTCTGATGATAATAGAGGGTAGAACTACAGGAAAAAGATTTCCCACATTCACTGCACACATAAGGATTTTCTTCTGTGTGAATTCTCCGGTGCTGAATGAGTGTGCACCTATTTTTAAAAGATTTCTCACACTCACGGCACTCATAACGCCTTTCTCCCATGTGAACTCTCTGGTGTTGACGAAGGTTAATGCTGGAAGTAAAAGTTTTCCCACATTCAGTACATTCATAAGGCCTTTCTCCTGAGTGAACTCTTAGGTGTGTAATGAGGAGATATCTTTGGGTAAAGGACTTCCCACATTCACTACACTCAAAAGGCCTTTCTCCAGTGTGAACTCTGTGATGATAACGGAGAGCAGTACGAGTGATAAAACATTTGCCACATTCACTGCACTTGTGAGGCCTTTCTCCAGAATGAACTCTCTCATGATAACGAAGGTCAGATCTGGAGATAAAAGACTTTCCACAATCACTGCACTCATAAGGCCTTTCTCCTGTGTGAGATCTCTGATGGTAACTGAGGGCAGAGCTAGAGGTAAAAGATTTCCCACAGTCACTACATTTATAAGGCCTCTCTCCAACTTCAACTCTCCTGTGCTGAATGAACACAGAGCTATGGCTAAAAGGTTTTGCACATTCACTGCACACAAAGCTGGTCTCTCCACTGTGCCCTCTCTGGGGATCAATGAGGACAGATTGGTGGCTTAAGGATTTCCCACATTTGCTGCACTTCCACAGCCTTTTCCCAGAATGAATTCTTCGATGTTGAACAAGGGCCGACCTTCGCCTAAAAGATTTGCCACATTCTCTACACACATGAAGCCCTCTTTCAGGGTGGACTCTCTGGTGCATAACAAATGAGGATTTGTACCTGAATGTTTTCCCACACTCACGGCACACAAAACACTGTTGTCCAGTGTGGACATCTTGGTCCTGAATAAGTGTGCCTTTGGGGCTGAGGGCTTTCTTGAATTCTCCCCAGGTGTAATGACTTCTGTTTGGTGAAGTGGCCTCACACTGGATGATTTTGTTTGGCTTCTCCCTGGTATGAGTGGTCTGTTGCTGTCGATGTCCCAAGCTGGCCAGGAAGTCCTTCCTAACCTCCCCTGACGGAAAGGGCTTCCCCGAAACATGGAATCTGCAGCTTTTCACAAATGAGGCCATTTCCACACTGCTTCTGAAGGGTTTCTCCCCCATGTGCTGTTCCTGGTGCCGTTGAAACTTTGCACTGAACTCAAACTGTTTCGCACAAGCCCCACACCTCAACAGTTTCAGGCTGTGTTGTGTTCCCTGCTGCTCAGCCAAGTGGAAAATCTCTCTCAAGACTGGACCACACATCTCACAGGGGTGGGTCTTCTGGGAAGATGGGGCTGCCTTGGGAGCCCTGGCAGCTGAAACTTCTACAGAAACGCTCCGTTCAAAGGGAGCCTGCAGACCCTCTGCTCCACAGCAGCAACCTGAAGGCAAAGAAATCCCGGTGAAGTACATGTTGACCACAGGGAGGGGCAACCCCAGCACAAACGAGCATCTGTCTCATCTCACAGTGAATCTATGGGATGCTTTTCAAGATAAGGGAGTTGGAATCCAGTTGAAGGGGAAGCTGGCTTTTGTGTATTACTGGGCCCCTAAGGTCACAGACTGGTGGAGACCTCGCCAGGAGAAGGATACAAAGACAGCGTGTGACACAGGAGGAGAAGCAGCATCTACACTTTGTTCTCTGCCCACAGCTTCCTGCAGGACCTTTTCTGCTGCTGATGTGAGGCTCAGCAGAAGGTGCAGCCAAGCCCATGAAAATCTAATCACATCAGATTTGCTGCTGCTCAAGGTCAATTTAAGGATATGTTCACAGTTCACAGCCCAACACAAGAGGGCCACTGGTGGAGAACACTGCAGAAGGAGTGGTGAGAAAAATGAGTCATACGTGGAGTCCAGAGAGGTGGAGATTATCCCTGGACTTGAAGTCACACAGGAAATGACATGTAGAACTGACAACTTACCAAAGTGTCAATATGGAGAAGGCAAGGTAGAAATGGAGGGTGGCCACAGGCAATGGAACCAAACTTGGATGAACAAGGGAGGCTCCTGCTACGATCTGAACACGGGCCTGAAGCACACTGTCCCCAGCTGCCACTCAGCAGACCCAGGTCCCCGAGCCCAGCCTGCCATGGCTGTAGTCATGTCTATCCTGCGACACACAAAGAACTCTTCCTCCTAAGCCTTAGCTGGGCAACTGCATGGGACACGGAGGCTACAAGTCCTAAGGGAATGACAGGAGAAGTGAATGGCCTGCACTGTCCCGGAGCAACTCAGCCCACAACAGACCACAGAAAAGAGATCCAGGTGAGTGATCTCAGTGGGCTGGAGGAGGAAACCAGCCTTTGCCACCAACAAGAAACAATTAGACAGCTATCTATGATCAAAATTGGCCCTTGGAGGGCTCAACAGCCCAATGAAAACACCACAGCAACACAGTGGAACATAAAACAGAGAATAACCACACAGAAAAGATCACTGAGGACAGTGACTTAGTGAAGACACCTGGAAACGACCAGGAAATAAGAAGGGTAAGGCTGTGTGTATCAGCCAAAGGACAGATGCCATCATGGTCCCCAATGGCCTGCCCTGCAGAGGACCCTAGCAGCCTCTGCTGCAGAGAACCTCCACAGCCCCCTGACACCTGTGGCCAGCAGCAGTATGCACAGCAGAGGAGGCCAAGTGTTTATAGACATGGACCCCCCATCTCCCTGCTCTTCAGATACACTGGCAGTTTTCACACTAAGGTAACTAACAGCTATCACCACGGGAAACTTGCCAGAGAGTAATTTGCTAAGCTGCGCCCCTGCGAGAGCAGAAGCTATTGCTTCATTCCATGAGCAGAAGCCATCCCTTCAACCCTGCACACACCCCAGACACCAGAGCCACAACTGCTCCAGGGTTGCCCATACTCCACAACCTTACTCCAAGACTATCACCCAAGCGCCTGTACCTCAGGCACCAGAACCATGGCTGCTGTGGGCTAGCCAGCTGCTCAGACCCCAGAGACACTGCCTGTGTTCAGTCCTAGTCAGAGGCTTCATCACTGCTCAGTGTATGACTGCATCTTACAACGTGAACTCAATGCCGCTGCAGGCTATTCAGCATCTGGGACCCTAGAACTACTACTACTCCACATCTGTTCACACCTTAGAACCCAGATCCATACCTGCACCACAGACACCAATGCCGCCACCACCGCCATGAAGGCACCCAAGAACCAGACTTGGCATTAAGAGGGAATCCCAGACAAAATATTTCCCGTGGGAGAAAGAGATCAGGAGGTCCCCATTGGTATTCCCCACTGCTGTGAACACCTACACCCTTAGCTGTTGAAGACCCCTGCAATCTCGCTGATGCTGACCTCAGGTGACATAGCTGCACAGACACTAAGCTGCTGGGCTTTCCTGTAGTAGGAACTGTCAGACCCCACAGAGATGGTACAGCTACACCCTCACATAGGTGAAGAGCTTCCTCACCAAAACCTTTCAGTCAAATCTAGAAGAAGTGACTGCTCCATGTGTTGTATATAGACACCAGCACAAGGCTGCAAGAAATACAAAAATACAGAAAACATGACACCCCTAAAAGAACACAATCAGCCATCAGTAACACCAAAAAAATGTATATCTATGAACCATCAGACAAAGACTTCAAAGTAATTGTTTTAAGGAAGCTCTGCAAGCTACAAGAAAACAGAAATAAACAACTCAACAAAATATGGAAAACAACATGCAAACAAAACAAGATTTTCAACAGAAAGATAGAAAATACAAAAAAGAACCTAACAGAAATAACAGTGCTGAAGACTATAATGAATGAAAAAATGCAATAGAGAGCATCAATAGCCAACTTGATCAATCCAAAGAATGAACATGAAACTGAAGGTAGGTCCTTTGAAATCATCCACTCAAAGAAAAAAGACAAAAGAACTACAGAGTGAAGAAAGCCTACCTGAATTATGGGACATCATGAAACAAAACAGTATTCCCATTATGGGAGCCCAAGAAGGAGAAGAGAGAGGGGAAGGGGTAGAAAGCTTATTGAAAGAAATAATGGGGGCCGGCCCGGTGGCACAGTGGTTAAGTTCACATATTCCGCTTCTCAGCGGCCCGGGTTCGCCGGTTCAGATCCCGGGTGCAGACATGGCACTGCTTGGCAGCCATGCTGTGGTAGGCATCCCACACATAAAAAAAAAAAGTAGAGGAAGTTGGGCACAGATGTTAGCTTAGGGCCAGGCTTCCTCAGCAAAAAAGAGGAGGACCGGCAGTAGTTAGCTCAGGGCTAGTCTTCCTCAAAAAAAAAAAAGAAATAATGGATGGAAACATCTCAAATCTGGGGGAGAAGTGGACATCCAGGCACATGATGCTCATAAGTCCCCAAACAAGTTCAATCCAAATAGGACTTCACCAAGACATATAATAAAATAAAGAAGTAATGAAAAAGAGAATGCTGAAAACTGCAAGAGAAAAGAAACTCATCTTATACAAGGGAACCATCATAAGGATAAGAGCAGTTTTCTTTGCTGAAACACTGCATAGCAGGGGAGAGTGGGATGATGTTCTAAATGCTGAAAGAAAAAAACTGCAAACGAATACTTTACCAGCAAAGCTGCCCTTGAGAAATGCAAGAGACGGGGCCGGCCCTGTGGCCGAGTAGTTAAAGTTCCACGCGCTCCACTACAGTGGCCCAGGGGTCACGGGCTTGGATCCCGGGTGCAGACCTACTCCACTCACTAGCCATGCCATGGCAGCGTCCCACATACAAAGTGGAGGAAGACTGGTACAGATGTTAGCTTAGGGCTAGTCTTCCTCAGCAAAAAATTAAAAACAAAATAAAAATTAAAAATAAAGAAATGAAGGAGAGAAAAAGACTCCCAGACCAACGGAAGCTGAGGGAATCATCACCACCTGACCCACCCTCCAAGAAATGCTAAAGTTCTTCAAGCTGAATTGAAAGTACAGTAATTAGTAACACAAAAACATAAAACACACTGGTAAAGGTAAGTATACAGTCAAATTCAGAATACTCTAATACTGTAATGGTGCATTAAACACTCAACTCTAGTATAAAGGGGAAAAGATAAAGAGTATGAAAAATAACTATACCTGTAGTAATTTGTTAATGGTTACACAATATAAAAGATGTAAACTGTGACATTAAAAACATAAAATGTATACGGGGGGAGTAAAAGGCTAGAGTTTTTGTACGTGATCCAAGTTAAATTATCAGCTTAAAATACAAGGCTGTAACTATAAGATGTTTCATATAAGCCTCATGGTAATGACAAAGCAAAAAACTATAGTAGATACACAAAAGAGAAACAGAAAGGAATGAAAGCATATCATCACGGAAAATCAGAGGAGGACAGCAAGAGAGGAAGAAAGGAACCAAGGAACTACAAAACACCAGACAATACTTAACAAAATGGCAATAGTAGGTCCTAATAAAATTCTCCAATGAAAACACATACAGTGGCTGAACAGAAGAAAATACCAAGATCCAACTATGCTGCCTACAATAGAGTAACTTTAGCTTTCAGGACACACACAGGCTGCAAGTGAAGGGATTAAAAAAGATACTCCATGCACATGGAAACTTAGGGCGCAAGGGTAGCAATACATATACGACATAAAAGAGACTTTTAGTCAAAAGCTGTTGGAAGAGACAGAGAAGGTCATTATATAATGACAAAGGAGTCGATCCATCAGGAGAACGTAACGACTGCATGTATATATGCACCATACATCAAACCATCTAAATTAAGTATTAAGCAAATACAAACAGATCCGAAGGCAGAAAAAACAGCAAGAGAACATTAAGAGGGAACTTCAATATCCCCCTTTCAATCATGGGTAGATACCCAGACAGAAAATTAATAAGGATATATTTGAACTGAACAACACTTTAGTCCAAATGGATGTAACAGACATATAAACAACATTCTATGCTACTTTAGCAGAATACATTCTTCCCAATGCATATGGAATATTCTCTAGGACAGATCGTCTTATGTCAAGTCTTAACAAATTTCAGAAGACTAAAATCATATCAAGTACCTCCTCCTAACACAATGGATCAAACTAGAAATCAGTAACAGAATGAAAGCTGAAAAATTCAAATATGTGGACATTAAACAACACACCCCTAACCAACCAAGAGGTCAAAGGAAGACAAAGAAATATCTTGAGCCAAAAGAAAATGAAAACAAAACATATGGAATGGGCAAAAGCAGTTCTAAGAGGAAAGTTTAAGAGTGATAAATGCCAGAATTAAGAAAAAAGAAAGATCACAAATAAACAACCCAACTTTACATTCTGAGGAACTAGAAAAACAACAAACTAAGACAAAAGTTAGTGGAACAAAGAATAGCAAAGATCAGAGCAGAAATAAATAAAGAAGAAGCTATAAAAATAATAAAAAGGGACCAGCCTGGTGGTGCAGCGGTTAAGTTCGCCTATGCCGCTTCAGCAGCCTGGGGTTTGCCAGTTCGGATCCCCGGTGCAGACCTACACACCACTAGTCAAGCTATGCTGTGGCAGGCATCCCACATATAAACTAGAGGAAGATGGGCACGGATGTTAGCTCAGGGCCAGTCTTCCTCAGCAAAAAGAGGAGGGTTGGTGGCAGCTGTTAGCTCAGGGCTAATCTTCCTAAAAAACATAAATTAATAAGATCCACAATGCTAAGAGCTAGTTTTCTGAAAAGATAAACAAAATGGACAAACCTGTAGCCAGACTAACTTATAATAGAAAATTCAAATGAATTAACTCACAAATAAAAGAGGAGGAATTATAACCAATAGCACAGAAACACAAAGGATCATATGACTACTATGAACTGCTATACGCCAACAAATTAGATAACCTAGAACACACAGATAAATTCCTAGAAACATACTACCTACCAAAACTGATTCATGAAGAAACAGAAAATCTGAATAGATGAATAGCACGTAAAGAACTGAATTGGTAATCAAAAATCTCCCAAGAAAAGGCCACAGACAGATTCACTGATGAATTCTATCAACATTTTAACAAGGATTAACATCAGTTTTTCCCAGAGTCTTCCAAAAATTAGATGAAGGAACACTTCCAAACTCATTTCAGGAGGCCAACTCAACCTGATACCAAAGCCAGACAAGGACACTACAAGCAAATTACAGGCCAACATCCCTGATGAACAGATGTTAAAAAACTCAACAAAATCCTAGGCAACCCAATTCAACAGCACATGAAAAGAATCATACACTGTGACCAAGTGGCATTTATCCTTGGGATGCAAGTAGTTCATCATAAGGAAGTCAATAAATGTGGTAGACCACATGAACAGAAAGAAGCAAAACACAATTTGATCATCTCAATAGATGCAGAAAAGCATTCGAGAAAATTCAGACTCCTTTCATGATAAAACCTCTCAAAAGATTAGGCACAGAAGGAATGTACCTCAATATCACAAAGGTCATATATGATAAGCCCACAGGGACCAGATAAAAGCTCTTCCTCTAAGATTAGGAACAAGTAAAGGATACCTACCCCCATCACTGCTGTTTGAAACAGTACTACAAGTCCTAGCCAGCACAATAAGGCAAGGAAAACAAATGAAAGTTCTCCAAACAAACAAAAAAAGAAGTAAAACTGAATTTGCAGATGACACGATCTTATATAAAGAAAACAATAAAACCTCCACTAAAAAACTGTCAGAACAAATAAATGAACTCAGTAAATTTGCAGAATACAAAAATCAAGACACAAAAATCAGCTGCATCTACACACTCATCATAAAATATCTCAATAAACATTAAGAAATCAGGGGTTAGCCCCATGGCCTTAACAGTTAAATTTGGCATGCTCCACCTTGGCAGCCGGGTTTGGTTCCTGGGCGCAAATGTACACCATTCATCAGGGGCCATGCCGTGAGGGGGACCCACATACAAAACACAGGAAGATTGGCACAGATGTTAGCTCAGGGAGAATCTTCCTCAGGAAAAAAAAAAAAAGAAAAGAAAGAAATTAAGACATCAATCCCATTTATAACAGCATGAAAAACAACAAAAGACTGATAAATAAATTTAACCAAGCAGGGAAAAGATCTGAACACTGAAAACTATAAGACTCCAATGAAAGAGACTGAAGACACAAATACATGCAAACACATTCCATGTTCCTGGATTGGAAGAATTATGATTGATAAAATATCTCTATTACCTAAAGCAACCTACAGATTCAATGCAACCTCTACCAAAATTCCAACAGTATTTTTACCAGAAATAGAGAAAGAATGCTAAAATTTGAATCACAAATGACCTCAAATCTTGATCAAAAAGATAAAAGTTAGAGGCATCACACTTCATGATTCAAAATATATTATAAAACAACGGTAATCAAAACAGGACAGTACTGAAAAAAAAAGACACACAGACCTATGAAACAGAACATGGAACTTAGAAATAAACCCACACTTACACAATCAACTACTTGCCAAGTGTGCCAAGAACACACAATGAGGAAAGGATAGTCTCTTGAATAAATAGGAAAACAGGATAAGCACACACAAAAAAATGAAACCAGAACCCTATCTTAAACCACTCACAAAAATTAACTTCAATTAGGTTAAAGGCTTAAATGTAAGACATGAATATATACAACTCTTTGAACAAAACAGAAAAAGCTCCTTGACATTGATTTTGGTAACGATTTTTTGGATATGACACCAAAAGCACAGGCAACAAAGGCAAAAATAAACAAGTCGGGCTATATGAAACTAAAAGGCTTCTGCATAGCAAAGGAAGCAATCAAAATGAAAAGGGAGAAAATATTTGCAAATGTTGCATCTCATAAAGGATCAATATCTAAAATATATAAAGTACTCACACAACTCAATAGCAACAGAACGATCCAGTTAAAAATGGGCAAAGGACATGAACAGATGTTCTATGAAAGAAGATCTACAAACGGCCAACAGGTATATGAAAAAATGCTCCTCTTCACTAACCATCAGGAGAATACAAATCAAAAGCACAGAGAGATATCACCTCACACCTGATAAAATGGCTACCATCAGAAAGAGCAGAGATAACAAGTCTGGGGGAGGGTGCAGATGTAAGGGAACTCTGGTTCACTGCGGTTGGCGTGTAAAAAATAAATAAATAAAAATCACAGAAACAGTAGAATGCCAGGAGCTGGGGCATGGGGGAAACAGGGTGACGTTCGTCAAAAGGTACAAACGTGCAGTTATGAGTAAGTTTTGAGAATGTAACATACAGCATGGTGACTGTAGTTCATACTCTACTGTACACCTGAAATGTACCGAGAATAGATGTAAAGCATTCATAACAACAACAAAATAATAATAAGGTAACTTTACGAGGTGATGGATGTTTAGTTAACTTCATTGTGGCAACTATTTCACAATGCATATATATATATATATATATATATATCAAATCATCACGTTATACATTTTACTATACAGTTGACGTCCATATCCATGGGTTCCACATCCGTGGATTCAATGAACCATGGATCAAAAATATTTGAAAAAAGAAAATTCCAGAAAAGTTTCAAAAAGCAAACCTTAAATTTGCCAGGCACCGAGAACGATAGTGAATACACGTGAATGAAGACAAGTGTAGTCAACTATTTACATGGCATTTACATTGTATTAGGTATTATGATTAATCTAGAGATGATTTAAAGTATACAGGAGAATGTAGGTGGGTTATATGCAAAGAGCAAATAAGGGACTTGAGAGTTTTTGGATTTTGGTATCCATGGGGCGGATGGAACCAACACTCCATGAACACCAAGGGATGAATGTATATAATTTTCTATCTAGACACGACTGAAAACAAGGGAAAGGAAACTGATCTAAACACTACAAACCATGCAGGAAGGCAATGAAAAACATCCCATGGTTCAGGTAAGTAGTGACCATGACAATGCCTACATGCCTGGCACAAGTGGCCATAAGGAAACGTCAGGGAAAAGAAGGAACAAAGCCTGGGATACAGAAGTGATATATGGATCTGGAAACAATGACCCAGAGAGGGCAAGCTCGGTGGAATCCGTGAAGCTCACTGCAATACCCCCAGCCTGGATGCCTTTCCTAAGAGGGCTCCGTACAGCAGGTACTGGGGCTGCAGGGGAGAGAAGAAGGCGGTGCACACACCCAGCCCTAGCAACACGGCACCACCCAGAAAGCTGGGGGAGCAAGTGGTGTCCACGGTCCATGAGAAAAACGACTGAGAAGGGCTGTGGGGAGGGAATACAGCTTAGTCCAGCTCTCTGGCGAGGCTGTGAGAGTCTTACCCAGAGAGGATAAAAGCGCAAAGTTCTCCAGCATCACATCCAGGTACAGGCGTCTCTGAGCCTCATCCAGGAGCCTCCATTCCCCCCGGGAGAAGTACACAGCAACATCGTGAAATGTCACACTGTCCTGTAATGACGGAGACAGATGAAACCATCAACACTCTCTCTGAGATCCCACAATCCATCTCACCACACACTCATCCTCCCCCACGGCTCCCCACCTCAGAGGAATTCCAGGCCAGGTGCCACTGAGGCCCACCCTATCCTCAGGGTCCCTTTATTCACTGTGTTCAGCCGTCAGAAACATCAGGCAGGGGGGCACAGAGACCTCATCCAAGCTCTGGTCCTGTACTGTAGGGTCTCATCCACCCTGTCAGTCAATTCCCCTGGAGACTCTAGACTTGGACTCCAAGACACAGCCAAACATGGGCTCGCGCTTCACCCTTCAGTCTCCAATACCAGGGCCCGAGGGCCATCGGCTCACGCTTCCTGTCAATGTGTACGTCATGCTGTAGACTGTACCTCTCACGTCTTCAGTGCCCACAGTTGCACTCCCAGCTCTGCATTTAGGGAAATCCCAAAGTGCTGCTCTGAAGGCCTCCTCTACACCTTTGATCCTTCTCAACATCAGCCCCTCAGGAGCACCAGCTCTGCGCCCTCGGACCAGGACTCCGCTCCCTGAGCCTCCCCGGCCTCCTCACCCCTTCCCGTCTGTTCTCTCCGAGCAGCTCCTGGAGAACTTTTGAAACCCCAACACGCACCGCGTCCCTCTCTGTTCACAGCCCTCCGGGCTCCGGGCCCTCGGACTGAAGGAGCAGCCCCTCCCCTGCCGGTCCAGGCTGGAACCCCCCTCACACTGTTCCCTAGAATACAACGCGGACCCGGGTCCCCTCTGCCCGGCCCCGCGGCCCGGGACCCCGCCCGCAGCCACAGGCCCCACGAGCGCCTCCGCGGCCCGGCCCCGGGGCCTGGGCTGCAGGCCCGGGAGCAGCGCCCGCCCGAGGGCTGGAGCTCGGGCTGCGCTGCGGGCGGGGCGGGCTGGAGCCGAGCGCTCACCTGAGCCGGCTCCCTCCGCGCGTCCGCCGCCATCGGCCTCGGGGGCGGCGCGGGGCCGGGAGCGGCAGGAGACGAGGCGCCGGGCTGCGTCGCCGAGTCTCAAAGCCGCCTGGGCCACGGGGCGACGCCTCTTCGTCTGTCCCCTCAGCCTTGACAGGCGGTCCGGAGCCTCCAACCTGCGGGAACACCGCAGCACACTGAACGACGCCCACCATGCGGTTATTGCAAGTCCCGCCTGACGGCACCGCCTCCCGCGGAAACGCGGCTTCTCTGCCTTGATTGGCTGACGGGCGATGACCCCACTCGCACAGCCTTCTGGGTAATTCATTTCCCACTGACCTGCCGGGAGCCACCGGGAGTTTGTAGGGAGCATTCAGGAGTAAGAGGGAAGCCACGCCGCAAGGGGCACTGGGAAACGGCAGCTCTCTTCCAGAGGCTGCGGAGGGGCTCGGCTTGGTCAAGGGGCCGTCCTCAGATGTTGGAGAACTGTCTGCAACTGATCGTCCAACAGTTTGGAGACATTATTTCAGACTAATGCTCACCATGTTCCCAGCGTCTACAAATATCTTCCAGATGCCGTCACAGCCATCAATGTACATACTACTGCATGGAGTGATGCAGACACACAACAGAGTCACTGGAAACTACATCCGATAAACATTATCGTATTGTCAGTCTGAGTATGCTTGCTCAGGACAGAAGAAATACTCCAAACAAGGCAGGCACAGGAAGGATGCTGGCCCCCTTGATGCAGGAGCACACAGATGGATCTCTGATAGTGCTTCCCACAGAACGCTGGTCTCCTGCCTGTAGTTAAATATTGTCTCCAATTCATGGAGCCACACTTTTACCTACTTAATACGCCTTACTCCACATTCTGACAAATATTCGATTCCTTTCGGAATCTGACATCCACTTCAAAAAGAGAATAACCAAATAAACGCTGTTTTGGTATAGGACAGTGCCTGCGTGTTTTTGCAATCTTCCATCATTATTCATCTCTTCACAGTAGGCCTTGTTTCATCTACCCCATGCACATCAGTATATTATTTCACTTATAATCAGACATCATGTATTTTTAATGCATAATCTCTTCACAATGTATTACTCAAATCTAAGTTTTTTCATAACTCCAATAACTTTATCACACATCTTAATATTTAAAATTACGATAAATGTGCAATCAGTTCTGAATTGTCTCAGTTGTAGTATTTGTTGTTTAGGGCAGACTGATTGCAATCTGCATAGAAAATATGTCTTTAGGCAATTATTAAGTGTGTCATGTTTCTCTGTATGTATCGACCCCGCATGGCTGGACCAGAGCCAAGTAGGCGTGAGGCACTGCAGTCTGCAGACATTTAAGGGCCCCCCTGCTTCTGCCAGTCAGAGGTAGTTTGTTGTTGTGACCTCCCTAGAGATCTGGGTGGCTATGGAGCCCCGTGGCCTGTGGTCCCTCTGCGCTTCTGCCCCAATCCACTCTTCACTGTACCAGGGGAGGAGTGGTTTGCTTCAGGTAGGAGTCAGGCTCTGAGATCTAACTGCTGAGGCTTATCACCTGGGTTTGTCCCCAGCAGCCTTGTGACCCTGGAAGAGTTGTATGGTCTCTGTACCTCGAGATATAAGTCAACCTAAGTTAAACATAGCTGTTTTCACAAATGTACAATATCTCAGTGGCTAGCACAGGATGAGGTTTTTTCCTCCTTAGGTATGTCCGCATGCGTCAGCAAGAAGCTCTGCACCTCACGGTGATTCAGGGCCCAAGGCACCTTCTATTGTCAACAAGTGGCTTTAATGCTTCTCTGGCATCAGCTGAACAAGAGGAAACCAGAGCGAAGTGGAAGAGTCACATCACTTCCACACAGGTGACTTCCAATCACCTTCTGTTGACAAGGACTAGTCATTTGGACACCCTTGTGTGCAGGGGGCTGGGAAATGAGGTTGAGCTGTGTTGTCAAGAGAAGGGCAAACATATTGCATTCACATGTATTCACTGTATTAACCTTCCCCACTGGGGCCCTCTGCAAAGGCGAGGGGCACTGTCAGAAAGGTTGCACCTGCTTTCCCTACGCCCACCAACTGCACTACCTAGTCCCAGTCCTTGTGAAACTTGGAAGAATTAAGAAACTACTTTCTAATTTTTATTCTATACTAACCTTTGGGATGAATCACCTTTATAAATAAATATCCTCCCGTGTCGATATTCATTGATTTTCGATCTTGTACTCCAACCTGAAATATAGCAACGAAGCAAATCACTGCCTTTTCCCCTGTATTGCTTTCCTTTTTTTTTGAGGAAGATTAGCCCTGAGTGAACATCCGTGTCCATCTTCCTCTACTTTCTACACTCTATACTTTTTGCCAAGCAGTGCCATGTCCGCATCTGGGATCGGAACTGGCAAACCCCGGGTCGCCCAAGTGGAACGTGCGCCCCTAACCACTGATGCACAGGGCTGGGCCCCTCCCCTGTATTTCTTGAAAAGAAACTGCTATGTTGGAAGTTAGAAAATGGCACAAATTACAGCCCCCCTCCACTCAGATATCTCAATGATTTCTAAACACAGCAGAGAAGCACAGAGAATACAGCCTATACAGAGAGGCAGAAATAGAGAGTGAGAATTGGGAATATGTTAAAAATAAGCAATTAGTGTGTGAAAAATGGTAGAATCAGAAACTGACAAAGGCATTCTGGATTCAAAGCCATCCTTTATAAAGCCTATATTCCTGTGAAAGCTGACACTTTGTCTCACTGCCTTGGTTGTCCAACCTAAAATTAACAGGAATTTACTAGCATTTTAATTTGCTTAAAAGGGACAATTTATGGTACTGCACTAATGAAAAACAATAGGAATGCTAACAAAAGACTCTTAATATAAATAAATGCTCCTTGGGCTCACAAAGATTTAGACCTCCAGTGTTTATGGAGGGTCTGTGAAATCACATGGTCATTTCTTGGATATTGGAAAATGCTGTTCCCGGAAACCAGCTTCTGTGCTCTCCACTTCCTCCAACACTTATGTTCCTATCTGGTCTGTGAATTTCAGCTGTAGACAAAAAGTGATTTTCCATCTAATTGACAGCTTTTCTTAGTCAAAAACCAGTAACAGATTTTCCTTAAGTGGACTTAAGAAGGTAATTTGGCATTTAAAATACCTCTTTGAATTGTTATGATGGTAAACATCTACACCTTAGAGTAGACGCCATGACAGATCCAGACAGATAGTAAGTGGAGATGGGAAAATGAATGGTCCTTTTGGAACGGATGCTGAAGATCCCTCAACTTCCTTTTCATCTGGGATCTTGGAATACAGTGGCCCTACAACATCCTAAAATGTCTTCACATTTCCTGCAAGGATCGTTTCTACAGATTTTTCTTGCCTAATTCACCTCAACTGGAAACATACCTTTTGAAAGTTTTTACCGCCAGCCTCCAGGGCTCTTTCCCTTCCTCCAGTAAGAGGACCCCATGTGCCTTAGTCCTACAAAGCTATAGCACTCAGGGAAGAGAGGCCGCCACAGAAAGATTAGAGAAAAAATTGAAGGATGCTACTGAAATGGGACGATAAGCTCCAGAAATAGCACAGTGAAGCTGCTCATTTCCTTGGGAACATGGAACAGAAATTCAGACATTCACTTAGGAGGCTCCCTGGAAACTGAGAGTGGCAGAAGATTAGAAGTAACAGGTGCTCAAAGTCTTGCACAACCACATGCATGTATAAATCTCTGTGAGCCGAATCTAGCCATTGACCCTCTTTATAAGAGAAGTCTATGGCCATGTCACAAAATGTCACCTGAGATGACTGAGGCCTGTTCTGTCTCTGGACAAATGGTAATATTGTCCTGGTTGTCAGAGGCAAAAGGTTTCAACACTTACTATCTGTCCGTATCTGTCATGGCATCAGCCCTAAGATGTAGGTGTTTACCATCATAACAATTCAACTACCAGGAACAATCATGGTGCTTCTATGCAATAATGATGAAATAGGAACAGAAGACCTTTCCTTCAGGAGATAATTGGACCAAAGAGTTCACATTCAACATTCCGGGCGTTGTGTCGCATATACTCAAGTGCTGAGTTGTGTCTGTAATAGCACCAGTGATAGGAACATAACTAAACCCGAGGCTACAACACCTGTCTCCAAAAGGAAATGGTCAAGATGATACACTAAGGTTCAGCTCATGAAAAAATGATGCTCTGGATTCTGAAAAAAATAGACATCTTTATATTTAAGACAGACAAACATGCTAAGTAATTTATAAATAAAAAAGAAAAATATACTTATGATGTATATTTAAATGATTGTTGACAGTCATTTGATGATTAAAATAATGAGACTCCTGGGTGAGAACAGTGATAGTATCATGTCACAGGTATTCCTTGACTAGGACTTTACATAAGGGCAAAGAATGAAAAAAATCGCTAGGAAAATATTCTTAGATATACTCAGATATCCTTTCCTCAGTATGCATCCACAGTGTTATCTAAAGTACCAAACTTTTAGAAAAATTGTAAATGATGAAGAATAGCTTACTGGTTAGTCAAATTACTAGATGTGCATAAAAACAAGACATTTGAACCAGCATTTTCAGGTTTGGCAGCTCATCTTTCCTCTCAGAGTGGTTGGTTGGCTCAATATGCGATGACCTCATTTGCAAGTGTTGCCATAGGTCAAGAGCCACACTGGTATTTGACTGTAAAGAGGGGATTTTAAATTTCTCAGGTATTCAAAGCTGTCAGGTAGCCTCATTATAGAAACTGAAAAATATGCCACCCTTGCCTATTTTCCACAAGGGTTCAAAATGAAAGACTTTTACAAATCTCACCTGATAAATCATGGAGTATAAAGCACTGTGTTTTATTCCAGCAATATACGGACTTTTCTTTCATATTTTAAACATTGAAAGCGTATTAATGAGTGTCACCATATTAATAGTTTCAAGAACAAAAATCACACAATCTTTTTTTTGTGGAGGAAGATTCACCCTGAGCTAACATCCGCTGTCAATCTTCCTCTTTTTGTATGTGAGCTGCCACAGCATAGCATGGCCACTGACAGACGAGTAGTGTAAGTCAGCACCAGGAACTGAACCCGGGCTGAAGAGGAGTGTGCCGAACTTAACCACTAGGCCACCAGGGAAGACCCTCACATATCCTGTGAATAGATATTCTTTGCTTTTTCTTTAGATCAGGAAATGTAAGCCTCAGGCCTAGTGACATTTTGGACAAAATAATTTCGTGTGTTTGGGTGTCCTGTACAGTTTAGAATGTTTGCCCCATCCCTGCCCTTACCCTCAAGAGGACAGGAGCCAACTCCCGCTATGCCCGAGATTACAACACCAAAACTGTCTCTAGACACGGTCCAATGTCCCCTAGGGCAGGTGTGCAAAATCGCTGCCAGGGAGAACCACTTTTTAGAAAATTATTGCAGTCGCTGGAAAGACTCTTTAGGCCTCTCCGACTATGCTCCAGGTGTTCTCTCAGTTCGGGATGACCTCCACACTTCCACCTCTGGCTCCCTGGTCCTGTAGGGCAACCAGAACCTGGCTCCAGCATTCCTTCCCAGGGCAGCTTCAACACGGTCAGTCCTTTTCACTGTCTGGACAGCCTGCAGATTTACTCACCTCTGTCCCCAAAGCACACAGAACACATATCTGTGTGAACATGGTTCTTATCTTTTAATGCTTTTCTTCTTTTCCATTAGCCCCACACTATTCACTATGGCAGCTCCCAGGCACATGGAACTATATAAGTGTAAATTCATTAAAATTAAACAAAAGGAAAGATTCAGTTCCTCATTCTAGTCCCTATTCAAGCGCTCAGTAGCCACAGGTGGCTGGTGGAACATCGTGCTGTACATCCCACATAGAGAACATTTCCATCAGTGTAGACGGTTCCACTGAACAGCTGCATTGAATCATGAAGTCCCGCCTCTTCACGTGAACCTAGCAGTAAGGACGAGGCTTCCTAATTAACTTCCCAAATGTTTAGAAGATGAATCAATGAACAATTGTGCCAACTAGCTTTCTTTCACTTATAGTTTTTGGGAAAAATCTGTTTCTTCATTTTCTTTGTCTAATTTTCCAGAGAAATCAGACTGCTCAACATGCATACATGCCATGGGCTCTTCTTGTGGGTAACCTGCAGCATAATTCAGGGGAAGAGGGATTATATGTCTGCTTCACCATTCACTCATCATTTATTCACTCAATAATTATTTATTAAGCATGCTACATACCAATCTCCTAGTATTCAAAATATAAGGGTCAGTAAAAAGAAAAAAACCCTGTCCAATAGGAGGAGATGAACAATGCCCACATGCATAGGCTAAACACACTGGGGACCAGCTACACAGCAGTAAGTGCTGTGGAAAGCCAGGAGGCAGCAATGGAGGACTGCAAGTGATGGGGAATGGAAGATTAATGCAAAACTAAACGGGTTTTCTAGAAGGCTTTACTCTGAAGGTGACAGTTGTGGAGGCAAATAATCCACAGTCAATCTATTAATCAAAACTGGGGAGTTTATTATGAGCCAAGCCTAAAGACCCTATAGCCCGGGAGGGTACCTTCATGAAGTAAGGAAGCACTCCAAAGTGGGATGTACGGAGGGGTTATATACTGACTTGGAACAAAAAGCATACATCACATACGACAGGAATATCGCTTTACAATAGTCATGAGATTGCTTTGCTGACACAGTGGGTCAGTGGTCACAAGGTGAACTTAGCAGGTTGGTGGTCAGCGGTTGATAATGACTCCTCAGTTCCTGGGAAGAGATGCCTACCCTTGAAGAACTGCCAATACGGGGGGAAGCCACATCCCTATCTTTAAGAGCATCATTCTTGGCTTTGGCACATTGTAAACCTTAAAGCAGATGCACAATGCATGTTCAACAGATCACGTCAGGCCTTTTTGGAAATACAAGGTGAGGCCGAATTAGTTTTAAACCAAATGGCTTCCTCATCTACTCCAATAAATCCTATTGCTAGTCACTTACTCATCACCACTGAAGGAAGCCAAGAAGGAAGTGAGTACACGCTTGTGCATACCAGGTGAACACAGTTCTAGGACCAAATTCCAGTGCTTGGGGAGAGGGTTCCCTATCCCAAAACTCTGACAAGGGTTGGGTGTCCTAGGATTCAACTCAATTCTGACACGATCTACCTGGAAGTAGTGTCAGATCCCACAGGTTAAGGGCTCAGTCCCATGAGACTGCCTCCTCTTCAGATGCCAAGCACAAGGAGTGGGTCCCCCAGTCACCCACAACTTCTGTCCAACTTGGCTCCAAATTGGAGGTTCCCATGACCTCCTCCCCCTTAAATCTGATTATTCGCTACAGTGGCTCACAGAACTCAGGCAAACACTTATGTTTACCACTTGATTAAAGTAGGTGGTTAAGGATACAGATGAAGAGAGGGATCAGGCAGAGTCTGCGTGAGGGGCAACCAGCTTCCATGCCCTGCGAGTGCGCCACTTGCCCTGAATATGCATGTTCGCCAACACGTGTCCTTTTGGGTTTTTCAGGCAGCTTCATTGCACAGCACAACTGGTCATATCATTTACCATTGGTGACTAAACTCACTCTTCAAGCCCTCTCCCCTCCTGGAATTGAGGGGGTGGTGGGACTGAAAGTTCAAACCCTCTCATCACAGTTGGCTCCACTGCCAACCAGCCCCTATCCTTAAGTGCTTTCCAAAAGTCACCTCATGAACACAACAAAAGACACCTTTAAGGCTCTCACCAAGAGAAATGCCAAGGGTTTTAGGAGTTCTGTGCCAGAAATGGGACAAAGAGCAAACATACTTACTGCAAATAAAAATACCACAGAGGTACTCACAGGATTTTTGCCTTAAGTCCCACTATATGCTCCACAGATCTGTGTCACAGAGAATTTCTCTCTACCAACACTCCCACTTCTATTCCACACTGTGTGGGCTCCGGCAATCTTACTGGGTCCCATCTAGCACGTCCAACTAACATTCCTGAAGGGCGGATTTGCCTGCCTTCTGTTTACAATACTAGGAAGGGGATGCATCCCCCAGTCAGATACAATTTCCGTCCTCTTAATACAATCAGATGCAAACATTTCACATGAAGCCTGTTCACACATACCAATTCTCCCACAAACTTTAACCTTAATTCCATCAACCCGTACATTCCTAACTGTAGCCTCAATTAGGAGGTCATCCACAGGGTTTTGTTTCACAGCACTAGGTAGGGGAAGTCTTTCCCAGGCAGACAATATCCATTCCCAGCAAACACTCAGGTAAAGGTGAGGCAACTTCTTTATATCCTGGAAAACTCTTCTCCACCTCCCCTGCCCCCGACCATTCACCCAGTTTGGGTCCCAAGCGAGGAGTGGAGCTGAGGGACCCTGGCCTTTTGTCAATCTTTAACTCAACAAAAGTTAAAATCTGTCTAACCACTGCCCCAAGGGATTGCTGGTCAGGTTTCTCACAGTAATCTCTTCTTCAGTTTCTCCAAACTGAGATAGAGCAGACTTACTTGGGGCTATTTAATGTTGGGGCCAGCAGGGGTCCCCTGGGCCCACCCAACCTTTGGTGGAACTGTATTAAAACCCTTGTTTCAACCCCATCAATGTCTGCTGTATCCACCTAAAAACCATCTAAAGATTTCCGCCTGCTTGGCACAAGGACTTTCCATTTCTATTGCTTCTTTGTTTTGATCCCATCAACATTTCCTCTGTTCACTTCATTTCTTAATACCCTTTTAACAATTTCCACCTTCATTGGAAGAGTCCCTTTGGCTTTTCCCCATCCTCTTGTTAACTAACCTAATGTTTTTATTAGCATTTGTACGACCCTTGAGGGGGAGCTGACACAACATTTCATTTGGTTTCCCAAATTGATTTTTGGTTTTGCAAAAACAAGGTTATATGGGGTGCCCATGTGAAAGGGGCCCCCTTAACCACAGCATTTACCACGACCTGGGCAACAGGCACATTCGACAAGTGGATATCCCGGTCATCCTGAAGCCAGTCCCCCATGGCTTGCGGACGAAGCCTATCAGCTGCTTCATCTGGAAGCTCCACTCAGCATCCAGGCATTCACAGGCAGAGACAGACAGTCTTCCTTTTCAGGGTAAACAGACCTTTTATGGTGGCCTTTATCCAGTCCACCAGGCTGCCTGTTTCCTCGAGAATAACGACCTGTGTGTCCGGATCACATATAGCCATCTGTGATTGCTCCACAGTGAGCTGTGGGTCCTCCATCAACCCACGTAAGATCTTCCACTCGGCAACTTCAAAACCAGAGACATGGCCGCCAAATGAGTCACTCTCAAGGCATCTCAGTAAGGCTTCCTCAGGAAGCGATGGTACCAAGCCACAAAATGAAACAACTCCTCCACACTACACCCCTGGTTTCAACAGTTTCTTGGTTTTGCCTCCATGTTTACTACCTTCTTAGTGACCAGAGGTCTTAGAGATACTTTCTCTTGTCCAGGCAGTTTTTCCTTTGGGGAGCAGGTTTGAGGCCAGTGGCCAAAGCTGAGAGTCACTGAAATGTGAGTTTGCTCCAGCATCAAGGTGCGACCCAGTGCTCTCTTCTTTTAGTGTAACTGTTACAGAAACAGTACCCAAGGGATTGAACATTTTGCCTTTTTCTTATGAGTCTGCACTTCCTTGTGCATCCAGTGAACCAGCTCCCAGGAGCTGGATCGTCTCTGAATTCCACTGGTAACATTTATTTTTAGTAACTGATTGCAGACCAGCCACTACTCCAAACCATGGGTGATCCCTGGCCCCCCAGGAACTGACGGTTCCGTATCTCCTGCGCTTTCATCCTTTCTCTTCCCACCCAAGTTTCCACGAGCCAGGGTTGTTCTAGCCAATCCCACTTCACTGACACTAATTACATTCTGCACCCAACAATTCCAACACGGCGAGGGTTCCCACACCAACAAGCAAGTCTCTGTCACCAGCTGGGTGTCCTACAACTCAACTCCATTCTGACACTATCTACCTGGAGATGACATCAGATCCCACAGGTTCAGAGTTGGTCCCTCAAAACTGCTCCCCCCAACTTCACACACCAGTCGCAAGCCCAAGTTTATTACCTGAGCTTCTGATCAAATGGCTATAAAGCACAGGTTCCAAAAGACCCCCTCTTTGGGTTCAATTAATTTGCTAGCGCTGCTGAGAACTCAGAGAAACATTTCACTTACCAGACCAGTTTATTATAAAAGGACAGAACTTGGAAACAGCCAGATGGAAGCTGCGCACAGGGTGAGGCAAGGGGAAAAGGTGCAGAGCTTACACATCCTCCAGGGGCTCCCCACTCTCACCAAAGCTCCATGTATTCACCGAGAAGCTCCCTGAACCCGGTCCTTTGGGTTTTATACAGGCTTCGCTGCATAGGAAGGAATGATAAATCACTGGCCATTGGCGAAGGACTCTACCTCCAGCCCTGCTCCCGCCCCCCTAGGTCTGGGTAGGGGTGGGTGGGACTAACCATTCCAACCCTCTAATCACAGTGTTGGTTCTCCTAGCAACCAGCCCCACCCTTGCTGGGGCCCAAAGTCACCTCATTAGCATAACAAAAGAGGCCTTCATCACTCTTATCACAGGAAATTCCAAGAATTCTGGGAGCTCTGTGCCAGAACCGGATAGGAGACCAAATATTTATTTCTCATTAAAAATCACAGTATCCCAAAGGGGAAGAGCAGTCCAAGCAGACAGTCCAGCAATTTTCACAGCCCAGAGTCAGTGGCCAGAATGTCTGGCGCAGACAGGGAACAAGAGTGCTCATGTCACTCAGTGTTGTTAGAAAGGCTAACGCCGTGAGCAGAGCAGTGATGGCAAGCTGGTTGTACACAGCCTTGCAGGTCATCGCAGAACTGTGGCTTCCACTCTGAGTGAGACCCGCTAGAGAGTTTTCAGCAAAGGCCTGGCACCATCTTATATATGAACATGACCCTTCTGACAGCTTTACTGATCAAAGGCTGAATAGGGCAGATATGGAAACCGGCTGGGAGCCCACTGACTAGGGGGCATGGGTGGACGGAGACAGGTTAATCAGTGGTCCACTTCAGCATAGATAGAGTCAACTGGAGTGACAGGATGCATTTATAAAACAATGAGAGAAATCAAGGATGACTCGAGAGACCTTCTGACCTGGCAACTGGAAGGACAGATACACCATCTGTGGGGACCACACAAGGCAGCTTTGACAAGTATAAGGCAAACAACCTAACTTCCAAACCTGCATGTGAACAATTTGAGTTGTTTTCAATGTTTATGTTTTCTGGGGGGAGGAGAGTGGGGATTCAATGCTCTACAGAAGCTCCTGGCGGAAATCTAAGAAAATGCTTCTGATGAGGATTATTTTAGGCTGGTTACTTTTAATAAAAGCAACTCTGAGGAGCTTGCCCTCAGTGCTTGCTTGCCCTTTGTTGGGAAACATTTACATTTGTAAGGGAAACCTCCATCTGTAAAGATGCCACCCTCTCTGCACCAGGAGGAAGGCAGGATGGCCTTATCTCTGGAAACTCTCAATGGGGAAGGCAAGGACTTAAGTTGGTTACAGTCTGGCAACCTCATGTAACTGACCCCCCCCCCCCAACATCCTCCTTTGTTTTTAGCTGAAGATAGTATTTAGGGTGGTGGCTTCTGGCCTTTACTTAATCCGATTTGATTCTTATCTAAAAGTTATGGGACCACCCAATAGCCAGACCCCACCTGCACTGATACCATTTTAACTTTTTTTCATCTTCTTTCCTTTGTCTTGTAAAGAGATAACTCACATACCTATGCCTTAAAATTAGTCCTACCCTCAGCTCATTTTTGCAGCAGCAGCAGCTCTGACTGCCCATGGATCCTGTCCCCATGCTATTCCACACTATTCTCTAAATAAAAGAGCACTACTGCCAGATCTTGAGAGTCCAAGAAATCTTTCTTTCGACTCCTCGGCTCACCGACCCCGCATCACTTCTATCTGTGGTAGCACTGGGAGAGGAAGGTACCACTCTGAAGTCCAGCGGTCTCAATCCTTTGCTGAACTGAAAGGAACTGCAGATCCAGACCCTAAAGGACTGTTAGTTAGGTGGGAATTGACACAAACAAGATCAACACTCAGGGGCTGGCACCGTGGCCGAGTGGTTAAGTTCGCACGCTCCGCTGCAGGCGGCCTAGTCTTTCGTTGGTTCGAATCTTGGGTGCGGACATGGCACTGCTCGTCAAACCATGCTGAGGCAGCGTCCCACATGCCACAACTAGAAGGACCCACAACAAAGAATATACAACTATGTAATGGGGGGCTTTGGGGAGAAAAAGAAAAAAAATCTAAAAAAATAAATAAATAAATAAATAGAGTTGAAGAAAAGTAACATTTAAAAAAAAAAAAAAAGATCGACACTCAGGTCCTGCTAAGACAGTGTTTCAGGAAGATTTGGGAAATACTCACTCAGCTGGGAAATGACTTTGTATCGCCAACAGCCAACACAGTCCTGCTTCCAGGCTCTTCCTTGGAGAAAGGCAGTGTCCTGAGGAAGCAGATCTCCAGCAGATAAAAGCAGGAATGAGAAACCAGGCTTCCCTCCCAACTGTGTGACACACCAGAATGAAAGAGCGACCCAGAATTGCTCTCTGGGGCTCTCGTCTTTCCTTTTTTATTTTTTTCCTAAAGATTTTATTTTTTCCTTTTTCTCCCCAAAGACTCCGGTCAGAGTTGTATATTTTTAGTTGTGTGTCCTTCCAGTTGTGGCATGTGGGATGCCGCCTCAGCACGGCCTGATGAGCAGTGCCATGTCCGTGCCCAGGATCCGAACCGGCAAAACCCTGGGCCACTGAAGCAGAGCACGCGAACTTAACCACTCAGCCATGGGGCTGGGGCTGGCCCTCGCCCCTCATCTTTCCTTGAACTAACAGGCACTTCTTGGGCACAAGGAACCACTTCCCTGGTGCTCTCCTCTCGTAAACGAGCCATTTTGTACAGAAGAGACAGATTTCTAAACCAGTATCAAGAACGTCAATTATTAGCTCATTCAATCCTCACCACACTGCAGGTGAGCATTCCTCTATTTCCAAATTTGTGTTTTTCTTTCTTTAATGATGAGAAAACTGGAGGTCAGGGATATTGAAACCATTCACCTCAAGTTACATATCTGGTAAAGTGTCAGCACCACAGCTGACTAACAAAAACAGCTGGAGATGCCATTCATTTTGAGTGCTGTTAATGAACAAAAAGTCCATCGAGTAAATTTAGAGATCTAATTGGTCTTACTGAATGATTCACGAATCGGGCAGCATCCCTAGCAGTAAGCAGAAAAGCACTCTGAGGGGCCAGCCCAGTGGCCAAGTGGTTAAGTTCAAGCGCTCCACTTCGGCAGCCCAGGGTTTCGCTAGCCAGGATCCCAGGCGTGAAACTACAGACCACTTACCAAGGCATGCTGTGGCAGGCGTCCCACATATAAAGTAGAGGAAGATGGGCACCGATGTTAGCTAAGGGTCAATCTGCCTCAGCAAAAAGAGGAGGATTGTTGGCTAATCTTCCTAAGAAAGAAAAAACGATTGTTTCAGGCAAGGTCACCTTTCTTTGGGGGAAGGGTGCTGGGGTCTAATCAAGCAGATCACCTCAACCTCTGCAGTGATCAGTTTAAAATCAAATTCCTGGGAGGGGCTGAAACTTAGTTTCCTGTCCTGGAGGCAAATGACTCCACCTTGGGCAACAGTTTTTTAACAGTGCAAACTAGGTGCAAAACACTTCACACACTGGTCTATTTTATCTCCTGACCGCTCTGGGAGGTCAGCATCATCCTTACTCCCCGTTCACAGAGCTGGACAAGGTAACATGAGAAGCCAGGCCCTGCCTAATATCAGACTGTCATACCAGTGGACTTGACCTAGTCTGAAAGCTCTGGGGAAATTCCTTGAGAATACATTTTTTTACGTCTGGAACGAATATTCTTCAGTGATTTACTAAGTGTCAAGTGCTGGGAAGAGCATTCCAAAGAGAGAGAAGTGCGTGAGAAGAGCTGGTACCGCGAAGGGGGTGAGCGGTCAGGAAGCTGAGATAAAGGGCGGAGACACAGTGGAGGATACATTGTGTCAAGACGCTGAACTGAGCGGATACAGTCATTTGGAGAAATATTAACTAACCCATAAACCCAATGTAATAAATTTATAAATTTGATTTCTTTAGAAATTAAATGTTAGTCTTATATAAACTACAATACTGCGGCAACATTATTTTCCACGGTGGTAAAATCAGCAAGAAGACGTATTTCCATTTTAAAATTTAAAAATTTAACTTATAAACATCATATACATAAGTCAACTGTTTAAAGACACTTGAAAGTATGCAAAGGCTCTGAGGGTCTCCTGTTTCGTGTGTTTTTTTTTTTTTCAAAGATTGACACGTGAGCTAGTATTTGTTGCCAACCTTCTTTTTTTTCCTCCCCTTCTTCTTCTCCCCAAAGCCCCCCAATACAGAGTTGTATGTTCTAGCTATAGGCCCTTCTGACTCTGCTACTTGAGACACCACCTCAACATGGCCTGATGAGTAGTGCTAGGTCCATGCCCAGGATGTGAACCAGCAAAACCCTGGGCGGCCAAAGCAAAACATTTGAACCTAACCACTCAGCCAAGGGGCCAGCCCTAAGGGTCTCCTGTTTCTTATCTGGTAACCTAGAAATCAAGGACACTATTAAAAATTACACTTTTTCAACTTTTCCTTGAAAACCAGTTTTGAGCAAGATTGTATTTAGCAATGTAAAGAGCCTACCACTTCTAAAGCATTACAAATCTAATATTTAATCTTTCCTTTCAGCTAGGTTAGGACAATTAATCTCTTACATTTTCAAGTGTCTTTTCCAAAGATTTTTGTTATTGTTTTGTTTTTAACCCTTAAAGTCTGTAAAGTTTCATTAATCTTCAAATCCTTTTCAGGATAGGTCTACCAGATTTTTCCACCCATGTTTTTGCATCTCTTGGCTCAATCAAAAGATGGAGTGACTGATCCCTGGACTGTGTGTGCACAAAAGAGGAATGAATGCTTTCACAAACTTTTCTTTTCCCACCTGGGATTTGGGAAGTCTTTGACAATGCCAGAGACTTGAACACAACCAAGCTGAACGTCCATTTTCCAGCAAAGGGTCTCCTCCATGTGGAAGGTGCAAACTCAAGGGGCCCTGAGGTATTTCAGCTAGCTCAGGAGAATACTGAAGGGGGAAGGAAAAGAAAGACGGGATTTAAGTAGGACAAAAAGGAGCAAGATTTATGCAGGTTCACCAACGAGGAAGGTTTAAGTTTCTCAGAACTTCACCTAAGCCAGATGTCCCTAAGTGCACCCTCCAGTACTATTTACTTACAGGGAAAAGAAATAAAGTTCTGATCAACCAATGCTCCTCTTTCTGTCCATGCTCTCACAAGGCTTCCAAATGCAACTGAGACTCTAATAATGCCTCCCTGAAAGATGTGTTAGTGGAGGTATGGTATCTTCACAGGTAAACCCATCAGGTGCTAGAATGTCAATAACCTAAGATGGAAAGTGAAGGGCAACAACTAAATGCTACACCAAATAAATACTTGGACAATCACACAGTCAAAATTATTTCAAATCAATTTACCACACAGTACTTTGCCTCCAATTACTTTGTGAAAGGTGTCCTAAGACCTGTGGAAATGAAGCCCAACCAAATGAGGATGCTCAAAGCCTATATTATTCAGAGCTTGTTATGGCCAGGGAGTCAGCCACCATGGATTGCATTTCGGCAGAGCCTCACAGGCATGCCGAGGAGTGGGAAAGCTTTACAGTGAAAACAGTGAAGGCTTCACATGGCTCTGAGTGGGACGCCAGACGTGAGCTAACTGGAAGCAGAGCGTCCTACATGACTGCTTAGAGGGACATACCTGGATCTCTCTGGTTGGTACTAAGTTGCAAGAAAGGATGAAAATTAGGAAAGCTGAGCATTATGGGACAAGTCCATTTGGCCATTTGGAGCCAGTTGTGACAGGGGATCTTATTTGGCACCGTGGACTGCTGCTAGAGCAAGCGCTCTGAGTGCCTATACATCTGACCTATAGATGGCTGCCTTCTTGAGCTGCTAACTGCAGAGCATAAGTTGGTTTCCTGGGCCAGCTGCCGCAGACTGTAGGTCCAACTTCTATCTTTACATATAGTCTGGTCATTGTCTATTTCTTTATTCTGTCTGTCACCCCTGTTGGTCATTCTCTCTCTTGTCAGAGGCTGATCAATCAGAGAACACTAGAGATTCGGCTCTTGACTGGTCAGAGATTGTCCAGTCATCTGCAAATGTAATGCAAGGTCATCTTGACCTTTTCATTGTTGTATCATCATGGCTCTCATCGGATGAGAGAGCCAGTTTAAGCATTTCAGGCTGGGGCTACAAGGCAACTGACCAGCATCATGACTGCTCTGCCAAACACAAAAACTATTAACAGTCCCTATAAAGTATTTCAAAACCAAAAACTCCAACTGCCCAACCCAGGCCAGGAGAACAGATCCCATAGACCATGAGCATCAACGTTAGAGCTCCTCAAGGCGATAGAGAGCCTGTTCTCCCTTGCCTGTTTCATTGATTCTGGTACAAGAAGTTTTAGGAATGGTACAGATGCCCCTAGGACTAGCCAACAAGAAATCTAGAAAAATGAGATTGCCCATCACAACTTCTGCCAGTAAGTTGAGACTGATCTGTACCCCAACTAGGACAGAGGTGGTATCATTAATAACTTCTGCTTTAAAAAACTCAATAATAAACTAAAAAGTTAGTGATTAGCTTCTTAGAATCTTTTCTATCTGTATGAGTTCCTCTGATGGGAAGACTTCTCAAACTGTTTGCATAAACAGTGAGTCAGTTCTCCCTGGTAGTGTGTCTCACTATGGAGCACACATCTAAGTCAGAAATTTCTCCAACCTTGGTGATTTATAGAATTAGGATCCCTGTGTACAGGCAACCTTCGAATACTATTCCCAGTTTGCATAAGGTGTTAACAGGAGGCCTGTCCTCCTGACCACAAAGGAAGTACTATCAAGTAAGGGCACACAGATGTCTGGGAACAAAGGAGTTGTTCATCACATGCAGTGGGACACAAGGCTGTATATTAGCTGGATTACATCTCAATTTACACTTCTGGATGTGCGGTTCATTTAGAGTCAATTATACCTCCACTAAACTGTTTTAAAATACACATATAAAACCGTCTCACTTTCTAACCATTTCAATACGTTTTACCACTTTCTATGTTCTAGATGTCACTGGCAGCTGATGTACCAGTAGGCAAGGAATGGAAGATCGTGGTGTACCACTGGCAACTCTTTCCAACTCCATGTGCAATGACATCTTGTAGGCAGCTTTTTTTTATGTTCTATTTTTTTCAAAGATTTTATTTTTCCTTCTCTCCCCCAGTACAGAGCTGTGTATTTTTAGTTGTGGGTCCTTCATAGTTGTGGCATGTGGGATGCCGCCTCAGAGTGGCTTGATGAGCAATGCCATGTCTGCACCCAGGAAGTGAACCGGCAAAACCCTGGGCCGCCGAAGTGGAGTGCATGAACTTACCCACTGGGCCACGGGGCTGGCCCCTCGCGGGCAGTTTTACACTGGCCACGGCGGGAGTGTTTACCCCAGGGAGATTGGAAAACACTACAAATCATGCCTTGATTTATTGTTTTGTTGAATATCTAGACTTAAGAAGGTGATGGAGAATCCATTCATCACGCAGATTAGCCTTTACAATGTATACTGTGCGTGATCACTACACTGTGTACAGCACAAAAACACTCAGGAAATACTCCGAAGTGAAAAACAGTTACTTCTTACAGTATAGACATCATCAATGAAGGAGGAATGAAAGACACAAGTCTTTGTTGCTTCACATACTTATTTCTCAGAAAAACAGGAAATAGCCAAAATTCATTTTTTTCCCCCTTCTTTTCCCCAAAGCCCCCCAGTACATAGTTGTATATTCTGGTTGTAGCTCCTTCTGGTTGTGCTATATGGGACACTACCTCAGTGTGGCCTGACAAACGGTGCCACGTCGCGCCCAAGATCCGAACTGGGGAAACCCTGGGCCAATGAAGTGGAGCGCGTGAACTCAACCACTCAACCACGGGCCCGGCCCCGCCAAAATTCATTTAAAAAAGCAAACAATATATACATGAACAGACGTTTTACCAAAAAAGACATATAAGGTGCAAATAAATAAATGAAAAAATGTTCACCCTCATGAAACATCAGGTAAATGCAACTAAAACCACAGTGTGATATGGTTACAACTTTATTAAAAGCGTCAAAATTTCTTAAACCAACTATACCCACTACTTGCAAGGAGATGGAAGAACTGCAAGTGTCATTCACTGCTGGCAAGAAGACAAAAGGGAACAACCATTTTAGGTCACAGTTTGGCAATTCTTAAAAAGGTATGTACTTACCTATCCTGTGACTCAGGCATCGCACTCCCAAGAAATTAACAATAAAACATATGGATATGAGGAAGTGTTTTCAAATATCTTAGTGGTTTTATTTGCAACACTCAAAAACTGGAAACAACTCAAATATACACACACAGACAAAAGAATAAACAAATGCATGTATATCCATGGAAATTCATACTTCCCGGCGATAAAAAGAACTACTCGGGGCTGCCCCTGTGGCTGAGTGGTTAAGTACCTGCGCTCTGCTTCGGTGGCCCAGGGTTTCGCTGGTTCGGATCCTGGGCGCAGACATAGCATCACTCATCAAGCCATGCTGTGGCAGCGTCCCATATAGCACAACCAGAGGCACTCACAACTAGAATATACAACTATGTACTGGGGGCTTTGGGGAGAAGAGGGGGAAAAGAAAAAGAAGATTGGCAACAGTTGTTAGCTCAGGTGCCAATCTTTGGAAAAAAAAGCTACTCACATGAGCACTGTTGATGAATCGCAAAATAAAGAAGCTACGTGAGGCTACTGGGGGAAATATAAGAGGAAACACTTTATGAGAAGAATCTCATAAGATTCTAGAAAATGCAAACTAATTTTTTGTAAAGGAGAGTACATCAATGGTTAACTGGTGGGCAGGGAGAGGAGATGTGAAAGGGCCCAGGATAAATAAGAGGATGATGGATAAAGCCACCGTGATAGTGGTTTTATGGGCTGACATGAGTGTCAAAACTAACCACATTGTACAGTTTAAATATAAGCAGCAATTTACTGCATGTCATTTACACCTTATTAGAGCTCTAAAAACATGGTTAAAATAAGAATCTGGATTTCCTACAATTTTGGAATGTCGGTCTGGCAAACCTATCTGTACTGACTCCACCACCTCTTTCCTCATGCCCTGGGAGGGACACCCTGCCTCAGTGGAGCAAATACTGGAGAGCTATGAGGCCGGTTCCATCGGATTCAACAGCAGTGCAGTCTGAGGCACAAAGGCCACAGAGCTGGCCTCTCCGGTCTCAATTTCCTCCACAGCAACAGCCTTGAGGTGAACAGCCCAGAGAGACTGTGGGAATCCACAAAGCATTTACATGCTTTCCTCTCACCATGACCTCAGCTACACAAGATATTCACTTCTAGAAGCCATGAGAATTTTTGAGCCTGCTCATCCTTCACAGCCATAGTGACTGGAACCTTCTGGATACCCCTTTAAAAGTGGCACATCCCAACCAGTTTGGGGCAGTCTCTTCCCCTCCCCATAAACTCAGTGTTTCTGTAACAAGTATGATTCCCCTGCCCACACAATCCCATAACCCGTGATGCCCCTCTGGGGAATTCATGACATCAGAGCACATGGCTCCGCTGCAGGACCTGGGAACAGACTGCCCTCAGCAGCGCTGAGCACAATGCAACATCTGCTGTGAACAGAACAATTTCACGTTGCTCTCACAAGCACCGAAGGTTATCTCAGTTGCCCCTCCACAGACTGACCTCTGAACCACAAAATACCATGGCATCCAGGCTACAATTAGGTCCACAAATCCCTGCACTCTTTCCTTGGAGGTCTTGCGCAGCAAGGCAAACTCGGGCTGAACTGCAAAGTGAGGTACATTCTGCCATCATACTGTCCCCTCTGAGACGCACAAAGATTGGGATCCCAACCAAAGCTGTTCACCCCTTCCTGTTAGCAGAACCTAGCTGTTTTCAAACCACCCCACACAGTGAATAGAACCCCCAGATTAAAGGTAACTTTAACAATAAGGCCTTCATTTTCACACGAAGCAGAGCAATGGGAGGCAGGCTACTCCTGGGCTGGAGACTTGAAGGACAGAAAAATTCTATCATGTGAGACCAACGATATCCTTGAAAAAGGCAGTCCACATTTTCAAGTCACCGGCAGAGTCCTCTGGGCGCCAAATCAGGCTAATCCCTCCTGTAAAGGAGAGACCATCAACGTTTGCTTCCCTGGACACATGAGGGTGGGTCAAAGTGATGCACACTGTGAGAAAATGGTAGAGGTGAAGTGGCTTTTGCTATGGAACTGGCAGTGACATAAATCTGGTAAGGGTCCTGGGCAAATCAGAAAGTGCAATGTGGTTCCCACACACCTGGAATTTACATGGTTTATCAGGGGTGTGAAGTTCAATACTGGCAGATGGCACCCTAAAGAGGGATCTCCCCAGTGTTGTTATACCGAAGAAGAAATGACACATTCCCTGCACACCTATTGTTTTTCTCAAGTGGACTCTGTGGTATCCAATAAGAAAAATGTGAAGCCTTTCTCACAGTCACTGTACTCATAAGGCCTTTCTCCAGCGTGAACTCTCCAGTGTGTAATAAGGCTAGAGTTTTTGCTAAAGGGTTTCCTGATTTGAGACTCATAAGCCCATTATCCAGTGTGAACATTCTCATGTGTTAGGAGGCTGGAGTTGTACATGATAAAGACTTCCTTCAGTGTGAAGGGTTCTGTGTTTAACAAGCCTGGAGATTTTAGCAAAGCATTTCCCACATTCACTCCACTCACAGAGCCTTGAATCACTGGGAATTCTCCAACGTTGAAGGAGCACAGATGTTTGGCTAAATGATTTTCCACATTCGCTGTATTCTCATGCCTCTGCCTAGTGTGAACTCTCCAATGCTTAACGAGACGGGGCTTTTGCCTAAAGGATTTCCCACACTCCCCACACTCATAAGGCTGTTCTCCAGTGTGAATTCTGATGGGGCAGTGAAGAACTTTGGGGAGATGCTTTTCCACTTTGAGGGCATTCACTAGGCCATTCTCCAATGTGAACTCTCTTGTGACTAATGAAGGCAGTTAGCAGCAAAAGATTTCTCGCATTCACTGCACTCATAAGATGTTTCTCCAGCATGAATTCTTGGATGTTTAAGCTTGGAGATATGCCTAATTGACTTCCCATATTTGTTGCGTTCATATGGCCTTTCTCTAGTGTGAGCTCTCCTATGTGTAATGAGGTTGGAGCTTTGGGTAAATGATTTCCCACACTCCATACACTCAAGATGCCTATCTCTGCTGTTACCTCTCTGATGTTCAATGAGGTGGGAATTGTTGTTAAATATCCCAAGATTCAAAAGTTCTTTCTCCAGTGTGAACTTTCTGATGCTGAGCCTGCAGCTTCTGCTAAAAACTTTCCCATGTTCATTGCACATAAAACATCTTTCTCTAGTGAGGATTCGCTGGTGCTGAGCAAGCGTGTGGTTGCAGCTGAAGGCGTTCACGCATTCTCCCAGTTACAACGAGTTTTTCCCCTCTGAAAGGCTGCCTTACTCTCAGTTCCACTGTTTGACATCTCTCTGGTGGGAGCGGCCCGTTGCTGGAGAAATTCAGAGCTAGCCAAGTTCTTCCCAATCACCCTAAAGATAAATGGCTTCCCTGACACATGGCATTTGCAGTTCTTCACAAATGAGGGTCTGTCCACATCGTTTCTGAAGGGCTTCTCCCCAACACACTGCCTCTGGTGCTGAGGAAGGTTTGTGCTGACATACCATTGTTTGCCACAAGCCCCACACCTGTGCAGTTTCTGCTTCTCACGTGTTCGCTGGTGCTTATCCAAGTGCAAAATGTCTCTCAATAGCAGGGCACACATTTCACAGGGGTGTGCCTTCTTGGGAGACAGGTCTGCACTGGGAGTCCTGACTTGTGACACTTTGTACAGAAATGCTCTGCTCAAAAGGAGCCTCCTCATTCTCTGCTTCATGACAACCTGAAAGAGTGAAATGTTGGTAAAGAGCATACTGACTTTGGCATGAGGGGGGGCAGCCCACACACAAGTGTGTGTCTGACAAAGCCAGGAAGGAGCCTGTGTGATTAGTGACAGGAACAAGGAGTTGGGTTCAGGTTGAGGAGGAGGCTCTTCAACAGTACTGGGCTATAAAGACCAGAGGATGGAGTGGGGGGGGGGGGGGGGTCATGAGGTGAAAGACACAACCATGTAGTGTGTCACAAGGACAGATAGGGTGTACAAGTCCTTCCTCTACAAACAACTGTCAGCAGAACCTTGTCTGCAGGTGAATCGTGACAGAAACGTAGATGGGCATCTCCAAACCCAAGAACATAAAACGGCAGCAGAACAGCTGTTGGTCAGCAAGGTTTTAAGAATAGGCACACACCTCATAATACAAAATACAGGCCAATGCTGGAGACCGCTGCAGATGAGCAGTGAGAAAAATGGGTGAGACAGGGACTCCAGAGATGCGAGGATGAGCCACAGGACAGATTAAGATCAGAAGTGACACAGTGAAGAACCGACTAGTGGCAATGTCAAGAATGAGGAAGAAAAAGCAGAAATAGAATGTGGCCACTGGCATTAGCACCAAAATACCAGCCAAACAGAACAGGTTTCTGGTATCATTTGAGCACAGGACTGACGCCATGCCCTCCCCAAACATGTTCCTATTCAGGGTCAGGCTCCCTTTGGGTCCATTTTATTGACTCTGGATTCATATCCATCCTGTGCACAACTGAGGACTCTCTACCCACTCCCTAGATGAGCAAGAATGTGGGACCTGACAATGCAAATACCAAGGCAGAGACACAACATCTGGGCAGCCGGTGCTGACCCAAAATAACTTGGCACATCATAATCCAGAGGAAAGAAATTAAACATTATAGAGAGAACTCTGGAGGGGAATCTTGAAAGAACAGCTCATGGTTCACATCAGAGAATCACTTCATAGCACAGGCAGTTGTGAGGAAACGTCAGCTAGAAGAAGGAAGTAGACCTGGGGCACAGAGCTGCTATGGATCTGACCAAAGCCACCCAGCCAGGAAGAGGGCAAGTGAGGTGGGATACATTAGGCTGAATGCAAGCCTCCTGACCCTTGATCCTTCCATGAGAGGCTGCAGGGAAGCAGGTGTGGGACCTGCTCAAGGAGAGAGGGCAGGGCATGTAACTCAGTCCTCCCAACCACAGCACCTACCTAGGGAACAGGGGAAGGAAGCAGCGCTCATGGTCTTGAGTGAGGAGGACAGAGCTATCTCTGGGGAAAAGCAAAGCTCAGAGACTACCTCAGGGCATGGCGACTGGGTTTGGGACTTATATCACAACTTGGTAGACAGCATCCACAGTACGCTTAGCAAATTCAAACAGGACCCAATAAGACCAGACGTCTCATGGTTCCCAACAGCAGTGTCACCTCAAATTATGCTATGAAGGCCTCACTGAGTGGCTCTGTTCCTTGCCTCAGACTTAGACAAACAGAACCATGTGTAGATCCCAGAGGCCCCTGCTACTTCTCTGATGCACTTGCTGTCACCTTAGCACATACAAATTCTCTGTCCCCTTGACCTTCATTCAAAGCCCAGCTCCATTAATCCCCCTTCCCAGGGCAAGTGATTCTCACAGATGGCCAAATTTACCCCTGACCATATTTACCAGGCTGAATGAAACTCCCCAGACCCCACCAAAGTCCTCACAAAATCTTGGTGAGTCCACAGAGTGGTGAATCAACACCAGCTCTCGCCTGAATGTCATCTTGCCTCATTACCCCTCGTCTCCATATCCATCTCAAGTCACTCTTCCCTTGGAAGCCTTGGTCAGGAGCCAGACTATGCTGTGTGATACACCAAACCTTCACAGCCACTTACGCACATTTATGAAGCCCAATACCATCACCCAGGTCCCAGGAAAGTGATCCAGTCCCCAGCCCCCACCCTCTACACCTCACCCCAATAGCTTTGCCACCACAACCTGAAATTTGCCTCTCCTAAATGTGACCCACAGCTCAATCATCATCTCATCTTGGTCCACACTGTAGCTACCACATTTTGATGTCTCTAACCAGAATCTCTCCCCAGATTTCCTGACTTGTATGCTAGCTGCTCACGTTGATGCTTCCATTCAGTGATGTCTGAAACATCTCAGACTCACAACATGATCAAAACAAAGCTCCTGATATCCCCAGTGAATATTACGCCAACTGCCAAGGTGCTCATCTCAACTGATACAGCTTCCATCCCTACAGCTTCTAAGACCAAAAGCCCTGGGATCATCGCTGATTCCTCTGTTTCACTCCCTCACCAACCACATTAGAAAATCTGGATGCCCCTTTCAAAAACATGCAACCAGAAGACAACCACATTTCCTAAGCCACAACCCTGTCCATGAATCTTCTCTTGGACTATGGTAGTAGTGCAAGTGAGCATAAGCAAGACCACCTTCTAACACTAAATGGTCCCAGCCCCTCCCGTCTATGACTTCTAGCTGCTGTCCACGTACTCTAAAAAATTCACATGCTCTGCTGATTTAAAGCCTCCACTTACGTATGTACTCCTCGATAGCTTGACAAATCAAAACTGTGTTCTATGAGTTTCTCTGCAGGAAGAGGCTGAGCACAGGCAGGAATCACACATACAAGGTGTCCATCACAGATGACAGAATGGAACAATGTGACGCCTGGAGCCCAACATCCCTGGACCCCCTCCTCACTGCCCATTTTCCCTATATAACTGCCTCAAGCTTCTGTCATTTTTGAAGATGGTTTTTTGAGACGTTACTCTGCCATCCTCCCGATTGTGCTGGCTAAGTGAATTAAAGCTTCCTTTCCTCAATCCCTAACTTGTTGTGACTGACTGGCTCAGATGGTGGTGAGCAGAACAAGCCCATCGCTTGGTATCAATTCTGGCACCCAAAATGGGACCATAGCCCCTGCCCGTGGCTAGTCGACTTGGAGGAGGCCATTTTGGGATTTTCCCAGCAGCTGCCAGGTTTTTTCTTCTTTTCTTCTTTTCCACCTGGGGAATTCCCCTGTGGCTTCCCTGCTTGTCGACTTCAGTGATCGGGAACAAAAGACTGGATCATGAGCTGATGAACTTGCGTCTGCAGCCAGGTGAGTCGTCTGGAGGGCACTCCCAGGTACTATATTCCTTTTTCCTTGCCTAGGGGCCTCGGTCAAGCCAAGGTCCATCTAGTTGTGTGCCATTGTTTAGGGACAAAGGAAAGTACAGACTGCCTAGTATATTATAGGGAAGACTAGTCTCTGGTTTTTCTGTGGTGCACACGCCTGTATTTCTGTTCTTCTGAGTGTGTGTGTTGTTCCACTAGTCTGTGTGCCAGGTTTTCTCTGTGTCAGAATCCCACAGCATACTTCCAGTGCTGTTACACCATTTGTGGCGACGTGATTTGCGACCTTTTGTCAAGTGTCAAGGTGGAATTGTATGCCTCAATGGGGGCACTGCTGTCTGTGTGTTAACCCTTGAGAGGAAGCCATGAGAGTGAGGCCTGACCATCTTTCCAGCCCTCCAGCTTTGTCTGTCTTGTTCGGCACCTTCTTTGCTGTCATTGTGTGGAAGTTAGGTTTGGGCTTAAACTAAGCCGGACTTGAACTGTCCGCAAAATAGAAGATCTAAAAAGTTTCTGCCAGGCACTGGACCTCCTGCACTGGTGTTGGGAAATTAGATCTTTACTCTGCCTTAAACCATGACCTCTTGCCTCTTTGGCTTGTTTAGCACTGGTGGGAGAACTGTGTGCTCAGGTGGACTGGGATTTTGCTGTGTGCCAGATGTTATCCATGGGCACCACTCCATCCTCCCCCCTACCCACCAAAAAGCCTGCTAGGGTGCATGCTGGCCAATTAGGCTGATTTCAGTTATGAGTTCATGACAAAAAAAAGGATGCTGTTTTGCTATAATGCAGCCTGGCCCCAATATACATTACGTTCAGGAGAAAAGCCCCCAAACACGGCGCTTAATTACGATACCATCTCAGAGCTAGAACTGTTCTGCAAGAATGAAGAAAAGGAAGATAAAACCCCCTATGTTCAAGCCTTTATGCTGCTATATCTAGATCAGAGAAGGGGGGACAATGGACAGAGTCCTCTAGCTCCTCCTCCTCCCGCTTTTCCCAGGCCCACGGCTCGCCCAAGGGAAAATGCCTGAGGCATTACCAGGTCTAAGAGAAGGACTTTCTCCTCCTCAACACAGCAAAGGACACAACTCAGTCAGGGGGTTCTTCCCAGAGTGGGGCAATTTCCACCGTGACAACATCCCATAGGCATAAGTGGACAAGGGCAACTGGCTGGCTTTGTTTAGACGCACTCTCCTTTCTCTACCTCGGATCTCTTTAATTGGAAAAATTTTATATGCCTGAATGCCCTGTTCTCGCGGGATGGAAGCTTCTATGTAAACTGAATGCTCAAGTGACTTTTGCTCCAGGCCAGCTAGAGATACAAATGTCACCGGAACAAGCATCCTTACAGTTCCAGATGGCCCTCCTAGGTGTTCAAACAACACCACCGGGCCCACTGCCACTGGAGATTCTCAAGGAGGTAAGACCAGACATGTAGGCAGATGGGAAGCCTGGGAAAGCAAAGACTGTCTAGCCAATACACATAGCCTGAAACAATATCTGCTAAAACAGGAGGCTCAGAAGGGCATTCAGCCAGTGCTACAGAAATTCCTGGCAGCAGGATTAATCAGACTTTGCCAGTTGCCATCTAAGACCCCTATTCTCCTGCTCAAAAAAACCAATTCAGAGACACAGCAGTTTGTTCAGGACCTTTGTGCCATACATGAGGCAGTTCAGGACCTGTACCCTGTGGTCCCCAGCCCTTATACCTTGCTAAAGCAAGCGAATATGGCTGGTTTTCAGTTTTGGACTTAAAGGATGCATTCTTCTGCATACTGCTCGCTGAAGAATCTCAACAATTCTTTGGCTTTGAATGGCATGACCCAGTCACTCAGGCCACTCAATAATATTGTTGGACAGTGCTTCCTTTGGGCTCCAAAAACTCCCCTACGGTATTTGGGGACGCCCTAGCTAAAGACCTGAGCCACTTACAATTAAGAAGGGTTGCTGGGGGCTGGCCCAGTGGTGTAGTGGTTAAGTTCACGTGCTCTGCTTCAGTGGCCTGGGGGTCACAGGTTCGGATCCCAGGCATGGACCTAGTGCCCCTTGTCAAGCCACACTGTGGCAGCGTCCCACATAAAACAGAGGAAGATTGGCTCAGCTGTTAGCTCAGCGGCAATCTTCCTCAAGCAAAAAGAAGAAGACTGGCAACAGATCTTACCTCAGGGCCCATCTTCCTCTCACACACACACACAAAAGAATTAAAAAATAAAGAGGAAAAAAAAAAACAGAATTACTGTTACAGTATGTGGATGACTTGCTGACAACGAGCCCTACTAGGAGCAGTGTCTGGCCAACACAATAAAGACCTTGAATCATTTGGCTGAATGTGGTTACAAGGCCTCACAAAAGAAAGCACAAAAAGTTACATACTTATGGTTTACATTATCAAAAGGCCAGAGGGAACTGCTGCCAAACCAAAAAAAGGCTTTAACATGCCTGAGCCCTGCCACTACTGGGCAAGAGCTCCGAGGCTTCTTGGCCATGGCTGGTTTCTGTCAGATCTGGATTCCTTACTATGGACTCACAGGAAATCCCTTTATGAAGCTCTAAAAGGGCTAGGCTGGAAGGCACTAGAATGGACAAAGGAGTGTCAGGTGGCCTTCAATACCATCAGGACAAAGTTAATTTCAGTCCCAGCCTTGGGGCTTCCTAACTTGGACAAACCTTTCAGCCCATATGTACATGAACGGCAGGAAATAAGCTTGGGGGTTTTAACTCAAAACTGGGAATGACCCCCTAGCCAGAGGCTTATTTTTCGAAGCAACTGGATCAGACTGTCAAGGGCTGGCCCCCCTGCATCAGGACAATGGCTACTACCTGCAACATCCTGCAGAAAGCTAAAAACATACCCTGGGCCAACCCACCACAGTGTATGTGTCACATCAAGTACTCACATTATTAGAACAAAAAGGAGATATTGGCTTACATCAGGTAGGATGGGCAAATACCAGGCCATCCTTTTGGACAATCCAAATGCACAGATGCAAGTATCATCCTCCCTAAACCCAGCCACCTTGCTCCCTAAAAGACATCAGAAGCCTTAGAACATGACTGCTTACAAGTTATTGAGAGTGTGTTCTAGCTGAACTGATTTGTTGAACTGTCTGTTGGAAGAACCAGACTTGGAACTCTTCATAGACGGAAGCAGCTTCATGGATCAAGGTAAGGGAGGAGCAGGATACGTGGTCATAACTTTACAAGAGACTTTAGAGGCTAAAGCCCTACTCCCAGGGACATCTGCTCAAAGGCAGAAATCATCGCCCTCACTGGGGCTTTACATCTAGCTCAAGGCAAGAGAGTAAACATATAGAGATTCCCGTTATGCCTTTGCCGTAGTTCATGCTCATGGAACAATCTGGAAAGAAAGGGGACTGTTAATAGCAGGAAAAACGGAAATCAGACATGGCCCTAAAATCTTAAAACTGCTTGGTGCTATTTTTTACCCATCCTCTTTTTTTTTAAAGTATGCTTTTTTTTGATGAGGAAGATTGGCCCTGAGCTAACATCTGTTGCCAATCTTCCTCATTTTGTTTCTTCTCTCCAAAGCCCCAGTACATAATTGTATATCCTAGTCGTAGGTCATTCTAGTTCTTCTACGTGGGATGCCGCCAAAGCATGGCCTGATAAGTGGTGTGTAGGTCCATGCCCAGGATCTGAACCAATGAACCCCGGGCCGCCAAAGCAGAGCACATGAACTTAACCACTAGGCCACGGGGCAGGCTCCTGCTTGGTGCAGTTAATGAACCTGTTAAGGTAGCTATCATGCCTTGCCCTGGCCACCAGAGGGAAAATTCAGTGGGTCCAGAAGTACATCATAGGGCCCCACCTACAAAAGACTATACAACAGGTGACTACAAACTGCATGATCTGTGCAAAGAACAACCCCAAGACTGCTTCTGGTCTCACACATGTGGGCACCCAACCTAAAAAAACTGGCATACTGAAGACTGGCAAACAGACTTCACCCAGATGCCCTGGGCAGCTGGGAATTTTCAGTTTTTGTTAGTGTTTGTGAGCACCTTCAGTGGGTGGGTAGAAGCCTTTCCCACTGGGACTGAGAAAGCACCAGAAGTCACTTGCATGTTGCCACAAGAAATCATCCCTAGGTTTGGCCTGCCTAAAACCTTACAGAATGATAACAGATCACCTTTTGTCTTCCAAATAACCCAACAAGTGTTCCAAAGCTTAAACATCTGATGGATACTACACTCAGCTTGGGGACCTCAATCAACTGGAAAGATGGAGAAAACAAACCACACCTTAAAGAAGACCACTGCCAAAATCTGTCAGGAAACACAACTAAGTTGTGATAAGGCGCTGCCCCTTACCCTGCTATGGGTTAGAGCAGCTCCCCGAAGAGGACTTAAATTGAGTCCTTTCGAAATTCTATATAAGAGACCCTTTCAAGCATCGTCCCATGGGACTGAATCTCTGGACGTTTTAAGGAATGTCATGATTGCTAATTATGTTAAGTCATTAAGTTCTATATTAACTTCCGTCATTGAGTTTGCTTCTCATAGGCTTACATATCCATCTGACATCCCTCTACACGCCTTGCTACCTGGTGATCACACTTTGCTAAAAACTCGGAGAGACCAGGGACCTAAAAAGCAGTTGTCACCCAAACGGATGGGCCCTTTTGAGATTCTTTTCACCACTCACTCATCCACAAAACTTACAGGTGTGAGATCCTGCATACATTACTACCAGACCAAGGCAACCCCAAAATCACAGTAAAGAATCCCACCTGTATCGAGGGGAAAGTGCATGACAGAACCCCCTGGAGAGCTAAAATATGTCTTTAAAAGAAAACTTTTACTTCTTCTATCTAACTCTTCTTCTAACAGTTCTGTTTATTGGGTTATTAATCTTTCTCCTTCTTAAGTTGGGTATTAAATGCCTATCTGCCATAAGCTCCTAACTGATCAAGTCAACATGACAACTCCCCTTAAGAGACCCCTCCGACGAATCCAAAAGGAAAGCAACTCTTTTCCATGCTCTGGTCCACCTGTGACGTCCTGACTCAGCAGCAAGTAGCTAGAGAAATTATGACTCCCTGTCTCCCCCTTGATTGTAAGATTATGGTTACTACTCACAGGGGGGAAACTGCAAGTGAGCATAAGTGAGGCCATCTTGTTACGCTAAATGGCCCAGCCCCTCCTGTGTACTACTAGCTACTCTGCAGGTACTCCAAAACACTCACATGCTCTCCTGATTTATAGCCTCCATTTACGCATGTACTCCCTGACAGCTTAATAAATTCTGTGAGTTTCTCTCCAGGAACAGGCTGATCACAAGCAGGAAACAAACCTACAAGGTATCCATCACAGCGGACAGAAGAATGGAACAATCAAAGACACTGAGGTCGGTCAGCCTGAAGGAAACTCCCTCCTCACTCCCCATTTTCCCTATATAACTGCCTCAAGATTCTATAGTCCTTGAAGATGTTTTTTTGAGACATTAGTCTGCCATCTTCCTGATTATGCCGGCTAATCGAATTAAAATGTCCTTTCTCGGGGCCGGGCCAGTGGCGTAGTGGTTAACTTTGAGTGCTCTGCTTCAGCAGCCTGGGGTTCACAGGTTCATATCCCAGGTGGAGACCTACAGACCACTCATCAAGCCACGCTGTGGCAGCATCCCACAAAAAATGGAGGAAGACTGGCACAGATCTTAGCTCAGCAATAACCTTCCTCAAGCAAAAAGAGGAGGATTGGCAACAGACGTTAGCTCAGGGCCAATCTTCCTCACCAACCAACAAAACAAAACTTCCTTTCTTGACCCCTAACTCCCTGAGATTAATTGGCTCAGATTGCAGCGAGCAGAGTGAGCCCATTGCTGGGTATCAGGAGCCTCCATATTGATCATCCTTCTTCCTCTCACAAGCCCACACTCTTGATTGCCACTCTGAAGTCAGATGAACCCAGTTAACACCTGGGTAACACCACTTCCCTCCTGTGAGCCAAACCTCTAGTTACCTCCAGAATACATAACACTGGCTCAACACAAGATTGACATAAGGGAAGCCATACTGTAGAAGAGACCATACTGTAACTTTGAATGACCTCTGACTGATTAACTTGGCTGGACACGCACCTCCAGGAGATCCACCTGCTCTGCAGATTTTATGACCCCTGCTTGTGCATGTACCGCCCAGCTGCAATAAGACGATAACTTTGTTCTTTTGAGTTCCTTAGGAATGTGATGACCCCAGAACAGAGAGTCTATGCTGATAGCCATCATCAATGAAAACTGAAGGATCTGGTGTGGAGACTCCTGGGTCAACATTCCTACCCCCTCTCCTATAACCCACTGGCCTATATAACTGCTTCAAGATTCTGTGTTCCCTTATGATGGTTCTTTCAGACAACAGTCAGCCATCTTCCCTCTTGCTAGCAAGCTGTAATAAAATCCCCTCTCTCTGCCACCATCTTGTCTCACAGGGAGCAGGTCGTGCCCTTTGTGCAGTGACATACACACCCAACATAAACACCCAACCCAGTCATTCCTCTCCTGATTCCTATCCACCTATTTCTTTGCACCTGAAAGAAAGGAGACCTTTGGCTCCAGAACGTTCCTGAGCTCAGTTGTACTTTTGGGCATTTGCACATCCTGTTACCAACTCTTAGGTTAACTTCCACAGGTGTTTACAATGGCGGCTACATGAGAGAATAGCTGCATATAACCCCAGGCATGGACTTGGGGCCATAGCTCACGGATTCTTCAGAGTCCCTAGACTCAAGGATGGGGGACAAGGTATGAAGAGTCTCAGAACACCATAATCCAGGGAACATGGGAGTGGGGATCGGGGCCACTGGAACACCCTCCAGGTCCCTGTGTGGGTTCCATAGGCACTTCCGCAGCCAAGGGAAGCTGCGAGGAGGAGCAGGCCCGAGAGGAACGGGAGCCACAGGGGGTTGATGGGCTCAGGCCTCCCTGTACCCTTCCCTGGTCCTGGGGCCAGGTGACCTCAGGCTGTCTGTCTAACCTCCGGGCCTCAGTCCTCAGAGCTGCCTCGGACCAGCTCTGCGCCCTCGGACCAGGACTCCGCTCCCTGCGCCTCCCCGGCCTCCTCACCCCTTCCCGTCTGTTCTCTCCGAGCAGCTCCTGGAGAACTTTTGAAACCCCAACACGCACCGCGTCCCTCTCTGTTCACAGCCCTCCCGGCTGAAGCCCCTCGGACTGAAGGAGCAGCTCCTCCCCTGCCGGTCCAGGCGGGACCACTCCTCACACCGTTCCCTGCGGACACAACGCGGACCCAGGACCCCCGCCCGCAGCCACAGGCCCCACGAGCGCCTCCCCGGCCCGGCCCGGGGGCCTGGGCTGCAGGCCCGGGAGCAGCGCCCGCCCGAGGGCTGGAGCTCGGGCTGCGCTGCGGGCGGGGCGGCCCGGAGCCGAGCGCTCACCTGAGCCGGCTCCCTCCGCGCGGCCGCCGCCATCGGCCTCGGGGGCGGAACGGGGCCGGGAGCGGCGGGAGACGAGGCGCCGGGCGCGGCGCTCCCTGGCCCGGGCCCGGCGCGGGGCCCCGGGCGGCGTCGCCGAGCCTCAGAGCCGCCTGGGCCGCGGGGACGGCGCCACTTCCCGCGCCTCCTCGCCCGTCCCCACAGCACCAACCCGGCGCCCCAGAACCGGAACACAACGTTAACTACCAAAATGACCGCCTTGAGGAAGAAGTCGGAAGTCCCGACCCCACCCTCGTGTCAATAGGAAACGTCTTTTCTTCTGAGCCTTCATTGGCTCAAGAAGCCGTCTGTCGTCGCAGAGCATCTGGGTAATGTAGTTCCCACATTCCAAACTGGCGATGAGAAGGTTCCCCAAGAGGGCTCCAGGAGGAAGGGGCCAGATCCACAGCTAGGGGCCTTGGGAAATGAGGATTCTCTTTCCAGGGCAGAGGAGGGGCTCACCCCTTCTTAAAGGGGCCGTATGCGCATTTCTGGGGACTGCTGACTGTAACTGATCACCCAGGCATTGTGGCCGTGAATTAGGATGAACAATCTTTCCCAAGATTCCATGGGCAGCAATGCAGATTTGTCCAAAACTCACGCGCCATTTTCTGCTCTCAGAGGCACACAAAGTTTGGGACTCCACAAAAGTCGTCATGCCTGCAGAGCCCAAATCTGTTTATAAACCACCCCACGCAGTGAACTGAACCCCTAAGAAAAACAGGACTTAGTAAAAACTTTCTTATCCTACCACCTAGATCAGCGTGTGGTAGGTAGTTCTCGGGTTGGTGACTTGGGAGGTGGGAAAGCTCATCACAAGTATCACACGAGACCAACATGTCCCTGAAAAGGTAGTCCTTCTTGGCAAGGGGACAGTACAACTCATTAGGTATCCTCTAGGTCAGAACTGAGGGATGTCCATGCCCTAGTTAGTCAGAGGGAAGGGAATGCGGACCCCCTAAGAGCTCAGGCTACTCCTAATTTGCTCCAATACCTGCGAGAACAGAGGTTGGCTTCCCTGAGCACATTGGGGTGGTGACTGATGCACACTGTGTGGACCTGCCTGGTGGGAGGGGTGCAACAGCTTCAACAACAGAAACTGGTAATGACATAAATCTGGGAAGGGCCCTGGGCAGGGCAGAAAGTGCAACACAGCCACACATGCTTCTCACATAAATTAGAGTTATGGGAATCTCCCCTGGATGTGTGGAAGTTTGATGCATGAGATTCAAAGACTGATGGCTAGTCATAGAGGCTTTGCTCCACTTTGGTTATATTGAAGAAAGTAATTGCACATTCCCTATACAACTAAGATCTTTCTCCAGTGTGATGTCTCCAACAATATTTCAGGATGAAGCTATAGCTAAAAGACTTCCCACTGTGGAAATTAATAAAAGAAACCTTAACAAAATTGGAGCCAGGAAGTCCCGTAGAGGGAGATCTCAGACTCTGTCACCCATGGTCAATTACACCAAGCTGGAAGAGACACGCTCTTGCATCTTTGACTGGAAGTAAAACTACTTTACTGCTGAAGGAAGATTCTCTTCACACCCAGAAACAGCCCAGCCAATGAGAAATAATGCAGCTCAGTGAAGCCCTTGCTGCTCTGAACTATGACTTTCTTCCCATGCACTATCCTTTAGCCCTGCCCCTCCCTACACCCCCTTTTTCTCAATAACAGGAGCTCCCTTTCTTTGTTTTCTGGATTTACCTCTGGTTTGCCACAGCATGCACACCCCAAATTGCAATTCTTTTGGCTATTCCTGAATTAACTCATTTTGAGGGTAAGATAATAGGTGAATTTGCTTTTTAAGTTGGTAAGAAATTGCACATTCTCTACACAACCAAGGTCTTTCTCCAGTGTGAAGTCTCCAGTGATCATTGAGGGTGGAGCTACAGCTAAAAGATTTCCCATATTCACTACACTCATAAGACCTTTCTCCAGTTTGGACATCCTGATCCTGAAAAAGTGTATGTTTGCAGCTGATGGCTTTCTGGCATGCTCCTGGTTGCAATACCATTTTCTTCCAACTGCATATTCAGTGGTTTTGTTTGACTTTTCCCCAGTATGAGTGGCCTGCTTATGAAGATAGCTCGAGGTGGTGAGGAAGTCCTTCCCAGCCTCCACACAGGTAAAGGGTTTCCTGGACACAGGGAATTTGCAGCTCTTCACAAATGAGGCCTTGTCCATGTTGCTTCTGAAGTTTTTCACCAATGTGCTGCTCCTGGTGACACTGAAGGTTCGCACTGAAATAAAATTGTTTGGTACATGCCACTCTCGTATATACTTTCTGCCCATGATATTTTCCTTAGTGCTCAGCCAAGTGTAAAATGTGATTAGATGGGGACACACGTCTCAGAGGGATGGATGTTTGGATGAAGGGACCTGCCTTGGGAGTCCTGACCTTCTACGGAAACATAGTTCAGAAGGTACCTCTTTGTTCTCTGCTCTGCGCCTACAACCTGAAAGCAAAGAAGTGACAGTGAAGTACGTTTTGATGTTGTTGGGAGGAATGAGTCTACACTGATTCATTGAATTACATCCAACTGAATTATTCCATTGAATTACATCAAAGAATGAGTCTATAGGATGTTTTTCCAGAACTGTGAGTGGGGGTCTGGTTGTGCATTACTGGGCCCTTAAGGTCACAAAATGGTAGAGTCCTCACCACAGGAAAGGCACAAGGACAGGGTGTGGCACAGGGAGACAAGACAGATCTGTAACTCCTTCCTCCACCAAAGGCTTTCAAAGGAACTTGTGTGCTGGTGACATGTAAGGCTGTGCAGAGTCCTGTCAAAGCCCAGGAAAACTCAATTGCAACAAAATAGGAGGAGTTCAAGGTCAATGTAAGGATCTGTTCACACCTCACGGCACAACATCTGTGGGCCAGTGTTGGAGAGCACTGCAGAAGGAGTGGTGAGAGAAATGGGTCCAGAGAGGTGGATTATCCCTGGGATGAAGTCACACAGGAAATGACGAGTAGTAGAATTGACAAGTTGGCAAAGTGTCAATATGGGGAAGGAAAGGTAGAAATCGGGTGTGGCCACTGGCAGTGGCGCCAAAACTCTGGTTGAACAGGACAGGCTCCTGCTATGATGCAAACATGAGCCTGATGGCACACCCTCCCCAGCTACCACTCACCAGGGCCAGGGCCCTTCTGAGCTGACCCTGCCATGGCTGGAGTCATGTCCATACTGAGAAGCACAGAGGACTCTTCCCCCTAGGCTCTTGTTGGGCAACTATTTAGAATGTGGAGGATATAAGTATTGAAGGAAAAACCAAACAGGTGAGTGGCCAACACTGGCCCAGAGCAGCTCAGCACACAATAGATCACAGGAAAGAGGTCTAAACGCTACAAAGAGAACTACACAGGAGGTCTTGAAGAACAGCTCATGGTCCAGGGAAGTAATGACCATGAGAATGCGGGTAATTTCTGGCACAAACCAGCACTAGGAAATGTCAGCTAAAAGAAGGGAGAAACCTGGGGTACAGAGGTGCCATGGATCTGGACACAGTCGCTGGCCAGGGAGAGGCAAGCAAGCTAGGCTCCATTAGGCTCACTGTAAACTTCTGATCCAGAATCTTTCCCTGTGGGGCTTCAGGGCAGCTGAGGTTGGGCTGCAGGGGAGGGGAGAGGTCAGTGCAAGCAACTCAGCCCTATCAACCCCAGCACCTGCCCAGGGAAATGGGGAAGGAAGTGGTGCCCAGGGTCCTGATGTGAGAAGGACAGAGCACCCCCCAGGGAAAGCAGGGCAGGGAGAGGGGAGATGCAAAGAGTAGACCAGGTCACTGGGGAGGGTGTGAATGCCTTGCCCCATGAGGATACAGGGATATAGGTGACAAATTCTTCAGAACCACCTCGTGGTACAGGGGTCTCTGAACCTCATCAAGGTACCCCACTCCTCCCAGAAATGCACAAGCGTGTCCTCACATGTCATAGCACCTGACATGATCGGGACAGATGAGATGAGGATCAGCATCTCTGAGGACCCACGTCCATATTCACCTTCCTCTAGAGCTCAGCATCTCAGAGGAGATGCCAGTCGTTGGTGCCACTGATGCCCACGCTCTCCTCATGGTCCCATGAACATGCTGCTCAGTCCTCAGCAACAAGAGGCAGGGGGGCAGATAGCTAGGGAGGAGATGGCTGATTAATGTCCAAAAGAACCATTTTACAGAACAAAGACTACAGGCTGGTTATATAGGGGGCTGGTCTCTGCACTGGGGAGGCATCTGGTCTTAGTTCCTGATAGTCTTTTGTTTTATAGGATATGCATCAGAGACCAGAGCAACACCCTATACCCTGATCTTTCAGTTGTCATTGATGATGGCTATCAGCATAGACTCTCTGCCCAGGGGTCATCACATCCCTAAGGAACTCAAAGGGACAAAGTTATCAATTTATAGTAGCTGGGAGGGGCCATAAAATCTAAAGAGCATGATTCAGTTAGTTAATCAGTGATCATTCAAAGTTACAATATTGTTTCTTTTTTACAATATGGCTTCCTTGATGTCAACTTTGTGTTGATTAGGTATCATTTCCTCCCTTTTGTTGTTCATTCCTCAATCTTGAGGGACATCCTGTTGACGAGGGCCATAGTTTGTTCCATCTCATTGAACCAGTCTCTTAGTAAGATGGTGATGGAGGTGGGCTCCCAAAGTTAGGACTATATTGTGTAAGCAAGTAAACCACATATTTAACAAGACAGAAAGAAAAGCAACGTTAATGGTGGGAGCAAATTAAAAACCTGTTTCTGAGCCCGGGGGCAGCCAGTCAAAAAGATTTCTAGGTGTCAGAGTTGAAGCATCTTTTGCAGTTTGAAATGTCTCTGATGGTGTCATTAGGCATTCAGGTATCTTTCTGAGTGGCTTACACAGCAAAAGACATGAATCTCTCTTCAGTTTATATCAAGTCCTCCAGCTTCAGTATGCAAGGCTTCAGGAAAAGGGCAGGTTCATTTCTCAATGATTCCAAATGAAAATCATGAACAAAATTGAAAACACTAGTTTGAAAATTGGTAGCCAGATATTTCAGGAGACTAGAAGAATTCAGGATCCAGTCCAGTTAAAAGATATAACAAAAACTTCAAAGATAACAGAACTAGAATCTAACATCCATGAATGTGTACTATACTTTCTACTGAAACATAATTTTTCTCTCTAAAATCACTCTCATTTTTTATAAAAGATAGCCAAATTAAGACTAACAGGTTTGCAGAATAAGTCTAGTTTCAATAAAACTTGATCCAGTTATTTACATAAGTGCAGCAAGAATAGCCATTGATCATATAGGCTCTTCTAAATCTGCTTTGCTGGAATTTTTTATAGAGAATATCAGGTTGAACTTTAAAGTCCTCTCAAGGCCAGGAAAGCCAAGCCAAGGATTTGTCATCAGGTTTTGCCTGCAATACTTTAGATTTGGGTGAATTGCTCTCTATTTGAGGCCCCCCAAAATATTTTGAGGCTCCTTGCACCTGCCAGAGAAGTGACCTTCCTTACTCACCTGGTAAAGTTGCTGGGAGCTCTATAAACAAGGTATCAAGCCAATATATCCAAGCAGCTTTATTCCAGAAAGTCAACCTTTATTCCTCAAAAGCTGTCTTGTCATATCTGTTTGTATGTTTCTCTCAAATTTGACATTCCTGTCAAAGCCTTGGTAATATAACCAATGTTTCCAATTCTGTCCTGTTATAAGGAGAACAGATTCTCACTGAACTTATGCAATTAACTACATTGCCATGAAAACAATACTCACTCACTAAGAGTTTCCAAATTCTGGAGGGATGAGGTAGGGAGAAAAAAATAAATGTTTCAATTCTGCTTACAGAGGTATCATTTATGAAATTGCTATAAGTCATAGTTAGCTTGAGAGAAAAGAGAAAAAGATTTCCTTAATCTGAAAAAAACATTAAAAAAATCAGTAATATTTCAAACAAAAGTCATAAAAATTATAACCACCCTTATCAGTTCATTCAGTCCTGTGTAAGTGATTTTTTTTCTTAATGTTCTGTTAGCAGTTTCATGAAGTCATCAGTTTATCTGTTAGAATTCGGTGGTCTCTTACCCAGTTCAGTTTTATAATCTGAAAGTTTACGAGAAACCTGTATTCTAGAGTAAGTGCCAGACTCCTTTCCATGAATTTCTCTGAAGATGAGACATATTTTACAAAAGCATCAGAATGAAACAATAACTGCCTGTAAACAACAAGACCCCAAAACGGCAATTGACAAAGAAATTTGGTTAATTTTTTACATATCCTTTAAAATAATAACTAAAACTATGACTGACAACCAGGACAAATAAGAATTCTAGGAATGTTATATAATTTTAAAATACCTATATCAACAACATCCACCATGACAATATCATAGGTCCCGATGAAACAATGCTTAGCTATCCATTTAACAATGGTGACAACCAAAGATCCTGAAGGCAAACAGAGAGAGCCAAATAGTTTTAAAAACTTAGAGGGGGCCAGCCCAGTGGCATAATATTTAAGTAACAAAACATAGTTTTTCTGTCTTTTAGGTAGACATACTCAAAGGTGAAGAAAAAGCTTTTATAACCTCTGTATCAACAGTAGACCAAAAGTTCAAGAAAATTATCCTTTTAAGAGAAAGAAGACCAAATTCTAATTTTGTACCAGCTTCCTTTTTTTTTTTTTTAAAGACTGGCACCTGAGCTAACAACTGTTGCAAATCTTCCTCCGCCCCCCTACTTTTTCTCCCCAAATCCCCCCAATACATAGTTGTATATTTTAGTTGTGGGTCCTGGTAGTTGTGGCATGTGGGATGCCACCTCAGTGTGGCCTGGCAAGTGGTCCCATGTCTGCACCCAGGATCTGAACCAGTGAAACCCTGGGCTGCTGAAGCACAGCTCATGAACTTAACCACTTGGCCATGGCGGGGGAGGGGGGGTGCCCAACACCAGCTTACTTTTGACATTACAACTCATTTACTTAATTGGATTTACTTTAATCTTACCCAACATGACCATGCATAAAACTCCTCAGGGTTTTCCTTTCACAAACTTTCTCTCACTTACTTTTTACATTCTGAATTTGTCCCAAGTTTTTTCTTTTCTTCTTTCCTAGTACTTTAGGACAAATTTATCTTTCTTAACAAAACAAACAAATACCTCTATTCTTTATACCTTCTTTACTGAAGATATTTTACCTTCCTTGCAAACAGACTTTCTAGAAACATATGCTTTCTCAGAAAATTCCTCAGCATGTACAAAACATGTCTATCAACAAACCCAAGCATTTTTTAGTTTCTCTGTGTTAAGAAACCAAAGGCAGACAAATCTATGATTAATAATCAATTTGTAATATTTTATCTTATGTGGAAATGATCTAGATACTCAAGAAATTTTTATTGTTTAACTTAATTTAGCAAAACTCTAAAGTTTTAAGTTACCAAAAAGAATTTGGAAGCTGTTTTTTTCAAGTATACAGACCATAAAACAGTTATTGTACACAAAAACTCTTACCCATTTTCATCTATATAAATCATTTGTTTCCAACAATTATGTTTATATTACCCATGAAAACTTCATGAGACATTAGAGAAAATTAGCTATCATTTGAAACTATTTTTGTTGACAAATTTGTAACATATAACATGAGCTTATTTGACTAGTAAACCCAGGCTGCATGCCTGCATCATATCCAAATACGGACAACTCTAAGGACATGCATATTTCAATCAAACCAACAAACTTAAATAAACTTTCATTTACCAAAGATTAATTTATATCATGTTAACTTGAAAGACATTTGGGTTAATATCTATTACATTTAGAATTTACATAAGTGTTTAAACAAATTTCAATAGAGCTCTTAATTTTGGCCATACCATCCAGAGGTAGAAGAATCTCTCACATTTACAACATACACATATAGACACATACATGAGCACACAGGTAGACACAGAGACCTTATAGCTTCCATCAAATTTTTATGAATCAGGTACAATACAAAACTCACTAGTTTATGAGAAACATTTTCATTTCAAACAATAGCTCTTAGGTCCTAGAGAAGATGGAAATAGAGAATTTACATCATAAAGGCACAGAGAAACCACTCAAGTTTTCTCCAAGATGGAGTTTCTGGGGCATAACCCATCCAATTGAAAGTGTTTTAATTAGTTAAAATACACCCAAGGGGTGAGTGTCTGGGATGCTTGGGATGTTCCCCATTGTGGTAAAGCTGGTGTCTGACTTCCAGTGCAACCAGAGAAGGGTGCAGAGCCTGACTGTGGGTGTCAACATAGTTATAAGATTTACTCAAGTCCCACTCAGCCCAGGCACTTAGTCCCTGAGCCAGCACAAGGCAAGCGAGGGAGGCAAGAGACAAAGGCCTGGAATGGGCCAGGGACTAGGGTTCCCAATACTGAGGTTGAGAGTTAAGTCCTTGGCAGACAGTTTTTCAAGTTTTCAATTTTACAGAAGGTCCAGGTTCTGCTCAGGTCCAGCCTGAACCTAACCTCAAATTGGTGACAACAGAGGGGCTGACAAACGAGACAAACAAAGAAGCATAAAAGGTGATCAGGCCTCAACCTCATGGCCTCTTCCCAAGGGTTACCAAGATAATGGTCATGCAAACAACAGCTCCCATGCCAGGGCACACAACCATCCCAAGACAGTTTACAGGATAAATTATGGGTCTCCCATCCCCATAACTGATTCAGTAGGTGTCTAAAATACTCCATAGGTTCTTGAAAGGAGACGAAATAGGATTCCAGATTGTCAGTCAAATGACTGACCCAGGGGCCAACTGGAATCTCTCCAGGTGCCAAAACAGATTAACAGAAAGCAGGACTGCCAAGACAGGCCACCTCACTTGGGATTGCTGGGGTGATCAGGCACAGAAACCAGAGGGGAGCTCCCAGGGTGGAGCCTTTGACTCTTTAAAGATTTATTTGCTTCTTGGTTTGAAAGCTCAAAAGGAGCCTGAAATGGCCACTGTAATTTTAAAGTATCCTGGGTTATGTTGTCAGCCATTTACAGTTATCCCCCATTTTAGGGGGCTTTTCCCAAGGTGGCTGTAACAAACAAACTAATTTCTACAGAGAATTTGTTACCATCACCAAGAAACTCAGTTCCCAAACAGACTATATTTAGCTATTTACTGACACAGACACAGATACACAGAAAAAACAGACATCAGTGAACTAGTTTCCAGATTTAGGGTAAAGAGTCCTACAACTGTTCCCACTCTGACTGCATGCCAAGATGGTCTTATTTGACCCCAGATGGCCCTGCTGTAAATGGAAGGACCTCAGATGGAGGGGAAGGGAAATCACAGGTGTTCCAGAGATTATTTACCCTATTCCAGATTGAGCCCATGCACTTGCCAGATGTAGCCATTTCTCATCCTACCACAGTAAGCGTTAGGAGGCAGCTGGCATTGATACCAGAAAGCAGGAAGGGCAGATCTCCAACACAACGAGAGCCTCAACAGCCACTGGGACTTACCCAACAGGTTGCCCTTCAGAGGTTGACTGGCCACGAGCAGGACTTAAGGTCCCACCTTGGGTGCCAAATTTATTATCACCCAAGGAGGGGGGTCATCTGCTCACTGCAAGACATACCAACAGTCAAAGGCAAGGAAAGTAGGAGAGACAGGACTTTTTATTACAGCTTGCTAGCAAGGGGGAAGATGACCGATTAATGTCTGAAAGAACCATCTTACAGAACAAAGACTACAGGCCAGTTATATAGAGGGTTGGTCTCTGCATTGGGGAGGCATCTGGTCTTAGTTCCTGATAGTCTTTTGTTTTATAGGATATGCATCAGAGACCAGAGCAACACCCTATACCCTGACCTTTCAGTTGTCATTGATGATGGCTATCAGTATAGACTCTCTGCCCAGGGGTCATCACATTCCTAAGGAACTCAAAAGAACAAAGTTATCAACTTTGAGCAGAGGAGAGGGGCCATAAAATCTACAGCGCATGTCTGGGCTAGGTCATTCAAAGTTACAATATGGTTTTTTCTCTACAATATGGCTTCCCTTATGTCAACCTTGTGTTGAGCTGGTATCCACTCCATATACCTCAATATGTGAAACTCTCTTGTCAAATGAAATGGCAGCTCTTTGAAAGTTAGCCATTATGGGCCAATGACTGTCAAATTTTTCTAAAACTTGTTTTCATTTCATAAAAATATTCCAAAATATACCTTTAGTACTTGAATCAGAAGTTTAATGGAGGTTTAGTATTATGAACAATAAATTTATTTCAATTAAATATTTTAAAAAGAAACCTTATCACTTTACCCCCGTGAATAAACACTCAGTGACCCATCATGTCTCCTCTGGAAAGTTTCTGGTCTTTGGCATGTCTATCACCTGGCAGAAGAAATGATCACAACATCTTCCATTTTATCTCTCTCTCTCTCTCTGTCTCTCTCTCAGACACACACACAAACACACACACACATACACACTTCTTAAACTCTCTTCACTTCTTTGAATTTTTCATAAATCTCCACAATCAGGATATTTCTAGGATTTTTCTCTCCATTTGAAAGGACCTTCGCCCAATATACTTAGAAAATGCAAATAAATCTTTTGGGTATCAGCTTACAGTTCAAAACAGCAGTGAGTTTTGTAAGGGTGAAGACAAATCTGAAAAAGAAAAAAAATCCCTGAGGAAAAAGGGAAAGCCATTCCACCCACCCAACACTTTTTTTAGAGTATTTGCTTTGGAAAACTTGTAATTGTGAATTCTTCCTCTGCCCCTTGGAGATGTATATAAATATTTTAAAAAGCTAAATAAGGCTCTTACTAGTTTTACAACACAGTAATCTTTTTCTTGGAGATCTGAGGACATCTCTTTGAAATGTAATCATGGGAAAAGCTCAGGTCATATCTCCCAGTCTCCATGGGACGATAAGAGCCTGGGTCCAACTTAAAAAATTCCATCCTGCCATAAAGACATGAGAAATTTATTTTTCCTTAGGATAAAGGCAACTGGCAAACACCAATGGCCACTCTAATTATGAGGTGAATTTAAGATGGACTGTGTGTGACAAATGGTGCTGTCAAGTCCTCTTACCTGAGGACTTGTTATTGTTAATCTTAAGAAAATGTGATCCTGGGTGGTATCTGCCTGACTATGCACAACGCTGAGAGTTCTTACTGATCTTACAGTCTCTTTAGTGGGTTGCCCATAATGTGCATCACATTTTGGTTTCATGCTTATTCAACAATATAACTGTTTTCTACTTGTGTGGGGAGGTTTTGTGGGTCATCAGAGATTTTCTTTATAATTACATTTCCCCAACAGTTTCTACCTCAGAACACCAAAACACCAAAAATTTCTGACATGGCATTATCATGAAATTCTTGAATTTCAGTAGGGAACATCGCCACCATTTTAGAAAATCAACTTTGAGTAATTATTATTATTTTTACAATTTTATCGTGGTAAAATAGACATAACATAAAATTGGCCATCTTAACCATTTTAGGTATAGAATTCCGTGGCATCAAGTACATTCACATTGTTGTGCAACTCTCACCACTATCCATCTCTAGAACTTTTACGTCATCCCAAACTGAGACTCCAAACTCAGGAGACAAAAATCCCCATTCCCCTCTCCCCTCAGCCCTGGGTAACTAATCCTCTACTTTCTGTCACTGCAAGTTTGACTACTCTAGATATTTCATATAAATATAATCATACAATATTTGTCTTTTTTTGTCTAGCTTATTTTACTTAGCATAATATCTTCAAAGTCCACCCATGTTGTAGCATGTGTCAGAATTTAATTCATATTTAAGGTTTAATAATATCCTACTGTATGTGTATTCCACACTTTGTTTATCCATTCATCCATCCATGGACATTGGGTTGTTTCACCTTTTGGCTACTATGAATAATGCTCCTGTGAACATGGGGGTACAAATATCTGTTTGAGTCTCTCCTTTACATTCTTTTCAGTATAGTGGAATTGCTGGATAATACAGTAATTCCAAGTTTAATATTTTCAGAAACTGCCATACATTTGAGGAATTATTTATACCATGTTCATTTTTTGGCAGTCCACTAAGCAATATGAGGTCATAGTTAAAATACTTTTTATTCAATACTGAATCTCAAAGGCCTTGCATATTATCCCACTAATGTTGAGACAAGCACTCTAATATCTAAATAAAATGGGTATAGAAGGAAAATACCTCAATATAATAAAGGCCATATATGACAAGCCCACAGCAAATATCATTCTCAATGGAGAAAATCTGAAAGCTATCCCTCTAAGAAGAGGAAACCAGACAAGGATGCCCACTGTCACCACTCTTATTTAACATAGTATTGGAAGTCCTAGCCAGAGCAGTAAGGCAAGAAAAAGAAATAAAAGGGATCCACATTGGAAAAGAAGTGAAACTGTCACTCTTTGCAGATGATATGATTTTATACCTAGAAAACCCTAAAGATTCCACTAAAAAACTTTTAGACACAATAAAGGAATACAGTCAAGCTGTGGGATACAAAAATCAATGCACAAAAATCGGTTGCATTTCTATACACTAACAACGAAGTAGCAGAAAGAGAAATTAAGAATACAATCCCATTTACAATCACAACAAAAAGAATAAAATACCTAGGAATAAACTTAACCAAAGAGGTGAAAGATCTGTACACCGAAAACTATAAAACATTCTTGAAAGAAATCAAAGAAGACACAAAGAAATAGAAATCGAAGAATTAACATCATTAAAATGTCCATACTTCCTAAAGCAATCTATAGATTCAACGCAATCCCTATCAAAGTTCCAACAACGTTTTCCACAGAAATAGAACAAAGGATCCTCAAATTTATATGGAACAACAAAAGACCCGGAATAGCCAAAGGATTCCTGAGAAAAAAGAACAAAGATGGAGGTATCACACTCCCTGATTTCAAAATATACTACAAAGCCATGGTAACCAAAACAGCATGGTACTGGCACAAAAACACATAGATCAATGGAACAGAATTGAGAGCCCAGCAGTAAACCCACACATTTATGGACAGCTAATATTCAACAAGGGAGCCAAGAGCATACGATGGAGAAAGGAGAGTCTCTTTAATAAATGGTGTTGGGAAAACTGGACAGCCACATGCAAAAGAATGAAAGTAGACCATTCCTTTACACCATGCACAAAAATCAACTCAAAATGGATTAAAGACTTGAATGTAAGACCCCAAACCATGAAACTTCTAGAAGAAAACATAGGCAGTACGCTCTTTGACACTGGTCTGAGCAGCATATTTTCAAGTCCCATGTCTGACTGGGCAAGAGAAACAAGAGAAAAAATGAAGAAATGGAACTACATCAAACTAAAAAGCTCTGCACAGCAAAGGAAACCATCAACAAAATGAAAAGACAAGCTAACAATTGGGAGAAGATATTTGCAAACCATATATCAGATAAGGGGTTAATATCCAAACTATACAAAGAACTCATACAGCTCAACAACAAAAAAACCAACAATCCAATTAAAAAACGGGCAAAAATCTGAACAGAGATTTCTCCAAAGAAGATATACGGATGGCCAACAGGCATACGAAAAGATGCTCAACATCATTAGCTATCAGGGAAATGCAAATCAAAACTACAATGAGGTATCACCTCACTCCAGTCAGAATGGCTATAATTAACAAGACAGGAAACAACAAATGTTGGTGAGGGTGTGGAGAGAAGGGAACCCTTGTACACTGATGGTGGGAGTGCAAACTGGTGCCGCCACTATGGAAAGCAGCATGGAGTATCCTCAGAAAATTAAGGATAGATCTACCATACAATCCAGTTATCCCACTGCTGGGTATTTATCCAAAGAACTTGAAAACACAAAAGCATAAAGATATTTGCACCCCTATCTTCACTGCAGCATTATTCACAACAGCCAAGAATTGGAAGCAACCTAGGTGCCCATCAAGGGATGAACAGATAAAGAAGATGTGGTATTTATACACGATGGACACTCAGCCATAAGAAATGATGAAATCTGGCCATTTGTGACAACATGGATGGACCTTGAGGGTATTATGCTGAGTGAAATAAGTCAGAGGGAGAAAGTCAAATACCACATGATCTCACTCATAAGTAGAAGATAAAAACAACAACAAACAAACACATAGCAATGGAAATTGGATTGGTGTTTATCATAGGGGAAGGGAGGAGGGGGAAGGGCAAAAGGGGTGATTAGGCTCACATGTGAAGGGATGGACTATAATTAGTTTTCGGGTGGTGAACATGATGTACATCCGAAAATAAATAAATAAATAAATAAAAACACTCTAATAAATGGTGGGATGTTCTGGAGAGAACTTACGGCCCAGAGAGCACACTTGAAGCGTTTGTGTTCTTTGTCTAGCAGACAAAGCAAAACTCTGAGATGCAAGTATCAATGAAAATGAACACTAAGGGGCTGAATGTCAATAAGCCTAAAGACACCAGGACAGAGGTGTTCATTAGCCAGTGGTGTGGGTTCACAAGCTGGGTCATTGAAAATCATAGAATAGCAGCTGGAGAGTGCAAGGAGACAAACATGCTCACCAGGATCAGGATGGGACACGTGGCTCTGGCCTCATGGGCAGGTCTGGGCGAAAGTCTGTTGCGGTGAATGTGGTGGTCTCGCTGCTTGTGCCTGTGCAGGACAAGGACCATGGGGCCACTAGTCCAGACCATGAGACCCAAACACACACCATCAGTGGAGGTGTAAATGACTGCAGATATGCAGAATACCAGTCTTTCAGGAATGGGTGACAAACAGTTCCTGTAAATGTTTTCCACACTCATGTTTTTGCTGTTTTTTGGGCCAGTTACATTCATAGTAACCACCATATTTAACAAGAGATGTAGGATCCAGCAGATGGAACAGCAGAAGCCAATGAACACTGTGGATCTCATTCTGAGCTCCATCCACCCAGAGAAACTGAGGCAGAGCTTAACGGCCTGAAAGCCACTGAGGAGGCAGGTGGTGCTGAGGGAAATCCCCCTGCCCACTCTGTGTAAAGAGAAGACAAATTTACACCCAGCATAACTGAGAAAAGATTTCAATCCTGTACAGAGTTCATTAACCTCCCTGCCTTCCAAGGACACTGGGCCCGGGCCCTACATGAAGGAATGTGTTTGGGCTCAAGGCCAAAGATAGCCACTTTGGCCCTGACTCTAAGGCACAAGTTACAAAGAATATGTCCTGTGTCATGTTCTTTGTCTGGGCTGGCCACCCTGACGGGCACCTGACTGGACTTTAGAAACATCCCATCTGTGGGAACAAAAAAGATAGAAGCACCCCATCCATGGGAACAAGAAGAAAGAACTCAGAGTATCCAAATGTCTGAACCCCTGAGTCAGAACCTAGAGAAACCTTAGGATAAAAGAGAGTCACAAGCATAGAACAATTGGGAGTCTCACTGAGGAAAGGACGCTTTGCCTCGGACCCGGACAATCGGCACTCCCACCCACCGTACAAACTATTGGGACTTCCCCGGCTGATTGTGGTGTGGATATTTTAAGTACCGATTTGCTGCTCCCCTTTATCCCTGCTCCTCGTTCTGTTTCCCTTTATCAATAAACTTTGATTGCTTAACAACCAGGTGGCCCTGGCGGTACCTGTCATTCCTTGCCATTTGCAGCTGCGGACAACAAATCCTAAAGCCACCTCTGTCCCAGGGATCCCTTTAGAGAAAAGAACTAAGTTGTTAGGTAAGACCAGCAGGTTGAGAATCAGGTCTGTGGGTCTCAAGACGTGTGCACTGAGCAAAGTAACATTATAAAGACAAAGGAGTGGACAACTTCCAAGGACTCCAGTACCAATCTGATGAGGAAGGTAAGACCCTACTTTAAGTTAATAGAAATCAATCCGTCCATTTAGAGGAGGTGATACAGTTTGATTTTATTTGGATCAGAGGAATCTGGAAACTAAAGAGAAAATTAGGTTACTCTCATTACATCCAGAAAGTGTCTTTTCTCAAAAAAAACCCCATTATTCTGAGTGAATATGAACATGAAGGATGACTTCTGGTTTCCGGTTCTGCACATAAAGGGCTTGAAAGTCGCCATGCTGACCTCACTGAAAAGTAAAAGCTAAACAGCTTTTTTACTGGAAAACCAGCAACTCTTCTTGGACCCATAAGAGAGGGTAGGACACAGGGCAAACTGCTGCTCCCGAGATTGGAGGGACATATGGGTAATCACACAGAGTCACGGACCAGCGGAGCAGAGAAACTCATGAGCAGAAACTGCCATGGGAACCAGTGCTGGGCCAGGAAACCTGAGCTGTAATTGGTGAATTGCTGGAGGCTCAGTGCTGACAACTCTAAGAGTTAGAGACTCCAGGTGCCCAGTCATAAGGAAGCCCCCAATACTAAGAGATTTACTCCAGGAGCTTGACCAGATTCACACTTTAAATACAAAGAAAAAATCCCTCATGCTTCTGGCAGCAGGAGGGGAAGGAACCACTTTGAAACGTGCCAGAGAAGACTTTTCTTCTTAATAAGGCCTGCCCTCAGGAGAAACTAGTTAACCAGAACCTAACCTGCTGGGTATTATCAGTGCCGAAGTGACCTGGGAAGAGAAATACCCAACTCCAGCTCCCTCTAGCCATCCTATCCCACCTAAGCGGGGAGAAACACACTGATAAACACTTGCGAAGTTCACACACCAGAGGCACAGGCTCAGTAAAGGACTGAGACCTAATCCTAGGACCACAGAACACTTACCCTCCCCCACATCCTACCTCCACATCACTAAAGGCATATTTATCATGGTTCTTTTTACCCAGTACATCATGCCTGGCTATAAGGAAAACATTACAAAGCATTCCAAAAGGTGACAAATACAATTTGAAGAGACAGAGGAAGCATCAGATCCAGACATGGCAGGGATGTCAGACTTATCAGACCAGGAATGTAAAACAACAATGATTAATAAGCTAAGGGCTCTAGCAGATAAAGAAAATGGCATACAAGAACACATGACCAATCTAAGCAGAGAGATGGTAATCCTAAGAAAGAACCAAAAGAAAACAAAATACTAGAAATCAAAACCACTGTAACGGAAATGAAGAATACCTTTAACGGGCTTTTTAGTAGACTGGACATGACAGAGGAAAGAATCTCTGAGCCTGAAGATGTATTGATAGAAACTTCAAAAACTGAAATACCAGGAGAACAAAGACTGAAATATACAGCACAGAATATCCAAGGACTGTGGGGCAAGTACAAAAGGTGTAACCCGTGCGTAATGGGAATAACAGAAGGAGAAGGGAGAAAGGAACAGAAGAAATATTTGATCCAATAATGACTAAGAATTTCCCCCAAATTAATGGCAGACACTGAACTACAGATCTAAGAAATTCAGAGAGCACCAAGCAGGATCAATGCCAAAACAACTATACACAGGCATATCATTTTCAAATTACAGAAAGAATCAAAGATAAAGAATACATTCTGAAAAAAGTCAGAGGAAAAAACACCTTACCTATAGCAGAACAAAGATAAGAATTACATGCAACTTCTTCTCAGAAATCATGTCATCAGGAAGAAAGAGGAGTGAAATATTTAAAGTGTTGAGAGAAAAAACCCCACCAACCTAGGATCCTGTACCCTGTGGAACTGTCCTTCATAAGTAAAGGAGAGGGGCCAGCCTCGTGGTGCAGCAGTTAAGTTCGCACGCTCTGCTTTGGCGGCCCAGTGTTTGCCGGTTCAGGTCCTGGGTGCAGATCTATGCACTGCTTGTCAAGCCATGCTATGGTAGGCATCCCACATATAAAGCAGAGGAAGATGGGCATGGATGTTAGCTCAGGGCCAGTGTTCCTCAGCAAAAAGAGGAGGATTGCTGGCAGACGTTAGCTCAGGCTAATCTTCCTCAAAAAAAAAAAAGTGAAGGAGAAATAAAGACAAACAAAAATTGAGGAAATTTGTTGCCAGTAGACCTGCCTGGCAAGAAATGTAAAAAGAAGTGCTTTAGAGAGAAGGAAAATAATATAAGTCAGAAACTCAGATCTCCCGAAGAAAGGAAGAGCATCGAAGAAGGAATTAGTGAAAATAAAATTAAAACTTGTACTTTTGTTATTAAGTTGATCCAACAGATAACAAAATAATAAGAGCAGTATGTACTCATTTATATATGCTTACATATATATATCTTACATATATATATGCTTATTTATGCTTATATATAATTGAAATGAATGACAGCAAGGATACCAGGGAGGGAGGGAGGAACTGGGGTTATTTTGTTAGTATAAGGTACTCACACTACCTGGGAAGTGCTATAGTGTTATTTGAAAGTGGCCTTGGATTAGTTGTCAGTGTTGATTGCAAACTCTAGGGAAATGACTTAAAAAAGTACAAAAAGAAGTATAACTGATATGCTAAGAAAGAAGAGAAAATGGAATCATATAAAACACTCAATTAAAACCACAAAAGGCAGAAAAAGCATGGAAGATAAAAACAGGAACAAAGAACAAGGGAAATAAATGAACATGAAGAACAGGCCTTTTGGAACCACAAATCTGTTTCTTGCAGCATCATTTGTAACAACAAAGATTGTGTAAGTGAGCGTAAGCAAGGCCATCTTGTTATGCTAAATGACCCCAGCCCCTCCTCTGTGTGACTGCTCGCTGCTCTGCACGAACTCTAAAAAAATTCACATGCTTTCCTGATTTATGGGCTCTGCTTATGTATGTACTCCCCGATAGCTTGATAAATTAAAACTTTGTTCTATGAGTTTCTCTCCAGGAATAGGCTGACCACAGGCAGGAAACACAACTACTAGGTATCCATCACAGCCGACAGAAGAATGGAACAACGTGATGCCCAGAACCTGTCACATCTGGAGACCAACATCCCTGGACCCCCTCGTCACTGCCCATTTTCCCTATATAACTACCACAAGATTCTGTAATCCTTGAACATGGTTTTTTTGAGACATTAGTCGGCATCTTCCCAATTGTGCCAGCTAACTGAATTAAAACTTCCTTTCTCAATCCCTAACTTGTTGTGATTGATTGGGTCAGATTGCAGCAAGCAGAGCAAGCCCATTGCTCTGTAACAATTGGAACCCACCCAACTTCCTTCAGTGTGGGTCAGAATGAATCCTGGCCCCTCCCCGGATGAAATCCAGGCCGCTGTGGATGCAGTGAGGATGTTCTCTTGATTGTCACCCTGACAGGACATACTGTGATGTGCAAGGAAACAAAAAAACTCTCAAAACATCCTCTGCTGTCAGCTTTATTTTACTAGGAACCAGAGAGAAATACACATTGATACGTTTTTGTGTACCTGTGAGAAAGAGAGGAAATGGCCAGGGAGAGAGGATGAAGCTCAGCTGTTCTGAATGTATCTTGGTTTGGTTTAGAAGTTTATATATATTTTTCTCAAATATATAAAATGCAACAAACATTTTTAAATCTAATTTATAAACCTAAAGACAAAACCTAAAAAACAAATAAGGAAATACACATAACTTTGTATCAAATTAGGGTTTAAATAAGCAAAGATGAATTATCTCCACTGAATTTTAAGCAAAATTATTTGATTAACTTCTGCATTAATAAATAATTGAACAAAATAAAAGCAAAATGTTTAGGAAATAAAATTGTGATTAGGCATAATGGGTAATTCATTTCCAAATTTTATACATGCACATATATAGTATACCTGTGGTCTTTAAATACCGTCTTTACTGAAAGCAACTCCAGCTTCCTGAAGAAACTGCTGGATCCACTTCTAGAGGAGGCAGTGCAGGGGAGGAGCTCAGAACCTTCCTGCACAAGAAAGCAGAGGGGCCCCCAAAGACCACCAGGTTTATGGGAACAGAACAGAAAGCTTGGCATGAAGGAGTCCCACTTGCAAACGGTAGGACATTTATGGCACCAGGTGATATTTGTAATGATTAAAACAAATGAATATATACAAACTCGTGTGGTTAATACCGCTAAAAACACAAGAAAAAAATCTTCACAGTTGGGGAATGGTAAAGAACCAAATAACTACAATCAAAAAGTAGAAATAAAGAAGAAGGATCAAGATCTTTCTTTTCTCTCAGAACTATTCCTCAGGAACTCTATTCTGGGTAGATGGTTTCCACTCAACAGAGGCAAAGAGAGGAGTGACCTGGATCATCCTTATCCTGATCGTACAGTCACTGAACATCGATGGCTGCCAAACTCCTCAGGAGCTATTCAATGGTGAATATCCTACTGGATGGATCCTGCTGACGATACAGGAAACTCCCAATTACATTGATCATAATGTCACAAAAATATAGACAAGCAGATATTATATTTTCATGTGATGCAAAAATAAGTAGACAGAAGTAGACATGAACAGCTGTGAATGAGTCTACCCAAATGTTAAATTAAGTAGAATAACTACCTGCTTAAGGAATTATGGGGCAAAAGCTTAGGTTAAAAGATACCTCAAGGAAGTAAATGTTTGTTGTCTGAGCAAACAAAAAAAAGAAGATATCTCAAGGAGGCAGTAAGCCAAATCAAAATAAGGAAAGTTGTATATGATAAATGACCTTTTTCATGAAACAAAATATTTCAAGATAAAAGAGGGTGGGTACCTATAAAATACAACAAAATCAAGGGACATATAAATATGATACAACGGTTAGAAAATTGGTTGGATGCTGGTTCAAACAAAATATTCTGAATATTTAACGAACACTCCAGTGAATTTGAACAATGACCACCAGCTACTTGATGGTATTGAAGAATTAATATGTTTATGGAGAATAAGATGCTGTAAATAAGAAAGAGAAAAGTGTCTTCATCTTTTAGAGAAATCAGTGATGTATTTAGGGATGCAATTATATGGCTGCTAGGATTTGCTTGAACTTAAGTAATTCCTGGAGGAGAACTGAGTGCAATCAGACATGAAAGGAGTTGAGCCCTGGATTGTCCTGGTGGAGCTGGGAGGTACATCCACATGGTCTATTACTCACCTCCCCATCCTTTGTAGATGTCTGGAAATTTCCATATTAATGTTTAAAATTTATCTCAACATTTAACAAATGCAACCCTTTTTTTCTCCTGGGCGCCATAACTGTTTACTGTGCATCACTTAGCCTGCAATTTTCAGATAGTGTTGTGGTGAATTGAAGTCTCTTTATATTACTGTATTCTATCATTTTCAGAAGCCAGGTTCAAAAACTTAAGTGCCTTCCCTATTCAGAGAGTCAAATCAAAGGAAGGAGGCCAGCCACGCGGGCAGAACTGGAAAATGCAGAATCCAAGGCCCAAGGAAATGGGTGGTTGCTCCCAGTCCTTTTTGTCAACATTTGTGTTACCACGCCATCAAATCTAGATTACTTTTTTAATTTTTACAAAAAACAAGTTTCCAATTAAAACCCAAATCACACAGACAAAATCCATCTACTGTTTAGGTGAGACTTACTGACTCCCACTTCCAGACCCCAGTAACGGATAAAGATGTGAGCTTTTTTTAAAACGATTTTTAAAATTTTATTTATTTATTTTTTTGGTGAGGAATATTGTCGCTGAGCTAACATCTGTGCCACCAATTTTCCTCTATTCTGTATGTGGGATGCCTGCCACAGCATGGCTTGTCCAGAGGTGTGTAGGTCCTCGCTCAGGATCCTAACCTGAGAACCCTGGGCGCTAAAGCGGAGCACCGAACTTAACCGCTATGCCATCAGGCCTGCCCCAGCAATTTATTTTAACTAATTTGTACCTCATTTAGATTCTACTATTTCCCAAATTTTAATGCCAGGTAAACCACATTGTAATTTAACAACTTGTTAATTATTAAATTAAGCAAATAAAACAGTATTCGAAAAATAAATACAGTTCTTGTTTTGATGAATCCTAATTTGAATTCTTTGGAAAACATCTAAATTTTAGGTGATTATAAAATTTTCTATCAAAATGAATGTGACTAGAGAAGTTTATTTTTTATTTAATAATATCATGTAAATGTAGAAGGATTCTATTCTCATTCTGCTTTAAATAATGCCAAACCGAGAAAGCATGATTAATTCATTGAATTTTGTCTAGATGTGATCATGCAGAACTCTAAGAAGACGATTCACTATACAAAGTGAAGCTGTGACCCTAAGTTAAACATCTGGCAAAGAAATTTACTTTTAAACGAAAAATTATATCTGTTTTAAAATTTATTTCGCATGAGCATGATGATTTTGAGAGAAACACATTTTATATTTGATAATATTTTCTGTCATGAGAGAGGCTTGTTTATATAATTTCTCTGTTTAGAAAATAAATGTTCTTTTATCTAATTATTTAGGATAGGCACTTAAAATCTTATTGACAGCCTCCCTTTTATATTCTATTATATAAAATATTTTCTAATATTCTGTTTCATCTTTACATTTTTGTTTCTTTCATTTTATGTGACTTCTACTAGTTTATGTATTCTAAATTCCTAAATTATTGTCTGACACCCCCTTTTTTTCTCTATTGCTTAATCTGTATTTGCCTCAACTCATGTTTTAAAAAATTACAAACATTCCTATGTGATTAGTCTATGGTATTTTAATTTGTATGCTTTTATGCCCATATATGGATATGTTTATTTCAATGTATGCAGTAGAAATTTGCTGTTTTTCTGACTAAATGTCAAAATATTTTTTTTCTTTTTGTTTTCCCGCTTTTTCTGCCCAAATCCCCCCAGTACATAGTTGTATATTCTTAGTTGTACATCCTTCTAGTTGTGGCATGTTCAAAATATTTTTATACCATGTATTTAATAATCTTTTTGCAACTAATTTTTATCTAATTTTTACTTATACCTGAAGTTCCTAATATTTTTTATACCTTAAGTCTTAGCTCTCTATTTTCCAAAAATTAACACATCTAGTGACTTTTCTATCTCTGTATCCATTTTCCTATCTACCTACCTATCAAACACTTGAAATTACTTTTTGGACTCTCTGTTCTATATCCTTATTTCACTATAAACAAGCTGTATTTGTAACTTAAAAACTATAAAACAACAGGTATTAGCTCAATGACAATCTTCTTCAAGCAAAAAGAGGAAGATTGGTGACAGGTGTTAGCTCAGGGCCAATCTTCCTCACCCAAAAAAAGAGAATACTCTATACAGCAAAACTATCATTCAGATATGATGGAGAAATAAAAATTTCCAAGATAAACAGAAGCTGAGGGTGTTTATCACCATAAAACCCCCCACCACAAGAAGTGATCAAGAAGGCACTCATACCTAAAACAAAAAGGAAAAGGTTTACAAAGCCTTGAGCAAGGAGATAAATAGACAGACAAAATCAGAAAATTGCTGCTCTCTATCAGAACAGGTTAGCAAACATTTAATTATAACATTAAAGGTAAACGTAAGGAAAGCATCAAAAATAATCATAAACACTTCATTTTAATCATAAAGTCACAACACAAAACAGAATAATTTGTGACAACAATAACATAGATAAGGAAGAGGAAAAGGATGGAACCTGCTTAGGCTAATAGACATAAGAGGCTATCAGAAAATGGACTATCTCACCTATGAGATCTTTTATACAAACCTCATTGCAACCACTAAACAAAAAAAAACAGAACAGGAACACAAATGATAAATAATAAGAAAATCATCATAGAAAATCACCAGACTGAAATGGCTGTCAGAACTACATAGGACAAGAAACAAGGGAAATATAGAACAACTGGGAAACAAGAGATAAAAATGCAGTATTAAGCCCTCATATATCAATAATCACTCTAAATGTAAATGGATTGAATTCTCCAATCAAAAGACACACAGTGGCTGGATGGATTAAAAAAAAGACCCAACAATATGCTACCTCCAGGAAACACATCTCAGCTCTAAAGACAAACACAGGTTCAGAGTGAAGGGATGGAAGATGACACTCTAAGCAAATGGAAAACAAACTAAAGTAGGTGTTGCCATACTTAGACAAAACAGACTTCAAGATAAAAAAGGCAATGAGAGACAAAGGGGGCAGGATCTAATGATGAAAGGGACATTCCACCAAAAGGACATAACACTTATGAATATATATGCACCTAACACAGGAGCACCAAAGTACATAAAGCAACGATTAACAGACCTAAAGGTAGAAATTGACAGGAACACAATAATAGTAGGAGACCTCAAAACTCCACTCACATCAATGGATAGGTCATCCAGACAGAAAGTCAACAAGGAAATAGTGGAATTAAATGAAAAACTAGACCAGATGGACTTAATAGATATATATAGAACACTATCCAAAAACAGCAGAATACACATTCTTCTCAAGTGTACATGGAATATTCTCAAAGATAGACCATATATTGGGAAGAAAAGGAAAGCCTCAATAAATTTAAGAAGATTGAAGTAATACCAAGCATCTTTTCTGATTATATGCTATGAAACTAGAAACCAATTACAACAAAAAAGCTGGGGAAGACACAAATATGTGGAGATTAGACATCATGCTACTAAACAATAAATGGATCAATGAAGAAATCAAAGCAGAAATCAAAAAATGTCTGGAGACAAATGAAAATGAAAACCCATCATACTAACTCTTATGGGATGTAGCAAAAGCAGTCCTAAGAGGGAAATTCATAGAAATACAGGCCCCCTCAATAAACAAGAAAAATCTCAAATAAGTAATCTTAAACTATACCTAACAGAACTAGAAAAAGAACAAACAAAGCCCAAAGTCCACAGAAGAAGGGAAATAATAAAAATTAGACCAGAAATAAGTGAAATAAACACACACACACACACACACACACAAACAGTAGAGAGGATCAAAGAAACTAAGAGTTGGTTCTTTGGGAAGATAAACAAAATTGACAAACCCTTAGCCAGACTTACTAAGAAAAAAAAGACAGAAGCCTCAAATAAATAAAATTAGAAATGAAAGAGAAGAAATTACAATGGATACCACAGAAATACAAAGGATTACAAGAGAATACTACAAAAAACTAAATGCCAACCAATTGGACAATCTAGAAGAAATGGATAAATTCTTAGACTCATACAACCTCCCAAAACTGAATGAAGAAGAAATAGAAAATCTGAATAGACCAATCACAAGTAAAGAGATTTAAACAGTAATCAAAAGCCTCCCCCAAAATAAAAGTCCAGGACCAGATGGCTTCTCTAGAGAATTCTACCAAACATTCAAAGAAGATTTAATACCTATCCTTCTCAAAGTATTCCAAAAAAACTGAAGAATGTGGAATGTTTCCCAACTCATTCTATGAGGCCAGCATCACCCTGACCTCAAAGCCAGACAAGGACAACACAAAACAGGAAAATTACAGGCCAATACTGCTGATGAACATACATGCAAAAATCCTCAACAAAATATTTGGAAATCGAATACAGCAATATATTAAAAGGATCATACATCATGATCAAGTGGGATTTATACCAGAGACACAGGGATGGTTCAACATCTGCAAATCAATCAATGTGATAAACTACATTAACAAAATCAGGAATAATAATCACATGATCATCTCAACAGATGCAGAGAAAGCATTTGACAAGATCCAACATCCATTTATGATAAAAACTCTCAATAAAAGGAGTATAGAAGGAAAGTACCTCAACATAATAAAGCCCATTTATGACAAACCCACAGCCAACATCATACCCAATGGGGAAAAAGTGAAAGCCATCCCTCTGAGAATAGGAACAAGACAAGGGTGGCCACTCTCACCACTCTTATTCAACATAGTACTGGAGGTTTTGGCCAGAGCAATTAAGAAAAGAAATAAAAGGAATCCAAATTGGTAGGGAAGAAGTGAAACTCTTGAGTGGGCGGAGCAAAATGGCAGGGTGAGCTGACCTGGGATTCTCTCCCCTCCAAAATACAACAAAAGATTGGAAGAACTGAAATTTCAGAGAATAAACATAATGCCAACTCATTAGAGACCTACAATACCAAGAAGGCAGAGATCATAAACCTAGCTTTACACCTTCGGAGGCACTGGAACGGTAGGAGAGAACATGGCTCCCTCCCCTAGTGTCTGCGACCGCTGCAGCGCAGTTTGGGAAGGAGCGGGGGAGGGGCCGCGCCACCTGGGGATCATCCAGGACTCCTGCCGCTGATTCAGTGGAGACCCGCTGACGGGGGGGAAAGCTTCCGTCTGCGGGGACCCTATAAATCAAGGGCCTTGGGAGACCAGAGAACAGAACTGATCTGAACCCAGACCGGTGCATGTGAGTAACAGCCCCTCCCCCCCAGCAAAGCCAGGGGGCGCAGCCATCTTGCCCCAAGGCGGAGAGCTAACACGCCGCTCTCGACCCCCATCTAGTGGTGACAGGCTGTAACTGCAACTGAATTCTACCACCATGAGAGAAAACTGCTTCTCTACCATCCAGCAATTTATAAAAGTCCCAGAACAGAAGGAAAACAATAAAAACACAGAATTAAGTCCTGAGGACTTGTAATTAGGTAAACTAAGTGATAATGAATTCAGAGCAGCTATAATCAAAAAACTCAATGAGGTAGAGAGAAAGATAGAGAAACAAGCCGAGTTCTGGAGTTACTTCACAAAAGAGATTGAAATCATAAAGAAGAATCAAACAGAATTACTTGAGATGAAAAACACAATGGACCAGATAAAACAGAATACGGATTCCCTGAATGCCCGTGTAGACAACATAGAGGAGCAAATCAGCATAATCAAGAACAGACAGGCTGAATGGCGCCAGACAGAGGAAGAAAGAGAACTAAGAATTAAAAAAAATTGGGAAAATCTCCGAGAGATAATGGATTCAATGAGGAGTAAGAACATAAGGATCATAGGAATTCCCGAGAATATGGAAAAGGAAAATGGAGCAGAAAGTGTGCTTAACGAAATTATTGAAGAGAACTTCCCAAATCTAGGGATCAACGGAGAAATGTGTGTAGAGGAGGGTTTTAGATCTCCTAGATTTGTCAATGTAAAAAGACCCACCGCAAGGCACATAATAGTAAAGTTGGCAAATAGGAATGATAAGGAGAGAATACTCAGGGAAGTAAGGAAAAAAAAGAGAATAACCTATAAAGGAGCCCCTATCAGACTGTCAGCGGATTTCTCTACAGAAACCCTACAAGCTAGGAGAGAATGGAGTGATATATTCAAAGCTTTAAAGGATAAAAAACCTTCAGCCAAGAATACTCTATCCAGCAAGAATTTCCTTCAGATATGAGGGAGAAATTAAATCTTTTCCAGACAAACAAAAGTTAAGGGAATTTGTAACTAAAAGCCCTCCATTACAAGAAATCCTCAAGAAGGCTCTCATACTTGAAAAAAGAAAAAAGGGAGAAAGGGGACACAATCCACAGACTAGGGAGACCGATGGATAGAACCAGAACAGGATAGCAAATATTCATCTATAGCATTAGGGTAAAAATAAGGAAACTACCAAAACAAGGACGACCTTAGCACTCTAACTACAAATTAATAAGATGAGTTGGAATAAAAAATGAAAATAATTATTTAGGAGGGGAAGAGCAAAGGGTCTAAATCAGTATTGGTCGAGTAAGTAAGAGACCACCAGAGAATAGACTATATTATACACGAGATTCTAAATACAAACTTCAAGGTAGACACTAAAATAAAGTACAGAACAGAGTCACAAATCATAGATAAGGAAAAATCTAAGAAACTCAGCATAAGAAATTGCAGTATTAAATGGGTAGTCTAAAGCACACAGGAAAAGAAACACAGGAAAACAAGATAATGAGCGACAGATTGACAGCATTAAGTCCACATGCATCAATAATCACTCTCAATGTGAACGGATTGAACTCTCCAATAAAAAGACACAGAGTGGCAAAATGGATTAAAGAACAAGATCCAACAATTTGTTGCCTCCAGGAAACACACCTCAGCCCCAAGGACAAACACAGACTCAGGGTGAAGGGGTGGAGGACAATACTTCAAGCAAATAGCAAGGAAAAAAAGGCAGGTGTTGCAATTCTCATATCAGACCAAGTGGATTTCAAAATAAGACAGATAAAGAGAGACACAGAGGGACAATATATAATGATCAAAGGGACACTTCATCAAGAAGAAATAACGCTTATAAATATCTATTCACCCAAGACAGGAGCACCAAGATTCATAAAGCAACTATTAACAGACCTAAAGGAAGATGTTAAAAACAACACAATAATAGTAGGGGACCTCAACACCCCACTCACATCAATGGACAGATCATCCAGACAGAAAATCAACAAGGAAATAGTGGAGCTGAATGAAAAACTAAAACAATTGGACTTAATAGACATATATAGATCACTCCACCCTGAAGGAGCTGAATACACATTCTTCTCAAGTGCACATGGAACATTCTCTAGGATAGACCATATGCTGGGAAACAAGGCAAGCCTCTACAAATTTAAAAAAAATTGAAATAATAACAAGCATCTTCTCAGATCATAGTGCTGTAAGGCTAGAAATTAATTATAAGAAAAAAGCTGAGAAAGGCACAAAGATGTGGAGACTAAACAACACACTACTGAACAAGCAATGGATCACTGAAGAAATTAAAGAAGAAATAAAAAAATACCCGGAAACAAATGAAAATGATAGCATGCCATACCAACTCATATGGGATACAGCAAAAGCTGTATTAAGAGGAAAATTCATCGCAATACAGGCAGACCTTAACAAACAAGAAAAATCCCAAATAAGCAACCTTAAAGTACACCTAACTGAACTAGAGAAAAAAGAACAAATGAAGCCCAAAGTCAGCAGAAGGAGAGAAATAATAAAAATCAGAGCAGAAATAAATACTATTGAAACGAAAAAGGCAGTAGAAAGGATCAATGAGAAAAAAGATCTGGTTTTTGGAGAAGATAAATAAAATTGACAAACCACTAGCAAGACTTACAAAGAAAAAAAGGGAGAAAGCTCAAATAAACAAAATCAGAAATGAGTGAGGAGAAATAACAACAGACTCTGCAGAAATACAACAGATTATAAGAGAATACTACAAAAAACTATATGCCAACAGAATGGATAACCTAGAGGAAATGGATAAATTCTTGGACTCCTACAATCTCCCAAAGCTCACTCAAGAAGAGGCAGACAATTTGAACAGACCAATCACAAGGAAAGAGATTGAAACAGCAATCAAAAACATCCCAAAGAATAAAACCCCAGGACCAGATGGCTTTCCTGGGGAATTCTATCAAACTTTCAGAGAGGATTTAATACCTATCCTTTCCAAGCTATTCCAAACAATTAGGGAAGATGGAACACTTCCTAACACATTCTATGAGGCCAACATCACGCTGATACCAAAACCTGACAAGAACACCACGAAAAAAGAGAACTACAGGCCAATATCACTGATGAACATAGATGCAAAAATTCTAAACAAAATTTTGGCAACCAGAATTCAGCAATTCATCAAAAGAATCATACATCAGGATCAGGTGGGATTCATACCAGGGACACAGGGATGGTTCAACATCCGCAAATCAATCAACGTGATACACCACATCAACAAACTGAGGAATAAAAACCACATGATCATCTCAATAGATGCAGAGGAGGCATTTGACAAGATCCAACAGCCATTTATGATAAAAACTCTGAACAAAATGGGCATAGAAGGAAACTACCTCAACATAATAAAGGCCATATACGACAAACCCATAGCCAACATCATACTCAATGGGCAAAAACTGAACCCCATCCCCCTGAAAACAGGAACGAGACAAGGATGCCCTCTATCACCACTCTTATTTAACATAGTACTGGAGGTCCTTGCCAGAGCAATCAGGCAAGAAAAAGGAATAAAAGGAATCCAAATAGGGAGGGAAGAAGTGAAACTCTCGCTGTTTGCAGACGACATGATCTTATATACAGAAAACCCCAAAGAATCCATTGGAAAACTTTTAGAAGTAATCAACAACTACAGCAAAGTTGCAGGGTATAAAATCAATTTGCATAAATCAGTAGCATTTCTATACTCCAGTAATGAACCAACAGAAAAAGAACTCAAGAATACAATACCATTCACAATCGCAACAAAAAGAATAAAATACTTTGGGGTAAATTTAACTAAGGAAGTGAAGGACCTATATAATGAAAATTACAAGGCCTTTCTGAGAGAATTGGATGACGACATAAGGAGATGAAAAGACATTCCATGTACATGGATTGGAAGAATAAACATAGTTAAAATGTCCATTCTACCTAAAGCAATCTACAGATTCAACGCCATCCCAATCAGAATCCCAATGACATTCTTTACAGAATTAGAACAAAGAATCCTAAAATTCATATGGGGCAACAAAAGACCCCGAATTTCTAAAGCAATCCTGAGAAAAAAGAACACAGCTGGAGGCATCACAATCCCTGACTTCAAAACATACTACAAAGCTACAGTAATCAAAACAGCATGGTACTGGTACAAAAACAGGTGCACAGATCAATGGAACAGTAGTGAAAGCCCAGAAACAAAACCACACATCTATGGACAGCTTATCTTTGACAAAGGAGCTGAGGGCATACGATGGAGAAAAGAAAGTCTTTTCAACAAATGGTGCTGGGCAAACTGGAAAGCCACATGTAAAAGAATGAAAATCGACCATTCTTTTTCACCATTCACCAAAATAAACTCAAAATGGATTAAAGACCTAAAGGTGAGACCTGAAACCATAAGGCTTCTGGAAGAAAACGTAAGCAGTACACTCTTTGACATCAGTATTAAAAGGATCTTTTCGGACACCATGCCTTCTCAGAGAAGGGAAACAATAGAAAGAATAAACAAATGGGACTTCATCAGATTAAAGAGCTTCTTCAAGGCAAATGAAAACAGGATTGAAACAAAAAAACAACCCACTAACTGGGAAAAAATATTTGCAAGTCATATATCTGACAAAGGCTTAATATCCTTAATATATAAAGAACTCTCGCAAGTCAACCACAAAACATCAAACAACCCAATCAAAAAATGGGCTGGAGACATGAACAGACATTTCTCCAAAGAAGATATACTGATGGCCAATAGGCACATGAAAAGATGCTCATCATCGCTGATCATCAGGGAAATGCAAATCAAAACTACACTAAGATATCACCTTACACCCGTTAGAATGACAAAAATATCTAAAACTAATAGCAACAAATGTTGGAGAGGTTGCGGAGAAAAAGGAACCCTCCTACACTGCTGGTGGGAATGCAAACTGGTGCAGCCACTATGGAAAACAGTATGGAGATTCCTCAAAAAACTAAAAATAGAACTACCATACGATCCAGCCATCCCACTACTGGGTATTTATCCAAAGAGCCTGAAGTCAGCAATTCCAAAAGTCCTGTGCACCCCAATGTTTATTGCAACACTGTTTACAATAGCCAAGACGTGGAAGCAACCTAAGTGCCCATCAACAGACGAATGGATAAAGAAGATGTGGTACATATATACAATGGAATGCTACTCAGCTGCAAAACAGAACAAAATCATTCCATTTGCAATAACATGGATGGACCTTGAGAGAATTATGTTAAGTGAAATAAGCCAGCGAGAGAAAGATAATCTGTGTATGACTCCACTCATATGAGGAATTTAAAATCATGGACCAAGAACAGTTTAGTGGATACCAGGGGAAAGGTGGGGTGGGGGGTGGGCACAAAGGGTGAAGTGGTGCACCTACAACATGACTGACAAACATTAATGTACAATTGAAATTTCACAAGATTGTAACCTATCAATAACTCAATAAAAAAATAATAAAAAAAAGAAGTGAAACTCTTGCTGTTTGCAGATGATGCGATTCTATATATAGAAAACCCTCAAGAATCCATTAGAAAACTACTAGAAATAATAAACAACTACAGCAAAGTTGCATGGCACAAAATCAACTTACAAAATCAGTTGCATTTCTATACTCTAATAATGAACTAACAGAAAGAGTGCTCAAGAATACAAACCCAGCTATAATCACAACAAAAAGAATAAAATATCCAGGAATAAATTTAACCAAGTAGGTTAAAGACCTATACACTGAAAAGAATAAGACATTATTGAAAGAAATCAAAGATCACATAAAGAAATGGAAAGATATTCCATGCACATGGATTGGAAGAATAAACATAGTTAACATGTCCATATTACCTAAAGCAATCTACAAATTCAATGCAATCCCAATCAGAATCCCCATGACATTCTTCACAGAAATAAAACAAAGAATACTAAAACTTACATGGAACAAAAGACTCCAAATAGTGAAAGCAATCTCAAGAAAGAAGAACAAAGCCAGAGGCATCACAATCTATGACTTCAAAATATACTACAAAGCCAAAGTAATCAAAACAGCATAGTACTGTACAAAAACAGACACACAGATCAATGGAACAGAACTGAAAGCCCAGAAAGAAAACCACATATCTATGGACAGCTCATCTTTGACAAAGGTGCCAAGAACACACAATGGAGAAAAGACAATCTCTTCAATCAATGGTGTTGGGAAAACTGGTCAGCCACATGCAAAAGAATGAAAGTAGACCATTATCCTATACCATACACAAAAATTATCTCAAAATGGATTAAAGACTTGAAGGTAAGACATGAAACCATAAAAGTCCTAGAAGAAAATAAGGGCAGTACACCCTTTGACATTGGTCTCAGCAGCGTCTTCTCAAATACTATGTCTACTCAGGCAAGGGAAACAAAAGAAAAAATAAACAAATGGGACTACATCAGACTAAAGAGCTCCTGTAAGGCAAAGGAAACCAGGAACAAAACAAAATGACAACCCAACAACTGGGAGAAATTATCTGCAAGTCATATATCTTACAGGGGGTTAATCTCCAAAATATATAAGGAACTCCTACAACTCAACAACAAAAATCCAAACAGCTCAATCAAAAAATGGGCAGAGGATGTGAACAGACATTTTCCCAAAGAAGATACACAGACAGCCAAGAGGCACAGGAAAAGATGTTCAACATGACCAATCATCAGGGAAATGCAAATCAAAACTACAGTGAGGGGGCGGCCCCATGGCCAAGTGGTTAAGTTCACTCGCTCCTCTTCGGCAGCCCAGGGTTTCGCTGGTTCGGATCCTGGGTGCGGAGATGGCACCACTCATCAGGTCATGCTGAGGCGGCGTCCCACATGTCACAACTACAAGGACACACAACTAATAATATACAACTATATATCAGGGGGATTTGGGGAGAAAAAGCAGAAAAAGAGAAAAAAAAGAAGATTGGCAAAAGTTGTTAGCTCAGGTACCAATCTTTAAAAACAAAACAAAACTACAATGAGATTTCACCTTACACCTGTTAGAACAGCTACCATTACCAATACAAAAAAATAAGAAATGTTGGAGAGGATGTGAAGGAAAGGGAACCTTCATACATTGCTGGTGGGAATGCAAACTGGTGCAGCCCCTATGGAAAGTAGTAGGGATATTTCTCAAAAAATTAAGGAGAAATACCATACAACCCACCTATCCCACTACTGGGTGTTTATCCAAAGAATTTGAAATCAAAATTTCAAAGAGACTTATGCACTTCTGTGTTCTTTGTAGCATTATTCACAATAGCCAAGATGTGGAAGCTACCCAAGTGTCTATCAACTGATGAATGGATAATGAAGATGTGGTATGTGTGTGTGTGTATATATATATATATATATATATATCTACAATGGAATACTACTCAGCCATAAAAAAGACAAAATCATCCCATTTGCAACAACATGGATGGACCTTGAGGGTACTATGTTAAGCAAAATAAGCCAGACAGAGAAAGACAACCACTGCATGATTTCACTCATATGTGGAAGACACACAAATACACGGACAAAGACAACAGATTAGTGGTTACCAGAGAGGAAGGGGGTAGGAGGTGGGCAAAATGGGTAAAGGGGCACATATATCTGGTGATGGATAAAATTTAGACTATTGGTGGTGAGGACAATGCAGTCTATACAGAAACTGATAAATAATAATGTACACCTGAAATTTCACAATGTTATAAACCATTGTGACATCTATAAAATAATAATAATTTTTAAAAAATCATTGCCAAGACCAATTGCGAGGAGCTTATTCCCTATGTTCTCTTATAGGAGTTTTATGGCTTCCGGTATTATGTTCAAGTCTTTCATCCATTTCGCATGGATTTTTGTTTACAGTGTAAGATAGGGGCCCAGTTTCATTCTTTTGCATGTGGCTGTCCAGTTTTCCCAACACTATTTATTGAAGAGACTATCCTTTCCCCATTGTGTATTCTTGGATTTTTGTCATAAATAAATTGACCAGGGGCTGGCCTGGTGGCCGAGTGGTTAAGTTTGCACCCTCTGCTTCAGCAGCCCAGCGTTTGCTGGTTCGGATTCTGGGTGCGGACCTATGCATTGCCCATCAAACCACGCTGAGGTGGCGTCCCATATACAAAATAGAGGAAGATTGGCACAGATGTTAGCTCAGGGCCAATCTTCCTCACAAAAAAACCCTCATAAATAAAATGACCATACATGTATGGGTTTGTTTCTGGGGTTTCAATTCTGCTCCATTGATCTATGTATCTGTTTCTAGGCCAATGATGACATTTTAAAGCCTGTTTAATTCCATACTCTCATATTATTCTTGGAGTATGATTTCATATTTATTATCTTGCATATACTCTGTAAATGGTTATCGGGCTTAAGTTCGTGCAATAGGCTGTGATGAGGCCCTACCCTTCCCATACCTCCATTCACAGATCCTTCACAATCAGGTAAACGGTGGGTTTTCTTAAACCAGAATGACTTGAACGCTTTTCAATTAGCTAAATATGTCACCAACTAACTTTTGCCCCCTGTAGTCCTAAGGTCATTTCTGACCTAGTCATATCTGGAAAATTTTAGGAGAAAACATCAATATAAAATTATACCTTTGGGCCCAGCCCGAGTTGCCTTGTGGTTAAGATCAGCATGCTCTGCTTTGGAGGCCCAGGTTTGGTTCCAGGCACTGACCTACACCACTCATCTGTCAGTGGCCATGCTGTGGTGGCAGCTCACATACAAAGGAGGAAGATTGGCAGCAGATGTTAGCTCATGGCAAATCTTCCTCAGGGAAAAAAAAATATATATATATATATCTGTGTGATGACAGCTAATGGATGCTGTTAAGCAATGAAGCCATGTAGATAAGGCAGTTTCCTATGCACACTGACCTGACGGGGTCACTCAGTCAGAACCTTCATAAAGAAGTGAGCACTCGCTGACGTGCTCTAACTTTGTCTTTCTCAATTATTTCATTTCTCTCCATGTTTGTCCCTCTATTCATGATCTATTGCCCCTGTAATAAATCACTGCAAACTCAGAGGCTTCAAACACTGCAAATGTATCATCACAATTTCCCTAAACAACCTATAGCAGGATGTTGGTTTTTGACTCACTGTGAAAATCTCTTTGAATTGGTCTTTGAATTAGTCTTTTGCCATTCAAAGGGATTATAAATATAGTTGGAATAATATTTACCATGTTTGTTACTAATTTCTACTTTGTTTCAATTTTTGTCTTCCACTCTTTTTCTACTTTTTGTGTTTTTAATTGAGCATTTTATGTGATTCCATTTTCTCTCCTTTCTTAGCATATCAGTTATGCTTTTTTTTTTTAGTTTTTTACGTTGTTGCCCTAGAGTTAGCAATCAACATTGACAACTAATCTAAGTCCACTTTCAAACAACACTATACCACCTCTTATGTAGTCTGAGTACCTTATAATAACAAAATGACCCCAATTCCTCCCTCCAGTCCCTTCTATCATTGATGTTATTCATTCCACTTACATAAAAGCATAATAAGCATATATCTATACACACATACAAATAAGATAGGCACATGTAATACATTGTTGGTATTAATATTTGGGGGGGTTTTGTCGTTTTTTGAGGAAGACTAGCCCTGAGCTAACATCTGCTGCCAATCCTCCTCTTTTTGCTGAGGAAGACTGGCCCTGAGCTAACATCCGTGCCCATCTTCCTCTGTTGTATATGTGAGATGCCTGCCACAGCATAGCTTGCCAAGCGATGCCATGTCCGCATCCGGGATCCGAACGGGCGAACCCCAGGCCTCCGAAGCGGAACCGGCGCACTTAACCGCTGCGCCACTGATACTATTTTGAACAAATGGTTCTCTGTCAATCAATTCAGAATAAGAAAAAAAACCCACTTTTTATTTCACCTTAGCTCATTCCTTCTTCGACACTCTTATTTCTTTATCTAGATCCGAGTATCTGACCCAGATCATTCTCCTTGTCTCTAAAGAAGTGCTGTTACATTTCTTGGAAGGCAGGCGCTATGGTCTGAACGTTTGTGTCCCCGCAAATTCATGTTGAAATCCTAACCCCTGAAGATGATAGTGTTGGAGCCGGGCCTTTGGGAGGTGCTCAGGGCACCAGGTTGGGGCCCGCGTGAACGGGACCAGTGCCCTTAGGAAGAGCCTCAGAGACGCCCAGCTCCTCCCCCCACGTGAGGACGCAGCAAGAAGGGCTGACTCCGCACCGGGAGGAGGGTCCTCACCGCAGAACTCGCCCAGGCTGGCGCCTTGACCCGGGCTGCCCAGCCTCCAGCGCTGGGAGAAACAAACGCTGACTCTCACACGCCACCCGGCCTGGGGCATTTCGGCACAGCGCCCCGAACGGACCGAGCTGGCAGGTTTACGGGCCACCAAGCCCTCACTTTTTGCTTGGCTGACGGAGGCTCCGTCTCCCTGCACCGATGGAGGGTAATTTTGTGGGCACGCAGCTCTAGGAAGGTCAGTTTGCTCTCAACACTGTCCGGGCTTCGTTCCTCTCCTCGCTCGCGGCGTCTGAGGAGACGGCGGCGGTGGCTCTCGGTCCCCTAGAGGGGAGGGGTTTCCCCTCGGGCTTCTTTCACGAAGGTCCCCTGACTTCGATCTCCCGTCGTTTGCAAACGACATGCTACCCGGGGGTCTCGGCATCTTCCCTGCTGAGCGGTCTCTGGGCGTCTGCGTCTGGGGCTCGCCGGCTGACGGCCGTCTCTCCCTCGACGACAGACCTCGGACGCCGAGTCGCCCGCCGACGTCCCCGCGCCGCCAGGGGGCGCCCGAGCGGCGGGACCGGAGGCTCCGCGCGTCCCGGGCCGCGGGGCGGAGGGCGGGGCGCTGCCGGGCGGGCGGGAGCGGGGTCGGCGCCGGGCCGCGGCCTCAGGGGCCTCCCGGGCAGCAGCGCAGGGAGCCGTGGGCGGGCGTCCCCTCGGGTCCCACGCGGCCCGGGTCTCGAAGCGGTGGCGCCGCGGAGGAAAGGCCTGCCCAGGGTCCCGGGGGCGCGGGGGCCGCCGCCCCAGCGGGAAGGCGGGAGTCCTCCCGGAGTCGGGGCGCCGGGAGAAGCGGCCCACAGCGCGGGGAACGCCCGGCAGGGGACCCCGCTGGGAGACCACCAGGCAGTGAGGACGGAGGGAAGGGGGCCAATGGCGAGACGGACAGCGGTCCAAGGGGACCCGCTCACAAGGTCCCGGGTGGGGTCGGAGGCGCCACCTGAACGGCACGTGTCAGCTCTGAGCCCTCGTCGCTAAGGCGAGGCCACTCGGGTCTCCGAGACCCCCGACGTTCGGGGAGGACCCTCGCCGCTGACCCGCGTGTGAGGCCTCTGCAGCCTCCCTCCTTCCCGCAGCCCCGCAGCTGCTGCCCGGACTGGGGGAGTGTCCCGCACACGCCAAGGCTGGTTTCCCGCCAAAGCCCGCGGACCTGAGTGGAATCTTCCACTCCTTCTCTGAGCACATCCCGCTTCCACGGTGGGAGCACTGACACTTTGGGAATTGGCAAACACTACGCACTGGGCCTAGATTTCCTGTATTACTGAATGCTGGGACTCAAGTGATGGACGTTAAGGTCACAATGCAGATGAAACTTAGCCATGTAGGGTGTTTCTGGCCATGACATTATGTGTGACACAAATTTTGTGAAAAACAATGAGGAAATATCCTTCCAGTATTTACAAACAATGACTCCATAGGGAAAAATATCACTCAGGCTTTTTAAAAGTTCCAACACCTCTTTGTTGTTTCAGTGTCTTATGTGAAAATGAAAATAGCCCTAAATTATACGTAAGAAACTAGGCAAATGGGATGAACAGAAATTGTACAAAAGATAAACAGTTGGCAAATAAAGACATGACAAATGCTCAAAATCACGAATCCTTTGGGCAATGCAATTAAAACCACACTGAGATAGCACTACACACTTATTAAAGAATTTAATTGACATTGAAGAATGACCATATCAAGAATTGGAGGAAATGAACTTTCACACGCTTCTGGTGGGAGAGCAAAAGGGAGCAATCATGTAGATCATGGTCTGGCAGTTTCTTCAAGAGTTAAACATTCAGGGGCCGGCTCTGTGGCCAAGTGGTTAAGTTCTCACACTCCACTGCGGCGAGCCAGGGTTCGGATCCTGGGTGCGGACATGGCACCACTCGTCAGGCCACATTGAGGCAGCATCCCACATCCCACAACTAGAAGGACCTGCAACTAAGATACACAACCATGTACTGGGGGGTTTGGGGAGATAAAGCAGAAAAAAAAAAAAAAAAGATTGGCAACAGTTGTTAGCTCAGGTGCCAATCTTTAAAAAAAAAAAAAAAAGGAGGCCAGCCTGGTGGCACAGCAGTTAAGTTTGCACGTTCCACTTCTCGGCAGCCTGGGGTTCACCGGTTCAGATCCTGGGTGTGGACATGGCACCACTTGGCAAAAAGCCATGCTGCAGTGGGCATCCCATGTGTAAAGTAGAAAAAGATGGACATGGATGTTAGCTCAGGGTGAGTCTTCCTCAGCAAAAAGAGGAAGATTGGAAGTAGTTAGCTCAGGGCTAATGTTCCTCAAAAAAAAAAAAAATTCATCTACCCTGTGACTCAGACACTGTACTCTACATTACTGACAAAAGATAAACATTCATCATATAAAGAACTGACACAAATGTTTCTAACAGCTTTATTTTCAATAGCCAAAATAAAGAAATAACCTAAATGACCATAAAAAGATGAATGGATGAACAGTGGTATATCCAAAGATAATATTACTCAAAAAAACGTGAATTACTAATCTATCATTGAAGAATCTCAAATTATGAAACATTTATGAAAAGCCAATCAGAAAAAAAAATAAAGTTTATGATTCCAGTCATATAAAATTCGAGAAAATGCAAAAGTATCTATTGTAAGGAAAGTAAATGGATGGGTAGCTGGAGAGGTGAGAAGGGCAAGGAGAAATTATGACAGGATGTGAGGGTAATATACCAATACACATAGGTAATTATCATGACTATGATGATAGTTTCAGAGGTTTACACCTATGTCAAAACTTATGAAACTATACACTTTAAATACATGCAATTTAGTACAAGCAAATTATACCTGACTACTATTTTAAAAACTGGCTCAGGAGGGGCTGGCCCCATGGCACAGTAGTTAAGTCCTGCACACTCCACTTCAGTGGCCCAGGTTCATGGGTTCAGACCCTCGGCACAGACCTATACCACTCCTCAGCTGTGCTGTGGCAGTGACCCACATACAAAATAGAGGAAGACTGGAGCAGATGTTAGCTCAGGGCAAACCTTCCTCAGCACAGAAAAAAAAAAATCACTGAAGAGAAAGTCCTTATGTGCATCTTTTTGGAAAAAAGGTTTCACAACATTGTACTGAGTCCAATTGTCTCCTCATGCCCTCTGGGGGTCAGCTTTCCCTCAATGACAAATATGGGGAGCTATGAAGTACATTTCCACCTGAGTCAACAGGAATGCTGCCTCGGTCACAAGAGCCACATCTGTGGACTACAAATCCCCATTTTCTCTGTTTTCCCACCTGTCTAGTAATGACCTTGAGGTGAACATCACTGAGAAGCTACAAAAATCCAAAAAACTTTTCAACAATTTTTATTACATTCTTGGACAGTGACTTCAGCTACACAAGATAAACTTGCCTGGAGCTTCCAAGATTTGTGTACAAACTGATGCCACAAGTCACCAACACAGAACCACTTCTGGATGCATTTTCAGAAGAGGCACATTCCATCCAGCTGGCTGCAGTCTCCTCCACTCCCTGTTAAGCCAGTGTTTCTCTACCAATTATAGTTTCTCCTGGACCCAATAGTTTTACAACCAGTGACTCTCACCCAACGAACTGTGGACATCAGGCCACACGGCTCTTTGTGGATGGGGAAGATATCCCCTCCACAGTGCTGACGTCTGGTGAGACCTCCTGTGAGGAAGGGAAAAAGTTCATGCTGCCCTCAGACTCACTTGAGGTTCTCACACCAACCCTTTCCTCAGGGTCATCACTGAGCCTCCTGAATCACAGCATTCAGGCCTCATATGAGAACCAGAAAACACTGCAGTCTTTTCTGGGAGGCTGTGGGAGCAATAGAAATTTGGTTAAAACTGACAAGTTATTTGAGACACCTAAAAAGTTGTTCAACCCTTCATGCTTGTAAAGGCAAAATCTGTTTACAAACTACCCCACACAGTAAATAAAACATGTAAGATTAAGGAGGACTTAAACTATAAGGCCTTCGATATTGTACAAGACAAAGCAACAGGCAGCAGGCAGTACTTGAGTTTGTGACTTGGAAGCTGGAAAAAAATCATCACAAGGATCATGTGAGACCACACGTCCCTGAAAAAGGTAGTCATTCTCTGCACCAACACTGACTCAGGTCCATGTGGAAGGCAGTCAAGGCAGAGGGAAAGCTGACCCCTGAGGGCTCAGACTATTCCTAACTTCCTCTAACACATGGGAGAACAGAGGTCAGCTTCCTTGAGCACACTGGGGTAGTAACTGACAAGACACACTGTGTGGACCTGCAAGGTGGTAAAAGTGAAATGGTTTCAACCACAGAAACCAGGAGTTTGACACAAACCTAGAAAGAGCCTTGGACAGGTTAGAAATGGCCATATATTTACACAAACTTCCCACACAACTGAAACTTAGAGGAAATCTCCCCAGTGTGCATGTTCAGATGTATGAGAATCAATTCCAACAGATGGTTCCTCAGAGTTTGCACTGGTGTCATTCCACTGAAAAGGAAACTGCACGTTCTCTGCCCATCTAAGGCCTTTCTCTAGTGTGAACTCTCCGATGTTGAGAAAGGGTAGATTTTCGCATAAAAAATTTCCCACATTCACTGCACTCATATGGCCTTTCTCCAGTGTGACCTCTCCGGTGTTGACTGAATTGAGAACTATCCCTAAAGGATTTTCCACATTCACTACACTCGTAAGGTCTTTCTCCTGTGTGAACTCTCTGATGATAGCGGAGTTTGGAGCTAGAGATAAAAGATTTCCCACATTCAGTGCACTCATAAGGCCTATCTCCTGTGTGAACTCGCTGATGATAACGGAGGGTAGAACTAGAAGTAAAAGATTTCCCACACTCACTGCATTCATAAGGCCTTTTTCCTGCATGAACTCTCAGATGATAAGAGAGGGTGGCGCTACTTGTAAAAGATTTCCCACATTCACTGCACACATAAGGCCTTTCTCCTGTGTGAACTCTCTGGTGTCGAATCAGTATTGAGCTGTTAGTAAAAGATTTCCCACATTCACTGCACTCATAAGGCCTTTCTCCCGAGTGAACTCTCTGATGATAAGCAAGACCTGAGATAGAGGTAAAAGATTTCCCACATTCACCGCACTCATAAGATCTTTCTTTATTATGAATTTTCTGGTGTATTGAGAGGGAAGATTTTTGGCTAAAGGATTTCCCACATTCATTACACTCATAAGGCCTTTCTCCAGTGTGAGCTCTCTGGTGTTTATTGAATTGTGACCTGTCCTTAAAGGTTTTCCCACATTCGCTGCACTCATAGGGTCTTTCTCCAGTGTGAACTCTGTGATGATAACGGAGGCCTGAGCTAGAGGTAAAAGATTTCCCACATTCACTGCACTCATATGGCCTATCTCCTGTGTGAACTCTCTGATGATAACGAAGGGTGGAACTAGAAGTAAAAGATTTCCCACATTCACTGCATTTGTAAGGCCTTTTTCCCGCATGAGCTCTCTGATGATAACAGAGAGTAGAGCTACAGGTAAAAGATTTCCCACATTCACCGCACACATAAGGCTTTTCTCCTGTGTGAACTCTCTGGTGTTGCATGAGTGTCCACCTATTGTTAAAAGATTTTCCACAATCACTGCACGTAAAAGGCCTTTCTCCTGTGTGAACTCTCTGGTGTAAAGTGAGGTTATTTCTTCGGATAAAGGATTTCCCACATTCACTACACTCATAAGGCCTTTCTCCAGAATGAACTCTCTGATGATAATGGAGGTCAGACTTAGAGATAAAAGATTTCCCACATTCACTGCACTCATAAGGCCTTTCTCCTGTGTGGGCTCTCTGATGATAATGGAGGGCAGAGCTGGTGGTAAAAGATTTCCCACATTCAGTGCACCCATAAGGCCTTTCTCCAAGGTGACCACGCTGATGATACTGGAGGGTGGAGCTACAGGTAAAAGATTTCCCACACTGAGTGCACACATAAGGTTTTTCCCCAGTGTGAATTCTCCGGTGTCGAATGAGTGTCCACCTATCATTAAAAGATTTCCCACATTCACTGCACTCATAAGGTCTTTCTCCTGTGTGAACTCTGTGATGATAACGAAGGCTGGAGCTAAAGGTAAAAGATTTCCCACATTCAGTGCATTCATAAGGCCTTTCTCCTGAGTGAACTCTTAGGTGTATAATGAGGTTATTTCTTCGGGTAAAGGACTTCCCACATTCACTACACTCAAAAGGCCTTTCTCCAGTGTGAACTCTGTGATGATAACGGAGAGCAGTACGAGTAATAAAAGATTTCCCACATTCACTGCACTCGTGAGGCCTTTCTCCAGAATGAACTCTCTGATGATAACGGAGGTCAGACCTAGAGATAAAAGATTTCCCACATTCACTGCACTCATAAGGCCTTTCTCCTGTGTGAGATCTCTGATGATAACTGAGGGCAGAACTAGAGGTAAAAGATTTCGCACAGTCACTACATTTATAAGGCCTCTCTCCAATTCGAACTCCCCTGTGTTGAATGAACACCGAGCTATGGGTAAAAGATTTTGCACACTCACTGCACATGTAACTGTTTTCTCCATTTTGACATCTTTGGGGATGAACAAGGACAGATTGGTGGCTTAAGGATTTCCCACATTTGCTACACTTGCATGGTCTTACCCCAGTATGAATTCTTTGATGTTGACTGAGGGTTGAGCTTCGCCTAAAAGATTTGCCACATTCTCCACACACATGAAGCCTTTCCCCAGTGTGGACTCTCTGGTGCACAACAAATGAGGATTTGTACCTGAATGTTTTCCCACATTCATGGCACTCAAAACACTGTCTTCCCATTTGGACACCTTGATCCTGAACAAACGTGTGTTTGGGGTTGAAGTCTTTCCTGCGTTCTCCCCAGATGTAACGCCTTCTTCTGTTTGGTAAAGTGGCCACACACTGGGTGAGTTTCTTTGGCTTCTCCCTGGTGTGAGTGACCTCTTGTTTGAGATATCCCAAGCTGGCCAGGAAGTCCTTCCCAACCTCCCCCCAGGGAAAGGGATTCCTTGACACATGGAATCTGCTGCTCTTCACAAATGAGGCCATGTCCACACTGCATCTGAATGGTTTCTCTCCCATATGCTGCGCCTGGTCATGTTGAAACTTTGCTCTGATGTAAAACTGTTTCACACAAGCTCCACAATTCAATGGTTTCAGGTTGTATTGTGTTCCCTGCTCCTCAGCCACGTGGAAAATGTCTCTCAAGACTGGACCACACATCTCACAGGGGTGGGTCTTCTGAGAAGATGGAGCTGCCTCGGGAGTCCTGGCAAATGGAACTTCTACAGAAATGCTCTGTTCAAAGGGAGCCTCCAGACCCTCTGCTCCACAGCAGCAACCTGAAGGCAAAGAAATCCTGGTGAAGTACATGTTGACCACAGGGAGGGGCAACCCCAGCACAAACGAGCATCTGTCTCATCTCACAGTGAATCTATGGGATGCTTTTCAAGACAAGGGAGTTGGAATCCAGATGAAGGGACAGCTGGTTGCTGTGCCTCACCAGGCCTCTAAGATCACAAAGTGGTGGAGATCTCAGCAGGGGAAGGATACAAAGTTAGGGTGTGACGTAAGGAAGAGAAGCAGCGTCTACACCTTGTTCTCTGCCCAGTTTCCTGCAGGACCTTTTCTGCTGCTGACGTGAGGCTCAGCAGAAGGTGCAGCCAAGCCCATGAAAATCCAATCACAAGAGATTTGCAGCTACTCAAGGTCAATTTAAGGATATCTTCACACCTCACAGCTCAACACGTGAGGGCCACTGGTACAGAGCACTGCAGAAGGAGAGTTGAGAGAAACAGGTCAGATGTGAAGTTCAGAGAGGTGAAGATTATCCCTGGGCTGGAAATCACCCAGGAAATGACACCTAGTAGACCTGACAAGTCAACAAAGTGTCAATATAGGGAAGGAAAGGTGGAAATGGGGTGTGGCCACTGGCAATGGCACCAAATCTGGATGGATAGGCTCCTGCTATGATGTGAAAATGGACCTGATGTCACATCCTCCTCAGTTGCCACTCACCAGGGCCAGGCCCCCTCTAAGCATACTCTGCCAAGCTGGATTCACGTCCATCCTGTGATGCACAAAGAAGTCTTCTCCCCAAACCTTAGTTGGGCAACTACATGGGACATAGAGGATACAAGTCCTAAGCAAATGACAGGAGAGGTGAACGGTCTGCACTGTTTAAGAGCAACTAAGCCTACAAAAGACCACAGAAAAGAGATCTAAGTGAGTGATCTCAGTGAGCTGGAGGAGGAAACCAGCCTTTGCCATGAACAAGAAACAACTAGACAGCTATGTGTGGTCAAAACTGGCCCTTGGGGGCTCAAACGCCCAATTAAGATACCACAGCAACACAGTGGAACCTAAAAAGGAGAATAACCATACAAAAAAGATCACTGGAGACAGTGACTTACTGAAGACACCTAGAAACGACCAGGAAATAAGAAGGGTAGGGGCTGTGTGTATCAGTCAAAAGACCGATAACATCATGATCCCCAATGGCCTGCCCTGCAGAGGACCCCAGCAGCCTCTGCTGCAGAGAACCTCAACAGTCCCCGCTACAGCTGTGACCACCACAGAGTGCAGAGCAGAGGCGGCCGAGTGTTTACAGATGTGGACCCCAGCTGCCTGCTCTGCAGAGGACACTGGCAGCTTTCACACTAAAGTAACCAATAGTTATCGCCATGGGAGACTTGCCAGAGGATAATTTGCTGAGTTGTCCCCTTGTGAAAGGAGGAGCTATTGCTTCATTCCAGGACCAAGACTGCCACCCCTCTCAACAGTGCACATATCCCAGACACCACAGAGCCACAAGTGCTCCATGGTTGCCCAGACTCCATAACCTGACTCCATGGTTGTCACCCGAGTGCTGCACCTCAGGCACCAGGGCCATGGCTGCTGTGCGCGAGCCAGCTTCTCAGACCCCAGAGACACTGTTTCTCTGTGTTCACCGGCTCCCTCACTGCTCAGTGTGTGACTGTATCTTACACAGTGACGTCAATGCCACTCAGGACTATTCAGCACCTGGGACCCTAGAACTACTATTGTTCCATGTCTGTTCACATCCTAGAACCCAGATTCATATCTGCACCACAGGTGCCTGCACATCAGAGACCAATGCCACCACCACCATGAAGGCATCCAAGAGCCAGACTTGGCATCAACAGGGAACTCCTCAGTCAAATTATTTTCTATGGGAGAAAGAGATCAGGAGGTCCCCAGCAGCATTCTCCACTGCTGTGGACACCCAGAGCCTTAGCTGTTGAGGACCCTGCAATCTTTGCTGATGCTGACCTCAGGTGACCTCAGCTGTGCAGACACTAAGCTGCTGGGCCTTCTTGTAGTAGGAACTACCACACCCCCGCAAGACGGCACACATGTGAAGAGCTTCCCCACCAAAACCTTTCCGTAAAGTCTGGAAGAAGGGACTGCCCCATGAAATGTACAGACATCAAAATGAGGCTATAAGAAATACAGAAATCCAGAAAACATGACACCCCAAAGGTACACAATAATTTATCACTCACTTAAAAATGCAAAAATGCTTAAAAATGCTTAAAACTTAAAAACTCACTTAAAAAATGCAGATTTATGAACTGTCAAAGAGTTCAAAACAATTTTAAGGAAGCTCAGTGAGCTACAAGAAAACAGAAATATATAACTCAATGATATAAAGAAAACAACATGCAAACAAAATAAGATTTTCAATAGAAAAATACAAAATGTATAAAAGAACCAAACAGAAATGATGGTGCTGAAGACTATAATGAATGAAAAAATGCAATAGAAGGGCCAGCCCTATGGCCAAGTGGTTAAGTTGGTGCACTCCACTTCAGCGGCCCAGGGTTTCACCAGTTTGGATCCTGGGCACAGACATGGCACCGTTCATCAAGCCACGCTGAGGCCGCATCCTACAGAGCACAACCAGAAGGACCTGCAACTAGAATATACAGCTACGTACTGGGGGGCTTTAGGGGAAAGAAAAGGGTGGAAGAAAAGATTGGCAACAGATGTTAGCTCAGGTGCCAATCTTTAAAAAATTAAAAAACATGGAAGAGAGAGCAGCAACAGTCAACTTGATCAATCAAAAGCATGAATCTGAAACTGAAGACAGGTCTTGTGAAATTTCCAGTGATTTCAAGAAGAAAAAAGATCAAAGAACTAAAGAGGGAAGAAACCCTACGTGAATTACGGGACATCATGAAACAAAACAGTATTTGCATTATGGGAGCCTGAGAAGAAGAGAGGGAGGAAGCAAATCTGGGGTGAGAAATGGACATTCAGGCATATGATGCTCTGAAGTGCCCCCAAAAATTCAATCCAAAGGTGACTTCACCAAGTGAAGTACACTTTTGAAAAGTCTAAGAGAAAAGAAACTCATCTTATACAAGGAAATCCTCAGAAGGATATGAGAGGTTTTCTTAGTTGAAATACTGCATACTGGGAGAGAGTGGGATGATGTTCTAAATGCTGAAAGAAAAAAACTGCAAACTAAGAACACTTTACCAGCAAAGCTGCCCTTCAGAAATGAAGGAGAGAAAAAGACTTTCCCAGACCAAGAGAAGCCAAGCAAATCCATCACCACCTGATCTACCCTCCAAGACATGCTAAACGGAGTTCTTCAAGGTGAAATGAAAGTACAGTAATTAGTAACATGAAAATACAAAACACAGTGGTAAAAGTAAGTATATAGTCATATTCAGAATATTCTAATGGTCTAACAGTGTGTTAATCACTCATCTCTAATATTGAGGATACAAGACAAAGAGTATGAAAAACAACTATACTCACGGTAATTTGTTAATCGTTCCACAATATAAAAAGATGTAAATTATGACATGAAAAACATAAAATTTGTCTGGAGGGGAGTTAAAGAGTAGAGTTTTTGCATGTGATCAAAGTTAAGTTTTTATCAGTTTAAGATACACTGCTATGAGATATATTATATAAGCCTCACAGTAACCACGAAGCAAAAACCTCTATCACACACACAAAAGACAAAGAGAAATGAACAAAAGCATACGACCATGGGAATCACAAAGGAAAACAGCAGGAGTGGAAGAAAGGAACTACAAAACAACCAGACAATATTTATCAAAATGGCAATAGTAGGTCCTAATAAAATTCTCCAATCCAAAAACATACAGTGGCTCAACAGAAAAACAAAAAACCAAGATCCAACTATATCCTGCCTAAGATAGAGTAATCTGAACTTTCAGGACACACACAGGCTGAAAGTGAAGGGACTGAAAGAGATACTCCACACAAATGGAAACCAGAGAGCAGGGGTAGCTATACTTATAAGATAAAACACTTTATGTCAGAAAATGTCACAAGAGACAAAGAAGGTCATCACATAATGATAAAGGAGTCAAATTATCAAGAGGATGTAACAATTGTATGTACATATGCACCACACATCAGAGCATCTAAATTAAGCATGAAACAAATACAACCAGATCTGAAGGCAGAAAAGATAGCAATGGTATATTAAGAGGGAATTTCAATATCCTGCGTTCAACAATGGGTGGATATCCAGAGAGAAAATCAATAAGGATATATTTGAATTGAAAAACACTTTACTCCAAATGGATCTAACAGACATCCAGAGAACATTCCATCCTACTACAGCAGAATACACGCTTTTCTCAAGTCCACACAGAATATTCTCCAGGACAGATAATATATGTCAAACAAGTCTTAACAAATTTCAAAGACTGAAATCATATCAAATATCTTTTCCTAACACAATAGATAAAACTAGAAATCAGTAACAGATGAAAGCTGAAAAATTCAAAAATATGTGGACATTAAACAACACACTCCTGACCAATCAACTGGTCAAAGGAAAAATCACAAGGAAAATAAAAAATGCCTTTAGACAAACGAAAATTAAAACAAAACATACAAAATCAGCAAAATCAGTTCTAAGAGCAGTTTAAAGTGATAAATGATGGCGTTAAGAAAAAAGAAAGATCTGAAATAAATAACCTCATTTTACACTTTGAGGAAGTAGCAAAAGAACAAACTAAGACCAAAGTTAGCAGAACAAAGAACAAAACAAAGATCAGAGCAGAAATAAATAAAAAGAAACAATAAAAACAATGGAGGGGCTGGTGCCGTGGCCAAGTGGTTAAGTTTGTGCGCTCCACTTTGGGTGGCCCAGAGTTTCATCAGTTCGGATCCTGGGCGCGGATGTGGCACCACCCATCAGGCCATGCTGAGGTGGCATCCCACATGCAAGAACTAGAAGGACCCACAACTAAAATATGCAACTATGTTCTGGGAGATTTGGGGAGAAAGAGCAGAGGAAAAAAAAAGAGAAGATTGGCAACAGTTGTTAGCTCAGGTGCCAATCTTTAAAAAAAAATAAAGATGAACAATACTAAGAGCCAGTTTTTCTTTTCTTTTTTTTTTTTTGAGGAAGATTAGCCTGAGCTAACATCTGCCACCACTCCTTCTCTTTTTGCTGAGGAAGACTGGCCTTGGGGTAACATCCGTGCCGATCTTCCTCTACTTTATATATGGGATGTCTACCACAGCATGGCTTGCCAAGTGGTGCCATGCCTGCACCAGGGATCCAAACCGGTGAACCCTGGGCCGCCAAAGCAGAACGTGCGAACTTAACCGCTGCACCACGGGGCTGGCCCAATAAGAGCCAGTTTTTTGAAAAGATAAGCAAAATTGACAAACCTCTAGCTAGACTAACTCAGAACAGAGAGAAAACTCAAATAAATTAACTCAGAAATAAAGGAGCAATTATAACTGACAGCACAAAAACAGAAAGGATCATAAGAATACTGTCAACTGTTATAAGCCAACAAACTAGATAACCCAGAAAAAACAGAGAACACATAAGCTATCAACTCAATCATGAAGAAATAGAAAATCTGAATAGACCAATAATATGGAAGGAAATTGAATCAGTAATCAAAAATTTCCCAACAAAGAAAAGGCCACCAACAATAGATTCACAGATGAATTCTATCAACATTAACATTAATTTTTCTCAGACTCTCGCAAAAATTTGAAGATGAAGGAACATTTCCAAACTCATTTTAGGAGCCCAGCACTAACCTGATACTAAAGCCAGACAAGGAAACTACAAGAAAAGAAAATTAGAAGCCAACATCCTTGATGAACATAGATGTAGAAAAACTCAACAAAATACTAGGAAACCCGATTCAACAGGATATGAAAAGAATGATAAACTGTGACCAAGTGGGATTTATCCTTGGGATGCAAAAGGATGTTCATCACAATCAAATCATAAATGTGCTATACGACATTAACAGAATGCGGCAAAACATTCGATCACATCAATAAATGCAGAAAAAGCATTTGACAAAATTCAGAATCCTTCCATGATAAAACTTCTCAAAATATTAGGAGTAGAAGGGATGTACCTCAATATCAAAAAGGCCATATGTAATAAGACAACAGGTACCAACATATTCAACAGTGAAAAGGTAAAAGCTTTTCCTCTAAGATTAGGAACAAGATAAGGATACTCGCCTTCACCACTGCTATTTAAACTAGTGCTGGAAGTCCTAGCCAGACCAACACGGCAAGAAAAACAAATGAAAGGTATCCAAATCAGAAAAAAGAAAGCAAAACTGTTTTTGCAGATCACATGATTTTATATAAAGAAAACGATAAAAACTCCACTAAAAAACTGTCAGAATGAATAAATGAACTCAGTAAATTTGCAGATCATAAAATCAAAATACAAAAATCAGTTGTGTCTATACACTAACAATAAAATATCAATAAGAAATTAAGAAATCAATCCCACTTACAACAGCATTACAAACAATAAAATACTTGGGAATAAATATAACCAAGAGGTAAAAGATCTGTACACTGAAAACTATAACACACTGATGAAAGAAACTAAAAACACAAATAAATAGAAGGATATTCTATGTTCTTGGATTGGAAGAATTATCATTGTTAAAATATCTCTGCTACCCAAAGCAACCTAGAAAGTCAATGCAACCTCTACCAAAATTCCAATGGCATTTTTATCAGAAATAGAAAAAGAATCCTAAAATTCTACCACAAGTGACCTCGAATAGCCAAAGCAATCTTGACCAAGAAGATCAAAGTTAAAGGAATCACACTTCAAGATTTTAAACTATATTACAGAAGAACAGTAATCAAAACAGTATGGCACTGAAATAAAAACAGACACAGATCTATGAAATAGAACACAGAGCCCAGAAATAAACCCATGCATACATGATCAACTACTCTTTGACAGGGGTGCCAAGAATACACAACGGGGAAAGGAAAGTCTCTCCAATAAATGCTGTTGAGAAAACTGGATATGCACACGCACAAAACCTGAAACCAGGGCCCAACCTTACACCACTCACAAAAGTTAACTCAGAATGGATTGAAGACTTAAATGTAAAACATGAAAACATAAAACTCTTTGAAACAAACACAGAAAAAGATGCTTAATACTGATTTTGGCAGCAAGTTTTTGGATATGACATCAAAAGCACAGGCAGCAAAGGCAAAGATAAAGAAGTCCAGTTACATCAAACTAAAAGGCTTCTGCATAGCAAAGGAAGCAATCAACACAATAAAAAGGGAGAAAACATTTGTAAACATATCTCATAAGGGGTTACTATCTAAAATATAAAAGGTACTCACAGAGCTCAACAGCAAAAGAACAATCTGATTAAAAAATGTGCAAAGGACCTGAATAGACACTGAATGAAAGAAGACCTACGAATGGCCAGCAGGTATATGAAAAAATGCTCTTCCTCACTAATCACCAGGAAAATACAAATCAAAACCACAATGAGATGTTACCCCACACCTGATAAAATGGATACTATCAAAAAGAGCAGAGATAACAAGTGTTATTGAGGATGAGAGGTAAGTAAAGGAACCCTTGTTCACTGTGGACGGAATGTAAAAAAAAATCAAAATCATAGAAACACAGAGTAGAAGGCCAAGAGCCAGGGCATGGAGGAAATGGGGAAGATGGTGGTCAAAAAGTACAAACATTCAGTTATAAGATGAACAAGTTCTGAGGCTGTAACGCACAGCGTTGTGACTACAGTTAATAATACTGTATTGTACGCTTGAAATTTACTGAGAGTAAATCTTAAGCATTCTTAGCAAAAATACAATAATAATAAGGTAACTTTATGAGGTGATGGATGTTTAATTAACTTCATTGTAGCAATTATTTCACATTGCATACATATATCAAACCATCATTTTGTACATTTTAATATACAGGTCCCCTCCATACCTACAGGTTCTGCATCCATGGTTTCAACCAAAGATGGGTCAAAAAATTTGAAAAAAGAAAATTCCAGAAAGTTCCAAAAAGCAAACTTTGCATTTGCCATGCACCAAGCACTATGCTAAACAGACATGAATAAAGTGATGTGTAAGCGACTACTGACATAGTATTTACATTGTATTAGGCATTACAAGTAATCTAGAAATGATTTAAACTATACAGGAGGATGTACGTAGGTTATATGCAAAGAGTATGCCATTTCATATAAGGGACTTGAGCATGCTCACATATTGCTATCAACGGGGGCTCCTGGAATCAATCAATCCTCCCGAGGATGCCAAGGAATGAAGGTATACAATTTTACATCTACAAGGCTGAAAAAACAAAACAAAACAGATCTAAACACTACAAACCATGCAGGAGGACACTGAAAAGCATCCCATGGTTCAGATAAGTAGTGACCATGACAATGCCTACATGCCTGGCACAAGCAGCCATGAGGAAACGAAAGGGAAAAGAAGGAACAAAGCCTGGGATACAGAAGTGATATGGATCTGGGAACAATGACCCAGAGAGGGCAAGCTCGGTGGAATCCGTGAAGCTCACTGCAATACCCCCAGCCTGGATGCCTTTCCTAAGAGGGCTCCGTACAGCAGGTACTGGGGCTGCAGGGGAGAGAAGAAGGCGGTGCACACACCCAGCCCTAGCAACACGGCACCACCCAGAAAGCTGGGGAAGCAAGCGGTGTCCACGGTCCATGAGAAAAATGACTGAGAAGGGCTGTGGGGAGGGAATACAGCCTAGTCCAGCTCACTGGCGAGGCTGTGAGAGTCTTACCCAGAGAGGATAAAAGCGCAAAGTTCTCCAGCATCACATCCAGGTACAGGCGTCTCTGAGCCTCATCCAGGAGCCTCCATTCCTCCCGGGAGAAGTACACAGCAACATCATGAAAGGTCACACTGTCCTGTAATGACGGGGACAGATGAAACCATCAACGCTCTCTCTGAGATCCCACAATCCATCTCACCACACACTTACCACACACTCATCCTCCCCCACGGCTCCCCACCTCAGAGGAATTCCAGTCCAGGTGCCACTGAGGCCCACCCTATCCTCAGGGTCCCTTTATTCACTGTGTTCAGCCGTCAGAAACATCAGGCAGGGGGGCACAGAGACCTCATCCAAGCTCTGGTCCTGGCCTGTAGGGTCTCATCCACCCTGTCAATTCCACTGGAGACTCTAGACTTGGACTCCAAGACGCAGCCAAACGTGGGCTCGTGCTTCGCCCTTCAGTCTCCAATACCAGGGCCCGAGGGCCATCGGCTCACACTTCCTGTCGATGTGCATGTCATTCCGTAGATTGTACCTCTCATGTCTTCAGTGCCCACAGTTGCACTCCCAGCTCTGCATTTAGGGAAATCCCCAAGTGCTGCTCTGAAGGCCTCCTCTACACCTCTGATCCTTCTCAACATCAGGCCCTCAGGAGCACGTGTGAGCTACAGATGCCCCTGGCCTACCTCCACTTCTGTGCTGCTCACATACACAATCCTCCTATCTCCACTCAACTTTCCTTAGAACCCCAGCCCTGATGGTCTCTGTGCCAGGCACAGTGACTCTCACAAATGACCACACGTGCCCCACACCTTACCCACCATCAACACTGAACACCCCAGTCCCCACCAAAACTCATCACACAACTCTGGTGAAGGTGTACATCAGTGAATGAGCAGGAGCCCTGGCTCAGTGTCATCCTGTCTCAGTTACTACTCTGCCTCCACAGCCATCTCATGTCCACTCATCCCACAGAAGCCTTAGTCACCTGCCAGACCATGCTGTCTCCCATATGGTTACCACGGTCACTTCTCCCCTTCACCTCGGTTTGCGTGCACCTTTGCACCTCACTAGGCGCACAGCAAGAAAACCACTCCTCATCATGCATGCTCCTCCTTCAGACCAGCTAAGAGCATTGCCAGGACGACCTGCATTCCCCCACCTAATGGGGAGTACAGCTCCTTCCTGCTCCACACAACAGCCACCAGTTTTCATTATCTCCATCCTGAACCCTTCCTCAGATTTCCAGACCTGTGTGTCCAGCTGTCCACTTGATGCCTCCATTCACTGTTCTCTGAAACATCTTTAACAGCACCAAAAAATCCTTCTGATATTCCCAAGGGAAATTAATCTGTCACTAACTTCCAGATCACAGTGGGAGCTTCCATCCCCTCAGCTGCTAATACCAGTGACACTGAGTCATCCCTGACTCTTCCCTTCCTCTCCCTCACCTACAACCCTTCTTAAAAAAAGGGACAGAGTGTCCAACTTTTTGCCCAGCTCCACGATCACCAGACTCCGGTCCATCAACACTCATCTGGTTATAGTAACTGCCTACTCCGGGCTCCCTGCTTCCTCCCTTAACCCCATAGTCTAGTATCCTCTGTGCAGCCAGACAGAGCCTGTTAAACTCGGGCAAGACCAACTCCTTCCTCCTATCCAAGCCTCCCGTTACCTCCCAACTTCTCAGGCGGCCACATTACAGGACTGATCCCTGACCCCCTGCTCTTTGTTCTTCACAGAACGGAGACATGCTGTCCCCTGTCTCCAGCTCAGTCACACCTCCAAGCATTTGCACACGCTGGTATCCGTTCCCGAGGTAAGTTTCCACAACTGTTTACCCTGGCTGTCAGAAATGGGAACACCTCCATGTTACCCTTGGCCTCACTCAGGATCTTGGACTTAAGGGTATCTCCAGCGTCCCTACACCCAAAAGCCAGGAAAACAGCAAGGTAAGAGGCTCAAGTCACCAAAATCCCTGACACAGGTGGTGTCAAGGCCAGTGAAGGACCGGACACCCTCTCCTTCCCTGTGCAGGTTCCGTAAGTGCCTCTTCTGTCCCAGAACCTGTGGGGAGAGGCAGGACCCCGCCCCGAGGCACCACGGCTGGACCCCGCCCCGCCCTGCGACCCGGTGACCTCGGTTTCACTCACTGGCCTCCGGGCCTCAGTCCTCAGAGCCGCCTCGGACCAGCTCTGCGCCCTCGGACCAGGACTCCGCTCCCCGCGCCTCCCCGGCCTCCTCACCCCTTCCCGTCCGTTCTCTCCGAGCAGCGCCTGGAGAACTTTTGAAACCCCAACACGCACCGCGTCCCTCTCTGGTCACAGCCCTCCCGGCTCCGGGGCCCTCGGACTGAAGGAGCAGCCCCTCCCCTGCCAGTCCAGGGGGGACCCCTCCTCACACTGTTCCCTGCGGACCCCGGGACCCTCGGCCCGGGACCCTCGCCCGCAGCCCGGCCCCCGCCCACAGCCACAGGCACCACTAGCGCCTCCCCGGCCCGACCCCGGGGCCTGGGCTGCAGGCCCGGGAGCAGCGCCCGCCCTCGGGCTGGAGCTCGGGTTGCGCTGCGGGCGGGGCGGGCCGGAGCCGAGCGCTCACCTGAGCCGGCTCCCTCCGCGCGTCCGCCGCCATCGGCCTTGGGGGCGGCCGGGATCGGGAGCGGCAGGAGACGAGGCGCCGGGCGCGGCGCTCCGTGGCCCGGGGCCCCAGGCGGCGTCACCGAGCCTCAGAGCCGCCTGGGCCACGGGGACGGCGCCTCCTCGTCCGCCCCGTCAGCCCCGACTCTCGCTCCCGACCCTCAGTTCAGGTGAATAGGCCCAAGAGCAACCAAAATGGCCGCCACGACAAGGAGGCCGGAAGTCCCTCCCTCACTCGTCGAATTGGCACGGAAATGCTTTCACCCTCATCTTTCATTGGCTCAACTCTGCGCAAGTTCCTTCGGGTAATGTAGTTCGCAGAGCTCTAGTGCCGCAGGGAAGAGTGTTTTCCATCCTGAGCAACCAGAGAGCATTGGCTGTGCAGCCCTCAGAGGGATGCTTAAAAGTGATGTTCCTACCTGGAAGGAGAGACTTTGCTCCTTAAGTGCAGCGAAAAGACATAATTTCATTTTCCGTGAAACTCAGCCTGCTCCCAGAGCATAAAATTATTTGAGATGCTCTCAAATCTACTGGTCTATATGGCCATATCATTCCATAGAGTCATTCAGACATAAAATGAGTCCATGCATAGCTGGAGGCATTATGTTATTCCTCTTCAGATGCATATAGCCTGAGACATTAACCAGTTTGTGAGTTTCACTATGATTGACTAGGAACAAAAGAAGAGACTCTGTCCGTTGAAAGGGGAAGAAGAGGGATGTTAAGCTGCCCTGAAAAAGGTGGACAAGCAGGAGCTCTGCCCCTGGTTCTCACAGAAAACGTCTGCCTTGCCTGATAGTGATTGTGTTCTACTTATTGAGGAACTCTGTTGTACCCGTGTAATATTTCTTACTCCATATCCTAAGACATACTCAATTCCATTTAGCAAATTGACTTTTCTCAAATGGAGACCAACTTAACTCTCTTTTGGTTTGGGTCAGTGGTTGCAACTTTTGCTATCTCAGCACGTCCTCAAAAGGAACATTGGAACCCCATGATCTCTTTTCCTTGCTGATAAGTGGTTATCATTTTCCAGTGATTGCAGGTATAGTTCTGCGTGGGGAATTGAGATTATTTCAGAAAAACTGTTTTGAAGTGCAAATTTCAGAAAACTAGTAGTAATGTTTATGCAGTTTGTTACTCCAAAAAAATTGGGGTTCTCTGGCCCGATGTGCATAAACAGCCAATTAATTACAGCATCAGCTTTTGGGGAAGAAATCAACTTTATTTTGTGAGATTCATCCTTAGAGAGACCAAGCTGTGCCCTCAGGTCTGTCTCCCCAGTCAGGATTTGGGGCAAAATTTAAGAGGTTAGGAAAAACAGGTGGGCACGCAGAAATGCTGGAAGGACAGATTTTGATTGGTGGGCTCCAAACATTTATGGTAAGGCTTTAAACATTTACAACAGGGTTCTAAACATTTATGATGAGGTTCTAAACATTTATGATGACGTGGGGAAGGAATTTTAACACCAGATCTTCCTGAATGAGGGACCCCTCACTTCTGATAAGAGTCCAGCTTTCAAGTTCTGGTCATGTCCTGGTCCTTGGGCTCCATGTGGAGGGGGATCTTTGGTTCCTTGGTCATTTCAGGTCAAGATTTCTTCTGCAGATGCTCTGGCTATGTGACTCTTCCCGTTTTCTGAAAGACAATTCTTAATCACTCTGTTGATAAGAGATGGGGTCCATTGAACTAGTTCTGGAGGGCCTGCAGTTACAAGTTGTTCAAGGATAGATCAGAAATAGCTCTGGGGGAAATATCAGGGGATGCTGAGGAAAGTAAAAACATTAGATATTTTTACCAGGGCTATGACTTTTGAAAGCATTAAGCAAGGCCAGCTTGGAGGGAAGAGTTGAAGTGGACATTTATAGTAGCCAGATTAGTAAAAATGAACAAGAAACTGAGTGTGCTGTTTATTCACAGCTCTACAAATGTTCATTGAGCAAATACTCAGTTGCGGGCACTTTTTTAGGTGGGTGGAAATGAGCCAGGGAAAAGGCAGAACAAAAACTGTCTCTTGAGCAGCAGTAAGATGCAGCTGTCACCCACCATCTGGGATTAACCATTGATTGACCCAAGACTCACAAATTACAAGAACACCATGCTCTGAGAACACCTCCCTCCCCTTGCCTGAAAATCCCTCTCCCTTTTCTTAAAAATCTCCCTCCCCTTGCCTAGCCAATCATTGGTCTGGTCACCAGCTTGCCACCTGGCCTGCAGAAGATGGCTGCCTAGCCTGCAGCTTGACCAGTCCCCAGCTGCCAATCCAACTCCCTGCTTCAAACTGACCATTCCCCACTTCAACAACTATAAATCAGCACCTCAGGCCCCCACTCAGGGCTGGCCAGTCAGTTTCCACTGGGTCAGCCTATAACTGCACAAAGGGCATGATCTGCTCACCAGGAGAAAAAGCCAGGTGTCAAGAGGCAAGATGGGGGTCCAGCCCCATGGCCAAGTGGTTAAGTTCATGTGCTCTGCTTCAGTGGCCCAGGGTTTCGCCAGTTCAGATCCTGGGCGCGGACATGGCACCACTCATCAAGCCATGCTGAGGTGGCATCCCACATGCCACAACTAGTAGGACCCACAACTAAAAATACAGAACTATGTACTGGAGGGCTTTGGGAAGAAAAAGGAAAAATAAAATCTTAAAAAAAAAAAAAAGAAGCAAGATGGTGGCAGAGAGAGGGCATTTTATTACAGCTTGCTAGCAAGAGGGAAGATGGATGACTAACGTCCAAAAGAAACATCTGAAGGGAGGCACAGATTCTTGAAGCAGTTATATAGGCCAGTGGGTTATAGGGGAGGGGGTTATCAATGTTGACCCAGGAGTCACCACACCAGATCCTTCAGTTTTCATTGATGATGGCTATCAGCATAGACTCTCTGTTCAGGGGTCATCACATTCCTAAGGAACTCAAAAGAATGAAGTTATTGTCTTATCACATCTGGGAGGTATAAGCACAAGCAGGGGTCATAAAATTTACAGAGTAGGTGAATCTCCTAGAGGATGCATATCCAGCTGGTTTAGTTAGTCAGAGGTCATTCAAAGTTACATTATGGTTTTTTTCCTACAATATGGCTTCCCATATGCCAACCTTGTGTTGAGCCAGAAACAATTCCCCCTTTTTGTTTTTCACTTCTAAAAGAAGAGAGACATCCTGTTGATGAGGGGCATAGGTTGTTCTCTTCCACTGAACCAGTCTCTTAGTAAGATGGTGATGCAGATGGGCTCCCAAATTTAGGTATGTAGTGTGTAAGCAATTAACCAGGTATTTAATAAGAAGCATTTCTAGAGAGACAAAAAGAAAAAGAAGATTAATGGTGGGAGTAAATTATAAACCAGTTCCTGAGCCCAGGTGGCAGCTGGTCAAGAAGATTTCTAGATGTCTGAGTTAAAGCATCTTTTTCACTTTGAAATGTCTCTGATGATGTCATTGCATATTCAGGTATCTTACACAGTAACAGACATGAATCTCTCTTATGTTTATATCAAGTCCTCCAGCTTCAGTATGCAAGGCTTCAGAAAAAAGGGCAAATTCAGTTCTCGGTGATTCCAAGTGAAAATGATGGGGAAAAGTTGAAAACGTTAGTTTGGAAATTTGTAGCCAGATATTTCAAGAGACTAGAAGAATTCAGGATCCAGTCTTGTTAATAGACATAAAACAAAAACCTTAAAGACAATTAACAGAACTAGAATCTAATATCCATGAATGTGTACCATAGTTTCTACTGAAACATAATTTTTCTCTCTAAAATCACCCTCATTTTTACCAAAGATAGCCAATTAAGACTCATTGGTTTGCAAAATAACTCTGGTTTCAATAAAACTCAATTCAGTTAGTTACATAAGTTCAGCAAGAATAGCCATTCATCATATAGGCTCTTTAAAATCTGCTTTGCTGTAACTTTTAATAAAGACTCTCAGACTGAACTTAAAGGCCTCTTGAGGCCAGAGAAGCCAAGCCAAGGATTTGTCATCAGGCTTCACCTGCAAAACCTTAGATTTGGGTGAATAACTCTCTTCTCTTGAGGTTCCCCAAAATATTTCAAGGTTCCAGGCACCTGCCAGAGAAGTGACCTTCCTTACTTACCCAGTTGCTGGGAACCCTGTAAACAAGGTACCAGACCAGTATTTCCAAGTGGCTTTATCCCAGAAAGTCAATCTTTATTCCTCAAAAGCTGTCTTGTCATACCTGAGTCTGTATGTTCCTCTCAAATATGACATTCCAGTCAAAGCCTTGGTAATATAACCAATGTTTCCAATTCTGTCCTGTTATAAGGAGAACAGATTCTTATTGAACTTATGCAAATAACTGTATTGCCATGAAAACAATATTCACTAAGTTTCCAAATTCTGGAAGGATCAGGTAGGGAGAAAAAGATAAATGTTTCAATCCTGCTTACAAAGGTATAATTTACCAAATTGCTATGAGTCATAGTTAGCTTGGGAGAAAAGAGAAAAAAATTTCTTTAAATCTGAAAAAAACACAAACATTTTAAAAATCAATATTTCTAACAAAAGCCATAAAAATTATAATCATTGTCATCAGTTCATTCAGTCATGTGTAATTGATTCTTGATCTTAATATTCTGTCAGCAGTTTCATGAAGTCATCAGTTTCTCTGAGTTCTATAATTTCTTACACAGTTCAGTTTTATGATCTGAAAGTTTATCAGAAACATGTATTCTAGTATCAGAATCCTTCCCATGAATTTCTGTGAAGATGAAATACATTTTGCAAAAACATCAGAGTAAAAGAGCAACTATCTGCAAATGACAGAATACTCAAAAGGGCAATTGACAAAGGAACTTGGCTATTTCTGTGACTTACAACACTTCAAGATAATAACCAGAATTATGCTGACAAGCAGAACAGGCAAGAATTTTAGGAATGTTATATAATTTTTAAAACATTTATATCATTTACCAACATTATACTACCTAAGATGGCTTATCGTCACTTGTTTCACAATGCTTCCCATGTAATTTAACATATCAAGTAAGTCTAATAAGTTTAGTAGCTTCCTCCTTGTAGGAGGAGAGCGAAAACAAATTTCTTTGAGAAGTCCCAGGGACCCTCCTAAAATTCTCAAAGAGAAAAAAAATTTTTCCTTCTTCCAGGTCAAAAGAAAGACTTCATTCAGGATTTGAATATATATATATTTTAAATATATATATATTTCAAAACAAGAAAATCTCTATTCTTTGTATGTTCTCTATTGAAAACATCTATCTTACTTTCCTTGAACACAAAGATGTTTTCCTCACTAATTTTTAGTAGCTTTAATTTCATATATTAATTAGAATTTTTAACCCTTACAGACCCTAGTAAAAACTAAAAAGCAATTATGAACTGTCTTTTATACTAATATTCTGCAGCTTGGCAAGTTCATAAACACTTTTAAATAATTCTTAGAAACATGCTACTTCATAGAACAACCTTTAATAAAATATAAGACATGTTTACTAATAGACCCAAACATTATTAGTTTCTCTGTAATAAGAAGCCAAAAGTAGATAAACCAGACTTAATAATTAATGTCTAGTAGTCTATCTTATTTGGAAATGATCTAGATACTCAATGAATTTTTATCATTCAGTTTAACCTAACAAAATTTCAGTGTTTCAAGTTACCAAAGAGATTGTGGAAGCAATTTTAACTACTTATGTCATAAACTATAGTTATTGCTAAAAGTTTATCTGCAGGGAGTGACGTCAGCATCATGGTGGAGTCAGGTCTCACCGAAATCTTCCCCCTCCAATAATCCGTACTCCAAGAGAGGACGTCCAAACTCAACACACAAAACGTCAGAGAGATCCATGCAGCCATACGACAGAGGGTGGAGAGGCTGGAGCTCCCCTCGGAGGTGGAACAGGGTAAGAAAAATCTTCACTCTGTCCCTTAAAGACTGTGATTGGGACTGCAAGAGGCCTCCTAGAGGGAAGGCGTGGGGGGGCATTCATTCATGGGAACATCAAGGACTCCCTAGGGCCCACCTTGCAGCCTAGAGGGATGCCCTCTACCAGGGTAAAAGCTTTTGTGGGAATTGGGGGGTGACCTCATCAAGCCAACACACCAGGAGAGCAGATAGCGAGAGCAGAAGGAGAAAACCCTGAGAGCATGCAGAATAAAGTGCCCCTCCCCCAACTCCCTCAGCACAGCTCCAACCCCTAGGATTTTGGCAGAAGGAAGAGGGATCAGAATATGGGGCTCTTGACCCCCACCCAATGGCAATAGGTGGTAACTGAAATATAATAATGCGAAAACACAGAGCCTCTTGCAATATCAAACACTATATTAGATCTCCAGACCAGAAAGAAAATGACAAGTACCCAGAAATCAGTCCTGAGGGTGCAGAAATATGTGATCTAAGTGACAAAGAATTCAAAACAGCTGTCATCAAAAAACTCAACAAGGTAAGACAGAATGTAGTGAAACAATTTAACGAGTTCAGGAGCTACTTCACAAAAGAGATTGAAACTATAAAGAAGAATCAATCAGAAATACTAGAGATGAAAGAGACAATGGAAGACATAAAACAAAATAAGGATTCCCTGAATGCTCGAGCAGACACCATAAAGGAGTGTATCGGCATAATTGAAGATAGACATATTGAAATGCTCTATATAGAAGAGGAGAGAGAATTAGGACTAAAAAGAAATGAAGAAAGTCTCCGAGAAAAATCTGACTCAATTAGGAAATGCAACATAAGACTTATAGGTATTCAAGAAGGAGAAGAGAAGGAGAATGGGGTAGAAAGCTTGTTCAAAGAAATAATGGCAGAGAACTTCCAAAACCTGGGGAAGGAAATCCATGTGGAAGAGGCTGCCAGACCTCCTAAATATGTCAATGTAAAAAGACCTACTGCAAGGCATATAGTAGTGAAACTGGCAAAACTGAATGACAAAGAAAGAATACTAAGGGCAGCAAGGGAGAAGAAAATAACCTACAAAGGAACCATCATCAGGCTTTCAGCGGATTTCTCTGCAGAAACCTTACAGGCTAGGAGAGACTGGAATGACATATTCAAATCATTGAAGGACAACAACTTTCAGCCAAGAATGCTCTATCCAGCGAAAATATCCTTCAGATATAATGGGGAAATAAAAACTTCCCCAGACAAACATAAATTAAGGGAGTTCATAGCCACAAGACTCCCCCCTACAAGAAATCCTCAAGAAGGCACTCATACCTGAAAAAAAAGGGAAGAAAAGGGTTACAAAGATTGGAGTAAGGAGTTAAACAGGTAGACAGAATCAGAGCAGGATAGCAAATACTCAAATATAGCATTAAAGACAAAGGGAAGGAAAACTCTAAAAACAAAAATAATCTTGTCATTTTAACCACAAACTCATAACATAAGATGGAATAAGATGTGAGAAAACAACTTAGGAGGGGAAGAGGAAAGGGATTGAATCCGTTTAGTCTAAGGAAATTAGAGGCCATCAGAAAAGGGACTATCTTGTCTACATGATCTTAAATACAAACCTCAGGGTAACCACTAAACAAAAAAGCAAAACAGAGGCACAAATAATAAATAATAAGAAAACAAGGAAACACAACATAAAAAACTACGTTACTTGATTGGTAGGCCAAAATACACAGGACAAGAAACAAAGGAAATGCAAGAGAACTGGAAAATGAGTGACAAAATGGCAGCATTAAGACCTCATATGTTGATAATCACCCTAAATATAAACGAATTGAATTCTCCAAAAAAAAAGACACAGAGTGGTGCAATGGATTAAAGAACAAGACCTAACAATATGCTGCCTCCAGGAAACACATCTCAGCCCCAATGACAAACACAGGCTCAGAGTGAAGGGATGGAAGATGATACTCGAAGGTAATGGCAAAAAAAGAAAGCAAATGTTGCAATACTTATATCAGACAAAGTAGACTTCAAGATAAGACAGGTAAAGAGAGACAAAGAGGGGCAGTATATAATGATCAAAGGGACATTCCATCAAGAAGAAATAACACTTATAAATATCTATGCACCCAACACATGAGCACCAAAATACATAAAGCAACTATTGACAAACTTAAAAGAAGATTTAATAATAACACAAAAATATTAGGGGACCTCAAAACTTCACTCACATCAATGGACAGATCATCCAGACAGAAAATCAACAAGGACACAGTGGAATTAAATGAAAAGCTAGACCAGATGGACTTACACATATATAGAACACTCCATTCAAAAACAGCAGAATACACATTCTTCTCAAGTGTGCATGGAACATTCTCAAGAATAGACCACCTGCTGGGAAACAAGGCAAGCCTAATAAATTTAAGAAGATTGAAATAATAATAAGCATCTTTTCCAATCACAATGCTATAAAGCTAAAAATTAATTACAAGAAAATAGCTGAGAAAAGGACAAAGATGTGGAGACTAAACAACATGCTATTGAATGAGCAATGGATTGTTGAATAAATTAAAGGAGAAATAAAAAATATCTGGAGACAAATGAAAATGAAAACACACTACTCCAACTTGTATGGGATGCAGCAAAAGCCATATTAAGAGGGAAATTCATTGAAATACAGGCTCACCTTAACAAACAAGAAAAAACCCAAATAAGCAATCTCAAACTACACCTAAGTGAATTAGAAAAAGAAGAACAAACAAAGCCCAAAGTCAGTAGAAGGAGAGAAATAATAAAAATCAGAGTAGAAATTAATGCTATAGAAACAAAAAAGGCAATAGAAAGGATCAATGAAATAAAGAGCTGGTTCTTTGAGAAGATAAATAAAATGAACAAACATCTACCCAGTCTTACAAAGAAAGAGAGAGAGAAAGCTCAGATAAATAAAATTAGAAATGAAAGAGAGAAATAACAATGGATACCACAATGGATTATAAGAGAATACTATGAAAAACTATATGCCAACAAAATGGACAATCTAGAGAAAATGGATGAATTCTTAGACTCATACAATCTCCCAAAGCTGAATCAAGAAGAAATACAGAATCTGAATGACAAATCACAAGTAAAGAGATTGAAACAGTAATAAAAACCATCCCAAAGAATAAAAGCCCAGGACCAGATGGCTTCCCTGGGGAATTCTACCAAACTTCAGAGAGGATTTAATACCTATCCTTCTCAAGCTACTCCAAAAATTAGGGAAGATGGGAGACATCCTAACACATTCTATGAGGCCAACATCACTCTGATATCAAAGCCTGACAAGGACAACATAAAACTGAAAACTACAGGCCAATATTGCTGATGAACATAGATGCAAAAATCCTCAACAAAATGATGGCAACCCAAATATACATCAATACGTCAAAATATACATTGGCAATACATCAAAAAGATCATACATCATGATCAAGTGGGATTTATTCCAGGGACACAGGGCTGGTTCAACATGCACAAATCAATCGATGTGATACACCACATTAACAAAATGAGGAATAAAAACCATGTGATCACCTCAATAGATGCAAAGAAAGCATTTGACAAGATCCAGTAGCCACTCATGATAAAAACTCTTAACAAAATGGAGATGGAAGGAAATTATCTCAACACAATAAAGACCATATATGAGAAACCCACAGCCAACGTCAGACTCAATGGGGAAAAACTGAACAACATCCCTCTGAGAACAGGAACAAGACAAGGATGCCCACCATCACCACTCTTATTCAACATAGTACTGGAGGTTTGGGCCGGAAAAATTAGGCAAGAGAAAGGAATAAAAGAAATCAAAATAGGGAGTGAAGAAGTGAAACTCTCATTGTTTGCAGAAGACGTGATCTTATATACAGAAAGCCCTAAAGAATCCATCAGAAAACTATTAGAAATAATTAACAACTACAATAAAGTTGTGGGGTACAAAATCGACTTACAAAAATAAGTTGCATTTCTGCACTCTAATAACGAACTTACAGAAAGAGAATTCAAGAATACAATTCCATTTACAGTTGCAAAAAAAGAATAAAGTACCTAGGAATAAATTTAACGAAGGAGGCGAAGGACTTAGACAATGAAAACTATAAGACATTATTCAAAGAAATAGATAATGATATAAAGAGATGGAAAGAGATTCCATGCACATGGATTTGAAGAATAAACATAGCTAAAATGTCCATACTACCCAAAGCAATCTACAGATTCAATGCAATCTCAATCAGAATCCCAATGACATTCTTCATGGAAATAGAGCAAAGAATCCTAAAATTCATATGGGGCAACCAAAGATCCCAAATTGCTAAAAGAATGCTGAGAAAAGAGAATAAAGCCGGAGGCATCACAATGCCTGACTTCAAAATGTACTACAAAGCCATAGTGATCAAAACAGCAGGGTAATGGCACAAAAACAGGCACACAGATCAATGGAACAGAACTGAAAGCCCAGAAATAAAACCGCACATCTACAGACAGCTAATCTTCGACAAAGGTGCCAAGAACACACAATGGAGAAAAGACAATCTCTTCAATAAATGGTGTTAGGAAAACTGGACAGCCACATGCAAAAGAATGAAAGTAGACCATTATCTCATGCCATACACAAAAATAAACTCAAAATGGATCAAAGACTTGAAGATAAGTCCTGAAATTATAAAACTCCTGGAAGATAACATAGGTAGTACACTCTTTGACATCAAACTTAAAAGGATCTTTACAAATACCACGTCTTCTCGGACAAAGGAAAGAAAAGAAAAAATAAACAAGTGGGAGTTCAACAGACTAATGAGCATCTGCAAGACAAGAGAAAGTAGGATCAAAACCGAAAGACAACCCACTAATTGGGACAAAATTTTTGCAAATTATATATCCAATAAGGGGTTAATCTCCATAATATACAAGGAACTCAACTGAACAACAAAAACACGAACAGCCTGATCAAAAAATGGGCAGAGGATCTGAACAGACATTTTTCCAAAGAAGATATGCAGATGGCCAATAAACACATGAAAAGATGTTCAACATCACTGATCATCAGCGAAATGCAACTCAAAACTACCCTAAGGTACCACCTTACACCTGTTAAAATGGCTATAATCACTAAGACTAAAAATAACAGATGTTGGAGAGGGTGTGGAGAAAAGGGAACTCTTATATACTGCTGGTGGGAATGCAAACTGGTGCAGCCACTATGGAAAATGGTATGAAGATTCCTCAAAAAACTGAAAATAGAACTACCATATGACCCAGCTATCCCACTACTGGGTATCTACCCAAACAACTTGAAATCAACAATCCAAAATAAAATATGCACCCCTATGTTCATTGCAGCACTGTTCACAATAGACAAGACATGGAAACAATCCAAGTGCCCATCGACTGATGATTGGATAAAGAAGATGTGGCATATACATACAATGGAATACTACTCAGCCAGAAAAAAAAGACAAATTCATCCCATTTGCAACAACATGGAAAGACCTGGAGGGAATTATGCTAAGCAAAATAAGCCAGACTGAGAAAGACAAACACCAGATGATTTCACTCATATGTGGAATATAAACAAGCACATGGACAAAGAAAACAGTTCAGTGGTTACTAGTGGAAGGGGTGTGGGGGGTGGGCACAGGGGTTGAAGGGGAGCACCTATGTGGTGACAGAAAAGAAATAATGCACAATGGAAATTTCACAATGATGTAAACTATTATGAACTCAAATAAAAAAGAATTTTTTAAAAAGTTTGTCTATAAACTCTTATCTCACTTACATCTAGACAATTTATTTGTAACAATCATATTTAGATTACTGACAAAAACTTCATGAGACACTAAAGCAGTTAGCCATAGTCTTAAGTTGTTTTAAGTACATACATCATAATGCATAATCATTGTTAAAAAGTTCCCCCCAAAATTTACCTTTTTTACATTTATTCAGTTTACTTGCTTCCAGCAATTACTTAGACTGCCTACACAACTTCATGAGACATTAGACAAATTAGCCATCATTTTAAGTTATTGTGTTTGCTAACCAGTTTTCAGTAGAGATAACCTCAGCTTATTTGACCAATAAAGGCTGCACGTCTGCATCATATCCAGTGCTGATGACTCTGAAAACATGTCCATTTTAATCAAACCAACAAACTAAAATAAGCTTTCAGTTACCAAAGATTAATTTATATCATGTAATTTAAAAGACATTTGGGTTAACTTCTCTTCCATTTAGAAATAATTTAGGTATGTGCTTAACTTAAGCCAATTAAACAGAGCTCTTAAATTTTGCCCATACCATCCAGAGGTAAAAATATCACGTACATGTGACATACACATATAGACACACATACACAGAGACTAAACAGCTGTTGTTTTAAAATTACTGCCATGAATTGGGTAAAATGCTCCCTAGTTATGAATCCAAATTTTGTTTTAAGACTTCTTTTCTAATATTTGTGGGGAGACACTCAAGATGCTAGATTATTGGCAAGGGCACTCTTCTGGCTGTTTTTCTTGTTTTTTCCTTTTTTTCCCCTTCAGTCTTAGAAATTAATGGGCTAGATATTCCCTAGAGGATTTGCAAGCTCTTTCAGATAAGGGAAATGGGTTGAACTTGAACTGCCTCTAGAGCTGCATTTCCAGTCTTGCAAGGATATTTTTTAAGCATAATTGCTCTTAATTTCTCAGAAATTGGGTTGTAACTTAAATGACATTAGAATTTGATCTACCTGTCCAATACATCACAACGGCACAGGGAAACCACTCAAGTTTGCTGCAAGATGGAGATTCTGGGTCATATTTGCCTTATCAGTTTTTTTTAAAAGATTTTATTTTTCCTTTTTCTCCCAAAGCCCCCCCGGTACATAGTTGTATATTTTTAGTTGTGGGTCCTTCTAGTTGTGGCATGTTGATGCCGCCTCAGCATGGCTTGATGAGTGGTGCCATGTCCACGCCCAGGATCCAAACCGGCAAAACCCTGGGCTGCTGAAGCAGAGCATGTGAACTTAACCACTCAGCCATGGGGCCGGCCAGCCTTATCAGTTTTTAACGTTCCAATGTCTACAAGCATTTATGGCTTAACAATGGATGCAAGAGGCATCCCCACAAGACAGTGCAAAAGGAATAGCCCTCGCCAGATCCAGAGCATTCACTCCCAAAAACAGTCCAAGAAAGCAAAGGCTTCTGCTGCACAGGTGGTAGTGCACTGACAAGCAACAAAGGTTGAGAAGACAAAGGCCCCTGATGGACCAGTGTTACTGAACCAGGTTCATTTGTGCCCACCACCCAGAAAGCCAAACACCAAGATGACGAGATTGCAACAGAGAGAGGGTTTAGTCACAAGGCAGCCATGCGAAGAAGTGAGAGCATGAGTCTCAATCTGCATCCCTGAAAATAGGGACTCAGGGATATTTATGGGATAGGGGAAAGGTGGTCTGAATTGCAGAGAGACGTGATTGGAGGTGAGGAGAAGTGAGGTAATTGATGATCTGCACAAGCATAGTCAGACTTCATACCTCTTCATAGGACCCATGTTCACAAAGTGGCGGCATTAGCAGGACCTGAGGGTGGAGTTTTTAGCCTCTTGACATCAAAAAGTCACTTATTGGACATCTCCTCGGGCCCAGTTGATGAGTTGGTGGTCTCAACCAGCCTGAAGTGGACAAGGAGTTCTAATTCCTGAAGAACAGCTCCCCCACCCATTATCATAGTGACCCAGGCTCCAGGGAGGTGTTATCTATAGGAGGCTAGTGGGAGTCAGATAGCATATTGCCTAGACAGCACAATTAACAATGGGTGGGTTAAACAGCTAAAAGCTACAATCAGTAACTGTAAAAAGGAAAAAACACTTTAGTTCCTAGTTACTTAATCATCAATGGCTAACTTTCTGCAGGTTTCACTGGGACCCCTCAAGACCAGAGAGGCCACAAAGCCAAGCTCTCAAGACATAGCACCAGACCAAAAAACAAACAAACAAACAAAAAACAAAGCCTCATCTTATATACACATCAACAGTTTTAGCTATGCTTTGGGTCTCTCGGAGCCAGACTAATACCTAGGAAGGAGGTGCCACAGGGTTGGGGATTGCGTATGTTTTACAGAATACCTCATCATTGCACGGACATTTTCTTGAAGTTGGTGGGGGGACCTGTGTCATATACCCTGTTCTGTGACGAACTCATTCTTTCACAGGAGACTTCTTCAGGTGGCAAGTGCCCTAATGGCTCTTAACTGCTCAACCCACACCCACCAATATTGCAGTCCTTTGGCTTCCAAGATGCCCTTAGCAACAGCTTCCCCCTTCTGTGCATATTCCATAGGCAGGCCCTACAGCAAAGCCTACTGAGGCCCACCCAGACAACAGGCTGATGGAGTGCCTCATCTTGCTCTATGGTTTTCCCTTTTTATGACAGACAAAAAAGAGACACACACAAAAAAGAGACAAGAAAAAATAACGACTGTCTCTGGGAGGAGAAGTGTCAATACAATGAGTACTCTGTAGCTCATACTACTTACTTATAGCTAAAAGTCATCCAATTCAGGAGAATGTAGCCTAACGGGCTACAGGTGGGCATGGAATGAGCGTTTCCCATTATTTCAGAATTTATACATCACTGGTCAAAAGTATATTTATGCTGCAGCTAGAATCAGATCGTGAAAATTTCAAGCATCCCTGAAATCAAGAGCCTTTCAATGAAGGCCCAACCAAGGCTTTCTTCTAATGGCCAATGTAATTCCCCTGAGGCTGACAGCAGTTTGGTAGGACTCAGCCACCAACAGGAGTGCCACCTACATTTCTGTCCAACTCTCTCTTACTGCAAAATGGGATGCAACCATATTTTTGTCTGACCATTTTTGGGACCCCCCCCCCCCAACATGAAAATTATCAAACCAAGCCCTCAGGACACAAAACAATCTTGGTAAGATTCTGTGATTCTCTGTAAACATTTACAGCTTCTGGAAACTTTGAGTTGGAAGGTGGAGCCCTTGACTCTTTAAAGATTAAAGATTTTTGCTTGTTCCTTGGTTTGGAGGCTCAAAAAAGAGCCCAAAATGACCACTGTAATTTTAAATTACCCCAGGTTATCTTGCCGGCTGTTTACAGTTATCCTTGTTTCAAGGAGCTTCTCCCAAGGTGGCCACAACAAACAAGGTAATTTCTAGAGAGTTTATTATGATCACTGAGAAATTCAGCCCCAAACAGCCAATTTTAAGAAATAGAACCATCAGGCATAGACAAGCATGAACAGACACTAAAATCCAATACATCTGGGACTCTAACCCAGAGCTCAGGACTCTAACCTGATTCTTTTGAGTGCCCCAGTGGCTATAACCCTTTTATACCATCTTCCACAATCCTAGCCTTGGAACTTTAACCCAGCAGCCAAATCTCACCAGTGGGGCCTCTAACCCACAATCCTGATGAGATGTTAGACAATTTTAGGCACAGGTGCATTTCAACAAGGTCACTTACCCAAAAGACGTCTGATCCTGGAGCTCTTTACAGACATAGACACAAGCACAGACATAGAAAACTCAGACACCAGTGAATCAGTTCCTAGGTTTTTATACCTCTTCTCACTCTGGTAGGGCACCCTATTAACAAGATGGTCCCTCCTTCTCACAGAGGGGACCCCAGATGGAGGGGGGAGAAAGTTCTCAGTGGTGCACTCACAAGGTGATTTACCATACTCCAGATGTGAGCCCATCAATCCACCAGAAGCAGCCGTTTCTCTTTCCACATAGGGAGCGTTAGGAGGCAGCCAGCTTCGGCAAAGGAGAGCAGGAAGGGCAGATCCCAGAGATAAACAGAGCCTCAGCAGCCACCAGGGACTTACCTGAGAGGTCACCCATCCAAGGTCAATTGGCCACCAGCAAGACTTATAGTCCCTTCGTGGTCGCCAGATTTCTATTGCTGCACAAAGGGCACAATCTGCTCATCAGGAGACAAAAGCCAATTGTCAAGAGGCAAGATGGTGGCAGAGAAAGGGCATTTTATTATAGCTTGCTAGCAAGAGGGAAGATGGATGACTGATGTCCAAAGAACTATCATAAGGGGGCACAGAATCTTGAAGCGTTTATATAGGCCAGTGGGTTATAGGGGAGGAGGCTAAGAATGTTGACCCAGGAGTCACCATACCAGATCTTTCAGTTTTCATTGATGATGGCGATCAGCATAGACTCTCTGTTCTGGGGCCATCATATTCCTAAGGAACTCAAAAGAACGAAGTTATCGTCTTGTTGCAGCTGGGAAGTACGTGTACAAGCAGGGCTCATAAAATCTGCAGAGCAGGTGGATCTCCTGGAGGGTAGGCATCCAGCAGAGTTAGTTAGTCAGAAGTCATTCAAAGTTATAATATGGTTTTTTTCCTACAATATGGCTTCCCATATGTCAACCTTGTGTTGAGCCGCTATCAAGCCCAGGCTGCTTTCCTTCCTCATTTTCTTTCTAACCAGCCTGGATTTGCCTCTCAGTAAACTTGCATAATCTCTCCTGACCTGCTCTTGAATTCTTTCCTGCATGAGGTTAAGAACCCACACTATGGGCCAGGTCTCACCCAGGACCCCGGTCCCACCTGGTCCAGGACCAGAAATATTAGGAAACTGGAGAGACAAAGACTCCAGTACTCATGCAGCTTAAATTCCTCAAAGAACACAGGCAGATAATAGGAAAGAAAATTACTAAATTATATAAGAAGTTAGAATGTGATAGTAAAATTCTGCACCCAATTCCAAGGAGTGGGTTTTTTTTCCTCCACACCAGCATTCTCTGACACCAGCTAGGCGTCCTCAACCTGGAGATAACGGCAGATCCCACAGGTTAAGGTTTCAGTCCCACAAGACTGCCCCCTAGTTCAGATGCCAACTGCAAGTCCAGGTTGTTACCTGTTCTTCTGTAACCTACAGGACAAAGAACAGAATTTGCCACCCCAAAATATGCCTCTTTGGCATTAGGGCTATTTTGAGCTGATGATTATTAAAACAACAGCTAACATAAGAAAAGCTCTGAATACCTAGTAGAAGTTACCCATTTGTAAGGGAAATTTACATTTATAAGAGATATCTCCATTTGTAAGGGTGCCTCCTTCTCTGTGCCAGGAAGGTGAGGATGACGCTAAATCTCTAGAAACTCTTGTGACTTAAATTTACATACCAGCTTTACCCTGTCACTTGCTTTCCCTGCTAACCTCCCATAACTGACTGCATCTTAATAGCAGGACGTTAAAGCTATTTTTCAGGGGCCATGATCCAGTCAGGAGCATGCACAGACGAGAAAATTTTGATCTGCCAATTGAAACTCATCCTGCCAGTGCTTCTACACACCAGCCTATCTTCCCTGGTCCCTTAAACCTTACCGCAAACCTTGGATCAGGGAGACAGAGCTGAGAGCCTGTCCTTCTGTCTCCTTACCAATCGACTGCACAATAAACTGCTTCTTTTCTCAAAGATCCGTCTGCCATGGTTATGGGCTTCTGTATGCATCAGGTGGCGAGCCCTTGCTCAGTAACACTTCTGACCAACAGGCTATGATTCAGAGGTTCCCACAATCCCCTCCTTGGGCTGGATTAATTTGGTAGAACGGCTCACAGAACTCACAGAAACATTTTACTTGCTACAGTACCAGTTGATTAGTAAAGGCTATAACTCAAGAACATCCAGATGGAAGAGATGTATAGGGCAAGGCCTGTGGGAAAGGGCATAGAGCTTCCATGTTCTCTCTGAGCTCACCCTTCTCCCAGCATCTCCACCCGTTCACCAACTTGGAAGCTCTCCAAACCCCGTTCTTTTGGACTTTTATGGAGGCTTCATTACATGGGCGTGCTTGACCAGATCATTGGCCATTAGTAATTGATTCAACCTCCAGCCACCTGGAGGTCAGAGGGGTGGGACTGAAGGTTCCAACCTCCAATCATTTTGTTAGTTCCCCTGCAACCAGCACCTATTCTTAGGTGCTTTCCAAAATTCACCTTATTAACATAAACTCAGGTGTGGTTGAAATGGGTTTGTTATGAATATCAAGACACCTTTGTCACTCTTATCACTTAGGAAATTCTAAAGGTTTTACGAGCTCCATGCCAGAAATGGGGACAAGAACCGTACATATATATATATACACATATATTTCTTATTATAAATCACAATATCACAGGTAGAAACCATGAAATGGAGGGAAGACAAGTGTGCCCAGAAGTGAGGAGGTAAAATATAGTATTGCACATCGTAGTAAAGCAGTCCTGCTTGATAAGCAGGCAGTTGAGCCATGGAGGTATATTTGGAATAAGTTTGGGGCAGAAGAAGCAGGTGACTAGCTGGCTTTGATGGGTGGAGTCCCTTAGGGTTCATGAGCATTGAGGGGCTTGGGACACAAGCATAGCTGGCCATTGAACTGCTCTTCTCACTGCAGAGACGCTCAGGGGATGTGGGTGAGAAAACCGGGATCTACTCCTTGCAGCCTGCAAATCTCCACCTTGGTGGACTTGGGCCTGGAACCAGGCAGCCAGGACATCACAGAACTCTGGTTTTCGTAGTCTGATCCTTGGACCTTTCACCATCAGTGTCACCTGGGGAATTCATTGGAAATGCTCATTCTCAGTCCTGAACTCAGACCTACTGAATCAGGCACTTGAGGTCAGGCCCTAGAATCTGTGTCTTGAAAGCCTTCAGGTGATTTTGATACATGTTCAAGAACATTCCATCTTTCTGTTGTGATTCCTGTGTACAGGGTACCTGCGTTTCTTGTGATTAAGTGATGTAAAAATTAATAAACAGGGGCTGGCCCCATTGCCAAGTGGTTAAGTTCGCATACTCTGCTTCGGCAGCCCAGAGTTTTGCTGGTTCAGATCTTCAGATCCTAGATGAGGACATGGCACCACTCATTAGGCCATGCTGAAGTGGCGTCCCACTAGCACAACCAGAAGGACCTACAACTAGAATATACAACTACATACTGGTAGGGTTTGGGGAGGAGAAGAAGAAGAAAAAGAAGATTGGCAACAGCTGTTAGCTCAGGTGCCAATCTTTTAAAAAAAATTCATAAACAGAAATCTTGTTTAAAATGCAGTTGGGAAACCAGAAGAGAGAGCTCTCACGCTCTGTGTCCATAGCAAAACCCAACGGGAAGAAGCAAGACTTCCTCGTCTTGCCCAACAACAGTTCAGCCAAAAGAGATTGTCACAACGAAAAACCACCACCTTTCGAAATCTCAATTCCTCTGGTGGACTCTGTTTACAATAGCCATCCCGACTTCCTCTTTGCCTCTATAATAGAGTTTGTTTGTTTTTCTTGTGTTTTTTTTTTTTTAAGGAAGATTAACCCTGAGCTAACTACTGCCCATCTTCCTCTTTTTGCTGAGGAAGACTGGCCCTGAGCTAACATCCATGCCATCTTCCTCTATTTTATACGTGGGACGCCTACCACAGCATGGCTTTTGCCAGGTGGTGCCATGTCCGCACCCGGGATCTGAACTGGCGAACCCCGGGCTGCCAAGAAGCGGAACGTGCGAACATAACCGCTGCGCAACCAGGCCGGGCCCTCGAGTTTGTTTTTATAGAGCCCTTGTTGCTGGGGACTTACACATGGCTTTCTGTGGTTGCAGATCTCAAACTGGAATTCTTCGTTGATCTCGAATAAACCCATTTTTGCTGGAGAAGTAACTGGCTATTTGTTTTTTTCTTGCTTTTTCTCCCTAAATCCCACCCAGTACATAGTTGTATATGTTTTCATTGTGGGTTCTTCTAGTTGTGGCATGTGGGACACTGCCTCAATGTGGCCTAATGAGCAGTGCTGTGTCCATGCCCAGGATCTGAACCAGCAAATCCCTGGGCCGTGGAATTGGAGTGTGAATTTAACCACTCGGCCATGGGGCTGGCCCCCTGTCTATTTGTTTAAGGTCAACATTTTGGTGGCCCATACAGGGATCCAGAGAAGACCCCCCCGATGACCCTGAGGCTGGTGAGCAAACAGGTGCGGTGCCCACAAGAGCCCATTCAGCTGACTGCTTTCCTCGCCAAACCTGCAGTTGGAGGGTAAGTCCTTCTTTTGGATCCGAGCTGCCACTCTCTTTTCATTTTGAAGCTCTCCAGTCTCTGTTTGGCTTCTATTTTAAGGCTTCATCATTTCCTGGTTAAGGCCTTGATTCATCTGTGAGTGCTCAGGCTGCTCTTCAGCCTGACTCTTCCAAAGCAGGCCATTCCATTGGAACTGGTCCTGTTCCTCTGGAATCAAACTGTTTCATTGGAATTGATTTATGCAGTGCATTCTTTAGTATTCCAGTTGATAAAGCTAGCCAATGCCTTCTTGCCTTCATTTGGGAAGGAAAACAATTCACCTGGACAGTAATGCCTCTGGGTTTTACTAAGAGTTGTTCTTATTTCTCACAAGTCCTGAAGGCTGATCTGGACGATATAAAGCTCCCTAGGGGTTCTACTTTGTTGCAAAATGTGGACAATTTGCTTTTTTGCTCTCCCTCCCAAGTCTCCTCACAGGGAGACAGCATTCACTTGCTAGAGCTTTTAGCCTTAAAGGAATGTAAGGTCACCAAGGAGAAACTGCAGTTTGCCCAACCCCAGGTTCAATATTTAGGGTATCTGATATCAGAACAAGGGCTATACCTCGATCCAGATAGGCTGCATGGTGTCCTATTGTTCCCAAAACACAAAAGGAAGTGCCAGCTGTGAGGTTTTCTCAGGCTAGTTGGTTATTGACAAAACTGGATTCCTCTTATGGCCAAACTTCTGTATGTTTTACTAAAGAACAACAACTCTGACCCAATTTTATGGGAAGAACCGGGTGACACAGAATTTAAGGCCTTAAAGGAGAGTTTGATGAAACTGCCTGCCCTTGGACATCCCAATTATCAGATTCTCTTCTTCTTTGTTGTATTTGAAAAGGAAGGAATACCCTTGGGGTACTCATTAAAAAACGCAGGAACCACCATCGGCCCATAGGGTATTATTGCCAGCAACTAGACCCTGTGGCACAGGGAGAACCCCCCCTTGTCTTAGAGCCATAACTACCACTTCCCTTTCGGTTAAGGCCACTGGGAAAATTATGAGATCCCCTTTAACTATCTTTGTTCCTCATGCAGTAGAAGCCCTCCTGAATTTTCACCACACTCAACTTATTTCAGTCAGACACCTGACCTTCTACAAAATCCTTTTATTAACTGCTCCTCACATAACTCTTTTATGTTGTAATGACTTTAACCCTGCTACTCTTCTCCCCTTTGTTACCAACGAGGTCACTCTGAACTGCTTAATGCTGACAGAACACCTCTTGATTTCTTGTGATGACCAGCAAGAAACTCCTTTGGGTAATGCTGACTTTTCACGGTTCCCTGAAGGTTCTGATTCAAAAGGTGACAACGGCAAACACTGTGCTGGGCGTGCTATTGCAACTCCTTTTGACATGGTTGAGGCAGCACCTTTACCTATGACTATTTTGGCCCAACAGGTTGAATTACATGCTCTTACATGGGCTTGTATTTCACCCAGGGGCAAAACTGCCAATATTTATACTTTCAGAGTAGCTCATGATTTTGGAATGTTGTGGAAGCAATGTAGCTTCCTTACTTCCAGCAGAAATAAAATTAAAAATGTCCCCTATGTTTGGGAATTATTAGATGCTATACATTTACATGATGCTTTAGCTATTGTATTAAGAGGACGGAAATTGTATCTGACTGGGGGATGCATCCCCTTCCTAGTATTGTAAACAGAAGGCAGGCAAATCAGCCCTTCAGGAATGTTAATTAGACATGCTAGATGGGATCCAGTAAGATTGCCAGAGCCCACACAGTGTGGAATAGAAGCGGGAGTGCTGGGAGAAAGAAATTCTCCGTGACATAGATCTGTGGAGCATATAGTGGGGTTTATGGCAAAAGCCTGTGAGTGCCTCCCAGTGAAGTCTACTGAGACTTTGGACTAGAGAACTGAAACACTCTAATCAGGATGGCAGTGCCCAGTAGAGTCTCGTCATAAAATGGAAATGGTTTATATAGGATCATGCTGCCTGGGAGATGCAAGGAGGAGATATGAGCAAGGAGCCTCGTCTCCTCTAGGATGGAACTGTGTGAGGACCTACTGGATTCACTATCACTTAGGCAGTGCTCTACAAAGAGCTGCTTGGTTTGTGGATGGCAGTTCCAAGATGAGTGGACAACATCCCATTTGGAAGGACACCAGTGTGACTGAAGAAGGTAAAAACAAATCAGCTTGGTGGGCTGACATGCATACTTTTTCCCCAGTAGTGACGGAAGAATTGAACAGTGGTAAAAGTCCCTACCTTTCAGTTGCTACTGACTCATAGGTGATGACCAATGGCCTGGCCGTTTAGTCAGGCAAGAGGAAAATGGAGACCTGGCCTACTAAAGGAAAGTCCATATGGGGCACAGCCCTATGGAAATCACTATGGGAATTTGAGGATGCATTAAAGTAGGACATACCCACGCCCATCAGGAGAACTCCCTTCTGGGTTTGGAAGATGATTGGAATCAACAAGCAGATATCCCTGTGTGCCCCCTTGAGGTGCCCACCTGGGTTCATGACATGAGAGGACATGGGGGCACTGCAGCAATGCAGAGATGGGCTGAATCTAGACAGAGTCCTCTTGCACACTCCGAGGCACAAAATGCCAATAAGAGCTGCTGTGTCTGACAGCAAGAGAGACAGAGCCTGCAGATGGCTACGTGGCAGATTCCCTGGTGGGAAGGCCCTGATCACAGTTGCCAAGTCAGACTGATGCCAGCAGCCCTGGGGTGGGGTGGCTACAAATGGGTCTTGACAGGAATGGACACTGACTCTGGACTGGGATTTGCTTACCCCATGGTAGATGCAAATGCTCAGAGTGCAATAAAAGGACTGGAACAGAAAATTTTTCACCATTACAGATGGCTGACCATCATCTCTTCAAACGAACACACTTAATAGCCCATAATGTCCAACAATGGGCAGAGAGAGATCCTCCTCAGAGTACTAGTTGGATAGAGAATTGAAAGTGGCAATTACAATATTGGTTGTCTAAAATGTGGGAAATAGAGGCATGAACGGCTGGCTTACAGGCCTTCACGAGAGTGTGCTCACCTCACCATGAACAAGAGTGGGGCTAAAGGTGTCACCCCACGGGATAGATTTATTTTTCTGGTGAATCTGGGGAAGAGGGGTGGGGAAGGTGCTGGTATGACTCTTCAATTCTGGCCAAGGAAGGACACTGGTGTAAATGGCTATGCTCCTTTTCTTTCTCTTTCTTTCCTACATCACCTTAACTTCCCCCGCCACCCCCGCCCCCCCCCCCCCCCGACTTGATGCAGTGGTCACAGGACCAGGGATGCAACTCTAAAGGCTGGAAACAGAGATGATTCCTAAGCTAGAAACTAATTGTGCTTTTAACCTTAATTTCAGAATTCCTAAGGGCCTGATGGGGCAGGATGTGCCTTCACTTCTCTGGCAAAATTGAGGCTAACAGTAAATGCAGCTCTATTGCCTGGTGGTACAGACAGCCTGCTAGTTCTGTACCTGTGTGATTTTAAAACAAATGAATAAATGAACTACATAATGAGGGAAGTCCAAGATTTCATTAACACCTTGAAAGAGGCTCAGAGCAAGAGATGAAGCACAGGTTGGTGAGAAGCACAAGGGACAACCTGCACTTGCAACTCGTGTCTAAAGTGGAGAGAAGGCAGTCTTGTACGACTGAGCCCTTAACCTGTGGGGTCTGATGCTATCTTCAGGTAGACAGTGTCAGAATTGAATTAAATTGTAGGACACACAGCTGGCATTGGAGAATTGCTTGGTGGTGTGTGGAAAATCCACCCCAACATTGGAACTCGGTTCAGTACCTTTAGGAGGTAAGCAGAGAACATTGTGTTCTAAGATGTAAAAGAGTTAAGCTAAGCCCATAGCTAAGCTGGAAACTTGGCTAATGAGAAACTCTGGGTTCTACAAAGTGTAGATTTTTTTTCACTCATGAGAACGCTGAGGAAAATTAAACTTAGAGAGAAAGAAACAATCAAGTGAGAGTAGAAAGAGGTGGAAGAGTGGAAGGAAGCTACAGCCTTGTGCTGTTTCATTGCTTCAAAAACATTAAACATCTCATCTGGTTCAGAGGCTCATCTAGATATGTGTTACACATCAGTGAAGAAAGAAATGTGTCCTCATGTAGCCTTTGTTCACAGCCTTTAGTGAGGGGAGTAGCCAATAAGTAACAAAATATAATATGGAATATAAAAGGTATTCTATGTAATAGTTAATTAGAAGGTGACAGGTGCTGTGGAGACATAAAGGAAGAGCAGCTCTGAGTCACGGCGGCGTGTGGAGTCAGGAGGATTTCACTGGGACACAGAGGGGTCACGGTTCTTGTAGAGAGATGATACCAGAGCACAATTAAAGGAGAGCAAGGAGAGATCTGGATACTAGGGAAAGATGCTCTAAGAGAAGAAACAGCCAGTACAACGTCCCAGCACCAGGAGTTTGCCTGGAGTGCCAGAAAACTGATGTCATCATTGTTTGACATGGATGTCATCATCATGGTTGGTGATATATTACAGTAAACTGCAACAAGCCAGACAGAAATCTTCCTACTGTGTGCACATTGCCACATCCACATGCCTTTACTTCAGACCTCCTTGTCAACCATCTTCTTGACTTTTCCTTCCTCACCAGGCTGTTATCCTGGAATCCATGTATATTGTCACCTTTGGATAATGATTTTCCCACACAAAATGGATGGCCCAATATAGCATAACCCGTTGGAAAAATGTTGCTTCTCCATTATCTTTCAGGGATACCCTGAACGTGACTGTGACGCAGCCTACACTCACTTCACCTTCACTCATAAACCAAAGTGACCCAAGCAGAACCCAAGCTCAGGCTTTCTCCTCCCCTTAGCTGGCTGTGCAGATCACTCAGGACACCCACTGCAGTGAGCTGTTCCTACCGTGCTGGGGTCTCCCCTACCTGCTCATGCAGCCTGCTTGTGTTCTCTGGAGTTGATCTGGCTCGATCCTGCCTGTACATCTCTCCCGTACAATGGAACTCAGCAGTGCCCGTCTGACCTTATGACTTGGATGGTCCAAGAGAACTCTCCTCACAGTGGATCATTCTGGATGCATGGAGACTTGATGCCCCATATTCCAGTCTTCTGTTCTTATGTGGGCACAATGACACAACACGAGTTTCACTGTGATTTATAAATCTGTACTGCAAGTGGCACGGACTTCCTCCAGAGCCTCAGCAGCCTGCACTGTGATTCCCTGGATGGGACTTGCTAACACCCTACACTGCATATTTCCCAGCAGGTGGCCTGCTGAATCATAAGGCCCTGGTGGCAGGACTGCCTGCACCACAGCCCAGACTGGCTACAGAGCCCTTTTCCTGCTGCAGGACACCCTCCATGACCTCCATGTCCTCTGGTATACAAGGAAGATCCTAGTTGAGGAAACGTTGCTTCTTAAAGACAAGACCACCAGACACTGTGCTCCATCTTTTTGCAAGGAACAAAATATTAAAATGGCTAAAATTAAAAAGATTGATGACACCAAGTATTGGCGAGCATCTAAAGAAATGGAAATTCTCATACACTCCTGGCGGAAAGGTGAAACTGATAACCACCACAGAAAACAGATTGGCAGTTTCTTTTTTTTTCTTATACATTGATTTTAATTCTTATTCTGAATGTTCTGATTTTGTTTTAACTGGTACAAGATTCGGGAACTGAAGCAAAGCAGTGACTTTCTTGCTACTCGACTGTTACATCCAAGCAGCATTATTTCACAACCATGAGGAACACGACCTCTCGGAACAGCTCCTGGAAGGTACTTTAGTGAACATAACTTTGCAAAGTTTACTTCATTCTACCCCACTTACACATACACCCCCTGCTGGGCAACTGAGAATTGCTCCTGCCTCTGAAGATCTCTCCTGGGTGTGTAGAAGCTACCAGCCTCACTGCCTCCTCCTCACATATCCTCAGTGCCCTACCTTAGTTCACATCTTCAGCTCTTTACTGCCATGCAGCGCTCCAGCCTCTCCTTACATTGATCATCCTCGAAACCATGTGCAGCAGAAGCATGTGGATATACTTCACGTCAAATCTCTAAGAATACCAATCTTGTCTCAGATTCCTCAAAAACACTCAATGGCTCCGTAGTGCTTATCGAATTGGTCCAAATTCTTTAGCCAGGCATCCAAGATCCTTCATAAACTAGCCCTGAACCATCTTTCTGAACTTACCCCTCACTGTTCCTCTGCCTCCCAAGCAGTTTCCACTCATTTTTTTTTTATTTCAAAATTTTATTTTTCCTTCTCCCCAAAACCCCCAGTACATAGTTGTATATTTTAGTTGTGGGTCCTTCTAGTTGTGGCATGTGGGATGCTGCCTCAGCGTGGCATGATGAGGAGTGCTAGATCTGTGCCCAGGATCTGAACTGCCGAAACCCTGAGCCACCAAAGCGAAGCCCAAGAACTTAACCACTCGGCCACGGGGCTGGCCCCTCCACTCATTCTTTAATATGCAGTTCAAGCTGCTAGTCCTGGAAGCTCACCCAGCTGGCCCAGATCACAACTGCTGGAGCATGTATTGTCCATGCCACTTCTCTGGCACTGAGTCTAGGCTGTCTTTTTCATTGCTGCATATGCCTTGTCCTTACAAGAAACAGCTTGTGAACTCCTTGAGGGCAGGCACTAGGTCTTAAAACAAAAGTTATAGCAACAATGATAACTAATACTGGTTTGACACTTTTGCAACTATTAACTTTCCTTTCTCATAATGCCCATGTGAGGTAAGCAGGGAACAGGTTATAATCTCCACCAGGGAGATGAGGAAACAAAGCTCAGAGAGGCTAAGTAACTCACTCGCAGTCACACAGCAAGCAAGAGGCAGAAAGGGAATGGGCCCGGGTCTTCTGACTCTTGACTCTGTCCTTGTTCCATTACCCCCTACAGTCTCCCATGTGAGTATTCCAATTTCCCAAACCTTATCTATGGCGATTGACAGCCAATATTTGTCAATTCTATAATCTCCAACATCACCCCTTGGATTTTGTCCTGCTGCCATAGTGACCTGGGGTCTCCCTAATGCATCCTCCAACTCTATCTCTGCTTTTCCCATAGGAGGCAGCACCAATTGCTGGAAAGAGCCACACACGTGCCTGGTCCCAATGAAGCCTCTGCTCCTCCATGCTGTGGATCCCTGCATGGAGAGGGGAGCCCTTACCCAGTGAGACCAGGAGCCCACAGGTCTACAGCGTCACCTGCATATACAGAATGCCTGAGCTCTGTGCTCAGCTTAAAGGGGAGGACGATGTAGCCTCTGGACTTAACATAATTGTGGCTGAGAGAAAAGCCTCCTAAGGGTGAAGCGGCTGGAGAAACACAATCAACGGTGCTCCCTTGAGAACCTGGGGGCGGAGGTAAGTGCTCTGGGACATCACAGGAACAGGGGAAGATGATCATGACAACAATTCCAACAACAAAAACAGCAAAAACAGCTGCTGCACCTCCCTCGTCCTCACTGTGGGTCTGCCCTGGGCTGGGAGATCACATGCTGAGGTAAAGAGATTAAACCACCCAGCTCTGGAGATAAGACTCAGGGGTACAAATCCAGCCTTTTGAATCTGACACTTGTCCATGTGTGAACCTGGAGAACCCACTTCACATTTCTGACCCTAGATTTACCCAGCAATATGACACTTCCCACTTCCCCATTTTGTTGTGAGAATTAAAAATAAAATACTCAAAATGTAAGAACTCAGCATGTTTGTTACTTTTATTGATCCGCAGGGAGACCAAGGTCAATGCAGTCACCACCTGCATCTCACAGTCACTGAACTGAGCCTCTAGGAGCTCCAGCAAGGTACTCAGACATTCCCTGGTGGGGAATCCACACTGAGACCTCAGTACCCCACAGCTCCCTCCTGCCTGAGGGGATAAAGGAGTGCCTTGCCCCGTGACTGTAAACTGCAAACAGGTAGAGAAGACAGGTGCAGCTGCTGCGCAGTGAATGGGCACCTTGGCTTTCACCTCTTCTGATAGCCCAGGGGCAGGGTCACCTCTACTCTCCATTTTATACAGGAGGAAACTGAGGCTTAGAAAGGGTTGACTGTAAGCTCCAGTGATAAATGGGGATCTGAGAGTCAAACTCTGGCACCTTGGGGTGTCTGATCACTGCCCTCTCCTTTCCCTCCTCACAGGGCTTTGAACACCCAATCTATCCTGATGCTATCTGGGCCCCCATCTGCTCCAACCCACCAATGATGAGGAAAATGAGCAAACACAACAAAACAAGACTTTATAGTATTATTGAAATCTGAATTTAAGAAAGAGATCAAGGCGCTGGCCTGGTGGCATAGTAGGTAAATCTTCACGTTCCACTTCAGCCACCAGGGCTCACCAGTTCGTACCTGGCGGGCAGACCTACGCACTGCTTGTGAAGCCATGCTGTAGCAGGCATGCCACCTATAAAGTAGTGGAAGATGGGCACAGATGTTAGCTCAGGGCCAGTCTTCCACAGCAAAAAAGAGGAGGAGTGGCAGCACATGTTAGCTCAAGGCTAATCTTCCTCAAAGCAAGAAAAAAAAGAGAAACAGATGGATAATATGTAACAATGCAGATTAATGTTAAGAATACAATGTATGTGTTCATTACATTGTTCATAGCACAAAAATATTTTTAAGAGTTAAAATATATTCTTCCACTATTGAAAACAATTATCACATTAAAAAAAGAAGTCATGCATGTATTTGAGAATGAGTGAAATTCCAACACATAGTTGTTGCTTCAGTGTCTCACTTGTTAAAGAAAGGGAAAATAACCAAAGTTCACAAAAGAATAAGCAAAACATATTAGCATTTTACCAAAGACACACAAAGAGCAAATAAACATCTGAAAAGCTGCTCATCAGTAATCCTTAGGGAAATGCAACTAAAACAACAATGAAATAGCATGACAAAGTTGTTAAAAGGGCTAAATTAAAAGTGACTTACCACATTTGGTACAGCATAAAGACTTTGTATATTGTGAATTCTGTGTTTAATGAGACTGGAATTTTTGGAAAGCATTTTCCACGTTCACTGCACTTAGTGCAGTGTGAACTATTGATGTGGAAGGTACAGAGTACATCAGCTAAAGAATTTCCCAGATTTACTTCACTCATAAGGCCATGATCCAGTGTGCAGCCTCTCATGTTGTGAGAGAGAAGAGAGTTGGGTAAAAGACTTCCCACATTCACTACACTCATAAGGCCTTTACCCGGTGTGGGCTCTCTGGTGTTTACTGAATTGGGAACTATACCTAAATGATTTCCCACATTCACTGCACTCAAAAGGCCCTTCTCCCGTGTGAACTCTCTGGTGTCGATTATAATGTGAACTACTCATGAAGGATTTCCCACATTCACTGCACTTATATGGCCTTTCTCCTGTGTGAATTCTCTGGTGTCGATTATAATGTGAACTACTCATGAAGGATTTCCCACATTCACTGCACTTATATGGCCTTTCTCCTGTGTGGATTCTCCGGTGTTGAGTAAGTGTTGAGCTATTAGTATAAGATTTCCCACATTCACTACACTCAAAAGGCCTTTCCCCAGTGTGAATTCTTTGGTGTTTTTTGAGTTGGGAAACATCCCTAAAAGATTTCCCACATTCAGTGCACTCATAATCCCTTTCTCCAGTGTGAACTCTCTGGTGTTCATTGAAATGTGAACTGCGCCTGAAAGATTTCCCACACTCACTGCACTTATAAGGCCTTTCTCCTGTGTGAATTGTCCGGTGTCGGACAAGCGTTGAGCTATTGGCATACGATTTCCCACAGTCGATACACCCATAAGGCCTTGACCCAGTGTGAATACTCTGATGAAAACGAAGACTTGAAGAAGACGAGAAAGATTTCCCACATTCATTACACCTATAAGGCTTTTCTCCAGTGTGAAATCTCCAGTGTTGAATGAGATGAGAATTTACTCTAAATGATTTCCCACATTTGCTGCACTCATAAGGCCTTTCTCCAGTGTGAACTCTCTGATGATCACGAAGGGTGCTCCTAATGCTAAAAGATTTCCCACATTCATTGCATTCATATGGCCTCTCTCCCGTGTGAATTCTCTGGTGTACAAGAAGATTGAATCTTATGATGAAGGATTTCCCACATTCACTGCACTCATAAGGCCTTTCTCCACTGTGAACTCTCTGATGATCACAAAGGGTGCTCCTAAGGGTGAAGGATTTCCCACATTCATGGCACTCATAAGGCCTCTCTCCTGTGTGAATTCGCTGGTGACTAACAAGGTGGCATCGTCGGATAAAGGATTTCCCACACTCACTGCACTCATAAGGCCTTTCTCCTGTGTGAACTTGCTGGTGTCTAACAAGGTGACATCTTCGGATAAAGGATTTCCTACATTCACTGCACTCATAAGGCCGTTCTCCTGTGTGCACTCTTTGATGATTACTGAGGTTGGAACCAGATGAAAAAGATTTTCCACATTCACTGCAGCGATGAAGCCTTTCTCCAGTGTGAACTCTCTGATGAGAATGGAGTTGGGAGCTAGAGGTAAAACACTTACCACATTCACTGCACTTGTAAGGCCTTTTTCCAGCGTGAACTCTCTGATGATAATGAAGTCCGGGACAAGAGATAAAAGATTTCCCACATTCACAACACTCATAAGACTTTTTTTTACTATGAACACTCTGGTGTTGAGTGAGGTAAGATGGATGGCTAAAAGATTTCCAACATTCACTGCACTCATAAGGCCTTTTCCCTGTGTGAACTCTCTGGTGTAGAATGAGTCTTGAGCTGTTGGTAAAAGATTTCCCACATTTAATGCACTGAAAAGGCCTTTCTCTTGTATGCATTCTCTGGTGGAGAAAGAGTACCAATCTGTTGGTAAAAGACTTCCCACAATCACGGCATTCATAAGGCCTTTCTCCAGTGTGAACTCTCCAGTGTACAATGAGGTAAAATATTCTTCTAAAAGATTTTCCACACTGAGTACACTCATAATGCCTTTCTCCAGTGTGAACTGTTCGTTGCTGAATAAGGATAGATCTACAGTGATAAGAGTGTGCACATTCACTGCACAAATAATTTTCCCCAGGGTGTCTTCTCCAAGGATAAATGAGGACAGATTTTTGGTGAAAGGAGTGTCCACATTTGCTGCACTTGCACTGCCTTGCTCCAGAATGAATTCTTTGATGCTGCTTGAGCATTGAGCTTCTCCTAAAAGATTTGCCACATTCTCCACACACATGAAGCTTTCTTCCAGTGTGGACTCTCTGGTGAACAATAAATGAGGATTTGTACCTGAATGCTTTCCCACATTCATGGCACACAAAACACTGTCTCCCAACGTGGAATCCCTGGTACTGAACAAGTGTGTGCTTTGGGCTGGAGGCTTTCTTGTATTCTCCCCAGGTGTAATGACTTTTTCTCAGACCTGCCTTGGGAGTCGTGGCCTGTGACACGTCTACAGAAACACAGTGTTCAAAGGGAGCCTCCGCATCCTCTGCTGCCCTCCAGCAACCTGAAGACAAAGAAACCCCGGTGAAGCACATGTTGACTTTAAAGGGAAGGGGAAACTCCATCACAAATGTGTGTCCGTCACATACAGGAAGACGTATATGGAATCCTTTCCAGAAAGGGAGCTGAAATCTGGCTGGGGAAGTGGCTACTGGGCATTACTGGGCCCCTAAGGCAAAATAATAGTGGAGATCTCACCAAGGTTGAACACAAGGATAGGATGTGACACAAAAAAGAGAGGCATATTCTAAAACTTCTTCCTCTGCAAAAGGATTCCTGCAGGACCTTTTGATGGTGACACAAGGCTGTGTAAAAGCATGTGTCCAAATCTAGGAAAACACAACTGTAACAGACTAACTGCTCTTCAAGGCCAACGTAAGATATGCACACACCTCACAGAACATGTGGACCAATGTTTCAGAGCAACAGAGAAAGAGCTATGAGAGAAATGGGTGAGATATGAAGTACGCAGAGGTCAAGAGTCTCCCTGGGTTAAAAGTCAGAGTAGAAAAGAGAAGTAGTAGAACTGATTAGAAGACAAAATATCAACCATGGGGAAGGAAAAGTAGAAATGATGTGTGGCACTGCAATGACAACAAAACACTGGTTAAATGGAAAACATTCCTGATACAATCTGAAAACAGTTCTGACGTCACACCCTCCACAGACTCACGAGGCCCAGGTACCTTGAGTTCCCCTTGCAGCCTTGGCTATTTTGAACCCCTAAAATCTTTGTCACCCCTGACCTCAGCTGATGGAGCTGCACAGTGATTACGTGGCTGGTCCCTCTCTAGAGCCAAAATTGCCACATACCACACAACTGCAACCTCACAACCAACCCAAGGTGACGGTCTTTCCCCACCAAAACCAGCCCCACACGTTTAGAAGAGGTAACTGATCCATCAAACGTCAAGATATCAAAAGGCTGTAAGGAACATGAAAAATTAAGGAAACATGACAACACCAATGAAGCACAATAGGTTTCCAGCAAGTGGCACCAAAGAAACGCAGATCTACAAACTGCTGGACAAAGAATTCAAAATGATTGTTTTAAGGAAAGTCAGCCAGATCCAAGAAAACACAGAGACATGTCAGTGAAATCAGGAAAGCATATATGAAAAAATCAAGGAGTTCAGAGAGAGAGAAAGTAAAAAGAACTTAAACAGAAATTCTGGAGATAAATACAATGAATGAAACGAAAAATAAATAGGGAGCATCAACAGAAAGCTTGATCAAACAGGCAAAACATGTGTGACCTCAATTCAGGTCATTTCAAGTCATCCAGTAAGAGGAGAAAAAAGACAGAAGAAAGACTGTGTAAATTATGGGATTTCACCAAGGGAAATAAAATTTGCATTATGGGAGTGCCACAAGGACAAGTGAGGGACAAAGGGGTAGAAAGCTTATTTAAAGAAATAATGGCTGAAAACTTTCCAAACCAGGAGAGGGATGTATGTGCACATTCAGGTACATGATGCTCATAGGTCCTTATACAGATTCAATCCAAAGGGATCTTCACCAAGACACAGTAAAATAAAACTTTCAAAAGTAAAAGACAAAGAGAATTTTGAAAGCAGGAAGAGAAAAGAAATTTAATGCATACATGGGAACCACCATAAGGCCATAAATGGATTTAACAGCAGAAATTGGGCTGACCTGGAGAGAGTGGAATAACAAATTCAAAATGCTGAAAGAAAAAATCTGCCAAATAAGAATGCTTCATCCACCAAAGCTGTCCTTCAAAAATGAAGGAAAGATAAAGTCTTTCCTAGACAAAGAAAAGCTGAGTGAGTCTATCACCACTCAACCTGCCTTACCAGAAAGGCCAAAGTCAGTTCTTCAAGCTGAAATGAAGACACTAATTAGAAATCTGAAAACATACAAAAATTCAAAGCACAGTGGTAAAGACAAGTATCTATTCAAACTCACAACACACCAATACTGTAATATGGTGGTGTGTAAATCACCTACCTCTGGTATAAAGAACATTAAAAATAACCATAGTCACAATAATTCATGATTAAACAATATAAAAAGATAGAAACTGTGACATCATAAAATGGAGGGAGGATGGGCTACTAAAAGGGTAATTTTTATGAGATTTACATTAAGTTACAATCAGCTTAAAACAGACTGTTGTAAGATGTTCCATGTAAATCTCATGGTAACCATAAAGCAAAAACCCACAACAGATAAAGAGAAAGGAATCAGAGCATAGAATTATGGAAAATCATCAAATCACAAAGGAAGATAGGAGGAAAGGAAAAAAGGGACTACAAAAAAGCCAGAACAATTAACAAGATGGCAACTGACAAGTCCTTACAAAATTCTCCAATCAAAAGACACATAGTCGCTGAACGGATAAACAAAACAAGACTCAATTACATGTTCCCTACAGAGATACACGTTAGTTCCAAGGACACAAGCTGAAAGTGAAGCAATCCAAAAAATTTTTCCATGCAAATGCAAATCAAAAAAGAGCAGCTTAAACTTACAGGACTTTAACTCAAAACCTGTCACAGAAGACAAAGAAAAGTCATTATATAATGATAAAGGAGTCGATTCATCTAGAAAATATAACAATTATAAGCATACATGCACCCAACATCAGAGCAGCTAAATATATTAAGCAAGTATTAACACATTGGAAGGTAGAAAAGACAACTACAAAATACTAATAGTTGACTTCAATATCCATCTTTCAAGAATGGGTAAATCATCCAGATAAATAATCAGAAAATATTTGACTTGAACTCAACTTCAGATCAAATGGATCTAACAAATACAGAACATTCTATGCAACTACAGCAGAATACACATTCTTCTCAAGTGGACACAGAACATTCTCTAGGACAGAGCACATCTTAGGTCGCAAAACAAGTCTAAACAGATATAGTAAGACTGAAATATCAAGAAGCTTATCCGACTACAAAGAGGTGAAACTAGAAATCAGTAACAGGATGAAAGCAGGAAAGTTTACAACGTGTGCACATTAAAAAAAACACTCCTGGGGGCCGGCCCCACGGCCGAGTGGTTAAGTTTGCATGCTCTGCTTCTGCAGCCCAGGGTTTTGTCAGTTCGGATCCTGGGCGCAGACATGGCACCGCTCGTCAGGCTATGCTGAGGCGGCATCCCACATGCCACAGCTAGAAGGACCCACAACTAAAATATACAATTATATGCTGGAGGGATTCAGGGAGAAAAAAAGCAGGGGGGAAAAACACTCCTGAACAATCAGTGGGATAAAGAAAAAAATTAAAATGAAAAATAATCTTGAGACAAATGAAAATGGAAAAAAACCAGGCTAAAACATATGAAAAGCAGCAAAAGAAGTTCTAAGAGTAAAGTTCATAGCAATCAATGCCTAAATTAAGGAAAAACATCTCAAATAAACAACCTAACCTTATACCACAGGGAACTAGGAAAAGAATAACAAACTAGGCCAAAATTTGGGGGAACAAAGAAAAATAACAGATCAGAGCAGAAATAAATGAAATATAGACTAGATAAACAATAGAAAAGAGCAATAAAGCTAAGAGTTGGTTTTTGAAAAGAAACAAAGTCAACAAATCTTTAGCTAGACTAACTTAGAAAAGAGAGAAGATTCAAGTCAGAACTGAAACAGGAGACATTAAAACTGATACTGCAGGGGGCTGGCCCACTATTTAAAGAAATAATGGCTGAAAACTTTCCAAAGTTTTCAGTGGCCGAGTGGTTAAGTTCGCGCACTCCGCTGTGGTGGCCAAGGGTTTCGCTGATTCAGATCCTGGGCACAAACACGGCACCACTCATCAGGCCATGCTGAGGTGGCATCCCACATGCCACAACTAGAAGGACCCACAACTAAAATATACAACTATGTTCTGGGGGGATTTGAGGAGAAAAAGCAAAAAAAAAACCAAAAAAGACTGGCAACTGCTGTTAGCTCAGGTGCCAATCTTAAAAAAAAAAAAAAAAAAGACTGCAGAAACACAAACATCTTAAGAGACTACTATGAACTCGACTAACTAGAAGAAATGGATAAATTCCTATAAATACACACCCTGTCAAGACTGAATCATAAAGAATAGAAAATCTGAACAGACCAATAATGAGTAAGGAAATAGAGTCATTCATTGAAAATCTCCCAACAAAGAAAAGCCCAGGACTAGATAGATTCGCTGGTCAATTCTACCAGAGTTTAAGGAGAATTAAAATCAATCCTTCCTCAACTCTTCCAAAACACTGAAGAGAAAGGAAAATGTCCAAACTCAATTTTCAAGGCCAGCATTACCCTGATACCAAAGCAAGATAAGGAAATTACAAGAAAATTAAATTATAGGTCAATATCATTGAGAAACATAGAAGGAAAAAGTCCACAACAAAATAACTAGCAAACCAAATTCAGCATATTCAAAGAATCTGACAGTATAATCAAGTGGGACTTATCCCTGGGATGCAAGGATGGCCCGCCACAGGTAAATCAATAAATGGATACACCGTATTAACAGAATAAAGGATAAAAATCATATGATCATTTAATAGATGCAGAAAAAGTGCTTAATAAAACTGAGCATACTTTCATGTTAAAAACGCTAAAGAAATTAGACATAGAAAGACTGTACCTCAATATAATAAAGGCTATATACAATACACTCACAATAATATCACACTTAACAGTTAAAACCTAAAAGCTTTTCCTCTAAAAGCAGGAACAAGACAAGATGCCCACTCTCCTCACTTCTACTCAACAGAGTTCTGGAAAGTCTAGCCAGAGCACTTAGGCAAGAAAAAGGATCAAAAGGATTCAAAATCATAAAAGAGAACGTAAAACTCTGTGTTTGCACAAGACATAATCATATAGATAGAAAACCCTGAACTCCACCAAAAAACTCTTACAACTACAAAACAAATTTAGGAAAGTTGCAGGATACAGAAGCAACATACAAAAATCAGTTGTGTTTCTAAACACTCACAGTGAAATATCTGAACAAGAAATAAAGAGAGCAATATACTTACATCATCATCAAAAACAATTAAATATATACAAATAAATTTAACTTAGAAGATGAAAGATCTGGACTCTGAAAAGTATAAGACACTGATCAAAGAAAGAGAAGACACAAATAAAGAGAAAGATATCCCATGTCTTGGAGTGGAGGAATTAATATGGTTAAAATGCCCATGGGGATGGCCCCATGACCAAGTGGTTATGTTCTCACACTCAGCTTCCAGCGGCCCAGGGTTTGCCAGTTTGGACCCTGGGCACAGACCTAGCAGTGCTCATCAGGACATGCTGAGGCAGCATCCCACATAAAAGAACTAGAAGGACCTACAACTAAACTAAAATATGGGCAAAGGAGCTGACATACAAATGGCAAACAGGAATATGAAAAATAGCTCTTCCTCAATACTCATCAGGAAAATGTAAATCCAAACTACAACGAGATATCACCTCATACCTTAGGATGGCTATCATCAAAAACAGGAGAGAGAAATGTTGGCAAGGGTATGGAGAGAAGGGAGCCCTTGCACACTGTTATAGAATGGAAATTGGTAGCACCATTATGAAAAAGAGTGTGGAACTGCCCTGAAAAATTCAAAATATGAATACGACATGATCCAGCAATCCCATTTCTTGGTACGTACCTGAAGGAAATGAAATCAGAATGTGGGAGAGATAGTCTGCCCTCTCACGTTTGCTGCAGCATTATTCACAACACACAAGATACAGAAACAACCTGACTGACCATAAATGAATAAATGGATTAAAAAAAGGGTGATGGGGGCCAGCCTGGTGGCGCAGCGGTTAAGTGTGCACATTGCACTTCAGCAGCCTGGGGTTCACCGGTTCAGATCCTGGGTGCGGACATGGCACTACTTGGCAAGCCATGCTGTGGTAGGCATCCCACATATAAAGTTGAGGAAGATGGGCATAGATGTTAGCTCAGGGCCAGTCTTCCTCAGCAAAAAGAGGAGGATTGGCAGCAGTTAGCTCAGGGCTAATCTTCCTTTAAAAAAAAAAAGGGTGATGTACACATACACACCTGGATTATTACTCAGCCTTAAAAAAAAGAAATCTTATATGTGACAATATGGATGAATCTGGAGGGCAGTGTGCTGAGTGAAATAAGCCAGTCTGAGAAAGACAACTACGGTATGATATCACTTATATGTGGAATCTAAAACAAAATGTAGAACTCATACACAGTAGAATGCCAGGGCCTGGGGAGTGGGCAAGGTGGGGAACTGTTGTTCAAAAGGTACAAACCTTCAGTAAAGACGAATAACTTGAGAGGATCTAAATTACAACATGGTGATTACAGTTAATAATATTGCATTTTACACTTGAAATTTACCAGGAGAGTATACATTAAGTGTCCTTATAAAAAAAAAAAGTAACCATATGAGACGACAGAAATATTTATTAATTGGATTATGGAATTACTTCATAATGTATACATATATGAAATCATGACACTGTACACTTTAAATACACACCATTTAATAGTATGACAACAATAGGGGCTGGCCTGGTGGCACCGCGGTTAAGTGCACATGTTCTGCTTCTCGGCAGCCTGGGGTTCACCGGTTCAGATCCTGGGTGCATACATGGCGCCGCTTGGCACGCCATGCTGTGGTAGGTGTCCCACATATAAAGAGTAGAGGAAGATGGGCACAGATGTTAGCTCAGGGCCAGTCTTCCTCAGCAAAAAGAGGAGGATTGGAAGCAGTTGGCTCAGGGCTAATCTTCCTCAAAAAAAAAGAAAAAGAAAGAAAGAAAGAAAGAATGACAACAACAGAAGGAAAAAAAGAGAGATCTAAACTAAACAATAGACACCCTGCAAGAGGGTCTTGAAAACTGGCCATAATCCAGGTAAGCAGTGACCATGACAACACCTGCAACTCCACACACAGACAAGCACGAGGAAACGTCAGCTAAAAGAAGCCATCAAACCCTGGGATACAGAAGTGCCAGGGAGTTGGACACGTTCACCTACCCACGGAGAGGGCAAGCAAGGCGCCATCCACTAGCCTCACTGCAAGACTACTGACCTGGAATCCTTCCCTGTGAGGGCTCAGTACAGAGGGTACTGGGACTGCACAGGCGAGAAGAGGGCGGTGCACACACCCAGCCCTAACATCACAGCACCACCCAGAAAGCTGGGGAAGAAAGCAGTGCCCAGACTACTCTGTCAGAAGAACAAAGCAGCCCCTGGAGAAAGGGGGGGTGAGACAGGATACAAAGCCTAGTCCAGGTCACGGGGAAGGAGAGGGCCTTACCCAGTGAGGATATGAGTGTAAAGTTCTCCAGCATCACATCGTGGTACAAGTCCCTCTGAGCTTCATCAAGGAGCCTCCACTCCTCCCAAGAGAAGTACACGGCAACGTCTCCAAAGGTCAAACTCTCCTGTTAAGATGGGGACAGATGAAACCATGAACTTTCTCCCTCTCAGAACCCACAGGCCCTCACCTTACACAACTACTCCACATTCCTCCCTCCAGAGCTCAGCTCCCCACCTCACAGGGGATACCAGGCCGTTGCCACTGACACCTGTTCTTTCCTCAGGGTCCCAATCATCACTGTGTTCAGCCCTCAGAAATAACAGGCAGGGCGACACAGATGCCACCCAAGCCCTGGGCCAGGCTGGCAGGGCCCCATCCCTCCTGTCAAGCAATTCCCCTGCATCTTCCAGAGTGAAGCTACAAGACACAGCTAAACGTGGGCTCATGCTTCACCCCTAAGTCCCCACTACACGGGCCTTGGGGCCCTCAGCTCACACCACCTATGTAAATACAAACCATGATGGAGACACCACATTCTCACGTCTTCAGTCCCCACAGCTCTGCCACCTCCCTGCCCTACAACACGGGCATCTCCCTGCACTCACCCATGGACGCGACACATGGCACCCAGAGAGCGCTTCACAAACTCAAACACAATCCAGTACCTTCCCAGTCCTCGGATGGATACCACAGCCAGGGAAAGCCCCAGATGCTGCTTTGAAGGCCTCCCCACCTGCCTCTGATCCTTGCTTCAAGATCAGCCACCCAGAACCACATGTGAATTTCAGATACCCATGACCCTTTTCCACTTCTGTCATGCACTTTCTGTCCCCTCAGCAGCCACAATCCACCTCGCCCCACTAAATCTTCCTTAAAACCCCAGCCCATACGGTCTCCCTGCCAGGCACAGTGAGTCTCACAACTGACTACATTCACCCCAGATCTTACCCACCAGCAAGACTCGAACAGCCCAGACCCCATCAGGGCTCAACACACAATTCTAGTGAATGTGAACAGTAGAGAATTCGCAGGAGCCCCAGTCTCACTGTCAACTTGTCTCATTTACTCCTCTGCCTCTGAAGGCATCTCCCACCAACTCATCCCATGGAAGCCTTGGCCACCTGCCAGATCATGATCTCTCCCACACCCTTCCATGGCGACGGCCCTCCCTCACCTGTGTTTCTCATACTCAGGAACCTCAACCAGGTGCTAAGCAACAGAAACATTCCTCAGCATGCACCCTCATCTTTCTGATTTGCTAAAGCATTACCACTATATCCTGGATTCTCCTTCCTAAATGTGATCCAAAGCTCCACCCTGGTCCTCACAAGAGCCACAACAGCCATTTGAAAGTCTCCATCCTGAACCCCTCCCCAGATTTCCAGACCTGTGTCTCCAGATGCCCACTTGACGCCTCCACTCACTGTTCTCTGAAACATGTGAGACTCTTAACAGGGCCCGAATAAAACTTCTGACATTCCCAAGGAAAATAAACCTACCGACAAATTCCAGATCCCACTTGATGGAGCTTCCATCCCTTCAGCGGCTACAACCCAAAACCCTGGAGTCATCCCTAACCTCTCCTTCAATTTTGTAGCTGTTAGTGCCATCAAGTCAATTCAGCCTCCTGGTGATCCTGTGTACAGCAGAGCGGAAAACCCTGTCCAGTGTTGTTTGCGCCATCTTCTCATCTCCCAGTGCTCCCAACACCAGATGTTGTTCTGCTGTTATTCATAGGGTTTTCATGGCCAATTTTTTGGAAATGGGTGGCCAAGTCCTTCTTAGTCTTTCTTAATTTGGAAGCTCCACAGAAACCTGTCCACCTTGGGTAACTCCGCTGGTATTTAAAGTACTGGTGGCACAGCTTTCAGCATCACAACAAGCAGCTGCCACAGTATGACATGTGACAAAAACGGGCTGTGGCTCCGTCAAGGAAACAAACCCAGGCTGCAGCAGTGAGAACATCAAATCTTAACCACTGAACTTGGCCCTTCTTCAATAACAGAGCTAGAATCCAGACTTTTCTCCCACCTCCATGGCCACAACTCGGTTCATCAACACAGGGAACACAGCAGTAGCCTCCTCCTGAGTTCTTGCCTCCTCCCTTAACCCACAGTCTGTGCTCTTCTCTGCAGGAGATGGAGCCTCCTAAGACCTGGGTAAGACCACCTACCTCCTCTTATCCAGACCTCTCACTATGTCCATAATAGACACCTAACTTCTCAGGCGGCCACATTACAGGACTGATTCCTGACTCCCTACTCTTTGTTTCTGACGGAAAGAATGGAGACCTGCTGTCCCCTGTCTCCAGCTCAGTCACACCTCCAAGCATTTGCACACGCTGGTATCCGTTCCTGGGATAACCTTCTACACCTGTTTATACTGGTTGTCAGAAATGGGAACACTTCCATGTTACCCTCGGCCTGCACTCAGGACACAGGGCTTGGGGGTATCCTCAGGGTCCCCGCACCCGAGAGCTGTGAATGCAGCAAGTCTCAGGACGCCACAATCACGGACACCACACGGCTGGTGTTAGTACCACTGAGGGGTTGGGACACCCTCTCCTTCCCTGTGCAGGTTCCATAAGTGCTTTTTCCTGTCCCAGAACCTGTGGGGAGAGGCAGGCCACCACGGCTGGACCCCGCCCTCACTCACTGGCCTCCGGGCCTCAGTCCTCAGAGCCGCCTCGGACCAGCTCTGCGCCCTCGGACCAGGACTCCGCTCCCCGCGCCTCCCCGACCTCCTCACCCATTCCCGTCCGTTCTCTCCGAGCAGCTCCTGGACAACTTTTGAAACCCCAACACGCACCGCGTCCCTCTCTGGTCACAGCCCTCCCGGCTCCGGGGCCCTCGGACTGAAGGAGCAGCCCCTCCCCTGCCGGTCCAGGGGGGAACCCTCCTCACGCCGTTCCCTGCGGACCCCGGGACCCTCTGCCCGGGACCCTCGCCCGCAGCCCGGCCCCCGCCCGCAGCCACAGGCCCCACGAGCGCCTCCCCGGCCCGGCCCCGGGGCCTGGGCTGCAGGCCCGGGAGCAGCGCCCGCCCGAGGGCTGGAGCTCGGGCTGCGCTGCGGGCGGGGCGGCCCGGAGCCGAGCGCTCACCTGAGCCGGCTCCCTCCGCGGGGCCGCCGCCATCGGCCTCAGGGGCGGAGCGGGGCCGGGAGCGGCGGGAGACGAGGCGCCGGGCGCGGCGCTCCCTGGCCCGGGCCTGGCGCGGGGCCCCGGGCGGCGTCGCCGAGCCTCAGGGCGCCTCCTCTCGCGCCTCCCCGTCCGTCCCCTCAGCTCCGACCAGGCGCTCCTGAGCTTCTGTTCGGGTGAAGGATCTCTTACCCAGCACTCCGCAGCAAGAAGAAACCTACAGCCACCAAGATGGCTGCCGCTAGGAAAACACCGGAAGCCCCGCCCCAAATGTTGAATCGCATGGAACTGCTTCCACCCTGACGTTTCATTGGCTCAACTCGGCGCACGTCCTTCCGGCAAATATAGTTCCTCTGGGAGGAACTCAAGTGCTCAAGAGGCTACAGGGAAGGATGTTCTCCATGCTGACCGCCGAGAGAGTTGGCTACTCTGAATCCTGAGAAATGCTGCAAATCGGTGCTCCTACCCAGAGATGGGCTTTGCTCCTTGGTAAAGGTAGCGAATACATGTAATTTCAGACTTCAGCAGGTGAAGGTCAGCCTGCTTGCTCCTATACAATAAAACTATTATTTGAGATGCTTGAAATCAACTGATCTAAATGGCCATGTCATTCCATGGAGTCAGCATGACATAAAATTAGTCCACGCGTAGTTGGATACATTATGTTATTGCTCTTCAAATGCGTGTGGCCTGAGGCAATAGTCAGTTTTGTGAGTTCTATTAAGATTAGCTAGGTACAAGAGAGGACACTCTGTACAGGGCCATGACTGGCAAGAAAGAAGAGGGCTATTGTGAATTAGGTGAAGAAGCAGGAGTTGGACTTCTAGTTCCCATAGAAAACCTCTCTCATGCCTGTAGAGTCAGCGATTGTGTCCTACACATTGAGGAATATTTTTGTCTATATAACATTTCTGACTCCATATCCTAAGATATGCTCAATTCGTTTTAGTGAACAGAGATCCACCTCAAATGAAGAGCTCCTTAACTAACTGTGTTTTGGTAGGGGTCATTGGTAGCAACTCTCATAGTCACAGCACATTTGTAAATGGAGTATCTGAACTCCAAGATGAAGGGAGCATCTTAAGCCCATGATCTGATGTCCTTCCTGCTAAGTGATTATCATTTTCCTGTAATTGCAGGTACAGTTCTTCATGGGGAATTGAGATTATCTCAGAAAAATAGTTTCAAAATGCAAGTTTCAGAAAGTTATTCATAATGTTTATGTAGTTATTCAAAGATAGTGGCAGAAGTGGTTGTGGGGAAATATCAGAGGAGGTTGAAGAAAATTAACACTTCAGAGAAAATTTGGTAGGGCTTTAATACTTGAAAACATTAAGCAATACCAGCTTGGAGAAAGAATTGAAATAGACAATGAGAGTAGCCAAATCAGTAAAAATGAATGAGGATTTGAGGTGTCAATGTTTATTCATGGCTTTAAGAAATGTCCATTGAGCAAATACTCAGAATCAGACACTGTTGTTTGTAGGTGCATGAGAGACCTCACAAAGACTTCTGCACTCATGCAGCTTACATTTGATAAAAATAAGAAGAAGGAGCCAGCCCTGTGGCTGAGTGGTTAAGTTAGTGCACTCCACTGTGGCGGCCCAGGGTTTCACTGGTCTGAATCCTGGGCCTGGACATGGCACTGTTCATCAGGCCATGCTGAGGTGGCCTGGTGCCACAACTAGAAGAACCCACAACTTAGAATATACAACTATGTACCCGGGGGCTTTGGGGAGAAAAAGGAAAAAAATAAAATCTTTAAAAAAATAAAATAGTAATAAGAAGTTTTCACATATTGAGATATATGGGGAAGCCATTCTGGTTTAAATCTGATTTGGCCTAAAAGTTGTTTTTCAACCAAGACATGGAAGCAACCCAAGTGCCCATCAATAGATGAATAGATAAAGAGGATGTGTTATATATCTACAATGGAATACTACTTGGCCATAAAAAAGGCAATATTGTGCCATTTGCAACAATATGGGTGAAGTTTGAGGGTATTATTCCAAACAAAATAAGCCAGACAGAGAAAGACAAACACCATATGATTTCACTCGTATGATTTCACTCATGTGTAGGAGATAAACAAACACATGGATAAGGAGAACAGATTAGTGGTTACCAGAGGGGTGGGGGGTGGGAGGGAGGGTGAAAGGTGACATACATATGGTGACAGATAAAAACTAGACTATTGGTAGTGAACACGATGCAGTCTATACAGAAACTGATATATAATAATGTACACCTGAAATTGCACAACATTGTAAGTCAATACGACCTCAATAAAATGAATCAAAGAAAGAAGTTAGCCAAAAGTCAAGTTGTAAAGATTATTTGAAATTTGAATGTATGAATTTTTCTTACCTTATATTTTATTTAGATGTGGAATCTAACAAAGCTAAACCCACAGAAGTAGAGTAGAATGGTGGGTGCCAGGGCTGGGGGGTAGGAGTAATGGAGAGATGTTGGACAAGGGGTACAAACTTTCCATTAGAAGATAAAATAAATTTTGGGGACAGCACGGTCACTATAGTTAACAATACTGTACAATATGGCTGAACGTTGCTAAGAGAGAAGATATGAAATGTTCTCACCACAAAAAACACAAAAAGGTAAATATGTGAATGATGGAGATGTTAACTAACCTTATTGTGGTTCTCATTTCACAATATATACATGTATGAAAATATCACTTTGTAATCCTTAAACTTACACAATGTTCTATATCAATTATATCTCAATAAAGCTCAGGGAGAACCTAACTGAATTAGAGAAAGAAGAACAAACAAAGCCCAAAGTCTGCAGAAGGAGAGAAGTAATAAAAATCAGAGAAGAAATAAATGCTATTGAAACAAAAAAGACAGTAGAAAGGATCAATGAAACAAAGAGCTGGTTCTTTAAGAAGATAAATAAAATTGACAAACCACTAGCAAGACTTACAAAGAAAAAAAGGGAGAAAGCTCAAATAAACAAAATCAGAAATGAGTGAGGAGAAATAACAACAGACTCCGCAGAAATACAATGGATTATAAGAGAATACTACGAAAAACTATATGCCAACAAAATGGATAACCTAGAGGAAATGGATAAATTCTTGGACTCCTACAATCTCCCAAACCTCACTCAAGAAGAAGCAGACAATTTAAACAGAGCAATCACAAGGAAAGAGATTGAAACAGCCATCAGAAGCATCCCAAAGAATAAAACCCCAGGACCAGATGGCTTTCCTGGGGAATTCTATCAAACTTTCAGAGAGGATTTAATACTTATCCTTTTCAAGCTATTCCAAAAAATTAGGGAGGATGGAACACTTCCTAACACATTCTATGAGGCCAACATCACTCTGATACCAAAGCCTGACAAGGACAGCACGAAAAAAGAGAAATACAGGCCAATATTGCTGATGAACATAGATGCAAAAATTCTAAACAAAATTTTGGCAACCAGAATTTAGCAATTCATCAAAAGGATCATACATCATGATCAAGTGGGATTCATACAAGGGACACAGGGATGGTTCAACAACCGCAAACAAATCAACATGATACACCACATCAACAAACTGAGGAATGAAAACCACATGATCATCTCAATAGATGCAGAGAAAGCATTTGACAAGATCCAACAGTCATTTATGATAAAAACTCTGAACAAAATGGGGATAGAAGGGAACTACCTCAACATAATAAAGGCCATATATGACAAACCCACAGCCAACATCATACTCAATGGGCAAAACCTGAGTGCCATCCTCCTGAGAACAGGAACGAGACAAGGATGCCCTCTATCACCACTCTTATTTAACATAGTACTAGAGGTCCTGGCCAGAGAAATTAGGCAAGAAAAAGGAATAAAAGGAATCCAAATAGGGAGGGAAGAAGTGAAACTCTCGCTGTTTGCAGACGACATGATCTTATATATAGAAAACCCCAAAGAATCCATTGGAAGACTTTTAGAAGTAATCAACAACTACAGCAAAGTTGCAGGGTATAAAATAAATTTGCATAAATCAGTAGCATTTCTATACTCTAATAACGAACTAACAGAAAAAGAAGTCAAGAACACAATACCATTCACAATTGCTACAAAAAGAATAAACTACCTCAGGGTGAATTTACCTAAGGAAGTGAAAGACCTATACAATGAAAATTACAAGGCTTTTCTAAAAGAAATAGATGACAACATAAAGAGATGGAAAGACATTCCATGTACATGGATTGGAAGAATAAACACAGTTAAAACGTCCGTTCTACCTAAAGCAACCTACAGATTCAACGCCATCCCAATCAGAATCCCAATGACATTCTTTACAGAAATAGAACAAAGAATCCTAAAATTCATATGGGGCAACAAAAGACCCCGAATTGCTAAAGCAATCCTGAGAAAAAAGAACACAGCTGGAGGCATCACAATCCCTGACTTCAAAACATACTACAAAGCTACAGTAATCAAAACAGCATGGTACTGGTGCAAAAACAGGTGCACAGATCAATGGAACAGAATTGAAAGCCCAGAAATAAAACCACACATCTATGGACAGCTCATCTTCGACAAAGGAGCTGAGGGCCTACAATGGAGAAAAGAAAGTCTTTTCAACAAATGGTGCTGGGAAAACTGGAAAGCCATATGTAAAAGAATGAAAATTGACCATTCTTTCTCACCATTCACCAAAATAAACTCAAAATGGATCAAAGACCTAAAGCTGAGACCTGAAACCATAAGGCTTCTAGAAGAAAATATAGGAAGTACACTCTTTGACATCAGTATTAAAAGGATCTTTTCGGACACCATGTCTTCTCAGACAAGAGAAACAATAGAAGGAATAAACAAATGGGACTTCATCAGATTAAAGAGCTTCTTCAAGGCAAGGGAAAACAGGATTGAAACAAAAAAACAACCCATCAATTGGGAAAAAATATTTGCAAGTCATATATCTGACAAAGGCTTAATATGCATAATATATAAAGAACTCACACAACTCAACAACAAACAATCAAACAACCCAATCAAAAAATGGGCTGGAGACATGAACAGACATTACTCCAAAGAAGATATACGGATGGCCAATAGGCACATGAAAAGATGTTCATCATCGCTGATCATCAGGGAAATGCAAATCAAAACTACACTAAGATATCACCTTACACCCATTAGAATGACAAAAATAACTAAAACAAATAGTAACAAATGTTGGAGAGGTTGTGGAGAAAAAGGAACCCTCATACACTGCTGCTGGGAATGCAAACTGGTGCAGCCACTATGGAAAACAGTATGGAGATTCCTCAAAAAATTAAAAATAGAACTACCATATGATCCAGCTATTCCACTACTGGGTATCTATCCAGAGAGCTTGAAGTCAGCAATTCCAAAAGTCCTCTGCACCCCAATGTTTATTGCAGCATTATTTACAATCGCCAAGATGTAGAAGCAACCTAAGTGCCCATCAACAGATGATTGGATAAAGAAGATGTGGTATATATATACAATGGAATACTACTCAGCCGTAAAAAAAAAAAAAAAAGAACAAAATCATCCCATTTGCAACAACATGGATGGACCTTGAGGGAATTATGTTAAGTGAAATAAGCCAGATAGAGAAGGACAATCTCTGTATGACTCCACTCATATGAGGACTTTAAACCTGTGGACAAAGAGAACAGATTAGTGGCTACCAGGGGAAAGGGGGGGTGAGGGGTGGGCACAAAGGGTGAAGGGGTGCACCTACAACACGACTGACAGACAACAATATACAACTGAAATTTCACAAGATTGTAACTTATTAACTCAATAAAAATTATAAATAAATAAATAAAATAAAGCTCAGGGAGAAAATTTCAAGATGGAAAAAAAAGAAGTTGTTTTTCCCTGAGCAGCCTGACTTATGGCCCACCAAACAGCATTGTACACCTGCTTCAAACATTTTATAAAAGCAAAGAATGCAGTGTTTAAAAATAGGGATGAATGTCTCCCTTTCTCTGACACCAACGCCAGAATTTCTTTGAAGATGAGTCTTTCTTCCCAGAGAACCAAAGTCCAGTTTTCCTGTGTATGTGCTAAACTGCAGCAAAACATCTTCTTGTGACTTTGGGGGAAAAAATTGTATTTCTGTCATGCTTGATGTACGTTCTCTGTTCTGAAACATTATATACCAGGTTGTAAACCACACTTCCCCAGTGTTCTTTTGTTACTGAACACAAATACAGGTTTGTTTACTTGGTGCACAGGAAGGCCAATAACCAAAATGTCAGGCTTGTGGCAAGGAAGAAGGTTTATTATTGAGAGGCAGCCTGACAAGGCGATGGGAGGTAAAACTCAAATCCACCTCCTTGAAGGAAAAAAGGTAGCAGTTTTTATTTGGGTTTTAGGTAGGGGAGAGGGAGCATGTGCTGGCGTTTTAGGTAGGGGAGGGAGAGCATGTGGTTTTGCTGCTGGCATCTCCAGCCTGTGTTTGGTCTTTAAGATTGAATCTCTTTTTTCCTTGACCATCTGGGCTTTTCTGGTTAGTTTTCATCCTTGGCCTGCGTTTGGGCTTGTGAGGCTAAACTTTTTTCTTGATCTCTGGACCTTGACTTCCTGGAAAAGACAGCTCACTCATATACTAAGGAGGGACAGAAAGACCTGGTTAGTTTTAAACAACAGTTGATTGTGCTGAGTGTGCACAGCAGCAGTTAGCAAAGCCCATCTCAAATTTTTGCTCTAGGGAAGATTTTAACTCTGTCGTTCATGGTTTCACTTTCTTCCCTGGAGAAGATAACAAACACTTCTGGGCTAGTCCTCGGCATGGCTCAATAGATATCCACAAATATCACTGTGTCTTTTTTATCTATAGATTGGTTATTGATTATTTGCATTGACATTTCTTGTAGTAATCAGCAGGATTTTAGAGAAACTCACCTCAGACCACCTGGAATTTTCTTTGAACCAGTGCTTGGTATCAGCACAGGCCCAATGAGCCCTTCAAAAGCTTTACTGGATTCTTCAGGTGCCTCAATGAGTTCTCCTGAAACCCTCCCCTCCTTGCTTAAGTTGATGGTCCTGATATTTATTTGAGCTGTTTCAGGTCTTAAGACCTAGTGTCTTAAGGGAATACTGGTGCATTTCCTAGGTAAGAGGAACCTAGAGGGAAATTTCCTAGACAAGTGTGCCTAGGGAGAACTTTAGAGTGAACTGAGTTGGCTGTCCTTTTAATCTGGCTTTAATCTGGCTTTTAATTTTAAAAGGAATTGTGCTTATAAAGGCTGAGCAAACTGCTTGATAGAAAATGAGAGACTGAACTCATTCAGCTCTGTAGAGAAGGGACACCAGCTCCTTCCAGCCATAAGGCACACTCAGGTGACTGAGAACCTAATGGAAGTGTCTGAGGTTGATCCTCGTGATGTACGGCAATCCCATAGGGAATTCTATTATGGCCATTCACTTTAAATAATTAAAGGCTCCTCTGGGGACGTGCACATAAGGACTGACCATCCAGCATTCTGAGCCCCCACAGTAGTTTTGGACAGCCAGTGGGAGAAACTGAGACACGTAAGAGAGTCTCCATGGCCTTTTAGGAAGTGGCACTCACAAGAAGCATGCTTGCGACCCACTACACTGTCCTTAGAAATTGTTCAGACTTTATAGTACAATCAAACTAAAAGAAAATGGGAAATCATGCTTCTAAAGCCAGCCAGCTCCCAGACAGACAGCCACCCACTGGAATTCTGGCTGGCTTCATGTATAGTATGTATGGAGCCAATACTTGCAAGCATTTAACAAAATGGGAAAGTTTAACTAAAGATAACTTGAGTCTTAAGTGGTCAAAATAGGAAACATTTGACCTATCAAAATTAGTTTATTTGCATGCACGATTAGAAAAAGCCAGCTATAAAATTAAACAAATAGAATGAGAGGCATATTATAATTGATATTTAGAAGCTTCAAAGCTTGGTAATGACAAAATGACGTCTTTACAGGAAACTAACTGAAAATTGGTAGACTGTGACTAAATTAGAGAAAGAGAAAAATTCAGAGGCTGTCTCACCTCCACCGACTCCACCACTACTTTTGGCACCTCAGATCTCATAACCTCCTCCCCTACCTTTTTCTTCTCCTTTGGCACCTCCTTCAGTAACTTTATATCCTCTCCTTTCTGAACTTCTGTGTCCTAATTTGTCTACTTTACCTCCTCCTCCTCCTCTACTCCTAGAGGAAACAATAAGTAAATCCCAGGGAACTGAAATACTGAAAAGTAAATCTCAGGAAAAAAATACTGGAAGTCCTAAGGTCATTGTGGCTCCCTTTAAATAGAAACCTAGTGGCAGAGGTGACTCTTCATTTGTGTATACCCCCTGGACTAGAATTGAACTTAGCAATTTAAGGATTTTCAAGACCCTTTATAAGATCCTTTAGGGTTTGCTCAGGACTTTGGCCTAACTGTTAAAACATATGATCCAGGATACGCAGATTTATATCTGCTTGTGCATTTGCTGGTATCTGAAAGTGAAGCTAAGGATTAGCTAAAGGAGATGAATTGGAAAGCACCAATGGAAGATTTTCATAAACATGAGTTTCCTGGCCTTCAGAAGTGCAGGGAAACTGCTCTTAACTTGTTCCAAAGCATTCCCAGGATTTTTCCTAAGAAAATAGATCGGACCAAGGTCCAGCAATGTAAACAGAGACTTGGAGAAACTATCTTTTATTATTTTGAAAGATTTGGAAATACCTTCAAACAATACTCTGAGAGGGCTCCTGAGATGGTGGGCATCATCAAATGATCCAATTTTAAATTCGATCTTTTTGGAAGGATTAGATGAGGAATTAGCAAGGCTAATCAAAAGACATGAATTGAATTGAGCTGCACTACATACTAGTGAACTTGTCACTATTGCAGATAAGATCTCTCAAACTTTACAAAAGAAAGAAAAAGAAAAGAGATAGCCACTAAGGTTATGAATGTGCCACTCCAACAGTTTAATGGGCCAATTAAGACATCTTTTTCAAACCCTGACCACTCCTGTTTCAATTGCAAAAAGCCTGGTCATTTCAAACATGATTGCTGCAAGCTTAAATGGGATTTAGGACATGGTAAAGTTAAAAAGAAATAGGGATGCTCCAAGGATTATGAAAGGGTATTTCCCCTCCTCCTCACTAACACATTAGGGGAAATTGAAATAACAATTGGAGAGGAAACTTATCCTTTTCTTGTTCCTTGCCCTCTCCCTTGCAGTAAACAATTAATTCAAATGGTAGGGGTTTCTAATTTACCAATGCAAGTCTTTAAATCATTGCTGATGAATGTTGCAAATTACATATGAGCAAGCACAGCTTCATTAAACATTGGAGAGTTCACACTGGAGAAAGACCAAACTAGTGCAGTGAATGTGGGAAATTATTTGGTCAATCCTCCACATTCATTGAGCACCTGAAAGTTCATTTTGGATAAAGGCCTTACAAATGCACCAAATGTGGGAAATTCTTTTCTAAAACATTTCGTATACTTCAACATCACAGAGTTCACACTGGGGTAAGGCTTTCTAAGTGTATTGAATGTGGGAAATCGTTTACCTTCAACTCCAATCTAACATATCACATTGTTCAAATGAGTGAAGGCCTTAACCACAGTTACTGCTGTGTTATGAACTGAATTATTCCCCCCACCTCATTTTTGTGGAAGCCCTACACCCCATTTGTCTGTATAAAGGAGGTAGTTAATGTTAAATATAGGCTGATCTAACAGGACTGCTGGTTTTATAAGAATAGGTAGAGACAGCAGAAGGCTCTCTCTACTCATGCACACACACAGTGTGAAAAACATAGAAATGAAAAATTAAAGCCATCAGTAAAATAGTATTTAGTAAGAGTTCATTGTGAACAAAGAAACAGTTCGGGAACTTGGAGTCTTCAAATCCAAAACTGATATAAAGCTGAGAGGCATGATGTTATAGGATGGCTTGTAAAGTGAAAAGGAGGACATTGTGTAACATTTACGACTGGTTATTACAATGAGGGTTTCCAAATGGCCTGGGATTGGTTAACAGTGATTATCTTACACCATTTTACAAAAATGACAAATTTCTTTTATGATTGTCAGAGGCATTTATAAGAAATAAGTTAAGTTTTGATTATGTTCATGAAATAAGCTAGATTTAGTTTTGCTTACATGGTTTAAATGATTTTGTCAGCTTGGGGAATTTTCTAGCTTGGTCTCTACTTTGTTTATTTTAACAACAAGCAAAGCCGTCTACAAGCCAAGAAGAAAGTTCTCACTAGAAACCATTAATCCTGATGGCACCTTGATCTTAAACTTCTAGACTCCAGAACTTTGAGAAAATGAGTTTCTGTTCTTTAAGCCATTCAGTCTATGGTACTTTGTAATGATACCCTGAGCCAACTAATGCACATTATGGTAGCAGGAGTTTGGTGCTGCTGTAACAAATGCCTAAAAATGTGGAAGTGGCTTTGGAACTGCGTAATTGATAGAGCCCAGAAAAGTTTTGAGGTTCATGCTATATAAAGAAGAGATTGCCTTCAAGGGACTGTTGGTAGAAATATTAACATTAATGGTGATTCTGCTGAGGTATCAGATGGAAACAGAAGAAATGTGACTAGAAACAGGAGCAAAGCCAATCCTAGTTATAAAGTGATAAAGAACACGGCCAAATTGTGTTAGAGAGTTTGGGCAAGTACAATTGGTTTGTGATACACGTGCATAGTTAGCAGAGGATACTTCTAAGTTCAGTGTGGAAAGTGCAGCTTGGGTTTTCTTTACCGCTTATTGCAAAATGAAAGAGGTAGGAGATGAACCGAAGAAAGACTTTTTAATCATAGAGGAACCAGAACTTGAAGATTTGGAAAGTTTCCCACCATCCATATTGCAAAAAAATAAGAAGGCATGTTCTAGACGGAACACCAAGCTGTGGCTGGAAAATTATTTGATAAAGAGATTATGGATGTGAATCACAACTTTAATCAACCATCTCAGGAGGACCCAGGAATAGAGATGGCATTTTACCAGCAGAAACACTGCCAGCTGAGACTAGAAGGGACAGAAAAAAACAGGACAGGAAGAAGAAAGGCTGTCAGACTTGCGAGATTCCACAGAAAGTGACAGTAGAGCTATCTGACTCCAAACATGCGGTATCCTTCCAGAAAAGGGAAGAATGACCCAAAAGGCAATTAAGAGATCATCAGGGCTGCCACTTCCAACACAGACCAGGGGACAGGGGCTGTTTCCTCCTCTTGGGTTTCAATGAGCCAGGAAACCACTGTATAGACCTCAGGGGCAAAACTGCCCTGCAGAGCTGAGGGAGTGGGGTTGCCCTTGAAAAACTGAGGTGTTGTGGCCACCATGTGGGTCTGCGGGTGTGTTGCTTCGACTTCAGTGGCCCCAGAGGGCAGAGCATCCAGACAAAGAGAATTAATCTGCAGCCCAAGATTTAATGGGATTTGTCTTGCTAGATTTTGAAAGTGCTTGGGACCTGTCACTCCTTTTCTTTTTTTTTTCTGATTTCGCCCTTTTGGACTACGGATGTCTAGCCTATGCCTGTCCCACCATTGTATTTCAGAAGCACATAATTTGTCTGTTTTCACAGGGTTACATCTGGAGAGGATTTTTGCCTCAGGATTAACCTGACCTTGAATCTTACCCATATCTGATTTATATGTTTAGGTGAGACTTTGGACTTGGAATGGATGTTGGAATGGTCTATGATTCTTGATGCCGTTGTGATTGGGTGAATGTGTTTTGCATGCAAGAATATATGACTTCAGGGCAACCAGAGAGCAGAATGTAATGGACATGAAGTTTATCATCAATGTCCATTGATTTAATTAATCATGCCTAGGTAATGAAGCCTTCATAAAAAATTAGAAGGATAGAGTTTGGAAAGTATCCATGTTAGTGAACATGTGGAGTTACTGAGAGACTGGCACACTCAGAGAGAGCATGGAAGGTCCACACCTCTGCCCACATTCCTTGACCTGTGCATCCCTTCCATCTGGCGGTTCCCAAGTTGTATCCCTTTATAAGAAACAAGTAATCTAGTAAGCAAACTTTTCCTCAGTTCAGGGAGTCATTCTAGCAAATTGTGATACCTGAGGAGGGGTCATCAGCACCTCCAATTTTTAGCCCCTTGGTCAGAAGCATGGTTGATAACCTGGACTTATGACTGACATCTGAAATGGGGACCGTCTTGTGGGACTGAGCCCTTAACCTGTGGGGTCTGTGCCAACTCCTGGTAGGTAATAGTCAGAATTCAGTTGAATTGTAGGACACTCAGCTGGCATCAATGGCGAGCTGGAGAATTGCTTGGTGTGGGAAGAAAATCACACATCTGGGGTCAGAAGTGAAGTACTGAGTGTTGGTGTGAGTACAGAGAAGGAAAAACAGTTTATTTTCCTTTTGAGGCAGTCTGTATTAGTCTTCCTTGCCTGCCACAACAAAATACCACAGATTGGGTGGCTTAAACAACAGAAATTTATTTTGTTACAGTTCTGGAAGTTGGAAGTCCAAGGTCAAGGTGCCAGCAAGGTTAATTTCTTCCAAAGCCTCTCTCCTTGGCTTGCAGATGGCCAACTTCTTGCTGTGTCCTCACATGGCCTTTTCTCTGTGTGCGTGTATCTCCCTGGTATCTTCCTTTTCTTATAGAAACAGCAGTAATATTGTAATAAGGCCACACCCTTATGAATTCATTTCACCATAATTATGTCTTTAGGCCCTGTCTCCAATTATAGTCACACTGGGGGTTAAGGCTTTCACATGTGAATTTGCGTGGGACACAATTTAGTCCATAACAATTGTTTTTGAGTACTGGAAAATATTTCCTGAATGTTTTGTGCTATTCATAATGTAACAGTCATAGACACTATACACTTTTTAGTATAATCTGCTTACTTAACACAGTGTTCATCACTTTCTAAAGTCTTGACATTCAGTAAAACAAGCCAGCCTGGTTTGTAGTGATTGTCAGTCTCCCTGGTGTACATACTCCCTCCATGGCCAATTTCAAGCTTCCAAGGTGACGTCAGTGAAAGTGGAGTTGGGAAGAGATGCAGTAGCACAACACTGCATTCTGTTCCCACATACGGATTCAGCAGTCATAAATAACCTCAAGAACATACGCAATAGTAAAGCATGGTGAAATAATTAAGCAGTGACAAATGCTGAGATCGCCTTTGCTTTTTTAACAGCTTTATTGAAGTAAAATCAATTTTAATTGTTCATGGTAGTTATATTCTCTGAAGCCACTCTTATTCACAGTAGTTATGTTCTCTACATACAAGTTGGACTTCCTGAGAGCCTCTGGTTACAACATTTTCATCAACTCGTCAATTCTTAACACTGTTTCATGCTTTTTTCTGTTTAAAGGCACCTTATTTGTTATGTATTGTTGACTTATTAACAGTGAACTCATGGCTAACAGCACTGTAACTCATGTCTGAACAAAGCTTATCTAACATGCATGTGTTCTCTCTAAGGCACATCGAAGCCTTGCACTTAGGAATACTAGAGGCCATTTTAAACAGTGGAATCACCAAGAAAAAGCACACATGGGGCAAGAAATAGACCATAAAAGGACACTTGTTTGTAGTATTAGAGCTGAAAGGAGAAAGCAGAGCACCGTCTTGTAGATCTTGTAGTTTCCTTGTAGGGAACATGCACGTGCGTGACTCAAATTTTTCACAGCTCTACGCAAGTTCAAGAATGAATGTAAAATTGTTTTTTTTGTTTTTTGTTTTTGTTTTTTAAGATTTTATTTTTTTCCTTTTCCTCCCCAAAGGCCCCTGGTGCATAGTTGTATATTCTTCGTTGTGGGTCCTTCTAGTTGTGGCATGTGGGACGCTGCCTCAGCGTGGTTTAGATGAGCAGTGCCATGTCCTCGCCCAGGATTCGAACCAACGAAACACTGGGCCCCCTGCAGCGGAGCTTGTGAACTTAAACCACTCGGCCATGGGGCCAGCCCCTAAAATTGTTGTTAGTATAGATTTTGGGGTTACAAAAAAATTTTAGCAAGTAGGTGCATTCTAAAAAGTAGGAATTTCGAAACATAGAGTTCACAAAAAACGGATTATCCACAGAATAGTTGTTTTATGATAAATTGTATGTATTCAAAGTTTATAATTTCTCTTTTGATACATGCTCAAGCCTCTAGGACCAAAAGTTCCCTCCTGCCCTTTTCATCCACTCCTCTTCACATATAAAGTATTGATACCAGGACACATTCTACCTTCTGTCCTGGATATTTTCAAGTAGAGACACACATGGAAAGGACTGTGTTATGAAGTCCCATGAACCCTTTCCCAATTTTCCATCATTATTTATTATGTGATGGTAATTCTTTCTTCATCAACTCTTAAGCACAGTACTGGGCTATTTGCTAACAATCCTGACACCTGGTCTTTTAACACATAATCTCTTCAGAGGCATTTCGAAAGTCTAAGGGCTCTTTCATAACTCTAACAATGTAGTCAAATAAAAATACATAAAGTACAATAAAATATGTTATTAGTGCCCAATTTTCTCCATTGTCTCAAAAACATGTTTGTGGTTTAAAGCAGCTTTGTTGCAACCAGGTTCCAAAATATATACCTATGCCTTATTTCTCATAAGTCTCCTTTTACCTATAGGTCTCACTTTTTTCTTTATTTTTATTTATTTAATTATTTTATTGGTATAATATTTGCTTATAACATGGTGTAAATTTAAGGTGTACATTATTATATTTCGATTTCTGTATAGACTGCATTGTGTTCACCACCAATTGTCTAGTTTTTATCCGACACTTACATATGTGCCTCTTTACATCTTTCACCATCCCCCTAGCACTTTCCCCTCTGGTAAGCACTAATCTGTCCTTTTACTCATGTGTTTATCTTTGACATATGAGTGATATCATACGGTGTTTATCTTTCTCCGTCTGGCTTATTTTGCTTGGCATAATACCCTCAAGGTCGATCCATGTTGTTGCAAATGGTATAATTTTGTCTTCTTTATGGCTGAGTAGTATTCCATTGTGTGTGTGTGTGTGTATATATATATATATACACACATCTTCTTTATCCATTCATCCATTGATGGGCACTTGGGTTGCTTCCATGTCTTGGCTATTGTGAATAACACTACAATGAATACAGGAATGCATAAATCTCTTTGAATTGTTGATTTCATGTTCTTTGGATAAATACCCAGTAGTGTGATAGCTAGATCATATGCTATTTCTATTTTTAATCTTTTGAGAAATCTCCATATGTTTTCCATAGTGGCTGGACCAGTTTGCATTCTCACCAGCAGTGTATGAGGGTTCTCTCTTCTCCACATCCTCTCCAACATTTGTTATTTTTTGTCTTGTTAATTATAGCCATTCTGATGGATGTAAGGTGATATCTCATTGTAGTTTTGATTTGCATTTCCCTAATAATTAGAGATGTTGAATATCTTTTCATGTGCCTGTTGGCCATCCCTATGTCATCTTTGGAAAAACATCTGTTCAGATCCTCTGCCCATATTTTGATTGGGTTGTTCGTCTTTTGTTGTTGAGTTGTGTGAGTTCTTTATATATTTTGGAAATTAATCTGTCAGATATATGATTTTCAAATATTTTCTCCCAGCTGGTGAGCTGTCTTTTCATTTTGTTCACGGTTTCCTTTGCCTTGCAGAAACTTTTTAGTCAGATGTAATCCCATTTATTTTTCCTTTTGTTTCCCTTGCCTGAGGAGACATGGCATTCGAAAAGATACTGCTAAGATTGATGTCAAAGAGTGTACTGCTTATGTTTTCTTCTAGGAGTTTTATGGTTTCAGGTCTTACATTCAAGTCTTTAATCCATTTTGCATTAATTTTTGTGTTTGGCATAAGATAATGGTCTACTTTCATTCTTTTGCATGTGGTTGTTCAGCTTTCCCAACACCATTTATTGAAGAGAATTTCCTTTCTCCGTTGTATATTCTTGGCTACTTTTTCAAAGATTATCTGTCAATAATGGCCAATAGGCATATGAAAAGATGCTCATCATCACTGATCATCAGGGAAATGCAAATCAAAACTACACTAAGGGGCTGTCTCCGTGGCTGAGTGGTTAAGTTTAGCGCACTCCGCTTTCATCAGTTCAGATCCTGGGTGCAGACATGGCACCACTCATCAAGCCATGCTGAGGCGGCATCCCACATGCCACAACTAGAAGGACCCACAACTAAAAACACACAACTATGTACTGGGGGACTTTGGGAAGAAAAAGGAAAAATAAAATCCTAAAAAAAAAAACTACACTAAGATATCACCTTACGCCTGTTAGAATGACAAAAATAACCAAAACAAAAAGTAACAAATATTGGAGAGGTGGTGGAGAAAAAGGAACCCTTTTACACTGCTGGAAGGAATGCAAACTGGTGTAGCCACTATGGAAAACAGTATAGAGATTTCTCAAAAAATTAAAAATAGAAATACTATACGATCCAGCCATCCCACTACTGGGTGTCTATCCAAAGAACTTGAAATCAGCAATTCCAAAAGTCCCATGCACCCCTATATTCATTGTAGCATTATTTACAATAGCCAAGATGTGGAAGCAACCTAAGTGCCCATCAATGGATGATTGGATAAAGAAGATGTGGCATATATATACTATGGAATACTACTCAGCCATAAAAAAGGATAAAATCATCCCATTGACAACAATATGGATGGACCTTGAGGGTATTATGTTAAGTGAAATAAGCCAGATAGAGAAAGACAATCTCTGTATGACTCCACTCATATGTGGAAGTTAAACATGTAGACCAAGAGAACAGATTAGTGGTTACCAGGGGAAAGGGGGGGAGGGTGAGGGGGTGGGCACAAAGGGTGAAGTGGTCCACCTACCACACGAGTGACAAACAATAATGTACAACTGAAATTTCACAAGGTTGTAAACTATCATAATGTCAATAAAAAGTTTTAAAAAAAAGATTATCTGTCCATAGATGAGTGATTTTATTTCTGGACTTTCAATTCTGTTCTATTGATCTGTGTGTCTGCTTGTCTGCTATCACCATGCTCTTTTGATTACTATAGCTTTGTAGTATGTTTTGAAGCCGGGGGAGTTTGACAGCTCCAGCTTTGTTCTTTTTTCTCAGGATTGCTTTGGCGATTTGGGGTCTTTTGTTGTTCCATATAAATTTTAGGGTTCTTTGTTCTATATCTACGAAGAATATCATTGAGATTCTGATTGGGATTGCATTGAATCTGTAGATTGCTTTTGGTAATATAGACATTTAACTATATTCATTGTTCCAATCCATGAGCATGGAATATCTTTCCATATCTTTATGTCTTCTTCAATTTCTTTCAATCACGTCTTATACTTTTCAGTGTATAGGGCTTTCACTTCCTTGGTTAAATTTATTCCTAGATATTTTTTTCTTTTTGTTGCGATTGTAAATAGGGTTGTATTCTTGACCTCTCTTTCTGGTAGTTCATTTTTAGTGTATAAAAATACAACAGATTTTTTTATGTTGATTTTGTACCCTGTGACTTTGCTATGGTTGTTGATTATTTCTAGTAGTTTTCTGGTGGATTCTTTGGGGTTTTCTATATATAGAATCATGTCATTTGCAAACAGAGCAAGTTTTACTTCTTCCTTTTCAATCTGGATACTTTTTATTTCTTTCGCTTGCCTAATTGTTCTTGCTAAAACTTCCAGCACAATGTTGAGTAAGAGTGGTGAGAGTGGGCATCCTTGTTTTATTCCTGTTCTCAGAGGGATGGCTTTCAGTTTTTTCTTGTTGAGTATGATGTTGGCTGTGGGTTTGTTGTATATAGCCTTTATTATGTTGAGGTACTTTCCTTCTATACCTATTTTATTGAGAGTTTTTACCATAAATGGATGTTGGATCTTGTCAAATGATTTATCTGCATCTATTGAGATGATCATGTGATTTTTATTCTTCATTTTGTTAATGTGGTGTATCACATTGACAGATTTGTGGATGTTGAACCATCCCTGCATTCTTGGAATAAATCCCAGTTGATTGTAGCATATGACCCTTTTAATGTATTGCTGAATTTGATTTGCTAATATTTTATTGAGGATTTTTGCATCTATATTCATCAGAGATATTGTCCTGAAATTTTCCTTTTTTGTGTTGTCCTTGTCTGGTTTTGGTATCAGGGTAATTGGTGGCCTCATAACCGAGTTAGGAAGCATTCTGCCTTCTTCAAATTTTTGAAATAGTTGAGAAGGATAGGTAGTAAGTCTTTGAATGTTTGGTAGAATTCTCCAGAGAAGCCATCTGGTCCTGGACTTTTGTTTTGTGGGATGTTTTTGGTTACTGTTTCAATTTCTTTACTTATGATTGGTCTATTCAGATTCTCTATTTCTTCTTGATTCAGTTTTGGGAGGTTGTATGAGTCTAAGAATTTATCCATTTCTTCTACATTATCCAATTTGTTGGCATATAGTTTTTCATAGTCTTCTCTTATAATGCCTTGTATTTCTGTCATATCCACTGTAATTTCTCATCTTTCATTTCTAATTTTATTTATCTGAGCCTTCTCTCTTTTTTTTCCTAGTGAGTCTGGCTAAGGGTTTGTCAATTTTGTTTACCTTCTCAAAGGACAATCTCTTAGTTTCATTGATCATTTCTATTGTTTTTTTTTTTTCTCAGTCTCTATTTCATTTACTTCTGCTTTAATTTTTATTATTTCCCCCCTTCTGTGGACTTTGGCTTTATTTGTTATTTTTCTTCTAGTTCTTTTAGGTGTTGTTTAAGATGATTTACTTGAGATTTTTCTTGTTTGCTGAGTTAGGCCCATATTGCTATAAATTTGCCTCTCAGGACCACTTTTGCTGCATCCCATAAGAGTTGGTATGTTGTGTTTTCATTTTCATTTGTCTCCAGGTATTTTTTTAATTTCTCCCCTGATTTCATCATTGATCGAATGGTTGTGCAGTAGCATACTGTGTAGTCTCCACCTATCTGTGACATTCCCAGCGTTTTTCTTCTGGTTGATTTCTAGTTTTATAGTGTTGTGGTTGGATAAGGTGCTTTATATGATTTCAATCTTCTTAAATTGATTGAGACTTGCCTTGTTTCCCAACATATGGTCTAATTTTGAGAATGTTCCATGTGTACTTGAGAAGAATATGTATTCTAATGTTTTGGGATGAAAAGTTCTGTATGTATCTACTAAGTGCTTCTGGTCTAGTATTTCATTTAAGATCACTGTTTTCTTGCTGACTTTCTGTCTGCATGATCTATCCATTGATGTATGTGGAGTGTTGAGGTCCCCTACTATTATTGTGTTTCTGTCAATTTCTCCCTTTACGTCTTTTAATTGTTTTATATACTTTGGAGCTCCTGTGTTAGGTGCATATATATTCATAAGTGTTACAGCCTCTTGGTGGAATGTCCTTTTTGTCATTATATACTGCCCTTCTTTGTCTTTCATTGTCTTTTTTATCTTGAAGTCTGCTTTGTCTGATATAAGTATTGTTACACCTGCTTTCTTTTGCTTGCCATTTGCTTAGAGTATCATCTTCCATCCCTTCACTCTGAGCCTATGTTTGTCTTTACAGCTGAGACTTGTTTCGTGGAGGCAGCATATTGTTATGTCGTTTTTTAATCCATCCAGCTACTCTGTCTTTTGATTGGTGAATTCAGTCCATTTACATTTACAGTTATTATTGATATATAAGAGCTTAATGCTGCCATTTTACCTCGTTTTCTTGTTGTTCTATATTTTCATTGTTTCTTTTTCCTTGTATTTCTTGGTGCCATTTCAGTTTGGTGGTTTTCTGTGATGGTTTTCTCAGTTTTCTCTGTATTTATGATTTGTGACTTTGACTTTGCTCTAATTTTTTTGTTTAGTGGTTACCATGAGGCTTGCATAAAAGATCTCACAGACGAACTGGTCCATTTTCTGATAGCCACCTATCTCCATTAGCCTAAGTAGGTTCCATCCCTTTCCTCTTCCCCTTCTGTGTTATTGTTATCATAAATTATTCTTTTTTGTGTTGAGTTTGTGACTAAGTTGAAGTGTTTACAGTTATTTTTGATGCTCTCTTTCCCTTTATCTTTTATGTTATAATTGTTTACTAACCTATTCCGATAGCTGCAATTTTCTGATTTTGTCTTGTCTATTTATCACCTTCTCAAAGCTTTGTAAACCTTTGCCTTTTTGTTTCAGGTAGGAGGGTTCACTTCATCATTTCTTGTAAGGCAGGTCTGGTGGCAATGAACACCCTCAGGTTTATTTGTTTGGGAAAGCTTTTATTTCTCCTCTATATTTGAAGGATAATTTCACTGGATAGAGTATTCTTGGCTGATAGTTTTTGTCTTTCAGTATTTTGAATAGATCATCCCATTCTCTCCAGCCTGTAAGGTTTCTGCTGAGAAATCTGTTGAAAGCCTGATAGTGTTTCCTTTGTAGGTTAATTTCTTCTGCCTTGCTGCCCTTAATATTATTCTTTGTCATTGACTTTCACAGTTTTAATAGTATATGCCTTGGAGAAGGTCTTTTTGCATTGATGTAATTAGGAGTCCTATTGGCTTTATGTACTTGTAATTCCAGTCCTTCTCCAGGTTTGGGAAGTTCTCAGCTATTATTTCTTTGAACGGACTCCCTGTTCCTTTCTTGCTCCCTTCTCCCTCTAGGATGCCTATAATCCTTATGCTACTTTACCTAATTGAGTCAGATATTTCTCATAGAATTTCTTCATTTTTTAAAAATCTTACTTCTCTCTTCCTATCCCTGAAGGATTTCTAGATAACTATATTCCACGTCACTAATTATCTCCTCCATATGTTCTCTATTTATTATGCTTTCTACATTATTTTTTATCTCATTGTGTTCTTCATAACCAGAATTTCAGCATTTTTTTTTAAGGGCTTCAATCTCTTGGTGAAGTATTCCTTTCTGTTAATTAATTTTATTACTGAGCTTATTGAACTTTCTGTGTTTCCCTGTAACTCCTTCAGTTTCTTTATGATAGCAATTTTGAATTCTCTGTAATTTAGCTTGTAATCTTCTGTGACTCATGTTGGTTTCTCGAGAGTTGTCATTTTCCTTCTGTTCTGCAGTGTTACTCTAGTTCTTCATGGTTTTGAGGAATTTATTCTCTGCCTGCACAATTATGGTAGTAATCACCTACTCTTATTTGGGTGAAGCTTTGGTTACTTTGTTTCTGGCCACCTGGGTCTCATGCTCCTACACTGGGTCTCCATGGGCTCAGATGTTTCTGTCTTGTGCACCATGTGCACTGCTATTCCTGGGTTGTCTCAGGGTGCTGGTTGCACCAATTTCAAGGGTGCTGGGTTCACAGATGTCACTGTAATTGATGGGCACATGGGGGCCCAGGGACTTGTATACCACCCCTGCTATTGATGTAGCTGGTGCTGGGGTTGCCACCCCTTGGGGCTGGGTCACAGTTTCTACTGTGGTTTCTGTTGTTTCTGGTCCCAGATTCCATCTGCCACCATGGGGGTGACAGTGGCTGTTTTCTGTTTCTGCCCCATCTACTCATAGTGGTTCCAGTCTGGCCACTCTGCATTCATGGGAGCTGGCCACAGTTGCTTGGCAGGTCATGCTCACATGGCCAGTGCTGCTATACTCAGTGGGGAGTGTTGGCACAGTCGGGGCCACTGCAGTAGATGGGTGCATGCATGGGCCGGGCTACCACTTTGAAAGCATTTGTGTGTGCATGGGCTGCCCCTGCATCCACTCACAGTTGTGCTGGCCACTGGGTAATAATCAGCAACCTGGATCCCTGCCACCAGGGCAGGAGAGGGGTCTGCTCCCTCAGTTCTGCTGCTTCCTGGAGGACCAGTCCACCCACTTCAGATGTATATCTGCATGGATCTCTCAGGTGTCCTGTTGTGTAGGGAATCCTCTGTTGGTTAATGGATGTCTGTTTAGTTGTAACTTAGAGGGAAGAGTCAAAGGGAACAACTCACTGCCACGATACTGACATCACTGTTACTTTTCTTTTTCTAATTCTTTTTAAAAATGTCTTCAAGTTTCTCAGTCGTTTGTCCACTAGTACTCATCAGAACAAATTTCTATGTTTTACATTATTTCTGAGCTGTTTAAGGTACTCACAGTTCCCCCAAATATCCTGTAAACTAGATAGTAATGAGATGGGAGATTGACTCATCTCATTGGAGTGTGGACTGTGGTCCCAGATGAGTGTGTGATGGTGACACACCTAGAAACACATACAGTGTGATTGTGTTTTCCTGGCATATCATGGCATAGTGGGAAACACAGATATTTCAGAATCTGTAGGTCCAAGGTGTGTAACAATAGTCCTGGTTAAACTGCAGCACAGCCTAAAGACACACACAAATCTCTGTGACTGTGTGTAGTACTGACAAACCTCAGTCCAATTTGCAGGTGCTCTCTATCCTGAGGATGCTTTGTGATAGGTGTAGGACGCTGACACTCTCAACACAGCCTGGACCCACATACACATGTACCACACTGATCACAGGACACACGTGTGACAGACACAAGACACACAATCTGCACATGCAAAACACCAGAGACCTGTGGGATAGGATGTAGATGCTGACACATCACAGCAGGAGTGGCCACAGGAACACATACATACTGCACAGAGACTGATTCTTTTTTTCCTTTTTCTCCCCAAAGCCCCCCAGTACATAGTTGTATATTCTTCATTGTGGGTCCTTCTAGTTGTGGCACGTGGGATGCTGCCTCAGCATGGTTTGATGAGCAGTGCCATGTCCATGCCCAGGATTCAAACCAATGAAACACTGGGCCGCTTGCAGCGGAGCGCGCGAACGTAACCACTCGGCCACAGGGCCAGCCCTGCACAGAGACTTATAAGACAGGCACATGATAGGAACACCCCAAAGCAGATGTGTGGGACACACACACATAAACATGCACATACAATCGCACCGTATCTGTGGATTAAATGTCACAAGGCACAGCCTGACATAGGGAACAACCCTCTCCTTCAACCCTACAGGTTTGATGATGCCCTGATGGGAGTGAGAACAGGGAGCCAGGTGCACACCTTGGCCCAACCTGGAGACTCACATATTTGATGCATGAATGTTGGTGCATGAGGACACTTGGTGGGAGGTAATCAGTCCAATCCCAGGAGGCAGATACCTTTACTCAGAACACCTTGAAACAGTGGTCTCAGTGGGCAGGAGTATGGGGTGGGATGGGGTGGGCTGTACAAGAGCAATCAGATCACTTCCAGTTAGCTTCAGGAATGGGCGGACTCTGGCCCTCTCTGTCCCTCACCCCCCTTTCAGCCCCTCTGTCCCTCAGGCCACCTCCTGTCCCTAAGTTCCCCACTGCCCCCAGCACTCTCTAGCTTCCAGCCCCTTCTGTTTCCCAGGGGCAAGGAGAGAACCACGGGGCTTCTCAGAACCTCTAACCCTGAGACGTCCTCATGGCCCATGATGCACTAGGGAGCTGCAGAGCCTGGAGACTTGAGTATGACTTCAACTGTGCCCATTCCCAGGACTGTGACCTTGACCAAGTCCCTCCCTGCTGTTTGGCCTCCATTTCCTTGTGTCCAAAATTGGAAAACTCAAAATTCCTCCCCTGCGGTGGGGGACATGGAGAGGGCACATTTGTGATGCATGTCCCTTAATTCCACCAGCTGGCCTCCTCGGTGAGTAGAGAAGACATGCCTCTTCTGGGACCTCCTCAAATATTCCCAAGAATATGGAGATGCACCATGAGCATGTACAGAAATTCTCAGTACATCCAGTGCTGTGTCCCTCATGGCCCAGGTCCCTGGCTGTATGAGCAGTCTAAAGATTTTGTAGAAGCCTGTAGCTTTACCTGAATGGCATTGCTGCATAGGCAAGAAAAAATGAATTGGCCAATTTTTCCTTCCACTTATACAAGGATGACAGTCCCAAGACATGGAGAGATAATAGGTGAGTATAGGAATTTCAAATCTTCCGGGTCTCCAAGAGCAGTGGAATTCCAAGAGAATTTTATGTAGAACCAATTCTCCAAATCTTCATTACTGTACAATTAGCATATAAAAAACTACATGTTTAACTTGTACAAATTATGTGTACTCATATAAGTGTGTATGTATTTATTTATAATCACACTCACACACACATACACACGGGTGAGTTCATCATCATTAACACAATACTGACCATAACTCTCTCTCCCAACATTACCTCCTGCCCCTAGAGAATCTCTCTCCCCCTGCCTTCCATGGTCTTCCTTCCCTAGACAACATTTGTCGACTTTATTTCTGTAGAGATTCATTTTCCTTTTCTCTAATTTTAAATAAATCAAATTTTCATAACATTTCTGTGATTTCCTTCCTACTGCATAACTACTTGAGTTTTATCATTGTTCTGTGTATGACTAGTTTATTCTCCTTATTGGTGAATAATGTTCTACTGTATGAATAGAACACAAAGTGTTTATCCATTCACCTCTTACTGGAAATCTGGATTGTTTCCAGGTTTTGGCTATTACAGATAAAATTTCCACAGATGTTTATATCACCTCTTTATATGGAAATATGTTTGGCTTTTTTTAGCTAGGAGTATATTGCTGGGGTCAGATGGTAAACATTTTTGTTGCTTAAGAAACTGCAAAACTGTGGTCTGAAGTAGTTCTTATAGAAGAAATGTCTGGATTCCCAAAAATTCATGTATTAAAACACTATCACACTCCCCAAGATTATGGCATCAACAGGTGGTAGCGATGGAGAATAATAATTAGGACTGGATGAGGCCATAAGGGTGGAGCCCTCAGAAATGGGATTAGTAAACTTGCATGTGTCTTGAGAAACACAGCTTGCTTCCTCACTTTTTTCAGACATGTATATCCAACAATTGCTATAAAAATATTAAATATCCACAGAAAAATTGCAAATAAAATACACTGTCTCCTTGCTCTTCATGTTACGTGGAGTGAAGCTCTTAGAATGGATGTTGTGAGGTTTAGTGTGTTTGCTCAACAAGAATAATCCAGACAGGTTATAAGAGGAAACATAGTGGACATACTACGCAGTCTGAAGGCAAGCACATGAGATGACCCAGAGGGACAATGCCTCTGGGTCCTTTCCAATATGGCCCTTCCACTTCTATGTCACTATTTGTGGCCTCAGAAAGTACAACTCTTTTTCTATGTAACATTTCTTACTGAATTTTCTGAGACGTGGTGTATTCCTTCATAAGAACATAAGATTTATCTGGTAACAGTGGTTACTTCCCAAACTTACATCTGCTGCCAGGACAGTGGCTGCAGTGATGCATCTGTGCAAGCGTGGAAGTGGGCACCTGAACCTGACATGAAGGTTTGGGACACAAGCAGCTCATCTCCTTGCTGGGAAGTGATTATCATTTCACCGGGAAGTACAGCGGCAGTGTCTGCAGAGGGAGTGGAGAGTTTCTCTGGAAAACAAGGGAGGAGTGAGCAAATTACAGAGGGTTACTCAAACAGATTAATGGGGATGTCCATTGAGAAAGACTCAAGAGCTAGAGGAGAAAAGGATCCGTGAATCCTGGGAACAGATGTGTTGACTAGGAGACACTGAGTTCTAAGATGTGAGAAAATTTAAGTAGAGCCCATAGCTATGCTGGAAACTTGGCTACCATGAAATTCTTGTTTCTTCAAAGTGGGAATCCTTTTCAATCATCACAACTCTGAGGAAAAACAAACCTGGAGGGAAAGGAATGGCAAGGTGAGAGTAGAACGATGTGGAAGAATGTGGAAGGAAAGCTTCAACAAACATTCACCGAGTATCTCATCTGACTCAGGCTCATCCAGACAGGTGTCATACATCAGGGAACAAAGAAATGTGTCCTCATACAGCCTTCATTCAAACTGAGGGGAGTAGCCAATAGTTACAAAGAAAACATATAATACAGTAAATTATAAGGTGACACGTGTGCAAATATAAAACAGAGCAGCAATGAAAATGACAAGCATGTGGAGTCAGGAGGATTTCAAGGAAATAGAGGGCTCAGGGTTGTTCTCATTGTGGAGACGGTATTGCAGCACACAACTAGAGGGCGGGAGAGAGTGACTTGTGAGGATATATGGGGAAGATGTTCCTTGGAGAAGAAACAGACGGTATAAGGTCCCAGGGTCAAGAGCAGGGCTGGAGTTCCAGACCACTCATGTGGCGATGGTGCCCATTCCAGGGTGGCTGGTAATGTTTTGGGGGGTGTTTTAATAAACCACACACAACACTTCCCATATGTTCACATTCCCGTAAGTGCATCCACATGCCTCTACACCAGACCTTCTCATCAACTACCTTCTCGACTCTTCCTTCTTTGCCAGGGCAGATCGGCTGCTGCCCTGGGATCTATATATGTTGTCACCTCGGGATACTGATTATTCCACACAAAATGGATGACCAGCTCACAGCTCCACCCATTGGGAAAGTTTGTCTTCTCCACTGTCTTTCCAGGACATCCTGATTGTAGCTGTGATGTAGCCTCCACTAATTTCTACTTCCCTCATAAATCAAAGTGACCCAAGCAGAACCCAAGCTCAGGCTTTCTCCTCCCCTTAGCTGGCTGTGCAGATCACCCAGGATACCCAGGATACTGCAGTGAGCTGTTCCTATCGTGCTGGGGTCTCCCCTACCTGCTCATGCAGCCTGCTTGTGTTCTCTGGAGTTGATCTGGCTCGATCCTGCCTGTACATCTCTCCCTTACAATGGAACTCAGCAGTGCCCGTCTGACTATGACTTAGATGGTCCAAGAGAACTCTCCTCACAGTGGGTCGTTCTGGATGCATGGAGATGATGCCCCGTATTTCAGTCTTCTGTTATTATGTGGGCACAATGACACAACACAAGTTGTTTCATAGTGATTTATAAATCTGTACTGCAAGTGGCATGGACTTCCTCCAGAGCCTCAGCAGCCTGCACTACGATTCCCTGGATGGGACTTGTTAACACCCTACACTGCATTCTTCTCCACCACAGACACCATCCACACCAAGGAGTCTGCGAAATCATATTGCTGCAGTGGCAGGACTGCTTGTGCCACAGCCCAGACATGTGCCGACTTCTTCCTGCTCTAGGAAGCCATCAAGCTGGCCCATCTTCCATGCCCCCTGATGGATACATAGTATTCCTGTTGTGGAAATGTTGCCTCTTGATGTCAAAGCAGCCTACCAGACACTGTGCTTCATTTTATACCTTCATTTATTTATTTAGCAAGAAGAATCAAGTAACACACATTAGAATGGCTAGTATTAGAAAGACTGATTACAGGAAGTGTTGGTGAGGATCTTGAATACTCAAATTCTTACACACTACTGGTGGAAATGTGACATTGTATGACCACTTTGGGATGGTTAGGCAGTCTCTTAGAGACAAAAATATTAACCTGCCATCTGACCCAGGCATTATACTCCTAGATATTAACTCAAAAGACTAAAACATATTTTTATATAAAGCCTTGATATAAATGTCTATGGTAGATTTATCCGTAATACCTCAAAACTGAAAACATAAAATTAATAAAATAGATTACTGGATAAAACATTGTATTCTATCCATACAACAGATTACTCAGTGATAAAAGAATAAACTAATCATACACACAACAATAAAACTCAAGATAATTATGCAGTAGGAAAGAAACCACAAAAAACGGAATAAAGATTTGCTTTATTCAACCTCACATCTACAGACAGCTAATATTTGACAAAGGTGCCAAGAAAATACAACTGAGAAAAGACAGTCTCTTCAATAAATGGTGTTGGGAAAACTGGACAGCCACATGCAAAAGAATGAAAGTAGCCCATTATCTCACACCGTACACAAAAATACACTCAAAATGGATCAAAGACTTGAAGTTAAGTCCTGAAATCATAAAACTCCTGGAAGATAATATAGGTAGTACACTCTTTGACATCAAGCTAAAAAGAATCTTTTCAAATATCACGTCTTCTCAGACAAGGGAAACAAAATAAAAAAACAAGTGGGAGTTCATCAGATTAAAGAGCTTTGGCAAGGCAAAAGAAACTAGAAATAAAACAGAGACAACCCACCAATGGGGAGAAAATATTTGCAAATCATATATCTGACAAGGGGTTAATCTTCCCAATATATAAGGAACTCACACAACTGAACAATAAAAAAACAACCTGATCAAAAAGTGGGCAGAGGATACAAACAGACATTTTTCCAAAGAAGATATACAGATGGCCAATAAACACATGAAAAGATGTTCAACATCACTAATCATTAGGGAAATGTAAGTCAAAACTACACTAAGATACCGTCTTACTCCTCTTAAATAGCAAATGTTGGAGAGGGAGTGGAGAAAAGGGAACCCTCATACACTGCTGGTGGGAATGCAAACTGGTGCAGCCACTATGGAAAACAGTATATGGAGATTCCTCAAAAAACTAAAAACAGAACTACCGTATGGCCCAGCTATCCCACTTCTGGGTTTCTACCCAAGCAACTTGAAATCAACAATCCAAAGTAACACATGCACCCCTGTTTGTTGCAGCACTCTTCACAATACCCAAGACTTGGAAACAATCCAAGTGCCCATCCACTTATGATTGGATAAAGATGTGGTATATACATAAAATGGAATACTACTCAGCCATAAAAAAGGACAACTTCATCCCATTTGCAACAACATGGAAGGACCCAGAGGGAATTATGCTGAGTGAAATAAGCCAGACTGAGAAAGACAAACACCAGATGATTCCACTCATTTGTGGAATATGAACAAACACATGGACAAAGAAAACAGTTCCATGGTTACCACGGGAAGGGAAGTAGGGGGTGGGCACAGGCTGTGAGGGGAGCACTTATGTGGTGACAGTCAAGAAACAATGGAGAACTGAAATGTCATATTGACGTAAACTATTACGAACTCAACAAAGAAAAATCACAGGAAAGGGGCTGGCCCTGTGGCCGAATGGTGAAGTTCATGCACTCTGCTTCAGTGGCCCAGGGATTAGCCAGTTCAAATCCTGGGTGTGGACATGGCATTGCTCATCAGGCCATGCTGAGGTGGCATCCCACATGCCACAACTAGAAAGACCCATAACTAAAAATACACAACTATGTACCATGGGTCTTTGGAAGAAAAATGAAAAATAAAATCATTTTTTAAAAAAATCACACAAAAAAAGATTTGCTTTATTTAAAATTCTAGAAAAGGAAAGAATCTATACAGAAATAAAGTCAAACAAATGGTTGTCTAGGGAACAAAGACCACGGAAGGCAGGGAGGAGGAGATTCGCTGGGGGCAGGATGTAATGTGTGGAAAGACTGTTATGTTCATTATTTTATTCACGATGCTGGGTTTACCAGTGTGTGTTTGCATGTGCACTTGGATCTGTTTTTGTGGGCTGGGTGGGATGAGAATGTCCTATCCACATACACATACATAGTTTTTTACAAATATATTTCAAAGTTTATGGATTAAATATGTGCTATTTAATGTGTAAATTATACCTCATTAAGGTGTTGGAGAATTGTTTCTACATAAAATTCTGCATTTCCCACTTTGCTTGAAAGCCCAGGAGATTTGAAATCACTGTACAGTTTTCTTAAAGCTAAATTTATTCAATACCATAATGATTCCCACTTCTCCAAGTTATTGTGAGAATTAAAAAGAAAATACTCAAAAAGTAAGAACTCAGTGTGTTTTGTTACTTTTTTGATCCTCAGAGGCCAAGGGAAATGCCATCATGACCTGCACATCACAGTCGGTGAACTGAGCCTCCAGTAGCTCCAGCATGCCACCGAGACATTCCCTAGTGGGGAACCCAGTGAGACCTCAGTACGCTACAGCCACTCCTGCCTACAGGGACAAAGAGGTGCCTTGCCCCTGACTGTCACTGCACACAGGTGAAGACAGGTGCAGCTGCTGCAGAGTGAATGGGCACCTCGGCTCTGTGCCTCTTCCAATGGCCCAGGCAAAAGGTCACCTCTAGTTCCCATTTTATACAGGAAGAAACGGTCATTTTCTGTAAGTTCCAGCAATGGATGGGGATCTGAGATTGAAACTCTGGCACCCTGGGGTGTTTGATCACTGCCCTCCTCTTCCCCTCCCCATGGGGCTTTGAGCATCCAATCCATCCTGATGCCGCCTAGTCCCCCATCTGCTCCAACCTACCAATGACAGATGAGGAAAATGGGCAAACACCACAAGGCAAGACTTTATTGTATTACTGAATGTCTGGACTTAAGAAACAGATAAGGAATGTATTAACACAAATTAGTATTTAAAAAGTATGATGTATGTGTCCATTACATTGTGCAAAGCATAAAAAATTTTGAAGAAAATTAGGATATATTCTTCCAGTACTGAAAATTATTCCATTATAAAAGGAAGTCACTCGTGTATTTGAGAATGAGTAAAATTCCAACACACATCTTTGTTGCTTCACAGTCCTATTTGTCAAAGAAAAGGGAAACAGCCAAAGTTCACAGAGGAATAAGAAAAAGATATCAGCAGACATTTTATCACAAACATATAGGCAGCAAACGAACATCTGAAAAACTGCTCATCAGGAATCCTTAGGGAAATGCAATTAAAACAACAGTGAAATAGCACAAAAAGGTGGTAAAAAGGCCAAATTAGAAATGATTCACCGGGGCTGGCTCCGTGGCCCAGTGGTTAAGTTCACATGCTCTGCTTCAGCAGCCCAGGGTTTTGCCAGTTTGGATCCTGGGTGCAGACAAGGCACCGCTCATCAAGTCATGCTGAGGTGGCGTCCCGCATGCCACAACTAGAAGGACCCACAACTAAAAATACACAACTATGTAACGGGGAGTTTTGGGAGAAAAAAGGAAAAAAAATAAAAATGATTCACCACATTTGGTACAGCATAAGGACTTTCTACATTGTGAATTCTCCAGTGGTAAATGAGAGCAGAGTTTTAGGAAATCATTTTTGACATTCCCTGCACTCATTAGGCTTGATGCAGCATCAACAATCAATGTGGAGTAAACATAGCTAAAGAATTTTCCACATTTGCTTGGCTCATAAGAACTTGATCCAGTATCAAGTCTCTCATGTTGACAGAGTGCAGAGCTTTGGGTTAAAGATTTCCCACATTGGGTGCGCTCACAAACCCTTACTCTAGTATGAACTCTCTGGTGTTGAGTCTCAAGCTAAAGGCAAAACATTTTCCACATTCACTATACTCATAAGGCCTTTACCCAGTGTGGACTCTCTGGTGTTTACTAAATTGGGAACTATCCCTAAATGACTTCCCACATTCAGTGCACTCATAAGGCCTTTCTCCAGTGTGAACTCTCTGGTGTTTATTGCAATGTGAACTACTCATGAAAGATTTCCCACATTCACTGCACTTATAAGGCCTTTCTCCAGTGTGAATTCTCCGGTGTTGAGTAAGTGTTGAGCTATTGGTATATGATTTCCCACATTCACTACACTCAAAAGGTCTTTCTCCAGTGTGAACTCTCCAATGCTTTTTGAGTTGGGAAGGATCCCTAAACAATTTCCCACATTCACTGCACTCGTAATCCCTTTCTCCAGAGTGAACTCTCAGGTGGTCATTGAAATGTGAACTATTCCTGAAGGATTTCCCACAGTCACTGCACTTATAAGGCCTTTCTCCTGTGTGAATTCTCCAGTGTCGAATAAGTGTTGAGCTATTAGTATAAGATTTGCCACATTCACTACATCTATAAGGCTTTTCTCCAGTATGAACTCTCCAGTGTTGAATAAGATGAGAATATCCTCTAAAGGATTTTCCACATTCACTGCACTCATAAGGCCTTTCTCCAGTGTGAACTCTCTGATGATCACGAAGGGTGCTCCTAATGCTAAAAGATTTCCCACATTCACTGCACTCATATGGCCTCTCTCCTGTGTGAACTCGCTGGTGTACAACAAGACTGGATTTTTGGATAAAAGATTTTCCACAGTCACTGCACTCATAAGGCCTTTCTCCTTTGTGAACTCTCTGATGATTACTGAGGTTGGTATGAGATGGAAAAGATTTCCTAAATTCACTGCACTCATAAGGCCTTTCTCCTGTGTGAACTTTCTTATGATGATAACTGAGGGTCCTCATGGTGGTGAAAGATTTCCCACATTCACTGCACTCATAAGGCCTCTCTCTTGTGTGAACTCGCTGGTGTCTAACAAGATGACATCTTTGGATAAAAGATTTCCCACATTCACTGCATTCATAAGGCCTTTCTCCTGTGTGAACTCTCTGATGATCACTGAGGTTGGAACCAGATGAAAAAGATTTCCCACATTCACTGCACCGATGAGGCCTTTCTCCAGTATGAACTCTCTGATGAGAATGGAGTTGGGAAACAGAGATAAAGCACTTCCCGCATTCATTGCACTCATAAGGCCTTTGTTTAGTGTGAATTCTCTGATGACAACGGAGGCCAGGAGGAGAGAGAAAAGACTTCCCACACTGACTACATTCATAAGACCTTTGTTCACTATGTACTCTCTGGTGTTGAGTGAGGTAAGATGGATGGCTAAAAGATTTCCAACATTCACTGCACTCATAAGGCCTTTTCCCTGTGTGTACTCTCTGGTGTAGAATCAGTATCGAGCTGTTGTTAAAAGATTTCCCACATTTACCGCACTGAAAAGGCCTTTCCCCCATGTGTACTCTCTGGTGGAGAATGAGTATCGAGCTGTTGGTAAAAGATTTCCCACAATCGCTGCATTCATAAGTGTTTTTTCCAGTGTGAACTCTCCAGTGTACAATGAGATAAAATTTCCGTTGAAAAGATTTCCCACACTGAGTGCACTCATAATGCCTTTTTCCTGTGTGAACTGTTCGTTGTCGAATAAGGATAGATCTATGGCAAAAAGACTGTGCACATTCACTGCACAAGTAACAATTTTCTCCAGAGTAGCTTCTCCAGGGATAAACGAGGACAGATTTTCGGTTAAAGGATTGTCCACATTTGCTGCACTTGCACTGCCTCGCTCCAGAATGAATTTTTTTATGCTGACTGAGGGTTGAGGTTCGCCTAAAAGATTTGCCACATTCTCCACACACATAAAGCCTTCTTCCAGTGTGGACTCTCTGGTGAACAACAAACGAGGATTTGTACCTGAATGCTTTCCCACATTCACGGCACACAAAACACTGTCTTCCACTGCGGACACCCTGGACCTGAACAAGTGTGTGTTTGGGACCAAAAGATTTCTTGCACTCTCCCCAGGTGAAATGACCTTTTCTGCTTTGTAAAGTGGCCCTACACTGGGTGATTTTGGTTGGCTTCTCAGTGTTGTGAGTGGCATATTGGTGGAGATATCCAGAGGTGGCCACGAAGTCCTTCTCAACTTCCTCGTGGGTAAAGGGATTCTCTGACAAATGGAATCTGCAGCTCTTCACAAGCAAGGCCATGTCCATACTGCTTCTGAAGGGCTTCTCTCTGATGTGCTGCTTCTGGTATTTTTGGAGGTTTGCACTGAAATAAAATAGTTTTGTACACACCTCACACCCAAACGTATTCTGACTGTGTTGTGTTCCCTGGTGGTCAGCCAATTGAAAAATATCTCTGAAGACCAGACTACATGACTCACAGGTGTGGGTATTCTGTGAAATCAGACCTGTCTTGGGAGTCGTGGCCTGTGACACACCTACAGAAATGCTGTGTTCAAAGGGAGCCTTCGCATCCTCTGTTGCACTCCAGCAATCTGAAAACAAAGAAACCCTGGTGAACCACATGTTGACTTTAAAGGGAGGGAGAAATCCATCACAAATGTGCATCTGTCACATCTAGGAAGGGGTCTACGGAATGCTTTTCCATACAAGGGAGCTGGAATCCAATTGGGGAAGTGGCTACAGGGCATCACTGGGTCCCTAAGGCAAAAGAATGATGAAGACCTCACCGGGGAAGAAGATAAGGATAAGCTGTGACACAAACAACAAAGGTATATTTTAAAACTTGTTCCTTTGCAAAAGGATTCCTGCAGGACCTTTACTGCTGGTGATATGAGGCTGTATAAAAGCATATGTCCAGGGGCTGGCCTGGTGGTGCAGCAGTTAAGTGTGCAGATTCTGCCTCGGCAGCCCAGGGTTCGCCTGTTTGGATCCCAGATGCAGACATGGCACCGCCTGGCAAGCCATGCTGTGGTGGGTGTCCCACATATATAAAGTAGAGGAAGATAGGCATGGATGTTAGCTCAGGGCCAGTCTTCCTCAGCAAAAAGAGGAGGGAATTGGCAGCAGATATTAGCTCAGGGCTAATCTTCCTCAAAAAACAAAAATAAAAAAGCATGTGTCCAAACCCAGGGAAAAGCAATCGCAATAGAATAGCTGCTTTTCAAGACAATGTAAAAATGTGGCACATGTGACCCAATGTTGCAAAGCAATAGATGAAAAGTTATGAGAGAAATGGGTGAGGTATGAAGTACACAGAGGTCAAGATTCTCCCTGGGTTAAAAATCAGAGTGGAAAAGACAAGTAGGAGAACTGACTAGAAGACAAAGCACCAACCACGGGGAAGGAAAAAGTAGAAATGATGTGTGGCACTGCAATGACAACAAAACACTAGTTAAATGATCTGAACACAGTCCTGGGTCACACCCTCCCAAACCACAACAGGTCGAGGTACCTATGAATCCACCCTGGAACCTTGGCTATTGAGAATCCCTACAGTTTCTGTCACCATTATCTCAGCTGATGGAGCTGCAGTGATTACATGGCTGATCCCTCCCCAGAGCCAAAATTGCCACACTGCACACAGCCAGTCACCTCACAACCAACACAAGGCGAAGGCCTTTCCCCACCAAAACCAACTGCTAAAGGTTGGAAGAGGTGACTGATTCATCAAATGGGGAAACATTAACAAAAGGCTATAAGGAACATGTAAATCAAGGAAACACGACATGACCAAAGGAGCACAATAAGTTTCAAGCAACTGAACCCAAAGAAATGCTGATCTACAAACTGCTGGACAAAGAATTCAAAATAATTGTTTTAAGGAAGCTCAGCAAGAGCCAAGAAAACACACAGACAACTCAGTGAAATCAGGAAAACGTATATGAACAAATCAAAAAGGTGAGATTTAGAAATTATTAAAAAAAAAGATCAAACAAATTCTGAAGTAGTAAAATACAATGAACAAAATGAAAAATGCAATAAGGAGCATCAACAACCAATTCAATCAGGCAGGTAAAAAATGTGTGATCTTCATTCAGGTCATTTCAAATCATCCACTCAGAGGAGAAAAACGACTGAAGAGACTACATAAATTATGGGATGCCATCAAGGGAAATAATATGCGCATCATGGGAGTGCCACAGGGACACATGAGGGAGAAAAGGGCAGAAAGCTTATTTAAAGAAACAGTGGCTGAAAACTTCACAAATCAGAAGATGGATGTGGACATCCATGCACATGATGCTCAAAGGTCCCCATACAGAGCTCATTAGCTAGACACATTATAACAAAACTTGCAAAAATCAAAGACAAAGAGAATTTCAAAAGCAGAAAGAGAAAAGAAACTCATCGTATACATGGAAACTCCCATAAGGATACAAGCAGATTTCTCAGCAGAAACTGGGCTGACTAGGAGATGGTGAAATGAGAAATTCAAAATGCTGAAGGAAAAAAAATGAGAAAAGAGAATGCTTTATCCATCAAAGCTGTCCTTTGAAAATGAAGGAGAGATAAAGACTTCCCTAGGCAAACAAAAGCTGAGAGAATTCATCACCACTCTATCGGCCTTACCAGAAATGCTAAAGGGAGTTCTTGAAGCTAAAATGAAAAGACGCTAATTACTAATAGGAAAATACAAACCACACTGTTAACGGCAAGTATATAGTCAAATTCAGAATACACCAATACTGTAACATGGTGGTATGTAAATCACCTAACTCTAGTATAAAGGATAAAGACAAAAATATTAAAAACGACTGTAGTCAAAATAATTCTTTTTTTTCCCTTTTTGAGGAAGATTAGCCCTGAGCTAACACCGGTGCTCGTCTTCCTCTACTTTATATGTGGGAGGCCTCCCACAGCACAGCTTGACAAGCAGTGCATAGGTCTGCACCCAGGATCTGAACCAGCAAAACCCGGGCCACCGAAGCAGAACATGAGAACTTAACCTCTACGCCACTGGGCCAACTCCCACAATAATTTCTTAATGGTTACACAATATAAAAAATAAACTGTGACATCAAGAAGATAAAATGCACGGGGGTGGGAAACTAAAAAGGTACTTTTTTGTGATTAAGTTGCTATCAGCTTAAAACAGACTGTTTTAAGAAAACTGCCTGGTACCCACAAAGCAAAAACCTACAAAAGATAAAGAGAAAGGAATCAGAGCATACCACTATGGAAAATCATCAAACCACAAAGGAAGACAGGAAAAAAGAGACTATAAAAGAACCAGAAAACAATTAAAGAGATGGCAATTGACAAGTCCTTACAAAATTCTCCAAAGACACACAGTGGCTGACCAGATAAACAAAAAAAGATCCAAACACATATTGCCTACAAAAGACGCACTTTAGCTCTAAGGACGCAAAGAAACTGAAACTGAAGCAATCCAAAACATTATTCCATGCAAATGGAAATGAAAAGAAAGTAGCTTATACTTATAGGTGGCTATATTTATAACAGACAAAATAGACTTGACCTCAAAACCTGTCATAGGAGACAAAGAAAGTCATTAGATAGTGATAAAGAAGTCAATTCACCAAGAGGATGTAACAATTATAAGTATACATGCACATAACATGAGAGCAGCTAAATATATTAAGCCAGTATTGACATATTGAAAGGTAAAAAACAGCAACAAAATACTAATAGCCGACTTCAATACCCATCTTTCAAGAACACGTGGATCATCCAGATAGAAAATCACTAGGGAAATATTTGATCTGAACTGCACTTTACACCAAATGGACTTAACAAACATATACAGAAAATTCCATCCAACTACAGCAGAATACACATTCATCTCAAGTAGACACAGAAGATGGTTTAGGACAAATTGTATGTTAGGCCACAAAACAAGCCTTACCAGATTTAATGAGACTGAAACTATATCAAGAATCTTACTCGGGGCCAGCCCCATGGCGGAGTGGTTAAGTTCGAGCACTCCACTTCGGCGGCCCAGGGTTTTGCTGGTTCAAATCCTGGGCGCAGACATGGCGCCGCTCATCAAGCCATGCTGAGGCAGCATCCCACATGCCACAACTGGAAAGACCCACAACTAAAAATACACAACTATGTACTGGAGCACTTTGGGGAGAAAAAGAAAAATTTTAAAAAATTTAAAAAAGAATCTTACTCGCCTACAAAGGTGTGAAACTCGAAATCAGTAACAAAATGAAAGCTAGATAGTTCATGAATATGTGGACATTAAAACACACTCCTGAACAATCAGTGGGTTAAAGAAAAAAATTAAAATGAAAAATAAAACTATCTTAAGAGAAACGAATTTATCAAAAGCAGTTCTGAGAGTCAAGTTTATAGCAATCAATGCCTACATTAAGGAAAAAGAAAAAATTTCAAATAAGGAGCCTAACTTTACCCCACAAGGAATCAGAAGAACAAACTAAGCCCACATTTAGGAGAAGGAAGGAAAAGAACAAAGATCAAAGCAGAAATAAATGAAATACAGACTGGAAAAACAATAGAAAACCAACAAAGCTCAGAGTTGGCTTTTGAAAAGAAATAAAATTCGACAAACCTTTACCTAGACGAACTTAGAAAAGACTCAAATAAATAAAATCAGAACTGAACCAGGAGACATTAAAGCTGATACTGCAGAAACACAAAGAACTTAGACTAGTGTGAACTGGATTGACTAGAAATGGATAAGTTCCTAGAAACATACAATCTATCAAGGCTGAATCATAAGAAACAGAAAATCTGAATAGACCAATAACAAGTAAGGACACCGAATCAATAAACAATATCCCAACAAAGAAAAGCCCAGGACCAGATAGATTCACTGGTCAATTTTACCAAAGATTTTAAGGAGAATTAACATCAATCCTTCCTCAACTCTTCCAAAACACAGAAGAGGACGAAAGATGTCCAAACTCAATTTACCAGGCCAGCATTACCCTCATATCAAAGTAAGATAAGGAAACTACAAGAAAATTAAATTACAGGCCAATATCTTTGATGAACATAGAAGGAAAAATTCTCAACAAAATATTACCAAGGCAAATTCAACAGCATATTCCAAGACTCTGACACTATGATCAAGTGGGATTTATCCCTGGGATGCAAGGATGGTCCATCATATCCAAATCAATAAAAGAGATACACCGTATTAACAGAATGAAGGATAAAAATCACACAACCACTCAGTAGATGCAGAAAAAGCACTTAACAAAAATTGAGCATACTTTCATGTTAAAAACTCAACCAATCAGGTATAGAAGGAACATATCTCAATATAATAAAGGCCATATACAATAAGCCCACACGACCATCATACTGAATGGTTAAAAGCTAAAAGCTTTTCCTCTAAAAGCAACAAGACAAAGATGCCCACTCTCCTCACTTCTACTTAACAAGTTCTGAAGACCTACCCAGAGCACTTAGGCAAGAAAAAGAAACAAAAGGCATCAAAATTACAAAAGAGGAAGTAAAACTGTCTGTTTGCACAAGACACAATCTTATAGATAGGAAACCCTAGACTCCACCAAAAAAAAACTCTTAGAACTAAGAAACGAATTCAGAAAAGTTGCAGGACACAAAATCAACATACAAAAATCAGTTGCGTTTCTACACACTCATGGTGAAATATCTGAATAAGAAATTAAGAGAGCAATCACATTAACAATATCATCAAAAACAATTAAATACAGGGCCGGCCCTGTGGCCGAGTGGTTAAGTTCACACGCTCCACTTCAGCAGTCCAGGGTTTTGCCAGATCAGATCCTGGGCGTGGACATGGCACCGCTCGTCAAGTCATGCTGAGGCGGCATCCCACAGGCCACAACTAGAAGGACCCACAGCTAAAAATATACAACTATGTACCAGTGGGCTTTGGGGAAAAAAAGGAAAACAATGAAATCTTAGAAAAAAAAAATTAAGTACAAATAAATTTAACCAAGGAAGTGAAAGATCTAGCATTGGAAACTGTGAGACACTGAGGAAAGAAAGTGAAGACACAAATAAATAGAAAGATATCCCATGTTCTTGGATTGGAAGAATTAATACTGTGAAAATGCTCATATTCCCCAATGCGACATACAAAAATCAATGGAATTTCTATCAAAATTCCAATGGAACTTTTCACAGAAATAGAACAAGAATCTGAAAATGCATATGGAACCACAAACAATCTCAACTAGCCAAAGCCATTTTAAGCAAGAAGATCAAAGCTGGAGCTATCAACTTCCTGATTTCAAGCTACATTAGGAAGCCATAGTAATCAAAACAGCATGGTACTGTTTTGTGTTTGTGTGGTACTGTTTAAAAACACACACAGAGGAATGGAACAGAACAAAGAACCCAGAAAAAGTCCCAGGCATATATGGTGAACTAATCTTTGAGAGAGGTGCCAAGACCACACAATGGGGAAAGGATAGTCTCTTCAATAAATGGTGCTGTGAAAAATGTATATTTACATGCAAAAATATGAAATTGGAGCCCTATCATCTACCACTAATAACAATGAACTCGAAATGGAATAAAGAGTTAAATGTGAAACATGAGAATATAAAATCTCTTGGAAAAACATATAGAATAGGCCACTGGACAGTGGTATTGGCAATGATTTTTTTGCATATGACACCAAAAGTCCAGAGGAAAAACATCAAAACTAAACAAGTGGAACTATATCAAACTAAAAAGCTTCTACACAGCAAAGAAACAACCAACAAAATGAAAAGCAACCTTCAGAACAGGAGGAAATATTTGCAAGCCATGGATCTCATAAGGGGAAACTATTTTGAAAGTATAAGGTACTCATACAACTCAACAGCAAAACAACAATCTGATTAAAATACGGGCAAAGGATCCGATTAGACATTTTTCCAAATTTGGTATACAAATGACTAACAGGTATATGAAAAATTGCTCTTCCTCACTACTCATCAGGAAAATGTAAATCAAAACCACAACAAGGTATTACCTCACACCTTACGATGTCTATTATCACAAAAAGAAGAGACAAGTGATGGCAAGAACGTGGAGAGAGGGAGCCCTTGCATCCTGTTGGTGGGAATGGAAATTGCTAGAGCCATTATAAAAAAGAATATGGAAGTTCCTCGAAAATTTCAAAACAGAACTACCATGATTCAGCAATCCCATTTCTTGGTATATATCCAAAGGAAATGAAATCAGAATGTGGGAGAGATAATCTGTCCTCTCATTTTCACTGCAGCATTATTCACAATACACAAGATATGGAAACAACCTCAATGTCCATAAATGAATAAACAGAGACAAAAGGTGGTGTATGCATATGCTAGGATGCACATGCAAATACACACGTACATGTACACACACACACACACACAAACCCCTCAGGTATTACAAAGCCTTAAAAAAGAAGGAAATCCTGCCATGTGTGACAATACAGATGAATCTGTAGGGCATTATGCTAAGTGAAATAAGCCAGTCAGAGAAAGACAAATACTGTATGACAGTACATGAGGAATCTAAAACAAACAAACAAAACAGGGTGAATTTATAGCAGGTACAATGCAAGGGGCTGAACAGTGAGACAAAGGGGAATTGTTGGTCAAGACGTATGCACCTTGAGTTATAAAATGAATAAGTTCTGAAGACCTAATGTACAACATGGTGATTATAGGTTATAGTACTGTATTTTAGACTTGAAATTTATTGGGAGAGAGTATTGTAAGTTTTCTTACCAAAAAAAGCCAGTAACCATATGAGGTGACAGAAATGTTACTTAACTTGATTATGGATGTGTCATTATTTCATATGGATATTCAATTATTTCATAATGTACACATATATGAAATCATCATATTGTACACCTTGAACACATACCATTTAATAGAACGACAACACTGGAACAAAAAAAAGAGATCCAAACAATACAAACCCTGTAAGAGGGTCTTAAAAGTAGCCCACGATCCAGGTAAGTAGTGACCATGACAACACCTGCAATTCCACACACAGGCAGGCACGAGGAAATGTCAGCTAAAAGAAGCCATCAAACCCTGGGATACAGAAGTGTCATGGATCTGGACACATTTACCCAGCCACAGAGAGGGCAAGCAAGGTGCCATCCACTAGCCTCACTGCAAGACTATTGACCTGGAATCCTTCCCTGTGAGGGCTCAGTACAGAGGGTACTGGGGCTGCAGGGGAGAGAAGAGGGTGGTACACACCCAGCCCTAGCAACACAGCACGACCCAGAAAGAAAGAGAAGGATGTAATTCCCACAGTTCACATGTGAGAAGGACAGAGCACCTCCTAGGGAAAAGGAGTGGGAGGAAATACATAGCCTAGTCCAGGTCATGGGGAGGGAGAGGGCCTTACCCAGTGAGGATATGAGCGCAAAGTTCTCCAGCATCACATCGTGGTACAAGTCCCTCTGAGCTTCACCAAGGAGCCTCCACTCCTCCCAGGAGAAGTACACAGCAACATCTCCAAAAGTGACACTGTCCTGTCAGGATGGGGACAGAGGAAACCATGAACTTTCTCCCTCTCAGAACCCACAGGCCCTCACCTCGCACATCTACTCCGCACTCTTCCTCCTCCAGAGCTCCCCACCTCAGAGGGGTTACCAGGCCCTGCTGCCACTGACACCCGCTCTCTCCTCAGGGTCCCAATCATCACTGTGTTCAGCCCTCAGAAATAACAGGCAAGGGGACACATAGATGCCACCCAAGCTCTGGGCCTGGCCGGCAGCGCCCCATCCCTCCTGCAAAGCAACTTCCCTGCATCTTCCAGAGTGTAGCTACAAGACACAGCTAAACGTGGGCTCATGCTTCACCCCTAAGTCCCCACTACACGGGCCTTGGGACCCTCAGCTCACAATACCTATGTAAATGCAAACCATGATGGAGACACCACATTCTCATGTCTTCAGTCCCCACAGCTCTGCCACCTCCCTGCCCTACAACACAGGCATCTCCCTGCACTCACCCATGGACGAGACACATGGCACCCAGAGAGCGCTTCACAAACTCAAACACAATCCAGTACCTTCCCAGTCCTTGGATGGATACCACAGCCAGGGAAAGCTCCAGATGCTGCTTTGAAGACCTCCCCACCTGCATCTGATCCTTGCTTCAAGATCAGCCACCGAGAACCACATGTGAATTTCAGATACCCATGACCCTCCTCCACTTCTGTCATGCACTTTCTGTCCTCTCAGCAGCCACAATCTGCCTCTCCCCACTTAATCTCCCTTAAAACCCCACCCGTTACAATCTCCCTGCCAGGCACAGTGACTTTCACAACTGACTACATTCACCCCAGATCTTACCCACCAGCAAGACTCGAACACCCCAGACCCCTCACGGCTCAACACACAATTCTGGTGAATGTGAACAGTAGTGAATTCGCAGGAGCGCCAGTCTGTCAACTTGTCTCATTTACTCCTCTGCTTCTGAAGGCATCTTCCACCGACTCATCCCATGGAAGCCTTGGCCACCTGCCAGATCGTGCTCTCTCCCACACCTTTCCATGGGGACAGCCCTCCATCACCTGTGTTTCTCATACTCAGGAACCTCAACCAGGTGCTAAGCAACAGAACCATTCCTCAGCATGCGCCCCAGTCCTTCTGACTCGCCAACAGCATTATCACTATATCCCGCGTTCCACTTCTCAAATGTGATCCACAGCTCCACCCGGGTCCACACAAGAGCCACAGTAGCCATTTGAAAGTCTCCATCCTGAACCCCTCCCCAGATTTCCAGACCTGCCCACTTGATGCCTCCGCTCACTGTTCTGAAACATGTCAGACTCTTTAACAGGGCCCGAATAAAACTTCTGACATTCCCAAGGAAAATAAATGTACCGACAACTTCCACATCCCACTTGATGGAGCTTCCATCCCTTCAGCGGCTACAACCCAAAACCCTGCAGTCACCCCTAACTTCTTCAACTTTGTAGCTGTTGGCACCATCAAGTCAATTCAGACTCCTGGAGATCCTGTGTACATCAGAGTGGAGCCCTGCCCAGTCTTTTTTGCTCCATCTTCTCAACTTCCTGAGCCATAACAGACACTACTCCACTGCTAACATAGAGTTTTCATGCCCAATTATTTGGAAACGGGTGGCCAGGTCCTTCTTCCTACTCTGCCTTAACCTGGAAGCTCTGCTAAAATCTGTCCACCATGGGTGACCCTACTGGTATCTGCAGTGTTGGTGGCATAGCTTTCAGCATCACAATCATAAGCAGCCACCATATTATGACATGTGACAGAAACGTCATGTGGTTCCCTGACAGAAACAAACCCAGGCTGCGGCAGTGAGAGTGCAGAATCTCAATCACTGGACCACCATATGCTGGTTATCTATTCCTGGGATAACCTTCCACACCTGTTTATCCTGGTGGCCAGAAATCGGAACACCTCTACGACCCTGGGCCTGCACTCAGAACACAGGGTTTGGGGGTATCCTCAGGGTCCCCGCACCCGAGAGCTGTGACTGCAGCAAGTGAAGAGTCTCAAGACGCCACAATCACGGACATCACACGGCTGGTGTTAGTACCACTGAGGGGTTGGGACACCCTCTCCTTCCCTGTGCAAGTTCTGTAAATGCTTTTTCTGTCCCAAAACCTGTGGGGAGAGGCAGGCCACCACGTCTGGACCCCGCCCCGCCCTGCGACCCGGTGACCTCGGCTTCACTCACTGGCCTCCGGGCCTCAGTCCTCAGAGCCGCCTCGGACCAGCTCTGCGCCCTCGGACCAGGACTCCGCTCCCTGCGCCTCCCCGGCCTCCTCACCCCTTCCCGTCCGTTCTCTCCGAGCAGCTCCTGGAGAACTTTTGAAACCCCAACACGCACCGCGTCCCTCTCTGGTCACAGCCCTCCCTGCACCGGGGCCCTCGGACTGAAGGAGCAGCCCCTCCCCTGACGGTCCAGGGGGCACCCCTCCTCACACCGTCCCCTCCGGCCCCTCGGCCCGGGAACCCCGCCCGCAGCCACATGTCCACATGTCCCACGAGCGCCTCCCCGGCCCGGCCCGGCCCCGGGGCCTGAGCTGCAGGCCCGGGAGCAGCGCCCGCCCGAGGGCTGGAGCTCGGGCTGCGCTGCGGGCGGGGCGGGCCGGAGCCGAGCGCTCACCTGAGCCGGCTCCCTCCGAGCGGCCGCCGCCATCGGCCTCGGGGGCGGAGCGGGGCCGGGAGCGGCGGGAGACGAGGCGCCGGGCGCCGCGCTCCCTGGCCCGGGCCTGGCGCGGGGCCCCGGGCGGCGTCGCCGAGCCTCAGAGTCAAGCGGACGGCGCCGCCTCTCGCGCCTTCTTGGTCTCGCGCCCAAATCTACTGATCCACATTGTCATATGTGACACAGCGGTGCGGAACCAGAACAAAGCCAGAACGGCCAAAATAGTCGCCTCCTCGAGGACACCGGAAGTGCCGCCCCGAGGAGGTCAATTCGCACGGAAATGCCTTCACCCTGATCTTTGATTGGCTCATCTGAGCACCGGTCCTTCCGGGTAATGTAGTTCCCAGCGTTCTCGAGACCGCCGGGAAGGGTGTTCTGCGTCCGGACGCGCGAACAGTGAGGAATGCTGAGAATTGCTGCCCTCACTCAGAAAGAGGGGCTTTCCTCCTTGTTAGAGGGAGTGAACACACGTAATTTCAGACTCGCTGAAACTCACCCTGCTCCCACAGGATAAAACGATTATCTGAGATGCTCCCAAATCTACTGATCCACATTGTCATGTCATTCCAGAGTCAGTCTGACATAAAATGAGTCCCCGCGTAGCTGGGCACATTATGTTATTGCTTTTCAAATGCATGCAGCCTGAGGTAATAGTCAGTTTTGTAATTTCTGTTAAATTAGCTAGGTTCGAGAGAAGAGACTCCGTACAGGGCCATGACTGGGAGGAAAGAAGAGGGCTATTGTGAATTAGGTGGACAAGCGGGAGTTCTACCTCTGGTTCCCATAGAAAAGCTCTCTCTTGCCTGTAGGGTCAGTGATTGTGTCCTAACCACTGAGGAACAATTTTCTCTATATAACACTTCCTACTCCATATCCTAAGATATGCTCAATTCCTTTTAGTGAAGAGACATCTATCTCAAACGGAGAGCTCCTTACCTAATACTGTTTTGGTATGGGTCATTGGTTGCAGCTCTCATAGTCACAGCACGCACGTGTGGCAAGAGATTATCACAACACCAATATAAACGGGGCATCTTAAGCGCGTGATCTGATGTCCTTGATGCTAATTATCATTTACCAGTGATTGCAGGTACAATTCTTCCTGAGGAACTGATATTATTCAGAAAATCAGCTATGAAATGCAAGTTTCAGAAAGTTACTCAGAATGTTTATGTAGTTATTCAAAGATAGTAGCAGAAGTGGCTCTGGGGACATATCAGAGGAGATTGAAGAAAATTAACACTTCAGAGAAGTTTTGGTAGGGCTTTTATTCTTGAAAACATTAAGCAATACCAGCTTGGAGAAAGAACTGAAATGGACATTAAGAGCAGCCAAATTAATAAAAATGAACAAGAATTTGAGGTGTCAATGTTTATTCACGGCTCTAACAAATGTCCATTGGGCAAATACTCAGAATCAGACAATGTTGTTGCAGATGAGAGACCTCACAAAGACCCCTGCGCTCATGCAGCTTACATTCTTCTATGAACACAGACAGGAAACCGGAAAGAAAAAGTATGCTAATATAAAGTGGATTATTGTGATAGAAAAAAAGTTAAAAGACTGACCTAAATATCGTCTAAGTCAGATCTGAGTGAGACTCAAAGTACAATTCATCCTGAGGCAAAATTCCTCTCTAGCTATGAACCTAAAACCCAAAAGCCAGGTGTTTTCAGAATACAACGGTGACACAGGCATGGGATACACATTTCCATTTGAAAAGGGAAAAAGAGGGAAAAAAGGAGTGTGGGGTCCCAGGTAGGTCGAAAACCTACCAAGGCAAAGTTCCTGAGATCGTGAGATCTTATGGCTTAGGAATAATCCTCTTTGGCTGGATGCTCGAACTTCTAGAGGCACTGGGGCAGTAGGCCTGTCCCTGCCGCTGTGCTGGATGACATTCTTGCCCCAGGGATCTGCCTCATGGGAATCCCACTCCCAGGGTTCTGGTTGCTTCTTCTACCACTGAGACATTGGGGTGGGGGAGGAGGTAAGAGAATTATATTGGTTTTGTATCCGTTTTGAAACAGGGCAGCCCAGATTTTCTGATTGTGATGGTGAGAGAGAGAAAGGTAGGAGTCAGGGATGACTCCAAGATTTTTGGTGTTAGCACCTCTGAGGATAGAAGTTCCATCAACTGAGATGGGTGTTCCATAGTGGGGGTAATTTTCAATGGGGTATCTGCAGTTTTCTTTTTAGCTAAATTGTGGGTATGAGATATTTCAGAGCACAAAGGAGTGGAGTTATTTAGCTGGCAGCTGCACACACAGGTCTGCAACTATGAGAAGGGCTTCTAGACAGACACATCTACAAAAGGTGGTGAACGGTATGTGCACCAGGGGGAGCTTCTAGTGACATTTGTAGAAATCCTAGACATGATGGTAATGCTAAGAGCAAATCAGGAAGGGGAGGGTGGGTGCCACAAGTGCATGTCTAGCCTGGATACCTGGGTGGGGGTGGGGACATCACAAGCACAGGTGTGGCACAGAGGATGATCTGGCAGGGGACCACAGCTTCTGAGGAGTGAGTGCACATGAACAGGCGTGGAGGCACAGGTGTAATTGAGGTAAGATGACACCGAGGCCTGCTGTTTATTCCCTGCTCTGCAGAGTCACCAGGATTTTGTTGTGAACTCTGGTGGGGTCTGAGCTGCTTCACTAAGGCTGGCAGATTAGCTTAGGGGCACAGTGGCACTCTAGTAAAACAACTGGGCCTGAGGCGGAAGGACGGGGTCCAGGCTTCAAATGAGAGTTAGGTGGAAGAGAAAGGCTGTGACTGGTTTTTGGACAGAAAGTACAACACAAGGGGAAGAGAGCTGTGTGTATTTGAGACTGGAGGTTGTTCACGGTGCCTGAGGATGAAGCAAGGAACAGACTCAGGAGGGAGGCCTTCATAGGCCTTCCTCTGGGTGACGTTTCCTGAGGGCTGCCTCTGCTAAAACTGCGGATGTTGTCACAGATCACTATGTACATGAAACAGGTGCTGTTCTTATAAGAACCTCTTTTGCGAGTTTCATGGTATTATATTGTTTTTCTCATTTCCGGTTGTGTGTTGAGTTGCTCTGAGCCACAAACCAGTCCTTTCATCAGCTGGCATCTTTTTTGTCCCTCCAGCTTTATGACAGAGGAATGTCTTTTTCAAGAACCTGCGAGCTATTTCTTTAAACTGGAAACATCCTGAGAGCCATTTTTGAAACACAAACATCATCAGAGAGACCTGTCCAATCTCCCAGTTCCAGTGAAGGAAAGGAGCCACCCTCAGTGCTCCCCTTGCTGCAATTTGGAAAACAACCTCCTGTTTTCCAAAGATTTGACATGTCTTTTTTTCCAAAAAGACATGTTTGGCTTTCCTCTGAATGAAGCCAAAAACCTACCACAGAAAGGCATGTCAATTACCAGGTAAAGTTAGAAGCAACTCTGAGTGACAAATGGTGCTGTCAAGTCCTCTTACTTGAGGACTCCTTACTTTATATCTTGAATATATGTGTGTAATGGGTTCTATCTTCTTGTGTATATACAGGGGTGAGATTTCTTTCTGTCTGCAATTTCATAGCAGATTGTGATGTGCATCAAACTCTGATTTCATGTTTATTTAATAATAAACCTGTTTTGTCTCTACTATCATTGTGGAGAGGGTTTCTAGATTGGGAAAAGATTTTGTTCTTATTTCCCCAAAGTCTTCACCACCCACCTGTCTGATGAGGTTAAACCTCCTCACCCATTTCATCAATATCTAGTGAACAGGATTATGGAGGAGGGTGATCAGTTAAACCATATTGGATTCAAGAAGTCACATCTAGATGTGACAAATTCTAATGAACAAATCACTCAGCAACTTCAACAGATAAATAAAAAGAATAAAAAAGGTAAGTGATACTATAGGTTAAGAGATTTATGAGACACAGCTCCCGAAAGCCGTCAGGATACACTTAGGATCCTGACTAAAATTCATCTGACTTAAGAAGCAAACTTGGGGGCCAGCCCAGTGGCACAGCGGTTAAGTTTGCATGTTCTGCAGCGGCCCGGGGTTTGCTGGTTCAGATCCCAAGTGTGGACATGGCACCTCTTGGCAAGCCATGCTGTTGTAGGCGTCCCACATAGAAAGTAGAGGAAGATGGACACGGATGTTAGCTCAGGCCCAGTCTTCCTCAGCAAAAAGAGGAGGATTGGCAGCAGGTGTTAGCTCAGGGCTAATCTTCCTCAAAAAAAAAAAAAAAGAAGCAAACTTATCTGTGAGACAAAAGAGAAAATGGAGCATGGATAAGATAATTGCCATATTTTAAAATATTTTTGTTTTGTGTAATAGTTATTGGGCGTATGAAGACACCTCTCATTTCAAACATGCATTCTGGAAAGATTATGCATTAAATGATACAATGTTTGGAATTATAAGTAATATATTCCACTCCTGTACATGGTGAGAGATGAAACAAGAACAGCTATGAAATGATAGATAATGACAGAAGATTGGGGAAGGGTACATGTGGCTTCATGCTGCTCTTTTTCATTTTTCTGTATATTGAAAATAGTCACAACAAAACATAGCATATATCATTGCATCTGTATTTTTACATGTTGTGAAGGATGCATTTAAAAAGGTTGGAGGGACGACATGATCTTATATATAGAAAACCCCAAAGAATCCATTGGAAAACTCTTAGAAGTAATCAACAACTACAGCAAAGTTGCAGGGTATAAAATCAATTTGCATAAATCAGTAGCATTTCTATATTCTAATAATGAGCTAACAGAAAAAGAACTCAAGAACACGATACCATTCACAATTTATACAAAAAGAATAAAATACCTCGGGGTAGATTTAACTAAGGAAGTGAAAGACCTATACAATGAACATTACAAGGTCTTTCTGAGAGAATTGGATGACGACATAAGGAGATGGAAAGACATTCCATGTACATGGATTGGAAGAATAAACATAGTTAAAATGTCCATTCTACCTAAAGCAATCTACAGATTCAATGCTATCCCAATCAGAATCCCAAGGACATTCTTTACAGAAATAGAACAAAGAATCCTAAAATTCATATGGGGCAACAAAAGACCCCAAATTGCTAAAGCAATCCTGAGAAAAAAGAACACAGCTGGAGGCATCACAATCCCTGACTTCAAAACATACTACAAAGCTACAGTAATCAAAACAGCATGGTACTGGTGCAAAAACAGGTGCACAGATCAATGGAACAGAATTGAAAGCCCAGAAATAAAACCACACATCTATGGACAGCTCATCTTCGACAAAGGAGCTGAGGACATACAATGGAGAAAAGAAAGTCTTTTCAACAAATGGTGCTGGGAAAACTGGACAGCCATATGTAAAAGAGTGAAAATTGACCATTCTTTTTCACCATTCACCAAAATAAACACAAAATGGATCAAAGACCTAAAGGTAAGACCTGAAACCATAAGCCTTCTAGAAGAAAACGTAGGCAGTACGCTCTTTGACATCAGCATCAAAAGGATCTTTTCAGACACCATGTCTTCTCAGACGAGGGAAACAATAGAAAGAATAAACAAATGGGACTTCTTCAGACTAAAGAGCTTCTTCAAGGCAAGAGAAACCAGGATTGAAACAAAAAAACTACCCATCAATTGGGAAAAAATATTTGCAAGTCATATATCTGACAAAGGGTTAACCTCTGTACTATATAAAGAACTCACAAAACTCAACAACAAAAAATTAAACAACCCGATCAAAAAATGGTCAGGGGACATGAACAGGCATTTCTCCAAAGAAGATATACAGATGGCCAATAGGCACATGAAAAGATGCTCATCATCATTAATCATCAGGGAAATGCAAATCAAAACTACACTAAGATATCACCTTACACCAATTAGAATGGCAAAAATAACCAAAACAAAAAGTGACAAATGTTGGAGAGGTTGTGGAAAAAAAGGGACCCTCATACACTGCTGGTGGGAATGCAAACTGGTGCAGTCACTATGGAAAACAGTATAGAGATTTCTCAAAAAATTAAAAATAAAAATACCACATGACCCAACATCCCACTACTGGGTATCTATCCAAAGAACTTGAAATCAGCAATTCCAAAAGTCCCATGCACCCGTATGTTCATTGCAGCATTATTTACAATAGCCAAGATGTGGAAGCAACCTAAGTGCCCATCAATGGATGATTGGATAAAGAAGATATGGTGTATATATATACAATGGAATACTACTCAGCCATAAAAAGGATAAAATTGTCCCATTCACAACAACATGGATGGACCTTGAGGGTATTATGTTAAGTGAAATAAGCCAGATAGAGAAAGACAATCTCTGTATGACTCCACTCATAGGTGGAAGTTAAACATGTAGACCAAGAGAACAGATTAGTGGATACCAGGGGAAAGGGGGGTGAGGGGGTGGGCACAAAGGGTAAAGTGGTGCACCTACCACACGAGTGACAAACAATAATGTACGATAAAATTTCACAAGGTCATAAACTATCATAATCTTAATAAAAAGTAAGAAAAAAAGATTTAAAAAGAAGACATACAAGTGGCAAATAAACAAGTGAAAAAATGTTCAACATCAGGGAAATTCAACTAAAACCACAGTGTTTTAACTGGTTACACATTGTCTAAAAGGCTCAAAATTTTTTAAAAGCAAACATATCCACTACTTGCAAAGAGATGGAAGAACTGGAAGTCTCATTCACTGCTGGCAGGAAGACAAAAGGGGACAACCATGTTAGGTCACAGTGTGGCATTTCTTAAAAAGGTATCTACTCACCTACCCTGTGACTCAGGCATTGCACCCCAAGAAATTAACACAAGATCAATGAAACATACAGATATGAGGAACTGTTTTCAAGTATCTTAGAGGTTTTATCTGCAACAGTCAAAAACTGGAAACAGCTCAAATATGCACACGCAGACAAAAGAATAAAGAGAGAGTGCTACATGCACAAAACATCGTACTTCCCAGCAATATAAAAAGAATGGACTATTCTCATGAGCGCCATTGATGAATCGCAAAACGAAGAAGCCAAACGAGGCTACTTGGTGAAAAAAGAGAGTAAACACTTTATGAGAAGAATCCTATAAAATTCCATAAAATGCAAACTAATCTTTTCTAAAAGAAAATAAATCAGTAGTTACCTGGAGGGCAGAGAGAGGAGAGAGAGACAGACTTTAAAGGACTTGGGGTAAAGAAGATGATAATGAAGAGCTTCATTCATCACCACGGTGATAGTGGTTTTATGCATTTTACATGAGTGTCAAAACTTACCACATTGTACAGTTTAAATATAAGCAGCTTATTGCATGTCATTTATACCTTATTAGAGCTCTAAAAATATGGTTAAAATAAAAATATGGATTTCCTACAACTTTGGAATGTCAGTCTGGCAAACCTACATTGACTCCACCGTCTCCTTCCCCATGCCCTGGGAGGGACGCCCTGCCTCAGTGGAGCAAATACTGGAGAACTATGAGGCCGGTTCCATCGGATTCAACAGCAGTGCAGTCTGAGGCACAAAGGCCACAGAGCTGGCCTCTCTCGTCTCAATTTCTGCCACAGCAACAGCCTTGAGGTGAACAGGCCAGAGAGACTATAGGAATGCACAAAGCATTTACATGCTTTCCTCTCACCATGACCTCAGCTACACAAGATATTCACTTCTAGAAGCCATGAGAATTTTTGAGCCTGCTCATCCTTCACAGTCATAGTGACTGGAACCTTCTGGATGCCCCTTTAAAAGTGGCACATCCTAACTAGTTTGGGGCAGTCTCTTCCCCTCCCTATAAATCCAGTGTTTCTGTAACAAGTACAATTCCCCTGCCCACACAATCCCATAACCCATGACGCCACTCTGGGGAATTCGTGACATCAGAGCACATGGCTCCGCTGCAGGACCTGGGAACAGACTGCCCTCAGCAGCGCTGAGCACAATGCAACATCCGCTGTGAACAGAACAATTTCATGTTGCTCTCACAAGCACCAAAGGTTATCTCAGCTGCCCCTCCACAGACTGACCTCTGAACCACAAAATACCACGGCATCTAGGCTACAATTAGGTCCACAAATCCCTGCACTCTTTCCTTGGAGGTCTTGGGCAGCAAGGCAAACTCGGGCAAAACTGGAGAGAAAGGCATATCTGCCATCATACTGTCCCCTCTGAGACACACACAGATTGGGATCCCAACCAAACCTGTTCACCCCTTCCTGTTAGCAGAACCCAGCTGTTTTCAAACCACTACATACAGTGAATAGAACCCCCAAGAAAAAGGTTGCTTAAACAATAAGGCCTTCATTTTCACACAAAGCAAAGCAATGGGAGGCAGGCTACTCCTGGACTGGAGACTTGAAGCCACAGGAAAATCTATCACAAGAGTCATGAGAGACCAACAATATCCACGCAAAAGGTGAACCGTGTTTTCAAGTCACCAGCAGAGTCTTCTGGGCCAAAAATTGGTCAGGTCAGTGATGTAGCTCATCAGATAAATTAATTGGAAAGGAATGAGTGCTCAGCCTCTATACAAATCCCTCCTGAAAATGAGAGAATGTCAAAGTTTGCTCTCCTGGAAACATGAGAGTGTGTCAATGATGTGCACTGTGAGCACCTGTGAAATGATAGAGGTGAAACGGCTCTTGCTATGGAATTGGCAGTGACATAAGTCTGGCAAGGGTCCTGGGCAAATTAAAAAGTACAGTGCAGCTCCCATATTCCTGGAATTCACGTGATTTATCAGGGGTATGAAGTTCAATACAGGCAAGCAGCACCCTCAAGAGGGATCTCCCCAGCGTTGTTATACCGAAGAAGAAATGACACATTCCCTGCACATCTGTTGTTTTTCTGATGTGAACTTTGTAGTATCCAATGAGAAAAGCCTGAAGGCCTTCTCACATTCACTGCACTTATAAGAGCTTTCCCCAGTGAATTCTCCAGTGTGTAATGAGGCTAGTTTGGGCTAAAGGTTTTCCTGATTTCACACTCATAAGGCCATTATACAACGTGAGCATTCTAGTGTTTGGGGAAACTAGACTTGTAGGTAAAAGATTGTCCACATTTGCTACACCATAATGACTTCTTGCAGTGTGAATGCTCCTGTGTTTCATTACACTGAAGCTTTTAGCGAATCATTTCCTATGCTCACTCTACTCCTAAGGCCTTGATGTAGTGTGAACTATTGATGTTGAAGGAACGCAGAGCTTTAGCTAAAGAATTTTCCACATTTGCTTCACTTATAAAGCCTTTATCCAGTGTAAACCCTCTGATGTTGACAGAGTATAGAACTTTGGACAAATCCTTTTCCACATTTGTGGAAAGTGATTTCCACAAATCACTTTTTCCAGTGTGAACTCTCTTGTATTTAATAAAGTTGGAGTAATCAACAAAGGATTTTCTGCATTCACTGCACTCATAAGGCCTTGAAACAGTGTGAACTCTCTGACATTGAATGAGGTTGGACCTTTGGCTAAAAGATTTCTCACATTCACTGCACTCAAAAGGCCTTGATCCAGTGTGAAGTCTTTGATGTCAACAGAACACAGGGCTTTGGCTAAATGATTTCCCACATTCGTTGCATTCATATGGCCTTTGTCTGGTGTGAACTCTGCTGTTGAACGAGGTCAGGCTTTTGCTTAAAAGATTTCCCAAATATGCCAGAATCATAAGGTTATTCTGTACTGTTAATGCTCCAAAGTTGAATGAGGTTGGGCTTTTGCCCAAAGGATTTGTCACAATACCCACACTCATAAGGCTTTTCTCCAGGGTGAACTCTCTGATGTGGAAGGTGTGAAGAACTTTGTCAAAATGCTTTGCCACATTTGCTGCATTCATAGGGCCTTTCCCCAGTATGAACTCTCCAGTGTGTAATGCGTCTGCAGCTTTCAGTAAAGGATTTCCCGCATTCAACCCAGTCATAAAGTCTTTTTTCAATGTAAGCTACCAAATTATAACTGAAAGCAGATCTAGAGGTAAAAGATTTAGCACAGTCACTACATTTATAAGGCATTTCTTCAGTTTGAACTCTCCAGTGGTGAATGAGAATTGAGCTATGGCTAAAAGATTTCATACATTCACTGTACGTGTAAGAATTTTCTTCAGTTTGACTTCTCCAGACATGAATGAGGACAGATTTGTGGCTTAGGGATTGGCCACATTTGCTGCACTTGTACTGCCTTGCCCCAGTATGAAGTTTTCAATGTTGACTGAAGGTTAAGTTTCCCCTAAAGAAATCTGCCACATTCACCACACACATGAAGCCTTTCTCCAGTGTGGGCATTCTGGTGCACAACAGATGAGGATTTGGACCCGAGTGTCTTCCCACATTCATGGCATGTAAAACACCGTCTTTCAGTGTGGACACCTTGGTCCTGAACAAGTGTGCGTTTGGGGCTGAAGGCTTTCTTCCCAGGTGTAACGACTTTTTCTGTTTCGCAGAGTTGCTTTGCACTGGGTGATATTATGGGGCTTCTCCCTGGTGTGAGTGGCCTTCCAAACCTCCCCCCAGGGAAAGGGTTTCCCTGACACATGGAATCCGCAACTCTTAAGGCCCTATCCACACTGCTTCTCCCGTATGTGCTGCTCCTGGTGGTGGTTAAACAGTGCAGTGAGATAGAACAATTTCACACAGGAACCACACCTCAACAGTTTCTGGCTGTGTTGTGTTCCCTTGTGCTTAGCCAAATGCAAAATGTCTTTCAACACCAGACCACATATCTCACAGGGATGAGTCTTCTGGCAAAGTGGAGCTATCCTGGACTGTGAAATCCCTACAGAAACGCTCTGTTCAAAGGGAGTCTCCACATCCTCTGCTCCACAACAACAACCTGAACACAAAGGAACTCTGGTGAAGTACACACTGACTACAGGGAGGGGCAACCCCATCACAAATGTGCATCTAACAAAGAATCCAGCAGATGCTTTTCAAGACAACAGAGCTGGAATCCGTTTGAAGCTTCTGTGTATTACAGGGCCCCTATTTTGAAGAATGGTGGAGAACTCAGCAAGAGAAAGATACAAAAATAAGGTGAGATACAAGAGAGAGAGGCAGGGTCTACACCTTGTTCTCTGCCCACAGCTTCCTGCAGGACCTTTGCTGCTGCTGATGTGAGGCTTAGTGGAAGGTGCGGCCAAGTCCATGACAATCCAATCAAAACAGATTAGCTGTTGATCAAGGTCAATCTAAGGACATGGTCACACCTCACCACATGACATGTGTGAGCCACGGGGCGAGCACCCAGAAAGACTAGTGAGAGAAACGAGTCAGATGCGGAGTCCAGAGAGGTGGATTATCCCTGGGATGAAGTCACACAGGAAATGACAAGCAGTAGAACTGAGAAGTCGGCAAAGTGTCAATGTGGGAAAGGAAAGGTAGAAATGGGGTGTGGCCACTGGCAATGGCACCAAAACTCTGGTTGAACAGGACAGGCTCCTGCTATGATCTGAACACAAGCCTGACGTGACACCCTCCCCAGCTGTCACTCACTCACCAGGACCAGATCCCCTCTGAGCCCACCCTGACAAGGCTGGAGTCATGTCCATCCTGCGACGCACAGAGAAGTCTTCCTTCTAAACCTCAGCTGGGCAACTACATGGGACGTGAGGATACAAATCCTAAGAGAATGACAGGAGAGGTGAATGGCTCACACTGTCCCAGAGCAACTCAGCCCACAGCAGACCACAGAAAAGAGATCCAGGTGAGACCTCAGCAGGATGGTGGAATAGAAGACACCACTCTTCACCACCAACACAGAAAAAAACAGTTGACCACAAATGAAATCAGCCTTGGAGGGATAAAGAGTCCAGTGAAGAACCAACTACAACACAGTGGAGCATAAGAAGAGAATGAGTGCACAGGAAGGATCGGGGCAGAGACTGTCTTAGCAGAGACACCTGGACAGGTAGGAAATAAAAAGTGCAGGGGCTCCCTCTACCAGCCACAGGCTGGGTGCCATTGCAGTCCCCGGTGGCCTGCTTGGCAGAAGACCCCAGCTGCCTGCCCCACAGAGGACACTGGTGCCTTTCGCCAATGAGTTAACCAACATCCATCACCATGGCTGACGCCTCTTATGAAGGTACTGCAACCTCGAGAAGGAGCCACTGTTGTGCCGCTCCAGGACGAGGGCTGCCACCCACCCCCAACCCTGTGCACATCCTGGACCCCAGAGCTGTGCCTGCACCATGTGTGTCCACATTCCAGACCCTGACTCCACAGCTGCACCATGTACACCTGCATCTCAGGCACAGGAGACACCCTTGCTGTAGACTATCCAGCTCTCCAGAGCCACTGTGTTTCCATGGACACAGCCTCCAGGGTTGCTTAGTGTGTAGCTCCCATCTTACAAACCAAAGCCAAAACTGCTGATGTCTGTCCAAAGTCCCAGATCCCAGAACCGCTGAAATTTCTCAAGTGCCAACACACCAGACCCCAGCTTTGTATCTGCTCCACTGGTGCCCATTCATCAGACACCAGTGCTGCCACCACCAACACGGTGCCTGAGAGGTGGACTCGGCACCAAGAGGGATCTACTTGGCCACTATGTCCTCCATGGGAGAAAACAAGATCCTGAGATCCTCAGCAGCCTTCTCCACTGCTGTAGACGCCCACAGCCTTGTGTAAGGAGGATGCCTGCTGTCTTCATGGACACCATTCTCAGGTCATGGAACTGCATGGAGACTATACTGGTGGCGACCACACCATCAAATGAGCAGACATCAACATAAGGCAACTAGAAACATAAAAACATCAGGGAAACATGACAGTAAGGAACATGATCAATTATCAGAAACAACCTCAAAGAAATGGAGTTCTACAAACAGCCAGACAAAGAATTCAAAATCACTCTTTTAACCAAGCCAGTGAGCTACAAGAAAACAGGCAATTCAACAAACTAGGTAAACAATACAAAAACAAAGCAAGTTTTTCAACAAAAACAGAAACCATAAAGAGGAACAGAACAGCAGCAGGCCAAGGGCATGGTGAGGCGCAGTCACTGGTGCCAGGCCAGGCTGAGTGGAGCAAGCAGGGGGCTTGCCACCAGCTGCAGGTGGAAGGCGCACCTTCATCTGCCCTCACCCATACAGCCTGCACCCATTGAGGTCATGGACACAGAGGAGCAACAAGGAAGAATAATCACCCCCACACCTTCAATAGGTGCTACTGCAGTTCTTGGTATGGGCACTCTCCAAGAAGGTGCTCAGATATGAAGAACTGACAAGTGAATTGATTAGTGAATAGTTGGGAATAGCCTATCCATTACTGACGGCATTCCTAATTCTAATTTGATACCACAGGGAACTAGGAAGACATGTCAAAAGCAGAAGAAGAAATGGAACAGTACTAGATCATTACACATACACACACACACACACTCACAACAAATAAATCCTCTTAATACTATCTACCTTTTAAGAAGTCGTGTGGCAGGTAACATGTGGGCGAGAAGAATGTTTCTGTCTCTTTCTAAATTGACTGTCCTTGCACTGGTCTTTTGAGCAGGACAGTTCTACTTATTGTGTGTGTGAGAAAACTTCCCACAGGGCTGCACTAACTCAACTAGCTTGTGCTTTTACAGTCAGCTCTTGTCAATTACCAGATCAGTTTACCTGTCCTTCCACCTTCGGGCTTGTATGGGTAAAACTCTTCAGGCATAACTAAAGCAACCAGGGCAAGATGGCATATATACGATTATACGTCCTTAGGTTTCTATCTCTGAATCTCAACTAGATGGAAATATTGGAGACCCATTTAGTTTGCAGGAAAAAATGCCTTGCATTGCTTTGGTCAAAGCATTAGGACTATGGGATGCTTAAGGGGCAAAGTTTATTTTCTTTTACTCATGTTCTGCCCTTATTTTTTGATGGTTCAAACTTATAACTGTTGTATCAGAAGGAACATTTCCACAAAGTGTCTGTTGGAAATTAACAGTCTCAATCATCTGATGACTTTATTTTTTAACGCATTTATCTAAAAGTGAGTCATATGAAATTTCGTTTGTTTGTTTAGATTCCAGGTCCTTGGTAAATACATGTTAGGTATGATGGAAATCATTCCAAAGGAGCTATGTGGAAATACCTGTAGAGAAATGCATTTGAACTACTGTGATATAAAACTGTACTCTACAATGGAAATTTCATGTACACACAAAAATTCTTTTCTTTTTTTCTGCTTTATTTCCCCAAATCCCCCCGGCACATAGTTGTATATCTTAGTTGCAGGTCCTTCTAGTTGTGGCATGTGGGGCACCGCCTCAACGTGGCCTGACGAGTGGTGCCATGTCCGTGCCCAGGATCCGAACTGGTGAAACCCTGGCGCGCCGCAGCGGAGCCCATGAACTTAATCACTTGGACACGGGGTCGGCTCCTGTACACACAAAAATTCTGTTTGTAATTTACCTTCATTTCTCTGGCATTAAATGCTTATATGAATAATAATATGCCAACGTTCTACCATTTAAAAAAAGAATGATACAGAAATTCTGTGGCTAAATAATACAATGAATGAAATGAAAAACGTAATGGAGAGCCTCAGCATCCAACTTGATCAAGCAAAAGAAAGAAGCTGTAACTGGAAGACAGGTCTTTAAATTTTCCAATGAGGGGAGAAAAAAGAAAAAAAAAAAGAAAAACAGAGAAGAAAGCCTACATGGATTATGGAACAGGAGGCAAAACATTATTCAAATTATGGGAGCCCTAGATAAAGAGAGAAATAAAGGATAAAAAGCTTATTTAAAGAAGTAATGGTGAAAACTTCCCAAAGCTATGGAGAGAAGTGGACATCCAGCTACATGATGCTCATAGGTGCCATACAGATTCAATCCAAAGAGAACGTCACTGAGACACTTTCTAATAAACCTGTTGAAAAGCATTTACAAAGAGAACATTTTGACAACAGCTAGCGAAAACAAACTCATGTTATACAAGCGAATCCTGCAAGGATATCAGTTTATTTCTCAGCAGAAAACTTACAAGCCAGGAGAGAGTGGGAAGATAGATGCAAACTACAGTCATGTGCCGCATAATGACATTTCAGTAAACGACCCACCACATATAGGATAGTGGTCACATATAAGACTTATATAGGAACTGAAAAATTCCTATTGCCTAGCAACACTGTAACCATTGTAATGTTGTAGCGTAATGAATTACTCACGTTTGGGGTAATCAGGGTGTAAACAAACCTTCTGAGCTGCCAGTTGCATAGAACCATAGCACATATAACTATGTATGGTGCATAATAATTGATAATGACAATAAACAACTATGTTACTGGTTTATGTGTTTATTCACAGTCATGCTTTGCCTGGAGAAGGGGATACATTCTGAGAAATGCAACGTAAGGTAATTTCATCGTTGTGCAAACATCACAGTGTCCTTAAGCAAACCTAGAGGGTATGGCCTACTACACATCTAGGCTATATGGTACTAATCTTATGGGACCACTGTCATATACGTGGTCCGTCCTTGACCGAAACATCATTATGGGGTGTATGACTGTACTATATTGTACTTTTTTTTTTTGCAGGGGAAGATTTGCCCTAAGCTAACATCTGTTGCCAATCCTCATCCTTCTTCCTTCTTCCCCACCTCCAAAGCCCCAGCACATAGCTGTGTATAGTTGTCAGTTCTTCTGGTTCTTCTATGTGAGCCACCACCACAGCATGGCTCCTGACAGATGAGTGGTATCGTTCTTCACCCAGGAACCAAACCTTGGCCGCCAGAGCAGAGCATACCCAAAGTTAAAACTGCTAGGCCATCAGGGCTGGTTCTACTATACTGTACTTTTTATTGTTATTTTAGAGGATACTCTTTCCACTTACAAAAAAAAAAATTTAACTGTAAAACATTATGCCAGGTTTTGCCAACAGTGGCCTCATACATCTCATGTTTACTGAGTCTCTTAATTGCATCCTTTTCTCCTGTGCTCCATTTAATCTCATGTCAATTTGTTCATCATGGCCCCTACGCAAACAAAATTCAATGCTAATGCTGCCAGTAAGAGGCCACATCAGATGACTGACCTGGAAACCAAATTAAAACTGATTAAGGACCACAAGGGTGGGAAATCAATGATGGTTATTGCTCACTAGTCAGACATCTCCCATTCCACTATAGCTACAATCTTGAAGAACAAGAACAAAGTGATAGAATGTGTTAAGGGATCTGCTTCATTGAAGGCGATAAGACTAACAAAAATTCAAGAAGGACCTACATGAGACATGGAGAAACTTCTAATGACCTGGATTGAAGATCAGACATAGAAGCATCTCTCTCTTAGCACCATGACGATCACGGCCAAAGCAGTAAGTTTTTTGCGATGTTGAAAGAAAAGGCTCGACTCGACTATAATGTTGACTTTACTGCTACCTCTGGGTGGTTTAAATGATTCCAGAATTGTTATTCATTACATAATGTGAAAGTGCACAGTGAGTCTGTGAGTGCTGATGTGAAGGCAGCTGAAGAACTTTTGGAAACCCCAGATAAGCTGATTGTGGAGGAAAATTACTTGCCAGAGCAAATATTCAACATGGATGAAACCTCTCTATTCTGGGAATGGATGCCTGAAAGGAATTTAACGCATAAGAAGGCCGAGTCAATGCCAGGTTTCAAGACTTTTAAGGACAGGATAACAGTCACACCTTGGGGGCAATGTTGCAGGGTACAGATTGAAACCCTTTGTACAGTGAGAACCCCAGGGCCTTCAAGCCTGTCAATAAGTGCACACTGCCAGTGAATGACAGGAGCCATGAGAAGTCATGGATGACCCAGCTCCTCTTCCATGATGCCCTCCTCAGTTGTTATGCCAGCGAAATTGAGAAGTACTGTTTTGAGAATGACAGACCTTTCAATATTTTGTGTGTTGTGGATTATGGTCCCAGACATCCTCCTTTTACTGGTGATCTTCATCCCAATACCAAAGTGGTGTTTCCCCCTCCAAACACCACCTCTTTGGTCCAACTAATGGATCAAGGAGTTACAGCTTCCTTTAAGGCCTACTACCCAAGGAAGACCCTTAGCCCAGGCTATTGCTGCAACTGAGGAAGACACTGAGGCAATTCTAGAAGGATTACAACATCTATGACTACATCAAGAACCTTAGTAACATTCTAACTGTGCTGAGAAAAAGAGCTTGCTTCCTTCCTATTTTTCAGACATTTATATCCAACAATAGCTATAAAGACATTAAATGTCCACACAAAAATTGCAAATAAAATACACTGTCTTCTTGCTCTTCATGCTACATGGAGTGAAGCTCATGGAATGGATATTGTGAGGTTTAGTATGTTTGCTCAACAAGAAGAATAATCCAGACAGGTTATAAGAGGAAACATAGAGGACATACTAGGCAGTTCCAAGGCAAGCACATAAGATGAGACAATGCCTCTGGGTCCTTTACAATATGGCCCTTCCAATTCTATGTCACTATTTGTGACCTCAGAAAGTATAACTCTTTTTCTATGTAACATTTCTTACTGAATTTTCTGAGACGTGATGTATTCCTTCATAAGAACATAACATTTACCTGGTAACAGTGGTTACTTCCCAACTCTACACCTGCTGCCAGGACAGTGGCTGTAGTGATGCATCTGTGCAAGCGTGGAAAGTGGGCACCTGAACCTGACATGAAGGTTTGGGACACAAGCAGCTCATCTCCTTGCTGGGAAGTGATTATCATTTCACCGGGAAGTACGGCGGCAGTGTCTGCAGAGGGAGTGGAGAGTTTCTCTGGAAAACAAGGGAGGAGAGCAAATTACAGAGGGTTACTCAAACAGATTAATTGGGATGTCCATTGAGAAGGACTCAATAGCTAGAGGAGAAAGGGATCCGTGAATCCTGAGAACAGATGTGTTGACTAGGAGACACTGAGTTCTAATATGTGAGAAAATTAAGTAGAGACCATGGCTATGCTAGAAACTTGACTAGCATGAAACTCTTGTATCTTCAAGGTGGGAATCCTTTTCAATCATCACAACTCTGAGGAAAAACAAACCTGGAGGGAAAGGAATGGCAAGGTGAGAGTAGAACGATGTGGAAGAATGTGGAAGGAAAGCTTCAACAAACATTGACTGAACATCTCATCTGACTCAGAGGCTCATCCAGACCAATATCATACATCAGGGAACAAAAGAATGTGTCCTCATACAGCCTTCATTCAAACTGAAGGGAGTAGCCAATAGTCACAAAGAAAACATGTAATATAGTAAATTATAAGGTGACACGTGTGCAAATATAAAACAGCAGCAGTGAAAACGACAAGCGTGGGGGGTCAGGAGGATTTCAAGGAAATAGAGGGCTCAGGGTTGTTCTCATTGTGGAGACGGTATTGCAGCACACAACTAGAGGGCGGGAGAGAGTGACTTGTGAGGATATATGGGGAAGATGTTCCTTGGAGAAGAAACAGACGGTATAAGGTCCCAGGGGCAAGAGCAGGGCTGGAGTTCCAGACCACTCATGTGGCGATGGTACCCGTTCCAGGGTGGCTGGTAATGTTTTGGGGGGTGTTTTAATAAACCATACAGAACACTTCCCATATGTTCACATTCCCATAAGTGCATCCACATGCCTGTACACCAGACCTCCTCATCAACTACCTTCTCGACTCTTCCTTTCTTGCCAGGGCAGATCATCGGCTGCTGCCCTGGGATCTACATATGTTGTCACCTCGGGATACTGATTATTCCACACAAAATGGATGACCAGCTCACAGCTCCACCCATTGGGAAAGTTTGTCTTCTCCACTGTCTTTCTAGGACATCCTGATTGTAGCTGTGACGCAGCCTCCACTAATTTCTACTTCCCTCACAAATCAAAGCGACCCAAGCGGAACCCAAGCTCAGGCTTTCTCCTCCCCTTAGCTGGCTGTGCAGATCACCCAGGATACCCACTGCAGTGAGCTGTTCCTATCGTGCTGGGGTCTCCCCTACCTGCTCATGCAGCCTGCTTGTGTTCTCTGGAGTTGATCTGGCTCGATCCTGCCTGTACATCTCTCCCGTACAATGGAACTCAGCAGTGCCCGTCTGACCTTATGACTTGGATGGTCCAAGAGAACTCTCCTCACAGTGGATCGTTCTGGATGCATGGAGATGATGCCCCGTATTTCAGTCTTCTGTTATTATGTGGGCACAATGACACAACACAAGTTGTTTCACAGTGATTTATAAATCTGTACTGCAGATGGCATGGACTTCCTCTAGAGCCTCAGCAGCCTGCACTGTGATTCCCCAGATGGGACTTGCTAACACCCTACACTGCATCCTTCTCCACCACAGACACCATCCACACCAAGGAGTCTGCTGAACCATACGGCCCCAGTGGCAGGACTGCTTGTGCCACAGCCCAGATCTGTGCCAACTTCTTCCTGCTCTAGGAACCCCTCAAGCTGGCCTGTCTTCCACAAACACTAGTGGACGTATAGTATTCCTGTTGCAGAAAAGGTGCCTCTTGAAGTCAAAGGAGCCTACCAGGCACTGCGCTTCCTTCTATTTATTTATTTTCAAGGACATTCAAAAAAACACACATTAGAATTATAAAGACTGATTACACAAAGTGTTGGTGAGGACCTTGAAAACCCAAATTCTTATACACTACTGTTTGGAACATAACATTGTATAACCACTTTGGAACCATGTGGCAGTTTCTTTTCTTTTCTTTTTTTGAGGAAGATTAGCCCTGAGCTAACATCTGCTGCTAACTCTCCTCTTTTTGCTGAGGAAGACTGGCCCTGAGCTAACATCCATGCCCATATTACTCTACTCTATATATGAGACGCCCATCACAGCATGGCTTGCCAAGCGGTGCCATGTCCGTACCCGGGATCCGAACTGGTGAACCCCCGGCTGCCGAAGTGGAACATGCGCACTTAACCGCTGCACCAGTGGGCTGGCCCCCATTTGGCAGTTTCTTAAAGACAAACATGTTAACTTACCATCTGACCTAGGATTACACTCCTAGATATTAACTCAAAAAATGAAACATGTTTTCATATCAAGGCTTGACATAAGTATCTTTGGTAGCTTTATCTCTAATAGCCAAACCTGGAAACAACATACATTTAAAGAAAGAGATAAATGGATAAAACATTGTGTCCTATCCATACATAGATTATTCAGCAATAAAAAGAATAAGTTATACACACAACAAAGATAAAACTCAAAATAATTATGCAGTAAGAAAGAAACCACAAAAATGGAATAAAGATTTGATTTATTTAAAATTCTAAGGGCCAGCCCTGTGGCCAAGTGTTTAAAGTTCAGCATGCTCTGCTTCAGCAGACAGGGTTCGTGGGTTCTAATCCCGGTTGCAGACCTACTCTGCTCATCAGCCATGCTGTGGAAGCATCCCACGTACAAACAATAGAGGAAGATAGGCACAGATGTTAGCTCAGGTCTAATCTTCCTCAAGTGAAAAAAAAGGAGGATTGGCAACAGATGTTAGCTCGGGGCCTATCTTCCTCACAAAAAATAAATAAATAAAATTCTAGAAAAGGAAAATTAATATATACTGAAATAAAGTAGATAAATGATTGTCTAAGGAAGGAAGATCATGGAAGGCAGGGAGAGAGGGATTCTCTAGGGGCAGGAGGTAATGTTGGGAAACATTGTTACACTCATTATCTTGTTCTTGATGATGAATTTACCAGTGTATGTGTGCGTGTGCACGTGTGTCTGTTTCTGTGGGATGGGTGGGAAGAGAATGCGCTACAAACACATATACATATTTGCCATGAATATTTCAAACTTTATGGATTAAATATGTGCTATTTATTACATGTAAATTGTACCTCACTAAAGTGTTGGAGAATTGTTTCTACATAAAATTCTGCATTTCCCACTTGGCTTGAAAACCTCAGAGATTTGAAATTGCTGTATATTTTTTCTTTTTTCTTTTTTGTTTTAAACATTGGCACCTGAGCTAACAACTGTTGCCAATATTCTTTTTTCGTTTTTTTTTCTTTCTGCTTTTTCTCCCCAAATCCCCCCAGTACATAGTTGTATATTTTAGTTGTGGGTCCTTCTAGTTGTGGCAATGTGGGACACCGCCTCAACGTGGCCTGATGAGCGGTGTCATGTCCGCGCCCAGGATCCAAACCAGTGAAACCCTGGGCCGCCATAGCAGAGCACACAAATTTAAGCACTCGGCCATGGGGCTGGCCCTTTATTTTTTTTCTTAAAGCTAAATTCATTCAGTTTGAAAGAGTATCCTTTATAACAAGATTTCTAATTTCTCACTTTCTTAGTATCAATTTTCTCTCAAAGGTAAATATCTATTGCATGAGAAAACCTCTAAGACCTATTGTTAAGTGTAAAAAACAAAAAGTTATAGAGCAAAACACGATTAGATTCTATTTCTGTAAAACAAAACAAAACCCTGCATAGAAAAAGGTATGGAAGGATATCCACCTATCTGTTAGCAGTGCCTGGGAGGAGAGTGGAATTGAGGAGGGCGCTATGTAAAGGATTCATATTTTTTCATTCTATATAATTATTTCTTTTTTCACAAGAAATGTATATTTTTAAAGTTTTTAAAATAACTTTTTTAATGCTTTTTAAAAAATAATGGTGTTGATAGGCAGTAGTAAGCTTTCTAAATATCCTTACATGGAAAAATAAAAGCCCCCAAATTTAAATTAATTGGTCCACGAAATCCAAAATTCTGGGAACCAGTACTCTAAGAATCAGTATTAATTAGCTTCTTAATCACTAGTCATAGTTCTTTAGCTCTTTTCCTCCTCAAACCGTTAGAGCAGCGTTTCTCAAACTGTGGGCTGTAAGCCAGTAGTGACCTTGAAATCACTTGGTGGATCATAACAAGGATATTTTAAAATAGAACAAAAAATATCAAGTGTTGCAAATAATAAGCATTAAGAATCATCTTGTGAAAATGTTTCACTTGTGTGTGTATGTACACACACTGAGTTATGATGTAAAATGGTTTTTTTAATGAGTTGTGATCAAAAAAAGTTTTAAAAATATTGCTTTGGAGAGGCCTGACACTGAAAAATGGGTTAGTAGGGATGGGAGGAAGTCCAGTCTCTGACCAGCCTATAGGCTATGGTTACCACTAAAGCACTGCGAGGTGACATTAAGATGAGGGCTGAATACAGCTCTCCAGGGGGCAGAGGATTCTCCAGCCCTGCCACTAAAGCGATGGAGCAATTATGAAAGTGGGAAGGCGAAGTAGACAGAGGCGGTCCATGCAGTGGTAAGGGCTTTGGAGTCGGCAATCCTGAGTTTTAGTCTCTGCTTTTCCAGTTGATCCCCTGGGATCTTAAGCTCCTCACTCCCTTTGCCTTTCTGAGCCTCAGCTTCCTTCTCTACAAGGATCTTGCTGGCAGGGACACGTGAAAGCAGCAAAGAGCAGAATTCGATTTCAATTTCAAAGTTCTGGGTACATTTAAGAAATTTGTTTCTCTTAGGGCTTCTCAGCATCTGTGAGGATGAATTATTTTCACAAATTTATGTGGTACTTCATATGCATTGTTTCATAGGAAAAAAGGATAGGCCATCATAACCCTACACTTTAAAACAGAACACAGATGACACAAGAGGAAAAAAAACCTACAAATGATAAGCTAATCAAGTTTTCTTTAGCTGACATACATATATCATAGTCCTAAGAAACAACAGGAAAAATTACCAGATTCTTCCACTTACTCCCTCACATTTTTGTCTATTTCAAAGCATGTGATCCAAGGGGCAGAAGAACACTAAGCCTCAAGGTTACTGCTCTACAACACGAAAACATGGGAGTTAGAATGGACCGAATTCTCACGGGCAGACACCTCACTCCAGGCCTGGGAAAACAGTTGGGAATTGGGGAAGTGTGAAGATAGGAAACAGTCACAGACACATCAGGTTGCAAAGCCGTTGTCACTAACCCCCACAGAGGGTAAGTCAAGCCAGAGCCCAGACACGATCAGCAAACTTTCTAGCTACTAAGCAACCTTGGATTGTCAGAGATTAGTAACTACTGGGTTAGAAAAGACTACCTCCCACGCCAAGGTGTCACCTCAAGAACATGTCCTATCTTCCCTGTCCCATCTCTGTGCCTTAATCTTTAATTTCAACATGTTTATAAGTGTATCACGCTTTTTATGCAATAACTAGACTCTCAAGAGATCAGGGGTACACAAACAAAATAATATGTATAAGAGTCATTTGATTTCTTCCCTATTCTGGTGGTGATTTTTTTGCTAACAGTTGACTGTGGGAAAATCATCCATTCAAAGGCAAAAAATAAACCACAGCCAGTCAAGTTGGTGTCATGATTACCTTCAAACCTGAGGTAATTAAGGTAGGAGGAGGTTATTTTTCCCTTCAACCTTTTCAGTTCAGAAGGGAAGAAATCAGATTTAACCTCTTAGAAGTGGAGCTCCACGAGAATGGCTCATCAAATGGCCACTAACTAGGGAGGACTGAGGCTTGACCATGGCATTAGCCCATTGGGAAGAGCAAGGAGGAGGATGAAGAGGCAAGTTCTTTAATATGGGCGGCTCTCCCAGCAGCACAGGAAAATATAAATAGGAAAGGTTTCTTAGCCTGCCAATCCCATCTAGAGCCAGACTCCCTTCCTCAGGCCCCCTTCCACTTGTAGCTTTGAGTTCCTGTGCCAACTACATACAAAGCCTCCAGAAGTCTGTCACTTATCAATAGAGACAGTTCCAGATACATAGCCCCTGCAGTCTAGCCTACTCCCAAACCCCATAAGGTTACTTTGCTACATAAGAGGCAGACTAGAGGTCTTCTAATCCAGTTTCTCTGTATTTTACAGTGAGGAAACTGAGGCAAATAAAGTCAATCGACTTGCCAGGTTACCTTGGCAACTATACCTCTGAAGTAAGCAGGAGATTCTGAACTGAACTCCAAAGAGGGCACCAGGCCAGGAACAAGAGCTTAGGCTGGATAGAGTCCTGCCTCTATTCAGTTTAAGTAAGTACTTCTTTTGGGACTAAAAACAAGTTAGGAAGACCCAGGCCTTCCCTGGGAACTGGGATCCAATCCCATGGCCTTCTGACAGAAGGACTCACTCATTACTATGCCTCTCTAGAAGTTCTTGACCAAACCGGGCCAAGCTGGTTGCAATAGAAGCAATTGAATGGAAGGTGATAGGGAAAGAAGTGGTAACTTTTTCAGGATTCAATGGGCCTTGGGATTAACGTAAAAGATTTACTGAGTATGGAAGATAGGGCAGAAGCTAGTAAATGCCTTCAACTCTCCAACTTTGTTTAGACCAAAATCACCAGAATCTTGAACAGAGAGTTTCACTATTTGGCTCAGCTCTTTTTCATCATGTTGACCCAATGTTAATCGATGAGTCACTGGTTCAAACGAGAGTCCTTCCACTTCCCCCCCTTCTCCCTTATATTTCTCCAAGAGGCAAAAAGCATACTTATCTCTCATCAGCATGGTAGTATAAACTCCCTATTATTGACCTGGAAAGATTGGCATGCCCTTCCCCACTATCTGCCTAGCAAACTCCTAATGCATCTTTAAGGTCATTTCAAATGTCACCTTCTCCACAAAATTGCATAATTACCCTCCTACCCCAGCAGAATTCATCACTGATTCCTCTGGGTCCCATGGTATAAAGAATATATTTCTATGACAGCAGTTATTACATTATATGAGTTCATTGTTTGTGTCTATCTACTCTGCTAAACTATGAACTTCTCAGTAAGTGTGACTATTTTTTATGTCATCTTGAGCCTCGAGAGCAGAGCACAATGCCTGGTCCCTAGTAGGTGCTCATTAAATGCTCCCTCAGTTAATTAAGACCAAAGCTATCCTGCTTCCCTCCTCCATCTACTCCTCCCTCCGTACCATCTGGATAGATTCTTACCCAGTTCCATTTGGGAATGTTATTAATAGGCCTCAGAGAACCAAATCTCTTCCTTTCGTCTTTGTGATCTCCCTTGGACGAAGGGCCCTCTTGGGACCCAGCCCACAAGGTACTGTTGCAACTCACATGAGCTGACTGCTTTTCCTGTCACCTGTTACTTTGCCTCAGATGGCCTAATCACACCCAATATGTGGCCCTTCCACCCTAAGACTGAAGCAACTGTGGCTGAAAAAACTAAGTTCTCTGAATTTTCAGTTGATGTTAAATGTTTAAAAAACTTTGGGTCATTATTTCTATTAATTCCTGAACTTGAGAAACACAAGTTAAAAAAAAAAAATAAAATCACCACAGAGCGAAAGGACACTCTGAAAAGATACCTACTGCCCCTAAACAGAAGCTACAGCCTGGACCCAGAAATCTGCACACGCTGTGCTCACCTAGGCTCCTGACTCAGCTCAGTTACTGTTCAGTCAATGACTAAATTGTTCCTAAAACACTCTTGGGAAGTGGGAGTGTATTGTATAGGGTTTTAAGGTATCCCTCTTCCTAGATGCCTGCTGCATTTCCTTATTTTAAGTTCATTGACTCACACTTTAATTACTTTCCAATCTGAAATGCCTTAGTATTAGAGAGCAGGCCAGACGCTTGCTTCTCCCACCCTGTGCCTCCTCACAAGTCAAATTCCTATCAGTGCACACAAACAAGCAAACTATAGAAGAGCAATCCTTGCTCGTGGGCAAAGTAAGAGTTAGAAGATATGAGGTGTGACTTCAAGGGCGATGGGAAAACTCTCTTCACCAAACATAGTTTTGTAACTCCAGATCTATGTTTGAAATTCCATATTGATAATTCCACTCCTTAGCTCTCTTCCCTCTTAAGGAGCAAAAACTCTTGGAAGAATTAATACTTTAAGTGACTATTTGTTACTTCCACCTTAATATGGAGCAATTCCAGATCATTTCTTGAAGGTAGGATTTGATTAAGGAGAAGGTGGAAAAGACAAAAGGGATGTACAGAAGAAAGAGATAGGATACCAACAAGATGTAGAAAATGGCAAAGCCTAGAGAAGATTAAGAACACACACACACACACACACACACACACATCTACACAATATTTCTAGGAGTGGCTTTGCAGGAGAGAAAATAAAAGCTCTTGGGGGACAACATCGAGGTTACTGAGAGCACTGTACAAAGGCTGGGCACATTAGAGGGTTTCTAAAGCCAAGAAGGACAAATTCAATTAATAAGGTGGTAGTAGGAAATGTCCCAGTTGTACTGAGGTTTAGAGGAAAACCAATTTCAAACCCAGAGAAACTTGGGAGCTTCTATCACTACAGAACGACAGATACGGCTGTTCCTTAGGAGAATCATCATCTTCTTTTGGGATAATGAAAGGACAGTCATATAATCTGAGCATGCAGAGACCATGGACCAGAAGATAGAGATCTCAAATTCCTCACTTTAGCAGAGATGCCAATAATTCTCCCAAACAAACATTTCTTTCCTGCCCATAAAAGAGAAAAAAGTTTTGGCCATCTATCTGGACATTTCCTAGGATACTCAGTGCACAACTCGGGGGGAGGGGGGTGTATTTAAGGAGGTGAGAGATAACCCAGAGTAGAGCTCTCTATCGGTTGAACTTGATAGAAGCAAGACAAAATGACCCTGAAAGGAGCACAATAAATCAGAGTATCATCCCAGAAGGGAACACTGTGAAAAGAATGAGAAACCAGAGTTTGGTGAGAACATGAAAACATAATTGCGTTTGGTGGCACATCCCCCAAAGTGAAGCAAGATTATTCTGATCTGCTGTCTCTTATCTCTGACCTTTCAGAATGAAATATAATGAGTGAGGTATGTGTGGGAAGATTTGCACTTCTGTATAGCCTGAATATTTTAAAATATGTACATATTACTTTTGTAATTAAGAAGAAATGTAGTTATAAAATACAGTAGAATAAAAAGGAAAAAGGAGGAAGTAAAATAAGAGAAAATGCAATAAGCTCCTATCTATGAGGGCCTAAGGAGGTCAGCAGACCATTTAAAATACATGGGAGGAGGGGACTCCTGTCCCTTGGTAATCCAGCTGCCTTTTCTCTACTCACGCCCTGCCCAAGTGCCTGGCTATTTGACCCAACTTTCTAACAGCACAGAAACCTAGTCTCCTAAAGAAGTAGATGAAGAAAGAGGTGATGCCAACCTTCTGGAATGGAATTGCTCACTCTTCCCCAAATCCCTTCCTTAGAGATATCACCTCATAGTTCCAGGCTTGATTCCACCTAACCTTTACCTCCCTGGGAAATACTCAAGTCTAAGTCCCACAAAAGTTTCATCAATCGTGGTCAGAAGATCTCTTGAGAGCTGGGGATCCCTGAGCCCCTTTGCAGTGCAGATAATGAGATTGCTGACTGCCCACTTCTAAGGTCAGAGATATGGTACCCACCATAGACCACGTTATCAAGTGGGAAAGAAACAGACAAACATCCCTCAAATCCAGCTTCTAGCTTTTGACAGGACATGAAACAGTAGGTAAGAGAAACACAGAAACTGCAGCCTAACCCAGCAAGGGAAAGTGTAGGGACTGAGTTTGGAACAGCCAACAGTCACAAAAAAACATGTACATGTGTCTTCAGTGACCACCCTGGGAGTACCAACTTCAAGTCACCACATCTCAATACGAATGGGAGCAAAGGAGCGGGTACTCCCAAGACCCAGAACCTCCAGCCCACCCTTCAGCATTCCCAGAAGCTGCCGTAACGGACACCATGCCTGCCTCCATTTCCCCAACTAACTTAGCTTCTACATAGGGAAGCTTTCTTTTTTTGCCCCAGTTCTCCCTCACTGGACCCAAGTCCCTCTCGGCTCAGCTCCGGGGCACAGTTATTTTTGTAACAGTCACTTTCCCTGGGAAGAACGCCTCTTACCCAGCTGAGACCCCTTCTCAGGCCCTTCCCGTTAGACCCTCAGGGAGCCGCAGCCCAACCCCTCCGCGCGGGCGTCAGGGCGGCCCCTCCTCACCTCCCTGCAGGTGGGCGTCCCGCCCGCCGCCCGTCCTGTCTCCTCCCTCCGCTTCGGCGCCCCTCGGCGAGCCCGCACCCCTGCTCGCCAACCTCGGGCTCGCAGGCCACTCTGCCCGCGGCCGCCACCCGCCAGTACCCGGGGCTCCGTCTCCGCCGTCGGGCCCGAGCCTGTGTCCGAAATCGCTATTTACTACCTCTCCCTTCATATGCTCGGAGGAGGAGCTCTGCCTCAGCGGTAAAAAAAAAAAAATTGTCGGGTAATAAAGGCTATTTTCCCCTGAGCCACCAGCACCTAGAAGTGGGTCACGCAAGACCTATCTATGAACCACGGGCCCTCTCTCCTCTCGATTCCTGGTTTCTTGCCTGTGCGGCAGCGCCCTCCAGATACAGCCGTGGGCATCTACAGAATCTTTAGATTGTCCAGCCACGGACCTGGTCCGTGAGGGGCACAATACTGGACGTACTGAGAATTTCTGTACACGCTCACGGTGCACCTCCCTATTCTTGGGAATATTTGTGGAGGCCCCAGCAGGGACATGTCTTCTCTACTCACCTGCAGTCTGCCCCACTTGTATTCATCTCGCCTGATTCTGTGTCAACTATGGTTCCCACACCATCCCTCACAGCCAGTCACACCTGCCCAAGGGGATTCCGGACTTCAGGGCACACAGATGCTGAGCACGTCCCAGTGAACAGGTCTCCTTGATAGGTGCTGGGGAAAATGGGACATACACCAGAAAGAAGGGGCTCAATTCGTGCTGTTCCCACCTGCACTGGATGTTATCACAGCAACCGCCTGGCTCCACAGTGACCTCTGGGTCCTCACATAATGGAGGCAGGTGGACCCAAGCTGACACCCAGAAGCCTGTCAGTCTTTCCAAGAGGCCTTGGGCAGCAAGGTGAATTAGGCTGAAACTGGACGGAGAAGCTGCTCTCTGCCATCCTACCCCACCCCAAGGCACACAAAGCTAACAGCCCACATACACGTGCAACATTGGCTTCCAGCGGAGTCCTAACAACCGTGTGCTACGGTTTTTTATTTATTTTGTTCCACACAGTAACTCTATGAGGGGGGTACTTATATTATTATCCCTGGTGTGGAGATGAAAACCGAGGCCAAGAGAAGTTCAAGGTTGGGTCCCATGACCCACTGCTGGTGAGTGTCAGCACCAGGAAGGACTCACATGCTAGCTGAGTCCAGATGCTCCATCCCTGTGCCATGCTGCCACAGGATGCTGATCCCTAACAGTAAGTTCAGAACCAATATTTGTAGGGTGTTCACATGACTCAGTGACTTTTTCAGGCATTTCACTTGCATTATAAGTTTCTGAAATTCATTACATTTATAGACTAATTTGTAGAATTAACATGTATAAAATGTTGAGTTTTCTCATTCAGGAGCATGTTATGTGTCTTTACTGAGCCTCTGTAAAGAAGGAGATGGCCCTTCCTGTAGGCCCTGAACTAAAAGATTCTATTTGGGGTTTTCCTTGCAGCCTCCTCATGTAGCAGGTGCAGGAAACCCCTCATTTTTAGATGAAGAAACTGAGGGTCGGAGATTAACTGCTTTGTGAAGGACATGGAACTGAAATGTGGCTGATCAAAATCACAGACCCAGGTTGGCCTTCTCTATCATCTTGCTGTTGAAGCACACAGCAACACAACCCTGTTCCAGAAGATGCCAAGTCCAGGCATGTCCATGATGATGATGATGATGATAATGATGATGACAACAATGAGGATGAGGATGATCATGATGATGATGAAGATGTCAACAACAGCAGTGATGGCAGCAGGGTTCATACCTCGATCTTGCACACTCAGGAACAGACTCTGTTCTGTGTCCTTTTCATACATGAACTCATTCACACTCACAACGCTGTGACATAGATACTGTATCACCCCATTTTTGCAAGGTGGAACCTGAGGCACAGAGCGGCTGAGAAACTTGCCCGGGACCACACAGCCTGTGAGTGGAACAGCTAGGATTCTCACCAGGTGATCTGGCTCCACAGCCGGGCTCCCAAGTGCGACACTAAAGAGGAACCCGACACAGCCACTGAGTGGGGCCAGCATTCATGAAGAAGGTGGGCCATGAGGGGAGGGTGGTCTGGAGTCTTTAATCCTCAAGGAAGGGGACTCTGTGTGAGATGACTTAGTGATTCCCAGATTTGCACAGTACACGAACCTCTAAAAAAGTTTTAAAACTAGAAAACTCACACAGTGATTTGGTCCATTAAGGACATTTCAAGGACAACTATCAGCTACTCTCACGCTCACTTCATAAAAGACAGGAATTTCACAAGGAAAGAAAGCCCAGGACAGCACCTCATCACAAAGGCACATCTGCACTGAATAAGCTTTCTGAGGGACTCAGAACAGTGGCCAAATTTTCCTTACTTTGCTGAGGATAGAGATTTCATTAGAATTAAATGAGTAGAGATGAACACTGTCTGCAACAGGTCTGACACTTGCTCTGTGCTAAAGGGACCTTAGCTCTGACCATTGTTACTAATTTACTCTCGGTAAACTAACCCACATTCCATCTGTCTTAGAGAGTATTCTAAAAAGCACACTTGTCTCTCTGCTAACTAGGAAAACTACTTTGACTTGCCACAAATGGAAGCTGACCATGAAAATACAACCAAAGTCAAAATACTGCTCTGAATCCCAGAGAGCTCCTGGGGCCAGCTCAGGGCTGCTCCTTCTGTTGAGAAGGGAAATTAGTTAACAGTTAGGAGGCCATTACAGATGCAGCACAACTTCAAGACATTCTCCTGACAACAATCAAAGGGAATAGAAAGGAAGAACCGGCTTCCTCAGGGTGTCCGTGCATGCCACCTGGTGCTGTTTCTGTGCATCGCCTAAAAACATCTCCTGGACCAGCACAGGAACATGGCCCAGGCCATGGAAACAAGGGACGAGAGTGCAGCCCTCAAAGGCACTTTTACTGAGATTGTGTTGTTTAGGAAGATACCCAGGGAGCACTCATGGCAAACGTCTTCCCAGAGGGCTGCCTAACTTGCCCTCTCTTCTGAAAACAACCCCTCACCCACGACCCTGCTAACAGGCTGTAGGGACACTTGGCCCAACCAGGCTGGGCCAGTAAGGTTCCCTTCTGTGGAATCTGGAATAAAGAACTCAGAGTGAGGCCCAAATGTGCAGGCAGCACTTGGGTGAGGGTTTGTGTTTAGAAAGATGACATTTCTACCCAAAGATTCCTAGTAGAGACATAGGAAGACTGGAAAGGAGGACATGGGTCCAGAACATTGTGAGAGCTACAGGGAGGAGGAAAGGTGAGTTCACGGCTCTTCTCGACCACCCAGGCCTGGATTGAGAGGGCAGAATCAAGGAGGCTGTGGATCCCTGCATGGAGAGGGGAGCCCTTACCCAGTGAGACCAGGAGCCCACAGGTCTACAGCATCACCTGCACATACAGAATGCCTGAGCTCTGTGCTCAGCTTAAAGGGGAGGACGACGTAGCCTCTGGACTTAACATAACTGTGGCTGAGAGAAAAGCCTCCCACGGGTGAAGCCACTGGAGTAACACAATCAACGGTGCTCCCTTGAGAACCTGGGGGCGGAGGTAAGCGCTCTGGGACATCACAGGAACAGGGGAAAATGATCATGACAATAATTCCAACAACAAAAGCAGCAGCTGCTGCACCTCCCTCGTCCTCACTGTGGGTCTGCCCTGGGCTGGGAGATCACATGTCGAGGTAAAGAGATTAAACCACCCAGCTCTGGAGATAAGACTCAGGGGTATGATCCAGCCACTTGAATCTGACACTTGTCCACTGTGTGAACCTGGAGAACCCACTTCTTATCGCTGACCCTGGATTTCTGCAGCAATACGATACTTCCCACTTCACCATGTTGTTGTGAGAATTAAAAATAAAATACTCATGGGGCTGGCCCCGTGGCCGAGTGGTTAAGTTCACACACTCTGCTGCAGGCTGCCGTGTTTCATTGGTTAGAATCCTGGGCACGGACATGGCAATGCTCATCAAACCACGCTGAGGCAGTGTCCCACATGCCACAACTAGAAGGCCCCACAATGAAGAATATACAACTATGTACCAGGGGGCTTTGGGGAGAAAAAAAATAATAAAATCTTAAAAAATAAATAAATAAATAAATAAAATAAAATACTCAAAAAGTAAGAACTCAGCATGTTTGTTACTTTTATTGATCCTCAGGGAGGCCAAGGTCAATGCAGTCATCACCTGCATCTCACAGTCAGTGAACTGAGCCTCCAGGAGCTCCAGCAAGGTACTCAAACATTCCCTGGTGGGGAACCCACACCAAACCTCACTACCCCACAGCCCCCTCCCGCCTGAGGAAATAAAGGGGTGCCCTGCCCCGTGATTGTCACTGCACACAGGTGGAGAGAATAGGTGCAGCTGCTGCGCAGTGAATGGGCACCTTGACTCTTGACCTCTTCCAATAGCCCAGGCGCAGGGTCACCTCTAGTTCCCATTTCATACAGGAGGAAACTGAGGCTCAGAAGGGGGTCATTGTCTATAAGCTCCAGTGATGAATGGAGACCTGAGAGTCAAACTCCGGCACCTTGGGGGTGTCTGATCACTGCCCTCCCCATTCCCTCCCCGTGGGGCTTTGAACACCCAATCTATCCTGATACCATCTGGGCCTCCATCTGCTCTGACCCACCAATGATAAACCAGGAAAATGAGCAAACACTACAAGGTAAGACTTTATAGCATTATTGAATGTCTGAAGTTAAGAAACAAATGGAAAATATGTTAACAGTGCAAATTAGTATTTAAAAAATACGGTATTTGTACCCATTACATTGTGCACAGCATAAAAAATCTTAAAGAAAATTAGGATATATTCTTCCAGTACTGAAAATAATTATTCCATTATAAAAGGAGGTCAGTCATGTATTTGAGAATGAAATTCCAACATACACCTTCGTTGCTTCACAGCCCTATTTGCCAAAGAAAAGGATAGTAGCCAAAGTTCATAAAAGAATAAGCAAAAGATATTAGCGGACATTTTATCACAAACATACAGATAGTAAATGAACATCTGAAAAACTGCTCATCAGGAATCCTTAGGGAAATGCAATTAAAACAACAATGAAATAGCACAAAAAAGGTAGTAAAAAGGCCAAATTAAAAATGATTCACCACATCTGGTACAGCATAAGGACTTTCTACACCGTGAATTCTCCAGTGTTGAATGAGAGTGGAGATTTAGGAAATCATTTTCGACATTCCCTGCACTCATTAGGCTTGACGCAGTATCAACAATCGATGTGAAGCGAACACAGTCCCTTAGCTAAAGAATTTTCCACATTTGCTTGACTCATAAGAACTTGATCCAGTGTCAAGTCTCTCATGTTGACAGAATGCAGAGCTTTGGGTTAAACATTTCCCACACTGGGTGCGCTCATAAACCCTTACTCTAGTGTGAACTCTCCAGTGTTGAGTGTCAAGCTAAAGACAAAACATTTTCCACATTCACTATGCTCATAAAGCCTTTACCCAGTGTGGACTCTCTGGTGTTTACTAAATTGGGAACTATCCGTAAATGATTGCCCACATTCAGTGCACTCATAAGGCCTTTCTCCAGTGTGAACTCTCTGTTGTTTACTGCAATGTGAACTACTCATGAAAGATCTCCCACATTCACTGTACTTATAAGGCCTTTTCCTGTGTGAATTTTCTGATGTTGAGTAAGCGTCCAGTTACTGCTGTAAGATTTCCCACATTCACTACACTCAAAAGGCCTCTCTCCAGTGTGAACTCGCTGGTGTTTTTTGAGTTGGGAATGATCCCTAAATGATTTCCCACATTCACTGCACCTATAAGGCCTTTCACCTGTATGAATTCTCCGGTGTTTTGCGAGTGTCGAGCTACTGGTATAAGATTTCCCACATACACTACACTCAAAAGGCCTTTCTCCAGTGTGAACTGTCTGGTGCTTTTTGAGCTGGGAACGATCCCTAAATGATTTCCCACATTCAGTGCACTCATAATTCTTTTCTCCAGTGTGAACTCTCTGGTGTTCACTGAGATGTGAATTACGCCGGAAGGATTTTCCACATTCCCCACACTTATAAGGTCTTTCTCCTGTGTGAATTCTTCGGTGTCGAGTAAGGGTCGGTCTAATGGCATATGATTTCCCACAGTCAATACACTCATAAGGTCTTGAACCGGTGTGAATACTCTCATGACAACGAAGGCTCACACTAGACCTAAAACATTTCCCACATTCACTACATCTATACGGCTTTTCTCCAGTGTGAAATCTCCAGTGACGAATGAGATGAGAATTTACTCTAAAGGATTTTCCACATTCACTGCACTCATAAGGCCTTTCTCCAGTGTGAACTCTCTGATGATCACGAAGGGTGCTCCTAAGGCTGAAAGATTTTCCACATTCACTGCACTCATATGGCCTCTCTCCTGTGTGAACTCGCTGGTGTACAACAAGATTGGATCTTATGATAAAAGATTTCCCACATTCACTGCATTCATAAGGCTTTTCTCCTGTGTGAACTCGTTGGTGTTTAACAAGATGGCATCTTTCTATAAAGGATTTCCCACAATCATTGCACTTATAAGGTCTTTCTCCTGTGTGAACTTTCTCATGATAACGGAGGGTCTGCCTAATGGTGAAACATTTCCCACATTTACTACACTCATATGATCTCTCTCCTGTGTGAACTCGTTGGTGTCTAACAAGATGACATCTTTGGATAAAAGATTTCCCACATTCACTGCATTCATAAGGCCTTTCTCCTGTGTGAACTCTCTGATGATCACTGAGGTTGGAACCAGATGAAAAAGATTTCCCACATTCACCACATTCATAAGACCTTTTTCCAACATGCACTGTCTGGTGTTGATTGAGGTAAGATAGACGGCTAAAGGATTTCCAACATTCACTGCACTCATAAGGCCTTTTTCCTGTGTGTACTCTCTGGTGTAGAATTAGTCTTGAGCTGTTGGTAAATGACTTCCCACATATACTGCATTGAAAAGGCCTCCTTCCTGTATGTACTCTCCGGTGGAGAATGAGTACCAAGCTTTTGGTAAAAGATTTCCCACAATCACTGCATTCATAAGACCTTTCTCCAGTGTGAACTCTCCAGTGTACAATGAGGTAACATTTTCTTCTAAAAGATATCCCACACTCAGTGCACTTATAACGCCTTTCTCCTGTGTGAACTGTTCGTTGTTGAATAAGGATAGATCCACAGCAAAAAGACTGCACACATTCACTGCACAAGTAACAACTTTCTCCAGAGTGACTTCTCCAGAGATAAATAAGGATAGATTTTTGGTTAAAGGATTGTCCACATTTGCTGCATTTGTACTGCCTTGCTCCAGAATGAATTCTTCGATGCTGACTAAAGGCTGAGGTTCGCCTAAAAGATTTGCCACATTCTCTACACACATGAAGCCTTCCTCCAGCGTGGACTCTCTGGTGAACGACAAATGAGGATCTGTACCTGAATGCTTTCCCACATTCATGGCACACAAAACACTGTCTTCCAGTGTGCACACCCTTGTCCTGAACAAGCGTGAGCTTCGGCCTGAAGCCTTTCTTGCATTCAGCCCAGGCATAATCACTTTTTCTCAGACCTGCCTTGGGAGTCCTGTCCTGTGACACACCTACAGAAATGCTGTGTTCAAAGGGAGCCTCCACATCTTCTGCTCCATTCCAGCAACCTAGACACAAAGAAACCGTGGTGAAGTACATGCTGACTTTAGACGGAGGAGGAACCCCATTACAAATATGTTTCTATGACATCTAACAAGGAATCTAAGGAATGCTTTTCCAGTTAAAGGAGTTGGAATCTTGTTAGGGAAGTGCCTACTGGGCATTACTGGGCCCATGAGGCAAAAGAATGGTAGACACCTCACCAAAGAAGGACGCAAGGACAGGGTGTGACACAAAACAAGACACGTATTTTATAACTTGTTTCTTTGCAAAAGGATTCCTGCAAGACCTTTAGTGCTAGCGACATGAGGCTGTGTAGAAGCATGTGTCCAAACCCAGGAAAAAACAACTGCAATATAATAACTGGTGTTCAAGGCAGCAGACATTTGCACAATGATTACACAGCTGGTCCCTCCCTAGAGCCCAAACTGCCACACCCCACACAGCCAATGACCTTGCAACCAACCCAAGGTGAAGGTCTTTCCCAACCAAAACCAGCCCCCGAAGATTGGAAGAGGTGACCGATTCATCAAATGCAGAGACATCAACAAAAGGTTATAAGGAACACAAAAACATCAAGGGAACATAAAATCACCAAAGAAGCAGAGTGAGTTTCCAGCAAGTGAACCCAAAGAAACACATATCTACACACTGCTGGACAATGAATTCAAAATAATTGTTTTAAGGAAGCTCAGTAAGAGCCAAGAAAATAGACAGACAACTCACTGAAATTAGCAAAACAATAAATGATCAAGAAATTCAGATATACAAATTTAAAAAATTAAACAAATTCCAGACCTGAAGAATGCAAAGAATGAAATGAAAAATGCAATAGGGAGTGTCAATTTTCACTTTGATCAAGCAGGTGAAAATGTGTGACCTCAAATCAAGTCATTTCAATCATCCAGTCAATGGAGAAAAAAGACAGAAGAAAAACTGTAAATTATAGGATGCCAACAGGAGAAATACTATTTGCTTTATAGGAGTGCCACTAGGACAAGTGAGGGGAAAAGGAGCAGAAAGCTTATTTAAAGAAATAACGGCTGGAAATTTCCCAAATCAGAAGAGGGATGTGGACATCCAGGTATATGGTGCTCATAAGTCCCCATACAGATTCAATCTAAAGATATCTTCAGCAAGACAGTATAATAAAACTTTCAAAAATCAAAGACAAAGAGAATTTCAAAAGCAGAAAGAGAAAAGAAACTTATTGCATACATGGGAACACCTATAAGGCTGCAAGTGGATTTCTCAGCTAAATCAGGCTGACACAGAGAGAGTGCAATAATAAATTCAATAAATTAAAGGAAAAAAATGTCAAACAAGAATGCTTTATCCACAAAGCTGTCCTTCAAAAATGAAGGAGGGGGAAAGATTTTCCTAGACAAAGAAAAGCTGAGTGAGTTCATCACCACTGAACCTGCCTTACCAGAAATGCTAAAGACAGTTCTTCAAGCTGGAATGAAAAGACACTAATTAGAAAGATGAAAGCACGTGAAAATACAAAGCACAGTGGTAAAGGCAAGTAGATAGTCAAATTCAGAATACACCAATACTGTAATATGGTGGCATGTAAATCACCTACCTCTGCTATAAAGGATAAAAGACAAGAGGATTAAAAAGAACCACAGCCACAATAATTTCTTGATGGTTATACAATATAAAAAGATATAAAATGTGACATCAAAAAGATAAAATTCAGGGGGGTGAGATACCAAAAGTGTACTTTTTATGCGATTGATGTTAAGTTGCTATCAGATTAAAACAGACTGCTTTAAGATGCTTGAAAATCTCATGGTAATCACAAAGCCAAAACCTACAATAGATAAAGAGAAAGGAATCAGACCATACCACTATGGAAAATTATCAAATCACAAAGAGAGCAAGAGAGGAAAAAGAGACTATAAAATAGCCAGAAAACAATTAACAAGATGGCAATCAAGTCCTTACAAAATTCTCCAACCAAAAGATACACACTGGCTAACCAGAGAAATAAAACAGGACTCAATTACATGTTGCCTACAAGAGTCACACTTTAGTTACAAGGACACAAATAAGCTGAAAGTGAAGGAATCCAAAAAATTATTCCATGTAAACGGAAACCAAAAGAGAATAACTTACAAGATTTTTAACTCAAAAGGTGTCACAGAAAACAAAGAACATCACTATATAATGATAAAGGGGACAATTCACCTAGAGGATGTAACAATTATAAGTATATATGCACCCAACATCGAAGCAGCTAAATATATTAACATATTGGAAGGTAGAAATGACAGTTACAAACTACTAATAGCCAACTTCAATACACATCTTTCCAGAATGAGTAGATCATCCAGATAGAAAATCAATAAGGAAATGTTTGACTTGAACTACACTTCAGACCAAATGGACCTAACATATACAGAACATTCCATCCAACTATAGCAGAATACACATTCTTCTCAAGTGGACAGAACATTCTCTGGGACAGATCATATGTTAGGTGACAAAACAAATCTAAACAGACTTAAGACTGAAATCATATCAAGAATCTTATCTGACTACAAAGGGGTGAAACGAGAAATTAGTAATAAGATGAAAGCTGGAACATTCAAGAATATGTGGACATTAAAGAACACTCCTGAACAATCAGTCGGATAAAGAAAAAAATCAAAATTTAAAATAAAATTATCCTGAGACAAACGAAAATGGAAAGAAGACAGGCTAAAACTTATGAAAAGCACCAAAAGCAGTTCTAATAGTAAAGTTTACAACAAGCAATGCCTACTTTGAGGAAAAACAAACATCTCAAATTATTAACCTACCCTTACACCATAAGGAACTAAAAAAAGAACAACAAATGAGGCCCAAATTAGGGGGAAGAAAGGAAAAGAACAAAGATCAGAGCAGAAACAAATGAAATACAGACTAGAAAAACAAAGAAAAGTAGCAACAAAACTAAGAATTGGTTTTTGAAAAGAAACAAAACCAAAAAACCTTTAGCCAGACTATCTTAGAAAAGAGAGAAGACTCAAGTCAGAACTAAAACAAGAGACATTAAAATTGACATGATAGAAACACAAACATCTTAAGAGACTACTATCAAGTGGATTAACTAGAAGAAGTGGGAAAACTCCTAGAAACATACAATCTATCAAGACTGAATCATAAAGAAACAGAAAATCTGAATAGACCAATAACAAGTAAAGACACTGAATCAATCAAAATTCTCCCAATAAAGAAAAGCCCAGGACCAGATAGATTCACTGGCCAATTCCACCAAAGATTTTAAGGAGAACTGAATGTCAATCCTTCCTCAACTCTTCCAAAACATTGAAGAGGAAGGAAAACATCCAAACTCAATTTTCAAGGCCAGCATTATCCTGATACCAAAGCAAGATAAGGACTACAAGAAAATTAAATTACAGGCCAATATAGTTGATGAACATAGAAGAAAAATCCTCAACAAGATACTAGCAAACCAAATTCAACAGCATGTTCAAAGAATCTGACACTATGATCAAGTGCGATTTAGGATAAGGGATGCTCCATCATATGCAAAGCAACAAATGGGACACCATATTAACAGAATGAAGGATAAAAATCACATGATTGCTATGAGATGCAAAAAAGCACTTAATAAATTTGAGCATACTTTCATGTTAAAAACTTTCAAGAAATCAGGTGTAGAAAGTCTATGATATTGAGGTACATCAATATAATAAAGGCCGTATACGATAAGCCCACACGACCATCATAGTGAATGGTTAAAAGCTAAAAGCTTTTCTTCTAAAAGGAGGAACAAGACAAGGATGCCCACTCTCCTCACTTCTACTTCACATAGTTCTGGAAGACCTAGCCAGAACACTTAGGCAAGAAAAGGAAAAGGCAGCGAAATCACAAAAAAGGAAGTAAAACTGTCTGTGATCTTAAGATAGAAGACATGATCTTAGAGAGAGAAAATCCCAGACTCCAACAAAAAACTCTTACAACTAGGAAACAAATTCAGGAAGGTTGCAGGATACAAAATCAACATAAAAAATCAGTTGTGTTTCTATACACTCACAGTGAAATTCTGAATAAGAAACTGAAAGCAGGTGCACTGACAATATCATCAAAAACAATTAAATACAGGGGCCAGCCCAGTGGTGCAGTGGTTAAGTGCACATGTTCCGCTGTGACAGCCCGGGGTTCGCCAGTTTGGATCCCGAGTGTGGACATGGCACCACTTGGCAAGCCATGCTGTGGCAGGCATCCCACATATAAAGTAGAGGAAGATGGGCACGGATGTTAGCTCAGGGCCAGTCTTCCTCAGCAAAAAGAGGAGGATTGGCAGCAGATGTTAGCTCAGGGCTAAGAATCCTCAAAAAGAAAAAAAAACAATTAAATACATACAAATAAATTTAACCAAGGAGGTGAAAGAGCTAGACTCTGAAAACTATAAGACACTGATGAAGGAAAGTGAAGACACAAATAAACGGAAAGATATCCCATGTTCTTGGATTGGAAGAATTAATACTGTTAAAATGCCCGTATTCCCCAATGTGATGTACAGACCCAATCAATGGAATTTTTCACAGAAATAGCAAAGGAATCCGAAAATGCATATGGAACCACAAATGATCTCAAATAGCCAAAGCCATCTTGAGCAAGAAGATCAAAGCTGGAGCTATCACACTTCCTGATTTGAAACTACATTAGGAAGCTATAGGAATCAAAATAGTGTGATACTGGCATAAAAACACATGCACTAAGGAATGGAACAAAATACAGAGCCCTGAAGAAGTCCCAGCCATATATGGTGAATTACTCTTTGACAGGGGTGCCAAGACCACACTATGGGGAAAATATAGTCTCCTCAATAAACAGTGTTGGATAAACTGGATATTCACATGCAAAAAGATGAAACTGGAGCCCTTTCTTCCATTACTAAAAATAACGAAGTCAAAATAGATTAAAGAGTTAAAGGTGAGACATGAAAATGTAAAATCTCTTGAAAAAACACAGAGAATAAGCTATTTGTAGTGGTCTTGGCAATGATTTTTTGGATATGACACTAGAAGTCCAGGGAAAAAACATCAAAAGTAAACAAGTGGAATGACATCAAATTAAAAACCTTCTGCACAGCAAAAGAAACAATCAACAAAATGAAAAGGAACGTACAGAATGGGAGAAAATATTTGCAAGCCACTGGTCGCATAAACAGATAACAGTTTTAAAGATTTTATTTTTATTTTTTTCTTTTTCTCCCTAAAGCCCCCTGGTACATAGTTGTATATTTTAATTGTGTGTCCTTCTAGTTGTGGCATGTGGGATGCCGCCTCAACATGGCCTGACGAGCAGTGCCATGTCCGCGCCCAGGCTCTGAACCAGCTAAACCCCAGGCCGATGAAGCGGAGCGCAAACTTAACCACTCAACCACGGGGCCAGCCCCAGATAATAGTTTTAAAATATAAGGTACTCATATGACTCAAAAGCGAAGAACAATCCGAGTAAAACACAGGCAAAGGATCTGAGTAGACATTTTTTCCAAATTTGATATACAAATGGCTAATGGATATATGAAAAACTGCTCTTCCTTACAGGAAAATGTAAGTCCAAACCACGAAATATTACCTCATACCTTAGGATGACCATCATCAAAAAGAGGAGAGGTAAGTGTTGGGAAGGGTGTGGAGAGAATGGAACCCTTGGACACTGTTCTTTGGAATGGAAATTGGTAGAGCGATTATGAAAGTTCCTCCAAATATTCAAATAGAATTACCATATGATCCAGCAATCCCATTTCTTCGAATACATCTGAAGGAAATGAAATCAGAATGTGGAAGAGATAATCTGCCCTCTCATTTCACTGAAGCATTATTCACAATACACAAGACAGGGAAACAACCTCAACGTCCATAAATGAATACATGGACAAAAAAAGTGTGATGTACACACACACACACACACACACACACCCCTGAAGTATTATTCAGCCTTAAAAAAGAAGGAAATCCTGCCATATGTGACAGTATGGGTGAATCTGGAGCGAATCTGGAGCTGAGTGAAATAAGCTGGTCAGAGAAAGGCAAATACTGTATGATATCACTTATAAATGAACTGTGAAACACACACACACAAAACATTGAACTCATAGACAGTCGAACGCCAGGGGCTGAGAAATGGGAAAAATGTGGAACTGTTCATCAAACAGTACAAACGTTCAGTTTTCAGATGAAGAAGATCTGAAAACATAATGTACAACATGGTGACTACAGTTAATAATACTGTACTTTACACTTGAAATTTACTGGGAGAGTATATCTGAAGTGTTCTTACCAAAAAAAGTACCTATATGAGGTGATGGAGATGTTCATTAACTTGACTATGTAATTATTTCATAATGCATACAGATATGAAATCAACACACTATACACTTTAAATATATACCACTTAATAGAACAACAACGCTGGAACAAAAAAGAAAGGAAAAGAAAAGACAGCTACACTAAACACTACACACCATGCAAGAGAGTCTTAAAATGTAGACCATGGTCCAGGTAAGTAGTGACCATGACAATGCCTGCAATTCCAGGCACAGACAGGTAGTAGGAAACGTCAGAAAAAGGAAAGGAACAAATCCTGTCACACACACAGAAGTGCTATGGCGCTGGACATGGTCACTTGGTCAGGGAGAGGGCAAGTAAGGCGCCATCCAATAGACTAGCCTCACTGCAAGACTACTGACCTGGAATCCTTCCCTGTGAGGCCTCAGTACAGAGCATATTAGGGCTGCAGGGGAGAGAAGAGGGCAGTGCACACACCCAGCCCTAGCAACACAGCACCACCCAGAAAGCTGGGGAAGCAAGTAGTGCCCACTGTCAACATGTGAGAACAAAGCAGCCCCAAGGGAAAGGGGGATGAGATGGGATACAGAGCCTAGTCCAGGTCACGGGGAGGGAGAGGGCCTTACCCAGTGAGGATATGAGTGCAAAGTTCTCCAGCATCACATCGTGGTACAAGTCCCTCTGAGCTTCACCAAGGAGCCTCCACTCCTCCCAGGAGAAGTACACAGCAACGTCTCCAAAGGTCATACTCTCCTGTCAAGATGGGGATAGAGGAAACCATGAACTTTCTCTCTCAGAACCCACAGGCCCTCACCTCGCACATCTACTCCACACACTTCCTCCTCCAGAGCTCCCCACCTCAAAGAAGATACCAGACCCTGCTGCCACTGATAGCCGCTCTCCTCAGGGTCCCAATCATCACTGTGTTCAGCCCTCAGAAATAACAGGCAGGGGGACACATAGATGCCATTCAAGCTCTGGGCCTGGCCGGCAGGGCCCCATCCCTCCTGTCAAGCAATTCCCCTACATCTTCCAGAGTGTAGCTACAAGACACAGCTAAACGTGGGCTCATGCTTCACCCCTAAGTCCCCACTACACAGGCCTTGGGGCCCTCAGCTCACACCACCTATGTAAATGCAAACCATGATGGAGACACGAGCTCTCCCATCTTCAGTCCCCACAGCTCTGCTACCTCCCTGGCCTACAATACAGGCATCTCCCTGCGCTCACCCATGGACGTGGCACATGGCACCCAGAGAGGGCTTCACAAACTCAAACACAATCCAGTACCTTCCCAGTCCTCGGATGGATCCCACAGCCAGGGAAAGCCCCAGATGCTGCTTTGAAGGCCTCCCCACCTGCCTCTGATCCTTGCTTCAAGATCAGCCACCCAGAACCACATGTGAATTTCAGATACCCATGACCCTTTTCCACTTCTGTCATGCACTTTCTGTCCTCTCAGCAGCCACAATCTGCCTCTCCCCACTTAATCTTCCTTAAAACCCCAGCCCTTAAAGTCTCCCTGCCAGGCATAGTGACTCTCACAACTGACTACATTCATCCCAGATCTTACCCACCAGCAAGACTCGAACAGCCCAGACCCCATCAGGGCTCAACACACAATTCTAGTGAATGTGAACAGTAGTGAATTCGCAGGAGCCCCAGTCTCACTGTCAACTTGTCTCATTTACTCCTCTGCCTCTGAAGTCATCTCCCACCCACTCATCCCATGGAAGCCTTGGCCACCTGCCAGATCATGATCTCTCCCACACCCTTCCAGGGCCACGGCCCTCCCTCACCTGTGTTTCTCATACTCAGGAACCTCAACCAGGTGCTAAGCAACAGAACCATTCCTCAGCATGCACCCCAGTCTTTCTGAATCGCTAACAGCATTATCACTATATCCCGCGTTCCACTTCTTAAATGTGACCACAGCTCCGCCCGGGTCCACACAAGAGCCACAATAGCCATTTGAAAGTCTCCATCCTGAACCCCTCCCCAGATTTCCATACGTGTCTCCAGATGCCCTCTTGATGCCTCTGCTCACTGTTCTCTGAAACATGTCAGACTCTTAAGAGGGCCCAAATATAATTTCTGATATTCACAAGGAAAATAAACCTACCAACAACTTCCACATCCCACTTGATGGAGCTTCCACCCCTTCAGCAGCTACAACCCAAAACCCTGGAGTCATCCCTAACCTCTCCCACAACTTTGTTGCTTTAGTGCCATTGAGTCAATTCAGACTCGTAGCGACCCTGTGTACAGCAGGGCAGAACCCTGCCCAGTATTTTTTGTGCCATCTTCTCATCTTCCAGACCATATCAGACAATATTCTGCTGCTAGTCACAGAGTTCTCATGCCCAGTTTTTTTGGAAATGGGTAGCCAGATCCTTCTTCCTATTTTGTCACAATCTGGAAGCTCTGATGCAACCTATCCACCTTGGGTGACTCTGTTGGTATGTGACATACTGGTGGCCTAGCTTTCAGCATCACACCGACAAGCAGCTGCCATAATATGACATGTGACAAAAACGTGGTGTGGTTCCCTGACAGCAAAACAAACCCAGGCTGCAGCAGTGAGACACCAAATCTTAACCGCTGGACCACCAGAGCTGGCCCTCCCTCAACTACAACATCCAAAAGTCAACTTGGCCCTTCTTCAAAAATGGACCTAGAATCCAAACTTTTCTCCCACCTCCGTGGCCACAACTCTGGTCCATCAGTACAGGGTTTATAGCAGTAGCCTCCTCCTGGGCTCTTGCATCCTCCCTTAACCCACAGTCTGTGCTCTTCTCTGCAGCCAGATGGAGCCTCCTAAGACCTGGCTAAGATCACCTACCTCCTCTTATCCAGACATCTCATTATGTCCATAATAGACACCTAACTCCTGGGCAGCCACATTAAGGCCTCATCACTCATCTACCCACCCCAACCTGTGTTCTTCACAGAAAGAATGGAGACCTGCTGTCCCTTGTCTCCAGCTCAGTCACACCTCCAAGCATTTGCACACGCTGCTATCAGTTCCTGGGATAACCTTCTACACCTGTTTATACTAGTAACCAGAAATTGCAACACCTCTGTGACCCTCGGCCTGCACTCAGGACACAGGGTTTGGGGGTATCCTCAGGGTCCCCGCACCCGAGAGCTGTGAACGCAGCAAGTGAAGAGTCTCAAGACGCCATAATCACGGACACCACACGGCTGGTGTTAGTACCACCGAGGGGCTGGGACACCCTCTACTTCCCTGTGCAGGCTCCGTAAGTGCTTTTTCCTGTCCCAGAACCTCTGGGGAGAGGCAGGCCACCACGTCTGGACCCCGCCCCGCCCTGCGACCCGGTGACCTCGGCTTCACTCACTGACCTCCGGGCCTCAGTCCTCAGAGCTGCCTCGGACCAGCTCTGCGCCCTCGGACCAGGACTCCGCTCCCTGCGCCTCCCCGGCCTCCTCACCCCTTCCCGTCCGTTCTCTCCGAGCAGCTCCTGGACAACTTTTTAAACCCGAAAACGCACCGCGTCCCTCTCTGTTCACAGCCCTCCCGGCTCCGGGCCCTCGGACTGAAGGAGCAGCCCCTCCCCTGCCAGTCCAGGGGGGACCCCACCTCACACTGTTCCCTGCGGACACAACGCGGCCCCGGGTCCCCTCGGCCCGGAAACCTCGCCCGCAGCCCGGCCCCCGCCCGCAGCCACAGGCCCCACGAGCGCCTCCCCGGCCCGGCCCCGGGGCCTGGGCTGCAGGCCCGGGAGCAGCGCCAGCCCGAGGGCTGGAGCTCGGGCTGCGCTGCGGGCGGGGCGGCCCGGAGCCGAGCGCTCACCTGAGCCGGCTCCCTCCGCGCGGCCGCCGCCATCGGCCTCGGGGGCGGAGCGGGGCCGGGAGCGGCGGGAGACGAGGCGCCGGGCGCGGCGCTCCCTGGCCCGGGCCTGGCGCGGGGCCCCGGGCGGCGTCGCCGAGCCTCAGAGCCGCCTGGGCCGCGGGGACGGCGCCTCCTCTCGCGCCTCCCCGTCCGTCCCCTCAAGCCCGACCCGGCGCTCCGGAGCCTCCGACGGAGTGAGCTGACCAGAGAAGCCAAAATGACCGCGATGGATGTGAGGGCGACTTGGCTCACTAGGTGGGTGTCCCCTTCCTCCCTCGCTGCTCCATGACTACAACCTTCCCTCTAGGAGGACCGTCCTCTAGCAAGCGGAGCCCGGCAGGGGCGAGACCCGATAAAACCTCCAAAGAAAAGGACCGCCGTGAGCAGGTGGCCGGAAGTCCCGCCCCGACGGGATGTGCTCACACGGAAACGCCTATTCTGGTCCCTCATTGGCTCATCTTGGGCGTCCCCTCTGCAGAAACACTTAAGGGCAAATAGTTGAAATAGTCAAAAAAATCTTAATAGACCTCAGTCCTTTTGAACATAGCAGATTATTTTAACAAAACATAAAGATTTTCTGTCTTTTAGGTAGACTTACTCAAAAATAAAGAAAAGCCTTTTATAACCTCTTTATTGAGAGCAGACTAGAAGTTTAAGAAAATTCTCTCTTGTAAGAGGAAGAAAACCAAATTTTAATTTTTTGCAACAGCTTACTTTTTACGTTAAAACTAATTTACTTAATTAGATTTACTTCAGTCTTAGCCAACTTGACCATGCATCTTTGCTTGAATACAAAGATGTTTTCCTTATTTTTAGTAGCTTTAATTACATATATTAATTAGAATTTTTAACCTCTACAGACTAGTGAAAACTAAAAAGGTAAGCAATTATGAACAGTTTCACATTAGCGTTCTGTGGCTTGGCCAATTTATAAATACATTTTATAATTTCTAGAAACATGTTACTTCATGGTACAATTTTTAAATAAAAATACAAGACATATTTACTAATAGACCCAAACATCTTTTAGTTTCTTTGTAATAAGCTAAAAGTAGATAAACTTATACATGCGTAATGATAATGTTTCAATCATGTAGATACTCAGTGAATTTTTATCATTTAATTTCTCCTAGCAAAATTTCAAAGTTTCAAAGAGAGATTTTAAGTTATCTTACACATGTGATAACACATAAGAAGTTTCCCTTGGGGCTGACCCTGTGGCCAAGTGGTTAAGTTCGTGCGCTCCACTGCAGGTAGCCCAGTGTTTCGTCGGTTCGAATCCTTGGTGCGGACATGGCACTGCCCATCAAGCCATGCTGAGGCGGTGTCCCACATGCCACAACTAGAAGGACCCACAACTAAGAACACATAACTATGTACGGGGGGGGTTTTGGGGAGAAAAAGGAAAAAAAAAGTCTTTAAAAAAAAGAAAAATGTTTACCTAAAACTTTTTTTTTCTTTTAAAGATTTTATTTTTCCTTTTTCTCCCCAAAGTCCCTGTAGGGCCTGGGCCTTCCTTGCTCAGCAGAAAACCCCAGGCCCATTGCAACCATGTGTCTTTCTGGCTCCCTTCTGGGCAGGCAGCCCAGCTACGGGAATTTGTAACGATTTGGGCCTGGCCAGTCTGGATCCTCACTTATCCCATGAAAGAACAGCGCATCTGACCGGGACACAGAGCCTCTCCATGGGAGCTTCTGTTCTGGGAACGCTAGTCATACCAAGGACAGCCCTTTGGCAAGCATGCAGACTTTGTTCCTCTGCTTACTTAAGCAAGCTTCTCTTGGGGGCCAGTTGCGGGTGCACACTTCCGTCCAGCTGGCCACCACTGGACATGCTCCCGTAAGTAGGGCCCAATAAACCTATATGTCCCATTTGTAGTCTCCGCGTCGTTTCTTCAGTGTCTCTGCATGATACCTGACCACCCCACCCCACCCCTGTGCATAGTTGTGCATATTTAGTTGTGAGTCCTTCTAGTTGTGGCATGTGGGACGCTGCCTCAGCATGGCCTCACGAGCGGTGCCATGTCTACGCCCAGGATCCAAACCCTTGAAACCCAGGGTCACTGAAGCGGAGCGCAAAAACAACCACTTGGCCAGAGGGCGGCCCCTACACAACAATTTTATTTTATTTCACATCTACTTAGTTTATTCCTTCCGAATAGTTATTTAGATTGCCTACAAAACTTCATGAGACATTAGACAAAATTAGCCATCATTTTAAGTTACTATTTTGCTAATCAGTTTTGTAATAGAGATATCAGCTTATTTGACCAATAAATGTAGGGTAAAGGCTGCATGTCTGCATCATATCCAATGCTGATGACTCTGAAAATATGTTCATTTTAATCAAACCAACAAACTTAAATAAGCAACAGTTCCCAGGCAGGACAGTTTACAGAATAAAGTACAAGTCCCCATAGCTGACTCAGTAGGAGCCTAAAATAATCAACAGGTTCTTGACAGGAGATAAAACAGGGTTCCAGATTGTCAGTCAAATGACTGACCCGGGAGCCAACCTGGAATCACTCCAGATGCCAAAAAAAAACAGAGGAGAGCTCCCAGGGGTGGAACTCAGACTCTCTGAAACCAGAGACTACAGCCTTGTCTGTCAAAGGACTGACCCAGGGGTCAACCATGAATCACTCAGAGAGAGAGAGAGAGAGGGAGAGAGAGGGAGAGAGAAATGAGGGACAGAGAAGGAACAGAGGGAGATTTTAAGAAAGTTGGTTGGACTGGAGGGTGTTGGCTTCCAGGCCTCCACCTGATTTACCGAATCCCGGAGTCTAAAGCAAAGGTTCGGCTGCAGCTGCTTATGTCCACATTCGGGCAGCCAGCTAGTCTGGTGCTGGGCCAGTCCAATCTTTGACTCAGACTAAAAGAAGTCCCTTCATGGTCACCAAAATGTTACCAGCACATTGGGTCCCTGTTGTCTCCCAGGACAAAAATCAAGAGAGACAACAAACGGGAGTGGAAAAGTAAAAGTTAATTAGCTTTTGCACAAGGGGGGCACAAAGGAGCAGGTGCAGAAAGGAAAGGGGCAGGTGACCAGCTCATTAGAGAGTGCGATTGTTGGGCTTTTTATTAGGCAAAGGCTGGGGAGGAGCACCTTGTCATGGCATGGAGAAGTGGGGTTTTCCTTGCACTTGTGCTGTTGTTCAGCATGCTATCATGTGCGTTGCAGGTATCATTAGCATGCTAGCTCTCTACCTCTGGGTGTGATTCTTACTCTGGTATGGGGCTTGGGTCACCTTCAGACAACTCCTGGGTGCTAGGGCACATGTGTAAGCCCGGGAAAGTCCCCAAACTGTGGAATGTGGGTCTTGGTAGTCTCTATCTGATTCTCCTAGCTTGAAGATTGGTTAGGGGCCTTATCTTCTTAGGCCAGGGGCCTTGCAGTTGGGCCCTATCTTGTTAGGCTGGTTGCTGTCTCAAATGCACATACATGTTAGAGCAATGAACTACCATGACAGCAACGCTTTGCTCTTAATTTTTACCATTCTGACCTTTTCTAAATATCCTCTTTACCTCTCCTTCCAATTGCTCTGTGTTTTCAGGAAAGAAAAAAGTACCACAACTTGTGGACAAAGCTTTGAGAGTGGTCAGGATTCCAATATAGCAACATGCTCAGCTTCATTCTCACACTTCTCATACTTCAGGAGTCAGGCTCAAACTTTACAGAGCTCTTACCTTTTTACACCTATCATACATATTTCCCCAGAGCTATTTCTCCCACTCTCTTCAAATAACTGTAGAATCGTTATTAATAACTTTCAGGAATTTTTCCAGTGATAATCTCAACTCCCTGTGCAGACATCTACCTACAATAAAAGGTGAAATGGTAATCACTTCACAGCAAGGAGATGACCTAGCGTCCCCCACATTTATCTTAGGGTTCATATGACCCATTTTGGACTCATGTTCCGACTGTGACAATGACAGACACAGTCCACTCAAGAAATGGCATTCAAAAGGTCACGCTTCTTTTCTGACAGGTCTCAAATCTTTGAAGCAATTCTATGTATCTTGGGATATGGATAGGAAATATTATCTAGAAGAAAACAGTGTTGCTTGCTTCCTGGGTTGAATACAATCACTGATTATACAGGCACGAGAAAAGTTTTCTGAGGAAATCTGCCCACTTGCTTCAGGGCAGCTCAACGTCCCTCTTTCTTCCACTCCGTGGCCCCGTCTGGAGTCTTTTCTCTTGTCCCTAACCAGAACTGAAGAACATAAAACTGATGCTGAAGCTTCAGTCTATATGTATTTAAAAAGCAACAAGGTAATAGTCATTAGCTCCCAGGTATGAGTGGACACAGAGAGACTTTATGGTGTGCTATGTCCATTTGCGGCTTTGGGGAACACCTGAAATAATATGTCTCCAAGCATTTTGTGATTGGTGCAGACTACATTCCGCAGAATCTGGGTGCGGTCCCCTTAAGAGGAACGAAGGCTCGCCGGATATTCGGGGCTTAGGCGTCCCATAAACCGCCGCTCTTTGCGGCGGCACCCAGCCTTTTCCCAGGAGCCCAGGCCGGGAACCCCTGGACTAGGCTAGCGGCTCACAGAGAACTACATTACCCAGAAACCAGTGCGCCGCCGCACGTCCAGTGAAGGCCCGGGAAGGGGGCGTTTCCGTGCGTGCGGAAGATGGCTGGGCGGGACTTCCGGCGTCCTCTTCGCCACAGACGTTTTGTTGGCTCTTGAGAGGTTTGGCCAGAGCCTGCGTCGTGAATGCTTGGTCCCTCCGGAGGGGGAGGAACAGTGAAGGCGCACGTGGAGGCGTTATCCCCACTGGACGGAGGCAAGGCCTAGGTTCTGCCGGGGCGGAGCTTGCGTCGGCGGTGTCCGCGTCCCCAACGCAGACTCCCGCCGCGCCCGGCCGCGCTTCGCCCCCGAGGCCGATGGCGGCGGCCGCGCGGAGGGAGCCGGCTCAGGTGAGCGCTCGGCTCCGGCCCGCCCCCGGCCCGCCCGCCCTCAGAGCAACCCGAGCTCCTGCCCGAGGGCGGGCGCTGCTCACGTCTGTCAGTCTAGATCCCTGTGTCCAGAACGGTGGGGAGCTCGTGGTTGGGGCCCCATATCAGAAAGCCAGTGTGATGACGTGGAGGAGAGTGTTGACTGGCAGAGGGACCGGCGTGAGCAAGAGGCGTGGAGGTGGGACGGAACCACAACTGTTCGGGAGATCCATGCTGTATCAGCACGAGCAGAGTGTGAGGAGTTGTGCTTTCCCTATGAGGACTTTGGGAGCCGTAAGCCATAGAAGAAGGGTTTTATCTGAGTAGGAATTTTAAAGGTATCTCAAATTTTGCGCAGGGCCAAACATTGGGTTGGGGAGGGGAACGTGAGGATGGATGCACGGAGACCAGTAAGGTGGGTCAACTGCGTTCTACTCCAGGAATATTTTGATGGTGAATGGACCAGAACAGTGCTGGGAGAGGAGGAAGAAGTGATTAAATTCCTGTTAAGTTTTTTAAAAAGAACCGACAGTATTTCCTGCTGTATCAGGTCCGGCTGTGATTGATAGTAAGAAGTGAAAAACCAAGTTTTTAGGTTTTGTTTTTTTGTTTTTCATGGAAATCGGGAAGTCAAAGTAGGGAAGAGGTTACAGGGGGATCAGAAGTTGAATTTTGGACACGGTTGATTTTGAGGTGTCTCAGAGTGGAAGTGTCCCATGGGCAGCTGGACTGGAAGGTCTGGGGTTCTGGAGAAGGGGCTGCATTGGAGATGTCTACAGTGTGAGGAGAGTGGTGTGGACTAAGTCAGGCCTAGAGATCAGATTTAGGAGAGCAATCTTAAGTACGTTATTTCAAATGGTCCCAGGTGAGAGGGGAGGGCTGTGGCTGGAAGGCAGGAAGCAAAGGGTAGGCATTCCTGAGACTTCAGAAAGGAGAGGTCCTGGCATTTCAAAGGGTTCTATCCAATGTCTGCATGAGAAGAAGGCTGTAGGGCACTAAGGAGCCTGGCCTGGGATGGTGACCGCAGTTGGGGTGCTGTAAAATTGCTACTGTCTGATGACCTCACCCTCCACTTTTGAATAACCCCTCCTAAGAGAAACACAGACTGAAAAACTTCTCCAGTGCCAGGAGTGATCCCACTACATTCAGTCTTGCCAAAGTCACAAAACACCACAAATGCCTTATCATAAATTTTCCCAACCTCCTTGTGTTTTTGACTAAATAAATTTTCCAAGGACAGGTTTAGTGGGGGCATCTTGCCTCATGGGAAGTTCATACCAAAGGATTCCATTAATATGAGTTGTCCCAACACAGGAAATGTTTCTGCTCACACTCTCTATATATTGTTTGTGACTTCTTTTTTCTTTTTCTTCTCTCCAAAGTCCCCCAGTACATAGTTGCATATTCTAGTTGTAGGTCCTTCTAGTTGTGGCATGTGGCATGCCGCCTCAGCATGGCCTGATGAGCAGTGCTATGTCTTTGCCCAGGATCTGAACCTGTGAAACCCTGGGCTGCTGAAGCGGAGCACGCCATCTTAACCACTCGGCCACAGGGCTGGCCCCTATTTGTGATTTTAATGAGTGTAGAGGAGGCAAAACTCTGTGTCTACCCATCTTAGGTTTTCAACTGGGACTCTTTAACAAAAAAACAGATTAACAAGAGAAAAATAGGTGTTAACATGTGCTGTACACATCACAGGGGAGAAACCTAAACCAAAAGTAACTTAGAGTGGCAGCGTAGAATTCCAGCTTCTATAGGATCTTCAGCAAAGAATAATAAATTTGTAGAGAAATGACACGATGAAGACAAGCAGTTTTAGGCTTCCAAGGGCAGCACACTGTGGGAATGTAAATATATGGGAGGGAACCAATGGAATATAGTTTGTTCACAGATTCCTTTGGTGCCAGTCTCTGGGCTGATAAGAATCTGTCTCCAGTAAAAGAAGAATTTATATCCTGCCTTTAGGCAGAAAAGGGCAAGCTCTTTCTGTGTTTGCTGTTTTTTAATACCTTCAGCTCAAAATAATTTTTATGTCAAAGAGGCATATTTGGGGATGATATATTCTGGTATCCTTCATGGGATACAAAAACAGCCAGGAAAAAAAGTTCAGGTATCTAAATTCCTAGATTATTTTCATTTTGTATCCTCTGTCAAACTGATTTCATGAGAGAATTCATCATTAATTAAAGAATCCATTGTAGCTAGTGAATTGATTTTTCTTTTTTGCATTTAGCCTGGTCCTAGATATGTACCTTTCTTGGGGTATTTAAGACAATGTTCACTAAAGTCATTTTCTGTAGGAACCAATTCTCTCATGGAACCCTATTTGAGAAAGGCTGCTTAAGATTATGGCCACACCAATTCCAGTGTGTAGGGGTGGGTTTTGCCACATCACCAGGCAATTCTCCTACACCAGCTGGGTGTCCTACAGTTCAACTCACTTCTGACACTCTTTGCCCAGAAGTAGCATCAGATCTCACAGGTTAAGGGGTCAGTCCTATAAGACTGCCCCTCCCCCTTTCAGAAGCTAGTCACAACCCCGTGTTATAAACCTGCACTCCTGACTGACTGGCTATAGATTGGAGGTTCCAGCAACGCCCCCCCTTGGGTTCAGTTAGTTTGCTTGAGTGGCTCAGAACTCAGGGAGACATTTTATTTACTAGATTAACGGTTTATTATAAAAGGATGTAACTCAGAAACAGCCATATGGAAGCTCGCATAGGGCAAGGTATGGGGAAGGGGTGCAGACCTCCCACGACCTCTTCAGGTACACTGCTCTCCCTGCGTTCACCAAACTGGAAGCTCTCTGACCCCCTTCCTGGGTTCTTATGGAGGCCTAATTACATGGGTGTGATTGATTACATCATTGGCCATTGGTGACTCAACTCAGTAGGAGTGGGGGGCTGAAAGTTCCAACCCTCCAATCAGATTGTTGGTTCTCCTGACAACCAGCTGCCATCCTTAGGTGCTATCCCAAAGCCACCTCTTTGATATAACAAAAGTCATCTTTATTGGTTTCATCACTTAGGCAATACCAAGCATTTCAGGAGCTCTGTGCCAGAAACGAGGAGAAAGACTAAATATGTGTACAGTCGTGCATTGCTTAATGACGGAGATGCATTCCGAGAAATTCATCGTTAGGCAGTTTCATCATTGTGGGAACATCATAGAGTATACTTACAGAAACCTAGATGGTATAGCCTACTACACACCTAGGTTCTGTGGTACTAACCTTATGGGACCACCATCGTATATGTGGTCCATTGTTGACCAAAACGTCGTTATTCGGTACATGACTGTATTTCTTGTTGTACATCACATTATCACACTTCTAGTAAATAAATATACATATATTCACAGAGAATTTGGAAAATTTGTGACCTATATTGTGGCTTCATTTTTGCGTTAGTGAATGTATGTTTTAAAATGTTCAAAAGTGTAAAACCAAGATGAATGTTGTCTGAATATATCATGTATGTGCTTATTCTTCGATTTGTCCCTTTCTGAGAGGATAGCCAAGAACGAGTAATTTATACATTTGTACCCACAATTCTCTTCGCTTTTTTCCTTTAAATATTTTACATATTTAAATTATAGAGATTGTCAGACTATATTAAAGGCACGGCCAAACTCTGTGCAGTCTGTAATAAATGATCCTTAATTACAAAAATAGAGATAAGCTTGGGGCTGGCCCGGTGGTGCAGTGGTTAAGTTCGTACATTCTGCTTCTCTGCGGCCCGGGGTTCGTGGCTTTGGATCCCAGGTGCAGACATGGCACCGTTTGACAAAAGCCATGCTGTGGTAGGTGTTCCACGTATAAAGTAGAGGAAGATGGGCATGGATGTTAGCTCAGGGCCAGTCTTCCTCAGCAAAAAGAGGAGGATTGGCAGTAGTTAGCTCAGGGCTAATCTTTCTCAAAAAAAAAAAAAGAGATAAGCTAAAAGGAATGGAATGAAATAAGACATGGATACTAACCATAAGAGGGTTGGAGTGATTACATTATAAGAAAACGTCATCCGGAAAAGTAATATTACCAAAGATGACATAGGGACATTTTATAATATCAAGCAAGTAATGTAATTAAGAAGATGTAAAACTGAAATGTATTTGTACCTAAGAACAGGCCTTCAAAATTCTTTTCTCTCAATAATTAATAGAATAGACAGAAAAAACCCTAAGGATGTAGAAGACATGGCCAACATCATCAGCTAACTTGATTCAATAGATATGTATAGAGCAGAATACATATTCTTTTCAGGTACACTTGGTGAATAAACCAAATGCTGGTACATAAAATAAATTTGTCAGTTTTAAAATTGAAGTCATACAGAATATATTCTCTAAATAAAACAAGACTAAATTAGAAATTTTCAAATATCAGAAAATCCACATCTTTCGATTTTTTACAACACAAATTATCAAAGAATAAAAGAAGAAATAAGGAAAACCAATAGAAGATAAACTAGACGCATTTTGTAAAATAGGCAAGGGTGATTTCAGTGTAACCAGATAGCCCTGGTGATCTAGTGGTTAAGATTGCATGTTCTCACCGCCACATCTCAGTTTCGTTTCTTGGTGAGGGAACCACGCCACTCATCTCTTGGTTGTCATACTGTGGCAGTGGCATGTTGCTGTGATGCTGAAAGCTATGCCATTGGTATTTTAAATACCAGCAGGGTTACCCATAGTAGACAGATTTCAGTGGAGCTGACAGATTAGGAAGAACCTGGCTACTGACTTCCGAAGGAATTGGCCACAAAAACCCTATGAATAGCAGTGAGCCTTGTCTGATATAGTGCCAGAAGGTGAGAGGATGGCACAAAAAGACTGGGGTTCCACTCTGCTGTATGTAGGCTCTCTAGGAATCCAAATCAATTCCATGGTACTAACAACAACAACAAATTTAAATGTATCACTAAAAAGCAAAATATATAGAAAACTGGCAAATATATTTCTAGAGTTATAGGTTTCTACTCCATAAAGCTTATGGCAGCCAAAATTTAGAGTCAGGAAAGATTGAGACTGGATATCTCCAGTGTCTAAAACTGCCAAGGGATCCAACATGTATGCCATACAAGGAAATAGTATTAATTAGAACAAGAAATAAGACTCCAACCTAAATGGCTAGAATAGGAGCAGACAGTCAATGGAAGAGGAAATCCAGGTGACTATTAGGTATATGAAAAAATATACAAACACATTTAAATTTTAGAAATGCACACCAAATACACCTGCCTTTACAGAACACATAATAGAATGTAAGGAAAATTCTAAGGCATCTGAAAATTTTACTAGAACTAATGTCATGAATATAGGCATAAATAGCACCAAAACAATATTAACAAATAAAATTCAGCAATATGTAAAAAGAATTATAGACCATGACCAAGAGATTTATTCCAGTGATGCCAAGCTGGTTTAATGTTAGGAAAACAAAGAGTGTTATCCAACATTTTAACAGGCTAAAGAAGAAAAATCACTAGCATAAATGATTGTAGCAAAGTGCTATGTACAAGTTCTTTCTCTTTACATATATGTATAAATAACGTGGGAGGGTAGACAGACAGATACAGATGTAAATAAACTAGTCTGTATGTCAGCAGTACACAGAAAACAAAAATTGATGAAATTTTACAAATCTATATCATCAAAACATAAAATACTTAGGAATGACTATAATGAAATATGTGCGCGTTCTTTCATTATATTCATTCCTAAGCATTTTATTGAAAACTGCAAAATTATTTATTACTGAAAACATGAAAGTTTCATTGAAATCTAAAAACACTGCTGCTGAGAGAAATTAAAGATGACCTAATAAACAGAGCGTTTTTTTCCATGGAATTCGGGGGTTTTGCTTTTCCTCCCTTCTAAGGATTTAGTACTCCCTTTGGTCTCCAGTATCAAGTGATGGTGTCCGGCCGGAGACTGATGCTGATGAGCCTGAGTCATGAGAATTCAGCCTGAGCTTCTGTTGACCACACAGATCAACCTGGGGCCAGTTTACTGGAGGACAGTTGAGGAGGGCACGGTTCTAGTTCCTGCAGGAGGTGAGCACCTGGAATCTTCTGAATCAAGGGTGCAAGTCAAGAGGATGTGGGTGGTCAGGAGTCACTTTCTGTTTTCCAAAGCATGAAGGGTTTGAAGCACTGTTGGGAGAATGACCAGAGGATGGCATGTAATTACCCAGGTAGTAATTGCAACCATGTGCTGTGGATACTATTATTTCCCCATTTAAGAAATGAGGAAACTGAGATTTGGAGAGATGAGGTTCCTGCCCAAGGAACCCTAATCAGTACTGGGGTTATTAGCTGCAAAACCAGGTAAGCTTCCCCCGGGAGCCCAGGCCCTGAAGTCAGACACTAGACACCATATGGTAGATTCTGTTGCCAGTTTGAAGCCAAACACCACATGACTGGTTCTAATGCAAGTTCAAAGTTTGTGAATTTGAAAGTAAGATATAGGCAGCCGGCCTTGTGGCCGAGTGGTTAAGTTCGCGCACTCTGCTTCGGCAGCCCAGGGTTTCTCTGGTTCAGATCCTGGATGCAGACCTGGCACCACTCATAAAGCCATGCTGAGGCGGCGTCCCACATAACAGAACGAGGAGGACCTACAACTAGAATATACAACTATGTACTGGGGGGCTTTGGGAGAAGAAAAAAAAGAGATTGGCAACAGAGGTTAGCTCAGGGCCAGTCTTTAAAAAAAAAAAAAAAAAGTAAGGTATAGAAGAATTGTGCCACAAAATTTGAAATGATGTCAACTCTATGCTGTACTTATTCTTGAGGAAAAATATTTCTTAAATTGTAAATCTTGAGTCATCTTGCCTAGAGGAATGTATCCCCCGTACAACAGGCTTCCTGAAATTTGTATCATTTTTTTATGTGTGATTTTTTTCTTGAAATAATTTTGAACGGCAGAGATTGTACACACTCTGCCATCCTGTAAAATTTTTAATCATTGCTGTCAAGGCTACTTGCAGGTCCGGGTTATGTGTATTTGAATTTTGACAGATGCTGCCCTTAGCTCTGCAAATAGGCAACCGTGACTTACCTCCCACCACAGGGGTAGATGAGAGGCCAGACTTGTGATGATGAGGACCGTATGTCCAGTGCTGACTGCACCTTGCAGTTTTAAGTGCTTTATACAGAACTTCACCTAGATGTAGCTACTTTCTCTGCCATTTTAAGGAATGGACGTTTACGTTTGAAGAGCATTTGAATAACTTCACAGAGGTCAGAGAGGTTTTATCTTCATTTTTTGTTTCATATCTTGGAGGTGAAGTTGCTTGCGTAGGGTCCCAAATTAGGGGGTGGAGGTTGGGATTTCCAGCCGTGAACCTCCACAAGAGCCAAGGGGTCACGCTCAGGACATGGGGCACCTGCTACAGACTCGGAGGAGACGATGTGAGACACAAGATGAGGCTTGGCAGCAACTGGCAGGCTCAGCACCCAGTAGATGCTCAGTAAATGATTCTTTTGCCTTCCACCTTATGACCACCTGGGCCTCCCTTTTGTGCCTATTGGTGACTTCAGTGCCTACAAGGTTCTGTGCCATGAGGTGGCAGTTCAGCCAGTGATGGCCTGGGAGGAGGTCTTTCCTGGGAGTGGTTCATGTTGGGGTGGGACTTTGGCTGTCCTCATGGTGGCCCTCTTGTCTACTGCACTTTCATATCCCTGTGATTTAAGACTAATATGCCCCGATCTGGTGTGCTGGCTGCTAGGGGCATGTGGTGCCCACTGCACAGAGGTGGGCTGGAGGCGCGGCACCAGCCCACGTCCTCCTCTTGCTCTTGTTCCTTTGGCCCTCAGGCTGCAATGACGGCAGCCAAGCTGATGGTCGTGCCCTCACCCTCCCCAATATGTGGAGGCGTCTGTCCCTGAAATTCCGTCTGCAGATTCTGAGGAGGCGAACTCAATCCAAGCCAGCAGTTATATGGAGAGCTTCCCCTGTAGAACCCAGAGCAATGCAGGATGAAAGGCATCCCAAGGCATGTGCAGATGCCTGGAGGTGAGGCTGGGCTGTCTTCGTGAATTGCAGGTCTCTTTCCTTTCTGGTGGAGACACCGGAGGGACAGGCTTCAAGCCTGAAGTGGAGCTGAGGAGTGCGGCCTGTCTTCTGAGGGTAGTGGGAGCCACAAGAGAATTTGGAGCAGAGTCTCAGCAGGCTTCCTCTGGCTGCGGAGTGAACAGACTGTGAAGGGGTGGGGGTGATGGTGGAGGCAGGCCTGGAAATCAAAGAAGCCCACCCAAAGAAGAACAGGCAAAGGTTATTTCTTCAGAGCCTGCTGTAGCAAGGGAGGCAGGCATCATCACTTGCGGTTGGCTGAGGCTCAAAGGCACACAGGAGAGAGGGAAAGCTGATTGGCCCTAAGTTGGAAGCGAGTGCAAAAGTTAGGGAAAATGGCAGTTTTTACCGAGTCCTGACCTTTTTGTTTGGGTTGCTACAGTGACTGGTTTGGCTTACCATGCTGGTGGCTGCAGAGGTTATGGGTCAGAATTTTGTTTTTATGTATGATCACACCACAGGGAAACCAGGGAGGAGGTACTGCAGTAGTCCAGATGAGCATTGGTGGGCTGTGTCGGAGTGAGTGCTGTGAAGGTGGCAGACAAGGTTGTGTTCTCAGTCTGTTATTTTACTAGGGCTGAATTTTTTTCTTTCTTTCTTTCTTTTTGTGAGGAAAATTGGCCCTGAACTAATATCTGTTGCCAATCTTCCTCTTTTTGCTTGAGGAAGACTGTTGCTGAGCTAACATCTGTGCCCATCTTCCTCTATTTTATGGGGGATGCCGCCACAGCGTGGCTTGACAAGTGGTGCTAGGTCTGCACCTGGGATCCACACCTGCGAACCCCAGGTCACTGGAGCGGAGCATGTGAACTTAACCACTATGCTACTGGGCCGGCCCCTGATTTTATTTTCTGAAGTAGATTGTGGCAGAGGGAAGGAAGGGAGTCAGAGATCCAAGGTTTTGGACCTTGCAACACTTATCAACTGAAATGGGGAGGTTGGTTGTAAATTAATTTTCAGAGGATTAGGTGGAGATAAGAAGGTTGTGACTGGTGAGGGGACAGCGTGTGTATGGTAGGCAGAATAATGGCCTCTCAAAGATATCCATGTCCTAATCCCTGGAACCTTTGGATCTGTTACCTCACATGGCAAAAGGGACTTTTTGTGTGTGATTAAATTAAGGATCTTAAGAGGGAGAGATTATCGTAGGGGGCCCAGTGTAGTTGCAGGAGGATAGAGTCAAAGGAGATTTGGGCAAGGAAATAGATATCAGAGTGATACACTTGCTAGCTTTGAAGGTGGAGGAAGGGGCAAGGAGTTAAGAAATGCAGGGGATCTTCAGAAACTGGAAAAGGTAAGGAAACAGATTCTTCCATAGAACTGCCAAAGGGAGTACAATCCTCATGGCATCTTGATTTTAGCCTAATGAAGCCTAGTTTGGGTTTATAAGCTCCAGAACTGTAAGATGATAAATTTTTGTTGATTTAAGCCACAAAGCTAGTAATAATTTGTTATAGCAGCAATAGGAAATTAATACAGTGTGCAACAGAGAAATGGAAAAGGGCTGAGGGTACATGAAGTATGCACGTGGTTCTGGGTGCATGTGATCGAAGAAAGGAAAAGGTCCAGATTGGGAGGCCTTCAAATCAGAAATGTGGCTTTCTTTGGCAGTTGGAGCCATTGGAGGTTTGGGACTAGATAGGAATCCTGATTGTATGGCCAAGTGTTCTCTCCGTGCTATGTGGGATGTCCAGGGTGATGTCTATGGTGTGTATCAGAAGAGTGGTAGTAGGTAGCCAAAGATATTAGGGAGGAAGATGTGAGGGAGCTGTGGTCCAAGGATTAATGTGCATGAAAGGAGTGAGTGTGAACCGATGGTCTTGTGGCCCTGTCACTGGAGGCTTAAGTGAGACAAGTGGGCCCAGGTTTATTCTAGGCGGCATGTTCTGGGGGACCCGGGAGGAATTGGCTGTCAGGAGAGGAGGTAGGCCTTGGTGTTCCATTCCAGGCTCAGAGCTTAAATGGCTTGTATCTCCCAACCTGCTTATTGTTGCTGTGGGCTGACAAGTGATCACTGGGGTAATCGGGAGAGAGCAAGGACCAGTGATACCAGTGCCTGGTATCTCCTCTGACTTGGGACCTTGGGAAGTAGGAGAGCAGGACATTGTTGTGGGTGGATAGTGTGGGGATACTCAGTCAAGAGACTTTTCCTGGACCTTGCTGGCCATGTTATTGCAGGGCTGTGTGATCTCTGAGGATGTGTTTGTGTACTTCTCCTGGGAAGAATGGATGCTCCTTGATGATGCTCAGAGACTCCTGTACTGGGATGTGATGCTGGAGAACTTTGCACTTTTAGCGTCACTGGGTAAGATACTCACACCAGACCATCTTCTTTCTCCTTTTCTCCGTGGACAGCTCTGTCCTTCCCACAGTCAGATCAGGGGCACTGCTATGATCCTTGCCAGGTTTCCTCGTGTAGGATTCATGGGTGCCAGGGCTGAGCTGTATGGAGTGTCCTCGCCTCTTACTGAGCCATCCTGAAGCCATGTAGCCAAGGGCTTGAGTGTCACAAGATGTGGTTTGCCCAGTGGATCCCATTAACCTTGCTCATTTTCTGGGTCGGTAAATCTGTCCAGAATTATGGCACCTCTTTGCCCAAGGCTCTGTCCCTTTCCTCTAGGTGACATTTTCTGGGACTCAATTATACCAAGAGTTACAGGCACTCACATAATCACTACTTATGGGGACCTTGGGACTATTCGACACAACCTTCCTTTGAAGTTCTTTTTTGTAATTCCCTTTTTTTTCCTTGTGGTCTGTCATAGGGTGGGTTGCTTGGGGCCAGTACTGACTGTCACCTGTCCTGTGTTTCCCTCAGGAATTGCATCCTTTAGATCACACTTAGTTACACAACTGGAGCAAGGGGAAGAGCCCTGGATGCCTGACCAGGTGGATGTGACTCCAGCCTCAGAAAGAGAGGCTCAGAAGGGACCTGGACCTGGTAAGTGGATACCAGCGAAGGGCATGATGTCAGGGTTGGGTCCAAAACCAGCAATATTGACTGATCACGCCAGTGTTTGGTTTCAAGGCTGGTGGCCACACAATGTTTACTTATCCTTCCCCATTCTTGACATTGAGACTTATTTCCAGTCTGAATTCTAGCCCCTTGCCATCTCCCATCTTTCTGGCATCTACCTTGCACCTGTTCCTTTCCACTGCAGAGTCTCCATTGTTCTGCAAAATTCGCCTACACTTAGTGTATCATGAGATGGGTACATATCCTTAAATAGTCCTTGAACACCAGCTACTTGTAATTGGATTTTCCTGGGCCTGGATATGCCCTTCTGCATAGCACTCACCTGTCACAATAGCCAACATCCTACCAGAAGCTATCTACTATATTCTACCCTCATATCCTTGCCTTCAGGAGGCCTGCCCCATTCTCTGACCTTCGGAAACCCAGTACTGCATAACAATCCCTTTCTCAACCTGACCTGGTCTCTCTTGTCCTGGAAGAAGTCCCATGGACTTATTCCTGGGTGTGTCAGACATTTACAGTGGGGTTGCCCCCTCCACCAAAGTCAACATGCACCACCTCAGTACTTCTTTGCTTTCAGGTTATTGGTGTGGAGTAGAAAAAGAGGATGCATCCTTTAAGCAGAGAGTTTCTTTAGAAGGAGTGTCACGGGTGAAGACACCTTTGGCAGTTCTGAAGACCCACTTATGTGACATGACTGGCCCAATATTGAAAGACATCTTACATCTGACTGAATACCAGAGGAGAGAAGCCAGGGAGAAACCACACACGTGTGGGACATGTGGAAAGCAATTCTGGTTCAGTGCAATCCTTCACCAGCACCAGAAGCAGCACAGTGGAGAGAAACCTTTCAGAAGGGATGAGGGCAGGGACCCTGTGAAAAACTGCAGAATCTCTGTGTCAGAGAAGCCCTACACATATGTTGAGGGCAGAATGGACTTTCCAGCCACCTCTGGCCTTCTTCAGCACCAGGTCCCCCATATCAGGATGAAGCCCCATGAGAGCACCGAGCTTGGGGGAGCCCTTCACACGGGACAGAGGCATCACAAGTGCAGTGAATGTGGGAAAGTGTTCACCCGCAAAGACACTCTTACTCGGCACCAGAGAATCCACACTGGAGAAAGGCCTTATGAGTGCAGCAAATGTGGGAAATTCTTTAGCCAAAGCTGTGACCTTTTTAAACACCACACAGTCCACACTGGAGAAAGGCCTTATGAGTGCAACGAATGTGGGAAATTCTTTAGACAAATCTCTGGCCTGATTGAACACAGGAGAGTTCACACAGGAGAAAGGCTCTATCAGTGCAGTAATTGTGGAAAATTCTTTAGCAGTAAGTCGAACCTCATTAGACACCAGGAGGTTCACACAGGAGCAAGGCCGTATCTGTGCAGTGAGTGTGGCAAAGAGTTCAACCGCAAACACACACTTGTCCTGCACCAGAGAACTCACACTGGAGAAAAGCCTTATGAGTGCAGTGAATGTGGGAAGGCCTTTAGCCAGAGCTCCCACCTTAATGTACATTGGAGAATCCATAGCAGTGATTATGAGTGTAGCCGATGTGGGAAAGCCTTTAGCTGCATCTCTAAACTCATTCAGCACCAAAAAGTTCACTCTGGTGAAAAGCCTTATGAGTGCAGCAAATGTGGGAAAGCCTTTACTCAAAGGCCAAACCTTATTCGGCACTGGAAAATGCACACTGGAGAACAGCCTTATGTGTGCAGTGAATGTGGGAAAGAGTTCAGCCGCAAACACACACTTGTCCTCCACCAGAAGATTCACAGTGGAGAAAAGCCCTGAGACTACAGCCAATGTGGGAAATCCTTTAGCCAACACTCCTAACTTACTGTGTATTTGAGAATTCCTAGCAGTGACTATGAATGCAGCAGACGTGGGAAAACCTTTATGTAAAGACCAAACTTTGTTCCTCATTGGAAAGTCCACACTGGACAAAGGCCTTAGCAGTACAGAGAATGTGCTGTCTCCTTGTTCAGCCTAACAGCTCTCCCCAGAGGGAGGCTCTGAGAGTAGGCTTTGTGAGGGAGCCACTGTTCAGAAGTAGAACCTTATACTTAACACCATCCACACGGGGGAGATTCCTTGTTCAGTCCCAGTTGTGAGGTGTCTTCAAGAGCTGTGTTTCACATTCTATTCTTTGCCAGTGGCAGAAGCCATCCTGCTATTACCCTCTGGCAAAGTCCCACAGAGTGTGTCAGTCACTCCAGCATGCTTTCATTGGTATTGGTAAAATGGCCTAGGGGCAGTACGAAATTTACAGTTGCTGGGCCCTGATCATCAATGTATTGTTATAACTTAAATAGCTAATGAAAACTTAGAGGGCAATATGATTACAAGAATATGGTGATACTGTAGAAGGCTTGCAGGTGAAAGCATGGTTTATAAAGGAATTTATGGACTGAAATTATGTATAGTTGTTGCCTCACCTTGACCGCAGTATATTATTGGAATGGATGTGATGTCATAAAAAATCTGCTTAGTCTTCTTATAATTAATTGAGCATACTAGATGGGAACCTTTAAAATTACCTAAGTCCACTCAGGTGGTTAATTTAAAACAGCATGGGATACCTGGGGGGAATAAAAAAATGTTGGCTTCAATTAGTAAGGATCTTTTAGGTGCAGGTATGTTAGTACTTACATATTCCCTATTAATAGTCTTATATGAGGTGTAAGGATGGATGTGAGAGGTTAACTAGCGGTTTTGGAGGACTTGATAAATTGGTAACCCCAATCATTAGCTATACCTGATATGGTATCAACAATTAAAGCTATGCTACAAGCTCAAGAAGATCAGTATTTTGTATTAGATTTGGCTAATGCCTTCTTTTCCATTAGGAAGCCAAAGCATTCATTAGGGATAGACCCCATTATGCAGAGACTGTGCCTTCACAAGAATGTTTTAATTCTCTGGCTGACACTTGATTCTCAATTTAAACTCCATTCCATGACAATATTTAGTATATGGGCAAAGACCACTTTTGGGGGAAGGCCAAGAGAATACTACTGTAGTTTTGACTTGTTTTGTAATGATCTTAGTCTAACTCATAATGTAATTGCTATCTGGTGTGATACCAATTGGTAATATTGGTAAGATTAATTAATGGACTCAAACAACCAGTGGTAATACTGATGTAGATTATCAGATGTATTGGGAAATTGAATTAAAACCTCCACATGAGGGGCTGACCTGGTGGCTCAGCAGTTAAGTGTGTACGTTCCGCTTTGGCAGCCTAGGGTTCACCAGTTTGGATCCCGGGTGCAGACATGGCATCGCTTGGCAAGCCAGGCTGTGGTAGGTGTCCCACATAGAAAGTAGAGGAAGATGAGCACGGATATGAGCTCAGGGCTAGTCTTCCTCAGCAAAAAGAGAAGGATTGGCAGTAGTTAGCTCAGGGCTAATATTCCTCAAAAAAAAAACAGTCTTTCATTAAGAACTAATTTTTTTTTTTAAGATTTTTTTTTTTCCTTTTTCTCCCCAAACCCCCCGGTACATAGTTGTGTATTTTTTTAGTTGTGGCTCCTTCCAGCTGTGGCATGTGGGACACTGCCCCAGCATGGCCTGATGAGCAGCACAATGTCCGTGCCTAGGACCCGAACCAGCGAAACCCTGGGCTGCTGAAGGGAGCGCGCAAACTTAACCACTCAGCCATGGGGCCGACCCCAAGAACTAATTTGTGTGTGTGTGTGTCTGAGGAAGATTAACTGGGCCTGAGCTAACATCTGTGCCAATCTTCCTCTCTTTTGCATGTGGGACACCACCACAGCATGGCTTGATAAGCAGTGTTTAGGTCTGCGCCCAGGATCCAAACCCGTGAACCCAGGGCCATTGAAGTGGAGTGTGCAAACTTGGACACTACACCACCAGGCCAGCCCCAGAACTAAAATATTTTTTATTACACCAAGAATAATATAAAATTAGCATCAAATGTCTAGTGATTTTCCCTCTACACTGGTATTGCTCAGTGTTTTCAAAAATGAAGAAAATTTCTTATTGGAGACAATCATCAGTGACTCTTGTAGTCAAATGCTCAGATTAATTTTATATTTTCCCAGGCGTCACTGCTAAAATTTATCTAAAGTCAACTTTTTTCACCATCCACTGATGTTTACTATGCCACCACCTTTGAATCACTACATAGTTATTGTTAACACCTGTGACATAACAAGAGCTATATATTTGGTCTCTGCCCTTGGTTCCTGACACACAGCTCTTTAAACCCTTGGAATCTTCAGAGTAACAAGTGTGTCTTTTTGTGTACTAATGAGATGACAAGGCTAGGGGCCCCCTAGATAGCTCCAGGATGGGACTGGTCACTGAAAAGACCAAGGCCTGATTAGAGGGTTGGAACTTTCAGCCAGACACACACACCCCTACCTTCAGGGAGCAGAGGGGCTGAAGGTTGAGATAATCACCAATTTAATCAATCATGCCTACGTAATTAAACATCAAAAAAAAAAAGCTAAACTAGAAGGTTCTGAGAATTTCTGGTGGTGAACACATCTACCTACTGAGGAAGGTGATGTACCCCACTTCTATGCGACAGAAACTCCTGCTCTAGGGAAACTTTCAGACTTCACTTATGTACTTCATCTGGCCGATCATCTGTGTCATTTATAATATACCAATAATAGTAAAGTGTTTCCCTGAGTTCTGTGAGACATTATAACAAATTATGGAAACTGAGGAGAGGCTCCTGGGAACTCCTGATTTGTAGTCAAGTTGCATGGAAGTGTGGGTAAGCTGAGGTAGTAGTTATTTGCCATTGGTGTTTAAAGTGGGTGGCAGTTTTGTGGGACTGAGTCCTTAATCTGTGACGTTTACACTAATTTCAGGTAGTTAGCGTCAGAATTAAGTTAAATTGTAGGACACCAGATGGTGTCTGCAGAGAATTAGGGAATTGCTTGGTGTGTAAACACACACCTTTGGTGTCAAAAGTATTGGTCTTGGGGCCGGCTTGGTGGTGTAGTGGTAAGCTCAGGGCCTATCTTCCTTAGCAAAAGAAAAAAAAAGTGTTCCAGTCTTGTGGGTGTTGTGTAAGAAAAATCATTTAAAGCTTTCAGGAATTTGCGCTTTATAACTGTTTTTCTGAGATAATATTAATTCCCCATGCAGAACAGTCCCTGCAATTACAAGAGAAATTATAACCACTTCCCAGCAATGAGAAGAAATCATAGGTTTAAGATCTTCTCAGTATCTTAGTGTGGACAGCATCCTTTGCATACATGCTCTGTCTTTGAACATTGCAGCCCTTGTCCAGTACCAACATAGCATTTGTTTCATTATTGTTCTTGAGATTGATGTCAGACTCAAGAAATTGAACATGTCAGGACATCAAGTAAAAGATATTAAATAGACAAAAGTGTTGGTCAGTTAATTGGACACAATAATTGACTATACATACAGGAGAGCTGTTTTCTATGGGAACCAGAGACACCGACCTTTATACTCCTGCCTCAGGGTTGCCTCACTTCTCTGTCTTCCCTGTCATGGCCCTATCTGGAGTACTTTTTGCCTTGTCCCTGACCAAACATACACGGACGATAAAACCGTCTCTGATGCTTCGGCGTCCATACATTTGAACTGCGAGAAGATAATGCTTGTTAGTTTCTACTTCCAGTGGATACATTTTGTGTTTAAATGACTCTGCGAAACAATATGTGCATTTGGATCTGTAGCCTTTTGGAATAACTGAGGTAATATTTTTAGCTTTGGGGACCATGCTGAGCTTCAGAGTCTGAGACGATATGTTTCCAAAGACTTGTGCGATCAGCTGCTGACACCGCTCCCTAGAAACCTGATAAGGCCCTTTAAGAACGACTGAATCCCGCACTCCCTCGGGGGAGCTTGGCATCTCCGAAAGCCTGGCTGGGTCCTCCTCCACCAGCGGCCGCGACTACATTACCCAGAGTGCTCCGCGACGAAAGAGACGGAGACGGCACCGATAACAGGCGTTTCCGTTTGGGCACAGAACGTGGAGGAGGGGTTTCCGGCATCCTCCCTGTGGCGGTTGTTTTGGCTGCTCTCTGGTGTTTACCTCGGTTTACGGAGCGTCGGGTCGGGGCTGAGAGGACTGACCACGAGGTGTGGGAGGAGGCGCCGTCCCCGCGGCCCAGGCGGCTCTGAGGCTCGGCGACGCCGCCCGGGGCCCCGGGCCAGGGAGCGCCGCGCCCGGCGCCTCGTCTCCCGCCGCTCCCGGCCCCGCGCCGCCCCCGAGGCCGATGGCGGCGGCCGCGCGGAGGGAGCCGGCTCAGGTGAGCGCTCGGCTCCGGGCCGCCCCGCCCGCAGCGCAGCCCGAGCTCCAGCCCTCGGGCGGGCGCTGCTCCCGGGCCTGCAGCCCAGGCCCCGGGGCCGGGCCGGGGAGGCGCTCGTGGGGCCTGTGGCTGCGGGCGGGGGCCGGGCTGCGGCCGAGGGTCCGCGTTGTGTCCGCAGGGAACAGTGTGAGGTGGGGTCCCCCCTGGACCGGCAGGGGAGGGGCTGCTCCTTCAGTCTTAGGGCCCCGGAGCCGGGAGGGCTGTGACCAGAGAGGGACGCGGTGCGTGTTGGGGTTTCAAAAGTTCTCCAGGAGCGGAGTCCTGGTCCGAGGGCGCAGAGCTGGTCCGAGGCAGCTCTGAGGACTGAGGCCCGGAGGTTAAACAGCCAGCCTGAGGTCTCCGGGCCCCAGGACCAGGGAAGGGTACAGGGAGGCCTGAGCCCTTCGAACGCCGCCGTGGACCCATTCCTCTAAGGTCCGCCTCTTCATGCAGGCTCCTGTGGCTGCAGAAGACCCTACGGAACCCCACTGGGAAGTTGAGGGTGTCTCAGACCCTCACTGGCCCCAACCTCCACGCGCGTGTTCTCTGGACTGTTCTTTCCTTAAATGCGATTCCCCCTGACCTGTGGTCTGGGAACCTTGGAGAAACCCCAAGCCCAGAGTTGTTAAGTCCGTGTCAGGCTTTTATAGAGGTGTTCCTGTTTGTGGCAACCGACGTGAAAAAGGGTGGTACCAGGAACTGGTACAAAAATGCATAGACGCTGAGAGATGTAACTGAGTTGGAAGTATACGGAAATCACAGGTCTCCTTTATTTCAAGTGGGAACAAACAGCAGGGGTGTAGGAGTCAGGACTGGACTGGCCGCCTGAGAAGCTGGATGTCTCTTTTAGAGGTAATTGGAGGTTTAGGTTAGAGGAGGTGATCTTAAAAGGTCTTACCATCCTTCATCTGGCTGCAGAGTGGCTACATACTGTGGGAGTGAGGGAAGAGAAAGTAAGATCAGGGTAAAGGCTACTGTCAACTCTGGGTAAGGATTAATGGACCACAATGGTGGCCTAGGAAAAGTGGTTGGATTCTAGATGCGTGTTTGAAAGAGGGCCAGCTAGATTTTCCAATGTGGAGGGAGAGGGAATGAAACACAGGATTCGGGGATAACCCCTGGGTTTTAGCACCTGTAGGAATGGAAGCTCCATCATCCAAAATGGGGAAGATTGTAGTGGGAGTGATATTCACTAGAAATTTATTTCAAATCTCTATTTCGGCCACATTAAGAGTCTGAGTGGAGGCATGAATTAGGCAGCTGAACACACAGATCTGGAAATCTTGGGAGGATTCTCGATAGAAGCTTCCAAAATGTGGTGGGTACTCTGTGGACCCAGGTGAGTGAGCTTTGGGTCACATTTAGGAGGGGTGATTTTCAGGTTATGGTAGTAAAGCCGTTAGGGGGCCAGGAAGCAGAGGGTCGGGGCTGTGGACTGGATCTCTTGCTTGAATACCTGGGTGATGGTTTTGGGCATCATAAACACAGGTGAGGTGGTTAAGTGCCCATGAAGGGAGGATGTGTTGGGGACAGGATAGTCTTGCAGGTGACCAGAGCTTCCAAGAGAAGAATGGACATGAGATGAATACAGAGGCCTAGGAGTAATTGAGGTGGGATGACACTTAGGCCTGAGCTGATGCTTGTTCTCCGTGCTGTACATTCACCAGAATTTTGTGGCAGTTTGTGGGGCCTGGGTGTTGCATTCATCCTGGAGGATCAGGTCAGGGGAACATATGATTATCTGTGAGCCTTACTAGGCCTGAGGTGGGCAAGCAATAGGGCTGGGCTTTGAAGGAGGTTAGGTAAACAGAGGAAGTTATGACTGCTGAAGGATAGCAAATGTAGCGCAGGAGTGGAAGAGGGCCATAGGTATCTGAGATCCACACGTAATTTTGTGTGGCTAGGTCTGAGGCGTGAAACAGAGCCAGACAGGGAGGCCTTTGTAGAAGTATCTGGGGACTTCCACCAGTAGTGGGCGTGGTGGAAAGTCTGTGGTAACATCGGACCCCGTGTGAATTTGCCAAGCATACTCTGGATGCTGTCTGCCAAGTTGTAGTGTAAAGCCTAACATTAATTCTCAATATCATGTGCTGCCTTGACATTTGGTGAAACCCAGAGGGCCTGAAATGGCCTGAGTGCAAGTTTCCCTCCCCACTCTACTCCTGTGGATAAGGTCTACTAGCCAAACACAGTTCCTCCTTATTCCTTTGTATTAGGTTTCAGTTCTTTACCAGTCCATGGAGTTACTCAGACCAACCAATTGCATCCTCCCGCTGGAACCCAGGGGCACCTCACCCTCCTGATACTCCAAAGCTTGCGTCCCACAGCCCCTGGTTGTCCACTCTGTTCTAGAGTACAACCAGAGAATAACCTCAGTATAGCCCTGTGCAGAGTGTGATGTCCTTCCCTCTGAGGCCGTGAATATATATCATTGATTAAACTGCTGGCAATCTCATCTATGCAGTGTCACGTGTCATATGTTTGGCCATCCCCATAACCCTAGGGCAGAATCCCACCCTCACCAGTGGGTGGGATGGAGAGGAGGCAATTAAATTACAGTAACACATGGGGAGGCCAGGGAAAGGCCTAAGGTATGGGGCAGTGAGGTGGTGGTGGCCATGGTCATATGGCTATGGTATCCAGAGATGTGATACATGTACATTCTTTTTCTTTTTTTTCTGCTTTTTCTCCCCAATCCCCCCCAGTACATAATTGTATATTTTAGTTGTGGGTCCTTCCAATTGTGGTATGTGGGATACCATCTCAACATGGCCTAATGAGCGGTGCCATGTCTGCACCCAGGATCTACTGGCAAAACCCTGGGCCGCTGAAGCGGAGTGCATGAACTTAACCACTCAGCCATGAGGCCGGCCCCAGATGTGCATTCTGAAAAATGATGTGGAGAGGGAGTCTGTCTGATGGCCCCAGGTCTCTGATATTGACACTTAAGTGACCTTGGCCATACCAGGGGAATTGCCTGGTGGGAAGTGGTAGAATTCTTTGCCAAGCCCACAGCCTAAATGTATTTGTCCACCTGCATCTTGTTACTGATGGCTGGACCTCGTGACCAATGAGTCCATGAGGAGACAACAGCACCATTGGCACCAGGGCCTGATTTTTCCTCTGCGTTGGAGAGCTTGGGAGGAGAATGTGCACGGGCCAGATATGTGGGGGAAGGGATTGTAGGTCCTTAGGAAGGAACTGTTTGTGGTTTCATCTGTGCCTGTTATGACAGGGCACTGTGACTTTTGAAGACGTGGCTGTGTACTTCTCCTGGGAGGAATGGGATCTCCTTGATGAGGCTCAGAGATGCCTGTACCGTGACGTGATGCTGGAGAACTTGACACTTATAACCTCCCTTGGTAAGAGCCTCACACCTTTCCCCCTGCTCTGAGCTAGTCTTTGCCCTTTCCTTTTCCCCAGAGACAAATCTATCCTTCTCACTTAGGACCATGAGCACTGCTTCGTTCCCCAGTTCCCTGGGTAGATGCTGTGGTTGGTTGGACTGAGGTGTATGCAATGCCCTCTTCTTGAAGTTGACTGACACCTGTTACCCCTGAGCTTCACCCAGAAGGACCCAGGGTCAGTCATCTTGCAGTCACCATTATGGATCCCACTTGCTTACCATCTCCTTAACTGGGTAAATTTGTCCAGATCCAAAGCAACTCTGTACCCAAGATTTTACTTTTCTCTTACTAACATTTCCTGATACCTGCCTGTGCCAGGAATTGTCGTCATTTACATTGTTGCTGCTCATGTGGACCATGGGCTATTCTTACAGGATCCTCAGTTTTCTTTCCTGTGGGCTATCATGTACTGAGTTATTTTTTACTACTGCTGACTGCTCATCTCTTCTGTCCTTCCCTTAGTACTTGACATCATGTGGGTGCCATGTAGTTGCTCATCTTGGGGGTAGGATGGAGAGCCCTTGGTGGTTCACAGGATGGCTATGAATCCATCCACAGGAAGATGGGCTCAGAGGGAGCCTGGTCCTGAGGAGTGGCACTCTAGGGGAGGGCATGATGTCAGGGTTGTGTTGAAATCATACTAGAAACATATTCTGTTTGACTCTTATTTTGGTTTCAAAGCCAATGGCTGCATCCCATTTCTGCCTTTCTCTCCCCATTCTTGACGCTTTGCCAACTTGTAAATTCTTCTACATGTCACTTCTCATATCCAGCCCGTGGGCTAATCCTCACATCTCTGCACTCCATATCTCACCCTTTATTCTCACTGCTCCATCTGCAGTGCTCTGCAACGTTGGCCTCTACATATTATGTCATAATGCGTGCATATGCTTGAACGATTATTGAACACCAGCTGCTCTGGTGCAGTCAGATATTCCTGAACCTGGACATTCCCTTCTACACAGCACTCATGAGTCAGCTGCAGATAAGATCCTGCTCAGTGTTTCCACATGAACAAATAGCCCCTGCCTTCCCCTTGTGATATCTCCCCCATTTTGTGCTATCGCCTGTACTTTTCTACCCAGCGTTCAGGTGTTAGACACAAGCAGCCACCTGCTAAAATTTCTTTACAGAGGAATGAGTTGTAGGTTCTCTCTCTTCTCCCTTGGTTGCACTGCATGTGTCCTTCAGTTCATGAGGCCTCCCACATTTTGCGATCTTTATAGCCCAGTACTGCTAAGTAATCTTCAACCTGAACCCAACTCCATGCTTCTGCGAACAATCCCATGGACTCATTCCTGGTTGTGTCAGACACACATTTGTGTATGGGCTGCCCCCTCCCACCAAAGTGAACATGCACTTGACCAGTATTTCTTTTCTTTTAGGTTGTTGGTGTGGAGCAGAGGATGAGGCACCTGAACAGAGTGTTTCTGTAGAAAGAATGTCACAGGTCAGGTTTTCCAAGGCAGGTCTGTCTTCCCAGAGGGCGCCCCCATGTGAGATGTGTAGCCCGATCTTGAAAGACATTTTGCACTTGGCTGAGAACCTGGAAACACGTCGTGGACAGAAGCTGTACAGGTTTGGCCCATGTGGGAAGCAATTATGTTTCAATGCAAACCTCCATCAGCACCAGAAGCAGGACATTGGAGAGAAACCCTTCGGAATCAATGTGAGCAGAGCGTTGGTTGTGAATGATTGCAAATTCCACGTGTCTGGGAAGCCCTTTGCTTGCAGGGAGGTTGGGAAGGGCTTCCTGGCCTTATCAGGACACTTCCAGGTACAAACCACTCACACTGAAGAAAAGTCAAATACCACGACCGAGTGTGGGGCAGCGTTTCATAGACGAAAACCTCTTTACAACTCTGGAGAATACATGAAAGCTTTGAGCTGCAAACATACACTTGTTCAGCGCCAAAGTGTCCTCACTAGAGAAAGATGTTATGTGTGCAGTGAATGTGGGAAATCGTTTAGCCAAAGTTACAGCCTTATTAGACACTGGAGAGTTCACTCAGGAGAAAGGCCTTATAAGTGCGGGGAGTGTGGGAAATCCTTTAGTAAAAGCTATACCCTCAATAATCACCAGAGAGTTCACACTGGAGAAAGGCCTTATGAATGTGGGAAATGTGGGAAAACCTTTACCCATAGCTCTAACCTCATGAAACACCAGAGAGTTCACACTGCAGAAAGGCCTTATGAATGCAAGGAATGTGGGAAATCTTTTACCTACAGGTCTATTCTCTTGGAACACCAGAGAGTTCACACTGGAGAAAGGCCTTATGAGTGCAGCGAGTGTGGGAAATCATTTAGCCAAAGGTCCCACCTCAATAACCATGGGAGAATTCACACTGGAGAAAGGCCATATGAATGCTGTGAATGTGAGAAATCCTTTAGCCATAGCTCTAGCCTCATTAAACACCAGATAGTTCACACTGGGGAAAGGCCCTATGAGTGTGGAGAATGTGGAAAATCCTTTTACCAAAATTCTGGCCTCATTCAACACCAGAGAGTTCACACTGGAGTAAGGCCTTATGAGTGTGATGAATGTGGAAAATTGTTTAGTAACAAGTCCAACCTCAATAAACATTGGAGAGTTCACACTGGAGAAAGGCCTTATGAGTGTAGTGAATGTGGGAAATCTTTTAGTCAGAGCTCCAGTCTCATTCAACACCAGAAAGTACACACTAGATAAAGGCCTTATGAGTCATGCTATGAACCGAACATTTATGTTCCCCAAAATTCCTATGTCGAAACCCTATCCTCATTAGGGTAATATTAGGTACCACATTAGTGGTGGTATTAGGAAGGGACGTCTTTGGGAGGTAATTAGGGTTAGAATAGATTGTAGACTAGAGCCCTCATAGATAGGATTAGTGTTCTAGGAAGAGTCCTGAGAGAGCTTGCTTTGTCTGTCTCCCATGTGAGGACCCTTTGAGAAGATTGTCATCTATGAATGGGGAAGTAGGTCCTCATCAGACACAAAGCCTGACCACGTGGGAACTGTGATGTCAGATCTCCAGCCTCCACAATTGAGAAATAAGTTTCTGTTGTTTATAAGCCACCCAGTTTATTATAGTTTGTTATAGCAGCCTGAGCTAAGACAAATGTGGAGAATATGGGTAATGGTTTAGCCACAGATACAGTCTCATAAAAATCAGAGAATTCACACTGGAGCAAAGCCTTATGAGTGGGTGAATGTCTCAATTCCTTTAGCCAGTCATCTGTCTTCATTCCACACTTCAGAGTTCACACTGCAGAAAGGCTTTAACATAACAGAACGTGATATTTGCTTGCTTAGTGTAATTACACTGGAGGAGAACGTTCGTTCATCTGAATGTCCGTAGTGGATTGGTTTACCATAAGTTCCAGCTATTTGGAGAACTTCCACAAACTACATTGTGCTTTCCAACTTGCCCAGAGTCCTTGCTAGCTTTAAGTCACTGCCAGTTTCTGTGGCAGAAGTCATTTCACCTATGCCGCCTGGCAGGGCCCCACAGTATACATCTGTTACCACCTCAACATGCTTAGTGAAGCTGATCTCTGCTCTCATTTGTTGATTGAAATGGGTAAGTGGTACCCTCAGGAGATCCCCATTTCGCTCTCTCTAAGTTAGGGCATAGATTTGACCCGTTGTTGGCCCAGAGTACCCGAGCTGAGTTCTGGGTGGTATCTTGCAGAGAAAGACTACATCTCTTAGAGACGTTGGTCTCATGTGATGCTTGTGATAAATCTTTGCAGTTTCCAAGTCGCCAACCCAGCAGTTTTGCACCACACATTGCTCGGGTTCATGCAATAATAAAAGCCTTTTTGTTAGATTACTTTTAATCTTGGGTGTTCTATTCATCCTGAGGGGTGGTTTGAAGCGAGAGTTGGGCTCTACCACCGTGAAAGGGGTGAACGAATTTCACTGGGTCTGTATCAAACCAATACACAATCCACACTGATTTGAAATCGCTCACACACTAATCCGAAGGGCCTAATGCCCTGTACAAATCTAAATTCACAAAAATATCAGTCCACCCTGTGGTTCTAAATCGCTTACAACTTTCATCACGATCAATCATATTTTCTGAGTATTTTTTCCTTTGACACACATTCTTTTACACCATAGTTTAATGACCAGTTTAAGCAACCATATTCCTAATATTAGCAAAAGCGTAGTAAAGAAGTCTTTAATGTAATGCCATATCCAGTCACCAAAAGACCAGAAATTAAGTTTCTTAAGCCGCTCAGTTAAACTTCCTTGGCGATTGCATTTCCGTGTAAAAGCCATTTATAAAGCCCCAGGGGTTACAAGCTTGGATAGCATTGTTAGGCATTACCTAAGAATTTAAAACTGTCATAACTTTAGGAAAAGCATGTTGTTGTTCAATTCCTGCAAAGTTATGTTGACTATTAGTCTCATCTTCTAGATGTTCTTTTACTTGTCTTAAGTTTTCTAATGTATGATTTACATTTATTTTAGGAGGTTCAATGTGGAGTATTTGTGCTGTTATTTTAATGGTTCCTTTATCTTCTATTGACCTCGAGTAATATCTTTTTCCATATTTTGTTAGATTCATTGCCTGTTCTAGTTTTACACATCCCATCATGTGTTGTGTTCCTTATTTTCCCTTGACCTTGATAGGGTAGGGTAAGGTTTGGCTTAGAGCTTACTATCATGGTCCAGTTTCACATATTATATGTAACTGGTTGAGGAGGCATCAAGGCTATAATCATGGGTACTTGAACCAATGAATATATAGGTATATTCAAAGGTCTAGCAGTAATAAGGGTATTTTGATTCCATTCCACTAACACATCCTTAGGAACATGTTTTCCTTCTATCATAAGGGGGCTTTCTGTGGCCTGTAGGCTCCACTCTCCCTTTTGATATTGCAGAACCACAAAAGTGTAGTAACCCATTGTCATATTTCCTCTTTAAGTGCCAATATTTTAATTTCACAGTTGCCCAAGGAATCACAGCTATTAGGATGTAGGGTATCTACTCTAGTTCTAGTTGGATTGTCTGTTATCTCAGGCTAGCAGTATTGACCTGAGATCATAGCTGTCTAAGAGTGTTCCATGTATCAACCAATCTTAACTGCAACAATCTACACTTAAACATCTTTTGGGGGCCGGCCTGGTGGTGCAGCAGTTAAGTGCACATGTTCCGCTTGGGCAGCCCGGGGGTTCACTGATTCTGATCCCGGGTGTGGACATGGCACCACTTGGCAAGCCATGCTGTGGTAGGCATCCCACATAGAAAGTAGAGGAAAATGGGCATGGATGTTGGCTTAGGGCCAGTCTTCCTCAGCAAAGAGAGGAGGATTGGTGGCGGGTGTTAGCTCAGGGCTAATCTTCCTCAAAAAAAAAAAAAGTATCTATCTATCTATCTATCTATATATATAAAGAAACATCTTTTGTGTCTTTTTTTAGTATTTCATTATTTTTAGCATTTCCTCCAGCGGTTTTATGTGAATTTCCATTGCTGTATTTACTTTCATGTGAAAATCATGTGTGTTTTGTAATATGTTGTTAATTTTATCCATTTGTGTACCCGGTGATGACAGAGGAGCCATTGCATATGTGTTAAATTGAGATTGTTTGGTTTTACAGTTTTTAAAATTTAATGTGCTTTGATCAATTTGGAATTGAGAAAAAGTAGCTGCCGTTGCTCCTCCAATTAAATTTCCTACCAGTCTAACAAAGAACTGTAGGGGTTCCCTTCCTTTCAGCGAATCTGTTTTGGGCATAGATTGTAAATTGGGCATAAATGACCATAGATAAAACTGAGCACAATTGGGGAACTGTATCTGGCTTGAAAGTCTTGTATATTAAGTTTCAAAGCACAGGCTACTTTGAGGGTTCCAATATGACCGTGAGAGGTTTTATTAACATAAGTTCCCATGTTCTTGAGGTCGAAATCTGTGGTGAGAGATAGAAGCCTCACGTATACCCCCAAGGGTAATGATGTGTGTTACATGCTAATTTTCCTGCGTGTTCTCTATATACTTTATAAGGTGTCCCTGTTCTTTTAAAGTCTGGACATAGTGTCCATGGATCTATTGTTAATTTTCTAATAGGTGAATATGCATTAAACAGTGTAAGTTGGTGTAGTAAATGACCAGTTTTTGGCTATTTCTATTTAAAAACATAATTGCCCAGTTGTCCTCATGTGGATCTGCTATGACAATGTCTATTCCTAAAGTTTCATCATTACTCATGGCTGGAACTACATATTTAGTACTCCATGTGGTAAACTCATCTCTCTAAGTTTTTAATGGTTTTTCTAGGTTACCCTCAATTTTTTTTTTAAATTATATTTTTCCATTTTCTCCCCAAAGCCCCCTGGTACATGGTTGTATATTTTAGTTGTGGGTCCTTCTAGTTGTGGCATATAGTATGCTGCCTCAGTGTGGTCTGATGAGAGGTGCCATGTCCATGCCCAGGATCCGAACTGGCAAAACCCTGGGCCACCGAAGCACAGTGTGCGAACTTAACCACTCAGCCATGGGGCCAGCCCCCTAAATTTTTTAATTTAATATTTTATCTCTCACTCTTGGTTTCCACCAGTCATGTGTTCTGTACCATAAATAGGACATGATATTACTCCAATCGGCAATGTTTGATATGTTACTAGTATAATAAAAGTTTTTAAAATTATTATTTTTTTAAATTTATTTTAAAGATTTTATTTTTCCTTTTTCTCCCCAAACCCCCCCAGTACATGGGTGTATATTTTTAGTTGTGAGTCCTTCTAGCTTTGGCATGTGGGATGCCACCTCAGCATGGCTTAATGAGTGGTACCATGTCCATGCCTAGGATCCGAACCTGTGAAACCCTGAGCTGCTGAAGCAGAGCGCACGAACTTAACCGCTGGGCCATGGGGCCGGCCCCAATAAAGTTTTTTACATGTTCTTGCTCCCCATCTAGTGGTATTTATATCTACATTATTTTTTTATGCATCCCAGTGCGTATATTGGTTCTGAGATTCCTGTCCCATCACTACAGGAGAATCTGCCTGTGGTTCATACTTGGAATACCTGTATGTCATGTCATATGTTCTGATTAAGAACATGTTGTTTGGGGGCTGGCCCCATGGCGAGTGGTTAAGTTCGTGTTCTCTGCTGCAGCAGCCCAGGGTTTCCCTGGTTCGGATCCTGGGCACGGATATGGCACCGCTGGTCAGGCCACGTTGAGGCGGCATCTCACATGCCACAACTAGAAGGACCTGCAGGGGCTGGCCCGGTGGCGCAGTGGTTAAGTGCGCACATTCTGCTTCTCAGTGGCCCGGGGTTCGCCGGTTCGGATCCCGGGTCCGGACACGGCACTGCTTGGCAAGCCATGCTGTGGTAGGCGTCCCACATATAAAGCAGAGGAAGATGGGCACGGATGTTAGCTCAGTGCCAGTCTTCCCCAGCAAAAAGAGGAGGACTGGCAGTAGTTAGCTCAGGGCTAATATTCCTCAAAAAAAACAAAAAAGTAAAAAAAAGAAGGACCTTCAGCTAAGATATACAACTATGTACCAGGGGGATTGGGGAAGATAAACCAGAAAAGAAAAAAAAAGATTGGCAACAGTTGTTAGCTCAGGTGCCAATCTTAGAGAAAAAAAAAAAAGAACATGTTGTTTGTAAAATTTAAAGTCAAATATGTGACCTTAGGCATGGGCCATGATAATGTTTGGTTCATAGTTGCATTGTTTGGTGCATCCCCACATGGTGATTTACTAACATTTTGTAAGTAAAGGTCAAGTCCTAGTCTATGGATGGCACCAGAGTCTTTATATGTTTTATTATGGCACCAAATTAATCATTTATATCCCTTCAGTGTGGGTGTGAAAGGTCCAATACTGTCTGGTGCTGCAGAAACATTTAGTATAGCATCAGACCACAGAAGGGAATCGCATATAGAACCTTGCTCCATTTTACCTGGCCAGGCTTCTTTCTTCATTACTGCGTTAATATTTGTCTGTGCATGTGCTACTGGTTTTCTCCCTGGGTTACCAGACTGTTTTGCTTTGATCATGTTTCCTGGTCTACAATCATCTCCGTAGCATTTGTTAAACAGAAAGGATATTTCTGTTATACATTGTGACCTTGTCCTCTGAATATCCTGATGGATACTTGAAGGGTTTTGATGGGTTAAGGCATATTTTATGTCTCATAATTTAATGTTGTCAAGATTAATGGGAAAATCCTATGTTGCCAGTTTAGCTTGGAGTGTACAAGAGAATCATTGTATGTTTTAAAGAAAGTGTAAGGATTAAAGAATTCTGCTAGAGATGTAGCAATAGGTGTCTTATGTATGGTTAGATTGCCATAATGGAACAGGTTAGGCCGTTCTGTGACATAAAGTCTTCTTTGCCATCAGTGGTATTGTATTTCCATGGAACTCCTAAATATAGATGTTGTTTGTATGGAAGTAGAGAGAGTTTGTAGTTTATTTCAGGTACATTTTTGGTGGAATCAGTGAGTGCCTTATTAAATATATCATTGATATAGTGGGTGTTTGTGTGGTGTGGATAGTATTGTCCCCATCATTTTCATCATTTTTTAAATAAAAAGAACAATCATTATCTTCACCATTGTGGTTCTCCACTTTATCCCATGCAGATATCTATTGCCACATAGCTAAGTGATATAATCCTTTGGATAGTGTCTCTAAATACCAGTCACATGTCCCGTGAGTGTCTGGTTGTGGTTCTGTACGTGTCATTAGCATTGTCATTTTTTGCCCTCCCTATTGATAAAATGTATTCAAAGAGCATCCTGCAAGGGTTTAGCTTTGATGCATTTCTACAAATGAATCTTTTAGGTCTGCATGTGGAGAGCACACATAATCTCTCCATTGTATTTCTTCAGTATATTTGGTCATATTCCACCAATGTGGTATACGAAATTTTCTTTTTATTGCATGTTGAATTGTTTCATAGTGTGGGATATTAAATTGCTGGTTATAGGGGCCAGACTGGTGGTGCAGAGGTTAAGTTCACGCACTCCGCTTCAGCAGCCCAGGGTTTGCCAGTTCGAGTCCCAGGTGCGGACCTACGCACTGCTTGTCAGGCCATGCTCTGGCAGGCATCCCACATATAAAGTAGAGGAAGATGGGCATGGATGTTAGCTCAGGGCCAGTCTTCCTCAACAAGACGAGGAGGATTGGCAGGAGATGTTAGCTCATAGCTAACCTTCCTCAAAATTAAATAAATAAATAAATAAATAAATAAATAAATAAATTGGTGGTTATACATTTCTCTGCATAATGGTTTAAATATCTTTCCTAATATATCCTTATTAGTGTGTGTGCATGTGAGCAATTTTGTAATTTCTTGTAGCTATGCTTGGTCTATTGCTAAAGCCAAATATTTTCCTTTATATTGCATCAGATTTTGATCTACTGAGTAAGGATTAGTGGTAGTGTTGATATGTGTAGGAGATGTAGCTGCACCAGAACTAGGTGCATGTAGGCTTTTCCTATTAAACATAAGATAATAAGCAATTGAAGCAACATACGATGTCTGGGATACCAAACGGGTAGATGCCTGGTCTCCAAATTCTGAACGAGCAAGAGCAACAAGATGGCCTAGTATATGAGTATAAGATTTCAAATGGGTTTTGGCTGTGGGTACCCAAGTGCCCATTCTGAATATTCTAGAGCTGCTCTAGTGCAGTAGTATGCTAAAATGCCTAGTAGATCAGGAATCAGATCTGGGTTGTTTTTAGTGAGCCCTTAAAATGTGTCTAGTGCTGCCCCTAATTCAGAAAGATAGGGGAAGGGAAGAGTATGAAAGTCACTGCCTGCTTGTATTGCTATTTATGCTGGCTTATAATACCAAGAGTGAGGGGCCAGCCGGTGGCGCAGCGGTTAAGTGCGCATGTTCCGCTTCGGCGGCCCGGGGTTTGCCGGCCCGGATCCCGGGTGCAGACATGGCACCTCTTGGCAAGCCATGCTGTGGTAGGTGTCCCTCATATAAAGTAGAGGAAAATGGGCACAGATGTTAGCTCAGGACCAGTATTCCTCAGCAAAAAGAGGAGGATTGGCAGCAGTTGGCTCAGGCTAATCTTCCTCGGGAAAAAAAAAAAATACCAAGAGTCAGTTAGTAGTTCAGGCCAGTCTTCATCCTCTGAGTTGGTGTCTAATAGGGGGTGTTTATGATCCTCATTGATTCTTGTGGAGATGGAAGTGGAGGCTTCTAGTGCTTTGTCAACTTCCCTCAGTATTTGGTTTCTCTTCTGATCAAAGGTTTCCCAGTGAGTTGATGGTGCTGATAGCAAAAAGTGGGGTGCAGAGGTTGGGCTTGGTGATGCTGGTGAGTCCTCAGTTGCAATAAGGTGACCAGGATGGTGTTCTGTGGAGAAAGTAGAGGATGTCACAGACGGTGGAGTTGTATCTGGACCAGAAGGTGGCATTCCAATTTGGAACGGTGGCACAACTTCTATTGCTGGAGCTGTTGGAGGAGTATCCACAACTGTAATGAGTATGGTATCCTGGAGTGAGCAATAAGCAAAACAGTATGGCCAGGAGGCAGCATGCTGCACTGACCCACTTAGCAATATTTCTAGGGTTCAAGATGTGTGAGCCTGCAAAAAATAAGGATAGTGCCCTATAAAATTCAAATTCTTTCTTGTTGTTCTTGCCACTCAAGGAAATCTATAGTTATTATGGCCATTACTGCCAGTGTTGCCTCAAGCATAATCGCTCTGCAGCATGCTATGCTAAATATTAGGCATCCAGTAATGATGTCGTACAAAACTGTGTCTGCTGTTAGGTGTCCTGCCATCATATAAAGAGTAAATATCCATGTTTTTAGTGTCAGCATCCAGTGTTGATACGATAGAAGATGATGTTATTCATGCCTGAAAATTGTATAGAGGCATCAAATTATTTTCTTTAATTTGACGTAATATGCCTTTTCCTTCAGTCACCCAGTAGGTATTATCAGTGGCAGGTGCTGTAATATCCCCAGTACTATATGTATCATTATGTTTTTCAATTAGTACTTTTGCTTTTAATTTATATTCTGGGATGTTGTAAGTGCTAATTCTTATCTCTGTGGGTGCCTGCAATGTTAATTCAATAGGAGGTTTTCCATCCCTTGAGTTGCAGGGTTAGCAGAAGTTCCACTTCATGCCCTGTTCTTGGGCCCTTTCTTGTTTTAGCTTTTCTGTGAAGTGGGTGCCCTGATCTGATTCTGTGATGGTTGGGATACCTAGTAAGCAATCCAGATTCCCTGTGCTCTGGGGTGGATTTTTGATCACTTTTCCTGCAGGGGTAGGGTAATCCTATTCCTGACCATGTGTCTGCAGTGCTGCAGGGTTCTCTGAAATAGACAAGCATTTGATATGATAAATTTTTATAATTTGTAAGGGTCTGTCAGCTCTGACCTTATCTGGGGTATTCATTAATGACTTCCAAGCTTTCAACTTTGAGCAGTTCTCACATTTCTTAATTTGAAATTGGAGGTCCTTGGTAGGCATAGACATGTTTCTTTTCTCTAACCACGTTCTGGTGTGTGCTAGCATGACTTGTTTGGTGATATGCCCATGCAGTGATCCTAACTGGCATGATCTGTGTGTTCAGGTTTTATGTTCCATTGTCCTTGTTCACGTGTAGTTACGTTTTGAATTGGTTTCCTCCTTAACTATCAATTATTGTGTTTCTTAAGATAAATCTCAAGAAATCCTCACCTCATTAGTTTTCCTAGTGAGTTTGTCTCCCTGGTTATTAAACTTGGTTACTTCAGAGTTTTCCTTCTGATGTACAGAGATGTGTGATGAATATGGAGATGTCAGCCAGTGCTATGTTCAGCCGTATGTCCTTATTTCCTATTTTCCTGCCATATTCCTGACCAAAGAGCTGTTCTATTAGCTGTTGCCCATTAGTCCAAGGCAAGATATGTTTCATTCTGATTTTCCTTAGCAGCTTGTTCAGTTGACAATTTTACGGTTATTAATTCAGCATTATTGTGCTGATTCTCCTGAGCCTGATTCTAGCAGGGTTAGACTGTCATTAGTCCTCAAGACCATAGCCTGCCAGTGTACCCCGGATGGTGTCATGGAGGCTGATCCATCTGTAAACCATACATTGTTGAGTGCTATGGATCAGGATGATCCCCATTGCCCAACTGCTCGAGCTTATATATACACTCAGCCCTCAGAAATTCCAGCAAGTCCACTATTGGCATTGCTGAAATTTCCTCAGTTAATGCAGAGGGTTGACCATCTATCCATACATCCCGCTCAGAAATATACCATTTCCATGGTAGGACTTTATGGTCTGGGGCAGTCCCCCTCTGTTTGTCGGGGGTCTGTTTTATCCAATCCACAATAGGCTCTTGGAGTTTAAATATAATTAATTTACTTTCTGTTAGTGGCTCTGAGTTTTGTAGGGCTTCATAGAGTGCCCAGGTGAGCCTTTCAATTGGTTAGTGTTTATTCTTGGACGATGGGAGCTTCATAGCCCCAAACCCAAACAGGTAAAATTTGGCATCCTGTGATGTTTTAGTCTACAGTGACCATATTGCAAACCCTTGTGAGTATAGGCACTCTAGTTTTTATTTAGAGTCCTCATTAGCTGTGCCCATGTGTTAAAAGTTCTGACAGCATTTTTCAAATAAGTAAAGGCTGCCTCTTGAGTCTCTGTCCATCTAAATTCCCTACTCTTTCTAGTTATTTCATAGATGGGTTTTAATGTTATCCCTATATGTGGTACGTGCTGTTTCCTATATCCAAACAGTCCTGTTAGTTTCTGAGCTGCTGCTTTTGTGGTAGGAGTTAGTATGCAATCTATCTTGTTTATGACTGGGTCTGGTATTTTCCTACCTTCAGAGGACCAAATTATGCCTAGAAATTTTACTGTAGTTTGAGGTCCTTGGACTTTACCTGGGTTGATTGTTCATCCTCTGAGTGTAAGGAATTCAGTTAATTCTCTCTTGACTCTAGTCTGTTCTTCCAAGTTATCACCATAAATAAGGATGTCATCAATATAAGAAATAATGGTTTGTCTGTACGTTGTGATTTCCTAAAAGGCCTGGATGTCTTGTATTAGAAGGTTGTGTGCTGTCACTGAGCTATTAAGATATCCTTGTGGTAACCTAGTAAACTGATATTTTCTACCTTTTCATGTGAATGCATTCATGGGCTGGCTCTCATCAACTGGAGTCGCAAAGAACAGGTCAGATAAATCTATCAGTGTATGATAAGTTCCAGATCCAGTGGTGATATTGCGTATGATAGTGCCTTTATCTGGGAGTGCTCCCTCAATTTGGGGAGAGTATTGTTTAAATTCCTATAATCTATTGTAAACCTATATGACCTGTCTGGCTGTTTAACGGGTCAGATTGGATTGTGGTATAGTGAAATAGTAGGCACAATAATTTGTTCCTTTGGGAGTTCCTGAATTTTTTCCTTAATTTGAGTATGTCCTCCCTTAAGATTGTGTTGGGTGCGGCCGGCCCAGTGGCCCAGCAGTTAAGTTCGCACATTCCGCTTCAGCAGCCTGGGGTTCCCCGGTTTGGATCCCAGGTGCGGACATGGCACCACTTGGCAAGCCATGCTGTGGTAGGCGTCCCACATATAAAATAGAGGAAGATGGGCATGGATGTTAGCTCAGGGCCAGGCTTCCTCAGCAAAAAGAGGAGGATTGGCAGCAGATATTAGCGCAGGGCTGATCTTCCTCAAAAAAAAAAAATTGTGTTGGGATATATTTGATATTTTAGATGGGACAGGCAGTCCATTTTGCCATAGCCAAATTAGTTTTAGGAATTGTTACATCCTTATTTGTTATATGATGTCCTATTACATCCAGTCCAGGAATGTTTTCTAAATTGGGAAGCTATAAGGCATTTAGCCTTAATGAGTGGTCTATCATCAATTGTTAGGAATCTATGTACACCTGTCCCTGGGGTTAACTTTCCTCCTAAGCCTTCAATTACTCCCTTTTTATTGTTAAAATTTTCTAAATTAGTAGGATATCTTTGTATCATTGTTACTTGGGACGCTGAATCTAACAACATAGTAGTATATGTAGTATTTTTATTTACGAAAGGGGTTTCTATTGATATTGCCACTGTAACATGGGGCAGTTGTCTCCAGCTTGGGCCAGGAGACAGAGACTGCTGAGTCCCTATAGGGGCTCATTGGGCTTTCTCTCCTTTGCCTATCAGTAGCTTGTCTATTAGGGGGATTAGGTTTTACAAAGGGGTTATTATTTACAGTAAGTGAGTTAGTGGATCTATTTTCTGTAGGTCTGTTTCCTCTAAAAGGTTGGTTTTTTCCATTTCTCTGCCACTGTAAGTAGTCTAGGGTTTCTATTTGGGTTTCTTTTTTTATAATTTGGATTAAAGGGTGGTGGTCTAAATGCTTTAGGTAGTCAAAAGGGCCTTCTAGATTTAACTCTATATGGTCTATTTTGATTGGGTCCATTTACATTAGGTGTAGGCCTGTTTTGTCTGCATACACTAGTGTTAAAGCTACAGCTTTCATCTTGACTTAGTTCCTCAGCTGTTCTTATCAAGTCAATCAGCTCTCTGCTGTCGCTAGTGCCTGCAAATACCATAAATAGGCGCCGGCCCCATGGCCAAGTGGTTAAGTTCGCATGCTTCGCTTCCCCGGCCCAGGGTTTTGCCAGTTCGGATCCTGGGCACAGACATGGCACCACTCATCAAGCCATGCTGAGACAGCACCCCACATGCCACAACTAGAAGGACCCACAGCTAAAAATATACAACTATGTACCAGGGGGGCTTTGGAGAGAAAAAGGAAAAATTAAAAATCTAAAAAAAAAAAAATACTGTAAATAGTGCTGTTTTGTCCTGTGGAAGGGCAGCTTTTAGGATGACCTTTTTAATTTGCTCTGTTGCTTCCATTTGTAGTGGTGAGAGTGTCTGTCTCTCTTATAAACCATAGTCAATAGTCCTAATTTCATTACTACATTAGTAGGTTCCCCTGCTGTTTTCCATGGAGATGTGTTTATTTTTCCTTTGAGGAATATTAGTCCTGGGCTAACAGCCACCTCCAATCCTCCTCTTTTTGCTGAGGAAGATTAGTCCTGAGCTAACATCCACCTCTAATCCTCCTCTTTTTGCTGAGGAAGATTGGCCCTGAGCTAACATGCATGCCCATCTTCCTCTACTTTATATGTGGGATGCCTGCCACAGCATAGCTCGACAAGCGGTGCGCAGGTCCGCCCCTGGGATCTGAACTGGTGAACCCCGGGCACCAAAGCAGAGTGAGCAAGCTTAACCACTGCACCACTGGGCTGGCCCCTCCATGGAGATGTTTTAAGGGATAAAATATTAGGTGTAGGCCATCTTAATCTCCAGGTTGCTGCCACTCAGTCAAAGATCTTTGTAAAGTAGTATTATTTTGTCCAAGTGCTTTAAGGTGTTGATTAAATTGAAGATCAGTGGAAATGTTTCCGAGTTGCACAATCTCTGCTTCTGTGGGGATCAGGTTCTGTCCTCCTTTGGACCATAAATCTAATAGTCGCTGGGTTTATGTGGCCAAATCAGTTTGTTGGAATGCTATTCTAATGTTTGTCATTTCTTGTCCACTATAAACTTTCTCTTCACTGGCTGATTGGATCTATGTTATCATTTGTTGTAGTTTTGTCTGTATTTATGTGCCCAGCTTCTTGTAGGTTAAAGTTATTGGTGTCAAAAGGACTATAAAAATCATCGTCCTCAGGGTATGGATTGGTGCCATTAGGAACAAAAGGGTCTGGGTTTCTTCTGTCTCTGGAGATCACTTTTTGTGCTAACACTTTTCCTTTCTGCCTATCAGCATCTATATTACTTAATGCTCCTAATGAGAGTGCTGGAATTTCTTCTTTACTTGCTCTTTTTAATATAGGATATATATTATTACTGGGTGATCAGGCCAACATCTGCAGTTTCCTTAATTTTAAGTTTGTCCAAACTAAGTTTTAAGTAGGTCTCCAGGAATCCTCAGAAGTTAATATATAATTCATTCTACCCTTAAACCACCTCTGGAGTAATTTTGATAGAATTAGTGAGTGAGGCCTGTTTGCTATTGTCCTGCCTTTTACAATAGTTGTTCAAAGTACATTTTATTATAGAGATGCTTAATAGAGCATTCCAAATTGTTTATAATATGGTAAAGCAGTATTAAGATAATTATTGCAGCAGCATTAGCATCTAAACCAGAATAGCTCTATCAACTTGTCCATTCACTGGCTGTTTATAATTTCAGCAGGATGCCATAGATGGTAGATTGTACATTAAATTTAAAATTGGTCAGTGCAGTAATGGGCTTTACTAGATTTTGGCCAATTATAAATTTAACATAATTTATCAATATGTATTTCAAATTTGGCATGGAGTATGATGTACTCACAGCACTGACCAATATTAATTATTATTAATTTGGGTAGGGTGCCAACTATGCCAATTGTTTTGTTTTGGGGGCAAAATTATTCTCAGAGACTAAGATTGTCTTTGCCAATATTTTATTTAACACAGGTTCACTGTGGTATTTATAATAGTTTCACAAACCAATAGCAAACAGGATACTGTCTCTTAATTAGCCAATAAATAAATTATATAACAGAACATACTCCAAACCAATGACAGATTAATCACACTATTGTTCCAGGAAAGGGGAGATGAAAAGAATAAAGACCAAATTTAGTTCGAGGTGCTCTTTTTTATATGAGGAAGCACTCAGGAGAAATGTCTTGACCAGCTGAGAGCTGACATCCAGCTGCCAGCACAAAATGAAAGTGACAAGTTCGCTGCTGCCAGAGCACCTTGCTAGGGAATGATGGCGCCGGTGTTGGTGGGCAGGCTGATCTTCGTGGAGTTGCTCTGTGGTTTGTCACCACTATGACTAGGAGCTAACGCCCCCAGGTCTTTGGAGAGTTTATTTAGGTCAGCAAAGTGATGTCTTGTTCAGATCGAAACTCGCAAATAATTCTTACAAGCTCTGGGTATTTATAGTCTGTGTCCCCTCACCATAGCTGCTTCTCCACATGTCCTTACTGAGAAGCCCCCAGCATTGCTCATCATCACTTGAGCTACTGAGCTGATCAATGACAACAGGTGAGATAACAGGTGAGGTGACGTCCTGACACATCTTACTTCATTCTTATATCAAAACAGCTTATTTTTGTCTTTTTCATAAACAGGTGGATTAAAACAACTTAAGTAATAAGTAGGTTTGAAATCATATCAAACCAATATACACAGGATCTCAAATTTTGTGTAGCTCAGAGAAGACAATATGATTGTAAATGAATGAATAAAGAAAGAAATAAAAGCTCTCCGGTTTTGGCCTTAATTTGCATTATCATCCAAAGCCTTTGTTATGGGTTGAGCTGTGTACCCCAAAATTCATCTGTTGAAGTCCTAACCCCCAGTACCTCAGAATGTGGCTATATCTGGACACAGCATCTTTAAAGAGATAGTTAACTTAAAATGAGGTTATTAGGGTGGACCCTCATGCAGTATGACTGGTCTCCTTGTAAGAAGAGGAGATGATGACACACAGATGCACAGAAGGAAGACTAAGTGAAGACGGGGAGAAGACCACCACCTACAGGCCAAGGAGAGAGGCCTCAGAAGAAACCAACACTGCTGGCACCTTATTCTCACATTTCTAGTCTCCAGATTTGTAGGAAAATAAAAGTCTGTTGTCTAAGCCACTCCATCTGTGGTACTTTGTACAGCAGTTCTAGCAGACTGACGCAGCTTCCTAGGATACAGACCTGGGCTGTGTGGTCCTAATTTGGGGCCTGGATGCCAGGATTTTTTGTGGGCTCAGAGATCACTTTGAAGAGGGAACAGTTGTGGCAATCTCCAGTGCTTCTGGAAACATGAATTGCTTGTTGACAGTTGATATTACATAACGCTGGGCACCGCAGGGTAGAATCTCTCCTCCAGATCCTGCAAAGAAGTCATGTGCCCTAATGTACAGAATTCACTTGTAACACACAGGGGCAGGGGAACTGTCATAGGTAATCGAGAAGACTGCATTAACAGGGAGTGGAGGAGACTGCAGCCAACTAGATGGAGTGTGCCTCTTCTAAAGCGCATCAAGAAATGTTCCAGTCACTATGGCTGTGCAGGATCACTGTGCACAGAAATTATTCAACCTTCAGACCCGTGTATCTTGTATAACAGAGCTCATTATCAGATAAAATTTAGGTCTTTTGATTCCCATACCCTCTCTGGACTGTTGATCTCAAGGCCATTGCTGTGCAGGCAGGAAAACTATGATAAAGTGAAGGGAGATTTCCTAGTCTAGGGATGTGGTTTTTGTGACCCAACCCAGCCAGCATTCCTGTTGACACAAGTGGTAACCGTGTATTGCTCCCCAGCTGCCAATGAGGCAAGACTGACCTCGGTAGGACAGGAGGAGAGGTTGTAGTGTCAATATAGAGTTACCTATGCTTATTTTCTAAAAGAATGGGAGATCTAGATTTACATTTGGAACTATGTTTAAAGGATTATTAAGGTATAATTGACATACCTTAAAGTATACATATTTAGAGTTTATAATTTGATAAGTTTTCCCATACATATGAAGCTTTGAAACCATCCTCATAATCCTGAGACTGAATTTACGTGTCACTCGAATATTGTGCCGCTTTCCTAATCTCTCCCCATGCCCTTCCTGGCCCACCCAGCAACCGTTGATTTACTTTCTTTCCAGCAGATTAGTTTGCATTCTAGACTCTTATAGGGTTGTACTCAAAGCATTTACTCTTTTTCCCCTCAGTTCCTCATGCTGCAATCTTGTTTTGGGATTCACCAATAATTCTTCTAGGAGTAGTTCATTCTTTTTATTTCTGAGTAGTATCTGTTCTCTGGATATATACCCCTGTTTATCTGTTCATCTGTTTTGGAGCATTTGGGTTATTTCCAGTTTTTGGCTATTGGAAATAAAGCTGCTTTGAACATTTTTATTACTATTCTTTATGTGGATAGATTATTTATTTCTCTTCCATTATAACTGAAAATGCAAAACCTAAGTCAGAGGGTGGGTGAATGTTAAAATTTTTGAGAAACTGCCAAGCTGTCATCTACCATGATTGCTTCTTTTTGCATTCCCACCAGCAGTGTGTGAAAGTTCCGTTTCCTCCAAATCTCTGCCAGTACTTGATATGGTCAATTTTTAATGTCGACCCTTTTAATCATTGTGTAGTGCTGTCTCAGTATGGTTTTAATTGTATTTCCCTAGGTATTTGTGATATTGAGCATGTTTTCATGTGTTTATTTACTAGCTGTATATCTTTTGTATAATTCCTGTTCATCCCATTTGCCTACTTTCATGTTATGGTTATTTCTCTTTTCATTTTCAAATAAACAAGCAACAAAGACATGTTATTGCCGGGAGCCGTGGCTACATCATTTGATCGGCTGTTTGACAGGGTCCAGCCGATTAACGCCGAGGGGTGCAGGGTCACCCCTTGGTGAAGAATAACCGGCCAGCTCCTCACATAGTTCTTAAACCTGTGCTGCTTCTAATTGCCCTTCATTCCTTTTCCTTTCTTAACCTCTAGTTTTCACTCCTTTGGGTAGCTGCTTGGGAGGCACTACCTCCCGGGAAAATTACATATAGTAAGAGAATGTGACCACCTGCAGGTAACTTTCCAGATGTTTTTCAGTTAATTAATGGAGGAGCACACAGTCCCTCTTGAGACAAGCAGAAAGGAATCCTGCCCAGATAAGATGTCGAATTAGGTTTATGGCCTCCATCTGGTTAATGTTTCCTTCTTCCTCCAGTTCTTTGTCTAAATATATATATGCATCGTCCTTCTAAGTTTGCTGGTTAATTGGATGATCAAGAAGTATCTATATATTATTCTTGACCTTCTGCTTTCTGTTAAAATGTTATAGAGGTTTTCTCCTAAAAGCAATAAATAATAAATAATTGATGAGTAGAAGGGCCGAGGGGTGCAGGGATGCCCCTCGGTGAAGAATGGCTGGCCGACACCCCTGATATTTTCTGAATTATATGCATGCTTTCTATCAAGGTTATGTTTATACTTATTTCTGTTTTTTATTCTTGAAGATATATAGTTTAGCTTAGCTTTTCAGCCCTTTACTTTACTAACAAAATGATACTTTCTCCGGCAGTGTGCTTAAGGGACTGTTAGCTCCACAATCTAAAAGACAAAGGAATGCTTTCACCCCCTAAAGGGCGCGAAAATGTACAGATGTTTAACTGCCCTCTGAGAATGCAGATAGCCCTGGGGATAAGATACCCTGGAGTCGCCTTTTGTTCCCATTAACCATCTACACTAATGGCGTAAATGATTGAGGGAGGCAGGGATGGCTCCACCAGGATGTAACCAGACAGACTGCTGTCCTGTCCGGAGGCCTGGACCTTCTCTCTTTGATTTAACTTTATCATGAATTACAACAGATGCCTAGGTACCTATCTCTTTTAGGTTAGAGACAACAAACAATAGTTAATTGCGGAGAAGACTACCATTAACCTTATGCTCTATGGACTAGAATGCTAATAAATATTCTTGTGCTCGTTTTTTACTTCCTTATCTCTCTCAGATTATTTGTAGAACTATTTGTGTACTAATCCTGAAAAATTTATAAACGACACTTGTGCACAGTAAAGTCGGACTTGCTAACACCAACCCAAGTCTCACGTCCCCTTTATTTTCCCCTCATTGTGCCTACGCCGTCCATCCCTCAGGAACCTGGACTCAGCCGGGGCGGGACTCCGGCATGTTATAATTCTACTCATTCTTAAATGGAGTGACATTTTGCTGTATGGAATAAATGTTTTTACTACTGGAAGGATATTTCCTTATTTTTTCTGTCAATTTTTTTTTTTTAGGAAGATTAGCCCTGAGCTAACTACTGCCAATCCTCCTCTTTTTGCTGAGGAAGACTGGCCCTGAGCTAACATCCATGCCCATCTTCCTCTACTTTATATGTGGGATGCCTACCACAGCATGGCCTGCCAAGCGGTGCCATGTCCACGCCTGGGATCCGAACTGGCGAACCCCTGGCCGCCAAAGCAGAACGTGCGCACTTAACCGCTGCGCCTCCTGGCCGGTCCCCTCTGTCACATTTTTTGTGTCATGCACAATGTCATGGCCACAAAGACCATACACACTTCAGTTTCGTCTGCATTATGACCTTAACGTCCATCGCTTGAGTCCCGGCATTCAGTAATACAGTAAATCTAGCCCCGGTTCCTAGTGTTTGCCAATTCCGCAAGTGTCAGTGCTCCCACGTGGAAGCGGGATGTGCAGAGAAGGAGTGGAAGATTTCACTCGGGTCCGCGGGCTTTGGCGGGAAACCAGCCTTGGCGTGTGCGGGACACTCCCCCAGGCCGGGCAGCAGCTGCGGGAAGGCGGGAGGCTGCAGAGGCCTCACACGCGGGTCAGTGGGGAGGGTCCTCCCCGAACATCGGGGGTCTCGGAGACCCGAGTGGCCTCGCCTTAGCGACGAGGGCTCAGAGCTGACGGTGGCGCCTCCGACCCCACCCGGGACCTTGTGAGCGGGTCCCCTCGGACCGCTGTCCGTCTCGCCATTGGCCCCCTTCCCTCCGTCCTCACTGCCGGGTGGTCTCCCAGCGGGGTCCCCTGCCGGGCGTTCCCCGCGCTGTGGGCCGCTTCTCCCGGCGCCCCGACTCCGGGAGGACTCCCGCCTTCCCGCTGGGGCGGCGGCCCCCGCACCCCCCGGACCCTGGGCAGGCCTTTCCTCCGCGGCGCCACCGCTTCGAGACCCGGGCCGCGTGGGACCCAAGGGGACGCCCGCCCACGGCTCCCTGCGCTGCTGCCCGGGAGGCCCCTGAGGCCGCGGCCCGGCGCCGACCCCGCTCCCGCCCGCCCGGCAGCGCCCCGCCCTCCGCACCGCGGCCCGGGACACGCGGAGCCTCCGGTCCCGCCGCTCGGGCGTCCCCTGGCGGCGCGGGGACGTCGGCGGGCGACTCGGCGACTCGGTGTCCGAGGTCTGTCGTCAAGGGAGAAAATCTCAGCGCCGATTGGCAAATAAAGTACAGGTATGACTTTACTGTACTAAGAAAAACAATATATACGAACATATTTGAACACATACAGCAATCCATCACGTACAAAGCCATTTTAAAGGATACTATACTGCAAACATTGTTTTTCCGCATGAAGTAGAATGATTAGAAGCTTTCCACTTTCTATGTTTCTAAAGGAGTAGTAACCCATTAATAAGCAATAGAAAATTAAACATTGTATACATTAATTTTTTCTTTATTAAGGTAATGAATATGCACCGATATGCTTTTACAACCTCAGTTCTAAAATCCTGCAGCTGGGGGGTCCCCGGTGGCGCAGCGGTTAAGTTCGCAGGTTCCGCTTGGGCTGCCTGGGGTTCACCAGTTTAGATTGGGGTGTGGACATGGCACTGCTTGGCAAGCCATGCTGTGACAGGCGTCCCACATATAAAGTAGAGGAAGATGGGCACAGATGTTAGCTCAGGACCAGTCTTTCTCAGCAAAAAGAGGATTGGCAGCAGATGTTAGCTCAGGGCTAATCTTCCTCAAAAAAATAAAATTAAATAAAAAAATTAAAAAAATAAAAAATAAAATCCTGCAGTTGTAGAGGAGATTCATGGTACTGGGAAGAATCTCAGGTTCCTGTCCATAGGAACCACAGCAAGGTGATCGAATGTCTTACTGTGCATCTAGACGTGGAAGGTGATTACAAAATGGAGTTGAGACAGGAACCAACCTGAGTAGACAGGGCCATCTGCAAGGGCCCTAGCCTAGCAAGATAAGGCCCCTAACCCATCCACAAGCTAGGAGAATCAGATAGAGACCACCAAGATCCACATTCTGCAGCCTTGGGACTTTCCCAGGCTTATGCATGCACCCTAGCACCCGGGAGTTGTCTGAGGGTGACCCAAGCCCCATCACTGTATTACAAATCACACCCAGGGGTGGAGAGCTAGCATGTTACTGATACATGTGTCACATGTGGTAGTGATGCAGGCTCGGTGAGTCGAGGAGTCAAAAGACAAATTTCTTGGACTCTCAAGGTCTGGCAGTAGTGGTCTTTTAAGTAGCATGGAGTAGCACGGGGACAGGGCCCATGGGCAGTAAAGAGCTGCAGGCATGGGGACAGGACCCATGGGCAGTAAGAGCTGCAAACATGGGATGAGGGTAGGGCTAAATTTAAGGCATAGGTATGTGGGTTATCTCTTTACAAGACAAAGGAAAGATTATGTAAAAAAGTCATTAAAATGCTATCAGTGCAGGTGGGGTCTGGTTATTGGGTGGTCCTATAACTTTAGATAGGAATCAGATCGGATTAAGTCCGGAAGTCCTACGCTTCCCGGAGGATGATGTAGATCAGTATGTAGGGCAGGATGCCCTGGGCTTCTCCCTGGGGCAGCCTTGATTCTAATCGGTAGCATGTTAATGACAGTGCAGTTGCAAGCACAGCCCCACCTCTCTGTGCCATGACAAGGCACTCCTCCCCAGCCTTTGCCTAACAAAAGCCCCACAATCCAGCCCTGTCACTGTCTAGTTACTTCGAGGAACTCAAGGGCAGGTTTGGATATTTTAACTATTTTTCCAAACTGTTCTTTTTCCTTTTGTTATGTTAAGGAGTTGCAATCACCAGTCACCCTGCACCAGACTAAGCCTCACCCCAAGAGCTACGCCTATGACCTTTGCTTTATTTTTAACGCTAAATTCTCTCCAGGAGGAGCTTAGACCTTATTACCATCACCTGCAGTGTATGTGGAAGCACCTTTTCCAACTGAGCCTGTGCAAGAGAATACCCACCTCTCCCTTTTGAATATTCATTCCCCATCCCAAATAAATGTTCCTGCATCCCTTTTTTGGGGGACACTATGACTCTGGAAATGATTCCTCATGGTCTCCTATTTGCCACAAATATGTTTTGCTTTGTGAGACAACTACTTCTAGTGGAGAGTCTGATTTAACTGACCAGGAGGAAACCCACTTCTGTTTCAGTAAGAGAACAAGCTGGTCACCTGCCCCTTTCCTTTCCACACCAGCTCCCTTGTGCCTCTCCTGTGCACAAGCTAATAAACTTTTACTTTTCTACTCCTGTTCATTGTCTCCACCCAATGTGCTGGTAACAGAGTCACACACATGACAAATAGAAATGGCAAGCAATAGGATATATTGGAGTATACGAGGAAGCCATTTGGTGTAAACCTAATTTGGCCTGACTTTGTTTTTTCCAAAAGGGCCTGACTGTGGCTGTTGAGCACGCATTGCATATCTGCTTTAAAACATTTACTATGGCAAGAGCAAATGCCCTTAAGATAAAGGTGGAACTTCCCCCCACATTGGCATTTCCTTAAGGATAAACATCTTTCCTTAGGCTAGGAACTGATTGCTGTGCTCACCTTTGACCACCCAGCTCATCTGTGACCACCCAGCTCGAGTCAACAGACCTGCCACCCTTCTGTGTTCACCGAGACAGCAGACCTACCTGCTGTGTCCATCAATCGCTGTGCCGACAGAGCAGTCTCGTGACTATTGTAAAAGGGACGTTTCAATCATATGTGAAACATCCTCTTTGGGGGTATATAACTACTCTTTACACCCCACTTCTTCGGTGCCCTTTCTTCCTTTGGGAAGAAAGACCCCAGGCCATGGTCCTCACATTTTAGCTCAGAATAAACTCTCCCAAATTTTTATTTATAGATTGGTTACGGATTATTTTTGTCGACACACATCAAGGGCCACATTGAACCCGGAGGCCACTCCAGGGCTTACGCAAGTATTCAGCATCCCCAACTCAGATGCTAACTGAACTTTTGAACTTTGCCTGACTGCAGAAGCCACATCCTGGAAACATTCCTCTTCCAAGGACAATCTGCCTAGATACAACTCAACGACCAATCACATACTGTGAGCTGGCTCCTTGCCAGAACAATCTAACTTTCAACACAACCTTTGTAAGATTGTGGGTTTTGCCTTTATTAAGCCCTGCCTTCTTTGTCCTCCTCAGATCACATTTGAGTTTCTACTCAAGTCTATGTCTCCTGAATTGCAATTCCTGAGACGCCAAGTAAACTTTTTGCTTCTCTTGCAGTTTATGCCTCCTGTTTGTGGACATTACATAGTGTCAGAGTGGTCTCTGGAGAGCCTGACCTGGTTCTGGCACTGCCATGCACACAAGAGCAAGGCACCTGCAGAGGCCTTTGGGCTCTGTTGTCTCCTCCTGGTGGCTCTGGCTCCCTGTGCTAAGTCCTCCTGGGCTCAAACCTCCTGCCTTTTGTTAGAGGTTCAGAGCTTTATTTGGGTGTGCTTTGTTGCCACCTCTGGCTGTCCCAGCTTTGATTAGGAACTTCTGTTCCTTCTGTTGGGCCTCTGTTTCCTTGGTAAGTAATTACAAATGGGAAGTCTATTTTCTAAGGGCACTGCCAAAGGGCAGCCCCTCTTTGGGACTCCTGCTGGTTTTGTTTAAAGAATACCGTCTTTCTACAAGTGGATTTCTTTCTTTCTTTCTTTCTTTTTTGAGGAAGATCAGCACTGAGCTAACATCTGCCGCCAATCCTCCTCTTTTTGCTGAGGAAGACTGGCCCTGAGCTAACATCCGTGCCCATCTTCCTCTACTTTATATGTGGGATGCCTGCCACAGCATGGCTTGACAAGTGGTGGGTAGGTCCACACCCAGGATCCAAACTGGCAAACCCTGGGCCCCTGAAGCAGAATATGCGAATTTAATGGCTGCACCACCGGAATGGCCCCAAATTATGTAAATGAGTTTTAACATCAAAAGTAAACTGGTGCAAATTAGAGTTTGGTTTTCTCTCTAAGAATAAGGTTTCTGGGGCTGGCCTGGTGGCACAGCAGCTAAGTCCGAAGCTACCACTTTCTGGCGGCCCGGGATTCGCCAGTTCAGATCCCGGGTGTGGACATGGCACTGCTTGGCAAGCCATGCTGTGGTAGGCATCCCACATAGAAAATAGAGGAAGATGGGCATGGATGTTAGCTCAGGGCCAGTCTTCCTCAGCAAAAAGAGGAGGACTGGCAGTAGTTAGCTCAGGGCTAATCTTCCTCAAAAAAAAAAAAAAAAGTAATAAGTTTTCTTAGGCTTTTAGTGTGCTCTTGATAAAGAGATTATGAAAAGTTTTTCTTTACTTTTGAGTAATCTGCCTAAAAGTCAGGGATTTTATGTTTTATCAAAATAATTTCCTGTGCTTTATGTTAAAAGCTGAGTCTTTTCTATTAAAAAGAGCTATGGTTTTGCAACTATGTAACCTTCTATGTTTGTCTTTGAAAACTTTTTGTCACTTTGGTTAAATAGATAATTAAATATTAAGTTTTATAATGATCTATGATCCTATTTAGGCAAGTGTTTTAAAATCTTTTTTGATATTTTTGACAGACTTCCAAAAATCAGATTCTAAAGGAAGTCTTTTTTGACCTCTAGCTAACTTTGGGATTTTTCAGAGGATTTCTTAAACATCTCAAAAGATTTGTTTTCTCTCCTTATAAAGAGGGATATTAAACTAACTAGGCATATCTGATATGTTAAATTACATGAGAAGCATTGTCAAATAAGACTTAGCATTAAGTTATCTTTATGTCATGTCTTTATAAGTAAATATTGTAAGACTTCCAGAAATTATGTGCAATTCCTGCTGACTTTCATACAAAGGCAGTGACCACATAATCTATAAAGGTTATGACACATGTGGATGAAGTCCATTCTGCTTCTGAAAAGAAAATTGACTCCTCACTGCCAGACTTTTGCCATCTTGATGTCCTTGTAACACTGCAAAGGTTGCTCCTAAATCAGAGAAATTAAGATGAGTGAACAATGGCTGTAAATTAAATCAACATTCAGGGCTATGGGAAGTCCAAGACGGCTGCTTGTTTCTTCCCAGCTCCCTGGAAAACGTTCTTTTTCTTTTTTCTTTTTTTTTAAGGAAGATTAGCCCTGAGCTAACTGCTGCCAATCCTCCTCTTTTTGCTGAGGAAGACTGGCCCTGAGCTAACATCCGTGCCCATCTTCCTCTACTTTATATGTAGGACACCTGCCACAGCATGGCTTGCCAAGGGGTGCCATGTCCACACCCAGGATCCGAACCAGTGAACCCCGGGCCGCTGAAGCAGAACATGCGCACTTGACCTCTGCGCCACCGGGCTGGCCCCTAAAAACATTATTTTTCATTTTTACATTCCTTCACTCACCATAGTGCACTAAGAAAAACTATTTCTGTCCCCAGAAGCCTCAGAACACTTCCCTCTGGATCCTTTGAGCACCTGCAGCTGGATTTCATTCAGTTGTCACTTAGTATGGCTTATCCACATGTTCTTGTTATTATATGTTCTCTGGATGGGTTAAAGCCCTCCCTTGCTACAAAGCTGATGCCCTCACAGGGACAAACAGACTGTTAGAAAATGTTTTCCACTTGGGGCATACCTTCCACGGTCTCCAGTGATCGAGGCACCCACTTCACTGGGCAAATCATACAAGCCTTGACAAAAACCTTTCAAACTTTTTGGAATTGTCACTGTTCCTAACATCCTCAATCATCAGGCAAAGTCAAGAAAACTAATGGAAAAACTGGATTCAAGCAGAACAAGTATTAATTACATGGGACTACATGAATCGAGGAGGATGCTCCAATGTTTTGTTTTTCTAGATTTAAAGAAATCTTTTCTTTTAAGCAATCAACAATTTTGTAAGACGTACCTTGGTGAACAGAGATGAAACACTTACTTTTTCTCCCTACCTAATCCCTCCAGAATTCAGAAACTCTTAGTTAAAGAATGTTTCCTGGATTCCAACTTAAAGGATCCTGTTGGTCACAGTGTAGAGCCTAGTGACTGGGTATTCTGGAAGCATCACCTGAGGAAGACAGCCCTCGAACCCCATTGGCAAGGACTTTACCAAGTACTCCTGATCACTGACACTGCTACAGAACTCGAAGGTATCACATACTAGCATACTATGTGCCTCTTTTGGGTAGCTTTGTGTCTGATTACTATGGGGAACAATGGGCTTATGAATGTCTAGCCAGCTGGCATATGACAGGACAATGCCTTTTAGGATATCATAATATCCTATTCCAAGGCCTTGTTAAAGAAAAAACCCAACCACAATGTCACAGGTCTAGGAGAAACTTGGCAACTCCCTTTTCATACCCTGTCTACTCTCCGTTGATTGCCAAAGTCTTTGTCCCTTGGATTGGTGTTATCCATGATGACCTGTTGATTAAAACTTTATCCCTAACCATTGTAAACTGGCAAATTCTACCACTTGAGCCCTGGCTCAACAAGAACAATCCCCGGATTCTGTAACGAGTGTTGTATTAGATAACTGAATGGCACTCAGTTATCTCCTTGCAGAACAGATTGACATCTGTGCCATAGGCAACAGCTCTTGCTTACCTGGATCAAGTCTTCTGGTGAAGCTGAATTAGCACTTGGAAAAGTTATAAATATTGCACAGGATCTCTTTGTTCCAATGTCTTTTAATGACACCTTTTGGTTCCTTATTGATGTTTTCATCTGGCTTCCTTCACGTACAGATGCTTGAATGAGATCGGTACTTCAAATATTGTTTATGACTATTATTGGACTTCTGCAATATCTACTTGTAGTTTTTTTTAAAGACTTTATTTTTTTTCCTTTTTCTCCCCAAAGCCCCCCAGTACATAGTTGTATATTCTTAGTTGTGGGTCCTTCTAGTTGTGGCATGTGGGACACCGCCTCAGTATGGCTGGATGAGTGGTGCCATGTCCGCGCCCAGGATTCGAACCAACGAAACACTGGGCCGCCTGCAGCAGAGTGCGCGAACTTAACCACTCGGCCACGGGGCCGGCCTCACTATCTACTTGTATTTAAACTTCTTAGGCTACTACTCACTTAAATCTGCTCCAAGTTATACTAATGATTTTTTCCTGATTTGTGAGATCTTTGTTGCCTTCAAGCTACTAATGGTTTGTATTTCTCGATGTCTGTCTCAACCTCCAGAATAATGATTGCTCTGCAACTGGAGATGATTGACCAATCTTAGAACTCTGGAACAAAAAAAGGACTTGATACATTTTCCAAAAAGAGACCATGGGGCTGGCTCAGTGGTGCAGTGGTTAAGTGTGCACGTTCCGCTTCGGCAGCCCGGGGTTTGCCAGTTCAGATTGGGGTGTGGACATGGCACCGCTTGGCAAGCCATGCTGTGGTAGGCATCCCACATATAAAGTAGAGGAAGATGGGCATGGATGTTAGCTCAGGGCCAGTCTTCCTCAGCAAAAAGAGGAGGATTGGCAGCAGATATTAGCTCAGGGCAAATCTTCCTCACATACAAAAAAAGAGAGAGACCATGTCTAAGACTCATTTTCTGATCACCTCCTTGTTGCTAAAATGTGGCCCAGCCCTTCATCACATATCTCCTATGGGTAACGCACCTCACTTTCCCCCATATGTGGGATGGGACAGGGCACAACTTTCTAGGAATGAGCCTTCCTGGAAATGTGGAATTGATCTTGCTAGATCAGTGATACCTTCTGATAATTGATCAACTATAATCACCAGTGATTTATCAGCAATGCTTTTTGAGAGAAAGATCTCCATCAAAAGGGGAAAACGTGGAATGTGATTATAAAATAGAGTCACATACATCAAGGGTACCTACAATGAGCCCAGAGGCCATTAGGAAAGTGCAGCTTATGCAAGTATACAGCATCCCCAACCAGATGTTAACTGAACTTTTGAACTTTGCCTGACTGCAGAAGCCACATCCTGGAAACATTCCTCTTCCAAGGACAGACAATCTGCCGAGTTACAACTCAATGACTAATCGCATACTGTGAGCTCACTCCTTGCTAGAACAGTCATCAACTTTCAACACAAGCTTTGTAAGATTGTGGGTTTTGCCTTTATTAAGCCCTGCCTCTTTTGTCCTCCTCAGATCACTTGTCAGTTTCTACTCAAATTGGTGTCTCCTGAATTGCAATTCCTGAGACTTCAAATAAACCTTTTGCTTCCCTTGCAGTTTATGCCTCTTATTTGTTGACATATATCACCTGGAGACTTCTTTTTTTTGAAGGTAACATCTGTTGCCAGTCTTCCTCTTTCTTTTTTTTCCTCCCCAAGGCCCTAGCACATGGTTGTATATCCTAGTTGTAAGTCTTTCTAGTTTTTCTATGTGAGCCATTGCCACAACATGGCAACTGACAGATGAGTGGTGTGGTTCTTTGACCAGGTAATGAACCTGGGCTGCCAAAGTGCTAAAAGCAGAGAATGTTAATCACTAGGCCATCAGGGCTGACTCTGGAGACTTCTTAAAATTCTGCTCCTTGGACCTCACTCCCAAAGTGTCTGAGTCACTAGGTCTGGATCTGGACTGAAAGTTAGCATTTCTAACGAGTCCCTGGGTGATGCTGATGGAGAACGGCGGTGCAGAGATGAAACTGAGATCAAGTTGTCTGAGGAAGGCCAGACTGCCTCCCTCCAGGCCCCTGGCCATGGGGCTGTAGATCTGCAGACTCTGAGAGAGCAGCAAAGCTAAGATTTCTAAAGGATACTCCCTGAGTGTCTCTGCAGTGAGCCAAGAAGGCTAACGGCTAAAACAGCTGGAGTCCCAGGACCTCCACTGCTGAGGACCCCTGTGAGGGCTGGACACACTGAATCCACCAAGCCACCTGCATCTTTTGCTTGGAACTGTTAAAGTAACTAAACAAGGAGGCCATTAGACTAAGGTGGCTCTGATGCTTTAGCAGCCTAGGGAAGCACAGTGAATCCCAAGCCAGAATAAATTTGTTTAAATGCTTCAAGGGTAAGAAATCAAAACCTAAGAACAACCAATCACAAACAGCCAACCAGGCTTTCCCAAATAAGGCAATTCCTTAGCCTACAGACCGTCAAATAATTTCCTTGCTTTGCTTGCCTTTCTGGGCTACAAAAACCTTTGCCTTAGTTTGGTTTGGTGCTGCCTAATTGGAATTGATGTTAGCTCAAATAAACTCTTCAGAATTTTACTGTACCTCACTTTACCTTTTAACAGAACAAATACCAAAACCAAAAGCACCCCACGAGACTCATCCTTATCAATGGCACTCCTGTTAAGGAGGCCTTCCTTAGTGCTCAGTATAATATTACATCCCATCCCTTCTCTCAGCAAAGTCACCTTCTCTCCTTGTTTCCACTGCACCTGCCACATTCTAGCCTACTGTATAGTTTAGTATTTCTTCTCTCACGTTTCCTGTGTTTTCCTTGAACATAATAGAAGCCCCATGAACCCCGGGCTCTTTGTGTCTCTTTTGCCTGAATTTCTCCCATGCACCTACAAAAGTTCCTGAAAACATAGTATGTGCTCAATGAACATTTGTTAGAGCAGCAAACAACATGACACCTCAACTTCCGTCTTATTTTCACGATTCTGGGTACAAGTAAATGTCATCTTTAACTCTCTCTTCAAAGTAGTGTTGTTCAATATTTTCAGGATTGAAAAAGAATCACATTTTGGAAACAAAAATCTTCACGATGACCAAAGTTCTAGCACAGTCATATGCTCAGCTTGATTCTACCTCTTCTCACACTTCAGAGAGCTTTCTTCTAAAACTTCTCTGAGGTCTTAACATTCTTCACCTTTTACTGATGTTTCCCCAGAGCTATTTCTGCCACAGTCTTTAAAGAAAAATGTGAACATCACTAACTGCTTTCTGAAATGCACATTTCACAACAGTTTTTCTGAGATAATCTCATTTCCACATGCAAAACTGTACCACCAAAGCCTGCAGAAATAATAATCACTTCCCAGCAAAGAGATGAGATCATGAGGTTCAGATACCTCTTCATTTCAGGTTTCAGACGCTCCCTCTGCACACATGCTCCAACTGAAAATTGCAGCGTTTCTTTGGTGCCAAAACCAGCATCAGTTACATTGCTCTTTGAGATAGATGTCAGATATGTTAAAGAAAAATGACTGAGGCCAGAGATAACCAGGTGGCTGATAAACTGTCACAAGGTTGCTCTGGCCAAGGCTCATGGCACTGGGCCAGAAGCCATTGAGAAAGTAGGACACCTGCGTGAACACAGCTTCTGCAGACCCTGTGCTTCTGAACTGCTGACCGCATCCTGGAACAAAGCCACATCCTGGAGCATTTCTTCTTTCCAGGGCACACAGACTGCTTTGAGACAATCTAAGGGCCAATCATACCCCAACAGGCTATCTTGCCCTTGACCAGAAACAATCATTAATTGTTCAGAACAACTTACGTGCACTTGTGGATTTTGCCTTCATAACCCCCTGTCTCTTCTGCCCCAGGGGGCACCTCTGAGATTTTCTCTTGGACCTGTGTTCCCCCACGACAAATTGAAATGGCAAGCAATAGGATATATTGGAGTATATGAGGAAGCCATTCGGTATAAACCTAATTCGGCCTGACTTTGTTTTTTCCAAAAGGGCCTGACTGTGGCCATTGAGCAGGCATTGTATATCTGCTTAGACATTTTGAGATAAAGGTGCAACTTCCCTCCCCCTCGCAAAGTTGGCATCTCCTTAAAGATTAAGCATCTTTCTTTAGGCTGGGAACTGATTGCAGCGCTCATCTGTGATCACCCAGCTTGAGGCAACAGACCTGCCACCCTGAGGGGTTCACTGAGACAGCAGGCCTATCTGCTATTTCCATCAATCACTGTGCTGACAGAGCAGCCTCGTGACTACTGTAAAAGGGACATTTCAATCATATGTGAAACATTCTCTTTAGGGTATGTAACCACCCTGTATACCCCCACTTCTTTGGAGTGCTCTGTTCCTTTGTGGAAAGACTCTCCCGGGTTATAATCCTCAGATTTAAACTCAGAATAAACTCACCCAAATTTCCATCATGGATTATTTTCGTCGACACCCGAATTGCAATTCTAAATAAAAGCCTCTTTCTTTAAAATTTCATTTTGCCTCCTTGAAGCCGCTCTTTTCAGTTAACAGATACCCAAAAGGAACTGCGTATATCTGGGGATATGTTGTAAGAAATATCATATGGATGAAAGTGTTCCTCAGTGGGTGGGACACAATCACTAACTACAGGAAAGAGAGAGGGTTTGCGCGACGGCAGACAAGACATGCTGTTTGTCCACCTAATTCAGGGTGGCCCACCATCCCTCTTCTCTCTTTCCAGTCATGGACCCCTATGGGACTTTCTCTTCTCCTTAACCAATCATACTGAAACTGACAAAAGTGACTGACACTTCAGACTACAAGCTTTTGAAGAGCAGTAACATCAAGTTTTCAGCTCCGCGTGGATTCATTTTATATCGAACTGACTGTATAGAATCACATGGCCATTTAGATCAGATTTGGGAGCATCTAAAACAATAGTTTTATCGTGTGAGAGCAGGCTGAGCTTCACGGAGCCTGCGATTACATCTTCTCTCCGCTTCTGACGGGGAGCAAAGCCCCTCCTTCCGGGAGGTGCACCATTTTCCCGGTAACTCTCAGGGTTCCACGCGGCCGGTGCCTTGGTTAGTCCGGATGGAAAACACCCTTCTCCGTGGCCTGTAGAACCCTGGGAACTACATTACCCGGAAGAGCCTAGGGAGAGAGACGGCGGAGCTGAGCCAATGAGGGATCAGGATAAGGGTTTCCGTGCGTGCGCATGCGTCGGGGCTGGACTTCCGGCCTCCTCCTAGAGGCGGTCTTTAGATTTGTCTGGGTGTGGGGTCGCGCGGTTTGAGGTTTTGGACTCCGTGGGTGTCGGAGCGGTCGGCGTCGCTGCGACTAACTTGAGGAGGCGCGAGAGGAGGGGCTGTCCCCGCGGCCCAGGCGGCTCTGAGGCTCGGCGACGCCGCCCGGGGCCCGATGGCGGCGGCCGCGCGGAGGGAGCCGGCTCAGGTGAGCGCTCGGCTCCGGCCCGCCCCGCCCGCAGCGCAGCCCGAGCTCCAGCCCTCGGGCGGGCGCTGCTCCCGGGCCTGCAGCCCAGGCCCCGGGGCCGGGCCAGGGAGGTGCTCGTGGGGCCTGTGGCTGCGGGCGGGGGTCCCGGGCCGAGGGGGCGGCGGGGCAGGCGTGGGGACGGCCTCAGCTGGGAACCGGGTACAGAAGGCTCCGTTCTTTCTGTGAGGAGCAAAATGCAGCGGGGCCGGAGTCCGGCCTGTAACGTCACTTCCTGAGAAGCTGGGCATCTGTTAGGGAGGTAAGGTGAGGTTTGAGTCAGAGGAAGGAGGTCGCTTTACCCGGATCTAAATCGGCTTCATCTGGCTGCAGGATAGAGAACACACTGTGGGGGTGATGGAGGAGGCGGAGAGCCCAGCAGGAGGTAATTGCAATAATCTAGGTGAGTGTTGATGGACCAGAGTGACCACCATGGATGTGGGAGAAGTGGTTGAATTCTGGATCCGTTTTTTAAGAAGGGCCAAGCCGAATTGCGGGTGTTTCGGGTCAGAAGAGAAAGGGAGGAGTCAAAGATGACCCCAGGGTTTTTGGTCCTGGCAGCTGAAGGGATGGAAGCTCTGTCGACTGGGATGGGGAAGTTGGCAGTAGGTTAACTTTCCTTGGAACTATCAGAAGTTTTGTTCGGGCCCTGTTAAGAGTCGGAGACGTTTCAGGGAACAGTGAGTCAGGCAGGCCTGGAAATCTGAAGAAGGGTTCAGGATGGAGACATGCAATGGTGATGGCTGTTGTGTGGACCAGGGTGGAGCTATGCATTATGTTGAGCAGGCGAATGCAGGTTATGTTGGCAGTGCTATTAGCAGGTCAGAAAGACTAGGGTGCTTCTGAGGAGTAGTTCTCTTTCCCAGCACCTGGTTGGGGTTGCTGGGCCTCAGAAACGCAGGCGAGGGGAAGAATGATCTGGCAGGTGGCCGAGTCTTCCCCGAGATCAGTGGACAGAGTTGGCTGTGGAGGCAGGGGAGTAATTGAGAGAAGGTGACAGGAGGCTGGGTCTGCTGCTTACCCAGGTCTGTTCCACTTCACAGAACTTTATAGTGAGCTTTGGTGAAGTGTGGGGTTTTTAGTTCTGCTAGGGGGTAAAGTCTGGGGCATATGTGGTCGTTTGTGAGAGTCATTGTGTCTGGCAGGGTGTGCCTTTTTTTTTTTTTTAACATTGACCCTGAGCTAACATCTGTTGCCCATCTTTTTCTATTTTCCTTTTTCTCCACAAAGCCCCCAGTACATAGTTGTATATTGTAGTTGTAGGCCTTCTAGTTCTGCTATGTGGGACACTGCCTCAGCATGGCTTGAAGAGTGGTGTTAGGTCTGTGTCCAGGATCCAAACAAGTCAAACTTTGGGCCGCTGAAGCAGAACATGCAAACTTAACCACTCAGCCACGGGACCGGCGCCTGGGTTGGGGTTTTAACAAAGGTAGAGTGGAAAGAGGAGGGTTGTAGATACTCAAGGGCCAACAGGCATAGCACAGAAGTGGAAGAGGATGTGAGCGTGTGAAATTGACATGTGGGTTCTGGGTGGCCAATAGGAAAGGAGGATGAGAGGCAGGGGGGCAGGTCTTCTAAGGACATTTGAGACTTTTCCTGGTATTGGAATTCATCAGAGGACTGGGGTTGTACTGGATCCTGTTTGAACTTGTCAAGCAATGTCTGGATGCCATGTGGCAGTTCACAGGTGAGTCCAGGGAGAATTCTGGGTCTGGAGCAGGAAGGTGGCAGAGCTGTGGGAGGGCACTTAGTTGCCTGAAGTGTCTGAGGTTCAGGAGTCTGAAGAGATGAGAGGGGTCTCCAGAGTGATGCCCGCCTTGAGAGGAAGTGTGAGCTGATCGCCCCCAGGGCACTGCTGTTGGGGACTTAAGACCAAAGCATGAACCTCTGTGTCTTGGAGGCACAATCTGGGAGACCCAGGGGAATTTGCTTGGCAGGAGGGATGGGACCCTGCAGGCCCGGCCCAGAGCTTAGATGGTATCTATGTCTCCCGCTGGCTTTGTTGCTGGGGGCTGAACACAGTGATTTCTGAGACAGTGAGGAGAGAGCTGGTGTGAGTGGCACCAGGACCTGGTGTCTGCTCTGTAGGGGGCACCTCTGGAGGCTTAGAGTGAGGTAGATGTGTGGGGTCCTCAGAGAAAGAATGATAATTTGATTTGTTCCCGTCATTACAGGCCAGTGTGACCTTTCATGATGTTGCCGTGTACTTCTCTGGGGAGGAATGGAGGCTCCTGGATGAGGCTCAGAGATGCCTGTACCTGGATGTGATGCTGGAGAACTTTGCACTCATATCCTCACTGGGTAAGGCCCTCTCCCTCCCCATGACCTGGACTAGGCTCTGTATTTCCTCCCACTCCTTTTCCCTAGGAGGTGCTCTGTCCTTCTCACATGTGAACTGTGGGAATTACATCCTTCTCTTTCTTTCTGGGTGGTGCTGTGTTGCTAGGGCTGGGTGTGTACCAGCCTCTTCTCTCCCCTGCAGCCCCAGTACCCTCTGTACTGAGCCCTCACAGGGAAGGATTCCAGGTCAGTAGTCTTGCAGTGAGGCTAGTGGATGGCGCCTTGCTTGCCCTCTCCTTGGCTGGGTGAACGTGTCCGGCTCCATGGCACTTGTGTGTGTATGGCAGGGTTTGCTCCCTTCCTTAACTGACGTTTCCTAGGACCTGCCTGTGCCAGGAATTACAGGCATTGTCATGGTCACTACTTATATGGGACATGGGCTACTTTTTAAGACTATCCTATATGGTACTTTTTATAGTGTTTCTTCCTCCTCTTCTCCCTGCGCCCCCAATTCCTACCCACCCTGCCTTTTTTTAAACTATTTTATTATTTTTTTTTTTTGAGGAAGATTAGCCCTGAGCTAACTACTGCCAATCCTCCTCTTTTTGCTGAGGAAGACTGGCCCTGAGCTAACATCTGTGCCCATCTTCCTCTACTTTATATGTGGGACGCCTACCACAGCATGACTTTTGCCAAGCAGTGCCATGTCCGCACCCAGGATCTGAACCAGCAAACCCCAGGCTGCCGAGAAGCGGAATGTGTGCACTTAACTGCTGCGCCACTGGGCCGGCCCCCCCACCCTGCTTTATTGAAGTATAATTGACAGAGTCATGCATTTGAGGTGTGTGGCGTGATGACTGGATAACATACACATTATAAAGAATTACCACAATGACGTTAATTAATGCATTCATCACCTGAGCTAATATCCTTTTTTTCTTTTTGTTTTTAGTGAAAACACTTAAGATTTACTCTCTTAGCAAATTTCAAGTGTACAGTACAGTATGATTAACTGTAGTCACCATATGATACATTAGACCCTCAGAACTTATTCATCTTATAAATGAAAGTGTGTATCCTTTGACCAACATCTCCCCAACCCTCAGGTTCTGACATTCTACTTTGTGTTCTATGAGTTTGACGACTTTTTTTTTTTGTTTAAAGATTGGCACCTGAGCTAACAACTGTTGCCAGTTTTCTTTTTTCCTGCTTTTTCTCCCCAAATCCCCCCAGTACATAGTTGTATATTTTTAGTTGTGGGTCCTTCTAGTTGGCATGTGGGAGGCCGCCTCAATGTGGCCTGATGAGCAATGCCATGTCTGCGCCCAGGATTCAAACCGGTGAAATCCCAGGCCGCCAAACTGGAGCGTGCGAACCCAACCACGAGACCACAGGGCTGGCCCCGAGTGTGACTTTTTATTTGAGATTCTACATATAAGTAATACCATACAGTGTTTGTCTCTCTCTTTGGCATATTTCACTTAGCATAATGTCCTCCAGCTTCATCAGTGTTGTTGCAAGTCGCAGTTCTTCCTTCTTTTTTATGGCTGAATATTCTGTGAATGTGTGTGTACTACATTTTCTTTATCAGTTTATCCATTGATGGACACTTAGCAGTGTTTCTCTGTCGGGGCTTTTGTGAATAATGCTGCAATGAATATGCACATGCAGATATTTCTTGGGAGAAACTGATTTTTGTTTCCTTGGGATATATATATATCTCCCCAGAAATGGGAATGGTGGATCATATGGAAGTTCTATTTAAGTTTTTTGAGGACCCTCCATAATATTTTCCATAATTACTGCTCTAATTTCCATTCCCAGCAACAATGTTCAAGAGTTCTCTTTTCTTCACAGTAATTTGATGTGGTCCTACTTGTTGATTTTAACTTTTGTTGCCTGTGCTTTTGATGTCATATTCAAAATACCATTGGCAAGAGCAATGTCAAGGAGCCCTGTCTCTATATTTTCTTTCTATAGGAGTTTTAAGGTTTCACTTCATACATTTAAATTTAAGTCTTTAATCCATTCTGAGTTCATTTTCATGCATGTTATAAGATGGGGATCCCTTTCACTTTTTTGCACATGGCTATCCAGTTTTCCCAGCACTATTTATTGAAGAGACTGTCCTTCCCCCCTTGTGTGTTCTTGGTGCCCTCATCAAAGATTAGTTGAGGGGCCGGCCCCGTGGCCGAGTGGTTAAGTTCACACACTCTGCTTTGGTGGCCCGGGGTTTCGCTGGTTCCAATCCTGGGCGCAGACATGGCACTGCTCATGAGGCCATGTTGAGGCAGCATCCTACATGCCACAACTAGAAGGACCTACAACTAAAAAACCCCACAACTACGTACCGGGGGGCTTTGGGGAGAAAAAGGAAAACTAAAATTAAAAAAAAAAAAAAAGATTAGTTGATTGTATATGCATGGATTTACTTCTGGGCTCTCTCTATTTTGTTCCGTTGGTCGGTCTGTCTTTATGCTGGGTACCATACTGTTTTGATTATTATAGCCTGTAAGATAGTTTGAAATCAGGAATGCGATGCCTACAGCTTTGATCTTTCTCAAGATTGCTTTGGCTATTCAGGCTCTTTTGTGGTTCCATTCAGTTTTTAGGTATGTTTTTTTTATTTCTGTGAAAAAAGTATTGCAATTTTAATAGGGATTGCATGCAAAGTGTAGATTGCTCTGGGGATTATAGCCAATTTAACAATGTTAATTCCTCCAATCCTTGAGTATGAGATATCTTTCCATTTATTTCAGTTGTCTTCACTTTTCCTTCATCAATGTTTTATACTTTTCAGCGTATGTATCTTTCAACTCCTTGGTTAAATTTATTCCTTCGTGTTTTATTGGTCTCGATGCTACTGTAACTGAGATTGCCTTCTTCCTTTCTTCAGATAGTTCGTTGTGAATATGCAAAACGCAAGTGATTTTTGTATGTTGATTTTGTATCCTGCAACTTTACTGAATTTGTTTATTCGTTTTAACGGTTTTGGGGAGGATGTCTTCTCTCCGTAAGGAGGTTTTCTCTGTGTAAGATGATGTCATCTACAGAGATGATTTTACTTCTTTTTTGGTTGGCGTGCCTTTTGTTTCTTTTCTTGCCTAATTGCTCTCTAGGACTTCAGTCCCATGTTGAATAGAAATGGTGGGAGAGTGGCTATTTTTGTCCTGTTCCTGATCTTAGAGGACAAGCTTTTAGCGTTTTACCATTGAATTCTTTGTAGGTTGTAGGCTTATCATATATGACATATTATGTTGAAGTATATGTTTTATATACCTAATTTCGTTGAGAGAGTTTTTTAAAAATTATTTTATTCAGGTGACACTGGTTTATAAAATTGTTTGAATTTCGGGTGTACACTATTATATTTCAGCTTCTGTATATACTGTGTCATGTTTGCCACCAGTCGTCTAGTTTTGATTCTTCACCATACATGTGTGCCTTTTTACCCTTTTTGCTTTCCCCTCACACTTTTCTCCTCTGGTAACCACCAATCTGTTATGCTTATCTATGTGTTTGTTTATCTTCCACATACGAGAGAAATCATAGGACATTTTTCTTTGTCTGTTTGACTTATTGTGCTTAGCATAATACCCTCAAGGTCCATCCATGTTGTTGCAAGTGGTGCAGTTTTGTCTTTTTTTTTTTTATGGCTGAGTAGTATTTCATTGTGTGTGTGTGTGTGTGTATACACACCACATCTTCTTTATTCATTCGTCTACTGATGGGCACTTGTGTTGCTTCCACAAGTTGCTTCCAACTTGTGTTGCTGGCTTTTATGAATAATGCTGCAATGAACATAGGGGTGCATGTGTCTTTTAGAATTAGTGTTTTCATGTTCTTTGGATAAATATCCAAAAGCAGAAGAGCTGGGTCATGTGGTATTTCTCTTTTTAATTTTTTGAGGAATCTCCATACTGTTTTCCATAGTGGCTGCACCAGTTTGCATTCCCACCAGCAGTGTTTGCGTGTTCCCTTTTCTCCACATCCTCTCCAACACTTGTTATTTCTTATCTTTTTAATAGTAGTCATTCTTTCAGGTGTGAAGTCGTATCTCGTAGTTTTGATTTACTCCTCCCTAATAATTGGTGATGTTGAGCATTTTTTCATGTGCCTCTTGGCCATCTGTATATTTTCTTAGGAAAAATTTCTGTTCAGATCCTCTGCCCATTTTTTGATCTAGTGGTTTGATTTTTTTGTTGTTGAGTTCTTTATATATTTTGGACATTAACTCCTTGTCGGATATATGATTTGCAAATATTTTCTCCCAGTTAGTGGGTTGTCTTTTCATTTTGTTCCTGATTTCCTCTGCCTTACAGTAGCTTTTTAGTTTGAAGTAGTCCCATTTGTTTATTTTTTCTTTTGTTTCCCTTGCCTGAGGAGAAATGGTTTTCATTGTTTATTTTTCGAGGAAGATTAGCCCTGAGCTAACATCTGCCACCAATCCTGTTTTTGCTAAGGAGGTGTATTCATTATTTATTTCTAATAGTTTTCTGGTGGATTCTTTAGGGTTTTCTATATGTAGAATTATGTTATCCACAAGTAGGGACAGTTTTCTTCTTCCTTTCCAATTTGGATGCCTTTTATTTCTTTTTCTTGCCTAATTGTTCTGGCTAGGACTTCTGATACTATGTTGAATAAGAATGACGAGAGTGTGCATCCTTCTCCTGTTCCTGTTCTCAGGGGAATAGCTTCCAGTTTTTCACTGTCAATTGTGATGTTGGCTGTCAGTTTGTCATAAATGACCTTTATTATGTTGAGATACTTACCTTTTATACCCATTTTATTGAGAGTTGTTTTTGTCATAAATGGATATTGGATCTTGTCAAATGCTTTCTCTTTGTCTGGTGAGATGAGTATTTGATTTTTCTTCTTCATTTTGTTAATGCGGTGTATCACATTGATTGATTGCGGATATTGAACCATCCCTGCATCTCTAGAATAAATCCCACTTGATTATAGCATATGATCCTTTTTTTTTTTTTTTTTTTTTAGGTTGGGATCTGAACTAACAACTGTTGCCAATCCTCCTTTTTTCCCCCCTGCCTTTTTTCCCCAAATCCTCCCAGTACATAGTTGTATGTTTTAGTTGTGGGTCCTTCTAGTTGTGGCATGTGGGACGCCGCCTGAGCATGGCCTAATGAGCAGTGCCATGTCTGCACCCAGGATCCAAACCGGCGAAACCCTGGGCCGCCGAAGTGGAGCACGCAAACTTAACCACTCGGCCACCGGGCCTGCCCCATGTATGATCCTTTTAATGTATTGTTGTATTCGATTTGCTGATAGTTTGTTGAGGATCTTCACATCTATGTTAATCAGCAATATTGGCCTGTAATTTTCCTTTTTTGTGTTGTCCTTGTCTGGTTTCAGTGTCACGGTAATGTTGGCCGTGTAAAATGAGTTAGAAAGTGTTCCATCCTCTTCAATTTTTGGAAGAGTTTGAGAAGGATAGGTATTATATCTTCTTTGAATGTTTGGTAGAATTCACCCAGAGAAGCCACCTGGTCCTGGGTTTTTGTTTTAGGGGAGGTTTTTGATTACTCTTCCATTCTCTTTATTGGTCCATTCAGATTCTCTATTCTTGATTTAGTTTTGGGAGGTTGTATCATGCTAAGAATTTGTCCAGTTCTTGTAGGTTATCCAATTTGTTGGCATATAGCTTTTCCTAGTACTCTCTTGTAATACTTTGTATTTCTGTGGTACCTGTAATTTCCCTTTTTTTTTTTTTAAGAATGATTGACTCAGACCTCACACCTGTTGCTAATCTTCCTCTCTTTTTTTTTCCTCCCCAAAGGCTCTCAGTATGTAGTTGTATACCCTAGTTGTAGATCCTGCTAGTTCTTCTATGTGGGGTGCTGCCTCAGCATGGCTTGATGAGCAGTGCTAGGTCCACACCTGAACCAGCAAACCCTGGGCCACTGAAGCGGAGCACATGAACCTAACCACTTGGTCATGGGGCCAGCTCTGCCTCTTGTTTCTTTTTTTTTTTTTTCAATTTTCTTTTCTTTCTTTCTTTTTTGAGGAAGATTAGCTCTGAGCTAACATCTGCCACCAAGCCTCCTCTTTTTGCTGAGAAAGACTGGCCCTGAGCTAACATCCGTGCCCATCTTCCTCTATTTTATGTGGGATGCCTGCCACGGCATGGCTTGACAAGCAGTGCATAGGTATGCACCAGGGATCTGAACCGGCGAACCCCGGGCTGCCGAAGCGGAACATGCAAAGTTAACCACTGCGCCACCTGGCCAGCCCCTCTCATTTCTGATTTTATTTGAGCTGTCTGTTTTTCTTACTAAGTCTAGGTAAGGGTTTGTCAGTGTTGTTTATCTTTTCAAAGAACAAGCTCTTAATTTTATTGATCCTTTCTGTTACTTTCTTTCACTCTCTATTTCATTTATTGATGCTCTGGTTTTTATTATTCCCTTCATTCTACTGACTTTGGACTTTGTTATTTTTCTAGTTCTTTTAAGTATAGTGTTAGATTGTTTATTTGGGATTTTTCTTGTTTCTTGAGGTGGGCCTGTATTGCTGTAAACTTGCATCTTAATACCACTTTTGCTGCATCCCGTAAGTTTTTTTTTTTTTAATTTTTTATTGAGTTAATGATAGGTTACAATCTTGTGAAATTTCAGTTGTATATTATTGTATGTCAGTCGTGTTGTAGGTGCAACCCTTCACCCTTTGTGCCCACCCCTCACCCCCGCTTTCCCCTGGTAGTCACTAATCTGTTCTCTTTGTCCACAGGTTTAAATTCCTCATATGAGTGGAGTCATACAGAGATTGTCCTTTTCTGTCTGGCTTATTTCACTTAGCATAATTTCCTCAAGGTCCATCTATGTTGTTGCAAATGGGGCGATTTTGTGCTTTTTTACGGCTGAGTAGTGTTCCGTTGTATATATACACCACATCTTCTTTATCCAATCATCTCTTGATGGGCACTTAGGTTGCTTCCACATCTTGGCGATTGTAAATAATGCTGCAATAAACATTGGGGTGCAGAGGACTTTTGGAATTGCTGACTTCAAGCTCTCTGCATAGATACCCAGTAGTGGAATAGCTGGATCATATGGTAGTTCTATTTTTAATTTTTTGAGGAATCTCCATACTGTTTTCCATAATGGCTGCACCAGTTTGCATTCCCACCAGCAATGTATGAGGGTTCCTTTTTCGCCACAACCTCTCCAACATTTGTTACTATTTGTTTTAGTTATTTTTGTCATTCTAATGGGTGTAAGGTGATATCTTAGTGTAGTTTTGATTTGCATTTCCCTGATGATCAGCGATGATGAACATCTTTTCATGTGCCTATTGGCCATCTGTATATCTTCTTTGGAGAAATCTCAGTTCATGTCTCCTGCCCATTTTTTGATCAGGGGTTTTAATTTTTTGTTGTTGAGTTGTGTGAGTTCCTTATGTATTATGGATATTAAGCCTTTGTCAGACGTATTACTTGCAAATATTTTTTCCCAGTTAGTGCGTTGTTTTTTTGTTTCAATCCTGTTTTCCCTTGCCTTGAAGAAGCTCTTTAGTCTGATGAAGTCCCATTTGTTTATTCCTTCTATTGTTTCCCTTGACTGAGAAGACATGGTGTCCGAAAAGACCCTTTAATACTGATGTCAAAGAGTGTACTGCCTACATTTTCTTCTAGAAGCTTTATGCTTTCAGGTCTCAGCTTTAGGTCTTTGATCCATTTTGAATTTATTTTGGTGAATGGTGAAAAAGAATGGTCAATTTTCATTCTTTTACATGTGGCCCTCCAGTTTTCCCAGCACCATTTGTTGAAAAGACTTTCTTTTCTCCATTGTAGGCCCTCAGCTCCTTTGTCAAAGATAAGCTGTCCATAGATGTGTGGTTTTATTTCTGGGCTTTCAACTCTGTTCCATTGTCTGTGCACCTGTCTTTGTACCAGTACCGTGCTGTTTTGATTACTGTAGGTTTGTAGAATGTTTTGAAGTCAGGGATTGTGATGCCTCCAGCTGTGTTCTTTTTTTCTCAGGATTGATTTAGCAATTCAGGTTGCCCCATATGAATTTTAGGATTCTTTGTTCTATTTCTGTAAAGAATGTCATTGGGATTCTGATTGGGATGGTGTTGAATCTGTAGATTGCTTTAGGTAGAATGGACATTTTAACCAAGTTTATTCTTCCAATCCATGTACATGGAATGTCTTTCCATCTCTGTATCTTCATCCATTTCTTTCAGAAAAGCCTTGTAATTTTCATTGTATAGGTCTTTCACTTCTTTAGTTAAATTTGCCCCGAGGTATTTTATTCTTTTTGTTGCAATTGTGAATGGTATTGTGTTCTTGAGTTCTTTTTCTGTTACTGTATAGAAATGCTACTGATTTATGTAAATTGATTTTATACCTTGCAACTTTGCTGTAGTTGTTGATTACTTCTAAAAGTTTTCCAATGGATTCTTTGGGGTTTTCTGTATATAAGATCATGTCGTCTGCAAACAGCGAGAGTTTCACTTCTTCCCCCCGATTTGGATTCCTTTTATTCCTTTTTCTTGCCTAATTGCTCTGGCCAGGACCTCCAGTACTATGTTAAATAAGAGTGGTAATAGAGGCCATCCTTGTCTTGTTCCTGTTCTCAGGGGGATGGCGCTCAGTTTTTGCCCATTGAGAATGATGTTGGGTGTGGGTTTGTCATATGTGGCCTTTATTATGTTGAGGTAGTTCCTTACTATGCCCATTTTGTTCAGAGTTTTTATCATAAATGGCTGTTGGATCTTGTCAAACGCTTTCTCTGCATCTATTGAGATGATCATGTGGTTTTTATTCCTCAGTTTGTTGATGTGGTGTATCATGTTGATTGATTTGCGGTTGTTGAACCATCCCTGTGTCCCTGCTATGAATCCCACTTGATCATGATGTATGATCCTTTTGATGAATTGCTGTATTCGGGTTACCAAAATTTTGTTGAGAATTTTTGCATCTATGTTCATCAGCGATATTGGCCTGTAGTTCTCCTTTTTCGTGCTGTCCTTGTCAGGCTTTGGTATCAGTGTGATGTTGGCCTCAGAGAATGTGTTAGGAAGTGTTCCATCTTCCCTAATCTTTTGGAATAGCTTGAAAAGGATAGGTATTAAATCCTCTCTGAAAGTTTGGTAGAATTCCCCAGGAACGCCATCTGGTCCTGGGGTTTTATTCTTTGGGATGCTTTTGATGGCTGTTTCAATCTCTTTGCTTGTGATTGGTCTGTTCAAATTGCTTCTTCTTGAGTGAGGTTTGGGAGATTGTAGGAGTCCAAAAATTTATCCATTTCCTCTAGGTTATCCATTTTGCTGGCATATAGTTTTTCATAGTATTCTCTTATAATCCATTGTATTTCTGCAGAGTCTGTTATTTCTCCTTTTTGATTTCTGATTTTATTTGAGCTTTCTCTCTTTTTTTCTTTGTAAGTCTGGCTAGGGGTTTGTCAATTTTCTTTATCTTCTCAAAGAACCAGCTCTTTGTTTTGTTGATCCTTTCTCCTGCCTTTTTTGTTTCAGTAGCATTTATTTCTGCTCTGATTTGTTTTATTTCTCTCCTTCTGCTGACTTTGGGCTTTGTTCTTCTTTCTCTAATTCAGTTAGGTGTAGTTTAAGATTGCTGATTTGGGATTTTTCTTGTTTGTTAAGATGTGCCTGAATTGCGATGAATTTTCCTGTTAGTACAGCTTTTGCTGCATCCCTTATGAGTTGGTATGGCATGTTATCATTTTCATTTGCCTCCAGGTATTTTTTTATTTCTTCCTTAATTTCTTCAGTGATCCATTGCTTGTTCAATAGCGTATTGATTAGTCTCCACATCCTTGTGCCTTTCTCAGCTTTTTTCTTGTAATTAATTTCTAGCTTTACAGCATTGTGATCGGAAAAGATAGTTGTTATTATTTCAATTTTTTTAAATTTATAGAGGCTTGCCTTGTTTCCCAACATATGGTCTATCCTTGAGAATGTTCCATGCGCGCTTGAGAAGAATGTGTATTCTGCTGTTTTTGGATGAAGTGTTCTGTGTATGTCCATTAAGTCCAACTGTTTTAGCTTTTCGTTTAGCTCCACTGTTTCTTTGTTGTTTTTCTGTCTGGATGATCTGGCCATTGATGTGTGTGGGGTGTTGAGGTCCCCTACTATTATTGTGTTATTTTTGATAGCTTCTTTTAGGTTTGTGAATAGTTGTTTTATGAACTTTGGTGTTCCTGTGTTGGGTGCATAGATATTTATAAGTGTTATTTCTTCTTGTTGAAGTGTCCCTTTGATCATTATATATTGGCTCACTGTGTCTCTCTTTACCTGCCTTATCTTGAAGTCTGTTTTGTGTGATATAAGCATTGCAACACCTGCTTTCTTTTATTTGCTATTAGTTTGGAGTATTGTCTTCCACTCCTTCGCTCTGAGCCTGTGTTTGTCCTTGGAGGTGAGGTGTGTTTCCTGGAGGCAACAAATTGTTGGATCTTGTTCTTTAATCCTTTTTGCCACTCTGTGTCTTTTTATTGAAGAGTTCAATCCATTTAATTGAGGATGAGTATTGATGCATGAGGGCTTAATGCTGTCATTCTGTTGCTCGTTTTCTGGTTTTCCTGTTTCCTTTCTTTCTCGTCCTCTGTATTTTAGCCTCCCCATTGACTTCTGCAGTTTCTTATGCTGGGTGTCTTAGACTTTTCCTTATTTATGTTTTATGTCTCTGTTCTGTTTTTTAGTTTAGTGGCTACCCTGAAGTTTGTATTCAGAATCTCATGTATAACATAGTCCATTTTTTGGTTGTCTCTTACTTCCTTAGCCTAGACTGTTTTAGGCCCTTTCCTCCTCCCCTCCTAAATTATTATTTTCGTCTCTTATTCCAACTTGTGTTTTGAGTTTGTGGTTAGAGTGATAAGATTGTCTTTGCTTTCGTGATTTCCTTCCCTTTATCCTAATGCTATAGTTGAATATTTGCTATCCTGTTCAATTTCTATCTGTCTCCCTACTCTGTGTTTTGTGACCACTTACTCCCTTTTTTCCTTTTTTCAGGTATGAGAGCCTTCTTGAGGATTTCATGTAGTGGAGGTCGTGTGACTACAAAGTCCCTCAGCTTTTGTTTGTCTGGAAAAGATTTAATTTCTCCTTCATATCTGAAGGATATGTTTGCTGGATAGAGTATTCTTGGCTGACAATTTTTATCCTTCAAAGTTTTGAATACGTCACTCCAATCTCTCCTAGCTTGTAAGGTTTCTGTAGAGAAATCCGCTGAAAGTCTGATGGGGGTTCCTTTGTAGATTATTTTCTTCTGCCTTGCTGCCCTGAGTATTATTTCTTGGTCCTTCATTTTTGCCATTTTTACTACTATGTACCTTGCAGTAGGTCTTTTTACATTGACAAATCTAGGAGATCTGAAAACTTCCTCCACTCACATTTCTTTCTCAATCCCTGGATTTAGGAATTTCTCTTCTATTATTTCGTTGAGCACACTTTCTGCTCCATTTTCCTTTTCCATGCCCTCAGGAATTCCAATGATTCTTAAGTTGCATTCTCTCACTGAGTCAGCTATTTCTCTGAGATTTTCTTCAGATTTTTTAATTCTTAGTTCTCTTTCTTCCTCTGTCTGGAGCCATTCAGCGTGTCTATCTTTGATTATGCTAATTTTCCCCTCTATGGTACAGGCATTCAGGGAATCCATATTCTGTTTTATCTGATCCATTGTATTTTTCATCTCTAGTATTTCTAATTGATTCTTCTTTATAATTTCAATCTCTTTTGTGAAGTAACTCCAGAACTTGTGGACTTGTTTATATTTCCCTTTACCTCCTTGAATATTTTGAGGATAGCTATTTTGAACTCCTCTTCACTTAGTTTACCCATTTCCAAGCCCTCAGGAGCTACTTCTGTATTTTAAGTGTTTTCTTTTTGGAATGGAGCTTTTATTAATTGCTGGATGGTAGAGGAGTGGTTTTTACACATGATGCTATTATTCGGCTGCAATTAGAGCCTGTTGCCACTAGATGGGGTTTGAGAGGCTTGTTTTCTGAGCCCTGCGTCTTCAGCCAAGATGGCAGCGCCCAGGATGGGCTGGGGGAGGAGGGGCACTTTCACTCACTTCGACCCTTTTTGGATTAGCTCTCGCTGTCTGGTCTCCCGGGGACCTGGCTTGCTGGGGCTTCCCCACGCGAAAGGTGTCCCCTGTTAGAGGTTTTGCTGCACGGGTGGTGGGAGTCCTGGAGGATCCCCCCACAGGCGGCCCCTCCCCTGCTCCTTCCTGCACCCGCGGCAGTGATCCCAGTCTCTAGGGGCAGGAGCGAAGTTCTCTCCTACCCTGTTCCAGTTCCTCCGAGGCGGGCTGCAGCCTCTCCGCCCTCCGTCGTTTGGCTGCTGTGGGTCTCTGATGATTTCTTTTATTAGGATTGTTTTTTTGGTTGGAAAGCAGTTGCTCTTTTTGGTTGTACTTTGGAGGGGAGAGAGTTGCGGGGGAGATCACGCCACCATGTTGCTGAATCACTGGAACCTGTGTCCATCCCATAAGTTTTGGTGTGTTGTGTTTTTATTTTCATTTGTCTCCAGGTATTTTGATTTCTCCTTTGATTTCTTATTGGTTGAATAGTTGTTCAGTAGCATGTTGTTTAGTCTTCACATATTTGTGAGTTTTCCAGCTTTTTCCTGGTAGTTGATTTCTAGTTTCATAATATTGTGCTCAGAAAAGATGCTTGATATGATTTTAGGCTTCTTCTTTTTTTTTTTTTAAAGATTTTATTTTTTTCCTTTTTCTCCCCAAAGCCCCCCGGTACATAGTTGTATATTCTTAGTTGTGGGTCCTTCTAGCTGTGGCATGTGGCATGCTGCCTCAGTGTGGTTTGATGAGCAGTGCCATGTCCACGCCCAGGATTCGAACCAACGAAACACTGTGCTGCCTGCAGCAGAGCACGCGAACTTAACCACTCTGCCACGGGGCCAGCCCCATGATTTTAGGCTTCTTAAATTTATTGAGGCTTGCTCTGTTTCCCAGTGTGGTCTGTCTTTGAGAATGTTCCATGTGTACTTGAGAAGAATGTGTATTTTGATGCTTTTGGCTGGAGTGTCTTATATATCTATTAAGTCCCTCTAATCTCGTCTTTCATTTAAGGCCAATGTTTCATTGTTGATTTTTCTGTCTGGATCATCTATCCAGTGATGTAAGTGGGATGCTAAAGTCCCCCACTATGATTGTGTTGCTGTCAATTTCTCCCTTTTAGGTCTGTTAATAGTTGCTTTACGTATTTTGGTGCTCCTTTGTTAGGTGCATATACCTTAGTAAGTCTTATGTCTTCTTGTTGGAATGTCCCTTTTATTATTATATAATATCCATGTTTGCTTCTTATCTTTTTTTTTCTTGAAGTCTGCTTTGTCTGAGAAAAGTGGCTACAGCTACTTTCTTTTGGTTGCTGTTAGCTTGACGTATGTATCATCTTCCATCCCTTCACACTCACCATGCGTTCATTTTTAGAGCTGAGGTGTGTCTCCTGGAGGCAGCATATTATTGGTTCTTGGTTTTTAATCCATTTAGACACTGGGTCTTTTGATTGGTGAACTGAATCCATTTACATTTACAGTGATTATTGACATGAGGGCTTAAATACGGCCATTTTGTCTTTTATTTTCTGGTTGTTGTATAATTCCATTGGTTCTTTTTCCTTGTATTTCTTTTTTTTTTTCTGCTTTTTCTCCCCAAATCCCCCCAGCATTTAGTTGTATATTTTTTAGTTGTGGCACATGGGACACTGCTTCAACATGACCTGATGAGCGGTGCCATGTCCATGCGCAGGATCTGAACCATGGGCCGCTGGAGCGGAGCGTGCAAACTTAACCACTCAGCCACAGGGCCAGCCCTTTCCTTGTATTTTGACTCCCATTTTCATTTGGTGGTTTTCTGTGATACTTTTCTCAGTTTTCTCTGTATTTATACTTTGTGACTCTGTTCTGATTTTTTGTTTAGTGGTTTCCATGAGATTTGTATAAAAGAGATCATAGATGAGATGGTCCTTTTTCTGCCAATATCATTTTATCTCAATTAGCCTATGCATGTTCCATCCTTTTCCTCTTCCTCTTCTATGTTTTTATCATCACAAATTACTCTTTTCTGTTTTGAGTTTGTGACCAAATTGAAGTGGTTATGGTTATTTTTCATGCTTTCTTTCCCTTTAGCCTTCATGTTATAATTGTTTACTAACCTATTCTGATATAGAGTTGTAACTTTCTGATTTTGTTTATTTGTCGCTTGTTCAAAGCTTCATGAACCTTTGCCTTTTTGTTTTAGGTAGGAGGGCTCCTTTCAACATTTCTGGTAAGGCACGTCTAGTGGTGATGAACTCCCTCAGCTTTTGTTTGTCTGGGAAAGGTTTTACTTCTCTGTCATATCTGAAGGATAATTTTGCTGGATAGAGTATTCTTGTATGATAGATTTTGTCTTTCAACATTTTGAATACATCATTCTGCTCTCTTCTAGCTCGTAGGATTTCTGCTTAGAAATCCATTGAAAGCCTGATGCAGGTTCCTTTGTAAGTCAGTTTTTTCTCTATGGCTGCCCTTAATAGTCTTTCTTTGTCATTGTCTTTTGACAGTTTTAACATTATTTGCCTTGGAGAAGGTCTTTTTGCAGTAAGATAACTAGGAGTCCGATTAGCTTCATGTAGTTGAATATCCAGTCCCTTCCCCCGGATGGGGAAGTTCTCAGCTATTATTTCCTTTTCTTTTTCTTTTTTTTTGTGAGGAGGATTGGCTCTGAGCTAACATCTGTGCCAATCTTCCTCTATTACATGTCGGATGCCACTAGTGCATGGCTTGATGAGCAGTGTGTAAGTCCGCACCAGGGATCCAAACCCGCGAGCGTCAGGCTGGCCCCTGTTATTTCTTATAATAAGATCTCTGCTCCTTTCTCTCTCTTTTCTTATTCTGGGATACCTATAATCCTTGTTACTTTTCCTAATTGAGTAGAATATTTCTTATAGAATTTCTTCATTTTTTTCATCTTAGTTTTCTCTCTGCCTCCACCTGAATCATTTCTTGATTTCTATCTTCAAGCTCACTAATTCTCTCTTCCATATGGTCTGCTTATTGAGAGAGTTTTTATCATGAAACTATGCTGAATCTTTTGAAATGCTTTTTCGTGAGAATGTCTGCATGTATGTTCATCATAAATATTGGGGTCTAATTTTCTTTTCTTGTAGTGTCTCTGTGTGACTTTGGTAGTAGGATATTGCTGGCCTCATAAAATGAGTTTGGAAGTGGTTCATCCTCTTCAATTTCTGGAAGAGTTTGTGGCGAATTGATGTTACTTCTTGAAATGTTTGGTAGAACTCACCAGAGACAGTATCTGCTCCTGGGCTTTTCATCACTAGCAGATCTTTGATTACTGATTCAACCTACTTACTAGTTATACATCTATTCAGATTTTCAATTTTTCGTGATTTGGTCTTGGTAAATTGTATGTTTCTAGGAATTTATCCATTTCTTCTAGGCTATCCAATTTGTTGGCATTTGATTGTTGATACTGGTCTTTTATGATTTTATGTGTTCCCATGGTATAAGTTGTAATGTTCCTCTTTCATTCCAGATGTATTTATTTGGGTCTTTTTTGTTTAGTGTACCTAAAAGTTTTAAAACTTTGTTCATTTTTTTTGAGGAAGATTAGGCCTGAGCTAACTGCTGCCAAGCCTCCTCTTTTTGCTGAGGAAGACTGGCCCTGAGCTAACATCTGTGCCCATCTTCCTCTACTTTATATGTGGGATGCCTACCACAGCATGGCGTGCCACGCAGTGCCATGTCCTCACCCGGGATCCGAACCGGTGAACCCCAGGCTGCCAAAGCGGAATGTGCGCACTTAACTGCTGTGCCACTGGGCTGGCCCCTGTTCATCTTTTTAAAAATGAGATGTTTGTCATTTGTCTTTTCTGTTTTTAGTCTGTATTTCATTTATTTCAGGTCTGTTTTTTGTTATTTCTTTTCTTCTGCTATGTTTGGGCTGAATTTGTTCTTCATCTAGTTCCTTGAGCTATAAACTTACTTATTTGAGATCTTTTATCTAATGTAGGCATTTATTACTCTAAATTTCCCTCTTAGTACTGCTTTTGCCGTGTCCCATAACTTTTGGTATGTGTGTTTCTATTTTCTTTGTCTTAAGACATTTTTTGGTTTCTTCTTTCACCCATTGGTTTTTCAGGATTGTGTTGTTTAATTTCCACATGTTTTGAATTTTCTGGCTTTCCTCCTGTTACTGATTTCTACTTTGATACTGTTGTGATTGAAAAAGATCCTGATGTTATTTCAGTGTTCTTCAATTTGTTAAGACTACTTTTATGACCTATAACGTGACATGTGATATGGAATGTTCCGTATACACTTGCAAAATGTGTATTTTGTTGCCTTTGGATAGAATGTTCTGTATGTGTCTTTTAGGTCCATTTGAGATAAAGTATAATTCAAGTCCAAAGTTTCCTTATTAATTTTCTGTCTGGATGACCTACCCAGTGTTGAAAGGGGAATATTGAAGTGCCCTATTGTTTTACTGTCTTGTTTTTGTTGTTGTTGTTTTTTGAAGAAGATTAGCCCTGAGCTAACATCTGCTGCCAATCCTCCTCTGTTTTGCTGAGGAAGACTGGCCCTGAGCTAACATCCTTGTCCATCTTCCTCTACTTTATATGTGGGACGCCTACCACAGCATGGCTTGCCAAGCAGTGCCATGTCTGCACCTGGGATCTGAACCTGCAAGCCCTGGGCTGCCAAAGCGGAACATGCACACTTAACCACTGTGCCACCAGGCCAGCCCCTATTGTTTTACTGTCTATTTCTGTCTTGTAGCCCCTGCCACTTTTCCTTGTTTCACACCCTGTTTTTATATCCTTTCCCTGGTGAGATGTTCACCATTCTTTGACCTTAGGGTCCCAGTAGTACAAGCAGTCACTTCAACTGTATTCCAACTTTCTTGTCTTGAAGAGCATCCCATAGACTCATTCCTAGATGAGGCAGAAAAACATTTGGGATGAGAGTGCCCCTCCCTGTAGTCAATATGTGCTTTACGAGAGTTTCTTTGTGTTTAGGTTGCTGCTGTGGAGCAGAAGATGTGGAGCCTCTTTTTCAACAAAGCATTTCTGTAGCAGTCTCACAGGCCACGACTCCCACGGCAGCTCTATCTTCCCAGAGGACCCACCCCTGTGAGATGTGTGGTCCAGTCTTGAGAGACATTTTCCTCTTTGCTGAGCAGCAGAGAACACAACACAGCCTGAAACTGTTAAAGTGTGGGGCTTGCACAAAAGGATTTTATTTCAGTGCCAAGTTTCAACAGCACCAGGAGCAGCACATGGGAGAGAAACCCTTCAGAAGCAGAGTGGGTCAACAGCACCAGGAGCATCATGTGGGAGAGAAACCCTTCAGAAGCAGAGTGGACAGGGCCTCGTTTGTGAAGAGGTGCAGATTCCATGTGTCAGGGAATCCCTTTTCCTGGGAAGAGGTGGGGAAGGACTTCCTGGCCAGCTTCGAACAACAGCAGCAACAGAGCACTCATACCAGGGAGAAGCCCAAGAAAATCACCCAATGCAGGGCCACTTTACCAGGCAGAAACAGTCATTACACCTGGGGAGAATGCAAGAAAGCCTTCACTCCCATTCGCACACTTGTTCAGGACCAGGGTGTCCATGCTGGAAGACAGTGTTTTGAGTGCCATGAATGTGGGAAAACGTTCAGGTACAAATCCTCGTTTGTTATGCACCAGAGAGTCCACACTGGGGAAAGGCTTCATGTGTGTGGAGAATGTGGCAAATCTTTTAGGCGAAGCTCAACCCTTGTTCAACATCGAAGAAATCATACTGGGACAGGACTGTGCAAGTGCAGCAAATGTGGGAAATCCTTAAGCCACCAATCCATCCTTACTCATACTCAGAGAAGTCAAAGTGGAGAGAACAGCTATGTGTGCAGTGAATGTGAGAAATCTTTTAACCGTAGCTCAGTGTTCATTCAACGTGGGAGAGTACATCCTGGGGAAATGTCTTATAAATGTAGTGACTGTGGGAAATCTTTTACCTCCAGCTCTGCGCTCATTTATCATCAGATTTCTCACACAGGAAATAGGCCTTGTGGGTCCAGTAAATGTAGGAAATCCTTTAAGGATAGAAGCCAATTCAGTCAACATCAGACAGCTCACATTGGAGGAAGGCCTTATGGGTGTACTGATTGTGGGAAATTCTTTAATCGAAGAAATAACCTCATTTTACACCAGAGAGTTCATACGGGAGAAAAGCCTTACAAGTGTAGTGTCTGTGTGAAATCTTTTACTTGTAGCTCTGCCCTCAGTTATCATCAGAGATCTCACACAGGAGAAAGGCCTTATGAATGCAAGGAATGTGGGAAATCTTTTACTTCTAGGTCCAGCCTTCGTTATCATCAGAGTACTCACACAGGAGAAAGGCCTTATGAGTGCAGTGAATGCGGGAAATCTTTTACCATGAGCTCTGGCCTCCGTTATCATCAGAGGATTCATGGTAGAGAAAGGCCTTATGAGTGCAGTGAATGTGGGAAATGTTTTATCTTTAGCTCCCAACTCCGTTATCATCAGATAGTTCACACTGGAGAAAGGCCTTACAAGTGTAATGAATGTGGGAAATCTTTTAAGAATAGGTGGAAGCTCATCATACACGAGAGAGTTCACACGGGAGAAAAGCCTTATGTGTGCAGTGAATGTGGGAAATCTTTTACCTATGGCTCCATCCTCTGTTATCATCAAAGAGTTCACACTGGAGAAAGGCCTTATGAGTGCAGGGAATGTGGGAAATCTTATACTGCTAGCTCCAGCCTCCGTTATCATCTGAGATCTCATACTGGAGAAAGGCCTCATGAGTGCAGGGAATGTGGGAAATCCTTTAAGGTTAGATCACAGTTCATTAAACACCAGAGAGTTCACACTGGAGAAAGGCCTTATGAGTGTAATGAATGTGGGAAATCCTTTAGCCAAAAACCTCATCTCTCAACGCACCAGAGAGTTCATAACAGAGAAAGACTTTAGAAATGCAGCTAACATGGGAAATCTTTTACTTTTGATTCCAGCACCCATTGTCATCACAGTTCACACAGGAGATAGGTCTCATGAGTACAGTGATTGTGGAAAGTCCTTTAGCCAAAAACATTCCCTCGCAGTGGAGAACTCCTAATAGAGAATGGCTTTACGAGCACAGTGAATGTGGGAAATTCTTATGGGAAAATCTACCCTCACTCTACATAAGAGTATTCAAACTAGAGAAAGACCAAGATATACAGGGGATGTGCAATTCCCTGGTTTGATGTAAGGACATCAGAGGAAACTGAGGAGCCATTTGTCTGAACTGAATCTCATATGTCTGAACATGCACAGTGGGGAGATTCCCCATGTGTGGTATGTTGCATTTCCAATCCGTCTAGGGTTCTTGCCACATATGTCACTGCCGATTTCTGCGCCAAAGCCATTTCACCTCTACCACCTGGCAGGTCCACACAGTGTGCATCAGTCACCACCCCTGAGTGCTCAGCGAAGCTGATCTCTGTTCTCTCAGGAATTAGAGCAAATTAGGAATAATGTGAACCCTTACGGGGGTCAGCTTCCCTCCTACTTGACTATGTTGGGCATGGACCTGTGTCGCTATTGATTTGGGCTATCATGTGAGTTCAGCTGGCAGCTTTTCACAAAGATGATATTTCTCAGGACATGTTGGTCTCACATGATACTTGTTATGAGATTCCAGCTTCCCAGTCATGAACTGGAGAACTGCCTGCCCCACATTGCTTTGTTTTGTACAATAACAAAGACCTTCCTGTTTAAGTCGTCTTTAATCTTGGATGTTCTCTCACTGTGTGGGGTAGTTTATAAACAGATTTGGGCTCTACAAGCATGAAGGGAAAACTTTTTAAGAGTCTCAAACTGTGTGCCTGAGGAGAGACAGTATAATGGCAGGAAATGACTTGCCAGTTTTGACCAAATTTCCATTGCTGCCCACAGCCTCCCAGGAAATACTGCAAGGCTTTCTGCTCCTCATTTGAGGCCTGGAAGCGGGATTCAGGAGGCTCAGTGATGACCCTGAAGAGAGGGTTGGTGTGAGAACCTCAAGTGCATCTGAGGGCAGCATGAACTTTTTCCCTTCCTCACAGGAGGTCTCACAGGGGACGTCAGCCCTGTGGAGGGGATATCTTCCCATCTACAAAGAGCCATGTGCCCTGATGTCCACAGTTCATTGGGCGATGGTCACTGGTTGTAAGACCGTTGTGTCCAGGGGAAACCATAATTGATGGAGAAACACTGGCTTAACAGGGAATGGAGGAGACTGCAGCCAGCTAGATGGAATGTGCCTCTTATGAAAGTGCATGCAGAAACTGTTCTGTGACACTGACTGTGTTGGATCAGTTTTACACAAATCTCGGGACCTCCAGGCCTGTTTATCTTGTTTAGCTGAAATCATTACCCAAGAATGTAATAAAAATAATTGAAAGGTTTTGTGGATTTCTGTAGCCTCCCAGTGCTATTCACCTCAAGGCCATTACTGCATAGGCAGGAAAGAATGGGGATCCATAGCCCAGGGATGTGGCTCTTGTGATCCAGGCAGCATTCCTGTTAACTTGGGTGGAAATATCCTTCAGTGTTCCCCATGTTTGTTGTCACTGAGGGAAAACTGACCCCTAGAGGGCGTGAGGAGACAGATGATGGAGTCAATACAGGGTTGCCAAACATTTTCCAAAAACAATGGGACATACAGATCTTTTTTTATATTGAGCCAATTTTTAAAGCTTTATTAAGGTATAATTTACATGAACTAAACTGCTTGTATTTAAAGTGTACAATTTGCTAAGTTTTGACATATTTATGAGCCTCTGAGACCATCATCATAGTCCTGAGAATGACCTTATGTGTCTCGGTATATTTACCTCACATCCTATCATAATCTCTCCTTGGCCTTCCCACCTCTCCAGCTACCCATTCACTTACTTTGCTTGCAGTAGATACCTTTGCTTTTTCTTGAAATCCTACGATTGGAATTATAAAACCTTTGGTCTTTTTTTTTCTTTTTTTAATATTTCATAGAGATTTACCAATGATGATATATGACTAATTCATCTTTTTTGCTGAGTAATATTATCTTTGGATATAGCACTGTTTATGCATTCATGTGTTTATGGGCTTTCAGGTTATTTTTGTATTTTAACTATTGAAAATAAAGCTGTTAGAAACAGTTGTGTCAGTTCCTTTTACAGTGTATGTTTTCTTTATCTTTTGTCAATAACAGTAGAGGGCAATGTCTGTCACAGGGTAGAAGAGTGTTTAACTCTTGAAGAACCTGCCAGACCGCAATCTACCATGGATTGCTCCCTTTTGCTGTTGCACCCGCAGTGTGTGAAAATTGCACTTCCTCCCAATACTTGATACGGTCCTTCTTTGATGTCAGCCTTTTAACACGTGTAGTAGTATCTGTGTCGTTTTAATTGCCTTTCCTGAAAGATTCTTGATTTTGAGCATTTTTCATGTCTTGGCCAACTGTATACCTCTTGTACAAGTTCTGTTCACTGCATTTGCGTAGTTTTCATATGAGTGATAGCTATTTCCCTTTTGATTTTCAAATAAGACTGAAACACACGTTGGAATTTTTCTCAAATGGCATTAGCAACCTTTATGGAGTCATCATTTCTAAATACTAGGATTTTGCTCATTGTCACAAAGATTTGTGTCACACATAATGTCATGGTCAGAAACACCGTACATAGTTAAGTTTCGTCTGCATTATGACCTTAATGTCCATCACTTGAGTCCCAGCATTCAGTAGTACAGTAAATCTAGCCCCGGTTCCTAGTGTTTGCCAATTCCCCAAGTGTCAGTGCTCCCACGTGGAAGCGGGATGTGCTCAGAGAAGGAGTGGAAGATTCCACTCGGGTCCCGGGGTTTGGCGGGAAACCGGCCTTGGCGTGTGCGGGACACTCCCCCAGGCCAGGCAGCAGCTGCGGGGCTGCGGGAAGGCGGGAGGCTGCAGAGGCCTCACACGCGGGTCAGCGGCGAGGGTCCTCCCCGAACGCCGGGGGTCTCGGAGACCCGAGTGGCCTCGCCTTAGCGACGAGGGCTCAGAGCTGACACCTGCGGTTCCGGTGGCGCCTCCGACCCCACCCGGGACCTTGTGAGCGGGTCCCCTCGGACCGCTGTCCGTCTCGCCATTGGCCCCCTTCCCTCCGTCCTCACTGCCGGGTGGTCTCCCAGCGGGGTCCCCTGCCGGGCGTTCCCCGCGCTGTGGGCCGCTTCTCCCGGCGCCCCGACTCCGGGAGGACTCCCGCCTTCCCGCTGGGGCGGCGGCCCCCGCGCCCCCGGGACCTTGGGCAGGCCTTTCCTCCGCGGCGCCACCGCTTCGAGACCCGGGCCGCGTGGGACCCGAGGGGACGCCCGCCCACGGCTCCCTGCGCTGCTGCCCGGGAGGCCCCTGAGGCCGCGGCCCGGCGCCGACCCCGCTCCCGCCTGCCCGGCGGCGCCCCGCCCTCCGCCCCGCGGCCCGGGACGCGCGGAGCCGCCGGTCCCGCCGCTCGGGCGCCCCCTGGCGGCGCGGGGACGTCGGCGCTCTAGTCGGCGACTCGGCGTCTGAGGTCTGTCGTCGAGGGAGAGACTGCCGTCAGCCGGCGAGCCCCAGACGCAGACGCCCAGAGACCGCTCAGCAGGGAAGATGCCGAGACCCCCGGGTAGCATGTCGTTTGCAAACGACGGGAGATCGAAGTCAGGGGACCTTCGTGAAAGAAGCCCGAGGGGAAACCCCTCCCCTCTAGGGGACGAGAGCGACCGCCACCGTCTCTTCAGACGCCGCGAGCGAGGAGAGGAACGAAGCCCGGACAGTGTTGAGAGCAAACTGACCTTCCTAGAGCTGCGTGCCCACAAAATTACCCTCCATCGGTGCAGGGAGACGGAGCCTCCGTCAGCCAAGCAAAAAGTGAGGGCTTGGTGGCCCGTAAACCTGCCAGCTCGGTCCGTTCGGGGCGCTGTGCCGAAATGCCCCAGGCGGGGTGGCGTGTGAGAGTCAGCGTGTCTTTCTCCCAGCGCTGGAGGCTGGGCAGCCCGGGTCAAGGCGCCAGCCTGGGCGAGTTCTGCGGTGAGGACCCTCCTCCCGGTGCGGAGTCAGCCCTTCTTGCTGCGTCCTCACGTGGGGGGAGGAGCTGGGCGTCTCTGAGGCTCTTCCTAAGGGCACTGGTCCCGTTCACGCGGGCCCCAACCTGGTGCCATGAGCACCTCCCAAGGGCCCGGCTCCAACACTATCATCTTCAGGGGTTAGGATTTCAACATGAATTTGCGGGGACACAAACGTTCAGACCATAGCGCCTGCCTTCCAAGAAATGTAACAGCACTTCTTTAGAGACAAGGAGAATGATCTTGGTCAGATACTCGGATCCATATAGAGAAAGAAGAGCGTCGAAGAAGGAATAAGTGAAGGAAAAATAAAAGGTATTATTTTTCTTATTCTTAATTGATCAACAGAGAACCATTTCTTCAAAATAGTAATACCAACAATGTATTACCTATGCCTATCTTATGTGTATGTGTGCATAGATATATGCTTATCCCACTTTTATATAAATAGAATGAATGACCTCAATCATACAAGGGACTGGAGGGAGGAGTGGGGTTATTTTGTTAGTATAAGGTACTCACACTACCTGGGAAGTCGTATAGTGTTATTTGATGTGGACTTGGACTAGTTGTCAATGTTGATTGCGAGCTCTAGGGCACCACTTAAAAAAAAGTAAGAAAAGATGTTTAACTGATATGCTAAGAAAAAGTCTAATCATATAAAATACTCAAAACCACATAAAGCAGAAAAAGAGTGGAAGACAAAAATTGAAACAAAGTAGAAACTTGTAACAAACATAGTAGATATTACTCCAACTATGTCAATAATCCCTTTGAATGGCAAAAACACTAATTCAAAGACCAATTCAAAGAGATTTTCACAGTGAGTCAGAAACCAAGATCCTGCTATAGGTTGTTTAGGGAAACTGTGGAATGATTCCTTTGCAGTGTTTTAAGCCTCTAATTTGCAGTGATTTCTTACAGGAGCAACAATTAATGAATACAAGGACAGACATGGAAAGAAATGCAGTAATCAAGAAAGACAAAGTTAGAGGAAGTCAGAGAGTGCTCACTTCTTTATGAAGATTCTGATGGGAGTGACCCTGTGTTGTCCGTGTGGGTAAGGAAACTGCTTTGTCTACTGTGGCTTCATTGCTTGACATTGTCCATTAGCTGTCATCAAGTAAAGGTGTAATTTTATATTGGTGTTTCCTCCTAAAATTTTTCAAGTGTGATTGGATCAGAAATGACCTTAGGACTGCAGGTGGCAAGAGTTAGTTGGTGATCTATCTACCTAATTGGAAAGCATTCAAGTCATTCGGTTTAACAAAACCCACACTTGACCTCATGGTGTAGGATCTGTGAATGGAGGTATGGGAAGGGTAGGGCCTCCTCACTGTCTATTACATGAACTTAAGCCCAATAACTATTCACAGAGTGCATGCAAGTTTATAAATATGAAATCATACTCTAAGAATAATATGAGAGTATGGAATTAAACTTTTTTTGAAGAAGAAGAAGATTAGCCCTGAGCTAACATCTGCTGCCAATCCTCCTCTTTTTGCTGAGGAAGACTGGCCCTGAGCTAACATCTGTGTCCATCTTCCTCTACTTTATATGTGGGACGCCAGCCACAGCATGGCTTGCTGAGCGGTGCCATGTCCGCGCCCAGGATACAAACTGGCGAACCCCAGGCCACCGCAGCGGAACATGCGAATTTAACTGCTGCGCCACCGGGCCGGCCCCTAAACAAGCTTTAAAATGTCATCATTGGTTTAGAAACAGACACATAGATCAATGGAACAAAAAAGAGAGCCCAGAGATAAACCCATGTGTATATGGTCAATTTATTTAGGACAAAAAAGCCAAGAATACACAATGGGGAAAGGATAGTCTCTTCAATAAATGGTATTGGGAAAACTGGACACCTATCTTACATTGTACACAAAATTCAACTCAAAATGTAAGACCTGAAACCAAAAAACTCCTAGAAGAAAACACAGAGGGTAAGCTTCTTGTCATTGGTCTTAGCGACGGTGTTTTTAGATTTGACACCAAAATAAAGGCAAGAAAAGCAAAAATAAACAAGTGGGACTACATCAAACTAAAAAACTTCTGCACAGCAAATGAAACCAGCAACAAAATGAAAAGGTATCCTAGGAAATGGGAGAAAATATTTGCAAATGATATACCTGATAAGAGGCTAATATCCAAAATATAAAAAGAACTCATATAACTCAATAGAAAACAAAACTAATTAAAAACTGGGGAGAGGGGGCCTACCCACGGGTGCAGCGGTTAAGTGCGCATGTTCCGCTTCGGCGGCCCAGGGTTCACCTTGTCCGATCCCGGGTGCGGACATGGCACTGCTTAGCAAGCCATGCTATGGTAGGTGTCCCACATAGAAAGTAGAGGAAAATGGGCATGGATGTTAGCTCAGGGCTAATCTTCCTCAAAACAAAACAAAGCAAACAAACCTGGGGAGAGGAACTGAATAGACATTTTTTTCATTGAGTTCATAATAGTTTACAACATTGTGAAATTTCAGTTGTACGTTATTACTTGTCTGTCACCATATAAGTGCTCCCCTTCACCCCTGTACCAGGTCCATCCATGTTGTTGCAAATGGGATGATTTTGTCTTTTTTATGGCCGAGTAGTATTCCATTGTATATATATACACCACATCTTCTTTATCTAATCATCAGTCAGTGGGCACTTGGGTTGGTTCAACGTCTTGGCTATTGTGAATAACGCTGCAGTGAACATAGGGGTGCATAATTCTCTTTGAATTGTTGATTTCAAGTTCTTTGGGTAGATACCCAGTAGTGGGATAGCTGGATCATATGGTATTTCTATTTTTAGTTTTTTGAGAAATCTCCGTAATGGCTGCACTAATTTGCATTCCCACCAGCAGTGTGTGAGGGTTCCCTTTTCTCTACACCCTCTCCAACAACTGTTATTTTTTGTCTCAGTGATTATAGCCATTTTAACAAGTGTAAGGTAATATCTTAGTGTAGTTTTGATTTGCATTTCCCTGATGATTAGTGATGTTGAACATCTTTTCATGTGCCTGTTGGCCATCTGTGTATCTTCTTTGGAGAAATATCTCTTCATATCCTCTGCCCATTTTTTTATTGGGTTGTTTGTTTTGTTGTTGTTCAGTTCTGTGAGTTCTTTATATATTTTGGAGATTAACCCTTTGTCAGATATATGATTTGCAAATATTTTTTTCTCAATTGGTGGTTGTGTTTTTCTTTTGATCCTAGTTTCCTTTGTCTTCTAGAAGCTCTTTAGTCTGATGAAGTCCTACTTTTTATTTTTTCTTTTATTTCCCTTGTCCAAGAAGACATGGTATTTAAGAATATCCTTTTAAGATCTATGTCAAAGAGGGTACTACCTATATTTTCTTCCAGCAGTTTTATGGTTTCAGGTCTTACCTTCAAGTCTTTAATCCATTTTGAGTTAATTTTTGTGTATGGCATAAGATAGTGGTCTACTTTCATTCTTTTGCGTGTGGCTCAGCCAAAAATACTCTATCTGTGAAAATATCCTTCAGATATGATGGAGAAATAAAAACTTTGCCAGATAAACAAAAGCTAAGGGAGTTCATCACCACAAGTCCCCACCCTACAAGAAATCCTCTTGAAGGCCCTCATACCTGGGAAAAAAAAGGAAGAAAAGAGTTGCAAAGCCCTAAGTAAGGAGATAAATAGGTAGACAAAATCAGAGAATTGGAGCTATCCAGCAGAACAGGTTAGCAAATACTCAAGTAAAACGTTAGAGATAAGGGGAAGGAAAACACCAAAAACAAAGATAATCTTGTCATTTTAACCACAAACACGCAACACAAGATGGAATAAGATGTGACAAAAACAACTTAGGAAGGGAAGAGAAAAGGGAGTGAATTGGTTTAGTCTAAGGGAATAAGAGGTCATCAGAAAATGGATTATCTCATCTAGGAGATTTTGAATACAAACCTCATGGTAACCACTAAACAAAAAAGTAGATCAGACTCACAAATAGTAAACAAGGTGAGTAGACATTTTTCCAAAGAAAATATACAAATGGCCAACAGGCACATCAGAAGGTGCTCACATCACTAAATATCAGGATATGCAAATCAAAACCACAATGAAATATCACCTCACAACTGTTAGAATGGCTGCTATCAAAAAGACAAGAGATAAAAAGTGTTAGCAAGGATGTGGAGAAAAGGGAATCCCTGTGCACTGTTTGTGGGAATGTAATTGGTGCTGCTCACGGAAAAGAGAAGAGAGGTTCCTCAAACAATTAAAAATAGAATTCCATGCTACCCAGAAATTCCAATTATGAGTATAATTCCAAAGGAAATGAACACAGGATATTGAAGCGATAGCTGCACTTCCATGTTCATTGCAGAATTATTCACATTACCCAAAATATGGAAACAACCTAAGTGTCCATCAGGGATGATGAATAAAGAAGATTTGGTGTATATATGTATACAATGCAGTATTATGCAGCCATGAGAAAGAAGGAAGTCTTGCCATTTGTGACATCAGTGGATCTTGAGGACATTGTGACAACTGAAATAAGCCACACAGAGATAGACAAATACTGCATGGTATCACTTACATGGAGATTCTTTAAAATAAAAGAAAAAAGTCCAAGTCATACTCATAGAAACAGAGAGTGGAAAAGTGGTTCAGGGGGCCCGGGAGTGGGGGAAATAGGGGAAGTGGGTGAAAGGACACAAACTTCCAGCTATAACAGGAGCAAGGTTGGAGGATCAATGTAAGATGCAGTGAGTATAGCTGATAACACTATATTGTGTAATGGAAATTTGCTAAGGGAATAGAACTTAAACATTATCACATGCACAAAAGATAAATGTGATGGATGTGTTAATTACCTTGTCGGAGGAATCTTTTCATGATGTACACATGTATCAAATCACCAACATACCATGTACACTCTACGATCTTACAGTTTCATATCAATTTCAGTTTAAAGCTGAGATTAAAAAAGGAAATAAAAATTGTACTGAAAATAAAATAAAATCATAAAAAAGTTCAACCCAAGTCTTGCCTTTCTTGATCAAACTAACAAATATCATATCTATTTGATACTTTCTATTTTTAAATAATCTCCAAGAGAAAAATCCTACACCCTGACAGACTTACAGACAGAGAGTTCCATGAATCATTCAATGAAAGGTGTATCCAAACTTATTAAAAATCTTTCAGAGATTCCTCTTCCCCAGCTCATTTTATGGTGCTAGGATAACATTGTAGTAAAAAACTCGTTGATTAAATTCAGCTATGCTTACAGAATGTAAAGAAGATGAAAGCATCTCAGGAATTCAACAATGGTTTATTATTGGAAAGACATTAATAGCATTCAACATATTAATGGATTGTAAACATCATGTGACTGTCTTAGAAATGCAGAAAGAGTAAAATACAAATTGATTCAAATTAGAAAAAACATCAGACCATGCATAGAAATATAGACCTTTAACTAGTTGAGATTTATCAATGAAAACACTACAATAAACTTAAATTTTAGTAAGAAAATATCAGAAATTTTGGCTTTTAACTTAGCAACCAAACAAGGCTGTCATTATTAGTGCTTAAATTATATATCACACCAGACATTCTAGCTGGGGCTATGACACAGGTGAAAAAGAATTAAAATAATTGGAATACCATTTACACACTGTAATTTCTCTCAAATTGTGTGATTATCTACACAAAAATTTTTCAAAAACTAACGTCATGAATATCTGCAATATTTATGACAGCTCATCGTTTGTCATATACGAAATAAGTATCAAAAAATAAGTTACACTTCCACAAATAAGAATCATAAGACCAAAAAGAAATTTTTAAAAAACATTATTTTCCTTATAACCAAAACCAGTTACTGATACTCAGGATAAAATTTAAAAAATGTTTGTGTGGTGGGGACTGCAAATTTTCTACTAACATTGCTTCTCCCCTTCCTGGGCCTGAGCCTGCCCACTCACGTTTCCTTTTTCCTTCTAGCTGGGTCGTGAGATTTCCATAGTGGGTGAAATAGGATCAAAGGGAATGTGCCTGGGGCCGCCCCGTGGCGGAGTGGTTAAGTTCACTCGCTCCGCTTCCGCCCCCCAGGGTTTCACCTGTTCGGATCGTGGGCGCAGACATGGCACCACTCATCAAGCCATGCTGAGGCGGCATTCCACATGCCACAAGTAGAAGGACCCACAACTAAAAATATACAACTGTGTACTGGGGGGCTTTGGGAAGAACAAGGAAAAGTAAAATCTTAAAAAAAAAAAAAAAAAAAAAAAGGGAACGTGCCTGTACCCATCGCTGGATCTCAGGGTGATGGCCTGGCCTCCTCCACGCTCTCAGCTGAGAGCCATCTGACACGCTGCCCAGCACACTGGCTCAGAGTATCGCAGTGCCTCGGCACCAAAATGCCCATCAAGCCAGTGCCCTCTCTCTTCTCGTTTTTTTTTTAAACGGTAGAATGGGTTTTATTATTCATTTATTTATTTATTTGAGGAAGATTAGTCCTGAGCCAACTACTGCCAATCCTCCTCTCCCTGCTGAAGAAGACTGGCCCTGAGCCAACATCCATGCCCATCTTCCTCCACCTTATACGTGGGACACCTACTACAGCATGGCTCTTGCCAAGCGGTGCCATGTCCACACCCGGGATCCGAACTGGCAAACCCCGTGCTGCCAAGAATCGGAACGTGTGAAGTTAACTGCTGCGCCAGCGGGGCCGGCCCCTGCCCATGCCCTCTCTTGAAAGTGTATTCTTATCAGCCATCAGTCTTTCCCAGCTCAGGCCACTTGGACTGGCCAAAGTCACCTCAAGGCAACATCTGCAAAACACAGGAAATCCTCATTATTGGTAAACACAGAGCCAGTGAAAATGTCACTGAACCAAGGGTTTGGGGACTCCTGTCCAGGATTAGTAATCACTAGCTCTGCGTCCTGATGTGCACAGAGCTCACTCTTGTCATCTGGGGTCTCGATAGATGTGACTAGGAACTGGCCAACACATAGTGTTTAATCATTCATTCATTTCTTGAATACATGTGAATTAATGTGATCGCTGCCTGACAGCTTTGCTCTATACTAGACAAATCTGGACACACACCAGATCTCCTGAAATAGGTAAATATATAAACAAAATGTGTTATGTGCATAGAATAAGATACTACTCAGCAACAATAAGGAGTTAGCTATTTCTTTTTTTTTTTTAAGATTTTATTTTTCCTTTTTTGCCCCAAAACCCCCTGGTACATCATTGTGTATTTTTTTAGTTGTGGGTCCTTCTAGTTGTGGCATGTGGGATGTGGGATGCCACCTCAGCGTGGCTTGATGAGTGGTGTCATGTCCACGCCCAGCATTCGAACTGGTGAAACCCCAGGCCGCCCGCAGCGGAGCACGGGAACTTAATCACTCGGCCACAGGGCCGGCGCCAGAGTTAGCTGTTTCTAAATGCCACAGAAGGGAGGCATCTCAGGAGCATCATGCTAAGTAAAACAAGCCAAACACAGGGTATATATTCCATTTGTATAACATTTTTGAAAAGGTAACAGAAACCTAATGACAGAAATCAAATCAGTGGCCATCTGGGGCTGGGGGACATTGACAGTGGGATACGAGGAATGTCGAGGGAGACGGGAAGGTTCTATGTTTTGATTACAGTGGTGGCTACTCAAGTGCAAACATTTGTCAAAACTCAATGAATTCTATACTTCAAATGGGTGCACTTTATTGTTTTTAAGTCGTGCTTCAATGAAGTGGGAGAAAACTCTTAGCTTGTTTAAATGGTCACCAGAACCAACAGCCTAAGCTTCTCAGTGTCCAAAATGGGACACAGTCACAGAGAGGACTACCTCTGTGTGGGAGAGGGGAAGGGACTTGCCCAAGGTCACACAAATTGGAATGCAGGTCTCCTGACACCCAAGCAGGGTTTCCCTCACACTCCTGCCTCCCAGGTGAAGGCCGTGTCTGCCTTCCCTGAGCGAACATGGGCACATCCTCCAAAGACAAGTCCTGGGTCAGGGGCCACAGGGCACGGTTCACTCTCACCTCCAGGTGACCATAATGCCTGATCTGCTGGTCGACTTGTCCAGTAGTTTGCATCGCGAGGATAAGCTTGGCCTGCCACGGTGGGGACGGAAGGAGAGTCGCCCCCCAAGGCTGATCTCTGCAGGGGCTGAGAGACAGAGACCCTGAGTGTCTTCAAGGAAGCCTGAGGGGCACTGAAAAGAGTCAGGAGAGTTCAGATGTCCTGATTTCTCCAAGTTAGAATTTTTCTTTTCTCTTGAATTCTCAAGGAGAGAACCTCACCTGTCAGGTAAGTTCTTCATTTTCTTGAGCTCATTGGACCATGACAGGTCCCCAGAGGGAAAAGTGAGTCTGTGAAAGAACTTACAAAGAGAGGGTGGGACGTCCACTTGTCCTTGGAGGAGGCTAGGAATTAGGCGAGTGAAAGAATTCATTACTTTTGCCGTTGTCTATTGTTGCAAAAAAACATGACACCAAACATTAGTGGTTTAAAATATCAAACAATGCCTTAGCTCTCATAATTTTGGGGTCAGGAAATCAAACAGGGCTCAGCTGGGTGAGCCTGCTCTTCCCCGTGGCATCAATGGCAATCACTTGGCGATACTCGGGTGCTGTGTGGGTTGGTTTAGAGTGTCTGGGATGACTTCACTCACGTTGCTGTGCCTTCTCATAGATGGCTGGAAGGCTGGGCTCAGTGGGAACTTTCAACCAGGGTGCTTACACATGGGTAGACTTCTTACACGGCAGCCCAGGGTGTTTCAAGAGACCGACACAGAAACTGAATACTCTCTGTCTGGTTCTCAGAAAATAAGAAAAAATCCATCCACCAATTCTTTTGGTCAAGCAAGTCATCCACTTTCAGGCTGAGATGAAATAGACTCACTTTTCAGTGGGAGGAACAGCAAAGAATTTGCTGTCTTCCTTCATATACCACAAACACCTCCTGGGAGCTCTGTGGCCATGGGGACGCTATGATGCACGGCCCAGGGACCAGTTGGGTAGGAAGACAAACAATCGTAACATGGTGCTGCAATAAGTGAGGGAGATGTGAATGTTATGGGAACAACGAGGGCAGAGCAAGGGTTAGTGAAGCCATGGGTGATAGAGAAGGGTTCTCAGCGGTAACCTGGAGGAGAGGTGAGAGGTCCTCAGGGAAGAGTCGAGGGCAGGCCCTATTTCATCACACTTGCCTTTCTCCAGCATGTGAGGTCCATGGGAGCAGAGGCTCTGTGTCTGTTCTCTCCACAGCTGCAGCCACGGAACTTCACAAGGGTGTCATTTGTTCACGAAGCGTTAGTGGGAAGGGATGAGCAGATATGAAAATGCACGCAAGTGCAGACACAGAGACTATTCAGGGAAGGCGAGCAGAGACAGGAGGCTGAAGGTTTCTGTGCATGGAGAGGGTGGTAAGAGGTGAGGCTGCAGACGGAAGCCTAACACCATGTCTCACCATTTAAAAATGAATAGAATAACTCATTCATAACACTTTCAATTGAAGGTAAGATGTTCATAGTACGATATGACAGTTAAATAGGACACTATACATCTACCTACTATGGTTTAGTAAGGAGTAAAATGTGCATTCAACCTGAGGAGTATTTTTCACTTGCTTGTGTGATTTTCACAGGAATGTGAGCTGCCCTGGCCACAGCCTTCCCACCCTCAGTTGAGGCCAACTTCACCCTTCCAGTTGCTGAGCCCACAAACCAGGGACCATCCTTGATTCATTATTGCTCTCACTCCCCACATCCAGTCCTACAGACGTCCTGCTGGCTCTGTCCCTACAGTGTATCCCAGTGGGGCCACTTTCCATCAGTGTCTCTGCAACCAGCCTGGACAGAGCCACCATCTTGTCTTCTGTGGGTTTGCTCATAGGTTGTCTGACGGTTATCCCTCTTCCTCTTCTTGGCAGCGTATTCTTCACTCACCAGTCAGCATGAAGCTTTCAGTAGATGAGTCACATATTGTCTGTATTTTGGTCAAACCGTGTGATGACTCCCATTTTACTTAGAATTGTTCAAAATTCTTCTAGAAACCTAGACACCCTTACAGGTCTTTCTCCCGTGTTTTTCTCGACCTCCTCCTTACACTCTGTCTCACACCTGGTTCCATGTGCACTGGCCCTTGGCTTTGCCTGGGACATGACACTGCTGCTTCCTGGGTTGGGGTGATATACACAAGACATCTGCCTGGCTTACTCCTCCATCTTTTCTCAAGCACTGCCTGAAACAGTCACTTGTGCATGAGGGCACCCATTACTCCCAGGAGATGGTGCATCCTCCCCTCGGTCCTGCTCATCCGCTAACCCAGCTCTTTTTTTTCTTCCATGGCACTTACCATCATGTAACACATCAAAGATTTTATTTATTATTTGTTATTGTCCATCTTTCTTGACTATAATATTGGCTCAGTAGAGGCAGATCTTTGCAATTCATTTTCCCTGATCCCTTTCAGATACCAAAAACAATGTGTGACAGACAGTGATGCTTGACCGGTGCCTACTGAAGCTGTGAGGAAAGGTGTCTGCACTTTCTCCAAAGTCATTTCTAACCCTCAGCCATTTTGTCCTAACTGATTGTTTGCTTCTCCCTTCCAGGCTGCCACGGTACAAAGTTATCAGAATTGAAAAATAATCATATTTTAGAGGCAAAGCCCCTCAGGTTGGCTAGAAACAACGGGCAGCCTTGCTCTCAGCTTCCTTCTCTCCCTTCGCAGACCTCAGTCTCCCTGTCTGTCACTGTCACCTGGTCTTGTCCAGGCCCCTGAGAGGTGTTTTCCCTGCCCGGTTGTCAGTCTCTCTCTGTCTCTCTAATTGCTTAATCATGACAAATGGTTCCTAATAGCTTTTAGTAATTTGCGCATGTCACAGTTGTTTTTCTGGGAAAATTCCCACTCCCCATGCAGACACTGTCCCTGCACTTCCAGGGGAAAGGGTAATGAGTCCCCAGCAGGGAGGTGACCTCATTGTTTCCCAGCCTCATCTCGGGGATAAGATGCCCCCTTTGCACTTGTGCTCAGGCCCTGACCATGGTGGCTACTGTCCCAGCAAGCAACGGCATTTGGTAAGTGGGCCATCTTTTTAGACAGAGAGCAGGATTCCCAGGAAAGCAGAATGTTTCTCTAGAAACCTCCTGAGAAATACGGTGTGGACATGACTTCTCTCCCCACCCCCTTGGTTGAAGCTGAACACAGAAAAAGACATGCAGGAGCGACATTTTCTGAGGGTTCATGAGACGCAGTCACTCTCACCTCCTGTCCCAGGGGGCCTGACGTCTCCCTGCACCTTGTCTGTGAGCGCCCATCTGGAATCCTCTCCCTGAGCGCAGACCCCTCCCTCTCAGCCCCTGCTCCTGCTCACAAGATGCTGCCAGTGTGCTCAGCACTTGGCTTCTGCTTACACACCTGGTGTCTGATGGCACCTGCGACAGAGGACTTTCGGGACATCTGTGCTGGCATGTCCTCTTGCTTGGCTGTGATGGTGTCTGTGAGAACTTTCTGTGATCAGTGCAAAACCGGTCACCTCCATCTCCTTGACTCTGGGTTCTGCGGAGCAGCACGCGCTTTCTGGCACCAGTAATTTCTGAGAACACTTCTGGGATGGGTGTGAGGAAGGTGAACTGTGTCTCCCATGCAGTGAAATAGAAATCTCATTTTTGTTTAAAGTGAGAGAGACTGCCAGGCTTAGGGAGCAGGAATGATCGGGGATTACAAACGTGTGAACGTCTTCCCGCGACTCCGCCCTGTAACCAGATTAGAAGTGCGGTGACAGCCTGCGATCCTCTGCGTCTGCCCCAGATCCGCCGCGTGTCCGAAGCTGTCAGCCGGCTCGGTCTTCCAGCGGCGAAAGCTCCGCCTGCTCCAAACGGGAAGAGCTGCGGGGCGGGCGCGCGCCTGTCACCGCGCGGGCAGCAGGATGTGCCCGGTGGTCCCGAACTGGGCCTCCGCAGGACGCTTTGAGGAGGGAAGGAGAAAGGCCTTTGTTTTTCCCTAAATGAGCGCCGTTCTTAAAGGGCACCAGGGTCCTCGACCACAGCTGGTCCAGGATTCGGATAGTTTCTTGTTTGAAAATATTTACCAAAATTCTGTTGTTCTCTTTCTTTTTTTCTTTTTCTTTTCTTTTCTTTCTTTTTTCTTTTTCTTTTTTTTTTTTTTTTTTTTTTGCTACTGAGGAAGACTGACCCTGAGCTGACATCCGTGCCCATCTTCCTCTACTTTATATGTGGGAGGCCTGCCACAGCACGGCTTGCCAAGTGGTGCCATGTCCGCACCTGAGATCCTGACAGGCGAACCCGGGGCCACGGAAGCGAACGTGCGCGCTTAACCGCTTGGCCACACGGCGGGACCCCCTGTGGTTCTCTTTCTTACTCAATTGTCTGGCCTGTGTATAATTCACATTTATGTTTAGGACTCCATTAGTATTTTATGGGGCATTCTCCCGTGTCTCTTATTTGGATTTATCAATTTCTACTACGCTTTCAATTTGTTGTTACAAATCTTATACCTTATTTCTATGAAAAATTTGAACAGATTTTTGTGCATATACGTGAAATGCGTGTTCTTTTCTCATCCACTTTTCTCTCCATCTTCTATAACTCACACCGAGGTTAACTTGTTATTGATTACTGTGTATCGTTCCAGAAACAGTTGATTTTTTTAGCACCTGTTTCTTTTAACTAACCCACACTTCATCTGGATTCTACTATTTCCCAAATTTTAATGCCAGGTAAATCACTTCTTGTCATTTAATAACTTGTTAATTACTAAAGTAAGCAAGTAAAATAGTATTCCAAAAATAAAGACAGTTCTTGTTTTGATAATCCTAATTTGAATTCTTTGAAAAACATCTAAATTTTAGGTGATTATAAAATTTTCTGTCCAATTGAATGTGACAGAAAAATTTATATTTTACTAAATAATATCATGTAACGCAGAAGGATTCTATTCTCTTTCTGAGTTAAGTAATGCCAATGACAAACCATAATTAATTCATTGAATTTTGTTTAGATGTGATCATGCAAAACTCTGAGAAGAAGACTCCTTATACAAAGTGAAGCTGTGACCCTAACTTAAAACATTTGGCAAAGAAATGTATTTTTAATTGAAAAATTATATCTCATTTACAATTTATTTCTCATGTGCCTGATCATTTTGAGAGAAACACGTTTTATATTTGATAGTATTTTTTATCCTGAGAAAGGCTTCTTTATATAATTTCTCTGCTTAGAACACATATGACCTTTTCTCTAATTTTTTAGCTTGAACACTTAAACTCTTATCGACAGCTTCCCTTTTATCTTTTGTTATATAAAATTTTTTCTAATATTCTGTTTCATCTTTATATTTTTGTGTCTTTCATTTTGTGTCAGTTCACTAGTATTCTAATATTCGTAGATTATTGTATGGCCCCCTCTTTTTTCCTATTGCTTAATACATATTGTCCTCAACTCATGTTTTAAAAAAGTACACACATTCCTATATGATTAATCTACAGTGTTTTAATTTGTGTGTCCATATGCCAGTACACAAATATGTTTATTTATCTCAATGGGATGTGCTAGAAATTTGTTGTTTTTCCAAATAAGTGTCCAATTTTTTTTTTTTTTTGAGGAAGATTAGCCCTGAGCTAACTACTGCCAATCCTCCTCTTTTTGCTGAGGAAGATTGGCTCTGAACTAACATCCATGTCCATCTTCCTCTACTTTATATGTGGGACGCCTACCACAGCATGGCTTTTGCCAAGTGGTGACATGTCCACACCCGGGATCTGAACCAAACGGTGAACCCCGGGCCACTGAAGCGGAACGTTTGCACTTAACTACTGTGCCATGGGGCTGGCCCTTCAAATATTTTTATACCATTTACTTCATAACCTTTTTGTAACTAATTTTTCTCTCATTTTTAGGTATACACTAAGTTCCTAATATTTTCTATACCTTAAGTCTTAGCTCTCTGTTTTTTAAAAAATTAACAGATCTAATGACTTTCCTATTTCTGTATCTATTTTCCTATCTACCTACCTATCAAATACTTAAAATTATTTTTTGGACTCTCTGTTTTATATCTTTGGTTTACTGTAAACAAGCTGTGTTTGTAATTTTAAAAAGTATTTGTCAGAGCTATTCCATTACCTTCAATTTCCTTTCCTTTCTTCTTTTTCCTCTTGTTATTATTATTACAGGGTACTTGGCAATGTTTCATTTAGTTATAAATTACATGGTTTATGCACACTTACATTTAGTTGATCAAATTATTTAAAATATCAAAGCACTCCAAGAAAGATAATTGTTTCTCCTGCACTTCTTTTTTTTTTTCAGTGAGGAAGATTCGCCCTGAGCTGTTGCCAATCTTCCTCTTCTTTTGCTTGAGGAAAATTAGCCCTGAGCTAAGATCTGTGCCAATCTTCCTCTATTGTGTAGGTGGGTTGCCACCACAGCATGGCTGACAAGTGGTGTAGGTCTGTGGCTGGGATCCGAACCCATGATCCTGGGCTGCCCAATCAGAATGTGCCAAACTTAACCATTACTCCATGGGACCAGCCCCTCTCTGAACTGCTTTAGATCTTATTTTATGTCCTTCATTTTCTTGAAATACTTTTTTCCATATTTATTTAATTCTGTGGTTGTTCTTTATATTTGCACACATTTTCTCACAGCACTTTTTTCATCATATTTTCAAATATAACACTATCTCTACACAGAAAAATCTGTAATTTATTCATTTTACCTAGCATTTGTGCATTTCCTAAGCTCTTATAATTGCTAATAATTCATTTTATTCCATTTATTAATTAGGAATTGATTTAGCAATTATTCAACGGAGTCATATCTACAGGTTAAAAGGTGAGTGTGTGACTGGCACAGAATTCAACGTGGTTGTACTTTTGCTTCTTAACTGTCCCTTCTAGAGATACTGGATATTGGATTTAAAAAATGATGGATTTCAACATTGTGGTCTTATTTGTGAACATTTTCATGTGCTGCCAATGATAACCACTCTAATACTTGTAAGGGTACTCTTTAGCGTTGGAAAAAGTAAAAACTGTACCAGAGGTAGTGCTCCTTTAAGAAACCACAGCTTTATCCGTTACTGGAGTCTGGAACTGGGAATCAATAAGTCTCAGCTAGAGCAGATGGATTTTTGTCTGCTTTGGGTTTCAGTTGGAAATTTGTTATTTGTAACAATTAAGGATATATATTTTTTTTAATTAAAAAAATTTTTTTTAAGATTTTTATTTTTCCTTTTTCTCCCAAGTCCCCTGGTACATAGTTGTGTGTTTGTATTTGTGGGTCCTTGTAGTTGTGGCATGTGGGAAGCCACCTCAGCATGGCCTGATGAATGGTGCCATGTCTGCGCATAGGATCTGAACCGGCGAAACGCTGGGTCGCTGAAGCAGAGCCCGCAAACTTAACCACTAGGCCACTGGGCTGGCCCCAAAGATGTATTTTTAAAAGCAATCTAGATTTGATGGCGTGGTAACACAAATATTGACAAGAAGTTAGAAGTGGGAACAACCACCCATTTCCTTGGGCCTTGCATTCTGCATTTTCCAGTTCTGCCTGCGTGGCTGGCCTCTTTCCTTTGATTTGACTCTCTGAATAATGAAGGCATTTAAATTTTTCAACCTGGCTTCTGAAAATGATAGAATATAGTAATATAAAGAGACTTCAATTCACCATAACACTATCTGAAAATTGCAGGCCAAGTGACGCACAGTAAACAATTGTGGCACCCAGGAGAAAGAAAATGTTGCAGCAAATAGAGAACAAGTTCTCCATGTTGTTAAGTGTTGAGATAATAATTTTTAAACATTAATATGGAAACTTCCAGCTATCCACAAAGGATGGGGAGGTGAATAATAGGCCATGTGGATGTATCACCCAGCTCCACCAGGACAATCCAGGGCTCAACTCATTTCCTGTCTGATTGCATCCAGTTCTCCTCCAGGAATTACTTAAGTTCAAGCAAATCCTAGCAGCCATATAATTGCATCTCTAAATACATCATTGATTTCTCTAAAAGACAAACACACTTTTCTTTTTCTTATTTACTGGATCTTATTCTCCATAAGCATATTAACCCAATACCATCAAATATCAAGTCATTGTTCAAATTCACAGAATGTTTATTAAATTTTCAGAATATTTTATTTGAATCAGCATCCACCCAGTTTTCTAACACTTGTATCATATTTCTATGTACCTTGATTTTGTTATATTTTGCAGATACCCTCCCTCTTTTATCTTGAAATATTTTGTTTCCTGAAAGAGGGCATTAATCATATGGAACTTTTGTTATTCTGATGTGACCTACTGCCTCTTTGAGGTATCTTTTAACATGACATTTTTGACCCATAATTCCATAAGCAGATAGTTATTCTCCCTAATTTGACATTCAAGTAGACTCATTCATAGGTGTTCATGTCTACTTCTGTCTACTTCTTTTTGCATCACATGAAAATATAATATACACTTGTCTCTATTTTTGTGACATTATGATCCGTGTAATCAGGAGGTTCCTGTATCATCAGCCAGATCCATCCAGTAGGATATTCACCACTGACTGCCTCCTAAGGAGTTCGGCAACCACTGAGGTTCAGTGGCTGTATGGTCAGGGTAAGGGTGACCCAGGTCAGTCCTCCCTTTGCCTCTGATGGGTGGAAACCATCTACTGAGAAGAGAGTTCCTGACGAATAGTTCTGAGAGAAAAGAAAGGTCTTGATCCTTCCTCTTTATTTCTAATTTTTCATGGTGGCGATTTGGTTCTTTACTATTCCCCAGCTGCGAGGATTATTTTGTTGTGTTTTTAGCAGTATCAAACATATAGGTTTACATATATTCATTTGTTTTAATTATTAAAAATATTACCTGGTGCCATAAATGTCCCACCCTTTGCCAGTGGGACTCCTTCATGCCAACCTTTCTGTTCTGTTCCCATGAACCTGGTGGTCTTTGGTGGCCCCTCTGCTTTCTTGTGCAGGAAGCTTCTGAGCTCCTCCCCCGCACTGCCTGCTCTAGATGTGGATCCAGCAGTTTCTTCAGGAAGCTGGAGTTGCTTTCAGTCAAGACGGTATTTAAAGACCATATATATATACTATATATGTGCATGCATAAAATTTGGAAATGAATTACCCATTATACCTAATCACAATTTTATTACTTAAACATTTTACTTTTATTTTGTTCAATTATCAGTGCAGAACATATACTCACATAATTCTGCTTAAAATTCAGTGGAAATAAGTCCTCTTTGCTTGGTTAAACCCTAGTTTGGAACAATTACGTTCTTTTCGTTATTTTTTTAGATTTTCTCTTTAGGTTTATGAATTATATTTGAAAATACTTTTGACAATTTATATATGTGAGAAAAATACGTGTAAACTTCTAAACCAAATGAAGATAGATTCATAGCAGTGGGGCTTCGTCCTGTCTCCTCAGCAGTTTCCTCTCTTCCTCCCAGGTACCCATTTTTAGAGATTTTAAAATTTATCCTTCCATTTTTTAGATATAAAAATATAGACATGCACACAAAAACATAGCAAGGTATATTTCTCTCTGGTTCTTAGTAAAATAAAGCTAATGGCACAGGATGTCCTGAGCCTTTCTTTTGTTTCTTTGCACGTCACAGTATGTCCCATCAGGGCGACAGTGAAGAGAATGTCCTCACTGTGTCCACAGAGGCCTGGGTTCCAGTGGGGGAGGCGCCGGGATTCCTTCCATCCCGCACTGAGTGAAACTGGGTGGGTTCCAGTCCTTGTTGTTACAAATGATGCTGCAAGAAACAGATTTGTGGTTCTGAAAGGCCTGTTCTTCATGTTCATTTGTTGCCCTTATTCTTTTTGGTTTTTTTTGAGGAAGATCAGCCCTGAGCTAACTACTGCCAGTCCTCCTCTTTTTTGCTGAGGAAGCCTGGCCCTGAGCTAACATCGTGCCCATCTTCCTCTAGTTTGTATGTGGGATGCCTACCACAGCATGGTGTGCCAAGCGGTGCCATGTCCACACCCAGGATCTAACTGGCGAACCCCGGGCCGCCGAGAAGCAGAACGGGCGAACTTAACTGCTGCACCACTGGGCCGGCCCCTTGTTGCCCTTATTCTTTGTTCCTATTATTGTCTTCCTAGTTTTTTCTGCCTTTTGTGGTTTTAATTGAGCATGTTTTATGATCTCATTTTCTTAGCATTTCAGTTATACGTCTTTTTTTCTGAGGAAGATTAGGCCTGAGCTAACTGCTGCCAATCCTTCTCTTTTTGCTGAGAAAGACTGGCCCTGAGCTAACATGTGTGCCCATCTTCCTCTACTTTATATGTGGGACACCTGCCACAGCATGGCTTGCTGATCGGTGCCATGTCCGCATCTGGGATCCGAACTGGCGAACCCTGGGCCGCCAAAGCAGTAGGTGCGCACTTAACCTCTGGGCCGCCAGCCGGCCCCTCGGTTGTACTTCTTTTCGTACTTTTTTTTAAGTTGTTGCCCTAGAGCTAGCAATCAACATTGATAACTAACTGACGGGATTTTTTTTCAATATTTACTGTGTGAATCTGGTCGAGCGCCTGGAGTAAATCTCTCAGTATTGGGGGGCTCCCTTATGACTGGGCCCCTGGAGTCTCTAACTCTCAGAGTTGTCGGCACTGAGCCTCCAGCAATTCACCAATTACAGTTCAGGTTTCCCAGCCCAGCACTGGTTCCCATAGCAGCTTCTGCTCTTCAGTTTCTCTGCTCCACTGGTCCATGACTCTGTGTGTTCATTCATATGTCTCTCAAACTCAGAGGCAGAGTTTTGCTGTGTGTCCTACCCTCTCTTATGGGCCCAAGAAGAGTTGTTGGTTTTCCAGTCTGTCTAGCTTTTTACTTTCTGTGAGGTCGGTGTGGCTACTTCCAAGCTCCTTATACGCAGAACCAGAAACCAGAAGTCATCCTTCATGTTCAGATTCACTGGGAATAATGGTTTTTTTGAGAAAGGACACTTCCTGGGTGTAATGAGAATAACCAAATTTTCTCTTTCAGTCTCCAGGTTCCTCTGATATAAATAAAATCAAACTGCATCATCTCTACATGGACGGATGGGTTTCTATTAGCTTAAGTTGGGGTCTTACCTTCCTCACTCAGACTGGTGCTGGAATCCTTGCAAATTGTTCACTCCTTTGTCTTTATAATGTTACTTTGCTCAATGCACACGTCTTGAGACCCACAGAGCTGATTCTCAACCAGCTGATCTTAGCTAACAACTTAGTTCTTTTCTCTAAAGGGATCCCTCAGACAGCGGTGGCTTTTGGATTGAAATCTTTTCTCAGTGATGCTGGATGTAAATTTGTCTTCTATTTACACAGAGTGGCCAGAGGCGTTTCCCTCAGTACCACCTGCCTCCTCAGTGGCTTCCAGGCCATTAAGCTTTGCCCCAGTTTCTCTGGGTGGTTGGAGCACAGAGTGAGATGCACAATGTTCATTGGCTTCTGCTGTTCCATCTGCTGCATCCTACATCTCTTGTTAAATATGGTGGTTACTATGAATGTAACTGGTCCAAAAAACAGCAAAAACACGAGTGTGGAAAACATTTACAGGAACTGTTCATCACGCATTCCTGAGAGACTGGTATTCTGCGTATCTGCAGTCATTTACGCCTCCACTGATGGTGTGTGTTTGGGTCTCATGGTCTGGACCAGCGGCTCCATGGACCTTGTCCTGCCCAGGCACAAGCAGCGAGTCCAACACATTCACCGCAACAGACTTTCCCCCAGACCCGCCCATGAGGCCAGAGCCACACGCACCATCCTGATCCTGGTGAGCATGTTTGTCTCCTTGCACTCTCTAGCAGGTATTCTATCATTTTGGATGACCCAGCTTGAGAACCCACACCCCTGTCTGATGAACACCTCTGTCTTGGTGTCTTTAGGCTTCCCAACATTCAGCCCCTTTGTGTTCATTTTCAGTGATACCAGCATCTCAGAGTTTTGCTTTGTCTGCTGGACAAAGAACACAAATGCTCCAATCATGGTCTCTGGGTCATAAGTTCCCTCCATAACATCCTACCATTTATTGGAGTGCTTTTCTCAACATTTGTGGGCTTATATACAAGGACTCAGATTCACTATTGAATAAAAATTCTAACAACTATGACCTCATAATTCTTAGTGGACTGCCAAAAGATGGACATGGTATAAATAATCACTCAAATGTATGGCAGTTCCTGAAAATATTGAACTGAGAATTACCATATGACCCAGCAATTCTACTATACCGAAAATAATGGAAAGCAGCGACTCAAACAGATATTTGTACCCCTGTGTTCACAGGAGCCTTATTCACAACAGCCAAATGTGAAACAACCCAATGTCCACGGATGGATGAATGGATAAACAAAATATGGAATATACGTACAGTCGGATATTATTAAGCATTAAAAATGAATTAAATTCTGACACATGCTACAACATGGGTGGACTTTGAAGCTATTATCCTAAGTAAAATAAGCTAGACAAGAAAAGACAAATATTGTATGATTCTCTTTGTATGAGGGATCTAGAGTAGTCAAACTCGTAGAGACACAAAGTAGAGGACTAGTTGCCAGGGGCTGAGGGGAGAGGGGAATGGGGATGTTTGTCTCCCGAGTTTGGAGGCTCAGTTTGGGGTGATGTAAAAGTTCTGGAGATGGATAGTGCTGAGTGTTGCACAACAACGTGAATGTACTTGATGCCTCGGAATTCTATACCTAAAATGGTTAAGATGGCCAACGTTATGGTCTGTCTATTTTACCTCCACAATAAATGTAAAAGTGATAATGATTACTACAAGATGACTTTCTGAAACGGTAGTGGTGTTCACTACTGAAATTTGAGAATTTCATGATAATGCCATGTCAAGAATTTTCAGTGATTTGGAGTTCTGAGGTAGATAACTGTTGGGGAAATGTAATTATAAACAAAATCTCTGATGACCCACAAAACTTGCCCCACACAAGTAGAAAACAGTTATCTTGTTGAATAAGCATGAAACCAGGATGTGATGCGCATCATGGGCAACCCACTAAAGAGACCGCAAGGTCAGTAAGAACTCTCAGCCTTGTGCATAGTCAGGCAGATACAACCCAGGATCACATGTTCTTAAGATTAACAATAACAAGACCTCAGGTGAGATGACTTGACAGCACCATTTGTCACACACAGTCCATCTTAAATTCACCTCGTAATTAGAGTGGACCTTGGTGTTTGCCAATTGCTTTTATCCTAAGGAAAAATAAACGTCTCATGTCTTTATGGCAGGACGGAATTTTGTAAGTTGGACCCAGGCTCCTGCTGAAGTTAGGCTCCTACTGTCCTATGGAGACTGGGAGACGTGACGTGCGATTTTCCGGTGATTACATTTCAGAGATATCCAAGGTCTTCAAGGAAAAGTTTCCTGGGTTGTAAAATTGGTATGAGGCTTAATTAGCTTTAAAAAGTATTTGTATATATCTCCAAGGGGCAGAGGAAGAATTCACAGTTACAGGTTTTCTAAAGCAAATACTCTAAGAAATGTGTTGGGTGGGTGGAGTGGCTGTCCCTTTTTCCTCAGGGATATTTTTTTCTTTTTCAGATTTGTATTTACCCTTACAAAACTCACTGCTGATCTGAACTGTAAGCTGACACCCAAAGGATTTATTTGCATTTTCTAAGCATATCGGGTGAAGGTCCTTTCAAATGGAGAGAAAAATCCTAGGAATATCCTGATTGTGGAGGTTCATGAAGACTTCAAAGAACTGAAGGGAGTTTAAGAATAGTGTGTGTGTGTGTGTGTGTGTGTTTGTACGCGCCCGTTTGAAAGAAAACACAGGAAGCCATGATCATTTCTTCCACCACTTCATCACGGACTCACCAAACAACAGAAACTTTCCAGAGGAGGCAGGATGGGCCACTGATTGTTTCTTCACGAGGGTGATGTGATCAGCTTTCTTTTAAAAAATTCATTTGAAATCAATTTACTTTATTGCTCATTATATTAACCCACCATTAAACTTCTGATTCAAGTACTAAAGGTATATTTTGGAATTTTTTTATGAAATGAAAACAATTTTTAGAAAAATTTGACAGTCTTGGTACATAATGGCAACTTTCAAATAACTGAATTTTTTTTCTTCTTTATTATCCATATTTAAATAATTGTGTGTCTTTTATCATGATGAACTTATGAACATAATACTGGGTTGTTGAAAAGTCATCTTATCTGTCACTAAATGTACAATGTGTGGCTAAATGTGGTTCTGTGACGTCTGCTTTGTGCAAAATTGATTTGAAAATTAGTTTTGTTTTACTTTTAATATTTACTCATGTAAATTACGGGTTAATGTCAGTAAATATGAAGCACATAATTGTCTAAATAGCATTTCAATGCAGTATATTTAGGTAACATGGACGTTGTGAACGATAAATCATGCTGACATAAGTTACATTTCTTATCTCTAATAAACTCAAGAGCAACATTATTTCCCATAGTGAGGGCTGTTTCTTTCAACATTAATCTATATTCCAATAGTAAATTGAGAATCTGCAAGTTTTCCTTGAAGATTTAATTTGATGGTCTAGTAGTTTTCACAGGCTACAAGATGTACTAACTGCCCCACGGCTTACCTAGATGGCCTCTGAATGGGATGCCATTACTTTGAAATGTTGAATCTTTTCATTGTTTTCACAGATACTGACTTTGAAATCGGGCCTAACTAGATCCTCAAAATTATCTGTTGTTCACTTATTGCATTTTTCAAAAGTGCACATATGTTGTGAGGATTTTTTTGTGCCTCTGACGGTGTCCCATGTCTGTTAGAATCCAAAACGTCGCTCGAATTTATCTAAGTGTAAACCAAGTTTCACTTTGAGAATGGGTTTTTGAAACTCTCACAGTCACTTTTCTTTTCTTCACGTGTGTTGAAGGTTCTGGCTTTGATAGAGTAACAGGGTCTGAGTCACACCCTGCATAGTGGAGAGCGGATTCTGTATGGGGCTGAGGGAGGAGGCAGGGAGCCCAGAAGGAGGCCGTTGCAATAGTCCAGCTGAGTGTTGATGGATCAGAGTGGTAGCCGTGCAGGAGGCAGAAATATTTGGATTCTGCGTCCACGTTCTTAGAAGGACCAAGTGGATTCTTGGATGTTTTCGGTGAGGGAGACAAAGGCAGGAGTCAGGGATGACCCAAGGGTTTTTGATCCTAGTAGCTGAAGAGACGGAAGCTCCATCAACTGAGATGAGAAGTGTTCACTGGGAATATGGGGAGTTTTGTTTCGGCCTCTTGAAGAGCCTGAGATATTTTAGAGAACTGTGAGTGAAGTCATGAAGTGGGCAGCTAGACACACAGGTCTGGAAATCTTGGGAGGGGTTCAGGATGGAGACATCCACAAGTGGTAATTATTGTATGGGCCAGGTTGGAGCTGTGGATCACATTTAGGAGGGGAATTTATGTCACAGTGGTAATGCTATTAGGACGTCCAGAAGAAGCGGGTGGTGGTAAGGACTGCTTCCCTTGCTCGGGCACATGGTTGAGGGTTGGGGGCACAAACACAGATGAGGGAGATTAGTGGTCATGAAGAGGGTAGGTGGGTGGGGAGGATGGTCTGGCAGGTGACCAATGCTCCCACAGGATGAGTGGACATGAGATGGATGCAGAGTCGTAGGAGTAATTGAGACAGGATGACACTGAGTCTGGGTTGCTTATTCACTTCTGTATGGAATCAACAGAACTGTGTAGTGAGCTATGTTGGGGTCTGAGGTGTTTCAGTCTTGCTGGTGGATAAGGTCAGGCACAAGGGTCATTATCTGTGAGAGTCACTACACCTGTCATGGGGACCAGTGGGGCTGGGATTTAAATGAAGTTTTGGTAGAGAGTGGCAGGTTGTGGCTGCTGAGGGGACAGCAAGTTAGCACAGAAGTGGCAGAGGGTCATGGGGTCTCAAACTCACATGTGGTACTGAGTGGCACATATTGAAGAAGGGATCAGGGCCAGGTGGAGAGGCCTCCAAAGCAGCGTTCAGGGCTTTCCCTGGCATTTGGATCCATAAGAGGTGGGGGGTTGTGCTGGATCGTGTGTGAATTTGTCAAGCACTCTCTGGATGCCATGTGCCAGGTCCATGAAGATGCCTATGGGGTGGGGCGGGGAGGTGGTGGTGGCTGTTGGAGGGTGACTCTGGTGTCTGGACATGTGAGAGAGATGGTCTACAGAATGATGTGCACATCGAGAGGAAGTGTGAGCTGATGGCCCCAGGGCCTTCCTGTTGGGGACTGAGGTGGAACTGAGAAGCCGGGTTGCCTTGTGTCTGGGAGTCATGATCTTGGGGGCCCCAGGGTTATTGCTTGGCAGGAGGGGTTGGGGCCTGCAGTCCAGGCCCACTGCTTAGACAGAGTCTATCTGCCCTCCTGCCTCTTGTTGCTGAGGGCTGAGCAGGGTGTTCATGGGACCACGAGGAGAGCGTGGGCATCAGTGGCACCAAGGACTGGCATCTCTTCTGAGATGCTGAGCTCTGGAGGAAGGTGAGTATGGACGTGGGTCCTCAGAGATGCTGATCCTCATCTCATCTGTCCCGATCATGTCAGGGTGCTATGACATGTGAGGACATGCTTGTGTATTTCTGGGAGGAGTGGGGTACCTTGATGAGGGTCAAAGACACTTGTACCACGAGGTGATTCTGAAGAACTTGTCACCCATATCCTAGTATCCTCGTGGGGCAAGGAATGTGCAATTACTTTCTTCAATATAACAAAAGTGGAGCAAAGCCTCTGGACTAGTCATCAGACTTATTTGACTCTCACACATCCCAACATCCACGGGAGATTCCCCGTAAGTCTAATTTATGTGAGAAGCATGTGTGGCTGTGTTGCAGTTTCTGCCCTGCCCAAGGCCCTTCCCAGATTTCCCTCATTACCAGTCTCCATTGTTAAAGCCATTTCACCCCTGCCACCTGGCAGGTCCACACAGCGTGCACCAGTCGCCACCCCCGTGTGCTTAGGGAAGCCGACCTCTGTTCTCTCAGGTGGGAGAACAAATTAGGAGTAGCCTGACCCTTAGGGGGTCCGCATTCCCTTCCCTCTGAGTAGTTGGGGCATGGACCTCCCCCAGTTCTGACCTAGAGGATACCTAACGAATTCTATTGTCACCTTGCCAGAAGGACTACCTTTTCAGGGACATGTTAGGTTCACATGATACTTGTGATGAGTTTTTCCAGCTCCCAAGTCACCAACCCGAGAACTGCCTGCCACACTTTGATTTGGGTTGTACGATAAGAAAGGCCTTACTCTTTCAGTCCTCTTTTTCTTGGGGGTTCTGTTCAGTATATGGGGTGGTTTATCAACAGATTTGGGCTCTGAAAGCATGACGACTTTTGTGGAGTCCCAAAGTTTGTGTGCCTCTGAGGGAACAGTATTCGGGCAGAAAATGGCACGTCAGATTTGGGCCAACTTGCACTGCTGCCAATGGCCTCTTGGGAAACATTTGTCATCCTAACTCACGGCCTGAATGCCTGGCTGATCAGTTGCAGAAAGCAGTCCCCAGAAGTCCGCATACGGCCCCTTTAAGAAGAGGGGAGCCCTGTTAAGAGAAGCATCACTGCCCACTCACAATGGACCAAGGCCTGTCCTCCTGGAACCTTATCTCCTCCTTGGATTGTTGGAACTACATTTCCCTGAATGCTCTACGACGACAGACGGCTCCCAGAGCCAATGAAGGCTCAGGACAAAAGGCGTTTCCGTTTGGGCAGAAGGGTGGAGAGGGGACTTCCGGGGTCCTCTTCAGGGGCTGTACCTTCGGCAGCTGGTTGTTCTTCCAGCGTCGGAGTCCCGGGCCGGGACTGGGGAAACGCGCGTAGAGGCGCGGGAGGAGGCGCTGTCCGCGCGGTGCTGGCGGCTCTGAGGCTCGGCGACGCCGCCCGGGGCCTCGCGCCCGGCGCCTCGTCTCCCGTCGCTCCCGGCCCCGCTCCGCCCCCGAGGCCGATGGCGGCGGCCGCGCGGAGGGAGCCGGCTCAGGTGAGCGCTCGGCTCCGGGCCGCCCCGCCCGCAGCGCAGCCCGAGCTCCAGCCCTCGGGCGGGCGCTGCTCCCGGGCCTGCAGCCCAGGCCCTGGGGCCAGGCCGGGGAGGCGCTCGTGGGGCCTGTGGCTGCGGACGGGGACCGGGCTGCGGGCGAGGGGGCCGGGCGGAGGGTGCGGCGGGGCCCTGGGTCGGCGTTGTGTCCGCAGGGAACAGTGTGAGGAGGGGTCCCCCCTGGACCGGCAGGGGAGGGGCTGCTCCTTCAGTCCGAGGGTCCCGGAGACGGGAGGGCTGTGACCAGAGAGGGACGCGGTGCGTGTTGGGGTTTCAAAAGTTCTCCAGGAGCTGCTCGGAGAGAACAGACGGGAAGGGGGAGGAAGCCGGGGAGGCGCAGGGAGCGAAGTCCTGGTCCGAGGGCGCAGAGCTGGTGCTCCTGAGGGGCTGATGTTGAGAAGGATCAAAGGTGTAGAGGAGGCCTTCAGGGCAGCACTTGGGGATTTCCTTAAATGCAGAGCTGGGAGTGCAATTGTGGGCACTGAAGACGTGAGAGGTACAATCTACGGAATGACATGCACATCGACAGGAAGCGTGAGCCGATGGCCCTCGGGCCCTGGTATTGGAGACTGAAGGGCGAAGCACGAGCCCACGTTTGGCTGCGTCTTGGAGTCCAAGTCTAGAGTCTCCAGGGGAATGGACTGACAGAGTGGATGGGACCCTACAGGCCAGGACCGGAACTTGGATGAGGTCTCCGTGCCCCCCTGCCTGATGTTTCTGAGGGCTGAGCACAGTGAATAAAGGGACCCTGAAGATAGTGACACCTGGCCTGGAATTCCTCTGAGGTGGGGCGCTCTGGGGGAGGATGAATGTGTGGTAGATGTGTGGTGAGATGGATTGTGGGATCTCAGAGAGAGTGTTGATGGTTTCATCTGTCCCCGTCATTACAGGACAGTGTGACCTTTCACGATGTGGCTGTGTACTTCTCCTGGGGGGAATGGAGGCTCCTGGATGAGGCTCAGAGACGCCTGTACCTGGATGTGATGCTGGAGAACTTTGCGCTCGTATCCTCTCTGGGTAAGACTCTCACGGCCTCGCCAGTGAGCTGGACTAGGCTGTATTCCCTCCCCACAGTGCTTCTCAGTCGTTTTTCTCATGGACCGTGGACACCACTTGCTCCCCCAGCTTTCTGGGTGGTGCCGTGTTGCTAGGGCTGGGTATGTGCACCGCCCTGTTCTCTCCCCTGCAGCCCCAGTACCTGCTGTACGGAGCCCTCTTAGGAAAGGCATCCAGGCTGGGGGTATTGCAGTGAGCTTCGCGGATTCCACCGAGCTTGCCCTCTCTGGGTCATTGTGTCCAGATCCATATCACTTCTGTATCCCAGGCTTTGTCCTTCTTTTCCCTTTCATTTCCTCATGGCTGCTTGTGCCAGGCATGTAGGCATTGTCACAGTCACTACTTACCTGAACCATGGGATGCTTTTCAGTGTCCTCCTCCATGGTTTGTAGTGTTTAGATCTGGTCTGTAGTGGTTAGATTTTTTTTTTCAGTCTTGTCTAGATATAAAATTATGTACATTCATCCCTTGGTGTTCACAGGGTGTTGGTTCCAGAACCTCCCCCGTGGATACTAAAATCCAGGAACTCTCAAGTGCATTATATAAAATGGCATACTCTTTGCATATAACCTACGTACATCCTTCTGTATACTTTAAATCATCTCTAGATTAGTCAGAATACCTAATACAATGTAAATGCCATGTAAATAGTTGACTACACTTGTCTTCATTCACGTGTATTCACTATCGTTCTCAGTGCCTGGCAAATTTAAGGTTTGCTTTTTGAAACTTTTCTGGAATTTTCTTTTTTCACATATTTTTCATCCATGGTTCATTGAATCTACGGATGTGGAACCCATGGATATGGACGTCAACTGTACAGTAAAATGTATAACGTGATGATTTGATATATATATATGCATTGTGAAATAATTACCACAATGAAGTTAACTAAACATCCATCACCTCGTAAAGTTACCTTATTATTATTTTGTTGTTGTTAAGAATGCTTTACATCTATTCTTGGTACATTTCAGGTGTACAGTAGAGTATGAACTACAGTCACCATGCTGTATGTTACATTCTCAAAACTTACTCATAACTGCACGTTTGTACCTTTTGACGAACGTCACCCTGTTTCCCCCATGCCCCAGCTCCTGGCATTCTACTGTTTCTGTGATTTTTATTTATTTATTTTTTACACGCCAACCGCAGTGAACCAGAGTTCCCTTACATCTGCACCCTCCCCCAGACTTGTTATCTCTGCTCTTTCTGATGGTAGCCATTTTATCAGGTGTGAGGTGATATCTCTCTGTGCTTTTGATTTGTATTCTCCTGATGGTTAGTGAAGAGGAGCATTTTTTCATATACCTGTTGGCCGTTTGTAGATCTTCTTTCATAGAACATCTGTTCATGTCCTTTGCCCATTTTTAACTGGATCGTTCTGTTGCTGAGTTGTGTGAGTACTTTATATATTTTAGATATTGATCCTTTATGAGATGCAACATTTGTGAATATTTTCTCCCTTTTCATTTTGTTGATAGCTTCTTTTGCTATGCAGAAGGTTTTTCATTTGACGTAGCCCGACTTATTTATTTTTGCATTTGTTGCCAGTGCTTTTGGTATCACATCCAAAAAAATCGTTGCCAAAATCAATATCAAGGAGCTTTTTCTGTTTTTTTCCAGAGTTTTATTTTTAAGTCTTTAATCCAGTTCTAGTTAATTTTTTTGAGTCGTGTAAGATAGAGTCCCAGTTTCATTTTCTTTCCTGTGCATATCCTGTTTTCCCAGCACCGTTTATTGAAGAGACAGTCCTTTCCCCATTGTGTATTCTTGGCACCCTTGTTAAGAATGCTTGGGGGCCGGCCCCGTGGCGGAGAGGTTAGGTTCTTGTGCTCCACTGCTGCGGCCCTGGGTTTCACCGGTTCGGATCCTGGGCGCGGACACGGCACCACTCATCAGGCCACATTCAGGCGGCGTCCCACATGCCACAACTAGAAGGACCCACAACTAAAATATACAACTATGTACCTGGGGGGATTTGGGGAGAAAAAGCGAAAAGAAGAAAAAAAAGAAAGAAGAAGATTGGCAACAGCTTTTAGCTCAGATGCCAATCTTTAAAAAAAGAATGCTTAACATCTGCTCTCAGTAAAGTAAAAATGCCTTATTAAGACGCATAAATGCGGGTTGATTTCTGAGTTACATTTCATAGGTCTATGTGTCTGTTTTTTCAGTGCCATACTGTTTTGATTACTATTGTCGTTTTATAATACGGTTTGAAATCATGAAGTGTGATGCCTCTAACTTTGATCTTCTTCATGAAGATTACTTTGGCTATTTGAGGTGATTTGTTGTTTAACTTTTAGGATTCTTTTTATATTTTAGATAAAAAATACCATTAGAATTTTGGTAGAGATTGCATTGAATCTATAGGTTTTTTGGGTAATAGAGGTATCAATGGTAGTTCTTCCAATCCAGAATGTGCAATGTCTTTCCATTTATTTATGTCTTCAGTTTCTTTCATTGGTATCTTATAGTTTTCAGTGTAGACATCTTTTCTCTGCTTGGTTAAATTCATTCCTAGGTATTTTATTGTTTTTAATGCTGTTGTAAATGGGATTTGTTAATTTCCTTTTTTTTCGCTGAGGAAGATTCACCCTGAGCTAACATCTGTGCCAGTCTTCCTGCATTTTGCATGTGGGTCACCACCATAGCATGGCCGCCAATGAGTGGTGTAGGTCCATGCCCAGAAACCAAACCTGGGCCGCTGAAGCAGTGTGCCAAACTTAACCACTAGGCCATGAGGCCAGTCCCTGATTTCTTAATTTCTTAGTGAAGTATTTTATTGTTCGTGTGTAGACACTACTGATTTTTGTGTATTGACTTTATGTTCTGCAAATTTTCTAGTTCATTTATTCGTTCTGACAGTTTTTTTATTGAGGTCTTCATAGTTTATAACATTGTGAAATTTCAGTTGTACATTATTATTTGTCAGTCACCATATATATGTGCCCCTTTATCCCTTATACTAAACCCAAACCCCCTTCCCCTCTGATAAACACTAATCTGTTCTCTGTCCATGTATTTGTTTATCTTGCACATGTGAGTGAAGTCATATGATGTTTGTCTTTCTCTGTCTGGCTTATTTCTCTTAACATAATACCCTCAAGTTCCATCCATGTTGTTGCAAATGGGACAATTTTGTCCTTTTTTGTGGCTGAATAGTATTCCATTACTTTATGTATATACCTGTATATATATATACCACATCTTTTTTTAATCCATTGATTAGTCAGTGGGCACTTTGGTTGCCTCAACGTCTTGGCTTTTGTGAATAATGCTGCAATGAACATAGGGGTGCATAAGTCTCTTTGAATTGTTTACTTCAAGTTCTTTGGATAAATACCCAGTAGTGGGATAGCTGGATCCTATGGTAATCCTATTTTTAATATTTTGAGAAATCTTTGTGCTATTTTCCATAGTGGCTGCACCAGTTTGCATTCCTATCAGCAGTGTTTGAGGATTCCCTTTTCTCCACATCCTCTCCAGCATTTGTTGTTTTTTGTCTTGGTGATTATAGCCATTCTAACAGTTGTAAGGTGATATCTCATTGTAGTTTTGATTTGCGTATCCCTGATGATTATGATGTTGAACATTTTTTCATGTGTCAGTTGGCCATCTGTATATCTTCTTTGGAAAATTGTCTTTTCCTAGCCTCTGCCCATTTTTGGATTGGGTTGTTTGTTTTTTCTTGTTGAGTTGTATGAGTTCTTTATATATTTTGGAGATTAACCCCTTGTCAGATATATGATTTATAAATATTTTTTCCCAGTTGGGGTTGTCTTTTGTTTTGTTCCTGGTTTCCTTTCCCTTGCAGAAGCTCTTTAGTCTGAAGAAGTCCCATTTGTTTATTTTCCTTTTGTTTCCCTTGCCTGAGTGGACATGGTATTCGAAAAGATCCTTCTAAGACTGATGTCAGAGAGAGTGTACTGCCTATATTTTCTTCAAGGAGTTTTATGGTTTCATGTCTTACTTTCAAGTCTTTAATCCATTTTGAGTTAATTTTTGTGTATGGCATAAGATAATGGTCTACTTTCGTTTTTTTTTTTTTTTTCAAACAACAGAAATTTATTTTCTCATAGTTCTGCAAGCTAGAAGTCCAAGATCAAGGTGTCAGCAAGTTTGGTTTCTTCTCAGGCCTCTCTCCTTGGCTTGTAGATGGCCATCTTCTCCCTGTGTCCTCACATGGTCCTCCCTCTGTGTGTCTGCGTCCTAATCTCCTCTTCTTGTTGGGACACCAGTTATGTAGGATTAGGGCCCACCCCAATGACCTCATTTTATCTTTTTTTTTTGTTTTTTGAGTTAATGATACGTTACAATCTTGTGAAATTTCAGTTGTACATTAATGTTTGTCAGTCATGTTGTAGGTGCACCACTTCACCCTTTGTGCCCACTCCCCACCCCACCTTTCCCCTGGTATCCACTAAACTGTTCTTAGTCCATAATTTTAAATTCCTCATATGAGTGCAGTCATACACAGATTATCCTTCTCTTGCTGGCTTATTTCACTTAACATAATTCCCTCAAGGTCCATCCATGTTATTGCAAATGGAATGATTTTGTCCTGTTTTGCAGCTGAGTAGTATTCCATTGTATATATGTACCACATCTTCTTTATCCATTCGTCTGTTGCTGGGCACTTAGGTGGCTTCCATGTCTTGGCTATTGTAAATAATGCTGCAATGAACATTGAGGTGCATAGGACTTTTGGGATTGCTGACTTCAAGCTCTTTGGATAAATACCCAGTAGTGGGATGGCTGGATCGTATGGTAGTTCTATTTTTAATTTTTTGAGGAATCTCCATACTGTTTTCTATAGTGGCTGCACCAGTTTGCATTCCCACCAGCAGTGTATGAGGGTTCCTTTTTCTCCACAACCTCTCGAACATTTGTTACTATTAGTTTTAGATATTTTTGTCATTCTAACGGGTGTAAGGTGATATCTTAGTGTAGTTTTGATTTGCATTTCCCTGATGATCAGTGATGATGAGCATCTTTTCATGTACCTATTGGCCATCAGTATATCTTCTTTGGAGAAATGTCTGTTCATGTCTCCAGCCCATTTTTTGATTGGGTTGTTTGATGTTTTGTTGTTGAGTTGCGAGAGTTCTTTATATATTATGGATATTAAGCCTTTGTCAGATATATGACTTGCAAATATTTTTTCCCAGTTAGTGGGTTGTTTTTTTGTTTCAACCCTGTTTTCATTTGCCTTGAAGAAGCTCTTTAGTCTGATGAAGTCCCATTTGTTTATTCTTTCAATTGTTTCCCTTCTCTGAGAAGGCATGGTGTCCGAAAAGATCCTTTTAATACTGATGTCAAAGAGTGGACTGCCTACGTTTTCTTCCAGAAGCCTTATGGTTTCAGGTCTCAGCTTTAGGTCTTTGATCCATTTTGAGTTTATTTTGGTGAATGGTGAAAAAGAATGGTCAATTTTCATTCATTTACATGTGGCCTTCCAGTTTTCCCAGCACCATTTGTTGAAAAGACTTTCTTTTCTCCATTGTAGGCCCTCAGCTCCATTGTCAAAGATAAGCTGTCCATAGATGTGTGGTTTTATTTCTGGGCTTTCAATTCTGTTCCATTGATCTGTGCACGTGTTTTTGTACCAGTACCATGCTGTTTTGATTACTGTAGCTTTGTAGTATGTTTTGAAGTCAGGGATTGTGATGCCTCCCGTTTTGTTCTTTTTTCTCAGGATTGCTTTAGAAATTCGGGGTCTTTTGTTGCCCCATGTGAATTTTAGGATTCTTTGTTCTAATTCTGTAAAGAATGTCATTGTGATTCTGATTGGGATGGCGTTGAATCTGTAGATTGCTTTAGGTAGAATGGACATTTTAACTATGTTTATTCTTCCAATCCATGTGCATGGAATGTCTTTCCATCTCCTTATGTTGTCATCCAATTCTCTCAGAAAGGCCTTGTAATTTTCATTATATAGATCCTTCACTTCCTTAGTTAAATTTACCCCAAGGTATTTTATTCTTTTTGTTGTGATTGTGAATGGTATTGTGTTCTTGAGTTCTTTTTCTGTTGGTTCATTACTGGAGTATTGAAATGCTACTGATTTATGCAAGTTGATTTTATACCCTGCAACTTTGCTGTAGTTGTTGATTACTTCTAAGAGTTTTCCAATGGATTATTGGGGTTTTCTATATATAAGATCATGTCGTCTGCAAACAGCGAGAGTTTCACTTCTTCCCTCCCTATTTGGATTCCTTTTATTCCTTTTTCTTGCCTAATTGCTCTGGCCAGGACCTCCAGTACTATGTTAAATAAGAGTGGTGATAGAGGGCATCCTTGTCTCGTTCCTGTTCTCAGGGGGATGGCGTTCAGTTTTTGGCCATCGAGTATGATGTTGGCTATGGGTTTGTCATATATGGCCTTTATTATGTTGAGGTAGTTTCCTTCTATGCCCATTTTGTTCGGAGTTTTTATCATAAATGGCTGTTGGATCTTGTCAAATGCCTTCTCTGCATCTATTGAGATGATCATGTGGTTTTTATTCCTCAGTTTGTTGATGTGGTGTATCATGTTGATTGATTTGCAGATGTTGAACCATCCCTGTGTCCCTGGTATGAATCCCACCTGATCATGATGTATGATCCTTTTGATGAATTGCTGAATTCTGGTTGCCAAAATTTTGTTTAGAATTTTTGCATCTATGTTCATCAGTGATATTGGCCTGTAGTTCTCTTTTTTCGTGGTGTCCTTCTCAGGTTTTGGTATCAGCGTGATGTTGGCCTCATAGAATGTGTTAGGAAGTGTTCCATCTTCCCTAATTTTTTGGAATAGCTTGAAAAGGATAGGTATTAAATCCTCTCTGAAAGTTTGGTAGAATTCCCCAGGAACGCCATCTGGTCCTGGGGTTTTATTCTTTGGGATGTTTTTGATTGCTGTTTCAATCTCTTTCCTTGTGATTGGTCTGTTCAAATTGTCTGCCTCTTCTTGAGTGAGCTTTGGGAGATTGTAAGAGTCCAAGAATTTATCCGTTTCCTCTAGGTTATCCATTCTGTTTGCATATAGTTTTTCGTAGTATTCTCTTATAATCCGTTGTATTTCTGCAGAGTCTGTTGTTATTTCTCCTCACTCATTTCTGATTTTGTTTATTTGAGCTTTCTCCCTTTTTTTCTTTGTAAGTCTGGCTAGTGGTTTGTCAATTTTATTTATCTTCTCGAAAAACCAGCTCTTTATTTCATTGATCCTTTCTACTGCCTTTTTCGTTTCAATAGTATTTATTTCTGCTCTGATTTTTATTATTTCTCTCCTTCTGCTGACTTTGGGCTTCATTTGTTCTTTTTTCTCTAGTTCAGTTAGGTGTACTTTAAGGTTGCTTATTTGGGATTTTTCTTGTTTGTTAAGGTGTGTTTGTATTGTGATGAATTTTCCTCTTAATACAGCTTTTGCTGTATCCCATATGAGTTGGTATGGCATGCTATCATTTTCATTTGTTTCCAGGTATTTTTTTATTTCTTCCTTAATTTCTTCAGTGATCCATTGCTTGTTCAGTAGTGTGTTGTTTAGTCTCCACATCTTTGTGCCTTTCTCAGCTTTTTTCTTGTAATTAATTTTTAGCCTTATAGCACTATGGTCGGAGAAGATGCTTGTTATTATTTCAATTTTTTAAAATTTGTAGAGGCTTGCCTTGTTTCCCAACATATGGTCTATCCTTGAGAATGTTCCATGTGCACTTGAGAAGAATGTGTATTCAGCTCTTTCAGGGTGAAGTGATCTATACATGTCTATTAAGTCCAATTGTTTTAGTTTTTCATTTAGCTCCACTATTTCCTTGTTGATTTTCTGTCTGGATGATCTGTCAATTGATGTGAGTGGGGTGTTGAGGTCCCCTACTATTATTGTGTTGTTTTTAACATCTTCCTTTAGGTCTGTTAATAGTTGCCTTATGAATCTTGGTGCTACTGTGCTGGGTGCATAGATATTTATAAGCGTTATTTCCTCTTGATGAAGTGTCCCTTTGATCATTATATATTGTCCCTCTGTGTCTCTCTTTACCTGTCTTATTTTGAAATGCACTTGGTCTGATATAAGAATTGCAACACCTGCCTTTTTTTCCTTGCTATTAGCATGAAGTATTGTCCTCCACCCCTTCACCCTGAGTCTGTGTTTGTCCTTGGGGCTGAGGTGTGTTTCCTGGAGGCAACAAATTGTTGGATCTTGTTCTTTAATCCATTTTGCCACTCTGTCTCTCTTTATTGGAGAGTTCAATCCGTTTACATTGAGAGTGATTATTGATGCATGTGGACTTAATGCTGTGAATCTGTCGCTCATCATCTTGTTTTCCTGCGTTTCTTTTCCTGTTTGCTTTAGACTACCCATTTAATACTGCAATTTCTTATGCTGGGTTTCTTAGATTTTTCCTTATTTATGATTTGCGACTCTGTTCTGTACTTTATTTTAGTGTCTACCTTGAAGTTTGTATTTAGAATCTTGTGCATAATATAGTCTATTCTCTGGTGGTCTCTTACTCGACCAATACTGATTTAGACCCTTTGCTCTTCCCCTCCTAAATAATTATTTTCATTTTTTATTCCAACTCGTCTTATGAATTTGTAGTTAGAGTGATAAGATCATCCTTGCTTTGGTAGTTTCCTTACCTTTACCCTAATGCTATAGTTGAATATTTGCTATCCTGTTCTGGTCCTATCCATTGGTCTCCCTAGTCTGTGGATTGTGTCCCCTTTCTCCCTTTTTTCTTTTTTCAGGTATGAGAGCCTTCTTAAGGATTTCTTGTAATGGAGGGCTTTTAGTTACAAATTCCCTTAACTTTTGTTTGTCTGGAAAAGATTTAATTTCTCCCTCATATCTGAAGGAAATTCTTGCCGGATAGAGTATTCTTGGCTGAAGATTTTTATCTTTTAAAGCTTTGAATATGTCACTCCATTCTCACCTAGCTTGGAAGGTTTCTGTAGAGAAATCTGCTGACAGTCTGATAGGGGCTCCTTTATAGGTTATTCTCCTTTTTTATCTTAATTCCCTGAGTATTCTTTCTTTATCTTTCCTTTTTGCCAATTTTACTACTATGTGCCTTGCAGTAGGTCTTTTTACATTGACAAATCTACGAGATCTAAAACCCTCGTCTAAACACATTTCTCCGTCAATCCCTAGATTTGGGAAGTTCTCTTCAATAATTTCGTTAAGCACACTTTCTGCTCCATTTTCCTTTTCCACATTCTCAGGAATTCCTATGATCCTTATGTTCTTACTCCTCATTGAATCCATTATCTCTTGGAGATTTTCCTCAATTTTTTTTAATTCTTAGTTCTCTTTCTTCCTCTGTCTGGAGCCATTCAGACTCTCTATCTTCAATTATGTTAATTTTCTCTTCTATGGTGTCTACATGGGCATTCAGGGAATCCATATTCTATCTGGTCCATTGTGTTTTTCATCTCTAGTAATTGTTTGATTCTTCTTTATGATTTCAGTCTCTTTTGTGAAGTAACTCCAGAACTCGGCTTGTTTCTCTTTCTCTCTACCTCATTGAGTTTTTTTATTATAGCTGCTCTGAACTCATTATCACTTAGTTTACCTAATTCCAAGTCCTCAGGACTTAATTCTGTGTTTTTATTGTTTTCCTTCTGGTCTGGGGCTTTTATAAATTGCTGGATGGTAGAGGAGGGGCTTTTTCTCATGGTGTTAGAATTCGGTTGCAGTTACAGCCTGTCGCCACTAGATGGGGGTTGAGAGTCACATGTTATGAGCTCTCCGCCTTGGGGCAAGATGGCTGCGCCCACTGGCTTTGCCAGGGGGAGGGGCTGTTACTCTCACGCGCCCGTCTGGGTTCAGATCAGTTCTGTTCTCTGGTCACCCGAGGCCCTTGATTTATGGGGTCCCCGTGCACGGAAGCTTTCCCCTGTCAGCGGGTCTCCACTGAATCAGCGGTAGGAGTCCTGGATGATCCCCGGTCGCGCGGCTCCTCCCCCGCTCCTTCCCAACCCGCGCAGCAGCGATCGCAGACTCTAGGGGAGGGAGCGATGGTCTCTCCTACTGTTCCAGCGCCTCCGAGGCCGTCTGCAAGGTTTATGATCTCCGCCTTCTTGGTATTGTAGGTCTCTAACGTGTTGGCGTTATGTTTATTCTCTGAAATTCAGTTGTTACAATCCTTTGTTGTATTTTGGAGGGGAGAGAATCCCGGGTCAGCTCACCCCGCCATTTTGCTCCACCCCCTTTCTGACCTCTACTTTCGTTCTTTTGTGTGGCTGTCCACTTTTCCCAACACCATTTATTGAGGAGACTTTCCTTTCTCCATTCTATGTTTTTAGCTCCCTTGTTGAAGATTAGCTGTCTGTAGGTGTGTGGTTTTATTTCTGGGTTTTTGTTCTGTTCCATTGATCTGTGTGTCTGTTTTTGTACCAGTACCATGCTCTTTTGATTACTCTAGCTTTGTAGTATATTTTGAAGTCAGGGATTGTGATGCCTCCAGCTTTGTTCTTTCTTCTCAGTATTGCTGTGGCTATTCAAGGTCTTTTGTTGCCTCATATGAATTTTAGGACTCTTTGTTCTATTTCTGTGAAGAATGTCATTGAGATTCTGATTGGGATTGCATTGAATCTGTAGATTGCTTTAGGTAATATTGACATTTTAACTATGTTTATTCTTCAGATCCAGGTGCATGGAATATCTTCCTGTTTCTTTATGTTGTCCTTGATATCTTTCAGTAATGTCTTATAGTTTTCATTGTATAGGTTTTTCACCTCCTTAGTTAAATTTATTCCTAGATATTTTATTCCATTTGTTCCACTTGTAAACAAGATTGTATTCTCGAGTTGTTTCTGTGTTACTTCATTATTAGAGTATAGAAATGCAACTGATTTTTGTAAGTTGATTTAGTACTCTACAACTTCGCTGTAGTTGTTGATTATTCCTAAGAGTTTTCCAAAGAATTCTTTAGGGTTTTCTATGTATAAAATCATGTCTGCAAACAGTGAGAGTTTCACTTCTTCCTTGCCAATTTGGATTCCTTTTATTTCTATTTCTTGCCTAATTGTTCTGGCCAAAACCTCCAGTACTATGTTGAGTAAGAGTAGCAAGAATGGGCACCCTTTTCTTGTTCCAGTTCTCTGAGGGATGGCTTTCAGTTTTTCCTGTTGAGTATGATGTTGGCTGTAGGTTTATCCTATATGGCCTCTATTATATTGAGGTACTTTCCTTCTATACCCATTTTATTGAGAGTTTTTATCATAAATGGATGTTGGATCTTGTCAAATGCATTCTCAGTGTCTATTAAGATGATCATGTGGTTTTCCTCATACACTGCTGGTGGGAATGCAAACTGTTGCAGCCACTATGGAAAATAGCATGGAGATTCCTCAAAAAATTAAAAATAGAACAACCATATGACCCAGCCATCCCACTACTGGGTATCTATCCAAAGAGCTTGAAGTCAGCAGTTCCAAAAGTCCCATGCACCCCAGTGTTCATTGCAGCATTATTTACAATAGCCAAGACGTGGAAGCAACCTACGTGCCCATGAACACATGATAAAGAAGATGTGGTATGTATATATACAATGGAATACTACTCAGCTGTAAAAAAGAACAAAATCGTCCCATTTGCAACAACATTGATGGACCTTGAGGGAATTATGATAAGTGAAATAAGTAAGATAGAGGAGGACAATCTCTGTATGACTACACTCATATGAGGAATTTAAAAATGTAGACAAAACAGATCAGTGGCTACCAGGGGAAAGGAGGGGTGGGGGGTGGGCACAAAGGGTGAAGGGGTGCACTTACAACATGACTGACAAACAATAATGTACAGCTGAAATTTCACAAGATTGTAACCTATCATTTACTGAATAAAAATTTTAAAAAAAAAGATGATCATGTGGTTTTTATTCCTTATTTTGTTAATGTGGTGTATCACATTGATTTGTGGATGTTGAACTGTCCCTGTGTCCCTGGTATAAATACCACATAATCATGGTGTATGATCCCTTTGACGTATTGCTGTATTCGGTTTGCCAATATTTTGAGGAGGATTTTTGCGTCTATTTTCATCAGCGATGTTGGCCTGTAATTTTCCTGTTTTTGTGTTATCCTTGTCTGGCTTTGGGATCGGGGTGATGTTGGCTTTGTAAAATGTATTAGGAAGTGTTCTGTTTTCTTCAGTTTTTTGCAATAGTTTGAGAAGGATAGGTACTAAATATTCCCTGAATGTTTGGTAGAATTCTCCAGAGAAGCCATCTGGTCCTGTACTTTTATTTTTTGGGTAGGTTTTGATTACTGTTTCAATCTGTTTACTTGTGATTGGTCTATTTAGATTCTCTCTTCTTGGTTCAGTTTTGGAAGGTTGTGTGAATCTAAGAATTTATCCCTTTCTTTTAGGTTGTCCAATTTATTGGCATATGGTTTTTCATAGCATTCTCTTATAATCCTTTGTATTTCTGTGGTATCCTTGTAGTTTCTCCTCTTTCATTTCTAATTTTCTTTATTTGAGCCTTCTCTTTTTCTTAGTGATGTGGCTAAGGGTTTGTTGATTTTGTTTATCTTAAAGAACCAGCTCCTTGTTTTGTTGATCCTTTGTACTGTTTTTGGTTTCAATTTCATTTATTTCTGCTCTATTTATTTCCCTCCCTCTGCTGACTTTGGGCTTTGTTTGTTGTTCTTTTTCTACTTCTATTAGGTGTAGTTTAAGATTACTTATTTGAGATTTTTCTTGTTTCTTAAGATGGGTCTGTATGGCTGTCAATTTTCTTCTTAGGACCGTTTTTGGTGCATCCCATGTAAGTTAGGGTGGCATATTTTCATTTGTCTCAAGATAATTTTTTATTTCTCCTGTAATCTCTTTAATGATCCACTGGTTGTTCAGTAGAATGTTGCTTAGTCTCCACATGTTTGTCACTTTCCCAGCTTTTTTCTTGTTGTTGATTTCTAGTTTCATAGCATTATGGTCAGAGAATATGCTTGATATGGTTTCAGTCTTATATTTGTTGAGGCTTGCCTTGGTTCCCAACATATGGTATATCTTTGAGAATGTTCCATGTGCACTTGAGAAGAATGTGTATTCTGCTGATTTTGGGTGGAGTAGTCTCTATATGCCTGCTAAGTCCATCTAGTCTAGAGTTTTGTTTAGTTCTACTGTTTCCTTATTGACTTTCTGTCTGGATAAATCCATTGATGAAAGTAGGGTGTTACGGTTACCTACTATTATTGTGTTCCTGTCAATATATCCTGTTAGGTCACTTAATAGTTACTTTATGTACTTTGGTGCTGCTGTATTCTGTATGCCTGTTTATCTCCTTGCTCAAGGCTTTGTAAACCTCTTTCCTTTTTTTTTCAGTTATGAGGGCCTTCTTGATCATATCTTGTATGGATGGGGTCTTGTTGTGATGTATTCCCTCAGCCTTTGTTTATCTGGTAAAGTTTTTACTTCTCCACTGTATCTGAAGGATTTTTTCACTGGTTGGAGTACTCTTGGCTGAAAGTTTTTGTCTTTCAGAATTTTGAATATATCATTCCACTCTCTCCTTGCCTCTAAGGTTTATGCTGAGAAATTCGCTGACAGGCTGACAGGGGTTCCTTTGTAGGTTATTTGCTTCTGCCTTGCTGCTCTTAATGTTATTTCTTTGTTGTTGACTTTTCCCAGTTTTACTAGTATATGCCTTGGAGAAGGTCTTTTTACGTTGATGTAAATAGGAGTTCTGTTAGCTTCTTTTACTTGTAATTCCAGCTCCTTCCCCAAGTTTGGGAAGTTCAAAGCTATTCATTCTTTGAATAAGCTCTTCTTCTTTCTCCTTTTCTTCTCCCTCTGTAATACCTATAATCCTTATGTTGCATTTCAAATTGAGTTCAATATTTCTTGGAGAATTTCTTTATTTCTTTAGTGTTTGTTCTGTCTCCTCCATCTGAAGCATGTCTATCTTCCTATCCTCTAGATTGCTAATTCTGTCCTCCGTAATATCAGCTGTTATTTAAGGATTCTAGATTTTTCTTTATCTCATTCATTGTGATTTTTATGTCTCAAATTTCTGATTGGTTTTTCTTTTTAGTTTCAATCTCTTTTGTGAAGAATTTTCTCTGATCATTAATTTTGTTCCTGATTTCATTAAACTGTGTTTCTGAGTTCTTTTGTAACTGCAGTTTTTTTATGATAGCTATTTGAATTCTCTGTCATTTAGATTGTAGATTTCTGTACCTTCCAGATTTATTTCTGGGTGTTTGTCTTTTTTCTTCTGGTCTGGAGTATTCATATTTTCCTGCATAGTATTTGATGGGGTGGGTTTGTGCCTTCACATAGTGATAGTCTCTGGTCACAGGCTCCACCTGTCACCACTGGGGAGTGGGGCAGGAGCTGTGTATTCTGAGCTCCCTGCGATCCCTGTGCAAGCTGGCACCACTCCCTGGTGACTGTGGTAACACTGTTGGCTTTCCCACCAGATGGGAAAGTGATCACGCAGGGGTTCAGGGCTGCTGTCCCCTGTTCCTGCAGTTGCGCCAGGGCATGCTCCCACCCTCGCAGTCACAGCGGTGCTGTGGGTGCTCCAGCCAGGAGAGCAATCATAAACATATACAGGGCCGCCAGGGCCCTGGAGAGTGCTCACAGATCTCCACCAGCTCCCCACCGGTAGTCTATCCACTTATCAGATGTATAACTGTGTGGGTCTCTCAGGCATCCTGATGTGCTGTCTAGGTATCCTCTGCTGATCAATGAATGTCCATTTAGTTGTAGTTCATAGGAGGAGAGACAAAGGGAACACCACATTGCTGACATCACCCATTCTGACAGTTTCTTAGTGGAGGTTTTGTGGTTTTCTTTATATAGGATCACGTCATCTGCAAACACAGTGTTACTTCTTTGTTTTTATTTTTGTTTGGATACCTTTCATTAGTTTTCCTTGCCTTATTGCACTAGCTAGGACTTGTAGTACTATTTTAAATAGCACTGGTGAAGGTGAGTATCCTTGTCTTGTTCCTAATCTTAGGGGAAGAGCTTTTATCTTTTCATTGTTGATTATGCTGGTAGCTGTGGGCTTATCATATGTGGCCTTTTTGATATTGAAGCACATTCCTTCTATGCCTAATCTTTTGAGAGATTTTTATCGTGAAAGGATTCTGAATTTTGTCAAATGCTTTTCTGCATCTATTGAGATGATTATATGATGTTTTGTCTCATTTTGTTCATATGGTATACCACATTTACTGATTGCCTTATGATGAACATCCTTGCACCCCAAGGATAAATCCCACTCGGTCACAGTTTATGATTCTTTTCATGTGCTGTTAAATTGGGTTTCCTAGTATTTTGTTTTTTGTTTTTTGTTTTTTTTTTTACATATTTGTTCATCAGGGACATTGATCTATAATTTTCTTCTAGTGTCCTTGTCTGGCTTTGGTATCAGGTTGATGCTTTAGAAATGTTCCTTCATCTTCAAAGTTTTGGAAGAGTTTGAGAAAAATTGACGTTAAGCCTTCTTAAGATGTTGATAGAATTCATCAGTGAATCTATCTGTGGCCTTTTCTTTGTTGGGAGACTTTTTTTTTTTAGGAAGATTAGTCCTGAGCTAACTGCTGCCAATCTCCCCCTTTTTGCTGAGGAAGACTTACCCTGAACTAACGTCTGTGCCCATCTTCCTCTGCCTTATATGTGGGACGCCTACCACAGCATGACTTGCCAAGCAGTGCCATGTCCGCACCCGGGATCCGAACTGGTGAACCCTGGGCCGCCGAAGCAGAATGTGCACACTTACCGCTGCGCCACCATGCTGGCCCCTGTTGGCAGACTTTTGATTACTGATTTAATTTCCTTGTTTGTTATCCACCTATTCAGGTTTTCTATTTCTTCATGATTCAGTGTGGGTAGGTTGTATGTTACTAGGAATTTAGCTCTTTCTTCTAGGTTATCTAATATGTTGGTGTGTAATAGTTCATAGTTGTCTTATGATCGTTTGTGTTTCCGTGCTGTCAGTTATAATTCCTCCTGCTTTATTTCTAAGTTGATTTATTTGAGTCTTCTCTCTGTTATAAGTTAGTCTGGCTACAGGTTCGTCAGTTTTTATCTTTTCAAAAAACTAGCTGTTAGTATTATGGATCTTTTTATTGTTTTTATAGTATCTTTTTTATTTATTGCTCCTCTGATCTTTGTTTTGTTCTTCGTTCAGCTAACTTTGGCCTTAGTTTGTTCTTTTTCTAGTTCCTTGAAGTGTGAACTTAGGTTTTTTATGTTTATTTGTGATCTTTCTTTTTTCTTAATGTCGGTATTTATCACTGTAAACTTTTCTCTTAGAACTGCTTTTGCCCATTCTATGTGTTTTATTTTCATTTTAATTTGTCTCAAGATATTTTTTGGGTTTCCTTTTGATTTTTTCATTGACCAATTGATTGGTCAGGGGTGTGATGTGCCATGTCCACATATTTGTGAATTTTTCAGCTTTCATTCTCTTACTGATTTCTAGTTTTATCCATTGTGTTAGGAAATGGTACTTGATATGATTTCAGTGTTCTGACGTTTGTTAAGACTTCTTTGACATAACACGTGATCTGTCCTAGAGAATATTCTTTGTAGACTTGAGAGGAAATGTAGTCTGCTATAGTAGGATGGAATGTTCCTTGTATGTCTCTTAGATCCATTTGGACTAAAGCGTCATTCCATTCAAATATATCCTTGTTAATTTTCCATCTGGATATCCACACATTGTTGAAAGGGGGACACTGAAGTTCCCTCTTAATGTTCCATTACTGTCTTTTCTGTCTTCAGATCTGTTTGTATTTGCTTAATACTTAATTTAGATGCTCTGGTGTGTAGTGCATATATACATACAGTTGTTACATTTTCCAGGTTAATTGACTCCTTTGTAATTATATACTGACCTTCTTTGTCTCTCATGATAGTTTTTGACATAAAGTCTGTTTTATCTCATGTAAGTATATCTACCCCTGCACTCTCTGGTTTTCATTTGCATGGAATCTCTCTTTTAATCCCTTCACTTTCAGCCTGTATGTGTCCTGAAAGCTGAAGTTACTCTATTGTAGGCAGCATATAGTTAGATCTTGGTTCTTTTTTTTCCATTCAGCCACTGTATACTTTTTGGCTGGAAAATTTTATTAGGACCTACTATTGCCATTTTTGTTAAATATTGTCTGGTGTTTTGTAGTTCCTTTGTTCCTTTCTTGCTTGCTTGCTGTCTTCCTCTGTGATTTTCCATGATGGTATGCTTTCATTCCTTTCTCTTTCTCTTTTGTGTATCTACTATAGGTTTTTGCTTTGTGGTTACCATGAGGCTTATATAAAACATTTTATATTTACAGCATTCTGTTTTAAGCTTGTAACAAGTTAACTTTGATCACATACAGAAACTCTACTCTACTCTTGGGGCTGGCCTCGTGCCAGAGTGGTTAAAGTTCCACGCATTCTGCTTTGGTGGCCCGGTTTTGCAGGTTCAGATCCTGTATGGACCTACTGCACTCTGTCAGCCATGTTGTGGAGGCATCCCATATGCAAAAATGGAGGAAGATTGGTACAGATGTTAGCTCAGGGCTACTCTTCTTCAAGCTAAAAAGAAGGAAGATTGGCAGTGGATGTTAGCTCAGGGCAAATTTTTCTCAACAAAAACAAAACAAAAAATAAAAAACTCCACTCTTTTACTCCCCCCGTATACATTTTATGTTTTTCATGTCACCATTTACAACTTTTCTATTGTGTAACCATTAACAAATTATTGTAGGTATACTTATTTTTCATACTTTTTATGTTCTAACCTTTGTACTAGTGTTGAGTGTTTAATACACTATTACAATTTTAGATTATTCTGAACCTGCCTATATACTTACCTTTACCAGTGTGTTTTATATTTTTGTGTTACTAATTAGTGTACTTTCAGTTCAGCTGGAAGAACTCCTTTTAGCATTTCTTGCAGGGTAGGTCAAGTGGTGATGAACCAACTCCTAGCTTCTATTGGTCTGGGAAAGTCTTTTTCTCTCCTGCATTTCTGAAGGGCAGCTTTGCTGGTAAAGTATTGGTTTGCAGTTTTTGTGTTTCAGCATTTAGAACGTTATCATACTCTCTCCTGATATACAGTGTTTCAGCAAAGAAAACCACTCATATCCTCATGAGGGTTCCCTTGTATAAGATGAGTTTCTTTTTTCCTGCAGTTTTCAGCATTCTCTTTGTCATTACTTCTTGATTTTATTATATGCCTCAGTGAAATCCTGTTTGGATTGAATTTGTTTGGGGACTTATGAGCATTCTGTACCTGGATGTGCACGTCTCTCCCCAGATTTGAGAAGTTTTCATCCATTATTTCTTTCAGTAAGCTTTCTGTCCCTTTCCCCTCTCTTCTCCTTCTCAGGCTCCCATAATGCAAATGTTGTTTTGTTTCATGATGTCCCAAAATTCATGTAGGCTTTCTTCACTCTTTAGTTCCTTGGTGTTTTTCCTTCTCTGAGTGGGTAATTTCAAAAGACCTACCTTCACTTTCAGATTAATTCTTTTGATTGGTCAAGTTGGATATTGATGCTCTCTGTTGCATTTTCTCATTCATTATAGTCTTCAGCACCATCATTTCTGTTTGGTTCTTTTTTATATCTTCTATCTTTCTGTTGAAAATCGTGTTTTGTTTCCATGTTGAATTGTCTATCTCTGTTTTCTTATAGCTCATGGAGCTTCTTTAAAACAATTATTTTGAATTCTTTGTCTGATGGTTCATAGATGTACAATTCTTCGGTGTGACTGATAGCTTATTGTATTCCTTTGGAGGTGTTATGGTTTCTGGATTTTTGTACCCTTATGTTGGTGTCTATACAATATGTGGAGTAGTTACTTCTTCCACACTTTACTGAAAAGTTTTGGTGGGGAAGCTCTTCACCTGTGTGTGGGTGTGAGTGTGCCGTCATGGTGGGGTGTGGTGGTTCTTCCTACAAGAAGGCCCAGCAGCTTAGTGTCTGTACAGCTCTGTCACCTGAGGTCAGCATCAGTGAAGATTGCAAGTGTCCTCAACAGCTCGGGCTGTGGGTGTCCACAGCAGTGGAGAATGCTTCTGGGGACCTCCTGATCTCTTTCTCTCTTGGGAAATATTTTGACTGAGAGGTTCCCTCCTCGTGCCAAATCCGGCTTCATGGTGGTGGTGGCATTGGTGTCTGTTGTGCAGGCACCTGTGGTCCAGGTGGTGGATCTGGGTCCTAGGGTGCATATACATGCAGAGCAATAGCAGTTCTAGGGTCCTAGATGCTAAATAGCCTGCAGCGGCATTGACTTCACTGTGTAAGATGCAGCCACACACTGAGCAGTGATGGCCCCTGTGACCAGAACATGGGTAAACAGAGAGAGACAGTGTCTCTAGGGTCTGAGTAGCTGGCTAGCCCACAGCAGCCATGGCTCTGGTGCCTGAGGTACAGGTGCTTGGGTGACACCCATGCAGCCAGGTTATGGATTATGGGCAACCCTGAACAGTTGTGGCTCCAGTGTCTGGGATGCGTGCGGCATTGAGACGGGTGGCAGTCCTGGTCTTGGAATGGAACAATACTTCCTTCTTTTGTAGGGGGGCAACTCAGCATATTACCCTCTGGCAGGTGTGTTGGGGCAATAGCTATTGGTTACTTTAGTGTGAAAGCTGCCAGTATCCTCTGCAGAGCAGGCAGCTGGGATCCATGCTTGTAAACACTTGGCCTCCTCTGTTGTGTACACTATGGGTTCAGCAGCTGTAATGGGGGCTGTGGAGGTTCTCTGCAGCAGAGGCTGCTGGGGTCCTCTGCAGAGCAGGCCATTAAGGACCATGATGACATCTACCTTTTGGCTGATGCACACAGTCCCTGCCCTTGTTCTTATTTCCTGATCATTTCTAGGCGTCTTCACTAAGTCTATGTCCGCAGTGATCCTTTTATGTGGTTATTCTCCTTTTTATGTTCCACTGTGTTTCTGTGGTATCTTCAATGGGCTGTTGAGCCCTCCAAGGGCCAATTTTGATCATAGATAGCTGTCTAAGTGTTTCTTGTTGGTGGCAAAGGCTGATTTCTTCCTCCAGCCCACTGAAATCACTCACCTGGATCTCTTTTCTGTGGTCTGTTGTGGGCTGAGTTGCTTTGGGACAGTGCAAGCCATTCTCATCTCCTCTCATTCCCTTAGGACTTGTATCCTCTGTGTCCCATATAGCTGCCCAGCTAAGGCTTAGGAGGAGGATTTCTTTGTGGTTTGCAGGATGGACATGACTCTGGCCACGGCGGGCTGGGCTCAGGGGGCCTGGGTCTGCTGAGTGGCACCTGGGGACAATGTGCTTCAGGCCCGTGTTCACATCATAGCAGGTGCCTTCCTTGTTCATCCAAGTTTGGTTCCATTCCCTGTGGCCACCTTCCATTTCTACCTTGCCTTCTCCATATTGACACTTTGGCAAGTTGTCAATTTTACTACATGTCATTTCCTGTGTGTTCCAGCCCAGGGATACTCTACACCTCTCTGGATTCCTCATATGACTCATTTTTCTTACCACTCCTGCAGTTCTCTCCACCAGTGGCCCTCATGTGTTGGACTGTGAAGTGTGAACATATCCTTAAGTTGACCTTGAGCAGCAGCTAATCTGATGTGATTAGATTTTCATGGGCTTGGCTGCACCGGCTATTGAGCCTCACATCAGCAGCAGAAAAGGTCCTGCAGGAACCTGTGGGCAGAGAACAAGGTGTAGACGCTACTTCTCTTCCTTGTGTCACACCCTGTATTTGTATCCTTCCCCTGGTGAGGTCTCTACCAATCTGTGACCTTAGGGGCCCAGTAATGCACAGCAGCCAACTGCCCCTCCAGCTGGATTCCAACTCACTTGTCTGGAAAAGCATCTCAGAGATTCACTGTGAGATGAGACACATGCTCATTTGTGCTGGGGTTGCCCCTCCCTGTGGTCAACATGTACTTCACCAGGGTTTCTTTGCCTTCAGGTTGTTGCTGTGGAGCAGAGGATCTGGAGGCTCCCTTTGAACAGAGTGTTTCTGTAGAAGTTCCACCTGCCAGGACTCCCACAGCAGCTCCATCTTCCCAGAAGACTCACCCCTGTGAGATGTGTGGTCTGGTCTTGAGAGACATTTTCTACTTGACTGAGAAGCAGGGAACACAACACAACCTGAAACTGTTGAGGTGTGGGGCTTGTGCAAAACAATTTTATTTTAGTGCAAAGTTTCAACAGCACCAGCAGCGGCACATGGGAGAGAAACCCTTCAGGAGCAGTGTAGACATGGCCTCATTTGTGAAGAGCTGCAAACTCCACGTGTCAGGGAAGCCCTTTCCCTGGGGGGAGGTTGAGAAGGACTTCCTGGCTAGCTTGGGACATCAGCAGCAACAGACCACTCATACCGGGGAAAAGCCAAAGAAAATCACCCAATGCAGGGCCACTTTACCAGGCAGAAACAGTCATTACACCTGGAGAGAATGCAAGAAAGCCTTCAGCCCCAAATGCACGCTTGTTCAGGACCAGGGTGTCCACACTGGAAGACAGCGTTTTGTCTGCCATGAATGTGGGAAAGCATTCAGGTACAAATCCTCGTTTGTTGTGCACCAGAGAGTCCACCCTGGAGGAACGTTTCATGTGTGTGGAGAATGTGGCAGATCTTTTATGCAAAGTTCAGCCCTCAGTCAACATCAAAGAACTCATACTGAGACAACGCCGTGCAAGTGCAGCAAATGTGGGAAATCCTTAAGTGACCAGTCTGTCCTCCTTCATTCGCAGAGAGGGCGCAGTGGAGAAAACAGCTATGTGTGCAGTGATTGTGCAAAATCTGTTAGCCATAGCTCTGTGTTCATTCAACACAGGAGAGTTGAAGTTGGAGAGAGGCCTTATAAATGTAGCGACTGTGCGAAATCTTTTACCTCCAGCTCTGCCCTCAGTTATCATCAGAGATCTCACACAGGCGAAAGGCCTTATGAGTGCAATGATTGTGGAAAATCTTTTATCTCCAGGTCTGTTCTCCGTTATCATCAAAGAGTTCATACTGGAGAAAGGCCTCACGAGTGTAATGAATGTGGGAAATATTTTAAAAATAGGTGGACACTCATTCAACACCAGAGAATTCACACAGGAGAAAAGCCTTATGTGTGCAGTGAATGTGGAAAATCTTTTACGTTTAGCTCCACCCTCCAGTATCATCAGAGAGTTCACACAGGAGAAAGGCCTTACGTGTGCAGTGAATGTGGGAAATCTTTTACCATTAGCTCTGCCCTCCGTTCGCATCAGAGAGTTCACACTGGAGAAAGGCCTTATGTGTGCAGTGAATGTGGGAAGTCTTTTGCCTTTAGTTCGGGCCTCCATTATCATTGTAGAGTTCATACTGGAGAAAGAAATTTTGAGTGCAGTGAATGTGGGAAATCCTTTCAGGATAGATCACAATTCAATAAACACCAGAGAGCGCACACTGGAGGAAGGCCTTATGAGTGCAATGAATGTGGGAAATCTTTTACCATTAGCTCTGCTCTTCGTTGTCATCAGAGAGTTCACACAGGAGAAAGGCCTTATGAGTGCAGTGAATGTGGGAAATCTTTTGCCTTTAGCTCCGGCCTCCGTTATCATCGCAGAGTTCACACTGGAGAAAGACCTTTTGAGTGCAGTGAATGTGGGAAATCCTTTCAGGATAGATCACAATTTAGTAACCACCAGAGAGCTCACACGGGAGAAAGGCCTTATGAGTGCAATGAATGTGGGAAGTCCTTTAGCCAAAGATCTTCCTTCTCAATGCACCAGAAAATTCATAATAGAGAAAGGTCTTATGAGTGCAGTGAATGTGGGAAATCTTTTACGTCTTCCTCTGGGCTTGGTTATCATCAGAGAGTTCACTCAGGAGAAAGGCCTTATAAGTGCAGTGAATGTGGGAAATCTTTTATCTTTAGCTCCAAACTCCGTTACCACCAGAGAGTTCATACAGGAGAAAGGCCTTATGTATGCAGTGAATGTGGGAAATCTTTTATGAGTAGTGCCAACCTTTCTTATCATCTAAGAGTTCACACAGGAGAAAGGCCTTATGAATGCAGTGAGTGTGAGAAATCTTTTACTTCTAGTTCAGCTCTCCGTTATCATCAGAGAGTTCACAGAGGAGAAAGGCCTTATGAGTGCAGTGAATGTGGGAAATCTTTTACCTGTAGCTCCAACCTCCGTTATCATCAGAGAGTTCACACTGGAGAAAGACCTTATGAGTGCACTGAATGTGGGAAGTATTTCATGCAAAAATTTACCCTCTCTCAACATCGGAGAGTTCACCATAGACAAATGCCTTAGATGGGCAGGGAATGTGCAGTTTCTTTTTCAGTGGAATGACACCAGTGGAAACTCGGTGAGGAGCCATCTCTTCAAATTTATTCTCATACATCTAAACAGGCACAGTGGGGAGACTTCCCATAAATTTCGGTTACGTGGGAAGCTTATGTAAGTATGTTGCCCTTTCTAACTTATCCAAGGCTCTTTCTAGATTTATGTCACTCCTAGTTTCTGTGGCCACAGCATTTCACCTGTACCTCCCGGCAGGTCCACACAGTGTGCGTCAGCCACCACCCCAGTGTGCTCAGGGGAGCTGACGTCTGTTCTCCCATGTATTAGAGCAAGTTAGGAGTCACCTGAGCCCTCAGGGGTCAGCTTTCCCTCTGCCTTGACTACCTTGCTCATGGACCTGGGTCACTGTTGGCCCAAAGAATACCATGAGTTGGGCTGGCAACTTGCAGAGAATGACTGACTTTTTCAGGACGTGTAGTTGCATGTGATACTTGGGATGAATTGTTTCAGCTTCCAAGTCACAAACTCCAGCTGCCTGCTGCACATTGCTTTGTCTTGTACAATATTGAAGCCTTTTAGTTTAAATTCTCTTTAATCTTAGGTGTTCTATTTACTCTGTGGGGTAGTTCATAAACAAATTCAGACTCTACAAGCATGAAGGGGTGAACAAGTTTTAAGGGGTCTCAAACTTTGAGGAGAGACCGTATGATGGCAGAAAATAACGTGCCACTTTTGAGTAAATTTCCGTTGCTCCCACAGCCTCCTAGGGAAGACTGCAGGGCTTTCTGGTCCTCATTTGAGGCCTGAATGCTGTGATTCAGGAGTCTCAGTGATCACCCTGATGAGAGGGTTGGTGTGAGAACCTCAAGTGCATCTGAGGGCAACGTGAATTTTTTTGCTTCCTCATAGGAGGTCTCACAGGGGACGTCAGCACTGTGGAGGGGATATCTTCCCCAGATCTACAAAGGGCCATTTGGCCTGGTGTCCACAGTTCATTGGGTGAGGGTCATTGGTTGTAAGACCATTGGGTCCAGGGGAACTGTAATTGGTAGAGAAACACTGGCTTAGCAAGGAGTGGAGGAAACTGCAGCCAGCTAGATGGAATATGCCTCTTCTGAAAGTGCATCCAGAAGTGGTTCTGTGACAGTGACTGTGCAGCATGAGTTTGTACACAAATCTCAGGATCTCTAGGCAAGTTTATCTTGTGTAGCTGAAGTCACTGCCTGAGAATGTAATAAAAATAATTGAAAAGTTTTGTGGATTTCTGTAGCCTCTCAGTGATGTTCACTTGAAGGCCATTACTGCATAGGCAAGGAAAAGAGAAAAAGGGGATCTGAGGTTGAGTGATGTGGCTCTTGTGACCCAGGCAGTGCTCCTGTTGACTTGGGTGGCAGTATCCTTAATTGTTGCCCACATTTGCTGCCACTGAAGGAAGACTGACCCCCAGAGGGTACAAGGAAAGAGTGGGTGGAGTCACTATTGTGTTGCTAGTGCAGTTGAGTTAATTTTGACTCCTAGAAACCCTGTGTATAGCAGAGCAGAATCCGGCCCAGTGTTTTTACCCATCCTCTCACTTTTCTGCAGTATATCAAACAGGACTTCTCTGCTATTCATCAGGTTTTTGTGGCCAATTTTTTTGGAAGTGGGTGACCAGGTCCTTCTTTCTAGTCTATCTGGAAGCTCCGCTGAACCCTGTACCACCTTGGGTGACTCTGCTGGTATGTGAAATACTGGTGGCATAGCTTTCTGCATCACAGCAACATACAGCCACCAAAGTATGACAACTGACAGACTGGTGGGGTTCCCTGACGTGGTACGAACCCAGCCCAGCAGTGAGAGCTGCTATACTGCAGAAAAGTGAGAGGATGGGTAAAAACACTGGGCCGGATTCTGCTCTGCTATACACAGGGTTTCTAGGAGTCAAAATTAACTCAACTGCACTAGCAACACAATAGTGACTCCACCCACTCTTTCCTTGTACCCTCTGGGGGTCAGTCTTCCAGTCTGACAGACTGGTGGGGTTCCCTGACGTGGTACGAACCAAGCCCAGCAGTGAGAGCTCTGACTCTTAACTGCTAGACCACCACGATGTAGGGTTGTAAACTTACTTTCCAAAAAGTGTGGGACATAGGGATTTCTCTTGAGCCAATTTTTAAGATTATTGTGTAACTTACATGGACTGCTTATATTTAAAGTGTACAGTTTGCTAAGTTTTGACATAGGTGTGAACCTCTGAAACCATCGTCATAGTCCTGAGGATGACTTTTTTTGTCTCGGTATATTTACCTCACATCCTATCATAATCTCTCCTCGACCTTCCCAGCTCTCCACCTACCCATTCACTTACTTTCCTTACAGTAGATACCTTTGCATTTCCTTGAATTTATGATTAGAATCATAAACTGTTTATTCTATTGTTTTTTCTGATTTCGTTTGTTTCATAATTAGAGATTCACCAATGATACTATATGAGTAGCTCATCTTTTCTTTTGCTGAGTAATATTCTTATATTTTCGTAGACCCCTGTTTATCCATTCAGCGGGCTTTTTGGTTATTTCTAGATTTTGACTAATGAAAATAAAGGTGTTACAGACATTTGTGTAAGTTTTTTTTTTTTACCTTTTGTCAGTAACGTAGAGGACAGTGTCTGAGTCAGTGGTTAGATGGATGTTTAACTCTTGAAGAAACTGTCAGACCATGATCTAACATGATTTCTTCTTTTTGCTCTCCCTCCCACAGTGTGTGAGAGTTCCATTTCCTCCAAGTCCCTGCCGATTGATACTTGATGTGGTCCTTTAATTTCAGCCATTGTGTGGTGCTATCTCAGTGTCTTAATTGCATTGCCCAAAGGATTCATGATTTTGAGCATTTTTCGTGTCTTTATTTTCCAATTGTTTATTTTTTGTACAATTTATGTTCATCCCATTTGCCTGTTTTCTTTCATAGGAGTTATGGCTATTTCCCTTTTGATTTTCAAGTAAGACACTGAAACAACAAACACAAATGAAGGAGTTTTACTCTGTTAAATGTCGTGAGTGACATTTTTCTGTATGGAGTCAGCATTTCTAAATACTGGAAGAAGGTCTCCTCATTGTTTTTCCTCAGACTTTGTGTCACACATAATGTCATGGCCAGAAACACCCTACATGGTTAAGTTTCATCTGCATTATGACCTTATTGTCCATCACTTGAATCCCGGCATTCAGTAATACAGTAAATCTAGCCCTGGTTCGTAGTGTTTGCCAATTTCCCAAGTGTAAGTGCTCCCACCGTGGAAGCAGGATGTGCTCAGAGAAGGAGTGGAAGATTCCACTCGGGTCTGTGGGCTTTGGCGGGAAACCAGCCTTGGCGTGTGCGGGACACTCCCCCAGGCCGGGCAGCAGCTGCGGGAAGGCGGGAGGCTGCAGAGGCCTCACACGCAGGTCAGCGGGGAGGGTCCTCCCCGAACGTTGGGGGTCTCGGAGACCTGAGTGGCCTTGCCTTAGCGACGAGGGCTCAGAGCTGACACCTGCGGTTCCAGTGGCTCCTCCAACCCCACCTGGGACCTTGTGAGCGGGTCCCCTTGGACTGCTGTCCATCTCGCCATTGGCCTTCTTCCCTCTGTCCTCCCAGTGGGGTCCCCTGCCAGGCGTTCCCCGCGCTGTGGGCCGCTTCTCCAGGCACCCCGACTCAGGGAGGACTCGTGCCTTCCCACTGGGGCAGCAGCTCCCACGCCCCCGGGACCCTGGACAGACCTTTCCTCTGTGGCGCCACTGCTTCGAGACCCAGGCCACGTGGGACCCGAGGTCGCCTCTGGAGGTGATAGGGGGATGGGCGAGCCAGGCGGGCGCAGGGGGGTCATGGGGGGTGGCAAAAAGACAAGAGATAGCAAGTGTTAGCAAGGCTGTGGAGAAAAGGGAATCCCTGTGCACTGCTTGTGAGAATGTAAATTGGTGCAGCCCACAGAAAAGAGAAGGGAGGTTCCTCAAACAATTAAAAATAGAATTCCATACTACTCAGCAATTCCAATTATGGGTGTAATTCCAAAGGAAATGAACACAGGACATCAAAGCAGTGTCTGCACTCCCATGCTCATTTCAGCATTGTTCGCAATATCCGAGATATGGAAAGTACCTAAGTGTGCATCAATGGATGATGAATAAAGATTTGGTATATATGTGTACAATGCAGTATTATGCAGCCATGAGAAAGAAGGAAATCTTGCCATTTGTTACAACATAGATGGATCTTGAGGACATTGTGATAAGTGAAATAAGCCACACAGAGAAAGAAAAATACTGCATGGTATCACTTACATGGTGATTCTTTTTTTAAAAAAAAAAAAAAGTCAAAGTCATACTCATAGAAACAGAGAGTAGAAGAGTGGTTCCTGGGGCTGAGAGATGGGGGAAATAGGGGAAGTGGGTGAAAGGACACAAACTTTCAGCTATAACAGGACCAAGGTTGGAGGATCCAATGTAAGATGCAGTGAGTATAGTTGATAACACTATATTGCGTAATGGAAATTTGCTAAGGGAATGGAACTGAAATGTTATCACACACACAAATGATAAATAGGTGATGGATGTGTTAATTACCTTGTCAGAGGAATCCTTTCATGATATACACATGTATAAAATCACCAACATACCATGTACACTCTACTATCTTAAAATGTCAATTTTAATTTGAAGCTTAGATTAAAAAATGAAATAAAAATTTTAATGTAAATAAAGTCATAAACCCAGACATGTTTTTCTTGATCAAACTAACAAATATCAAATCTGTTTGATACTTTCTATTTTTAAATAATCTGCAAGAGTAAAATCCTACACCCTGAGAGACTTACAGGAAGAGAGTTCCATGAATCATTCAATGAAAGGATGTATCCAAACTTACTCAAATCTTTCAGAGATTCCTGTTCCCCATCTCAATTTATGGTACTAGAATAAATGGTTGTAAAACTTGTTAGTTAAATTCAGCTATGCTTATGGAATGTCATAGAAGGTGAAAGTGTCTTAGGAGTTCTAGAATGGTTTATTATTGGGAAATGCATTGATAGCATTCAACATATTAATGGATTATAAACATCGTGTCACTGTCTTAATAAGTGCAGATACAGTAAAATACAAGTCAATTCATGTTAGGAAAAAAACACCAGGCCATGCATAGAAATATACACCTTTAACTAGTTGACATTTATCAATGAAAACCCTACAATAAACCTGAATTTTAGTAAGAAAATAGAAATTTTGGCTTTTAAATTAGCAAACAAACAAGGCTGTAATTATCTGTACTTAAATCAAATATTGTACCAGACATTCTAGCTAGGGCTATAACACAGATGAAAAAGAATTAAAATAATTGGAATACCATTTATATACTGTAATTTCTCTCAAATTGTGTGGTTATCTACATAGAAATCTTTCAAAAACTAACATCGTGAGTATCTGCAGTATTTATGACAGTTAATCAAGTTTGCCACATACAAAATAAGTATCAAAAAATAAATTACACTTCCAAGTGGAGTGACATCAGCATCATGGCAGAGTGAGCTCTCCTCTTGAACTCTCTCCTCTAAAATACAACCAAAAGGACATTCATACACCGACAGAGGACATTCATACAGCACAAAAGACATCTGAGAGAACCACGCAACCATACATCTGAAGGGGTGGGGCTGGGCCCTCCAGAGGAAGTGGAAGCTAGTCAGGGGGACTTTTTTCTTCCCAATGGCAGCCAGCAACCTTGGGACAGTGGATGGCTCTGAGAGGAATGGGGGGAGGGGTGGCCCTCCACAAGAACACCATTGCTCTCTGAGTTCCCTCACAGCCTGCGGGAAAGCCCCACAGATAGAGGAGACTGAGCTGTTGTGGGTGTGTCTCCATCAAACTAGCATCCCAGGAGAGCAGTTGGTGAAGGCCCAGGGAGAAGACCCTGGGATTGCACAGGAGAAAGGGAGCGCCTCTCCCTCTGCCAGGCAGATCAGTGGGAGCTCTTCACAGAGAGTGGTGGTGGCTGGGGGAGGCATGCAGGTGAGGTGCCACCCAGCACTTTAGCCATGTGATCACCCAGAGCACCACACAGAGAGAAAAGCAGCAGCTGCACGAGGTGCACAGATTTAAGAAAGTGCCCCTTCCCCTGCCCGGTACTCCAGCTCCATTATTGCCCAGAGCACTGCACAGAGAGAAAAGTAGCAGCTGGGGGATGCACGCACATGAAAGAAAGCACCCCTTCCCCACTCAGCACTCCATCTTTTTCATCACCCAGAGTGCTGTGCAGAGAGAGAGGCGGCAGCTGGGGGAGGTGTGGTGAGAGAAAGCACTCCTTCCCCAGCCAGGCACTCCAGCCCTGTGAACAGCCAGAGCTCTGCACAGAGAGAAAAGGAATGGTTGGGGGAAGCTCAGGTGAAAGAAAGCACCCATCCCCCGCCAGACTCTCTAGGTCTGTCATCTGTCAGAGCATCACACAGAGAGAAAAGGAATCAGCGGCTGGAGCTGGGGAGCCATGGATCATGCTGGGCCCAGAATACACAGTGCTTGATCCCCACCCAGTGGTGGCAGGTGGAAACTGTGACCAGATAATAACACTATACAGAGGCAACAATCCATGCCATCAAGCAGTATGAAAAATGTATATTAATTCTCCAGACCAGGAGGAAACTGATAATTACCCAGAAAACAACCCTGCAGACACAGAAATTCATAACTTAAATGACAAAGAATTCAAAGTAGCTATCATAAAAATACTCAACAAGTTACAAGAAAGCACAGAAAGACAAATCAACGAATTCAAGAACTTCTTCACAAAGAGATTGAAACTATAAAGGAGAACCAATCAGAATTGTTGGAGATGAAAAGCACAATGGATGAGATTAAGGAAAATCTGGATTCTCTAAACAACAGAGCTGACATTATGGAGGACCGAGTTAGCAACTTAGAGGACAGAAATATAGAAATGCTTCAGATGGAGAAGAGAGAACTAAGACCTAAACGAAATGAAGAAACTCTCAGAGAAATATCTGACTCAATTAGGAAATGCAACATAGGGATTATAGATATTCAAGAGGGTGAAGAGAAGGAGAATGGGGCAGAAAGCTTGTGCAAAGAAATAATAATGGAGAACTTCCCAAACCTGAGGAAAGAGCTGGAAATACAAGTGAACAAAAGCAATAGATGTTCTCATTACATCAATGTAAAAAGACCTACTGCAAGGCATATAGTTGTAATGCTGGCAAAAGTCAACACTAAGGGCAGCAAGGCAGAAGAAAATAACTTACAAAGGAACACCTATCAGGCTTTCAACTGATTTCTGAGCAGAACCCTTACTAGGCTAGGAGAGAGTGGAATGATATATTCCAAATTCTGAAAGGCAAAGACTTTATCAGCCAAGAGTACTCTATCCAGCAAAAATATCCTTCAGATGTGACAGAGACATAGAAACTTTCCCAGATGAACAAAAGCTAAGGGAGTTCATCATCGCAAGACCTGACTTACAAGAAATCCTCAAGAAGGCCCCCTTACCTGGGGGAAAAAAAATAGGAAAGGGGCTACAAAGTCCTGAGCAAGGAGATGAATAGGTAGGCAATAATCAGGAAATGAAAGCTCTCTATCAGATCAGGTTATTAAACATTTAACTTTAACATTAAGGATAAAGAGAAGGAAAACGCCAAAATAAAAATAATCTCATTATTTTAACCACAAACTCACAGCGCGAGATAGAATAAGATATGACAAAAATAACTTAGAAGGGGAAGAGGAAAGGGATGGAATTGGCACAGTCTAAGGAAATAAGAGGCTATCAGAAAATGGACTATCTCATTTACAAGATTTTTTAATACAAACCTAATGGTAATCACTAAAAAAATAATTAGAACAGAGAAATATATGATAAACAAGGAGAAAATGAAGAAAACCATCATGGAAAACTACCTAACCAAATTGGTAGTCTGAAATACATAGGACAAGAAACAAAGGAAATGCAGAAGAACCGGACAATGAGTTATAAGATGGCACTATTAAGCCCTCATATATCAGTAATCACTCTAAATGTAAATGGATTGAATTCTCCAATCAAAAGACACAGAGTGGCAGGATGGATTAAAGAACAAGACCCAACAGTATACTGCTTCCAGGAAACACATCTCAGATCCAAAGACAAACACAGGCTTAGAGTGAAAAGATGGAAGACAGTACTCCATGCTAATGGCAAAGAAAAGTAAGCAGGTGTTGTCATACTTATATTAGACAGAGTAGACTTCAAGATAAAACAGATAAAGAGAGACTAAGAGGGGCAGTATATAAGGGACACTCCACCAAGAAGACATAACACTTATATATGCACCCAACATAGGAGTACCAAAATACATAAAGCAACTATTAACAAACCTAAAAGGAGATGTTAATGACAACACAATAATAGTAGGGGACCTCAACACCCCCTTTACATCAATGGATAGATCATCCAGACAAAAATCAACAAGGAAATAGTGGAATTAAACAAAAAACTAGACCAGATGGACTTAATAGATGTATTTGGAACACTCCATCCAAAAACAGCAGAATATATATTCTTCTCAAGTGCACATGGAACATTCAAAGGATAGACCATATAATGGTAAACAAGGCAAGCCTCAATAAATTTAAGAAGATTGAAATCATATCTAGTATCATTTCTGACCATAATGCTATGAAACTAGAAATAAACTACAAGAAAAATGCTGGGAAAGGAACAAAAATGTGGAGACTAAACAACATGCTACTGAACAACGAGTGGATCATCGAAGAAATAAATGGAAAATCAGAAAATATTTGGAGACAAATGTGAATGAAAACACACCATACCAACTCATATGGGATATAGCAAAAGCAGTCCTAAGACGGAAATTTATAGCAATACAGGCCCACCTTAACAAACAAGAAAAAGCTCCAATAAGCAATCTTAAACTACACCTAAAGAATTAGAAAATGAAGAACAAACAAAGCTCAAACTCAGCAGAAGGAGGGAAATAATAAAAATCAGAGCAGAAATAAATAAAATTGAAACATAAAAAGACCGTAGAAAGGATCAATGAAACAAAGAGCTGGTTCACTGAAAAAATGAACAAAACTGAAAAACCTTTACCAAGACTTACTAAGAAAAAAAGAGAGAAGGCTCAAATAAATAAAATTAGAACTGAAAAAGGAGAAATTACAAAGGATACCACAAAAATACAAAAGACTATAAGAGGATATTATGAAAAACTATATTCCAACAAACTGGACAATCTAGAAGAAATGGATGCATTCTTAAACTCTTACAACCTCCCAAAACTGAATCAAGAAGAGGTAGAGGGGCCAGCCCCATGGCCGAGTGGTTAAGTTCACGCACTCCACTTTGGTGGCCCAGGGTTTCGCCGGTTTGGATCCTGGGCACAGACATGGCACCGCTCATCAAGCCATGCTGAAGTAGTATCCCACATGCCACAACTAGAAGGACCCACAACTAAAAGGAAAAATACACAACTATGTACCAGGGGGCTTTGGGGAGAAAAAGGAAAAATAAACTCTTTAAAAAAAAAAAAAAAAGAAGAAATAGAGACTCTGAATAGACAGATCACAAGTAAAGAGATTGAAACAGTAATCAAAAACTTCCCAAAAAATAAGACTCCAGGACCAGACAGCTTCTCTGGAGAATTCTACCAACCATTCAAAGAAGATTTATTACCCATCCTTCTCAACTATTTCAAAAAATAAATTACACTTCCACAAATGAGAATCATAAGGCCAAAAGGGAAATTTTTAAACAATGTTATTTGCCTTTTAGCCAAACACAATACTCAGGATAAAATCACAAAATATTTGTGTGGTGGAGACTGCAAATTTTCTGCTAACATTGCTTCTCCCCTTCCTGGGCCTGAGCCTGCCCACTCACATTCCTGTCTTTCCTTCTGGATGGGTCGTGAGATTTCTGTTGTGGGTGCAGTAGGATCAAAGGAAACGTGGCAGTACCCATCCCTGGATCTCAGGGTGTTGGCCTGGCCTCCCCCATGCTCTCAGCTGAGAGCCATCTGACACGCTGCCCAGTACACTGCCCCAGAGTCCAGCCGTGCAGCGGCACCAAAATGCCCGTCAAGCCAGTGCCCTCTCTTGAAAGTGAATTCTTTATCAGCCATCAGTCTTTCCCAGCTCATGCCACTTGGACTGGCCAGAGTCACCCCAAGGCAACATCTGCAAAACACAGGAAATCCTCATTATTGGTAAACACAGAGCCAGTGAAAATTGTCACTGAACCAAGGGGTTGGGGACTCCTGTCCAGGATTAGCAATCACTAGCTCTGTGTCCTGATGTATACAGAGCTCACTGTTGTTGTCTAGTGCCTCGATATATATGACTAGGAACTGGCCAACACATGGTGTTTAATCATTCATTCATTCATTTCTTGAATAAATGTGAAAAAGCCTGGCAGCTTTATTCTATACTAGTTGAATATGGAAACACACCAGATCTTCTGAAATAAATGGATAAACAAAATGTGTTATGTCCATAGAATGAGATACTACTCAGCAACAATAAGGAGTTAACTATTGCTAAATGCCACAGGATGAAGGAGTCTCAAGAACATCATGCTAAATAAAATAAGCCAAACACAGGGTATATATTCCATTTGTATAACATTTTTGAAAAGGTAACAGAAACTAATGACAGAAATCAAATCAGTGGCCATCTGGGGCTGGGGGACATTGACAGTGGGATACGAGGAATGTCGAGGGAGACGGGAAGGTTCTATGTTTTGATTACGGTGGTGGCTACTCGAGTGCAAACATTTGTCAAAACTCAATGAATTCTATACTTCAAATGGGTGCACTTTATTGTTTTTAAGTCGTGCTTCAATGAAGTGGGAGAAAACTCTTAGCTTGTTTAAATGGTCACCAGAACCAACAGCCTAAGCTTCTCAGTGTCCAAAATGGGACACAGTCACAGAGAGGACTACCTCTGTGTGGGAGAGGGGAAGGGACTTGCCCAAGGTCACACAAATTGGAATGCAGGTCTCCTGACACCCAAGCAGGGTTTCCCTCACACTCCTGCCTCCCAGGTGAAGGCCGTGTCTGCCTTCCCTGAGCGAACATGGGCACATCCTCCAAAGACAAGTCCTGGGTCAGGGGCCACAGGGCACGGTTCACTCTCACCTCCAGGTGACCGTAATGCCTGATCTGCTGGTCGACTTGTCCAGTAGTTTGCATCGCGAGGATAAGCTTGGCCTGCCACGGTGGGGACGGAAGGAGAGTCGCCCCCCAAGGCTGATCTCTGCAGGGGCTGAGAGACAGAGACCCTGAGTGTCTTCAAGGAAGCCTGAGGGGCACTGAAAAGAGTCAGGAGAGTTCAGATGTCCTGATTTCTCCAAGTTAGAATTTTTCTTTTCTCTTGAATTCTCAAGGAGAGAACCTCACCTGTCAGGTAAGTTCTTCATTTTCTTGAGCTCATTGGACCATGACAGGTCCCCAGAGGGAAAAGTGAGTCTGTGAAAGAACTTACAAAGAGAGGGTGGGACGTCCACTTGTCCTTGGAGGAGGCTAGGAATTAGGCGAGTGAAAGAATTCATTACTTTTGCCGTTGTCTATTGTTGCATAAAAACATGACACCAAACATTAGTGGTTTAAAATATCAAACAATGCCTTAGCTCTCATAATTTTGGGGTCAGGAAATCAAACAGGGCTCAGCTGGGTGAGCCTGCTCTTCCCCGTGGCATCAATGGCAATCACTTGGCGATACTCGGGTGCTGTGTGGGTTGGTTTAGAGTGTCTGGGATGACTTCACTCACGTTGCTGTGCCTTCTTATAGATGGCTGGAAGGCTGGGCTCAGTGGGAACTTTCAATCAGGGCGCTTACACATAGGTAGACTTTTTTTTTTTTTAAAGTGCCCATGGGGGACTTTTTGCCTCTGGCATTTTGTTTTTGTTTTTGTTTTAGAAAGATTAGCCCTGAACTAACTACTGCCAGTCCTCCTCTTTTTGCTGGGGAAGACTGGCTCTGAGCTAACATCCAAGCCTATCTTCTTCTACTTTATATGTGGGACGCCTACCACAGAATGGCTTGCCAAGTGGTGCCATGTCCGCACCCAGGATCCGAACCAGCGAACCCCAGGCCGCCAAAGCAGAACGTGCCACCAGGCCAGCTCCCCCAGCACCATTTATTGAAGATGCTTGCCTTTCTCCATTGTATGTTCTTGGCTCCTTTGTCAAAGATTAACTGTCCATAAATGTGTGGTTTTATTTCTGGGCTTTCAATTCTGTCCCATTGATCTGTGTGTGTTTTTGTACCAGGACCATGCTGTTTTGATTACTATAGCTTTTTAATATATTTGGAAGTCATGGATGGCAATGCCACCAGCTTTGTTCTTGTTTCTCAGGATTGCTTTGGCTATTTGGGGTCTTTTGTTGCTCCATATGAATTTTAAGATTCTTTGTTCTATTTCTGTGAAGAATGTCATTGGGATTCTGATTCTGATTGTGTTGAATCTGTAGATTGCTTTGCGTAGTATGGATATTTTAACTATGTTTATTCTTTGGATCCATGTGCATGGAATATCTTTCCATTTCTTTATGTCATTATGAATTTCTTTCAGTAATGTCTTATAATTTTCTTTGTATAGATCTTTCACCTCCTTGGTTAGATTTGTTCCTATATATTTTTCTTTTTGTTGCGTTTGTAAATGAGATTGTATTCTTGAGTTCTTGTTCTGTTAGTTCGTTATTAGAGTATAGAAATGCTACTGATTTTTGTAAGTTGACTTTGTACACTGCAACTTTGCTCTAGTTGTTGATTATTTCTAATAGTTTTCTGATGGATTCTTTAGGATTTCTATATATATAAAATCATGTCATCTGCAAACAGTGAGGGTTTCACTTCCTCTGTGCCTATTTGGATTCCTTTAGTTTCTTTTTCTTGCCTAATTGCTCTGGCCAAAACCTCTAGTAGTATATTGAATAAGAGTGGTGAGAGTGGGCACCCTTGTCTTGTTCCTCTTCTCAGAGAGATGGTTTTCAGTTTTTCCCCATTGAGTGTGATGTTGGCTGTGGGTTTGTCATATATGACCTTTATCATATTGAGGTACTTTCCTTCTATACCCATTTTATTGAGAGTTTTTATCATGAACAGATGTTGGATCTTGTCAAATTCTTTCTCTGCATCTGTGGAGATTATCATGTGGTTTTTGTTTCTCATTTTCTTAATGTGGTATATCACATTGACTGATTTGCACATGTTGAAGCATCCATGTGTCCCTGGTACGAATCCCACCTGATCATGCTGTATGATCTTTTTAAGGTATTGCTGTATTTGGTTTGCCAATATTTTGTTGAGGAGTTTTGCATCTATGTTCATCAGCAATATTGGCCTGTAACTTTCCTTCTTTGTGTTGTCCTTATCTGGCTTTGGTATCAGGGTGATGTTGGCCTTGTAGAATATCTTAGGAATATTCCCATCTTCCTCAATTTTTTGGAATAGTTTGAGAAGAATAGGTAATAAATCTTCTTTGAATGTTTGGTAGAATTCTCCTGAGAAGCTGTCTGGTCCTGAGCTTTTATTTTTGGGGAGGGTTTTAATAACTGTTTCAATCTCATGTGATTGGCCTATTCACATTCTCTATTTCTTCTTCATTCAGTTTTGGGAGGTTGTAAGAGTCTAAGAATGCATCCATTTCTTCTAGATTGTCCAGTTTGTTGGCATATAGTTTTTCATAATATTCTCTTATAATCTTTTGTATTTCTGTGGTATCCATTGTAATTTCTCCTCTTTCATTTCTAATTTTATTTACTTGAGCCTTCTCTCTTTTTTTCTTAGTGAGTCTAGCTAAGGGTTTGTCTATTTTGTTTATCTTCTCAAAGAACCAGCTCCTTGTTTCATTGATCCTTTCTACAGTCTTTTTTGTTTCAATTTCATTTATTTCTGCTCTAATTTTTATTATGTCCTTCTTTCTGCTGAGTTTGACCTTTATTTATTGTTCATTTTCTAATTCTGTTAGGTGTAGTTTAAGATTGCTTATTGGAGCTTTTTCTTGTTTGTCAAGGTGGGCCTGTATTGCTATAAATTTCCCTCTTATGACTGCTTTTACTGCATCCCATATGAGTTGGTATGGTGTGTTTTCAGTCTCATTTGTCTCCATATATTTTTTGATTTCTCCTTTTATTTCTTCGACTACCCATTTGTTTTTCAGTAACAGGTTGCTTAGTCTTCACATTTTTATTCCTTTCCCAGCTTTTTTCTTGTAATTGATGTCTAGTTTCATAGCATTATGGTCAGAGAAGATAGTAGATATGATTTCAATCTTTTTAAATTTACTGAGATTTTCCTTCTTTGCCAATATATGGTCTATCGTGAGAATGTTCCATGTGAATTGAGAAGAATGTATACTCTGCTGTTTTGGGATGGGGTCCTCTCTCTATATATGTATCTATTAAGTTCATCTGGTCTAGTATTTCATTTAATTCCACTATCTCCTTGTTGACTTTTTATCTGGATGATCTAAAAATTAAGGATATATTTTTTAAAACAATCTAGATTTGATGGCATGGTAACACAAATGTTGACAAAAAGTTAGAAGTGGGAACAACCACCCATTTCCTTGGGCCTTGCATCCTGCATTTTACAGTTCTGCCCGTGTTGCTGGCCTCTTTCCTTTGATTTGAATAAGGAAGGCATTTAAATTTTTCAACCTGGCTTCTGAAAATGATAGAATATAGTAATATAAAGAGACTTCAATTCACCATAACACTGAAAATTGCAGGCCAAGTGACGCACAGTAAACAATTGTGGCACCCAGGAGAAAGAAAATGTTGCAGCAAATAGAGAACAAGGTCTCCATGTTTGTTAAATGTTGAGATAATAATTTTTAAACACTAATATGGAAATTTCCAGCTATCCACAAAGGATGGGGAGGTAAATAATAGACCATGTGGATGTACCACCCAGCTCCACCAGGACCAATCCAGGGCTCAACTCATTTCCTGTCAAATTGCGCCCAGTTCTCCTCCAGGAATTACTTAAGTTCAAGCAAATCCTAGCAGCCATATAATTGCATCTCTGAATACATCATTGATTTCTCTAAAAGACAAACACACTTTTCTTTTTCTTAATTACTGGATCTTATCCTCCATAAACATATTAATTCTTCAATACCATCAGATATCAAGTCATCATTCAAATTCACCAGAGTGTTTAGTAAATATTCACAATATTTTTGTTTGAATCTGCATCCAACCAGTTTTCTAATCCTTGTATCATATTTCTATGTAACTTGATTTTGTTATATTTTGCAGATACCCTCCCTCTTTTATCTTGAAATATTTTGTTTCCTGAAAGAGGGCATTAATCATATGGAACTTTTGTTATTCTGATGTGGCCTACTGCCTCTTTGAGGTATCTTTTAACATGACATTTTTGACCCATAATTCCATAAGCAGATAGTTATTCTCCCTAATTTGACATTCAAGTAGACTCATTCATAGGTGTTCATGTCTACTTCTGTCTACTTCTTTTTGCATCACATGAAAATATAATATACACTTGTCTCTATTTTTGTGACATTATGATCCGTGTAATCAGGAGGTTCCTGTATCATCAGCCAGATCCATCCAGTAGGATATTCACCACTGACTGCCTCCTAAGGAGTTTGGCAACCACTGAGGTTCAGTGGCTGTATGGTCAGGGTAAGGGTGACCCAGGTCAGTCCTCCCTTTGCCTCTGATGGGTGGAAACCATCTACTGAGAAGAGAGTTCCTGAGGAATAGTTCTGAGAGAAAAGAAAGGTCTTGATCCTTCCTCTTTATTTCTAATTTTTCATGGTGGCGATTTGGTTCTTTACTATTCCCCAGCTGCGAGGATTATTTTGTTGTGTTTTTAGCAGTATCAAACATATAGGTTTACATATATTCATTTGTTTTAATTATTAAAAATATTACCTGGTGCCATAAATGTCCCACCCTTTGCCAGTGGGACTCCTTCATGCCAACCTTTCTGTTCTGTTCCCATGAACCTGGTGGTCTTTGGTGGCCCCTCTGCTTTCTTGTGCAGGAAGCTTCTGAGCTCCTCCCCCGCACTGCCTGCTCTAGATGTGGATCCAGCAGTTTCTTCAGGAAGCTGGAGTTGCTTTCAGTCAAGACGGTATTTAAAGACCATATATATATACTATATATGTGCATGCATAAAATTTGGAAATGAATTACCCATTATACCTAATCACAATTTTATTACTTAAACATTTTACTTTTATTTTCTTCAATTATCAGTGCAGAACATATACTCAGATAATTCTGCTTAAAATTCAGTGGAAATAAGTCCTCTTTGCTTGGTTAAACCCTAGTTTGGAACAATTACGTTCTTTTCGTTATTTTTTTAGATTTTCTCTTTAGGTTTATGAATTATATTTGAAAATACTTTTGACAATTTATATATGTGAGAAAAATACGTGTAAACTTCTAAACCAAATGAAGATAGATTCATAGCAGTGGGGCTTCGTCCTGTCTCCTCAGCAGTTTCCTCTCTTCCTCCCAGGTACCCATTTTTAGAGATTTTAAAATTTATCCTTCCATTTTTTAGATATAAAAATATAGACATGCACACAAAAACATAGCAAGGTATATTTCTCTCTGGTTCTTAGTAAAATAAAGCTAATGGCACAGGATGTCCTGAGCCTTTCTTTTGTTTCTTTGCACGTCACAGTATGTCCCATCAGGGCGACAGTGAAGAGAATGTCCTCACTGTGTCCACAGAGGCCTGGGTTCCAGTGGGGGAGGCGCCGGGATTCCTTCCATCCCGCACTGAGTGAAGCTGGGTGGGTTCCAGTCCTTGTTGTTACAAATGATGCTGCAAGAAACAGATTTGTGGTTCTGAAAGGCCTGTTCTTCATGTTCATTTGTTGCCCTTATTCTTTGTTCCTATTATTGTCTTCCTAGCTTTTTCTCCCTTTTGTGGTTTTAATTGAGCAGTCTTTATTATCTCATTTTCTCTCCTTTCTTAGCATTCCAGCTATATGTCTTTTTTGGGGGGTGGGGGCAAGATTAGCCCTGAGCTAACTGCTGCCAATCCTCCTCTTTTTGCTGAGGAAGACTGGCCCTGAGGTAACATGTGTGCCCATCTTCTACTTTATATATGGGACACCTGCCACAGCATGGCTTGCTTATCAGTGCCATGTCTGCACCTGGGATCCGAACTGGCGAACCCTGGGCCACCAAAGCAGAACGTGCTCACTTAACCACTGCGCCACCAGGCCGGCCTCTCAGTTATACTTCTTTCCTTACCTTTTTTAGTTGTTGCCCTAGAGCTAGCAATCAACATTGACTACTAACTGAGGGGATTTTTTTTTCAGTATTTACTGTGTGAATCTGGTCGAGTGCCTGGAGTAAATCTCTCAATATTGGGGGCTCCCTTATGACTGGGCCCCTGGAGTCTCTAACTCTCAGAGTTGTCGGCACTGAGCCTCCAGCAATTCACCAATTACAGTTCAGGTTTCCCAGCCCAGCACTGGTTCCCATAGCAGCTTCTGCTCTTCAGTTTCTCTGCTCCACTGGTCCATGATTCTGTGTGTTCATTCATATGTCTCTCAAACTCAGAGGCAGAGTTTTGCTGTGTGTCCTACCCTCTCTTATGGGTCCAAGAAGAGTTGTTGGTTTTCTGGTCTGGTTAGCTTTTACTTTCTGTGAGGTCGGTGTGGCTACTTCCAAGCTCCTTATACGCAGAACCAGAAACCAGAAGTCATCCTTCATGTTCAGATTCACTGGGAATAATGGTTTTTTTGAGAAAGGACACTTCCTGGGTGTAATGAGAATAACCAAATTTTCTCTTTCAGTCTCCAGGTTCCTCTGATATAAATAAAATCAAACTGCATCATCTCTACATGGACGGATGGGTTTCTATTAGCTTAAGTTGGGGTCTTACCTTCCTCACTCAGACTGGTGCTGGAATCCTTGCAAATTGTTCACTCCTTTGTCTTTATAATGTTACTTTGCTCAATGCACACGTCTTGAGACCCACAGAGCTGATTCTCAACCAGCTGATCTTAGCTAACAACTTAGTTCTTTTCTCTAAAGGGATCCCTCAGACAGCGGTGGCTTTTGGATTGAAATCTTTTCTCAGTGATGCTGGATGTAAATTTGTCTTCTATTTACACAGAGTGGCCAGAGGCGTTTCCCTCAGTACCACCTGCCTCCTCAGTGGCTTCCAGGCCATTAAGCTTTGCCCCAGTTTCTCTGGGTGGTTGGAGCACAGAGTGAGATGCACAATGTTCATTGGCTTCTGCTGTTCCATCTGCTGCATCCTACGTCTCTTGTTAAATATGGTGATTACTGTGAATGTAATTGGCCCAAAGAACAGTAAAAACACGAGTGTGGAAAACATTTACAGATACTGTTCATCACGCATTCCTGAGAGACTGGTATTCTGTGTATCTGCAGTCATTTACACCTCCACTGATGGTGTGTGTTTGGGTCTCATGGTCTGGACCAGTGGCTCCATGGTCCTTGTCCTGCCCAGGCACAAGCTGCAAATCCAACACATTCACCGCAACAGACTTTCCCCCAGACCCGCCGATGAGGCCAGAGCCACACGCACCATCCTGATTCTGGTGAGCATGTTTGTCTCCTTGCACTCTTTAGTGGGTATTCTGTCATTTTGGATGACCCAGCTTGAGAACCCACACCCCTGGCTGATGAACACCTCTGTCTTGGTGTCTTTAGGCTTCCCAACATTCAGCCCCTTTGTGTTCCTTTTCAGTGATACCAGCATCTCAGAGTTTTGCTTTGTCTGCTGGACAAAGAACACAAATGCTCCAAGCTTGATCTCTGGGCCATAAGTTCCCTCCAGAACATCCTACCATTTATTGGAGTGCTTTTCTCAACATTTGTGGGCTTATATACAGGACTCAGATTCACTATTGAATAAAAATTCTAACAACTATGACCTCATAATTCTTAGTGGACTGCCAAAAGATGGACTTGGTATAAATAATCACTCAAATGTATGGCAGTTCCTGAAAATATTGAACTGAGAATTACCATATGACCCGGCAATTCCACTATACCGAAAATAATGGAAAGCAGCGACTCAAACAGATATTTGTACCCCACTGTTCACAGGAGCCTTATTCACAATAGCCAAATGTGAAACAACCCAATGTCCACGGATGGATGAATGGATAAACAAAATATGGAATATACGTACAGTCGGATATTATTAAGCATTAAAAATGAATTAAATTCTGACACATGCTACAACATGGGTGGACTTTGAAGCTATTATCCTAAGTAAAATAAGCTAGACAAGAAAAGACAAATATTGTATGATTCTCTTTGTATGAGGGATCTAGAGTAGTCAAACTCGTAGAGACACAAAGTAGAGGACTAGTTGCCAGGGGCTGAGGGGAGAGGGGAATGGGGATGTTTGTCTCCCGAGTTTGGAGGCTCAGTTTGGGGTGATGTAAAAGTTCTGGAGATGGATAGTGCTGAGCGTTGCACAACAACGTGAATGTACTTGATGCCTCGGAATTCTATACCTAAAATGGTTAAGATGGCCAACGTTATGGTCTGTCTATTTTACCTCCACAATAAATGTAAAAGTGATAATGATTACTACAAGATGACTTTCTGAAACGGTAGTGGTGTTCACTACTGAAATTTGAGAATTTCATGATAATGCCATGTCAAGAATTTTCAGCGATTTGGAGTTCTGAGGTAGAAACTGGGGGGAAATGTAATTATAAACAAAATCTCTGATGACCCACAAAACTTGCCCCACACAAGTAGAAAACAGTTATCTTGTTGAATAAGCATGAAACCAGGATGTGATGCGCATCATGGGCAACCCACTAAAGAGACCGCAAGGTCAGTAAGAACTCTCAGCCTTGTGCATAGTCAGGCAGATACAACCCAGGATCACATGTTCTTAAGATTAACAATAACAAGACCTCAGGTGAGATGACTTGACAGCACCATTTGTCACACACAGTCCATCTTAAATTCACCTCGTAATTAGAGTGGACCTTGGTGTTTGCCAATTGCTTTTATCCTAAGGAAAAATAAACGTCTCATGTCTTTATGGCAGGACGGAATTTTGTAAGTTGGACCCAGGCTCCTGCTGAAGTTAGGCTCCTACTGTCCTATGGAGACTGGGAGACGTGACGTGCGATTTTCCGGTGATTATGTTTCAGAGATATCCAAGGTCTTCAAGGAAAAGTTTCCTGGGTTGTAAAATTGGTATGAGGCTTAATTAGCTTTAAAAAGTATTTGTATATATCTCCAAGGGGCAGAGGAAGAATTCACAGTTACAGGTTTTCTAAAGCAAATACTCTAAGAAATGTGTTGGGTGGGTGGAGTGGCTGTCCCTTTTTCCTCAGGGATATTTTTTTCTTTTTCAGATTTGTATTTACCCTTACAAAACTCACTGCTGATCTGAACTGTAAGCTGACACCCAAAAGATTTATTTGCATTTTCTAAGCATATCGGGTAAAGGTCCTTTCAAATGAAGAGAAAAATCCTAGGAATATCCTAATTGTGGAGGTTTATGAAGACTTCAAAGAACTGAAGGGAGTTTAAGAATAGTGTCTGTTTGTGTGTGTGTGTGTGTGTGTGTGTGTGTGTGTATACGCGCCCGTTTGAAAGAAAGCACAAGAAGACATGATCATTTCTTCCACCAGTTCGTCACGGACTCACCAAACAACAGAAACTTTCCACAGGAAGCAGGATGGGTCACTGAGTGTTTCTTCATGGGGGTCATGTGATCAGGCTTCTTTTAAAAAATTCTATTTGAAATCACTTTGCTTTATTGCTCATTATATTAACCCACCATTAAACTTCTGATTCAAGTACTAAAGGTATATTTTGGATTTTTTTTATGAAATGAAAACAATTTTTCGAAAAATTTTACAGTCATTGGCACATAATGGCAACTTTCAAATAGCTGAATTTTTGTTTCTTCCTTATTATCCATATTTAAATAATTGTGTGTCTTTTATCATGATTAACTTATGAACATACTGGGCTGTTGAAAAGTCATCTTATCTGTGGCTAAATGTACAATGTGTGGCTAAATGTAGTCCTGCGATGTCTGCTTTACACAAAACTGATTTGAAAATTAATTTTCTTTGATTTTTAATATTTACTCATGTAAATTACGGGTTAATGTCAGTAAATATGAAGCACATAATTGTCTAAATAGCATTTCAATGCAGTATATTTAGGTAACATGGATGATACAAATGATAAATCATGCTGATGTAAGTTACATTTCTTATCTCTAATAAACTCAAGTGCAACATTATTTCCCATAGTGAGGGCTGTTTCTTTCAACATTAGTCTATGTTCCAATAGTGAATTGAGAATCTGTGTGTTTTCCTGGAAGATTTAATCTCATAGTTTAGTAGTTTTTACAGGCACGAGCTGTACTAAGTGCTCCGTGGCTTACCTAGATGGCCTCTGAATGGGATGCCATTACTTTGAAATGTTGAATCTTTTCATTGTTTTCACAAATACTGACTTTGGAATCTGGCCTAACTCAAGATCCTCAAAATTATCTGTTGTTCACGTATTGCATTTTTCAAAAGCACACATATGATGTGAGGATTTTTTTGTGCCTCTGACGGTGTCCCATGTCTGTTAGAATACAAAACTTCACTCGAATTTGTCTAAGTGTAAACCAAGTTCCACTTTGAGAATGGGTTTTTGAAACTCTCACAGTCACTTTTCTTTTCTTCACGTGTGTTGAAGGTTCTGGCTTTGATAGAGTAACAGGGTCTGAGTCACACCCTGCACAGTGGAGAGCGGATTCTGTATGGGGCTGTGGGAGGAGGCAGGGAGCCCAGGAGGAGGCCGTTGCAATAGTCCAGCTGAGTGTTGATGGATCAGAGTGGTAGCTGTGCAGGAGGGAGATGCGTTTGGATTCTGCGTCCATGTTTTTAGAAGGACCAAGTGGATTCTTGGATGTTTTCTGTGAGGGAGAAAAAGGGAGGAGTCAGGGATGACCCAAGGGTTTTTGGTCCTAGCAGCTGAAGGGATGGAAGTTGCATAAACTGGGATGGGAAGCTGGTGGTAAACTAATTTTCACTGTGAATATGAGTTTTGTTTTGGCCCTGTGAAGAGTCTGAAGTGTTTTAGAGAATTGTGAGTGAAGTCATAAAGTGGGGATCTGGACACACAGGTCTGGAAATCTGCGGAGGGATTCAGGCTGGAGACATCCACAAGTGGTGGCTATTATGCGGGCCACGGTGGAACTCTGGATCACATTTAGGAGGGGGGAGTTATGTCACGGTGGTAATGCTATTAGCAGGTCTAGAAGAAGTGGGTGGTGCTGAGGACTGGGTCTCTTCCTCGGGCACATAGTTGAGGGTTGGGGGCACAAGCACAGATGAGGGAGATTAGTGGTCATGAAGAGGGTAGGTGGGTGGGGAGGATGGTCTGGCAGGTGACCAATGCTCCCACAGGATGAGTGGACATGAGATGGATGCAGAGTCGTAGGAGTAATTGAGACAAGATCACACTGAGTCTGGGTTGCTTATTCACTTCTGTATGGAATCAACAGAACTGTGTAGTGAGCTTTGTTGGGGTCTGAGGTGTTTCAGTCTTGCTGGTGGATAAGGTCAGGCACAAGGGTCATTATCTGTGAGAGTCACTACACCTGTCATGGGGACCAGTGGGGCTGGGATTTAAATGAAGTTTTGGTAGAGAGTGGCAGGTTGTGGCTGCTGAGGGGACAGCAAGTTAGCACAGAAGTGGCAGAGGGTCATGGGGTCTCAAACTCACATGTGGTACTGAGTGGCACATATTGAAGAAGGGATCAGGGCCAGGTGGAGAGGCCTCCAAAGCAGCGTTCAGGGCTTTCCCTGGCATTTGGATCCATAAGAGGTGGGGGGTTGTGCTGGATCGTGTGTGAATTTGTCAAGCACTCTCTGGATGCCATGTGCCAGGTCCATGAAGATGCCTATGGGGTGGGGCGGGGAGGTGGTGGTGGCTGTTGGAGGGTGACTCTGGTGTCTGGACATGTGAGAGAGATGGTCTACAGAATGATGTGCACATCGAGAGGAAGTGTGAGCTGATGGCCCCAGGGCCTTCCTGTTGGGGACTGAGGTGGAACTGAGAAGCCGGGTTGCCTTGTGTCTGGGAGTCATGATCTTGGGGGCCCCAGGGTTATTGCTTGGCAGGAGGGGTTGGGGCCTGCAGTCCAGGCCCACTGCTTAGACAGAGTCTATCTGCCCTCCTGCCTCTTGTTGCTGAGGGCTGAGCAGGGTGTTCATGGGACCACGAGGAGAGCGTGGGCATCAGTGGCACCAAGGACTGGCATCTCTTCTGAGATGCTGAGCTCTGGAGGAAGGTGAGTATGGACGTGGGTCCTCAGAGATGCTGATCCTCATCTCCTCTGTCCCCATCATGACAGGATGCTATGACACGTGAGGATATGCTTGTGTATTTCTGGGGCTCCTTGATGAGGGTCAAAGACACTTGTACCACGAGGTGATTCTGAAGAATTGTCACCTATATCCTTGTATCCTCCCGGGGCAAGGCACTCACACCCTCCCCAGTGACCTGGTCTAGGCTAGGCATCCCCACTCCCCGAGTCGTGCTTTCCTCAGGGGGTGCTCCGTCCTTCTCCCATCAGGACCACGGGCACTGCTTCCTTCCCCATTTCCCTCGGAAGGTGCTGGGGTTGATAGGGCTGGGTTGCTTGCACTGGCCTCTCCCCTCCCCTGCAGCCCCATCTCTGTTGCCCTGAAGCCCCATAGGGAAAGATTCTAGATGAGAAGTTTACAGTGAGCTTAATGGAGCCTAGTTTGCTTGCCTCTGCCTGGCCAGTGACTGTGTCCAGATGCATGGCGCCTCTGTACCCCAGGTTTCTCCCTTCCTTTAGCTGATATTTTCTCCTGCTGGTTTGTGCCAGGAAGTACCTACATTCTCATGGTCACTACTTTCCTGGACCATGAGCTGTTTTTGAAGACCTCCTGCGTGGTTTTCTTTGTAGCATGTAGACCTTTTTCCTGTGGTCTGTTATGTGCTGAGTTGGTCTGGGCCAGTGCTGCCCACTCACTTGTTTGGTCTTTCAATCAGTACTTGTGTCCTCCATGTCCCATGTAGCTGCCAAACTAGAGCCCAGGGGAAGAGTCCTCTGTGCTTCACAGGATAGACATGACACCAGCCATGGCAGGGTGGGCTCAGAGGGCACCTGGCCCTGATGAGTGGTAGCTGGGGAGGGTATGACAGCAGGCTCATGTTCATATCATACCAGGAGCCTGTCCTGTTCAACCAGAGTTTTGATGCCACTGCCAGTGGCCACACCCCATTTCTACCTTTCCTTCCCCATATTGACACTTTGCCAACTTGTCAATTCTACTACTCGTCATTTCCTGTGTGACTTCCAGCCCAGGGGTAACCTGCACCTCTCTGGACTCCGCATCTGACCCGTTTCTCTCACCACTCCTTCTGCAGGGCTCTCCACCACTGGCCCTCACATGTTGTTCAGCGGGCCGTGAACATATCCTTAGATTGACCTTGAACTCCTGCTACTGTTGCAATTGGGTTTTCCTGGGCTTTGACAGGCCTCTGCACAGCCTTAGGTGTATCCAGCACACAAGTTCCTGTGAAAGCCTTTGGTGGAGGAAGGAGTTATATCTGACTTGTCTCCCTGTGCAACACCCTGTCCTTGTGTCCTTTTCCTGGTGAAGCCTCTACCATTCTGTGACCTTATAGGCCCATTAATGCACAAGAAGACCCCACTCCCACTTCTTGAAAAGCATCCCAAAGACTCATTCCTGGATGCAATACAATGGAGTAACTCAGCTGGATGTAGTTCAATTTGTCATTGTAGACTCATTCCTCCCAACATCACCAACATATACTTCACTGTCACTTCTTTGCTTTCAGGTTTGGTGCAGAGCAGAGAACAAAGAGCTTCCTTCTGAACGGTGTTTCTGCAGGAGAGGCTCAGGTCAGGACTCGCAAGGCAGGTCCCTTCATCCATACATCCACCCCTCTGAGATGTGTGCCCCATCTTGAAACACATTTTACACTTGTCTGAGCACTAAGGAAAACATTGTGGGCAGAAACTGTTTATAAGAGAGTGACATGTACCAAACAATTTTATTTCAGTGCAAACCTTCGATGCCACCAGGAGCAGCACATTGGTGAAAAACTTCAGAAACAACATGGACAGAGTCTCATTTGTGAAGAGCTGCAAATTTCATCTGTCCAGGAAGCCCTTTACCTGTGCGGAGGCTGGGAAGGACTTCCTAGCCACCCCAGGCTATCACCATAAGCAGGCCACACATACTGGGGAGAGGCCAAACAAAACCACTGAATATGAGCTTGGTTAAAATGGTATTACAACAAGGAGCATGCCAGAAAGCCATCAGCTGCAAACATACACTTTTTCAGGATCGGGGTGTCCACACTGGAGAAGGGTCTTATGAGTGTAAAGAATATGGGAAATCTTTTAGCTGCAGCCCTACCCTCCATGATCACTGGTGACTTCACACTGGAGAAAGGCCTTAGTTGTGCAAGGAATGTGCAATTACTTTCTTCAATATAACAAAAGTGGAGCAAAGCCTCTGGACTAGTCATCAGACTGATTTGACTCTCACACATCCAAACAACCATGGGAGATTCCCCGTAAGTCTAATTTATGTGAGAAGCACTCGTGGCTGTGTTGCAGTTTCTGCCCTGCCCAAGGCCCTTTCCAGATTTCCCTCATTACCAGTCTCCGTTGTTAAAGCCATTTCACCCCTGCCACCTGGCAGGTCCACACAGCGTGCACCAGTCGCCACCCCCGTGTGCTCAGGGAAGCCGACCTGTTCTCTCAGGTGGTAGAACAAATTAGGAGTAGCCTGAGCCTTAGGGGGTCCGCATTCCCTTCCCTCTGAGTAGTTGGGGAATGGACCTCCCCCAGTTCTGACCTAGAGGATACCTAACGAATTCTATTGTCACCTTGCCAGAAGGACTACCTTTTCAGGGACATGTTAGGTTCACATGATACTTGTGATGAGTTTTTCCAGCTCCCAAGTCACCAACCCGAGAACTGCCTGCCACACTTTGATTTGGGTTGTACGATAAGAAAGGCCTTACTCTTTCAGTCCTCTTTTTCTTGGGGGTTCTGTTCAGTATATGGGGTGGTTTATCAACAGATTTGGGCTCTGAAAGCATGACGACTTTTGTGGAGTCCCAAAGTTTGTGTGCCTCTGAGGGAACAGTATTCGGGCAGAAAATGGCACGTCAGATTTGGGCCAACTTGCACTGCTGCCAATGGCCTCTTGGGAAACATTTGTCATCCTAATTCACGGCTTGAATGCCTGACTGATCAGTTGCAGAAAGCAGTCCCCAGAAGTCCGCATACGGCCCCTTTAAGAAGAGGGGAGCCCTGTTAAGAGAAGCATCACTGCCCACTCACAATGGACCAAGGCCTGTCCTCCTGGAACCTTATCTCCTCCTTGGATTGTTGGAACTACATTTCCCTGAATGCTCTACGACGACAGACGGCTCCCAGAGCCAATGAAGGCTCAGGACAAAAGGAGTTTCCGGTTGGACACCAGGGTTGCGAGTGGTCTTCCGGGGTCCTCTTCAGGGGCTGTATCTGCGGGTGGTGGTTGTTCTGTTCCGGCTTCGGAGCGCCGGGTCGGGGCTGAGGGGACGACGAGGAGGCGCGGGCGGAGGCGCCGTCCCCGCGGCCCAGGCGGCTCTGAGGCTCGGCGACGCCGCCCGGGGCCCCGCGCCAGGCCCGGGCCAGGGAGCGCCGCGCCCGGCGCCTCGTCTCCCGCCGCTCCCGGCTCCGCTCCGCCCCCGAGGCCGATGGCGGCGGCCGCTCGGAGGGAGCCGGCTCAGGTGAGCGCTCGGCTCCGGCCCGCCCCGCCCGCAGCGCAGCCCGAGCTCCAGCCCTCGGGCGGGCGCTGCTCCCGGGCCTGCAGCCCAGGCCCCGGGGCCGGGCCGGGGAGGCGCTCGTGGGGCCTGTGGCTGCGGTCGGGGACCGGGCTGCGGGCGAGGGTCCCGGGCGGAGGGGGCGGCGGCGCCGTTGTATCCGAGGGAACAGTGTGAGGAGGGGTCCCGCCTGGACCGGCAGGGGAGGGGCTGCTCCTTCAGTCCGAGGGCCCCGGAGCCGGGAGGGCTGTGCACAGAGAGGGACGCGGTCCCCGTCAGGGTTTCAGCACTTTCCCAAAGCCTGTTCACAGGAAGGACAGCGTGGAGGGAGGTGTTGAGGACAGTGGGGCACTGGGAGGTGGAATCTTTGTTCAGGGTCCCACAGCTGGTAAGGGGTGACACTGAGGCCCAGAGAACACAAGGCAGCCTGAGGTCACCTGGCCCCAGGACCAGGGAAGGGTACAGGGAGGCCTGAGCCCATCACCCCCCTGCGGCTCCCGTTCCTCCCAGGCCTGGTCCTCCTCACAGCTTCCCTTGACTGCGGTAGTTCCTATGGAACCCACACAGGGACGTGGAGGGTGTCCCAGTGCCTCACTGGCCGGAACCTCCACCGCGATGTTCTCTGATTTGTGGTTTTCTAAGACTCTTAATGTTATTTTTCCAGTTCTTGAGTTTAGGGACCCTGGAGAAATCCCACACCCAGGGTCCCAAGTCCATTTCAGGCTTTATGTAGACATATTCCCATTACTGACAGCCAGTGTAAAGATGTTTGGAAAGTTAACCCAGGAGCTGGTACTAGAAGGTGCATATTCCTAGAGGTAAAACTGAATAAGGGCTGTGACTCTTGTTTGGGTACTTGGCTGATGGTGTTGAGCTTCATCAAGATAGGTAAGGGAGATCAGTGGCAGTGACAGTTTGTGGTATCAGACTGGATAGTTTGATAAGGTGGCTGAGGCTTCTAGGAGAAAAGTGGACATTAGATTAATGCAGAGGCAATTCATGTAAGATCACACGCAATCCAGAGCTGTTACATATTTACCACTCTGGACTCACCAAGATTTTGCGAGGACTTTGGTGGGGTCTGGGGTGTTTCATTCAGCCTGGTAGATAAGGTCAGGGGTAAATTTGGCCATCTGTGAGACTCACTTGCCCTGGGATGGGGGATTAATGGAGCTGGGCTTTGAATGAAGGTTAGGGGGACAGAGAAATTTGTATGTGCTGAGGCGACAGCAAGTGCATCAGAGAAGTAGCAGTGGACTCTGGGTATCTGAGATCTACACCTGGTTCTGTGTGTCTAAGTCTGAAGCAAGGAACAGAGCCACTCAGTGAGGCCTTCATAGCGTGATTTGAGGTAACACTGCTGTTGGGAACCATGAGACGTCTGGTCCTATTGGGTCCTGTTTGAATTTGCTAAGTGTACTGTGGATGCTGTCTGCCAAGTTGTGGTATAAGTCCCAAACCCAGTATGATGCGCTTCTTTCACATTTGGCAAAACTCTGACATCCTGAAGTGGCCTGAATGTAAGTTCCCTCCCCACACTGCTCCTGTGCATAATGTCTCCCAGGCTCATGGCCCTTTTGACCAAGGGAACCTGGAGCAGTTCCTTCTTATCCCTTTGTAGCAGTTGTCAGTTCCCTACCAGCCTGTAAAGTTATTCAGACAAGCCAATCACATCCTCCTGTGGGAACCAGGGGGCATCCCACCCTCTCGATTCTATGAAGCTTGCATCCCGCAGCCCCTGTTTGTTCACTCTTCTCTGGAGTGCAGCTCCCATGTGGGCCTTTGTGGTGAGTGGTGTCCTGTTCTCAGAGGTGTGAATTTATGTGATTCATAAACTGCTGTTGGTCTCATGTGTCCAGTCTCAGGTGTCCTGTGATCGGCCACCACCATAACCCAAAGGTGGGTAGGAGGAAGTGATTGGTATACAGTACTAGTAACAAATGGGGAGGGTAGGGAGATACCCATGGTGTGGGGCAGTGGGGTGGTGGTGACCATGGTCGTGTCTGTGGGATACAGAGATAGAGGGATGTGCAGTTTAAAGAATGATGTGTACTTGGAGAGGGGCACGTCTGAGGGTTCCAGGGCCCTGCATTGATAATTACAAGACAGTGACCATACCAGGGGAATTTCTTGTCTGGAGGGGCTGGATCCCCGAATGCTAGGCCACAGCTTAGATATGTATTTGTCTACCTGCCTCTTGTTGCTGGTGGTTGGACTGAGTCAACAGTGGGACCATGAGGAGAGAATGACACCAGTGGTACCAGGGCCTGATTTACCCTCTTGAGTTGGAAGGCTTGAGAAATGAATGGTCATAGAGTAGACGTGTAGGGAGATGGATTGTGGGTCTTCAGAATTGGACTCTTTGTGGTTTTATCTGTCATCATCTTAGCAGGGCTGTGTGACCTTTGAAGATGTGGCCATATATTTTTCCTTGAAAGAATGGGGTCTCCTTGATGAGGCTCAGAGACGCCTGTACCGTGATGTGATGCTGGAGAACTTGGCACTTATAACCTCTCTGGGTAAGTCCCTCACACCTTTCGCTATGCCCTGAAGTAGTCTCTACCCTTTCTTTTTCCCCAGAGATAGCTCTGTCCTCTTCACTCAGGACCATGAGCACTGCTTCCTTCCCCTGTTCCCTGGGTAAGTGCTGTGGTTGGTAGGACTGAGGTGTGTTCACTGCCCTCTCCTCTTCTTGAGCAGGCCCCATACCTGCTTCCCTTTAGCCTCCCATGGAAGGATCCAGGGTCAGGAGTCTTGCATTCAGCCTAATGTATCCCAACTCACTTACCCTCTTCCTGGCTGGGTGGCACTGTCCAGATCCATGGCATCTATGCTCTAGGTCTACTTCCTTCCTATAAATGACATTTCCAACACTGCCTGCTGCAGGTAATAATTCCCTGATATGAACCATGGGCTGTTGTTGCAAGACCCCCATCCCGAGTTCTCTGTAGCATATTTAGTTTCTTTTTTTCTGGGCTGTGATGTGCCAAGTTGTTTTGGGTTGGCACTGGCTGCTCAGATGTTATTTTCTTTCCTTGGTATTTGTGTCCTCCCAGTCCCATATTTTTGCTCGGCTTGGGAGTTGAGTGGAGAGTCCTTGGTTGTCCATAGGTTGGATATGAATCCCGAGTCAGCAAAATGGGCCCAGAGGGAACCTGACCCTGAACAGTAACATGCTGGGGGAGGGCATGGTGTCAGTCCCGTGCTCAAATGATACCAGAAACCTGTTCTGGTTGGCTGGTATTTTGGTGCTAATGCCAGTGGCCACATTCTATTTCTGCTTCATTTTTGACATTGTTGCTTGTCAGTTCTTCACTGTGTCATTTCTACTCTTCATCTGTCCTGTGGCTCATCCTCATATCTCTGGAGTCCCTATCTCACCCATTTTTCTTGCTGCTCATCTGCAGTGGTCTCCAGCATTGGCCTGTATTTTGTATTATGAGATGTGTGCTCATTCTTAAAACTCCCTGACCAACAGCTGCTCTGCTGCAGTTTTATTTTCTTGGGCTTGGAGATACCTATCTACATTGCCCTCACACCACTAGTAGACAAGGTCCTGCTGACAGTTGTTTGCAGAGAAATGAGGTGTACACCCTACCTCTCTTTGTGACACACCACATGGTTGTGTCCTTTGCCTCACGCAGCCTCCCCCATCCTGTGTTCTTTATGGCCCAGTACTGCTAAAGAGCACTGTGTTCAACCTGAACCCAACTCCCTGTTCCTATAAACAATCCCATAGACTGGTTCCTGGGTTTTTCAGACAAATAGTTATGTATGGGCTGCCCCCCTCCCATCAAGGTCAACGTGGTCTTTACCAATTTTTCTCTCTCTCAGGTTGTTGTCATGAAGCAGAGAACAAGGAGGCTCCTTTTGAGCAGAGTGTTTCTGTACAAAGAGTGTCACAGGTCAGGACTCCCAAAGCAGATCTGCCTCCCAAGAAGGTGCACCCCTGTGAAATGTGTGGCCTGATATTGAGAGACATTTTACACTTGGTTGAGCACCAGGAAACACATGAGAAGCAGAAACTGCACAGGTGTGGGGCATGTGGGGTACAGTTGTATGTCAGCACAAATGTTTGTCAGCATGAGAAGCAGTGCACTGGGGAGAAACCCTTCAGAAGGCGTGTCAACAGAGCCTCATTTGTGAAGAACTGCAAATGCAATGTGTCAGGGAAGCCATTTATCTTCAGGGTAGTTGGGAAGAACTTCTTGGCTAGCTCTGAATTTCTTCAGCAACAGACTACTGCCATCAGGGAGAGGTCAAACAGTGAAACCGAGAGCAGAGTGGCCTTTCCGAGGGGAAAAACTAATAACTGGGGAGAATGCACGAACACCTTCAGCTGCAAACACACACTTGTTCAGCATCAGAGATTCCTCACTAGGGAAAGATGTTTTATGTGGAATGAATGTGGGAAGTTTTTTAGCAGAAGCTATAGCCTCAGTCAACCTCAGAGAGTGTATACTGGAGAAAGAATTTTTGACTCTGAAGAATGTGGAATATTACTTAAAAAGTCTCACCTTGTTGAACACCAGAAAAGTAACATCAGAGATAGGCCTTATGAGTGTACAGAGTGTGGGAAATCATTTACCCGAAGCTCCAACCTCATTACACATTGGAGAGTTCACACTGGAGAAAGACCTTATGATTGTGAAGAATGTGGGAAATCCTTTAGCCGGAAATCCAACCTTATTGTTCACCATAGAGTTCACACCAGAGAAAGACCATATGAATGTACGGAATGTGGGAAATCCTTTGTCCAAAGCTCTACGCTTCTTCAACATTGGAGAATTCATACTGGAGAAAGGCCTTATGATTGCAGTGAATGTGGGAAATCTTTTACCCGATTCTTTGCACTCCATCAACATCAGAGGGTTCACACTGGATCAAGACCTTATGAGTGCATTGAATGTGGAAAATCTTTTGCTGAAAACTCCAGACTTATCAAACACAGGAGAGTTCACACTGGAGAAAGGCCTTATGAGTGCAGTGAATGTGACAAAGCATTTTGCCAAAGTTCTTCACTTCTTCGACATCAGAGAGTTCACACTGGAGAAAGGCCTTATGAGTGTGGGGAGTGTGGGAAATCCTTTGGGCAAAAGACAACCCTCATTCAGCATTGGAGTGTTCACAGTACGGAAAGACCTTATAAGTGTGGGGAATGTGGGAAATCCTTTAGGCGAAAGTCTGAGCTCATTCAACACTGGAGAGTTCACAGTGGAGAAAGGCCATATGAGTGTGGGGAATGTAGGAAATCATTTAGCCAAAAGTCCAATCTCACTATGCACCGGATAGTTCACACCAGAGAAAGGCCGTATAAATGTAATGAATGTGGGAAATCATTTAGCCAAAACTCGACGTTCCAAAAACATCAAAGAATTCACACTGGAGAAAGGCCTTATGAGTGCAGTGAGTGTGGGAAAACTTTTAGCCAAAGCTCTGCCCTCTGTCAACATCAGAGACTTCACACTGGATCAAAGCCTTATGAGTGTATCGAATGTGGGAAATCCTTTGTTGAAAACTCCAGACTTATTAAACATAAGAGAGTTCACACTGGAGAAAGGCCTTACGTGTGCAGTGAATGTGGGAAGTCCTTTGCAGACAACTCCAACTTCATTGTACACAGGCGAATTCACACTGGAGAAAGGCCTTATGAATGCAGCCAATGTGGGAAAGCATTTGGCCAAAGTTCTTCACTCCTTCAACATGAGAGAGTTCACTCTGGAGAAAGGCCATATAAGTGCAGTGAATGTGGAAGATGCTTTGCCAAAAACTCCAGTGTCATTAAACACAAGGAGCATTCACACTGCAGAAAGTCCTTATAACGTAGCAAATGTTGAAAATCCTTTACGTAAAACACCCATCTCATAAAACATCATAATGCTCACAGTGAATAACGGCCTTATGGATATGGTGCATGTGGAAAATCCTTTAGCTGAAACTCTAGCCTCATTGCATACACACTGGAGGGTTCACACTAGGGGAAGGCTTAGGAGTACAATGAATGTGAGAAACCCTTCAGTCTAATCTCATTGGATACCACAAAGTTCACATCAGGAAAATGATAAGGTGCAGGAAATGTGTTGTTTCTTCTTAAGTATAATGACACTGGGAAGATCCCTTATGAGGGTGCTGTCTATGTCTTATTAAACTTTGTGATCCTGATAAATCATGGAAATTCCTGTTATGTGGGAGCTGCCTTGCACCTTTAATTTGCCAAGGGTCCTTACCAGGTTTATGTCACTGCCAGTTCTATAGCAAAAGCCATCTAAGCTCTATCACTTTTCAGGTGCTCATGGTGTGCATCGTTGACCCTCCCCAGTGTGTCCAGGGAAGCAAACTGTTCTTACGTTTGCAGGAGGCATTTGTAAGAAAGCTGAATCTTTATTCCTTTCTGTAATTACTTTCACTGATGAGTTACGTGACTGAGCTGACCAGTTTTGGGCCCAGAGGACTCTGCTGGTGACTTAAAAACATAGACTGCCTTTTCCAGGGATATTGTTGATCCCATGTGACTCTGATGGAATTTCCTGCCCTTCAAGTTTCCAGCCCAGGAGCAGCCTGCCTCCCATTGCTCTGCTTTGTGTGAAAATGAAGGCCTTATTGTTTAAGCCACCATTCTTCTGGGGGTTCTAGTTAGTGTATGTGGTGGTTTGAAAATAGCTGTGTTCTGCTAATGTGAGGGATTGAACAGCTTTGATTGGGATCCCAATCTTTCTGTGTCTCAGAGGGACAGTATGACGGCAGAATGTGCTTTCCTCTCCAGTTTTGCCCGAGTTTGCCTTGCTGCCCAAGACCTCCAAGAAAAGAGTGCAGGGATTTGTGGACCTAATTGTAGCCTGGATGCCGTGGTATTTTGTGGTTCAGAGGTCAGTCTGTGGAGGGTCAGCTGAGATAACCTTTGGTGCTTGTGAGAGCAACATGAAATTTTTCTGTTCACAGGGGATGTTGCATTGTGCTCAGTGCTGCTGAGGGCAGTCTGTTCCCAGGTCCTGCAGCAGAGCCATGTGCTCTGATGTCATGAATTCCCCAGAGTGGCATCACAGGTTATAGGATTGTGTGGGCAGGGGAATCATACTTATTACAGCAACACTGGATTTGTATGGAGGGGAAGAGACTGCTCCAAACTGGTTGGGATTTGCCACTTTTAAAGGGGCACCTAGAAGGTTCCAGTCATTATGGCTGTGAAGGATGAGAGGGCTCAAATTCTCATGGCCTGGAGAAGTGAGTATTTTGTGTAGCTGAGGTCATGGTGAGAGGAAAACATGTAAATACTTTGTGGATTCCTGTAGCCTCTCTGGGCTATTCACCTTAAGGCTATTGCTGTGGAGGAAATTGAGACGAGAGAGGCCAGCTCTGTGGCCTTTGTGCCCCAGCCTGCATTCCTGTTGAATCTGGTGGAAATGACCTCACGGGTCTCCAGTATTTGCCAGCACTGTGGCAAGGCATCCCTCCCATGGTGTGAGGAAGGAGATGGTGGGGTCAATAGAGGTTTATCAGACTGGCTTTCCAAAATTGTAGGAGATCCAGATTTTCATGTTGAACTGTATTTTTAGTTCTCTAATAAGATATAAATGATTTGCAGTAAGCTGCTTATATTTAACCTGTACTGTTTGATAAGTTTTGACATTCATGTAAACCCATAAAACCATTTAATCATGATGATGAAGGTCTCCAGCTCTTATTTACCTCGGGCCCTTTACTAATGTCTGTCTCTCTCTTCTGTCTACCTTCCAGGTAACCATTGATTTATTTTGTTTTACAATTAGTTTGTCTTTTCCAGAATTCTATATGATTCTCCTCATAAAGGGTTACTCTTTTTTTTTTCCCTGAGTAGCCTCGTGTGACTTCTTCATTTTGAGATTCATCAATGATGCTTATATGAGTATGAGTAGTTCCTTCTTTTTATATTGTGGGAAGTATGATGTTCTGTGGATGTACCACTGTTTATTTATTCTTCCGTTTGCATATTTGAATTGTTTCCAGTTTTTGACTGTGGGAAATAAAACCACTGAGATGTGTGAAACCAGTTCTTTGTGTACATGTTTCATTGATCTTGTGTTAATTTCTTGGAGTGCAATGCCTGAGTCACAGAGTAGGTGAGTAGATACCCTTTTTTTTGAGGAAGATTAGCCCTGAGTTAACTGCTGCCAATCCTCCTCTTTTTGCTGAGGAAGGCTGGCCCTGAGCTGACATCCGTGCCCATCTTCCTCTACTTTGTGTGTGGGATGCCTACCACAGCATGGCATGCCAAGAAGTGCCATGTCCACACCTGAGATCCAAACTGGCGAACCCTGGGCTGCTGAAGCGGAACATGGGCACTTAACCGCTGCACCACTGGGCCGGGCCCAGATACCTTTTTAGGAAATGCCAAACTGTGACCTCACGTGGTCATCCCCTTTTGTCGTCCTGCCAGCAGTGAATGAGACTTCCAGTTCTTCCGTTTCCTTGCCAATGGTGGGTATGGTTGGTTTGAAAAATTGTGAGCCTTTTAATCAGTGTGTAACCATATCACACTGTGGTTTTAGTTGCGTTTCCTGGCGTTTCCTAATGTTGAACGTTTTTTCATTTGTCACTTGTATCTTTTCTTTGGTAAAATGTCTGTTCATATATATATTGGTTGTTTTTTAAAATGAATTTTGGCTATTCCCCTTTTCTCTCACAAAGAAGGAGTAAGTGAAACAACGAAGTTTAACCATCTTTCATTCCTTCTTTAGCGATGTGACTTCTTTGCTGTAAGGAGTGGTTGTTTTTGAATTTGAGACTATTTCCTGAATGTTTTTTGTGCTGTACACAATGCAGTGGCCACATAAAAGTATATACTTTTAAATTTAATTGGCTTTATGAATACATTTTTGATCGCTTTCTTAAATCTAGATATTCAACAGTAGCATATATCAAGCCATGATTTGTAGTGTTTTCTAATTTCCCTGGTATAAATGCTCCCACCTTGGCCAGTTTAAAACTGCCCGCGTGATGTCATTGCACATGGAGTTGGAATAGTTACCGGTAGCACACCATTATATTTTATTCTGTCATATAGTAGCTGCAAACAAATAATGTGTAATGATAAGAAAGGGGGTGTAAGCAAAACTTCCTTCCTGTCTTTTTAAATTAATCTCTCTCAGCATGTAAAATTACAGACATGATGACATATTTATATACAGAAATAGAAAATATTGTGTTATGAAACCATAGGAACCCTTCCCAAATTTCCCATCATTTACCATATCATTACCATTCTTGTTTCATCAATCCTTGTGTACATTGGTTTACTCATAATTCCAGACATCATGGCATTTAAATCATAACCTCTTTAGAATATATTTTTGAGTGGCCGGCTGGGTGGCGCAGCAATTAAGTTGGCAAGTTCCGCTTCTTGGTGTCCCGGGGTTCACCGGTTCGGATCCCTGGTGCGGACATGGCACTGCTTGGCAAAAGCCATGCTGTGGTAGGCGTCCCACATATAAAGTGGAGGAAGATGGGCATAGACCTTAGCTTAGGGCCAGTCTTCCTCAGCAAAAAGAGGAGGATTGGCAGTAGTTAGCTCAGGGCTAGTCTTCCTCAAAAAAAAAAAAAATGTGTTTTTGAAATGGAAAGTCTAGTTAATAACTCCAATAACTGTTACGCAAAATATTTTAAAATACGGTAATTATGCTATCAATGGGCAATTTTCTCAGCTGAAAAATATGTTTGCTTCTTAAATCAAATTAATTGCATGCAGAATTCTAAGTGTACCCTTATGGCTTTCAGTAGGTATGTCTCATAGCTCTCTTAACTTACAGGTTTTAGTTACCATTTTTATTCTTTTGATTTATTTGTTGAAGTTGTAAGGCATTTGTACATTAGAATTTGACACATTCTAGAGTTGGCTTATTGAATCTGATACTGTGTAACTGCTCATGCTTCCCTCATAAGCCTGTGCACTAGGTATTCAGGAGATGAGAATTGAGGTTTGTTCCTCCATACAGGTGTGTGATTGTGACTGCTGAGGTGAAAACACCCAGAAGATCCCAGCCCAGATCCTCTCCAGTAAGATAAATATTTGAGACAAAAAAACCACATTATTAAATAAACAAGCTAAAATTTGATGTGCATCACAGGCAATCTGCTACTAAATTTTGAGGACAGAACATATCTCCCCCTGTATGTATCTAAGCAGTTACTACACATTACATACATGTGTTCAAGATAAACAATAACTAGTGCTTAAGAAAGAACTTGACAGCACTGTCACTCAGCGTCTAAATTGGAGCAAGGTGAGCAGAGTTAGGCTCTTACCCTCACACAGGGCCTGGGAGATGGCAGAGCTATCTTTATTTGCTATATTTGCATTTCAAGAAATGGCTCTCAGTATGTTTGCATTTTTAAGAGATGGTTCCCAGGTTCTTTCAAAAGACTTTCCTGAGTCGTAAAGCTGCAGGGAAAAAAAGGCCATGCTGACAAGAGGCCTGTGTAGTCTTCTAGGTTTCAAAGATAAACACTCTCAGACTAGGGAGGAGAAGGAAATCTGTTTCTCTGTTTTCAAATGGTAGAATTAAATGTATTTTTCATTTGTATTTGTTGTTACAAATAATTTGTATGTGACACACTTGGAAACAAAATATGCTTCTGCTCTGCTGCCACGCATTGGCACAACCTGGAAGCAAACATTTCGAGTATCAGGTGTGTTTGGAATGCCACGATGACACTCCGGCCCAGTAGAAGGGGGAAAGTCCCTTTCACAACAGAGAAGAAATTCAGAGTTCCTCATGATTTGAAGGCGACGCCGATAGGGGACCTCAAGCAGGATTCTCAGAGGTCCTTCAGAAGTACGTGAACTTTGGAAGCATTCGGCTGACCCAGGAGCTGCAGACAAGCAAATGACAATGGATAGTGGATGGGGTCTGCCCAAGACATTCAAGCAAGGCCCCTATCTAATTGTTTTGTTTTTTACCTGCTTGCTTGAAATCATTCTTCTTTTCATAATGACCCTTTTACTGGTTTCTTCCCTCTTATTGTGTTGGGTCAGAATATACACATTCTAATGCAATTATTGGATTTTCCCAAACAGTGGCTGTGGCCATCAGTTTTACTGAATATCATCCATCACCAGGGCTCCATGATAAAAATATCCGAGCAGGGGCCAGCCCAGTGGTGTAGTGGTTAAGTTTGTGCACTCCACTTTGGTGACAAACAAAACAACATCAAAAAAAATCCCCTTTCATTCCACTTCCATTTATTGAATTCACTTATTCCTAACAATTATGTTTAGATTACTCACAAAAATTTCATGAGACATTAGACAAAGTCAGCCATAATCCCAAGCTGTTTTTCTTGCTGAGAAATTTTATAATAGAGATAACATGAATTTACTTGACTAGTAAACCCAGGTAGAATAAAAGTTGCATGTCTACATTATATTTAATGTGCTAACTCTGAAGGCATACCTATTTTAATTAACTCAACAAATGTAAACTACTTTTTATTTACCAAAGATTATCTCAGATCATGTGAACTTGAAAACCATTGGGTTAATTTCTATATATCTAAGAGTCTAGAAACACTTCTTTTATATGATACTTATTTTAAAAGAATAATAGAACTCTTTTATAAATTAATTTTGGGAATACCATCCAGAGGTAGAAAAATATCACACATTTACAATATACGTATATAGACACACATGACCATACTGATGCAGAGACCTCATAGCGTTTGTTCTAAACTTTTAGCCATGAGTCAGGTGCAATAATACAAAACTCACTAGCTTATAAAGAACGGCGGCATCCAAATTGTGTTTCTGGCATATGGAATAAGTTAAGATTACTTGGGTTGCTAAAGCTTTTTTTTTTTTTAACTAATATTTGTGAAGAATACACTTAAGATATTTTCATTTGCCCAATTTCCAAAAGGCTCCTTTTTTTTCCCATCTGATGAGAATCATTTCCCCAAAGTTTACTCTCAGGTCCTAGAGAAGAGAGGGTAGAAAGTTTACATCTCAAAGGCACAGAGAAAGTATCCAAGTTTTCTCCTAGGAGTTTTGGGCTATATTTCCATATTATCAGCTGTCTAGGGTAATTACTATTTAAATTGTTCCTTCTTTTCTTAAATGCAAGACAGTTCTGTTTCCAGTGTCCTGATCTCTTACAGCATCTGCAGGCATTTTGAAATGAAGAGGGAAGGGTTTGGGGATTGGTGAGGATCAGTGGATTTTGAATTGCTTCTAGAGCTGCATTTCTGCTGTTGTAAAGATTTGTAAGGCAAAGATAGTTGTTTTTAATTCCTCCAAGAACTGTATTGCAGCTTGAGTGATATCAAGGGACTGACCCACCTATCCAACTACACTATCTTCAACTTGCTTCCTTATTTTAGAAAGATTTCCAACTAAGATGGAAATCAAAAGAATTGTGCATTCTGAGACTTCAGGACTTAATACATTATGTTTTTGTAATGTCTGTATAAAGCATTCAACAAAGGCCTTCAAATGCTTTCCTTTTTTCTAAGAGCACAATTCAACTTTGGACCAATTCACCATAAGGGGAAAAGCCCCTATTATTGCTTCTGTCAGCCCCTGCACATTGACCTTTAGCTGATCCATCTCCTGATCACTTGTAGGAGGGCCTGGGAGAAATTCTGCTCATCTGTTTCCTTCGTGAGGGGCTTTTCCCCAAGGGTCTGTCTGGCTTGTCTGTTAATGACAGTGTAATCTTGAGTGGGAAGAACACATGCGAGCTGCCAGTCAAGGTCCTGTGAATGGAGTTTGAATGACCACTGATCTTTTTAACTCTTCTCTAGATTTGGTAGGATCTTCTGGAAGTGGAGGTAAAAAGGGCTTGGTAATTTCCTCTTCTCAAGGGAGTCCCTAAGGTCAGCCACCATACTGCTTCATGTCCTCTTTTCAATTTGCTCTTTCCATAGGTACAAATAAGACAGTTGTTTAGGAGGAGAACTCTCTAAAAATTCTGAAATATAGGAGTTTTTTAAATTCAAAGGATTCGTCATCTGGCCATTGACAAGTAGACTCTTCAATGATCTATTTATCTCAATATCAATCAAACCAATATGCTTTCTCGTTTTTTGAGGAAGATTAGCCCTGAGCTGACATCGGCGCCAATCCTCCTCTTCTTTTGCTGAGAAAGACTGGCCCTGAGCTAACATCTGTGCCCATCTTCCTCTACTTTATATGTGGGACGCCTGCCACAGCATGGCTTGCCAAGAGGTGCCATGTCCTCACCCGGGATCTGAACTGGCGAACCCCGGGCCACTGAAGCAGAACATGCGAACTTAACTGCTGTGCCACCTGGCCAGCCCCCCAACACGCTTTTATATGGCTTAATGATGGGTGCAAAAGTTGCAGCCCTCTCAAGATCCAGAAAGTTCACTCCCAGAGTTAGCTTAAGAAAGCAAAGACATTCATTGTCACAGGCAGTAAGAATGGTCTTAGTGAACATGGTGTCTCTGGTTTGCCACGAGAACCTGAGATGCCTCCAGTCACAGATCTGCTAATCTGTGACACTAGGCAGGAGCTACTGGAATGAGACTTTTCCAGCACTAATGAGACAACAAAGGTTGAGATGACAAAAGCCCCTTCTGGATCGGGACCCCTTAAGACAAAGTCCCCTGAGAGCTGCCACCGTGACACAGAATGCTGCTTGTCACTTCCTCTCTCAGATCTCCAGCCTGTTAGGGTGGCTGCCAGATGCAAGCCAACACTTGGCATCTTCTGGCTGGTGAAGACCAGAGAGTATTCTCACTGGTCACAAAGCCAAAGACATAGAACAAGATAAAAAGACAACCTCATCTGCCTTATGCTTCTCCTCCTATGACAAATGACACAAAAGACAGAGACAAAAGAGAACCATGACTGGGAGGAAAGGCATCTATAGAAAACAAGAGTACTCATACCAAAATTTACCAGAGTCGCTATACTGAAGAAATCAGTTCACACAAGTATTTTCTCCTGCTAAGCTAAATTTGGAAAGAAAGAGACAAGAAATTTTTACCTTCTCTCAAATGGGCACTACAGAGAGAGATCTGGGAGAGCTGACCTTGATAAGAATTCTTAACCCTTCACCAGCTTCTGCCAGTTTTCCAGGATTCCAACTGCAGACGTAATCTCGGGCCCTCCAGGACCAGTTCAACTGACCCATCTCTTATTAACACAGTGATTAAGAATTGCCTTTCAGAAAATGTGCAAACTCACATAGCCAGGGCTCGCACAAAAGGAGAAATTGTGACTTGAAACGACCTTGGAACTAAAGATCCTCCTTCCCACAGAACCCAAGGACCAGGACACGACTGGGGCTTGAAAGTTGGACTCTTATCGGAAGTGAGGGGATCCCTCATTCAGGAAGATCTGGTGTTAAAATTCCTTTCCCACCTCATCAAAAATGTTTAGAATCCTATCATAAAAGTTTAGAATGTTACCAGAAATGCTTGAAGTCCCCTCATCAAAACCTGTCCTGTTGCTGACGAAATGAATATACGAACACCGGTTGCTGTATAGTAGTCTTCTCCTCTATCCCCGAGCTAGCTGGGCTCTTTATTCTTATAGCCCCTAAACAAAGCCGGCCTTTTGCCAAAGCAGTGAGTCAGTGACCTAAACCTGAGCAAGCGTCCCACAATAATGACCTTTCCCCTACACATCTGTTCATAACAGGTTCCTTCATAATGTTTCAAACTCCCAAGGTCTCAGGCTTGCTCCTTTTGAGGAGCTGATAAAACATTCTTGTTTGCAAGCAATGTTTTCCCTGGGGCCTTGTGAGTTCACCAGGCAGAACATTCTGTTTGCAGAAAAGTCCAGCCAGTCTTGTGGATGCCTCGCGTGCAAGAACAACCACATTTCATGCCAGGTCTCCTTCACCTACAAATTAAAGAGATAGATATCATCTCAAAAGAGTGCAAGGGGCCGGCGGGGTGGTGCAGCGGTTAAGTGCTCACGTTCTGCTTCTCGGTGGCCTGGGGTTCCCCGGTTGGGATCCCGGGTGTGGACATGGCACCGCATGGCCAGCCATGCTGCGGTAGGCGTCCCACGTATAGGGTAGAGGAAGATGGGCTTGGATGTTAGCTCAGGGCCAGTCTTCCTCAGCAAAAAGAGGGAGGATTGGCAGTAGTTAGCTCAGGGCTAATCTTCTTTAAAAAAAATAAGTGCAAAACCTTTGTATCAATGACAAGAATTCCCGAAGGCCAGCGATGGCCAATGATAAGAAAGATTATGAAAGTTTAACATTAAATCAGAGTGACATCAGTAAACGGCAACCTAGGAAACTGCAGGTCCATGTTTCCCCTAAAAACACGGGGTGAACAACATGCTGATCAGGGCAGCTTTGTGAGCACTGTAGAAACCAGTGAAGGATCTGCAGAAACCAAGCAAACACCTTGGCCGAAAAAAAACCCACCATTGAAATGATAAGAAATTTGGGAGCATTTTTGCTGGCCCTGGCCCTATGCCCTCCTTCCTGGGAGTCACAGCACAGTGGGGAGGAAGCTGCCCCACTCTCAGGTCTACCGCAGAGAAGGAACATGACTGCATGTTCTGCCTTGTCTGAAGGCTGAGCCCGGGCCGCGTGTCCGCACGGCCTGCCTCTGCGCTGATGGGAACAGCAGTGAGAGTTTGCAATCCAGATTGGAGGCCTGTAAGGGCACTGGCCGATTCCAAATCTTGGGAGACGGGCACGGAGACTGCACTCCTGCAGGTCCCTGAGGACAAAAAGATTATGGCAGGGAAATAAAGCAGGGGTGAGACTATTAGAGAAATTAAGACGTTTAAATGCAGCCATGTATGCTGCAGAAATGGGGAACACACATACACAGAAGCCAGGGAAGATGCACACCCAGGAAAGATCTGAGGCGGCCTTAAGCCTTCACACGGGGTTCATTAGCGAAGGTCTTTCCCTGTATGGAGCCAGTCCCTAAAGCCCGGGAGAGGTGGCGCTCCAGTTTGCTGAGACGCAGTCTTATATATGTTAGTAGCAATTAAGGGAGTAACTATCCTCTCCCCTTTGCCTCATCACACGAGTCACCCCGTCATATTTGCAGGCCCACAGTGGAGGGGAGGGAATTACACAGCTTGTGTACTCTGCGCGGTGGGAATCTTGGGGCCGCCTTCGGATTCTGCCTCCACAGGCGCTTTTTTTTTTTTTTTGGTTGTGGGGGGAAGATTAGCGCTGAGCCAACTACTGCCAGTCCTCCTCTTTTTGCTGAGGAAGGCTGGCCCTGAGCTAACATCCAGGCCCATCTTCCTCTACTTTATACATGGGACGCCTACCACAGCATGGCTTGCCACGCGGTGCCATGTCCACACCGGGATCCGGGCCAGAGAACCCGGGCCACCAAACGTGCGCACTTAACCGCTGCACCACCAGGACAGGCACTGTTGCTAAGAGACACCCGCCCCAGAAGATTCATGCTCTTCCCTTCCTCGTGTACTTGATAAGTGATTAAAAGCTGTCGAGCCTCTCCATGCTGGCATCCATGTACAGTGTGTAGTGCATTGCCAGCAAAACCGACTCTGGAGCACATCCCATGCTGGCTACACTGGCTGCAGGGCCTGGTCGCAGACCCGCATGGATTCCAGAGGCCAGGGGCGTGCTGGAGCCTGGCCTCGCCACTTTCTGGGCCCTCGCCTGATTTGGAGCCCTGGGATATAATCATTCCGAGAATTATCAACGGTGGAAAGGACTGAGCCCCTGCTTCCTCCGGTATCACCCAGCTCCCGGGAAGGTTTTGAACTGTGGGGCATAACCACGTGGCCCTGGCAGAGGTTTTCTTAGAGTTGGCATCTCCTCCTTCAGACACATTATACCCACTACAGGTAATCCAGAAGTCATAAGACTTGTTGAGAAATATTCAAACTTGCTTTGCCATGTTGTCTGTCATATGAACAAGCTGCTGGCATGTGGTAGCTACTCAACAAATATTTGCTGAAAAGCAAAGTGTTTTTAAAAGCAGTTTCTATGGAATGAGTGTTTGTGTCTGTCACCCTCCAAACTCACTGGTTGAAGCCTAATTCCACGTGTGGTGGTGTTTGGAGGTGGGGCCTTTGGGAGATAATCAGGTCGTGAGGGTGGAGCCCTTGTGAATGGGATTAGTGCCCTTAAAAGAAGAGACAGGAGCCAGCTTGCTTCTTCTCTCCCTCTCCCTCTGCCATGTGAGGAGACCAGGAACAGGGCCTGCACCAGAACCTAACCAGGCCAGCACCCTGATCTCAGACTTCTAGCCTCCAGAACCATGAGAAATAAACGTTTGCTGTTTAAGCCACCCAGTCAACAGTAGTCTTCACGGCAGCCCGAGCAGACTAAAACAGGAATCTTGCATGTTGGTGTGTCCTGAGTTAGGATTTTATCTCAGAGGGCTGCGTGTGTCTCTTGCCTAAGGGTATGAGGCTGCAGTGAGGAACACCGGGGGCCCATCCAGGCTCTGGGAGCTGTGAGCCAGTGCATTTTGCCACCGTTCCTTTGCCCTGCTGTCAGCTGGGCCGCCCATCCCACATGTAACTCCTTCCTGGCAGCACTACTAGGCAGGTGCCCACCACTGGCTGAAAGAGTCTTTGGTCTGTCCCAGTTTCTAATAAATAGTCCATTATTCCTTTGTCACATTCTCTCTTGCAATTTTCTTCATTTAGGAAAGATGGAAACTGAAAAGAAGAGTCAAGAGACCTGGGTCTGGCTTCAGCTCACCATCGAATTAGACTAAATCTTTTTTTTAACAGCTTGATTGAGAATTTGATTCACACGCCACAGAATTCACTCTTTTACAGTGTATGATCCCATGGTTTTTAGCACATCCACAAGGTTGTACAACCATCACCACTGTCTAATCTAATTTTTTAACATTTTCATCAGCCCAAAAGAAAGCCCATAGCCATCAGCAGGCCTTCCCTTTGCTCCCCTCCCCCAGCTCCTGGAGCCACTAATCTACTTTCTGTCTCTGTGGATTTGCCTTTTCTGGGAAATTCATATAAATGGAATCATACAGCGTGTGGCCTTTTGTGTCTAACTTCTTCCACTTATGATGATGTTTTCAAGGGTCATCCATGTGAAAGCATGTGTCAGTACTTCTATCTTTTTCATTGCTGAGTAATATTCCATCACGTGGATGGACCACAGTTTATCCATTCACCAGTTGATGGACATTTGTGTTGTTTCCACCTTTTTGCTCTTATGAATAGTGCTGCTCGGAACACTTGTGTGCAAGTTTTCTGTGTGCATGTGTTCTCAATTCTCTTGGATATATACCTAGGAGTGGAATTGCTGGGTCATGTAGTGACTCTATGTTTAACTTTTTGAGGAACCATCAGACCATTTTCCAAAGCAACCGCACCATTTAGACTAAATTTTGCCTCTTTTGTGTTCCCACAGCTTTTGGCAGCTCCCAGCTTATGGCACTCGATATGTCTGGCTATGTTTTATAGCTCCTTCCCGGCAGACTTATTTCACTCCCCAGGTCCCAGCTCTTAAAAACAGGAAGACTGTATCTTAATCTGGCGTCATATTTATTTTGATATTCTCAGTCTCCTCATGCGTAAAATGGAGACAGCTACTGGAATTGATCAACACATGAACGAAACTGGGACCCCTCTCCCTGGTCTAACAGGCAAATCTAAAAGCAAGCTGCATAGGCTTAAAGTCAGTTCAGTAAGATCCATGCTGTGCTGTGAAGCAGCCGTGCAGACCTCATAAGCCTGGGTCTAATGACCTTGCAGCCCCTCATCTCATGACTCAAGATGCCAGCAGGATGAGTCAGAAAGGAGAGAACATCCTTCTCACATTTCCCAGCTGCATTTCTTAGAGGTTGAAGGAAAGAGTGACGACCTTGCTCCTTGCCTCCCTCCACACCAACGCCGACATTACAAGCTTGGTTTGATGTGTAAACAAACAGCTCTTGCTCTCCTTGAAGTGGATGACTGCTAGATGTGTAAGCCCTTTCCTGCACGTCACTGCTTTGTTAAAAAGTATGTCAACTGCATCAGACCTGTAGACCTCAGAGCAGATCCTCAACACTCTCTTGGACTGTTTCTAGGATTCAAATTCCTCACTTTGATTATCAAATAAATTCCTTTAATTAACCCATGCTTAGATTCTTTATTTCAGTCAACAGATAGTATCACTGAGAAAGTTTTGTTTAATGAAAGCGGTTTCCCAGGACCGTCAGGGAGACTGCCCAGAGAGAGTGCTTGAGTTTCTGATTAGGAGCAAGAAAAGAAAATCCAGACAATTTCTTTTTCACACTTAGGAAGTTGGATTTTTCTCTTTTCCGATTAAATAATAATAATTATTCATGAACTACGAGAGCTAAGAAGCAGGAATTGCTCTAGCACATGCATTTCTTTTCTGTCATACACTTCTAGTTTCTTTCTCACGCTCAGGGAGGCCTCTGCAGACGGAGTAGGTGGCGCGCACGGTCGCCCTGGGCCGGTGGCCCTGCAGTCCTTGTCTCACTGGCCAGCTGACCCCGCGCCCGGCTGGTGGGCACCCTCAGTCCCCATCTCTGCAGCAGACACAGCATGCTCTATTTTCATTTGCTCGACAAAATTGTGCTCCTTCTTCAAGCTCTTCTTTTCGAGTTGTTGTCTTCTTTTCGATCTAATAACTAAAATGTAGACGTAATGTTACGGAGATACTAACAAAGGAGGAACAGAAATGGAGACAAAAGAGGTGAGGGAAAATGTGTGGAAAAATAAAGTTACAAACAGGTGAATTTTCAAGATAGAATGAACATTATTTGCCTGATAAGGATGGTGAAAATTGGATTTTAAAATTATTTTCCCACTTTCTGTATTCAAGCTTTATAAATGCCCTGCCCCCCCCCACCCAAGAAAAAGAGTGCAGAAAAGTTATAATTTGATGTAATGAAAAGACACTGAAAACATATTTTCTAAGGGTGGGACAAGGGCCATCTGCCTCATAAGCATCAGTGATCTCTTCTCGTCTCAGCCTTTCAGCCTCTTCCTGCCTGCATGTCTGGGGCTGTCGGAGAGGCAACTCTGCAGGCGCGGTTCGTCCCACTGAACCAGACACTGCCCTCTCTTCATAGTTTTGCTGTAGAATTTTTTTAATGTCCGAGAATCTCAGGGTTTCTACACAATTAGGATTTGCCCCCTCCCCAAAAGGATTTGCAGGCTGGGTGGGCCTCTCTCATACAGCGGTCTTGGACCTGAGGGTAGTGACCTCTGTTTTGTGGGCCCGGCTCCCATTTCCACAGCAGATTGAGGCAGACTGTGCAGGAGGGACACCTGCCTGCCTGTGTTCTGAACTCAGGAATAACACCACATGAAAAAGTATGTTTAAGGGAAGTGTTTTCTCCAGGAAAAGTTTAGTTTTCTTTTTTCTGAGGAAGATTAGCTCTGAGCTAACTGCTGCCAATCCTCCTCTTTTTGCTGAGGAAGACTGAGCTAACATCCATGCCCACCTTCCTCTACTTTATATGTGGGACGCCTACCACAGCATGGTGTGCCAAGCAATGCCATGTCCACACCTGGGATCTGAACCGGCGAACCCCAGGCCGCCAAAGCAGAACATGCGCACTTAACCGCTGTGCCACCAGGCCAGCCCCAAAAGTTTAGTTTTCTGAACTCTGTTTTCAATCCTTTGGAATTGCCCTGCAAAAGGAACCAAAGAGCTGTTTGCTCCTCTGTATAATTTGATGAGAACGGTTCATTTCTGACGTGTGGCTGTAAATATTCATCTTTCTTACCTCAAACTCCATTAACTCCCACTTAGCTTTGCTTTTGAAAACCAAACCATCATTGCCAGCTCAGCTGTGACTTTGGGTTTGACAAGATCAACTGGTCGACGATCCTCTACCTGAATGAATGAACTTTTCCAGCTCCTTCTCATTCTCTGGAAGTAGGTAAGTGGACTCGTCCTGGCCCTCATCCTCGGAGACTTCCTCTTCCTCTCCTAATAATGGTATCCTGACATTTTTATAAAGCAACGCAAGTTGTTGTCTTTCCTCAGCCTGTACAAGTCGACTGGAGAATAATATAGATGGATTTAGGGGCACGATTTTCACGAAAAATCATCATGTCTTAATCATGTGACTTTTTGACTGAAAAGGAGTCACAAGTACATAGCGGTAGGTGGGGGAGGGAGGCAGAAATAGACAGCTAAACCAAGTGATCATAGATCTCAAATTTGTGTGATGGGCAGAAAAGGAGTAACTGGTAATGCCGAGCACGGATCAGAACCAGGACCAGGGGGAGGTAACTGAGGTGCTCACGTTGGGTGCAAAACTCCATAGTCAAGATAAATAATATCTAATGCAATATCTTACAAAAGAAAAAGGCCAAGAAATCCATGATGAACAAAATATTGACATTTTAAATAAAGAGAGTATAGCCACTACTGATTTTTCCTTTTGCTCAGTCTCCAGTATGGCTTGGCCCAGCACTGTTACTGATCCTGTACTTAGAATGTTGACATTTTGTTCATTGTGGACTTGGGGGACATTAATTTAGATTTTTTAAAAATATGGCATTAATTGAGGCTGGCTCCATGGCCGAGTGGTTAAGGTTCTGCACATTCCCCTTTGGTGGCCTGTGTTGGGATCCCTGGCATGGACCTACTACACTTATCAGCCATGCTGTGGAGGCATCCCACATACAAAATAGAGGAGGACTGGCACGGATTAGCTTAGGGCTAATCTTCCCCAAGCAAAAAAAAGAGGAAGATTGGCAATGGATGTTAGCTCAACACTAATCTTCCTCACCAAAAAAAAAAAAGGCATTAAATATTATTTATCTTGATTACTGAGTTTTGGGCACCCCTTTAACTTTGCACCTGAGGCAACTCTGGAAGTGCATCATCAAACGGCAATTCTATTTGATGTGGAAACAGATAATAGAGTGGTTTACTTTTTCCTAACATACTTACCTTCCTAATTCTGTTTGATTCATGTAATAAAAAATAATTTTAGGATTAGCTTATTTGTGTTCTAAGGTGCTGTGATGGAGGAAAGTGTGTAGGAGGAGCATTCCAAATGCACACTGCACAGCAGGAAGAACTGCTCTGACCGTCAGCATTGCTAAAGATAATCAAGAAGTTCAGACAGGACCAGGATTTGGGTGAGGAGAGTGAGGTGCTTACCTCAGGTGCAAAACTTAAGGGCGTGCCAAAAAACTCAGTAATGATGATAAATATTTTAACTAAATATTTAAAAAAATTGAAACGAATGGAAAAAATCCATGATAACCAAATATCAAAATTTTAAATAAAGACAGGATCCAACAGGGCTGTGATGAATCATATGGGAGCCTGAGTCAGGAGAAAAATGTGTCTCTATACATGTCTTTTTATGTATTTTTAGGACTTTTTTTTTCTTGAGGAAGATTAGCCCTGAGCTAACATCTGCTGCCTATCCTCCTCTTTTTGCTGAGGAAGACTAGCCCTGAGCTAACATCTGTGCCCATCTTCCTCTACTTTATATGTGGGACACCTACCACAGCGTGCCAAGCGGTGCCATGTCCACAACCGGGATCCCGAGCCAACGAACCCTGGGCCGCAGAAGCGGAACGTGCGAACTTAACCGCTGCGCCACCAGGCCGGCCCATCTTTATGTATTTTTAAATGGTTATTCTTTTCCAAAACAGTAAAGAAGTTGAGAATATACTAAAAAATTGAAAAGTGGTGTATCAAAACTCACAACATGATGTAAAGTTTAAATATTTTGTCTATACGAGAAACAGGATTTATTTTACTTTCCTGGTTTAAATGAAAGCAAACTCACCAATAGTATTTTCAAAATCTACTTCTGGAAAAAATTAACCGTGAAAAATTACATAAAAACATGCTCTTTGGGGCATGTGTTTTTCCTTTTGCCTTAGGCTCTAGAATAGCCCGGTGCACCCTTGAGGTCACACAAATGTAAAACCTGCGAGAGTTGACGTTAGCTCAGCCACTCGACTGGGCACTGACATTCCAGGAGGGTGCGTTTTAGTGAGTTATCTTAGGAAACTTTATGTCTGTTAACATCTTTGTCTACATTAATGAAATAAACTGAAATTGCAGTTACGTAAATTGAGTCAAAGGAGATGTCCACATTAGATAGCCCAGAACCCAACATGCAGGTTACACTCTCTCATTAGCAAAATTTCTTCAGTTTTACCACTAATCTCATTTTGCCTCCATCTGACATACTCCGAGATGGTCCTAAAAGGGCTACCTTAAAAAATTTCCTACAGATGGCCATATATTCCTTGTGTTCACACTTGATTCTAATAAAGCCGATAATTCAGTATGTCCTTGAGCTGGCTCTGATGGGAAACGCTGGGACCCCGGGATGAGTCCTGGAGGAGGAAGCAGTGTGTGGGTTCTGGTCGGGGTAGTGTGATGCCGCAGTGCAGCTCATTTGTGTCTAACACTAATTTCAAAATGATCACACCTGGAAGGAGCTTGACCACAAGCCTCACGTGCACAAACAAGATGAAGCACCTCCCCAGCGCTCCTGTCGCCCCGGACTGCTTTGAGAACAACAAGTTTCTAGTGAAAAAGAGAGTGGGCACTCTTTTCTGCTTTGCACTGTTAGGATTCCGTCTAAAGTATCAAGTTCGCTTTGGAACACCACATTTTGGGAGGATGCCAGCATCTCAGACGTGGCTCGCCAAACATTTTTGACCATGATCCATGGTAAGAAATACATTTTACCTTACAACTGTGTGTCTGTCTGTCTGTCTGAAAAGTTTAAAAATCAGCATTTACTTTAATACATGTAATGCTTCCTAATATTTTCTGTTCTAAATTGTATTGTATTGTTTCTTTTTTTTTTCATTTATATCATGACCCAACATGAGTTCAGTCCACATTCTGAAAAACACTAGTCTAGAAATTTACAGTGACTATAATAATTTAGTGATTATAAGAATTCTCATCATCATAATCATTGTCATCAGGAAACAGTGACCTAGTTGATTGGCGATGCCTCACTTCAGGGCAGTAGATGTTACTTAGCATATACTTACTACACCACATAGAAGACAACGACCCCGCAGATCAGGGCGATGCTGAGGGCAACCCCGGCGATCACAATGACCTGGACAAGAGCAGGTCTATGCGGAATCAGTGCTAAAAACAGAAAGAAAAGAAGTTTCTCATAAAACTTCGTTTTAGCTGTGTATCACTTAATATAGCGTTTGTCATATTGTTATTCCAAAGGGGAATGGGAGACAAAATCAGAAATACCATAAAAAAATAGCATTCTTTTTTTTCAGGATTGGCACCTGAGCTAACATCTGTTGCCAATCTTTTTTTTTCTTCTTCTCCCCAAAGCCCCCAGTACACAGTTGTATATTCTAGCTGTGAGTGCCTCTGGCTGTGTTATGTGGGACGCCGCCTCAGCGTGTCCTGATAAGCAGTGCCATGTCCGCACCCAGGATCCGAACCAGTGAAACCCTGGGCCACGGAAGCGGAGCGCATGAACTTAACCACTAGGCCGTGGGGCCAACCCCCAAAATAGCATTCTTAATTTGAAAAAAATACAGGGGCTAGATTGCACAGCCTGTGCGAACAAATACAATTTGAATTCCCACATGATCCCTGACTCCGTTTTGTTCATCTGCCTCCTGTCCTTGCCAAAGCCCCGTCTTTTACTCTGTAGAGATACGGGATCCCTGAGTCAGTATAGCAGCACCTGCCACATGTGTCGCTGAAAGGAGACTGGCCTTAGTTTTACGACTCAGGTGTTGCCCTGCTGTCTCAGGTGTGTGGTGCTGCAACACAAGGAGATTTCCGGGCAAGTTAGGAGGCAAGTCCACGAACCTGCATTCCGGGTGTCCGTATTTGGGGCTATCGAGTGCGCTATAAAACCATGGTTGTTCTTTGTAGGCTCAGGTGTATCACTCTTCCCATCATCTGAAACTTAAAAAAAATAATAACCAGAGAGTTGTTTGTACAAATGGAACAAAAGAGCAATTGGCAAAGTACGTACATTGCTCAGCCACTTGTAAAGTCTGACAAATTGAGGTGACTACTCCTCGTCCCACACTTGGCCATCCCCCACTTTCTGTCCCTTCACTGGTACAGGATGAGGAGCAGAAAAGGGCCCTGAGGTTCACATCTCAAAGGAAAGTCAGCTGGACATGAGAAAATGAACCTGGACGTGAAAACGCTAGCAGTGTAAGGTGCTTAATCGTAGACTTCAGGTGTGGGGTATACATGTTCACTCTACAGTTTCAACTTTTCTGTCTGTTTTCAGATTTTCGTGGTGAAATATTTGGGAGGGGGGAAGAACATGGCTTACAGATGACTTCACTACAACGAGTACTGAAAACTGGCCTTTGGATTTGGTAATGGGATGGTCACGGGAGACCTAGACGGGGGCAGGACTAGCACCGTGGCGGGGATGCTAGCTCGACTGGAGCAGGTTCAAGAGAGAATGGGAGGAAAGGAATTGGAGTTTTGGAAACTCTTTTGAGGAGCTTTGCTGTAAAGCAGGGAAGAGAAATGGGGGCTGTGAGGGGGCCGAGGGATCAAGAGATGGGTTCGCCTTTAAGATGGGAAAATTGAAGGCATGTTAGTATGAGAATGGGGATGACATTTTAAATTGTGATGCTATGGGAAAGGGAGAGAGAATTGCCAGGAGTGTCCTTGATCATCTGGCTTCAGAGGATGGAGGCTGGTGCACAGGTGAGGGGTCATCCTTGGCCTGGACAGTGGGAAAGACAGAGAAGGAGGGTGCAGTTGCAGGCAGATGGGGGGTGCAGACACTCTCTTTTAACTGCTTGTATTTTATCACTGATGGAGGAAACAAGGTCATCCCCTGAGAACAAGGCTGGGGTAGATATGTTAGGGGTATTTGCGGAGTGAGAAAAATAGAGAGAAAGTCATCAAGTGTAATGGGAAATTACGTGGACTAGGGAAATGGAAAAGCATATTTTTAATAAAATTTTCTAGAAATAGAATTGCTGGGTATATTGACTATGTTTTCTGTATTCTTGATGCTTTGGCATATGGGGCCTTGATCCTGCAGAGACTCCCCCTCCCAGGGCTATTTCCTAGAGAGACTCCCCAGTGAGCAGGCCTTTGATATACAAGTCAACCAATCCAGAGCCCACCCCCAACCACCTCCTTTATCAAACTCACACACGAAGCCAGTCTCCCTTCTGCCCTAACTCACCCCAGGGCCACGTACCCAACAGCTAGGAACTACTTCTATAGCCCAGAACCTGCCAAAATTATTCAAACTCTCCAACATTAAGCTTACTCCATGTGCCTATCCCACCTCGCCCATTCCTTCCCATGAAAACACCAAAAAGGCTCTGTGCCATGCTCTCCCCTCTCCTCCTCCTGCCTTCTGGCAACTCTGGTCCTTCCCCACGTGGCCCTGCATGGTGTGCCATGCCTCTCATCTCTGGGAATCTGTGAGTATTAACATCTTCCTTCGTGACAGTCATTTCCATGTCTGTGTGTCTTACCACATGTGATTAAAACAAATCCCGAGTATATTTCAGTACTCTGGGTTAAAAAGCAAGTGCATTCTTTTTATAAGAATTGCCAGTTGCCCTCTATAGAAGCTCACTCATTCCTAGACTACAAACAAGATATGAGATTATATTTCCCTACTCCTTTGCCAATAGAGTTTGTTATGAAACGTTTTGCCCACTTTCAACATGGTGGCTGAAAACTGGAATTATGGTGTGTTTTCAATGTGTATTTTCCCTTATTATGAGTTAGGCATCTTTCCATATAACCAAGAGCTAAGGGTGACAGGGGAAAATTGGAGTCTTCCAGTGACCTGACCAGACAAATAATTCTGTCCTCTATCTCCATATCAGAACGTACACTTGGGACCCAAAGCTCAGGTGTGGCAGATGTCTCAGCGAACTGCTGGTGAATGCTCACAAAACAAGCTACTGTCAAAGCAAGGACCAGAGGCAGGCCTTCTGATGCCTTGGCCGGAATTCAGCCTCTGGGCTTTGGTGGTGGTGGGGTGAACGGACAGGTGAAATAGCCATAGCTGAGCTTTAGGAAGATTGATAATGTGTTTGGGATGGATGGATGTATTGGTCATGTTTTTTCAATTTTCTGTATTTCCTGATGCTTTGACATCTGTGCTATTTTTCAGTCTGCCCCAAGTGGCATCATTACTAACCCAGCCACCCAGGGGAGGCACCATTTTCTAATTTTCACACAGGGGCTGTATAGGTCTTGACTGCCATGGGGGGTGCCTTCTGGAGCCACACACCACAACAGCCTTGGGAATTCTTGTGGATCCCACTCACCCTCCCATTTCCCTCAACGTACCACTATGCCTCAGGAGTTGCGTGGACATAGCGGGTGTCAGAGCTAGAAGGTCATTGAAGGGGCTCAGAGAGAAGAGACAGGTTTAAGATAGATTTAGGAAAATAAGGAAATAACTGGGAGAAGGGGGCCTAACACATAGTTTCCAAATAGCTAAGATGGTAGATGTTGTTAATAAATTTAGTCCAATGCCTAGCAGAAATTTGTGGCTTAATTTGTGAAATTATGTGGTATTCTGTTTGCATCTAGTGTCTCCTTTCACGAATATGGACTGTCAAGAACATAGCACATTTGTTTTCTGGTCTGCTTTGCAGTCATGCAAGTTGGGAGACCTCCTCCCAGGTTGAGGACCGGGAGAGACAGAGCAGAGCCGAAGGGGGCTGTGTTCTCATCGGGTCAGACAGCCTGTGCCAGGGAGGGCCCAACAGCGTATCTTCTCCTCCAGCACAATTTAGATGCTATCATATCACGCAGACAGCATTTCTCTTGTACAGAATTGAGATTGTTTATAAACACAACATATCTCCACAAAGAGGTGCTGCCTGACTTGATAGATTGTCAGGGTCAGTTCCTGTGTTTTGAGATAAACAGAGTTCCCTGTAAGACTCAAAATGCAAAGCATGGAAGACAAATGATTGTAAAGAATGTTTTATACTTGGAAAGCATCTGTGTCTGGATGTATGCTCTGCTGCCAAAACATGTTCACCAAATTACAGTTAAAGTCACACAGACACATTCGTGTGATCTGGATGGGGTCAAACTTTTTGTGTGTGCTGATTGAAGTGAAATGAAAGAGAAGAGATCTTCCTAAAGAGAAAGCACAGCCTACAGAGAGGGAAGAACATAGTATTTAATTTCCAAGCAATGTCTATCTAATTATATTATTTTATGGATCATGCTACTAACAAACACACCAGAAAAGACACATTCCTGTAGTGTGTAAGAGGACCCCAGGCTACAGTTCTCATTTCACTGCATGAGTAATACAATGACTTACCTCTGGGTCTTGAGGAAGCCCCTTGAATCGGAGATAATTGAGTTTCCTTAGAGGACCATGTGGGCTGTTTGGTGACACTTGTGCGTGTTTGTGACTGTTTATAGCCTTAAAAAGAAAACTTGTAGCAGTGAAATGTAATTTACCCCTTTTTACTTCCCCTGAAATGAGAAAAAACAAAGATTGAAGCTATGCATTGAGCCTGTTGTTTATCCAACTGGTTTCAACTCACCTGCATAAGGCAAGCATAAATGAAATGGGCATTCCGTTAAAAACAAAACTAAAAAGATGAAAGAACTTTGAACCTTGTCCATCACTCAAAAATTGTTAGTCTTTTATCACATGGGTGAAAGGATATATTTAGCTGTAGTCCAGCATCTGCCCTATGTTTATCTGTGGAACTAAGAAGCTCTGCCTGCTTCAGAATGTGTGGGTTCTGACTTGGAGCCACCAGTGTGAGGTCAGCTCATGTCACCACATGGGATTCCTTCCCGGAACCAAGTCAGCCAATGGAGAGAGGCACAGGTGAGACTAAATTTGTGGGTACAGATACAAATAATATCAGGTCCCTGCCCTCAGGGAGTGTACAGATTAGTGAGGAGGCAGAAAGAAATCAGTTCTAATTCTACGTGACACATCCTAAGAAGCAAACAGAGAAGGCAGCAGGACTCCTGAGTCAAAATGCCTGGAGGCTCAGCCTAGTCTCTGGCTTCCTAGATGGTTGAGCTTGATCAAGTTACTTAATCCCTCTGAGCTTCAGTTTCCTCATCTGTAAAACAGGAGGAAGAAATAGCACCTACCACACAGGGTTATAGCAATGGCTGAAGAATGTAATCCATGCAAAGCTCAAAAGCAGAGTTGGCCCGGAATGTTAGTTCCTGCTGTAATACTAGAGAGTGTCAATATTTTCAGAAAAGCAATTCAGTACACCTCCAGTCTCTGGAGTGCTGTTCAAAAAGCTAGACCCAAGTGGCTGTCTCCAGAAGTTTCTTTAAAGGAGATTAATTGAATCATCTCAGAATGAGGAAATGGGATTGAAAAGTAGATGGCATAGAAGTCAGTTGTCCCTTGTACCTGTCCTTTGTCCATCCAGCAGTTCTCTCAATACAGAGGCAGGTTTCGAGTCACCTCTACCAGTTATAGTAGGATAACAGACCAGAAGCTCTTTAGATGCTTAGAAAGCCCCTAGGATTAGGTATTGTTTCCACATGCACTGTATCCCAAAGGGCAGCTCTCCTTTCTGAATGTCTGGCACATGACAAGGCTGGGATCCTCCAGAAATACCCATGCAGTGGACTATAGCCAGTTTCTTGCTTTATTCTTACAACACCCCAATCCCCATTTTGGTCTTCCTCCCAAGTTGCTATGCCTGGGGATGATCCATGTAAGAAGTTGGCTGCCACTCTCTCTAAAACCTGCAATCTCACAACGCTTCCGATTAAACCCACCAGATGAGTTCATCTGCTGTGTCTCCTTGGACTTGGTTTTGGATTGTCAATCTCCTTTGGGCACTGCTGCCTTCAGACTTGACTTTGGACTGCAAAGCTCCCCACGGGCACTGTTCTCTTTGGAGTTAGTTTTGGGATATCAGCTTCCCAATGGTCACTCGTGACTGACCCACCATTTTCCTAGGTCTGTGAATGCTTGGCTCTTCCTAGACTGGGATCATGACTTTGTTCTTACATTCCATGCACCCAGCCCAGCTGGATGAATGGTACCAACCCATCAGAATTCCACTTTGGGATAATGATGCTAACAGATGTGTGTAGAGAGAGTATCTTTTAACCCTATTCCCTCATTTTATAATCTTGTTTGAGTTAGAAATAGGTTTTAGTAAACAGTTACATTGGAGTTAAAGTGATTAATATAGAATTTTTGATATATTAGGTAGCTCATTTCAGAAAATAGACTGTTGAGAATCTTCTAGTGGTTTCCCAACCCTGCTGTGAATCTGTGTTAGTTTTCTATTTCCGCGTGGCTGACCACCACAAACAGCAGTAAATAAATACACCCATTTATTATCTCACATTTTCTGCAGGTCAGAAGCCTATGCACATGGCCTGACCGATTTCCCTGCTCGGGGTATTGATTCTGTGCTGAAATCAAGGTCTTGGCAGAGACTGTGGTTTCATCGGAAGCTTGGAGTTCTCTTCCAGCTCATTCAGGTGATTTGCAGAATTCTAACTGCAAAATTGCAGAATTCTATAGCACTGAGGTCCCTGTTTTCTTTCCGGCTGTCAGCTGGGGATTGCTCTCAGCTACTAGAGGCTGTCCTCAGTTTCCATCTGTGAGGCCCCCTCCATAGGCCCAGTAATTTTTAAAGGCCAGCCTGATTAGGTTAGGCCCACCCAGGATGATCTCCCTTTTAATTAACTCAGGGTGACTGTTTGGGGACTTTAATTACATCACTTTGTCTTTTCATATAACATAATCACAGGAGTAAAATCCATCCTATTCAGCAGGTCCCACATATAAAAGAGGAGCGGAATTATATAGGGCATGTACCCAGAGGGGGGAAATCTTGAGGGCCATCTTAGAATTCTGCCTACCACAGCATCCAAAGCCTTTGAAGAACGTCCATAAGATACAAATTCACAGGCCCTAACCTAAAAGACCTAGCGGTTCAGTATCTCTGGGTTGAGTCCTGGGTATCTGTGTTGTTTTTGGGTTTTTTTATGTTTATCAATTTTTTTATTGAGGTTATGATATTTTACCACATTGTGAAATTTCAGTTGTACATTATTATTTGTCAGTCACCATATAGGTGCGCCCCTTCACCCTTTGTGTCCACTCCCAGCCCCCTTTCCCTCTGGGACCGCTTATCTGTTCTATGTGTCCCTGTGTTTGCTTATCTTCTTACATATGAGTGAAATCATATGGTGTTTATCTTTCTCTATCTGGCTTATTTCACTTAAGAAATACCCTCAAGGTCCATCGATGTTCTTGCAAATGGGACGATTTTGTCCTTTTTATGGCTGAGTAGTATTCCATTGTATATATCTGGGTATTTGTGTTTTTAAATAATTTCTCTAGACTCTTCTGAGATCTAGGAAGCTTTGGAAACTGATATGGTCTGTCCCCCTTGTGTGACTGATGAGGAAATTATTTTAAGAATCTTTCTCCTGACCTATGACTTCTCCCATTTCATCCTTGAAAGTACTGCCCCTACTCCTGAGGAACAGTTCCCTGCATAGTAATTGCCTTGTTCTAAGATAAATTATGCAATTTCCTCCCCTCCAGTCCCTCCAACTGGGCCACAACTCCCCCCCGTGAGCTCACCCGTCTCCGGAACCTGAGACCAATCTGGCCTCCACACAGGGAACCGGAAGGGCTTGCGTACCTACAACCAGTCCTCCTAGCCTTGCTACAATCCTGTTCTGCCCAGGAACCTAGTTATTTTGATGGAGCCTGTACCTTACTCCTTGTGCTAGAAACAGGATCTTTTGTCCCTGTTGCTGCTTTCACAAATTGCATTCTGCCTCCTTCCAAAAAGTTTCTTTAACTGGAGTCCTCCCTTTGAACCAACATTTTTGTGGCAGACTTAATCATCTACTCCATCCTTCCTAGACTTGCTTTCTTCCAAATTCCTTACCTGCCAGCTCTTTCAGCCCCCGAGGCCTGGCATCCATCTTCCTCATGCTGCTAAAACTGTCCTTACTTCTCCTTCTAGATCCCTACTCCAATGTCACACTTGGGGATAATTCTAATGAATGCCTGTATATGTTCAGTTGTTGTAAGACTAAAGAAGAATATTTTGCTGTTTAAATAGACCTGTTTAAACATCTGGGAAGCTCCAATAAACTGTTGCTGTTATTTGCTGAACCATGACTGGAGGGCACCTGCTTCTTGAACCAAGTCTGTTCTGGAGCCAAAGCAGGTGTGAGAAAAACCGTGAAAGGCTTTGAAATTGAGGGGGTGTCTGACTGGCTCACCCTCTCAGATGATCTTGGCTTTTGTTTGTCTGTCACTAGGCTCTTCTATACCTCCATGGAGACAAAAATTAATTTGAACATTGAGAATAATGTAAATACTGCCTGTCCATAGAAATGCAAATTGTGTCTGGCGGAACGCATTCATTTGATTATCACTCTGTGGATACTGACCAGTTGTGCCTCCATCTCTAAATTCATTTCAGCATCCCTCTGACAAGGACCCTCTCCATGACCAAACTTTAGTCAGGTTCCTCTTCTAGATTAGGCCTTGTTGTCCTTGGCCTGCCAAGCCCAGTTACAGCAAGAATCCCCCATCCTTCACACCTGACCAAACTCCTTTTAGTAATTTTCCATCCTCTCCCTCATCTTGACAAATCCCCAGCTGCCTCTGTTGGATTCACAGTTAAGTTCACTCTCTTTCCTCTCCTGCAACAATCTTGAATGAAGTCTTCCTTGTCATTTTAAATAAGCATCCAGTGCAATTTCTCCTTGAGAGCTCATCTCACTGTAAGTGTGTGGCACTCCAGTTTTTTTCTGAACTGACCATAATATCTTACTGATTCAGTTTCTGTGTTGTTTACACAATTCTGTGCTACAAGAATACATCGTAATACCTCCAGTCAGTTTTTATGTATCTAGAACATTTTAGTGACCAAAAAAACTAATAATCTCACAAAATGTAACACTGAGAGGGATTTTACTTAATTTATAGATATAGAATCTATAAATAAATATTAATTAGTTATACATATCACCAAATTAAGATAAGAATTCAGCTATGCACTTAGCGTTAATCTTAACACTTTCCACATTGGAAATTTTGTCGAACAATTTTGTGTTTGGAGTATTTTAGGGAAGTTCTAGACTCTTACTTCTTTATTAAAAATGAGCATCAAGGAGAAAAGACAAGAAGGACACCAATATATTAATGAAACAGTATAACACAGTTGCCACAGAAAATACAGGATGACCAGTTCAATTTAAATTTCAGATCAATAACAAATGATTTTTTTTAGTATTTTTTAGTGATGTTTGGGACATACTTATACCAAAAACAATTATTTGTTGCTTATCTGAAATTCAAATTGAACTAGCCATTCTGTATTTTTATTTGCTAAGTCTGGCAGTTATAAGGGTAAATAAAAATAAGACTAAATTTTCCCTGTTGCCCAAAGAGAAAGAGACCTTTTCCTGCTTCCGTTTTCTTAGAGCATTTCCTAAGAAAACTTGTGGTATTTGTAAATCCTTCCTCTGTCCTTTTGATATGTGTGCAAATCTTTTTAAAAAGCTGAATAAGCATCTTGTTAATGTCACAACCCAAGAATGTTTTTCTTAAGGTCCCAGTGCTATCTTCTTGAAATGTAAACCTCGAGGAAGCTGGCGCCCCCTCTTCCTCCCTGTCCCCACAGGAGTGAGCCTAGGCACCCAGAGCCAAGCTATAACTACTGCTTGTCAGGGAAGTTTTATTTTTCCTTCAGATAAACGCAACTAACTAACACAGATGGCCACTCCAATTAGCAGGATGAACTCTGACAGATATCTAACAAATAGTGCTGTCAAATCCTCTTTTACGTGGACAAGTTATCATTTATCTTGAGAACTAATGGATTGTATCTGCTTCTCTACATAAACTGATGAAATTTCTTTCTGTTTTTCCAATCTCATTAGTGGATTGCTGGTGATGTTGCATTAAACTGGTTTATTGCTTATTCAATAATAAAACTGTGTTCTTTTTTTCTACATTTGTGGAGACGATTCTCTGTGATGACAGGAAATTTCACTTAGAATGTTTTCCCCAGCACAATTCTCGTGTAACATCAGAAGTATCATAGTACAAGCAAGAGAGAGAGCTTCCAACTCTGAAGGGTCAAACAGATATTCAGAAATCTGCTGAGAGTGGATTCTCACACTGAACATTTCAAAATTGGCACTGTGTGGGTTTTCTGAATCTGCTTCCTAGGACTGTCTGATTCAACGGAGAGTCAGAGGATGCGGGTCTAAACTGGAAACACTCAGAGAAGCAATAGGCTTAGGGAGTAGTCTGAGGAGGAAACTGGAAGAGGAGCAATCTCTACATTTTTACCAGCCCTACAGCTTCCAATCTTGGCTGAATCGGAAGGATAGAATCTAGGTAACATGCACACACATGCGCACACACATGCTCACACACACGCAGCTGTGACACATATTTGTTACTCTATGAGACGTTGTGTTCTTCTCCATGGTATAAATATCATGGTCCAATGAAACTCACACATGCAAATATTCACAATCCAGAAAGAATCCACGATCTAATGAAGACAGCCAGGAGACAATGACCATCTAGAACCAAGGAAGGCATACTTGACAAAGCCTTCAAAACCTAAACAGGATTTAACAGGCCAACGAGACTGAAGCCCTCCCAGGCAGAGAGCTCATTCTATGCACAGTCTGAGGCGCCTGGACTACCCTGACATCGTCAGGAAACTGATGTTGTACTCCCTGAGGCGCCTCAGCATTTTCCTGGACAACCAGAGGTGCACACCTGGGAAGAACGCCCTCAGGGCTACCCCCATCTCTTCTGGTGGTTCTGCTCTGTATACCTGCCCGGGTCACCGCTCTGGAAATCAATAAAGGAAGCTTAGCCAAACCAGAGTCTGGAAGGCGTGTGGGGAGAGCTCAGGTGGAATCGCACATGTCAGTTACCCCAAACTGGAAGAGACCTGGCTTCGTCTCCACAGGAAGGACAACTACTTTACCACTGAAGGAAGAGTTTTGTTGCCGCCCCACCAGCAACAGCCCAGCCCATGAGAAACGCCGCAGCTCAGCTGACGGGAAGCGCCACAGCTCAGCCAGTGAGAAACGCCACAGCCCAGCCAATGAGCAGCCATAGCCGCCCTGAACTGTCACTTTTCCCCAACGGGCTTTCCTTTAGCACAGCCCCTCCCTCTCCCCTCCTTTGCTTTCTTTATTTGCCTGTGGTTCACCACAGCATGTACATCCTGGATTACAATTCTTTTGGCTATTCTGGAATAAACTCATTTTGAGATAAAATAACAGGCAAATTTGCTTTTTAAGTTGACACCACTCTCATCCCCTCAGAGGATTCTTTTCCTTTTCACCTGCATTTCTGCCAAGTGGGGAGTAACTTCATCCTTGACACCTACCAGGGAAACTGGTATTATAATTTTTCTTTCTCTCTTGGGCTCTGTTCTCTCCAGCACTGTTGTCACATTGGTTGTTTTCCGAGGTATGCAGGGTCTACATCTACTAGACATATCCCGCAGAGCTATCATTACAAATGTCACTCCCTCTCCTAAGCGAGGGTAGAGAACAGGACTTACATGGGTTCCCTTGGACTCTCGCTCTCAGGAATTTCAATTCGAGAAGAGAGATAACTTGCAGAGTCCTCCTTCTCTCTTCCTGCAGCCAGGTCCCTCATGTGCCTTAGGGTTCGCCCATTTCCAAACCTCCGCCTGTCATCCTTCTCGTGACTTCTGCAAGCATTTTAGTATCCTATTAAATTTTACTTTGCTAAAATTATAAAGAATTATTTTTCTGTTATCTACAACCAAAGGAAAGACGTACAGGAATAGAGGAGCATTTCCTGAGTGGGACAATGTCTTTTGCTTCAGGAGGGTTAGTTCACTAGCAAGATTTTAGGCTCATAGTGGGTAACTTTTTCTTCTTCCTATAAGTAAATAATACACTTTCCATCAATCACAGAAAATTGCCTCAGCAGCAGTCTTTTTTTTCTCTGGCAGGCAGATCTGGCCCATGTGGGAACATCTGAAATCAGATGCCTTCCTGCCCCGTAACTGATTGATCATCACTGTGACAAAACTTTACTAAAAAAAACCCCAGGCAGCCTCTTTATTTGTTTTCAAACTCTCTCTCCTTTATGCCTGTCTTTCTACAGTGGATGCCAATATGCTTTATATCACCAAGCTCCAAATCTGACCCAGCATTTACTTATTACTGAGGGGACAAAATCATACCCCCCCCCATTTCACCAAGATATATCTAGTAGAATTATTTATACTACCCATCGGCACTCTCTCAAGCCCATTTCTCTTGTAAACCACTGCCTACTTTCTATTTATGTAGTGGGACTGTACAAGGATTCTGAGACAGTTACTTGGAGTAAGGGGGCCTGCGTGATCAAGACTATGCTATGTATTTATCGTGTAACGATATTAGTATCAACTTTATGAGGAGGGTGGGAACAGCCTAGCATTTTTCTTAATGGATGAAATACATCTATACAAAACATTCAGCCATATTTATGGTCCATATATTGACAGTCATTAATTGATGTTTGTTGATTTAGCTTTCTGAAAGTGGAGGTGGTAGAGTTATGTATTCAGGTATGGTAAATAACGGAGGCCATTCTTTTTTTTTTTTTTTTAAGATTTTACTTTTTTCCTTTTTCTCCCCAAAGCCCCCCGGTACATAGTTGTATATTCTTCGTTGTGGGTCCTTCTAGTTGTGGCATGTGGGACGCTGCCTCAGCGTGGTTTGATGAGCAGTGCCATGTCCGTGCCCAGGATTCAAACCAACGAAACACTGGGCCACCTGCAGCGGAGCGCGCGAACTTAACCACTCGGCCACGGGGGCAGCCCCAACCGAGGCCATTCTGATGTCACATTCTCCTTCCCTCTGGGATCCCAACTGCATCCTTCATCAAACCACCCTTGAAAAATCTGAGCCCACATATGTCTTCCTTTCAATGTCTTCTCCCTCTTCTTCTTAAAGTGTAATAGACTCAAATTTCCAACATAGACACTCACTTCCTCCTTAGAATGTGCCTCCCTCTCCTTTGCTTCAGCCTCCAACATTTGCATGAAGAGGTCCACACTGATTTTCTCCATTTTCCTACACCTTTCTACCACCTAAAGTCTAAAGAAAACTTATTGACTCACTGCTTGGATTTCTGAACTACGACATCTAGTGTTCTGTTTAGCCCACATATTAGCTTCTCCTGAGCAACTGAGAGCTGTAGTGTCACCTGCCCCTAGGCAGCATGAGAGCTAGAATGGCAGGTGCTAGACAAGCTGGTGTACCTGGGAGAAGAGAATAAGACATTCATGCAACACAGAAGCTCCACCAAATAAAAACTTAAGAACTTCCTGTTCATCCTTTGCAAAGCATGCAGAAGTGGAGTTTTGGCGGCAAGAGAATCCAAGTTCACATTTCCTCAAGATGGAACTACAGATGCTATTGTTACCAAACCTGAAGTGAGTTCGCTCACCCATTGTGCAGCAAGCCAATCTCTGACACCGGGTGTGGCGGAAGAAAGTAGGAATTTTATTTTTGCCCAGAGCTGAGCAAGAAGAGAGGGCAGTTAACGCTGAAATCCCAAACTCCCCAAAAAGCTAAAAGGAAGGGTTTTTATTTGGGGTTTTAGGTAGGGGAGGGGAGCATATGGCCTTGCTGGTCGGAGCTTTCCCACCAGCCTGTCTTTGGCCTTGAGACACCTGCAGAGAGGAGGAAGCCTGTGACCTTGCTGGTCAGCAGCTTTCCCACCAGTCTGTATCTCTTTGTGGGGAGGAGATAATCCAGGTGGTTGTCCTTGATGGTGTCTGTCTCCATGGAGTATAGTGGATTCTGGAGCCAGGAAGCCAGAGAGTAAGCAGGGAATGAGTGTTTTGGTTTTAACCCCATATATGCTGGGTTTAGTGTGGAGAAACTGATATCAGGGTCCGTATCAGTATAACCCACAGCAATGGATAATCATGCTTATTCCTTGTGCTATAGGTGTGCGTGTGGGCAGAATGGAATAATGAATCAGACTAGGATGTTCTCTTTAACTTTATACTCAAATGTGAAAATTATCATTTTTCTAACACCCAATAAAATTAAAGGACTAATAGAAAATCCTTTGAAAAATAAAATTATTACACATAGCAACATTTAACTAATGGAGCAAAATAAGAGAAAGAAGAAAGAGTGAGCACCAGAAATCAGCTGAAACCAAACTCTCTAAATGAAGGCAGAGGGCAAAAGGGACGGTCAATGGACTCTTTGTGAGAGCTAAGTTTGTGTGAAGTGTGGGGACAGCACAGGAGCCTCAGAAACCAATCCTGGGCCAGATGTCGTTCACGCCTGCCTTGTAAGAACTGGACTCACTGGAGAAGGAATTTAGCACAGTGGTTTTATGGAGAAACATTTAGGGTCTCAATTAAGTAAAGTAAATCTCAGAGACCGGGGAATAAAAATGCCCACAAGCAGCATGTCTGGTCTCCGGATTAGTTGCTGGACAGGTGGGTGAATGATCTCCCATAAAATCAAATTATGAACTGATGGACCTTAGACCAGAGAGCCACATTAATAAGAGAATTAGGGGCCAGCCCCGTGGCCGAGTGGTTAAGTTCGCACGCTCTGCTTCAGTGGCCCAGGGTTTCCCCAGTTCGGATCCTGGGCATGAACATGGCACGGCTCATCAGGCCACGCTGAGGTGGCATCCCACATGCCACAACTAGAAGGACCCACAACTAAAATGTACAACTATGTAGTGGGGGGCTTTGGGGAGAAAAAAGAAAAATAAAATATTTAAAAAAATAATAATAAGAGAATTAGGATTTTCAAGCACTTTAAAACTATTTCATATCAGGGTAAGTTTTACATCTCAAGACTGACAATGGGTCTGTCGAATCCTGCCCACTAAAACCCACCACAATCTTGCAGCACGTTTCTCTAAACTGAGTCTTTCACTTCTCTATACAGGGGGAGTGGGAGGCGGTAAGGGGAGTTTTAACCTCTGTCACTGATTGCAGAAGATTCTGGAGGCATAATATCACAGTCTCAATTAATATGACCTGCTCCCAGAGTCCAGAAAAATCGAAAGCATATGCCAGCAATTGCCACTTCAACACCGAGAGGGCTACAGAGAGGATGACAAATACATACGATTGCCTTCCTCACGGGTGAGGAGGGATTCTGTTAAGGGAAGGGTGTGGGCTCAGTACTTTATCGGGGAGTAGGGGAGGGTATTTCAGACAGAGCTGAGACACATGTAGAGTCAAGACGTCAGGCAGGTAAGTGTGGTGACGCCTCAGAAAACATTTCTCCTTCTCCTATCTACCTGCATTTGTGTTCCAGCCCTAGCAAGCAGAATTGTTTTTCCACATAATACGTCTTCCTGGAGTTTATTATTTATATTCTTCCCATCTAAGAATCTTAATTTAATCTGAAAGAAGAGCTGGTTACCTGATGGGTGTTTGCTGTCAGGACCACGAGTTGAGAGGCGGCGGTCGCGCAGGCGTGGAGAGTGGGCATTTCAGCCTGAGATAAAGGTTTGGTTCCACGATCTTATCTCCCTGCTGGGGAGTGACTTCACCTGTGGGTGCAGGGACAGTGTCTGAAAGGCGACCGGAGATGACCTCTGGAAAATAGCTGTGAAATGTCTAATTATTGAAAGTTAGTAAAAGTGAATAACAAAGTTATCCAACAGGAGTGGCAGAAATAGCTGGGGAGAACTTACCTGTGACACAAACAGGAAAAGAAGAGCTCAGGGCAGGTGAGCCAAGGGACTGAAATCTAATCAGGGAGAAGGAAGCTGAGCACACGGCTCTGAGGGACTTGGGGTACAGTGAGAGATCTGTCCGTCCAAAATAGGCTCTTTTTTTATTTCTTCAAACGTGAATAATAACAAATTTGAAGCTAGAGGTAGATTGGAGATTTAGAAAGAGCTTCCATCATGGGGCAAATCAGCTGGGGAGCTGTGATGTGAAGTGTGTTCACTGCTTCTATTTATTGAACATTTGCTGCGAGCCAGCAGGCTTTCCTGGCTTACGTGACATCGCAGGGAAAGAACACACCAGGAACTCCACTTTCAGTGCCTCACACTCGGGTAGGGAGATAGACAACAAACAATAACGATGAGTAAGTTAATTATATGTAAACTATAAGGTGATAAGTACTATGGGGAATACAAAATTATAAAACATAAGATAAATTCTAGGCTATCAGTGATACGGGATTCTCAGGGTAGGGATATGCATTAGTCAGGATTCTCCAGAGAAACAGAACCAAGAGGATAGCTATATCTAGATATAGACAAAGACACTGATATAGATACACAGGAAAAAATTGACTTCAAGAAACTGGCTCATACAATTATGAGGTAGGCAAGTTCTGTTGGAATCTGTGGGGCATGCTGGCAAGCTCTGGGGAAGAATCCTCTTCCAAGCTCACTCTTGCTGCCGGCAGAATTCGGCTCCTTGTGGTTGTAGGACTGAGGTCCCCCCTCCTTGCTGGCTGTCAGCCAGGGTTGCTCTCACCTCCTAGAGGCTGCCTTCGTTGCTTGCCTTGTGGCCCCTTCCTCTTCAACCAGCAATGGCACATCAAATCCTTCTCCATCAGCTGGAGAAAACTCTCTGAGTCTTTAAAGGACTCAGGTGACTAGGTCATGCTGACCAGGATTATCTCCCTATTTTAAAACATACTGATCTGGTACTTTAATCATATCTGAGAATCTCTTATAGCAGTACCTGGGTTAGTTTTTTTTTTTTTTTTTTTTTAATTTATTTTATTTTATTTTATTTTTTTTAAGATTCTATTTTTTCCTTTTTCTCCCCAAAGCCCCCCGGTACATAGTTGTATCTTCTTCGTTGTGGGTCCTTCTAGTTGTGGCATGTGGGACGCTGCCTCAGTGTGGTTTGATGAGCAGTGCCATGTCCGCGCCCAGGATTCGAACCAACGAAACACTGGGCCGCCTGCAGCGGAGCGCGCGAACTTGACCACTCGGCCACGGGGCCAGCCCCCCGGGTTAGTTTTTGAGTGAATAACTGAGAGTAGGTAATGTGTATATCAGGGACCAGGACTCTGAGAACTCTGCTTACCACAAGGGCTATTCCCCTTGCTCCACAAAGATCACATCCAAATCAGGAAGTGAGAATCCTGTTTATGAAAACAGAACAAGGGGCATGGCTATGCTGTGGCTTTCTTCACTTTCAAATCAGTCTTGTGCTGATCTGAGAAAGGACATTATAAAAGGAACTAGAAAAATATTCCTCCAGATACTGTCCCTGTCTACCTCTTTCAAAATGGTTAGGAAACATTTTAAATGTGCAGATCCTTGGGTCCTGCTTCCAACTGCTACTGGTTCAAAAGTACAGGGGTGGGGCCTCCAATTTGGAATGCTTACTGTGTTTGCCATGAAATTTACGTCATACTCAGGCTAAAGAGACATTGTTACTCTAGAGTGAGGTATAAATACCATCTGAAGACGGGAAGGTGAAGGTCACACGGCGTTGTCAAGATGGCTGTTTCAAAATCCACAAACCAAATTTGAGAACAGAATGCTGGTAATCAGTCAGGAAATGAAAATGTTCCCAAGAGATCCATAATGCAGGGGGCTAAGACAGATTCTGAATTCTGGAGAGAGTTTGTCCCAGCCCCAATGAACAGATTCCTCCATTCTCCGACATCACATCCCTAACAAATCTTTTGGAGCAGAGTCCAGGCGTTGCTACTCCTCCTGAGAGAATTCTATGGCCACATGCTTGAATGTAATCCCCTCATGAAGTGGTAAAAACATCCCACCAAATGGCCATGAGGAGAGTCCTTTGTTTGGATGCAGGCTGAGGGACAGAGAGGTGTGTGCAGGCTGGTGATGGTAGTGATCGGGTTCTGACCGATTCAAGCAAAGTCATTTCTGAGCAGGTATTGTGTTCCTAATTTTGACCTTTACTCTGATGGAAAAAGAACATGAGAGACAATCAACCACTGGAAATTTTGAGTCTTGTGTGTGAGACATTGGTTGTACAAATAAAAAATTAACAGAGAACTGTATATAATCAAATGCTAAACATTATGCCAAACAGTGCTGAAAAATTTCTCAGACAGGAGTGATCCAAGGAGACTAGGACACTGAGGAATGAGATGGCAAAGCATTTACATGAGCTTGAAAGAACTGGAAAGACCTTAACGTGGAAGAGGAGGAGGATAATGATAGAGTCAACAAAATTTATTGAGTGTCTACTCTGTGGCAGACTCTATATGTTTTTAAAGCATTAATGCATATAACTTACAAACTAAGAGGTAAATAATATCTTTTTTTCCTTTTTAGAGATGAGCAAAGGTCAAAGATGATTTAAGTACCCTGACTAAGGTCTAACACAGGCGGGCTGGCTCCAAAAATGCATTTGGCAATTTAGATGAGACAGATTTCATGAAGAACACTACTCACGGAACTGACACAAGAAGATAGACAGCATCTGAATAGTCCCAGTTCTAGTAAAGAAAATTGAACCTGCAATTAAAAACCTTATAAATAGAACAATGTTCTCTCTTTGGGTTTGTTAAGGAAGGAAAACTGGCATGATTTTACAACTTTACAAATGCGAGATTTTCACAACCTTTAGGGGAGCGATCTCTATTCAAAGCCTTAAAGATATGTGAACACTGACAATTTCACTTTTAGGAATTTTTTCTAAGGAAATAGTTAAAGATGTGCACAAAGATTTATTTAAAGGTGTGGCCATTCAAAAACTGTTATAATATGGGCTGGCCCTGTGGCGCAGCGGTTAAGTTCGCACATTCTGCTTTGGCGGCCTGGGGTTCACTGGTTCGGATCCCAGGTGTGGACATGGCACTGCTTGGCAAGCCATGCTGTCATAGGCGTCCCACATATAAAGCAGAGGAAGATGGGCACAGATGTTAGCTCAGGGCCAGTCTTCCTCAGAAAAAAGAGGAGTATTGGCAGCAGTTAGCTCAGGGCTAATCTTCCTCAAAAACAAACAAACAAAAACTGTTATAATGACAAAAATCTGGAAAGAAACTAAAATGTGAAAAACAAGGTTTGCATAAATTGTTGTAAATCTATAAAATAGAATTTCACTTAACTTTTACAATGATAAATTTTTGTAGCTAAATATTTGACATGAAGATATATATTAATGTTGTAATATTAAGTTACAAAGTACTTCTTATCTAATTTGGATATAAAGTGTTACTAAATATGTCATCTCTGTGGACATACTACATATGTATAATAAATAGAGAAAATGCCTTGCCGTAGCTTTAGTAATTCTCAATGGTAGGATTACGAGGGTTCCTTTATTTATTTGGTTATCTGTATTTTTCAGTTTTTCTAAAATGAATATGGAATTTGATTATGACAAATACAAGGGAATTTATTTTTAATTAAAACCAAACCCATAAATAGAAAACACTACACCTCCACCAGAAAGGCAAAAAAATGAAAGGACTGACAGTACCAAGTGTTGACAAGAACGCAGAGCAACTGGAATCCTGTGACATTACTGTGGAAGTATACATTGGTAAAAACCACATCAGAAAACTGTTTAAAGGTAATGTTCATAGACCCATGACCCAGAAATTCCCCTCCTGGGAATATAATGAACAGAAATGAGTGCATATGACCCCCGAAAGACATGTGCAAGAATGTTTACATTAGCACAAGGCAAAATAACCCTAAACTAGCAGCAACTCCCAAATATACCAACAGTAGAATGGAAAAGAAATTGTGTTCCATTCAAACAATGGAATATTATGCAGCAATAATAAAAAAACTACTACTGCTACACACAACAACACAGATGAATCACAAAGATATAATGTTTAGCAAAAGAGGCTAGATACAGAAGGATATATGCTGTATGACTTCATGTATTTGAAGTTCTAGAACAGCAAAATGACCTTATGATGATAAGAGTCAGAAAATTGGCTGCCGGCAGGGTTTTGACTAGGAGGGGGCAAAAGTGAGCCTTCTGGGTGATAGAAATGTGCTATATATTGATCTGGGTGATGGATGCATAAAAAATTCACGAGACTGATACACCCTACTTTATGCAAGTTATACCTCAAGAAAAAAGTGAAGGTCTTATACCCTTACACGTAAGGGTCTTGTATTGTATTTGCGTTGTACAAACAACGCAGAAAATGGGAAAGGGATTTGAATACATCTTTAAAGATATAAAGTTGGCCAATAAGCACATGAAAGATGCTCAACATCATTTACCATCAGGGAAAGGTTAATCAAAACCATAATGAGATACCACTTCACATCCACTAGGATGGCTATAATCAAAAGACAGATAATAGCACATGTTGGCAAGGATATGGAGAAGTTGGAATGCTGATACATTGCTAATGGGAATGTAAAGTGGTGAAGTGACTTTGGTAAATGGTTTGGCAGTTCCTCCAAAAGTTAAACAGAGTTACCATATGACCCAGCAATTCCACTGCTGGGTGTATATCCAAGAGAATCGAAAACATATGTTTAGGGGCCCGCCCTGTGGCCAAGTGGTTAAGTTCGCGTGCTCTGCTTTGGTGGCCCAGAGTTTCGCCGGTTCGGATCCTAGGCGCAGACATGATACCGCTCATCAGGCCATGCTGAGGTGGTATCCCACATGCCACAACTAGAAGGACCCACAACTACAATATACAACTATGTACTGGGGAGATTTGGGGAGAAAAAGCAGAAGAAAAAAAAAAGAAAACATATGTTCACACAAAAATGTGTACACAAATGTTTACATTGTAAATTTTAAAACTTCATATTTTCCTGCTGCTTCAATATGCCAACAAACAGGCTGTGAGCATCTTGCCCAGGTGACCAGTTGACCCAGAATGATAAGGTCGGCCTTCTCTTGAGATGGCAATGCCTCAGCCCAAGACCTCCGTAATGGAGATGACTTTGCCTCAGAAGACATCGCCCCCATCCAAGACTTTGCCAATGGCTGTGAATTCACCTAAAAAGCAGTCTAAGGAGATTAGGGTAGGGCTAGAACTTATAGATGGAGGGAATGTCACCTCAAATACATTGCCACAGCCAAAGACCTTGCTGCGGTGAAGGTGACTTCACCTCAGAAGACATCCTCAAATCCCAAAACCTCATCTTTGGAGGCGACTCCACCCCAGGGGACATTGCCCCAGCCAAAAACGTTGCTCATAAAGATAACTTCACCTCTTACTACTTTGTCCCAGCCTACTGTGTTGCCAATAGAGGTGACTTTGCCTCAGGAGACATCACGCCAGTCCAGGAGCTCGCTGATAGAGTTGTCTTCACCTCAGAAGACATCAATGCAGCCCAATATCTCACCAGTGGAGGTGATTTGGATTCAGAATACAGTGACTCAGCCCAAGAACTCATCAATAGAAGTGACATCTCCTCAGATGACATCACCCAAGCCATTACTCTGCTGACAGAGGCAATTTCACATCAAAAGACATCGCACCACCTTACCGTTAGAGATGACTTCACCTCAAAGGACACTGTCCCAGACCAAGACATCACTGATGGAGGTGACTTTGCCTCAGACAACTGCCTCTTCTCCACATGTGGACTCGGGTTTGGACGCTTACCTTTTAAAGAACTACCCCTCCTCGGTGCTCAGTGTTAATTCCTCTGCCACCCCTGGCTGATCCCAATGAGTTTGGACATTTTATTCATGTATGACCATGTATGAGTACTATTGCCCTTAGATTGTTTATTGTTTACCCCTGGGTCCTGCTCGGCTGGAAACTGCCTGTGAAATTGGGAGCTCATAACCCCGTGAGTGCAGAGCAGCCATAGGGCACATTAACCCTCTGTGGGATGCAAAGCATTGCATCTTAAATGCCACCCAGCAGGGAGTCCCTCCTCAAAACAAAAGTCTTCTGTGCCATGTCTAGCCTTTAACCCCCAGATTTGCCATTCTTATGTGCCTTTCTAAAGATTTCCCATGATTTATTCCCCTGCATCACCAGCCACAGTAGGGCCACCCACACATCCTAGCACTCCTGAGGCTGGTGCCCAGGAACAGATACTCATGCACACCACTCCCAAAAACACCTCCACTTTATGTCTTCCTCTCACCTGTATTACAACCACCGCCATGCCACCCTGGCAACAGACCAAGACCTCCAACACATATGTACAGGCTGCCGAAGTTTCGGCCATGGCCCCAGCCCTTCACAACTGCTGGGCCTGCCACCAAGTGCCTCTAGACCTGGGATCCCACCTCCACATCCTCTCTGCTGATACTGTGCTCTGCCAAGTTCTATCATGGCTTCCAATGAAAACTCCCAAAGCCTCCATTCGCTTAAATACACCGAGTGCTTTCATTCCTGACGGTACTCAGCCGGGACGACTGCCCATTATAATCAAGTCACCCCTTCATGCTTATTGTTTGTGCCCAGGAGCCAACTACACATGACCAGTTCCCTACACTGGGGCCTTCACCCTCTTTAGGAAAACATCCCCATGGGTGTATTATGCTCTGAATAACAGCATCTTTGACCCCAACTCATGGGCACAGCACCTCGTATATTTTTCCTTGCTGACTCCCCCAAACATTTCCCGAGTGAAACAGTGGTTACAAAATGTTCTCCCTTATGCAACATGCCCACGGGTCTCTAAGCCCAAATGGTCATGGATAACAGAGGGGTTTTGACTATTTACTAGCCAGGAAAGGAGGCATCTATGCCATTCAGGGCACTTCTTGCTGTACATACATTAATACTTCTGGACAGCTACAGGCCAGACTACGATGATTAGGTCAAGAGGTAAAAATCTTTCATAGCATAACCAAAACCTTCCACCAGATTCCCTTAAATCCAGAGGTGCCTGACCTGTTCTCTTGGCTTTCCCCCACAAAGCGGGGTGCCTGCTTGCGAACTGGGTTCCAAACCCTCTTCATACACTCAAAGGACTCTTCCTCATTGTCACCTTTATCAAAGTTTGCCTTGAGTGGCTAAGTCAAGTCATCTCGGCCGCAATCCAGGTGGTAAACATCATCCATCCCAATTAGTATTGTTAATGATGTTGAGTCACTACAGGGTCAGTTGTATTATAAATTTTGAAACTTCATATTTTCCTGCTGCCTCAACATCCCCACAAACAGGCTGTGAGCACCCCACCCAGGTGACCTGAGTGATAAGTCTGTCCCCGACACAAGGGGCTTCCCTTTTGCCGTCCCCCAAACATGACCTAGTGACATTCAAATGCACCAGTGATATCCCCTCACGCCTACTCCTGTGTACTCCACCCTGATCCCCAATAAAAGCACTCACCCGGGGGTCCTCCCACCTGCTTGGATGAGCCCACGCCCTTGGCACTCCTCCTTTGTGGAGCCTCTGGTGTGCAGTGACTCTGTCTCAAACAAACTTTGTCTTCCTAGGCCTCTCTGTGTCCACTCTTGTGGCCACACCTGACTGACCATCACCTAAAAGAACACAGAAGAGTGTTCATAACATTATTTATGATAACCAAAAAGTGGAAGGAACTCAAATGTCCATCAGCTGACGAATGGATAAATGAAAGGTGGTCTATCCATATGATGGAATATTATTCATGCATAAAAAGGGGCGAAGTAATGACACAGGCTACAACACTGATGAACCATGAAAACATTATGCTAAATGAAAGAAGCCAGAAGCAAAAGGCCACATATTATAGCATTCCATTTATATGAAATGTCCAAAATAGGCAAATCCATAGAGACAGAATTTACATTACTGGTTGCCAAGGGCTGGAGGGAGGAAGGAATAGGGAGTAGAGAAACTGCTAATGGGGTTTCTTTTTGGAATGATGAAATGTTCTGGACTTAGTGGTGATCAATGCACTACTTTGTCAATATATGCAAAATCACTTTAAAAAGGTTAATGTTATGAGGTGTGAATATCTCAACAAAGGTGTTGTTTTTTATGTAGACTATTTTTTTGGAGCAGCTTTTGGTTCACAGCAAAGAGTTCCCATATACCTTCCACCTGCCCACAGTCTCCTCCATTATCAACATTCCACACCAGAGAGGTATACCTGTTAGAGTCGATGCATCTACATTGACACGTCATACTCAAAGGCCATAGTTTATATTAGGGTTGATTATGGGTGTTATAGATTCTATGGGTTTTGACAAATGTTATCACGACATGTATCCAACTTTATAGTATCATATAGCACAGTTGCACCACTCTAAAAATCCTGTATGCTCCATCTAGTCATCCCTCCCTCCCCTCAGCCTCTGGCAACCATGGACTTTTATAGTCCCTACTATAAAAAGTTTTGCCTTTTCCAAAATGTCATATAGTTGGACTCATACAGTGTGTAGCCTTTTCAGCTGATCTGCTTTCACTTAGCAACATGTATATAACTGTTAAAGAACCAGGTTCGTTTTTGCCTGTTGCCCAGAAAGCTAAACACCAAGATGACAAGATTCCAACAGAGAGAGGATTTAATCATAAGGCACCCAAGAGAGGAAAGGGGAGAATGAGTCTCAAATCTGCTTCAGGGACTCAGGGATATTTATGGGATAGGGGCAAGGTGGTCTGAAATGTGGGGATAGATGATTGGAGGTGAGGAGAGGTGAGGTAATTGACAATCTGCGCAAGCACAGTCAGACTTCATGCCTCTTCACAGGACCCATGTTCACAAAATGGCGGCGTTAGCATGATCTGAGGGAGGAGATTTAGCCTCTTGACATCAAAAGATCCCTAATTGGACATCTGCACTGGTCCAGTTGATGGATTAGTGGTCTTAACCCGCCTGAAGTGGACAAGGGGTTTTAATTCCTAAAAACAGCTCAAATACCCATTACCAAGGTGACCCAGGCGCCAGGCAGATGTTATCTGTAGGAAGCTAGTGGGAATCAGCATATTGCCTAAGCCCCCACAGTTAACAATGGGGGCGGGGGGGGGGAGCAACGTAACTATAATCAATAATTGCAAAATGAAAAAAGTAGTTTAGTTACTAGCTACTTAATCATCAATGGCTATTTGCCAGTTTCATAAGGTTCCTGCATGTCTTTTCATGGCTTGACGGCTCATTTCTTTTTAAAAGCTGTTATTTTTAAAAAGTGAAAAGAGCCATTGAGTCTTGAGGTTCTTAAGTGTATGGATTAATTTACGGAAAACTCACATTTCCATCTTACTGGTTCTACTCATGAAGGAACAACTAGGATTGTGTCTCTTAATCATTCACATTTTCATTTTTGTTGCTTGGTAATGTTTGTAAATATCGCGATAGGTTTTGATTAATTTTGTTTTTTCCCACAACGTTGAAATTCTCGTGAGTTTGTAAAATGGTATTCCTCCGTTATATATCCCGTCTACGGCTGGCATATAGCAGACTTGTTTAAATATTTGCAAACCACCCCCTGGGCTATCCCGGGTGCAGCGACCCACGTGCAACGCCCTCATGGCCAGGTGGAAGGCCCGGATCTGAGTTACGACCGCTGCCCAGGAGCCAGCTGCCTTTATTGACACCGCGGGATGAACAGTCCCCTCCGGTAACGAACATCAAGCGGTACCGGGGACAATAGTGAGGCGGCGAAAGAGCAGGGAACGGGCCTGCCAACCCGGGCCGCCCACGGGCCCATTGGTCGGAGGCACACCGCGATGCCTTCTGGATGTTGTAGTCCGAGCCTCCCTGGTGCTCCGCTGCCGGACGACGCCAGGACGGGGCTAATGAACTACAATGCCCAGAAGGCATCGCAGTCTCCAACGTGTTCCCGACTGCTCGGGCCACCCATGGCGCGTTTCCACTGGTCGGGCGCACGCCGCGCTGCCTTCTGGGAGTTGCAGTCCTAGCACCAGACCCCACCCAGCCCGCCCCGCTTCCGGACGCGAATAGGACGGGGGCCGGTGGACTACAAGTCCCAGAAGGCCGCGCAGCCCAGCCGCGTCTCCTCGGTAACCGAAATCTCCAAGCCGTCCGCTACACCCCTAAACCGGCCGCCGCGCCGCAGGCAGCGCCGCAAGCCCCGGTCGGCCTGGCGGCCCTTCCGAGCAGGGCGGGGTCGGGAGCGAGGCCTCCCGAGTCCCGCGGCGCCGGCCCAAACCCAGGCTGGTGGGCTCTGAGTGCGCCTCGCCGCAGCGCCGCGAGGGCAGGAAAGTGCAGCGCGGCGCGACCGGCGGGAGAGACGCCCCTGCGGCAGGAAAGGCTGGACGGTGCCCGAGCGGCGAGGGGCCGGAGCAGGGCTTGCAGGGGAGGCGGGGCCGGGCCGGCGGGCGGGAGGGCGCGCGCGCAGCGGGGCAGGTCAGGTCGGGCTGCGAGGCCCCGGGGGAGGGGACGGCGCCGCATGCCCTGCCCGCTGGGTGCTTCTCGAGGTGCCTTAACCTTTTCGCTCGAGGTTAGGCGTTTTCCTTGTTCTTGGCGGGAATGTGAGTCCGAGCCGAGCCTCCGCCATGACCACCACCTTCTGCCGCTCTTCGATTTCTTGTGGCCGCAGTACTTCGCCGGGACTTGGCTCCCATTCTGTTAACCCGGCCTGCAGTTCGCGGGGCTCGGAATCTGTGGGTTGATGTGTGTGCTCACTTCTCTCCGCAGCCTCTGCGCTTCTGCTCAGACGGCTGCCGCCGTTAGTCACGCAGCAGCCAGAGGGACCTTTTTACGTTTTGTTTGTTTTTAAAAAACCATTTTCTGTCCTTCCTGGTTAAAGCTGCTGGGTGGTTCCCAGTGCCCCGAGAGTATCATCCCAATACAGAAACACGGCCTTCGTGCATGGTTGCGGGCAGTTCCGCAGACCTTATGAGAAGTCAGGGTCCTGCTGTGTTCTGACCAGACCCAGAACCAGGACCTGGGGCCAACATCTACCAAAAAACCACAAAAGTCAGTCTTACGTAAGGGAAGACTTTTGCAGTAAGGAGAGGGACTGTTGCAATAGAAGAACACTCTGACAGTAGGATCTGCAGGCATCTCACAGGTCACAGAGGGGAGTAAATAAGGCTGGAAAGAACCAGGTGTGGAGCGGGGCAGAGGGGCAGGAGATCTCTTGAAAGGGGCCGTTAATACTTGTTTAACCTAAGGAGTGAGTCAGAGGTCAGGGGTTTTGGGGGAGGGAAGAAGCTTAACTAAAGTTTAGTGAAGTCAACAGCCTTCTGTTCTGATTGATCAGTGTGGACAAACAGTTTAGGAAATCATTTATGAGACAACGGAATGTGGACAGTCTGTATCTGGCCTTATCCTACGTAAAAAAGGGGGTCATCGAGAGTCTTACCTGTCCTGTCGGGAAGAGTGGTCCTTTGCAGTAAGCCATTTCCCAGAGCACAAAAGGCTGGACAGATTTAACTGTTGCTGTTTTCCAGGAGCTGAGAGGTAAAGTTCAACACTGTCACCTCTCACATCCAAAGCCCCTGGAGGAGGATCTTGGGAGTGCCTCTCGAGACCACATGAAGCCTCCACTACCACCTTCTTCTCCTTGTATCATCATGGCATGGGGCTTGGCCCTGGCAGCCTTGCTTGGGCCCCAGCCCAGCTGGCTTCTTTCCTTTGTGGTGTAAACTGTGTCAGACCCCACAGGACGTCTGCTCCCAGGAAGACAAGAAGCTCCAGAGCATTTGTTGAAAATACAGATTTCTGGGTCTAGTGGATCTGGGTTGGGGCCAGGGGTCTGTGTTTTTTTTTTTAAGCTGGGCACCTGGGCTAACATCTGTTGCCAATCTTTTTTTTCTTCTTCTTCTCCCAAAAGCCCCCCAGTACATTGTTGTATATTCTAGTTGAGTGCCTCTCGTTGTGCTATATGGGATGCCACCTCAGCATGGCCTGATGAGTGGTGCTAGGTCCACGCCCAGGATCCAAACTGGTGAAACCCTGGGCCACCGAAGCAGAGCTCGTGAACTTCACCACTCAGCCACGGGACTGGCCCAGAGCGGTCTGTATTTTTAAGAAGCCCCTTAGTGACTTTTAGGATCAGGAGTTTGGGAAGCATGACCAAACTTGGTGATTTCTCACTGGAAAATCTGAGCAGGTTTCCTGTGATTCAGGACCCCAATTCTCTACCTAGGGATCCTCCCTCGGGGCACAAATACCTCTCTAGATTCCTCTCCAGTTCTTCCCACCAAGAGGACCCACCTTGAGCACAGGTGCTCCCCATTAAATTCTGCTTACTCCATCTGTAAAGGGATTTTGTCTCTGTGACACCACAAGGCAGGCCCGTTGCAAGGGTAGACAGAGTGTCATCTGCAGAGGAGGCTGGGATGAACCCTGACCTGTGTAACTCAAACTCTGCCCACATTCCCCTTCTACTTCTTTCATCTGTCCACAAGGTAAGGCTCATTCGTTGCTTCTCTGAATTAACTGACTCCTTGATCCTGGCCCCTACCCCCCCATTCTATGGTTGAGCACCCTGACTAGTCTTCCCACATAGTGGGGTCTTTGGCCATCTGCTTACCACTGCAAAGCACTTCTCCCTGTGGCCACCACCTCACAGTCAACCCTACAGTGTCTTCTCCATGGTCAGGAGACCCAGGAGAAAGCCATGGTTTCCCCACCTGATGAGGTCAGGCTGCCGGGAAGCACAGTCAAATACCTCCCCCCAACCCCTGCCACACACACACACACACTGGTATGTTCCAAACACTCACTGTGCTACAGGTGCTGTGCTGGGCACTAGGGACCCAGCATGAACAGGACCAGTGAGGTCCCAACCCCCCACAGCTCACAGCCCAGTGTGTGGTGGTGGGAGAAGGAGTGGACAATAAAGAAGGAAAAAATGAACAAAGCGATGTTACATAGTGACATCTGCTACAAAGGAAAAAAACAGGGTGATGAGACTGAAAGTGAGAAGCCTGTGTTGGCTGGGAGGTCAGGGAATGTCTCGGATATAACCTGGGAGTTGACACCCACGTGACAAGAAGGGGAAGCGTCAGCCCCAGCAAATATTATAAGATCATCAGTTTTTCCTCTTCATGCCCCTGAGTTTTCATGTTTCTGTCTTGAACGATTGTCCTTTGCCTAAAGTATTTATTTTAGTGCTGGTCCACTGGTAAAAATTCCGTCACTTTGATGCATCTGAATGTCTTTCATCTTCACTTTTGAAGGATAGTTTTGATGGGTAAAAATTATGAAGTTGGCATTCATTTATTTAAATTATTGAGGTCATATTGGTTTATAACATTGTGAAATTTCAGGTGTACATTATTATATATCAGTTTCTGTATAGACTGCATCTTGCTCACCCCTAATATTCTAGTTTTTTGCATCACCATATATATGTGCCCCTTTACCCCTTTTGCTCCCCCCCTTCCCCTCTGGTAACCACTAATCTGTTCTCCTTATCCATGTGTTTATCTTCCACATATGAGTTAAATCATACCGTGTTTGTCTTTGTCTTGTCTTTCTTTGTCTGGCTTATTTCGCTGAACATAATACCCTCAAGGTCCATCCATGTGGTTGCAAGTGGGATGATTTTGTTGTTTTTTTGTCTTGTTAATTATAGCCATTCTGACAGGTGTGAGGTGATATCTCATTGTAGTTTTGATTTGTATCTCCCTAATGATTACTGATGTTGATGCGTTTATTTTCTTTCAGCACCAGAGCTCTATCATCCATTGCCACTGGCTTCCATTGTTAGCATTCATATAGCTGTTTCTTTGAAGTTCATGGGTCTTTTTTCTTTGGCTCTTTTCAAGGTGATCGCATTGGTTTTTAGCAGCTTGTCTATGATCTACTGGCGGGGGGGAGGAGTTTCTTTGATTTGTTTCTATAGCTGATTTGATGTCTTTCCTCTGGAGAAATTTCCAGCCATTATCTCTTCAAATGTTGCTTCTGAGGCAGGGTCTTCAGACATTCAGGTCTGGACATTCTCTTCAGAGCCCCCCATTCTGAGGATGCGGCCAGCCCCTTTTGTGGGGCCACCTCAGAGGCTTTCAGTTCTTTCTGTTTCACCACCATCATCTCTTTCACACACGCCTTCAGCCTCAGAGACACGAGGCTCCTCTCTTAAGTCAATGCCCCATTCGCTATTGACGATAGCACTCCTGGTCTTGCATTCTCACTGCTAACCTGCACTTTGCATGTTCTGCTAATGCCTGTCTCTTTAAGGAACAGTTTTTCTGTGGAATCTCATCTTTGTGTATTTTACATCCTTTTTTCCATTCTCATGGCTCCATCTCTTTCCTTAATATTCTATTTCATTTCTCTTCAGAGTACTTATCACTTTAAATATATATATATGTTTTGTTTGTTTGTTTGACTACCCTCACCAAACTCAGCTGCATGAAAGCAAAGGTGATATTTTGTTACTGCTGTGTCGCAGGGCCTCACACAATGCCTGGCACATAGGAGGCATTCTGTAAACATTTGTTGAAGGGATGAACAAAAGGATGAACCCTGTCTATGCCATACTGAGAAGGAGCAGCCACCCTCCTAGTGGTTCCTGCTCACATAGAATGGGGTGGAGGGAAGGCAGTGGCCTGTAGAGTAGCCGGAGGAGGGAGGGAGAGCTGTGAGGAAGCAAGACCGCATCTTGTGGGCTGACTGTGGGGCTGATGAAGGAGGAGTCTCCGTGACAGGCTGGAACCAAAGCTGGCTGCGTGGGTTCTCAAGCCAGGGACAGCTTGCTGCATGACCTCCCTCTCCCTGCCCCACGTTACCTCTTCTGTCTCTCTCTTGCTCCCAGTCTGTCTCCCCAACTTTCTCTTTGTTCTCCTGCTTAGGGCCACCCCACCCTTTGCTGCTTTGATAGCAGAGTGTCCAAAATGTAGATGTGTGCTTTTCACTTTTTGTTGAACAAAACCTTGAGTTTCCTGTTCTGAACTGAAAGGCGTGTGTGTTTTCTTTTCCTCTCTCAAAGAAAAATCCCAGAGCAAAGGAAATGGCTGTTGGTTTCATTGCCATTTTCTGGCCATGGACAGAAATAGGAGTGGTTTTATCACCCCAGAAGGCCCTCCCTTATCCCCGGTCTGTCTGCTGCCTTCATTGGCGTTCCTACCACACCTGTTCATGCCCTGTTCTGGCCCCGACATCTGCCCTGTCCTCAGTGATGTACCCAATACCTCACCTGTGGGACTGTGGCTCCTTGAGGGCATCACAGAGCCCAGCCCAGGGCTCCACATACATCAGGCCTCCAGGAGGGTTTGCTAAATGCACAAACGAACGAACAAGCACATGCGCTGTTTTCCAGTGCACTCTTTCCCTGTCATGGTGACACAAATGTAGTCATCCACACTTCAGATTCACCTGTTTCTGTTCTGCATTTGTAACTTTCCCCAAGTTGCAGCCGTGAAGTGCAGTCAGTGCCCAGTGGCATCAACTATGGGTCATCACTGTCCTCAGAGCTGATTTCTGAAAGAGCGTGGCAATCACTACCCTTCCCCCCGCCCCATATCCCTTTCACTGTTTCTAATGGTGAAATGGGTTATGCTCTGTAATAGCTAGTACATACGCAACTTATGTCTGAATGAGCTTAGTCCCATAAGTGTACTGGAAATGAGGATCTCTAGAGTTAGGATGATTGTGAGTAACTGGGCTGTTTATATCATGACCTTAAAAGACTTGCCTGCATTTACATAAAATGTCAATTGTGGAAGATCTCTCTACCCTCTATTTGGGGTGTTTACACCCCCTGGCAGTGGTGAGGCACTGGAAGATCCACTGAGGCACTAAGTGGCCATTTGGCAGTCCCCACCCAGTTTACTCTAAGCTCCAAAAGAATGAGTTCACGGCCTCCTAGTCCAGCCAGTTTTTTCACTGGACAGGAACCTCCAGTAAGTAAAATGGAGCAAGCACAGCACCCAGGAAGTTCTTAAGCATGGAGGCTTGTCTTTCCAATCATCCAAACCCCAGATCAATCTCACCCATTGTCCCGTCTATATGCTCTGCACAGATCCACCCCCAAGATCTTCCCTTTGGTCTGGGTTGTCCTCCCTGGAGTCTATTAGTCTTCCATTGTCATCATAACATGGGAGGGTGTTTAGAGTCTGAGTTTGGTGCTTTGGGAATAACCCTAATGCTGTTTTGGCCATTTATCCAACAGATAGTTGTTGAGAACCTGCTGTGTGTCAGGCACTCTTCCAGGTCCTGGGTACTGCACTAAACAATGAAAACCCTCTCCTCGTGGAGCTTGTGTCTAGTTAAGAGTAAGACAGGCAATAAAAGGAAATAGTAAGTTGACTGTACAGTGTGCTTGAAGCTGATGTGTGTTATGAATGTGTAAACTACAGGAGTAGTATGGGTAAGGGAACCAAGGATGGGAGGTCCACCATTTTAAATAGGGCCTGTTGGCCTTGGAGCTGCCTGTGTTGTGTGCTGCCCCTGTGGAGATGTTGACAGGATAAGAGATGTGGTCTCAAGACCTTTCCACAGACTTCATGTTGAGACAATCCACTCAAGATTCACAACTGACATTCCAAGTCTGGTTCCTACAAGCCAGCTCAACCACAGGTCGTACTTGAGATAAACCCACATCAGGGAATACCAGAAACTGTTGGAAAGACCTGGGTTGATACTTGATTTGAACTAGTGTGCTGGGCTGGGTGGCTGGGACAGGAGGCAGCACAGCTCAGCTGTAAGAATAAAATAGAAAAGGAACTTCTGGAGTTTGCTGTTGCTTCTCCCTTGCCTTTGTCTTGGAACAACAGACAGTCTCTCCCCACAGCTGCAGTAACCCAACCTCTGGTCAGGCTTCCTGGGGAGTGCAGTCAAGCAGGGCAGTAGCCTGTGCTTAGACGTAGCAGGGAAACAGGCGGAGACCCTCTTATCTCAGGCATATGTTTCTCCACCCTGCCTCCTCAAAGCCCCGGGCTGATGAATAATATTCCAAGGAGTTATCTTGTGGGATGAAGAGTCATTGACTGGCTTTCTGATGCTTCAACCTCCCCATCCCAGGATCCATTCCCCCATCCCTGAACTAATGGGGTTTATAGGGACCAGGAACTGATCCTGTCACATGTATGCATAACAACTGATGGAGCAGCCCATGACCCCAAGGGAAATGCAGTCTCTGGCCAAGGTAAGAAGCAATTTTCTTAGCATAACTCTTTCAGAAGGAAAAAAACAACACATTGGATTACAGATTCCATTAGAAGGAGATATATTAGAACAGATGGGCCAAAATTTTTAAATAGTCTATTAAATACATTTAAAGAGACAGGGCATGGTATTAGCAATAGGAAACGAGAATAATGAATAAAAGAACCAAGTGGAAATATTCAGTATGTAAAACAATTGTTGAAATGAAGACACAACAGAGGAAATATGTAGAAAAATGGACAGCTGAGAAGTTAGCAAACTGGAAGAGCAGCTGAGGAAATGATCAGACAAAAATAAGAAAGGAAAAGGAATTAGAAACATAAAAGTTAAGAAATACAAATGACAGACATGCTAACATCTGAATAACAGTGGCCTAAAAACAGAAACTTTTTTAAATGGAAAGGATGAAATATTAAAAAACAACAGAAATTTCCTGGGATGTAAAAGATTAAAAATGTCAGATTAAAAGGCCCATAGACAGTCTTAGGAAGTTAAACTACACTTACCATACAACCCAGTTCTTCTACCCCCAGGTTTTTATCCAAGATAACGGGAAACTTGTATACACAACAAGCCTTGTAGAAGAATGTCCATGGTAGCTATGTTTACAGCAGCCAAGAACTGGAAACAATGTCCATCAAGAGGTGAACAGGATGACTAACAGAGCACATCCACATCATGGAGCACTACTCAGCGGAAAAAGGAGTAATCTACTGATCATGCTGCAACACAGATGAGCCTCAAAAAACATTATGTTAAGCGTAAGAATTGGGATACAAAAGATAGTGGAGGAAGAGAATCTGTATGAGTCTGTATAAAACTTGAAAAAATTCTAATACGTAGTGACAAAGCAGACAGGCAGGTGGAATTAACTGCAAATAGACATGAAGGAACTTTTTGAAGAAGTGAAAATATTCTATTTTGATTGTAGTGCTGGTTAAAAGGATGTAGACCTTTTTTTCAAAACTCATCAAACTAGCCTTAAAAGGAAAGTTATCAGCATATTAGTGATGTTTAAAGGCTTGAGACTGGATGAGATCGAGAGTGTGAGCAGATAGGAAATGGGCCGCCTGACTGTAAGAGGTAATGCAGGTGGGAGGAAACACCAAAGGGGGCCTGAAAGGAAGGCCAGAAGCAGGAGGCAAGTCCTGAAAGCCAGGTGAAGAACATGTTTCATGGAGGAAATGATCTGTTATCTAAAATGCTTCTGGGGCCATCCCAGTCGCAATAGTGAAGTTCACCACGCTCTACTTCAGTGGTCTGGGTTCTCAGATTCAGATTCCAGGTGCAGACCTACTCACCAAGCCATGCTGTGGCAGTGTCCCACATACAAAAAAATAGAGGAAGATGGGCATAGATGTTAGCTCAAGGCCAACCTTCCTCACCAAAAATAAATGAAATGCTGCTGACAAGAAGCAAAAACAATTGAGTGGATTTAGCAATGTGGAAGTCATCTGGTAGCCAGGAGGTAGGTTTGAAGCAGGTTCAAGTAAAAATGGAAAGGAAGTGGAGACAGCAAGAACAGACAACTCTTGAGAAGTTTTGCTTTCTAAAACAAAGCAGAGAAATGATGCAGGAGCTAGAAGGGCACGTGGTATCAAGAGTTTTTTTTTTTTTTTTTTTAAGCATGTTTGCATGTTGATGGGAATAATCCAGTAAACAGAGAAAAGCAGATGATGCAAGATAGGGGAACTTGCTGGAGCAATGTCCTTGAGTAGTGGAGAGGGGACAGGCTCTGGTGCCAACCCAGCCAGGTCATATACAGGCACTGGAAGGCAGGAAGGCACTGGCACTGGAAGGTGGATGGAGGTGGAGAGGTGTTTGGAAGGCCTCTGCTGATTGCTTCTATTTTCTCAGGGAAATAGGAAGCAAAGTCATCTGATGGCGCTGAGCATGAGGGAAGGTTCAATCAAGGCACTGTTGGAATCTTGGTACTAAATAGCCAACTAGCTTAGGAAGACATGCTTAAAACAGATGGTGGAGGTTCCAGTCACTGGTAATGGAATGGTCCTAGGGATGACAATGGGAGTGCCTGGTTGTGGCAGAGTGGTTGACAAAACCATGAGCAGAAAGGTCAAAGAACTGTGAGGTCAGGACACAGGAAGATCAACTACGTGGACAGTGGAATCAGGAAGAAGTATGATGGGGGTGATTTTATATGCAATGAGGCAGGAGCTGAAATCTTTCATATGTGGATGAATGACCTGTTGATAGATGACTGCAGCAAGGGGAGCCTGAAATGATAGTCTGGTACCACGAGAGTCAAGAGTCGGGGCTGTTTTAGAGAAGGGAACGGCAACAATCAAGAGGCAGCAAATGAGAAGAGTAGGAGAGAAAGCAGCCACCCGTTGGAAGAGTAAGAGACCCCAGGCACAGGGGAGACCCAAGTTTCAGTCACAGCAAGGAGGTGAAAAGGGAGCTTATGGCTAAAAGAGAGTTCCAGCTGGGCCCAGCAGAAACTTTCAGAGTTGGAGAGGGGTGGAAGGTGAGGTCAAAAAGGACAATGACCTGAGCCATGTCAATGTAGAATAGCAAGCTAAGAGGGGACCTGGGAGTTGTGGACATCAAGGGCACATTGTGTATAAAGGCTGTGTATGATAGGGGATGAAGGGGCAGGGAATCCAAGAGGAAGAAGTCTGGGATTTTCTCAACTCGTGATGTGAACTGCGCCACAGCAGGCCCTTTTAGAAACAGTTCTTAAGAGATATTAGGCTTGGTAATATATAGTTATAGAATAACTTACCAGGATGCTTGTGGAATATTGTGTATGATTTATGAAATCCCTGAGTCCCTAAATCAGAGACTCTGGATTCACTCAATGTGTGTCTTTGGGTATTAAAATACAGTATCTGTATACTGGCAGTATGACTTGATACATTAGGCCGCTTTCTCTTACAGCGCTAATACTGCTAACTCTATTCTCTCCAAGGGTTTTGGCACAAATCACATGAGAAATCCATTCAACTAATTTACTCCTGCAACATTTATTGGGTGATGACTATGCATTAAGCCCTGAAAAGTAGGGAATCAGATACTACATACCTATCTGAGCTCCAGCCACAGGAGTCACATGGTGAACACAGCCTTCCCATGATACGAGTAGGCCACTGGTTCTCAACCACTAGGGAGTTATGGACCCCTCGAGAACCTGATGAATCTTTTGTACCTAGATTTCTAACCAATACCCTTGAAGCCTATCCAGGAAGGATTGTTGCCCCTAATTATAGCCCTTGTTTAGGGAAATGCAGGAAATACGTGTGAACTGGAGAGAAGCGTCCAAAGTCCTCCTACCCCTCTTGCTCCCTTCCCCCTGTGAGCACTCAGAGAGACTTCCTCACTCTTATGTGATGGACTAGATTCCCTTCTGAATCCTCCCTTCTATCAAGCAATCTTTTCATCTGTAGAATATAAAGAAAATATAAACACTGAATTCAAGGGAGACCTTGAGAAAAGGTGCTCCCATGTGCAGTAGTGTCTCTTGCCCTCTGCCCCCTGAGAGGCATTCTAAACCCATCAAGGGCATTCCTCAGACTTGCCCAAAACCTCCAGTGAGTCCCCCAGCCCCTGCTATGCTGTAATCCTCAGGGTTGTGGGTGGTGAAATTCTAGCAAACTCAGGTCCCAGAAAATGCAGTGGTTCTGAATGTCCAGTCCAGACTTCATATTCTAAAGGGATCTTAGCTCTCATGTTACCAGAAATCCTTCAGGACAGAAAGCCAGGTAACTTTATTTCTTGTTGTTTAGGAATTTCTCGATTTTTATTATCAAATATCTACTATAGAAACACTGAATAAAAGAAAAAAACATTAGGGAAAAAAATCACTGGAGAGGCAGCATAACGTAGTAGTTAAAAACATGAACTCTGGAGACAATCCCAGCTCCAAACCTTTCTAGCTGTGTGTCCTTAGGTAGGTTTCACAACATCTCTGCCTCAGTTTCTCTATTTGTAAAACTGGGATAATAATAGTATCTAGCTCATAGAATTAAGGGGATTGAACAAGTTAATAGTTGAAAAGCATTGAAAACAAAGCCTAGCACACGCTAAGTGCTAGGTTTGTGACACTTAAAAAAAAATCAAATTAACTGGGTTAATTTCTCCATGGGTCTTTCCAGTCCTTATCCATATACATTTTTTTAGATGGTATAGTAGATATGTATATACAATTCTGTCTCCTCCTTATTCCTTCATGTTATGTATATTGATGCAGTGTCCATAATTATAACTTATGGTGATTGCCTAAAACAAATTACAAACTAATTGTCCAACAATGCAGTAATGAGTAAACCAGGGTCACTGACACACAGGGTTAATACGTATCACCTTTTGTTTCAAAACATCAGTCTCATTCTTCTAGGCAATAACCTTTCCACCATTACTAATCTCATTTACTAATCTTTTCTAAGGTTAATCTTGATCAACAGTAAATATCCCATTCAATACTACTTTTTTCTTAAATTCAGATTTAGTATTCCATATTCTATTCCTTAAAGGGCACTCAGACCCTCCCCTTATAATAGCAAAATCTGTATTTCCATAATTATGCACAAAATGTTATTATAAAGATTCCCATCCAACACTCCAGCTTGATGCAAAAGTGTATTTCCAGTTGAAACACTTTTCCTAGTATAAGGTTTTTCCCTTAACTATACCCTCTGATCCACAAGTTGTCGAGATCTCTTACTAAAAGATGTCTCATTTCCCATGTTCATGTTACTCAAGTAGGATTCCCAGTGGACCATGAGGGGAGTTTCAAGTTTTCTTCACTGTAATAATTTGTTGTTAAATAAGGGCTACATAACTGCTGAAAGCTTTTCCCTATTCTTTTCATTCACAGGTTTCTTCTAAGAAGATATTTTCTATTCAATAATAAGGGGAGAAGTCTTACTAAACTCTTACTAATAAATTTCTCTTGATTATACTGATAGGGATTTCCTTCAATGTATTATAAAATGTACAACAAAAGAAAAGTCTCTCATCAATTCAATTCACAGAGTTTCTCTTCACTGTGATTTCTCTGGTGTTGAAGTAGGGCTGAGTGACCACTAAAGGCTTTTCCGCAGTCGCTGCATATAAAGCGTTTCTCTCCACTATGCATTCTCTGATGAATAATAAGAGAAGAATTCTTACAGAAAGCTTTCTCACAATGATTACATTTGTAGGGTTTTTCTCCAGTATGATTTCTCAGATGTACAATAAGGGAAGAACTCTCATTAAATGCTTTCCCACATTCATTACATCTATATGGTTTCTCTCCCGTATGAGTTCTCCGGTGTGCAATAAGGTGAGAGCTACAGTTAAAGGATCTTTCACATTGATTACATTTATAGGGTTTCTCACCAGTGTGAATTCTCCGATGAGCAACAAGGTGACAGCTCTGGCTGAAGGATTTTCCACATTTATTGCATTCATAGGGCTTTTCTCCAGTATGAGTCCTTTGATGTCTAACAAGGTGAGCCATCTGACTGCAAGATTTTCCACATTTATTACATTCATAAGGCTTAATTCCAGAATGAATTATTTCGTGTTTAGTGAGAGCTGAGCGTTCTCTGAATGCTTTGCCACATTCCTGACAGTTATAGGGTTTCTCTCCTGTGTGAGTTCTCTGATGAGCAATAAGATGGGAACTCCAGCTGAAAGATTTTCCACATTCAGTACATTTATATGGTTTTGCTCCAGAGTGAGTTCTTTCATGTTTACTCAGGGCTGAGTAATCCCTAAAAGCCTTTTCACATTCATCACATTTAAAGGGCTTCTCTCCAGTATGCATTCTCATATGGGCAATAAGATGGGAGCTCCAGCTGAAAGATTTTCCACATTCAGTACATTCAAAAGGTTTCTCTCCAGTGTGAGTTCTCTGATGTCCAATGAGATGAGAGTTCCAGTTGAAAGATTTCCCACATTCATTACATACATAAGGTTTCTCTCCTGTATGAATTCTCTTATGTACAATAAGATGAGAATTCCAGCTGAAGGCTTTCCCACATTTATTACATTCGTAGGGTTTTATTCCAGTGTGAGTCCGTTCATGTTTAGTAAGGGCTGAACGATTCCTAAAAACTTTCCCACATTTATCACATTCATAGGGTTTCTCTCCGGTATGAGTTTTCTTATGTTGGATAAGGTAAGAGCTCCAGATGAAAGATGTCCCACATTCATTATATTCATAGGGTTTCTCTGCAGTGTAAGTGCTTGTATGTTGAGTAAGGAATGAGTCATACCCAAAGACTTTCTCCCATTCATTGTATTTATAAGCTTTCTCTATAGTACCAACTTTTTGATGTTCCATAAAGGACGAGAAGTAAAAGATATTCTCAAATTCTTTGTAATCATACTGGTTTTCTCCAATATGAAGTCTTGGATGTTCATTAAATTGTGGGCTTTGGTTAAAGATTTGATGGCATTCCTTATATTCATAGAGTTTTTCTCCTCTATGACTTCCCTTATGATCACCAAAATGTAGTATATGATTGAAAGACTGAACAGCATCAGTACATTTGAAAAGATTATCCCCAATTTGCACCCTTGCAGGGTGGATAGGTTGCACTGACTGGTAGAAGGCTTTGTCATAATCATTATTTTCACAGGTAATCTTATCTGCATACATTATGGCTGAGTTACATCTCCAGCTTTCAGCATTTGTATCAGGCTTATAGAAGTGTTCTATTTGAGAAACTCTCGGAGATGGGACAAAGCTCTGGTTACACTCTGCCCCAAGTTGACAGAACTCAGAGCCTCTCTGAGACAATACTTGCTTTTGCATGAAGACCATTTGCCTCATGGCTGTACTCTGGTTCATGTGGTACATTTCTAATTGGTCTCTACATCCCAACACTTCTAACCTAGAGAACCAAGGATCATCCCATATGTACCTTTCCAACTTCATGCTATGGGATTGTTCTTCAAAAATGCTCTGTGTTGGGATCAACACTTTGCTTTCAAGAATTCTCATCCATTCTGAAATAAACAGAAAAAAAACCATGAGAGCATAGAGAAAGAACTTCTAAGAATAGTGTGGAAAACGTGTGATTTGTTGTCCATATTACTGAAAAGACAAGTGTGAACTTGTGTTCAAGTGACTCGTGACCCAGAGAAAGGTCACCACAGGGAAGAGAGAACAGTGAAATGTGAACAAAAACAGTTAACCAGGGTACAAAGTGTGTCCTGAAAACTAGTAAAACCCAGGAAGGAGTGTTTTTCCCAGGAAAATGAGGACCAGAATAAGGGCATGCAGGAAGCCTGAGATGCTCAAACTTTGCACATTCCCAACAAGGCCTGTTTGCTGATCGGCCTGTGGCCAACTCCTAGGAACTGAGGTCTTGGAATGGTTTGGCTGGTAAGTGTTCTGCATGCTTGAGGCCCTGAAGCACACTGTACCAATTTCTCTACAGAGTTTGTGCAAACAGTGTCATTTAGGTGACGACCTGTTTTCCTCTAGGTTCTGGAGTACCTGCAGTCAGTGCCTGGGTGACCAACTCCAGTAAACACCCTGGACTCCTAGGCTCCGACAAGCTTCCCAGTAGATGACTCTTCACACATGCCATCACAGCTCACTGCTGAAGGAATTAAGTATGTCCTCTGCATGCCCTCTGGGAAAGCACTACTGACAGCTGCTCTTTGCTTCCTCTAAACTTAGCTCCATGCATCTTTTCCCTCTGCTGATGGTGCTGTGTATCCTCTCCCTGTAATAAACCCCCTGAGCATAATGACTCCCGAGCTCTGTGAGTTCCTCTAGTGAATCACTGAAGCTCAGGCTGGTCTGGGGATCCCTGACAAAAGGACACACTGAGTGCTATTAAGGTGAAAAATAAGAAATATTCAATGGCTTAAAAGATAGATGAGCAACCACTGTTTAAATTATTAAATTGTCCTAATGCATTTCTGTTATAAAATCCTTCTTGCTCCCCTATTTTGAAACCTGCCAGGAAAAGGAGGAGGTGGGTTAAGGGAAAGTATCACCAACAGAGCCTTCATGCCAGGATGTTTTCTAGGATAACAGGCATTCACATTACTTCCTATTCCACAAAGTTCAGTCAATGACACAAAATTCATCACCCCAAAGGGCAAAAAATTATCATGGTTTTAGGATATCTCTAAAGTTACAATTGTTCTAATGACTAGAGAATCAATTGTAGAGCAATGACACAGGAGACAGACTTGAAAGACAGCATATTGTGATGAAACAGACACAGGAATTATAGCCTGATAATCTGTATTTAAACATTGGCTCTGCCACTATCCTTAGAGGACTTTTCTGATGATTAAGTGAGATTGTGAATACATGAAATGACTGGCAAATTCAATATATGGAAGCTACCTGCTGAAGGAGCAGTCTTCCAACAACTGAAGAAGTCTGTATTAGTTTTCTATTACTGCTATAACAAATCACAACACCTGCAGTGGCTTAAAATAACACAAATTATCTTACAGTTCTGGAAGTCAGAAGTCCAAATAGTTTTCACCAAGCTAAAATCAAGGTAGCTTCCCTCTGGAAGCTCTAGGGAAGATCAGTATCCTCGCCTTTTCCTGCTTCTGGAAGCTGCCTGCATGCTTTGGCTTGTTGCTCCTTCCTCTGTCTTCAAAGCATATCACTCCAATCTCTGCTTCTGTCAATCACATCTCCTCTCTGTGTCTCGGACGCTTCTGCCTCACTCTTTTAAGGACCTTGTGATTACAATGGGCCCACCTAGATATTCCAAAAATGAACTCTCCATCTCAAGATCCTTAATTTCTTCACATCTTAAAAGTCCCTTTTGTCATATAAAGTAGCATATTCACAAGTTCCAGGGATTAGGATGGGGAACACTTGGGAGGAAGGGGGTCATTATTCAGCCTACTACAGGGTCTAAAGCCCCAGGACTCAACAAGACCTAGACCCTTGTCCTCTTTCTCTAGGTTTTTCTCTCTTCACTATGCACCATTTGCCCATTTTACTACCCAAGTCCCTTACAACAAAGGCTCTATTCAGCTCAAGAACTGGCATTTATTACCAATTTCAAGATTAGCTCCTAGAAGTTAGGGAATGATCTTCATATAGCTTTTGAATCCTTCCAGTAGAAACTTTAAAAAATGGTAGCTGACCAACTCACTGATCAAATGAACAATTCTTGTCCAACTTTATACTCACTCAGTACTTGTGGCCTGAATAGTCCAGCACCAGAGACAAGAAAGTACAGTCTCCCAGCTGGAAGTTAGAATCTATCTGATAAGAGGACATACCAAACAGTTATGAACAATATACACAATATACCACTGAGGCTGTAGATGCTAAGTGGCTGGGAGGTGGGAAAAGGAGATCAGCACTGACGGAAGCAATCAAGGAAGGGTTCACACAAAAGAAACGACATGAAGTAAGCCTTCAAACATGGCTTGAATGCAGACAGACTGCTAGTCTGAGCAAAGGCATGCGTAATGTGACTGATATGTAAACAGGACATGATAGATGCCAGCTGAGTAAACTGCAGAACTAGTCAGAAAATGAGAAAAATAATAGAAAAAACTGGAAGGTCTTCAAATCTGGTCAGAGTTATTTAAAAGGCATTTCTTTTTTGAAAGATTAGCCCTGAACTAACATCTGCTGCCAATCTTCCTCTTTTTGCTGAGGAAGACTGGCCCTGAGCTAACATCCATGCCCATCGTCCTCTTCTTTATATGTGGGATGCTTGCCACAATTGTGCTTGACAAGCGGTGTGTAGGTCCATGCCCGGGATCCAAACCGGCAAACCCCAGGCCGCCAAAGCAGAACGTGCAAACTTAATTGCTGCGACACTGGGCTGGCCCCAAAAAGGCAATTCTAATCACGGCAGGTTTACTGACAGAGATCTCATAATGGGAGATTTCAGGGAGATAAATCTAGAAATAACACTTGAGTTAGCTAATAACAAGAATTTACTCATCAATTTAAGCTGGAAGTTTATGAACAAGGGAACCTGAGAGTGAGGTTGGTAAAAGCTGAATGATATAGCTGACATTTCAAAGGAAGAACATCTCAAGAATTAGAAGAAAGATTACTTCTTGGAGAGGAAAGAGCAGGAAATCAAGATAACTTCTCAATTTCCAGCTTTGGGGACTCATGGAAGCCTGGTACCAGGGATATACACCAGGAAGATGGGGAAACATAATCTAGAAGGAAGAGACAAGATTCTTGGTTCTATCAAGAACAAGGAGACAGTTGAGATGATTTGCAGGATGGTGGAAGAGTAAGGTTGGAGGTGGCAGAATCACAGGGCTCAGGATGGTGACTTAGAATAGTCAGCACTGAGGTGGGAGAGTTAAAATTACAGGAATTCATGAGCCTCTGGAGGAAGGTTTCACATCTGAATAGGGGGCAACTGGTTAGAATCCACAAAAGCCCACTTCATTAGAATGAATGGGAAGATGTCCACCTTCAGGATTTCAGAAGAGTACACTGTTAAAACCAGCAAGGATTTACCAGAACAACCAGAACAGTATGTACCCTAATCTACTTTTGGAAAGGTGAAAAGTAACTACATATTCCTAAATCCTTGTAGTTGCATAAAGAAACTCTGGAAACATATAACAGAAATTACTGAAAGTGATCACCTGGAGCAAGAGGTCAGTGAAAATGGCAAAACAAGGACCTCTGAAATTTCACTGCTCCATAAAACCAAAAAGATGTGAAAACTGTCAGAATCTATTTTTCCAGAATTCTATAAATTAACCAAAGCCTTGCAGCAACCTAGGGAGAGTCTATTTAAAAAAAACAGCTTAATTTAAGTAAGAACAGTGAGCTTTGTGGCATTTTAACTTACCCTAGTTCTATCCCTGGCTCCCTAACTCAGCAAAATCCTTGGAAAATAACAGCCCATATTTCTGGTGCTAGAGGGAGCTGACAAAGCTTGGAGCTTTTTCAAAGCCTCATTCGCAAAGAACAGTCATTACTGGACCTGCTTAGTGGTTCCCTGCAAGATCCTACTCAAAAGGCTTGTTGGGCACTCGCACAGTGCTAAAAGCCTCTAAGGAGCAGGTATCTGTCAAACATTTACAGGCAATGTTTTAAATTTGCTGCTGTCTGAGATGATGGAAAACAGTTGGGGTGAACAACACACAAACCAAAAAGATGAAAGGAAAAAGCTGAAGAGTGAAACGTCCATGGGGGTTTGAAAAGTTCTGACATATTCCTGGGAATCTAGACAGCCACATGCATACACATCATAATTAAGCTGTCAAAAGCCACAGCCAAAGAGAGAATCCCAAAAGCAGCAAGAGAGAAGCAACTCATCACATGCAAGGGAACTTCACCAAAAGACTAACAGCTTATTTCTCATCAGAAACCATAGAGGCCAGAAAGAAGAAAACTGTCAATCACAAATTCTATATCTGGCAAAACCATCCTTCAAAAATGAAGGAGAAATCGGGGCTGGCCCCGTGGCCGAGTGGTTAAGTTCACGCGCTCTGCTGCAGGCGGCCCAGTGTTTCGTTGGTTCGAATCCTGGGCGCGGACATGGCACTGCTCATCAAGCCACACTGAGGCAGCATCCCACATACCACAACTAGAAGGACCCACAACAAAGAATATACAACTATGTACTGGCTTTGGGGAGAAAAAGGAAAAAATAAAATCTTAAAAAAAAAAAAAATGAAGGAGAAATCAAGACATTCCCAGATAAACAAAACCTGAGAGAGTTTGCTGCTAGCAAACCTGCCTTATAAGAAATGCTTAAGGGAGTTGTTAGGTTGAAATGAAAGGACACTAGACAGTAACTAGATATACAGAATACCATTAAAGATAACTACATAGGTAAATATAACAAGACTGTATAAACGCATTTTTTTTTGTTTGTAACTCTTTTTTTTCCTGATTTAAAAGACAACTAAATAAACCAATAAGTATAAATCTATGTTGAGGGACACACAATGTCTAGATATAATTTGTGACAATAACAGCATAAACGGAGAACAGAGCTATATAGAATCAAAGTTTCTGTATACTATCAAAATTAAATTGGTATTTATCCAAACTAGACTGTTATAATTAAGATGTTAATTATAATCCCCAGGGCAACCACTAAGAGAATATCCCAAAAATTAAAAGTAAAAGATAAATGGTTACCTGTGTGCACTGTGTGTATGTGTGTGCTGTGTGTGTGTGTGCATCTCCACTCTGTGTGTGTGGGGGGTGGTTAAGAATAATGTGGATAAGGGCAAGGAGTATAAAAAAGATTTTTCAGCTTACACATTTTATGTAACTTTGAGTTTTCTGAACATACGAATATATTACCTATATAAAAAACCTATTTTTTAAAAGAAGAATCTGTGGCTACAGGCTACAAATTTGGCAATAAAGGAATTAAGGAATAATTAAAAAGCAGGTAAGTGAATAAGAAGTCATCTTAGAGAAGGGGACAGCAGAGAATATGAGAGGCATCAGGAGAGTGGATAGTGAGGAGCAAAAGTGTAGCATACAAAAACTGTTACCTTGTTAATAGGATGGGCATCTTTGCTCTAGATCAAGAGCAGCAAAAGAGTCATACAAGGGATAAAGCTCTTAGAGGAAATTGTGAAGGTCCCTGAGGAGGGTAACTCCTCCTGGCCTCAGCCCATTTCTCAAACAAGGAGGGCTGGGGGGAAAGTTCCTCACTCCCTCCTGGAGCCTGCTCTCACCTGGACAAGTGCTTTGAGGATATGCTTGCTCCACCGACCATGGCTCTTCTCCTTGCTCCAACAGGGAGATGACCTCAGGCTTGGGGATCTGATTCCCTGCATGCAAAGGAAAAACGTGGGCTTGTGAGCTTCCATTGCCTGTTCCTCTCTGACTTCTCCCTTGGGCAGTATAAGTACGGTTCCTCCCACTTCATGCCTCATAAGCATGAGGAATTTCATCCTTGAACCTCAGGGCTCAAGATCATCTCAGCCCTCCTGAGGCCCCCATGAGCTTTAACACGGAGTAGCAGACAGTACTGCAATGGGAATAGCTCCATTTACTTGGGCAGCACCCGCCTTACCCACAGAGAGCAGGTGCCCATAGGTCTCCAGCATCACATCCCGGTACAGGGTCCTCTGAACAGGGTCCAGCTGCCCCCACTCTTCTTGGGTGAAGTCCACAGCCACGTCCTTGAAGGTCACTGGTTCCTAAAAGAGCACACATGTTCCACCTCAGCCTGGGGCCACCCCCTGCAATGTTTTCTGGGGATGGAGTGAGGGTGACATCCCTGGGAGGAGACAGGACATAGAGGAACTGGGTATGTTCAATATTCTGACTGATGTTGGTCAGGTCTCACTGGGAGCCACCCAGGGCCCTGCATTTGGGAATACAGTCTTAGGGAATTAGATACCTGGGCCCACAGTAACCACAACAAAGATGAGCAGGTCTCTCCTGAGATGTCTGCCCAACTCTAGTAACACTGGCTAGTGTGGACACGAGTCCCACCAGGGCAATGCCCCCTTCTTCTCTGGAGATACAGACACTTAATAAGGCCAGGACCAGGATGGACACAGATGGTAAGCACTGGTCACAGACCAGAGACCTTGGGGTTGGAACCTTTGCTCAGCATGTGGAGCTGGGACCTGAAGAGTGATGTGAACATTCACAGGCTGTCTTCCTGGCCACAGCAGGGACGTTTCCATTCCCAGATCATCTCCATCCCAAAGACTGGAGCTAAGAGTCAGACAGGATTTAGCAGAGCAGCCCAGGCCAAGGAGAATCAGTTACAGTTGCCGTCAAAAGCATTTGAGTTTTAGAAAGTTCAAGCTATGTTTTTAGGAAAAATACAACCAGGAATACTCACTGCACAGCTAGAGGGGAAGATGAGTTATCACCCAAGTCTGATTTTTTTCAATGAATCCAGCCCTTACAATCCTTGTAAGCCATTGGCATGAGCCTCAGGTATGTGGCATTTCCAGGGTGAGGAGGGGGCCTGCCTTCCCTTGTGGTGGTGGAAGGCAGTGAGCTGTGTGTCACAGGTAAGGTGCTACAAACCCTACAGCCCCTGATGGGGTGTAGGCCCCCATCTTGGCCTGTCTGTGCACTACAGTCCTCGCCACCATCTGGCAAGGAGCATTCTGGTCTACCTCCGTATCAGTGCGAAATCCACCCAAGACACACACCTGCTGAGCCGAGGTGCGTGCAGTGCAGCGCATTTCCGCTCTGAGAGTCCTGTGAACCTCAACCCACCCCTTCACAGCCTGTGACCTCACTTCTCTTATACCCACATGCAGCCTTTCCCACAGCCTTCCTTTTTGTCCCTGCTAGTCATGGCTTATAAACTCAGCTTATCAACTCTGGTCAGGGCCAGCTCTCGCTGCTATGTCTTCAGTGTACTGACTTTTACTCTGTCGGTCTGAACCGCTCCCTTCCACCTTCACACGACTGGCTTAAAACACAGAACTGATTCTGCTCCAGAAGTGGGAATCAGAACTGATTCCCTTATTCTGAAAGCATTTAAAACCGCTGATCACAAGCTGCCTTGGTGAAACCCTCCCCAACCTTGGACTTGATGCCAATTTCCAGATTTTCCTCTTACAGACCTGCCCAGGCCTCAGTTTCCTCAATGGCTGCTGCTGCTGCTGCTATGTTTTTGAATAATGCAAACTTTTTAATTTAAATGTAACATTCGGACAGAAAGCACACAAATCATAAGCTCAATGCACTTTCAGAGTGATCACACCCAGGGGCCCAGCTGGGAGGCTGTGCTTACTGCCCAGGATGCCCTTGGACCTGTGCTCATTTCATACTACCTAATCTCCCTGGAGAGCAGCATCTACTTAGATGGCTTCAAAGTTCACCTATACTCAACACGGTTCAAACCTACACCCTGGCAGCTGTCAAGCTGATGGACAGAGCCAAGAGCTCACCTCCCACTCCTCCCAAGACCCCAGTGGAATCCCCATACACTTTTAAAAAGGACTAGAAGAACCACATCTAATAGACACAGGAGGAACGAAATCATTAGAGAGTGATTCTGCAACCCTAATAAAAGAGCAGACACCAGCAATGATCACCAATGACTGCTAACCACTGGTGGAAGGCAGACAGGGAACTCATGATGGAGGCTGACAATACCTGCACCCATTAATCCATTGTATCATCTGAAAATGGGACAACCAGACAGCCTGTGCCCACTGCTGAAACACAGGAGGAAGGACCCAGAACCACCCATGAGGTACTCTTGCCAAAGACACAACCTGAATCTATTTCAGCCTCTAGCCCAACTACGAGCTTACAGGAGACAAAGGGATGAGGAACTCATCCAATGACATCCCAAGGGTAAAACCAGGCAAACCAAGACAGCTGACGTAGCTTCTTCAGCACATGAAGCACATGCAATGTGTGGTCTTTGTTTGAATTGATTTGAACAAGCCAGTTGTAAAAAGACATTTTTGGGACAAGTGGAGAAAACTGAACATGGACTGGGTATTAGGTAAACCTAAGGGATTACTGTTATTTTTGTTGGGTGTAAAAAAGATACTGTGGTTATCTTCCAGAAGGTATGCATCTTTTAGATATACACACAGAAGCGTCTACAGGTGAAACAATATCTGAGATTTGCTTTAAATACTTGTTTTCCAAAAATTTTGTTTTCACAAAATACTTGTGTATTGGAATAGATGAAAAGAAAGGCAGAAAGATGAAAGCTGACAGTTGCTGAAGCTGGTGAATATAGGTGTCTGCGGTCAGCTGAATAACGGGTACCCCAAAGATGTCCATGTCCTAATCCCTAGAACCTGTGATTGTTACCTTAATACGACCAAAGGGACTTTGCAGTGCTGTGATTAAGGATGTTGAGATAGCATTATCTTGGATTATCCAGGCGAGCTCAATGTAATCACAAGGGTCCTTATAAGTGAAAGATGGAGGCAGGAGGGTCAGAGAAGATGTGACCACCGAAGCAGAGGCTGGAGTGATGCACTCTGAAGATGGAGGAGGGGCCATGAGCCAAGAAAGGCAGACACCTCTAGAAGCTGGAAAAACCAAGAAAGCAATTCCCCCCTGGAGCCTCCAGAAGGAACACAGCCCCAAAGACCCATTTTAGACTTCTGCACCTAGGACAAGAGAATAAATTCATGCTGTTCTAAGTCACTAAGTTTGTGGTAATCTGTTACAGCAGCAACAGGAAACTAACACAGGATTCACGTTCCACCTCTGGGTTTAAAAAAATCTCCTAAATGTAAAAGGAAAAAAGTTTCTTTAAAAAAAAAAAACGTAAAAGAAATATCCCAGCCGGTGAAGAGGCCATCGGCACATGGTGTTCCACATATTGCTGCAAGGTGGGGAGCAGATGGAAGTGTGGCTGACCAAGATCAGAGCAGAGATCCCAGCCCCACGCTGGCAGATGCGGCAGTGGAAGCAGGACTCCAGGAGAGGCTCTGAGCTTACACAACACAGTGAAGGCAGGCGTGAGAGTCAGGCTGAAAACAGCTGAAATGAGGGTCTGTATTTGGGACAGCTTTGCCAGTTGCCCGTCTCCCCACCAGCCACCCTGTCTTGTAGGCAACACTACCACTAGCCCTGCACTTACACTCAGGCAAAGCTCCCCGGACCCTTCTCAGACTCGAGTGGGTTCTCAGGCTGCCTGGGTGAGTGGCAACATGGAGTTGAGACCTCTTCAGCCCAACACAGGGAGAGGGGACAGAAGTCCATGGTCTGACAGTCAGCTGCATACCCAGGAAACTGGAAGCAGAACCAACCTGGTGACCCTGGCCCACCCAGGCCAGGAGAGACAGAGACAGACACAAGGAGAGAGGCCAGCCAATAGGGAACAAGACCACTAGACCTGCTGAGGTGCAGCAAAGCAGGACTCTCAAACACAGCCTCAACAGCTGTCCTGATAAGCATGGACATGCCAGAGAAACCATGGATACTTGAGGAACACCTGCTGCTCAGGTAGCGCCTGAACTCAGCAGCCAAGAGGACACAGAATCCAGGCAGCAGCCGCATCCAACTTTCAATAAGCTGTAATTCCAATTCTCAGCTTGGAGAGATCTTGGTATAAAATAGGACACAAGGATACAAGAGAGGCTGAGAGAACGGGAAAGAATTCAGACTATGAAGGAGAGAGAAGACGCAGCAATTGCTTCAGGAGGCCTACCATGTAACAGAAGGGCCCAAAAAGAGTTCTGTGGGGGTGAGAATATGATGGCTGGGCTCCCCACACCCTACCAAGAAAAGCACCTGGAATATGAGATCAGACACACAGGAGTCCATCAGGACACCCACCAACAGAAGACCTCAGAAAAAGAATACAAAGGAGAAGGACAGGAGGGAACTTTTTTTTTAAATATAGGACTTCTTAAAAAAAGACACAAAAACACTAGCCACAAACCAAGACAGATATGTGTGGCAAATATATACCAAAAAACATTTGACTGAGAAAAGACACCACAGAGTTAAGACAAACTACAGACTGGGAGAAGATAATTCACATGTGGCAAAGAATCAGGATCCAGAATGCATGTAAAATGCCTATCAGTAAGCCAGACTTGTACAGAGATTGAGGGATAGGAGAGACTGAGAGAGAAGGAAATACAGATAGCCAATAACAACATGAAAAGAAATTCAACCTCAGTAGCAATCAAGGAAACGCAAATTAAAATAACACACTACACCTTTTTGGTCTTGAGGTAAGCACAAATTGAAAAGACTCGATATGGTCAAGTAGTAGCAAAGATGTGGGAAACGGGTACTTTCTCCCAGAGCAGTGACAAGTGGCTTTGGCCCCTTAGAGCCACATGGCAGTGCTAGTCATATTGAAAACACACACACCCTAAAATTCAGCAAAATTACGCTTCTAGGTATAAGCGTAAACACTTCTATGTGTGCACAAAGTGAAACCACAAGACCATCCACACAGCTTTGGTTGAAATAGGAAATATCGTGGGGGGAGGAGAGCCTGACAAGCCTATCCACAGAAGAGATGAATCGAGTACACTTCTTTGATGGGGCAAAGGGAATGAACTTGACCTGTATCTATCATATGGATGGACCTCAAATGTGCAAAGAAAACTGTAGAAAAGCTACAAACAGAAAAGGCATTGTTTAAAAATATATAGAATATTATTACCTATGGCATGGCTATGTAGTTTATGAGTATGAAAATGGACTAGCTGCGTACACATCCTGAGTGGCTGTTCTGAAGAAGGGTAGGAAGAGACTGTGATTGGGGACTACATAAAAAAAGGAAAACAAATACGACAAAACATTAACAACTGTTATCTCAGAGTGATGGGGACTGTGCTTAATTTTTATACTTTTCTGTAATTATGGAATTTGTCAAAATAAAATTTTAAATAAAAACATTTCCAGAATCGAAGGAGACATTATCAACCTAGAACGGCCCATGGACTGCCAAACAGGAAGGAAAAAAGACGTTCAGCTGAATATGCCCCCATGTTGGAGTCCACAATTAAGGGACGCCTCAGGGATGCAAAGGAAAATGCAAAAACGAGGCTGGAGATGAAACAGAAGAGCACCTAGTCCCACCAGCTGTGGAGACAAGAGGGACCCTCCTGGCTGGGAAGAGAAACACAGATTTCACTGTTACCTGACCCCTCTAGATGAGGGGGCAGCACAGACAAGTGCCTCATTCCCAGGGAGGAGTGAGCCCTTCCATTCCGTGGGTAAGCCTTACCTGAACCTGGCCTTCACAACCATCTGCTAGGATCTTGCAGAGGTTTCACCCAAATTCTTGTAAACACTCTTGCACATATCACTTTGTACACACGTATAAGAATTTATCTAGGCATTCTAAGGCACTTCTTATGGAATCTTCTAACACATCGGCCACACGTTTAAGTCATGGGAGGGTCTGCGGGAAGATGCAGAGGCTACTGAGCCGGGGCTCAGCTGTTTGCCTGACAGGATCTCATCCAACTGCTCCTGCATTTCCTGAATTCTCTGACAGTTGGCCTGTTCATAGAACCTGGGGAAATTCAGACACCTTCTCTGACATCTTCAGAATTTCATTATTAAATTTTAGTGCAACCTCTTTGCAAAGAAGGAAAATATAACTAGACTGTGTACATCCTCAAGACAACCAAGGATGGTGCAGAGCATTAGATTATTGGTGTTTTATGTGCACAATGTTTATCATGCAGAAATCGGTGGTGGACTGTTACAAAGGGGGTTGAGAATTTCCATATTTGAGGAGGCTGGCTGGGGTTTTTAAATGGGCTGGGACATTATTATTATTTTCCCTATTCCTCAAAATAATGGGATTTAGGCTCCGGCTGGCTGAAACTTCACTATCCAACATGTTTCCAAGCATGGACTAGTCAGATAACAAGGGATGACAGTACTGCACGTTTTCACCAGGTGAATGCTTTATTTCAGTAAATGCTTAATTTAGAGGGAATGAGAGAGGGATATGGGGCTCTTATTTGTGTTCCTGAAGACCTCGCTTAATACAAAACTCACATGATTCAATCTTGCATTTCCCATGGGGAAAAATCCAAAGTGTGGGGAGGGGGCCAGGGGCACGTTCTCAGAAATCACAACTCTTCAGACATTGGAAGGTGGTGTTATTTTAATTATCTGTTTTATTTTCTCAGCGTTAACTCTAATAATTCTCAGAAATCCTCCCATAAATTGACAGCAGAGTGCAGCACTGTGGTTATTAGGGCCTCTTCATAGCATTTTATTACAACTAACTTCTGTTCCCAAGCGACTGATTCAGGGCCCATCTTTCAGTCTAGCCTAGCTCCACTGCTGACTGTTACAGGATGTAAAAATGAGCGCACATTATTAACAGCAGCGAACACCACAGTCCCCCAAGTTCTGATGCCAGACAACCACCACCCTGCATCATCCGGGTGCAGGCCCTTCTGCCTCCCGGGACAGTAGCGCTGCCATGGGGGGACAGCATACTTACGATACACTTCACCAGTCAGCTTTGAAACTGTGGGAGGTTTCGTTAATTTTTTTTTAATTTGGGGGGAGACATAAAGTTAAGTAGAGACATTATTAATATTTTTATATCACAGTATCTCTCATTTGCTTGACTCATTACTTTAACTTAGAAACGAAAGACCTAAATACAGTAATGAAATTATTTTTTTGTTTTGCATAGCAAGGAGTCAATAAAGTAAATGTAAATTTGATAAACTAGGGAAAAAATCTCTCATGTAGAAATATGGATATAACCCTAAGAAAGTGAAAACAGGAAGTTAAAAATGGCTGCCTGAGTCATGAAAAGAAATAAAATACTGATACATGCTGCAATATAGGTGACCCTCAAAAACATGCTAAGTGACAGAAGCCAGACACAAAGGCCATATATTGTATGATTCCCTTTATAGGAAATATCCAGAATAGGCAAACACATAAAGCAGATTAGTGGTTGCCAGGGGCTAGGGGTAGGGGAATGGAGTGTGACTACTCATGAGGACAGTTTCTTTTTGAGGTGACGAAAATGTTCTAGAATTAGATACTGGTGATGGTTGCCCAAGTCTGCGAACAGAGTAAAAACCACTGAACTGTACCGTTTAAAAAGCTGAGATTTATGGTATATGAATAATATTTTAATAAAGCTGTCACAAAAATTTTCTTTTCTGAAGTGGTTGCCTTGAGTGAGATGGCTGAGGGAGGTAGAGGTGGAGATGACACCTCTCCAACACAACTTTGCTATCCTTTTTTCTCAGGAGCCACCATCATGCCCCTACAGTCACAAAGTCCTCCTGCTTCGGCTCCCTAGTACCTCAGATCTTGCTCCCAGGCCCTGGTCAGACTGAAGCTTGAAATGCCAGCCTGCTTCCCACAGCCCCCTTTCTCCCCATACCCATGCCAGGGGCACCCTTCCAGCCACACTGTGGGCCCTGGGACCTCCTGCTCCCAACACTTAAGGCTCCTTATTATCACCAGGATGGAGCCCTGGCTCTGCAGTTGGCACTCAGGACCTGGCTCAGTTCATCCTGGCCTCTCCAGCCTAACACCTAACTGGGGTCAGTCTTCACCCAGACCCTGGTCATGCAGTGTGCCCTCACCACCACCCCTGGTGCTATAGGCCAGACCCTGCTCACCAGGCCGTGCCCATTCGGCTGATGTGTCTCCTTCACCTCTTGACTCAGATGCGTCGTGTCTCCTGGGCAGCCTCCTTTTCCACAGTGAAAGGACCCCAGCTGTTCTGTGTCCCCTGACCTCTATGCAGACTGTCCCACCTCCCAAGGGATCAGCTGGGCTCAACCCCTCCAGGACTTGGGGCCTCTCTAAGTGTCTCAAGCTTCTTGTGTCCCAAACTACATGTGCTGCACCACACAGGCCATGAGGCCTCAGTAGCTGAGTGAACCACCCTGGGAGCTCCTCAGGGCAAGGGCTCGGATTTGTCCTTGTTCCCCTCTTGACAAGCACACAGCTCACAAGACAGCATGAAGCTGAATCAGGCACTGAGTATGTGAGGGAAGGCGGGAAGAAGAAAGAAGAGGGGGCTCCAGCCAAGGGGGTTGTCCCTCATCCACCAAGACAACCCACATAGAACGGCCCGGGTCAGGACTGGGAACAGGCTGGTGGATAGTGAGGCTCTGAGACATGGAAAACTGAATTCTCCCTGTCTGCACTCAGAAAGTGACAAACTTCTGGTTGATTCTTTCTCTACCCAAACTCTAGCTGATATAAACTGAGAAATCACATGGACTGGGATGGTCAGGGACAATCCGGACATCTTAGGGAATAGGGCAGCCATTCAGGAAAAAGGAGAAGCCCATCTCACCTGGACCTGGGCAGTCAGGAGCCCGGTAGCCTTCCTCCCTTCCTCGGGAGTTTCCTCCACACGCCACGCAGTGTCTTGAGGGCACAGAGCTGGGGGAGGAAAGTGAAGTCACAGAGGTAGCTCTCCCCGCTATAAGTGGGACCACATAAGTCCTTCCTTCTGCGGGGTTCAGGGAGAACCAGACCCTGGCCCTCCGCCTTGGGCAAAGGAAGAGACCTACCGCCTTATGTTATTGATGAAGGAAATGAGGCTCTGAGAAGATAAGGAATGTGCCTAAACATGAGAACCCTGCACTGTCCTCCTTCACTCTGAGGTACCATCTCTGAGAAGCAGCGTCTGTTCAGCCTTTCTGGGCCTGAATCCTAACTGGCCACACATTCATTCTCATGCACTCTGTCCTAGAGATGTCACATCATTTTATCCCCCAGAGGAGTGTTCTGATCCCTCCTTGTTCCAGCTCTGCACAGAGACAGAGGTGGACCAGAACCGCCCTGCCCTAAAAACCCACCTGGTTCACTGGCTGTGATCCATGGCAATGGCAGATCACTGCTGGGAGAGGCCACGACATGGCAGCCAATGTGGCCAATGGGGACACAGGCTCTTGACTCACCCCAGGACACCCATGGGTCAACAGCTGCCATCCCCCAGGACTCATCTGTAAGGACACCTGCACCAGAAGATCAGGTCAGGACAAGGAAAAGAGGCACTGTAACACCAATTCTGGCAACTAAAGGCAACAAAATGGAAGAGGAGCTCTATCTCACTACTAGGCAGAAACAGAGCCCAAAGGCATGTGAAAAATCCCAACGTAATAAGCTAGGTTTATACCAGAAATGCACAGGTAGGTCACTGTCAGGCAATTTAAAGATATAATATAACCACAGAACAAGAACAGAACCCCTTACATGGCTGAAAAGGTATCTGATAAAGTGTTTAACGTTACCTAACTTTTACAAAATATTATTAGAAAGATAACATCCATGTCTTTAGTGATGGACACATGAAACTTCATTTAAAGGGAGAACACACCACTGACATCACACTACAATTTCACATTGCTCTTTAATTACAAATCAATGCTATATAAGTGAAAAACAACAATAAAATTAAAAATATAAGAGTGGTATAGAAATTTTGATTGCATGTAAAACAGTCTTCTAAAGAATCCCACAAGTCACCAGAAAATCTCTTAGAAGTAGTGAGACATCTTAGGAGATGACTGAAAATAAACAAAAGTTACACTGTCTTTTACACTAAGTTTACCCTTTCACCAACAACCAAATAATTTTTCTTTTTTTTAATCTTAGGTCTAATTCTGTACCAAGACAGACCCCCCTCCAATCCTCAAAGGCCCTCACCCCCTCCCCAACTCTAACCCCTGGCTTCAGCAAGTCACTGCTGGGAAGGCCCAGAAGAAACCGGATTTGGACTCACCCCAGGAGGCCCACGGGTTGACGGCCGCCATCCCACAGGATTAACCAAACAGGCACCTGCCCAGCAACAATGAATTCGGTGATGCACAGAGAGCAACTGCAATACAACCTAGTGACGGAGGTGAAAAAGAGAAAAGTGGTCCTTTCTCACAGAAGATCCTGCAGGAACAAAGAAGAGGACCCATCCACGGAAGTATCAAAGAGACTCCTGGGGAGCGTTGTAAGAAAGCAGATTTTACGTGTCAAAAACACAACAGACCTCCTGGAGAGAAGTGGCGACCTGAATAAGCTAAGCCAAGAGCACTATCCCGGACGAGGGGGCGGAAATTGCCAAAGGGTCCCCACAGCGAGTCACAACGTCGAGGTAACTGTTCGGTTAATTTGGCAACAACTATCCTAAAATCTGCCTGCAACCCTCACAGGTAAGCGGTTGCCTAGAGCAGGGGGAGTGAGGAATGGGGAAGGGCTGCTTAGTAGGCGCAGGGGTTTCTTCCGGGGGACGATGAAAATGTTTTGGAATCAGTGATGACGATCGCACAACTTCCTCAACACACAAAGAAACGACTGGACTGCGCACTAATTTGTTATGTAAATTTTACCTAAAAAGAAAAAACCCAACTGCAAGACCTACCAGGCCCACGCCTGCCCGTCTCCGCCGGGTGTGGGGCCCACACCCCGCCTCCCCGGTCCCCGGGCCGGCCCGCGCCCTCCCCGAGGGGCCCCGCGCCCACCGGCAGGCTCTCGGGTTCCGGGAGCGTGTACGAAGCTCTGGGACGCCCGCCAGGCCTCCGGGGCGCCGGGCCTGCGCCCAACCCGAAGCAGGCAGGCCGTATTCCGCACCGACGTCTCCGCTGGGCCCTGTCCTGCCGCCACTGCGCGTCTGCAGAGAACCGGGGCCGTTCCCAGCCCTCGCCGAACGCCCTCCGGCGCTCACGCGACGGGCTCGGACGGAAACGCCGCCGGGGACTGGGAGCCGGTGGCCGCCACCAGGGCCTCCAGCCAGCCCGCCCCGCCCGCGGGACGGACGCGGCGCCCAGCGCGCCGGCCTTACCTGCCCGCGGCTCCCGGACCCGCTCTCCGCAGGCCACTCGGCACGCGCCGGGGCTTTTGTTCTGCGCCGAGGCTCGGCCCTGCGGTGCGCCTGGGAGCCCCGCGAGGCCTGAGAGACAAAGACGCGCTGGGCCGGCGGCCGCGACCCGACCCCAGGCCGGGCGTGCGGGGCTCCCCGGGGCCGCCCAGGCGACCCAGCGCGGCCGCGAGCCCAGGCGGGAGGCGGGAGGCGGGGGTCGGAGGGCTGAGGGAAACGGGGGCGCGAAGCCGGCACGGAGAGGGCAGGCGCTCGACCGGCCCAGGCGCCGCGCCGGCACCAAAGGCAGACGCCGCCTCTCCCAGCGTGTCCTCCCGATCCTTGGGCCCTCCGGGCGGCAGCCGCCCCACCACCCCGGCGACCGCCTCACCTCCGCCGCGGACAATGGCGGCCGCTCCCCCGGCGTCGACCAGGACGTGCCGCGCAGGCTGCTGGGAGTTGTAGTTCCAGGCGGCGCGATCCGACTCTGGAAGTGCCACCATGGCAGTGGGCAGAGCTGCTCCTCCTCGAGTCCCGCCTCCGCGGCACCAGGGACTCCCGTGGGCTGCGGTACTGTCCGGGCTCAGGCTGCCGTCTCCCGCCGCCGCTGTCCAAGTAGAGGGCCTGGGTGACTCGCGGCCCTGCGAGCCTCGATTTGCCCGCCCGCGAAATGGCGGCTCACGGTGGCTGCACTGCGCGACAGGAGCTTGGTGAAGTCTGAGCGCCTTCGAGGGATCGTTCCATTCAATAGTGACAAGTCTGTGAGGAAGTAGCTGTTAATGATACCCTTTTCCAGATGAAGAAGCTAATCTTGAGCCTCCCCTCGCCTGTGAAGCCCTCCCCTCAGCCCTGCCGAGAACATCAGGGCTTGCTCAGATCTCTTTTCAGGCGGCGAAGCCTTCTGGGAGCGTGAGTTCTCGTCGACCTATTTTGTGGGGTTTTGTCCCCGTCAAGTCAGCAATTCCTGAGCGGCGCTGAGGAATAGAGCGGGAACAGGCTAACGAAACCTGGGCAGCTGCCGTTCAAAGCCACTATTCGAGAGCACAGACGGGGAGACGAAAGGCCCCTCGCCCACAGGAGCACCCCTGGGTGACGAACCCCGGCCCAGCCCTAGCTGACCCTGGAGTCTCCTGCGGCAGAGCCCATTAAGCCCGCACGGAGCCTCCTCACCTGTGTTAGGGTGACCCTCGCCCAGAGCTTCCTGGTTCCCCTGCCCCTCCCTCCTTGCTCCTTACTCGCCTTGCCTGTTTGTTTGTCCACCTGTTTCGAGCCCTTAGTTGGAACAGCACTATGGTCAGAGGCAGTGAGGGGCCGGATTGCAGAGAGCCTTAGGGACATCGTGATGTCTCTGGCTTTGAGTGAAAGGGGGAGCCATGGCATGGTTCTGAGCAGAGCAGTGATGGGCTGTGGCCTCTGTGGAGACTCGACGAAGAGGGCGAGGGAAGGAGAAGAGTGATCCGAGAAACCAATGCAGTAATCAAGGTGGCAGATGATGGCAGCTTGGATCAGAGTGGTGGTGATCAGTGGTCAGATTTCAGACACGTTAGTATTTTAAAGGTAGAGCCAACAGGTAGTAGGTTCAAAGTTTTGCATCATGGGCTGCAGTCCAGCCTGTAATACCCAGAAGGAGGCAGGGCATAGAGAAGGTCACTGAATGGAGCTGTTCACCAAGGGCCTTGTCGGGTGGGCAGTGGGTTACAGGTGTGTGAAGACACTGCTGCCCTCTGACCCAAGCCTTCTACCACTCTAGTTACCCCAGTGTTCTGGATGTACCATATCCTGTCTTGTGCAATGAGATGGCAAAGGCTGGGCTGCACAGCCATCTTGGATGCCCCTATTATGGGACTCTGAGCTGTGTCTGAGGTGCCACTGAGATTCTGAGTGGGAGGAGCCAGAAACAGTAGGAAAATCTAGGTTCTCCCAGGACGTGCCCCTCCTCTGAGAGATGCCCAAAGAGCGGTCACCTCTTGACATGTGAAGGGCTCCAGCTGGTTCCATTTCCTCATTCTAGGTCATGAGAATGGAAGGTAAAGGGAGGGGAGTCTAGGGCACATTACTTGGAACAAGTTAGGCCTTTTATGAGCTGGGTTGTAGGGTCACCAATAGTAAACTAGCACAAGTGAGCTAGACTGGAAGTTACCATATGCTCTCAAATCCTAGGATTAAACTCTTCTTTGCCAGCAAAAAGCCCAGGAGTTATTAACTTCAACACCTTATGGGGTTCTGGGTCCCCCACATGGAAGTCAACATGCTTCTCCACTGCTGGTGGCCATGCAGAAGCTCCCCCTGCCACAGCTCTTTCTGGTACCTCTGCCACCAGCTCAGCATTCAGCCTGCAATTTCTCATGTCCCTGGAATTTAATGTTAGCAGTCTGCCCGTTTTTCTTTTAAGAAAAACATGTAAAACATAATAAAGTTGTAAGAAATTCAGTGAAACCCTATGAATGCACTAAGCTGAAAAAAAAATAGAGCATTACCCATGCAGTTGAAACCCCTGTGTTCCCCTCTCCAGTAGAAGCACCCCCTTCCTCCAGAGGCAGCCACTATCCTAAATGAAATGTGGATCACTCCATGTATTTCCTGAAACGTGACATGTATGTATTCCAGAGCACCACAAATGTCTTGCACATTTTGCATTCATATAAATGCTATTATATGGTAAGATTTTATCTGCAACTTGCATTTTTTGCTCCGTGTATTTGTCATTGCAAGATTTATCCTTTTTGATACATGAAGCTCTGTTTCATTTATTTTCACTGCTGTCCAGTGTCCAAAATTGTGAATGAGTATACCACAATTTGTTTATCATGTCTACTTTTGATGACCACTTAGGTTCATTCAATAAATACTCATTAAAGCACCTACTATCAAGGAAATAGGAATAAAGTAGTGAATAAAAATTTCAAAACCACTGCCCTCATGGAGCTTATGTTCTAGAGGAGAATACACAATATAAAAATATGTAGAATATCGGACATGTCAGATGAGGATAACTGCTAAAAGCCAAGTAGGGAAAGGGGGCAGGGAATGCTGGAGGGGTTGGTTGCAATTTTAAGGTGGAGGATCAGAAGGCCTCACTGAGAAGGCAGTATTTGAGCAAAGACCCGAGGCAGGGAGGAAGCCAGCCATGTAGCTATCTGGGGGAAGAGCATCAAGGAAAGGGCTTCCAGTTTTTGCTACCACAAATGATGTTGCTATGAACATTCATACACAGGTCTCCTTATGGACACATGCAGGGTTTCTCTGGGGTAAGCCCTCAGAGTGGGACTGAGGGGTCATAGGGTATGAATATTTATATCCAACATTGGCAGATATGTCTCCATTTCCAAAAGGATTGCATCTTTTTATACTCTCACTAGCAATGTCTAGGAGTTCCACTTGCTCCATGTCCTCACCAATGCTCGGTAGTGTCTGCTTTTTAAATTTTTGCCAAATGCATGGATAGGAAATGGTAGTTCATTGTGAGATGTATGCACTTCTCTTATTAGCGACATTCAGCATCTTTTCATAGTTTTTAAGCCATTTGTGTCTTCTCTCCTTGAGGTACCTTCTCATTTCCTTCGCGCATTTTTCTATTGGGTTGTTTGTCTTTTTCTTACTGGTTTGTGGAAATTCTTTACATAAATTTAACATTAATCTTTTATTAGTAATACATCCTTTCCAAATTGTAACTTACCTTTCACGTTGTTTATGGTATCTTTTGAAGAAAAGGAGGATTCTTTTTAAATGACTTTTTTTCCCATAGTTTGTGTTTTATGTCAATTTCAAAATCCAAACTACATTCAGGTCCTAAAAACAGTATCCTATATTTTTCTCCTACAAGTTTAAAAATCAGCTTAATTGTAGTATAACTGATATATAATAAACTGCACATATTTAAAATGTACAATTTCATAAGTTTTGACATGTTTAAACCTGTAAAACCATCACCAAAATCAAGAGAATGAACATATCCACCACTCCCACAAGTTTCTTCACACCCCATGAAGTCCCTCCCTCTTGCCTCTCCACACCCTTCCCCATCCCTCTATTCCCAAGCAACCACAGGTCTGCTTTCTGTCACTATATATTAGTTTGAATTTTCTATAGTTGTATATAAATGCAATTATACATTGTGTACATTTTTTTGGTCTGGCTTATTTTACTCAGCCTAATTGAGATTCATCCATGTTGCATATATCAATAGGCCATTCCATTTTATTGCTGAGTAGTATTCCATTTTATGGATCTACCACAATTTGTTTATCCAGTCATCTGTCGATGAACGTTTGGGTTGTTTCCAGTTTGGGGCTATTACAAATAAAGCTGCTATGAACATTAGTGTAGTGTACAAATCTTTGTATGGACATATATTTCCTTTTCTTTGGGGTAAATGTCTAGGAATAGAATCACAGGATCATATGGTAGGTATAAATTCAACCAATTTGTTTTTCAAAGTGGTTGCACCATTTCACATTCCCACCAGCAATGTATGAGAGTTCCAGTTCCTCTACATCCTTGACAACACTTGGTATTGTTAGTCTTTTTGATTTTTACAATTCTAATAGATGTGTATTGGTATTTCATTGTGATTTTAGTTTACATTTCCCTAATTACTAATGAGGTTAAGATCTTATCATGTGCTTGTTTGCTATTTGCATATTTTTTTTGGTGAAAATATTTTGCAGGGCCGGCCCGGTGGCGCAGCGGTTAAGTGCACAGTTCCGCTTCTCAGCAGCCCGGGGTTCACTGGTTGAGATCCCAGGTGCGGACATGGCACCACTTGGCACGCCATGCTGTGGTAGGCGTCCCACATATAAAGTAGAGGAAGATGGGCATGCATGTTAGCTCAGGGTCAGGCTCCTCAGCAAAAAGAGAGGAGGACTGGCAGTAGTTAGCTCAGGGCTAATCTTCCTCAAAAAAGAAAAAAAGTAAAAGAAAATATTTTGCCTGGTTTTTAAAAATTGGGTTATGTGCTTATTGTTGAGTTTTGACAGTTCTTTATATATACTGGAAACAAGTCCCTTGTCAGATATATGTGTTGCAAATATTTTCTCCCAGTCTGTGACTTTTCATTCACCTAACCCTGTCTTTTGAAGCACAGAAGTTTTTAATTTTGATGAAGTCCAATTTATCAGTTTGGTTTTTTAGGGATGGTGTTTTTGGTGTCATATCTCAAAAGTCTTTGCTTAGTCCAAGGTCACAAAGCTTTTCCTCCAATCTTTTATAAATTTTATAGTTTTAGATTTTGCGTGTAGATTTATGATCCATTTTTATTTAGTTTTTGTATATGCTGTGAGGTAAGGATCAAAGTCCTTTTTTTTTTTGGATATAGATATCTTGTTCCAAGTAAGTACTATTTGTTGAAAAGGCTATCCTTTCTCCACTGCATTGCCTTGTGTGCCTGTGTAAAAAAAAAAATCAGTTATCTGTATGTGTATGGGTTTATTTCCAGAGTATATATTGTTCCATTGATCTATTCGTCTATCTTTATAGGTTTATAATAATTCTTGAAATCAGATAGCGTTAATTCTCCAACTTTTTCTTTTCAGAGTTGTTTTGATTATTCTAAATCCTTTGCATTTCCGTATGATTCCATGTTTACAAAAAGTCTTGCTGGGATTTTGATTGGGATTGCACTGAATCTATAGATTTGAGGATAATTGACATCCTAACAATATTGAGTCTTCTGACATATGAACAAGTATATTTCTTGATTTATTTAGGTCTTCTTTAATTTCTCTCAGCGATATTTTGTTTTCAATGTACAGATTCTTCACATCTTTTGTCACATTTATCCCTAAGTATTTTGTATTTTCTGATGCTGTGGTAAATATTTAAAAAAATTTCAATTTCCAATTGTTCATTGCAAGTATATAGAAATGCAATTGATTTTTGTATATTGATCTTGTATCCTGCAACCTTGCTAAACTCACTTATTCTAATAGTTTTTTTGATCAATTCCATCAGATTTTCTACATTGAAGATCATGTAACCTGTGAATAACGAGAGTTTTTACTTCTTCCTTTCCAATATAGATTCCTTTTATTTCATTTTCTTGCCAACTGCCTTAGCTAGAACCTCCATTACAATGTTGAATAGAAGCGGTGAGATCAGACATCCTTGCCAAGTTCTGATCTTAGGGGTAAAGCATTCAGCTTTTTACCACTGAGTATGATATTACCTGTAGGTTTTTGTAGATGTCCTTTATCATGTTGAGAACAATCCCTTCTATTCCAAGTTTGATGAAAGTTGGTTTTTTGTTTTTTAAATCAGGAATGGATGTTGGATTTTGTCAAATTTTTTCTGCACGTATTGAGGTAATCATATACTTTTTTTTTAGCTTGTTAATACAGTGAATTATATTTACTGATTTTTGTTAAACCAACCATGCATTCCTGAGATAAACCCCACTTGGTCATGACTTCTTATTTTAAAATTATTTTATTATATTATTGGATTCAATAATATTGGATTCAGTATTCAATTGGATTGCTAAAATTTTGTTTATAAAATTTTTGTAACACATACACTTAACAAAGGACTTGTATCCAGAATATATACACAGCTCCTACAAGTCAATAATAAAAATGACAACCCAACAACAAATGGGCAAGAGGCTTGAATAAACGATTCACAAAAGAACACATGCCAAGTGGCCAATGAGCACATGAAAAAGTGTTCAACGTCATTAGTCATCATGCCACAATGAGTTATCACTATACACTCACTAGAAAGGCCAAAATGAAAAAGATGGACAATAGCAAATGTTGGTGAGGATGTGCAGCAGCAGGAATTCTCATACATGGCTGATATGTACATGAAGTCTTACAACCACTTTGGAGAACGGACAATTTCTTAAAAAGCTGAGCATGCATCTACTCTATAACCCAGCCATTTCACTTCTAGGAATTTATCCAAGAGAATTGAAAACATATGCCCACAAAAACAAAAGCGAACCTTGATAAATATGTTCACAGCAGCTTTATTCCTGGTAACCAAGAACTGGAAACAGCTCAGATTTCCATCAACCTGAGAATGGATAAACTGTGCTATATTCATACAATGGAATACTACTCAGTAATAAAAAGAATGAACCAGTGATGCATGCAATGATATAGATGAATCTCAAAAATATTTTGCTGAGGGAAAAAAACAGACACAAAAGTGTACAAAATATATGATTATGATCTCACCTAATGAAATTCTAGAATCAGCAAAAATAACCCATGGTGATGGAAATCACCCTTTGCTTTTGGGTGTATAGGGAGGAACTGTCTGGTAAGGGGCACGAAAGAACTTTACCAGGTAATGGAAATGTTCTGTCTTGATACACACTTGTCAAAAATGATGTAATGGTGCTAAGATATGAGCATTTCACTGTTCTAGATTCTCAGCAAAATTCTGGACTGAGGGGATTCTTAGGATGAGAAAACAACTTTTGTATTTGGAGTCCTGCCTTCCCACTGTTGTCAAAGGCTCTGCTGCTCTCTCCTCCACTGTGCAGTGTAGTTCCATCAATGGCCAGCCAACTCGATGCCCACCTGTGCCCAAACCAGGTGTTTGTCCCCAGCATGCTCTCCTGGGAAGGGAACATCTCTTTTTGGAATTCATCAAGGCTTCCTTGATTCCACCTCTCCAGCAGTGTACCATAAAAGAATATGATTTAAAAATTTTGCCTTGCTTTTCTCTGTTACTTTGGGTGCTATGGTCATTCACATACTCCTATATCTTAATTGGAAACAGAAGTATGGTGTTGGCTTTTTTTTTTTTTTTTTTTTTTTGGTGAGGAAGATTGGCCCTGAGCTAACAACTGCTGCTAATCTTCCTCTTTTTACTTGAGGAAGATGGTCCCTGAGCTAACATCTGTGCCCATCTTCCTCTACTTTGTATGTGGGACGCTGCCACAGCATAGCCTGATGAGTGATGTGTAGGTCTGCGCCTGGGATCCAAACCTGCAAACCCTGGGCCACCAAAGCAGAGTGTGCGAACTTAACCACTACACCTCCAGGCCAGACCCAAATCATTTTCACTTTTAATCTCTCTCACTCTCTCCATATCTCTCATGTACACACATGTACCAGTTTCTATATATTGGGTCAACCTCTCACCATACTAGCACTGATCACATCTCTGGCTACACACACATAAATGACTTGTATTCCATTTCCCACCCAGTAACATGTGATAATGAAAATTTTAGATTCCACAATCTTAATATTATTTCTGGATGAAAATAACTTTCTTTTCAATTCACATGATACACATTCATTATACAGAAACTAAAATCATTTTGGAAGAGGTAAAGAGCAAATATTGCTTAAAATCGCATCACCCATAAGCAATGTTAACATGTGGGTGACATTCTTCCACAGAATTCCCCTGGGAGAGATTTATAGTTTTATGAACCTAATTTTGTCCCCCAGAAATTTGCCATTTAATTTATGCACCATAATTACTTAAACATTCTGCTGTTGATGAGCCTTTAGTATCTTGCTGTTGTGAACTATGCTGTAACAAAGGTCCTGTGTTGCATGCTTGCATACCTGGGCCGTTATCTCCAAGAGTGAACTGCAAAGGTGAGATTGCTGAATCAACTTGCGAGCATCCTTTACATCTGGACATCCTACAAAGAGAGTGCACCCAGATAACCGTGCATGGGTGCTGTATAATAGGGTCCACTTCCCCACTATTTTTGCCTATGTCCAACAGTCTTTAAATCTTTGCCAAGCTTTACCTGCCACTTAGCCTCTTTAGACTGCATTTTCTGCATCTGTAAAATGGAGATAAAATCTCCCTAAGACTTTTCTATTAAAGGAGGTTATGTAGACTGAGTGCTTGGGATATTGTCTACTCTGTAACAGCTGCTCTAGTATATACTTTTATCATTGTTATTTGCATCCTTGCAAATTTTCAACTGTAGACAAAAATGTACAAACTTTTTGATATTATTTTCTCTATTTCCTTTTTCATTCCCTATGTTGCAAATCTGTGTGTCATTGTTCTTGATCATGTTAGTTTGGAAATTACAGTGTTTTTTTCTCAGAGTCACCTTTTACCATGTATTTCCTGCTTTTATCTTTATTACATCCTTCTTTCTGCTTTGATTAGAAACAATTTCTTTTTCTAACTTTTTGTGTTGACCACTAAATTTATTTCCATTTCTTCTTCTTTTTGCTACTTTAGTGCACCCATTTCTCTCCAATGATTCAGACTCACATTTGACCTACTTCTCTCTTCTCACCTTTTTGTTTATTGTAAAATTGTAGCAATTTTGAGAGAAACATTAGAAAAAAAGAAAGTCACACGATATTCCAAGACTCTTATTAGCTATGTTCATTTCTGTGTTTCCTTCCAAGCCCTGGTCCAAATGCACACACAAGGCATCATAGCCACATTAATTCTGCACCTTTCGCTACACATTATAGGCATTTTCCATGTTTCTACACAGTGTTCATAATTATAGTATATAGCAACTTTTTTTTTTCAATATTTTTTTTATCTTTCCTTTTTCTCCTCAAAGCCCCACGGTACACAGTTGTGTATTTTTAGTTGTGGGTCCTAGCTGCGGCATGTGGGACACCACCTCAGCGTGGCTCGATGAGTAGTGCCATGTCCATGCCCAGGATCCAACTGGCGAAACCCAGAGTGCACGAACTTAACCACTCGGCCACCGGGCTGGCCCCTATAGCAACTTCTTGAAACAAATTAGAAGCAGTCTAACTTTCTAGCAGTGGGGAAACAATGAAATAAATAATGGCACTCTGGCTCTTTGGAACAGTACTTTCATTTAATATTATCAACCTATTTTGAGTTCTCAGCAACAGCCTTTCCCACACTGGTTGACTGTATTAACTAGTATCATTGAAGGGAGTTTTGATCTTACTAATTGTTTCTCATTGGCAGTTTCCCTAGGTATCAAATGCCACCCAGGCTCAGCCCTTCTCTGGGAATGGGTCAAAAATCTAAATATATTCGCATAGCTCTTATACATTAAAATGAAATATGTAGTTTTTTCCCTCTGGTATGAGGTCTTTGGTGCCCAATAAAATTAGAACCTTGACTGAAAGCTTTCCCACACTGATGACATTTATAGGGTTTCTCTCCAGTGTGTGTTCTCTTATGTTGAGTGAAGGATAAATGAAAACTGAAAGTTTTCCCACATTCATTACATTTATATGGTTTCTCACCAGTATGGATTCTCTTGTGAACTGTAAGGTGAGAGCTGTGGCTAAAGGCTTTTCCACACTCATTACATTTGTAGGGTTTCTCTCCAGTGTGCGTCCTTTCGTGTTGTGTGTATGATGAGCGGTCACTGAAGGCTTTCCCACATTCCTCACATTTGTAGGGTTTCTCTCCAGTATGTGTTCTCTTATGCACATTAAGATTAGACCTTCCACTGAAGGATTTTCCACATTCATCACAATTATAGGGCTTCTCTCCAGTATGAGTTCTCTGATGTACATTCAGGTGAGAATTTTGGCTAAAAGATTTTCCACATTTATTACATTCATAAGGTTTCTCCCCGGTGTGAATTCTCTGGTGCAAAATGAGGTGAAGGCTCTGCCAGAAAGACTTCCCACATTCATTACATTCATAGGCTTTCTCTCTACTGTGATTTCTCAGATGGTGAGTAAGAGATGAAAGCTTCTTAAAGGCTTTCCCACATTCATCACATTCATAGGCTTTCTCCCCACTATGAGTTCTCATGACCTGAGAGAGATGTGAGCTTTGGGTAAAAAAATCCCCACTTTCTTTACATCCATAAAATTTCTCTCCTGTACTAATTATCTCATGTGTAGAAAGGTATATGTTCTGGTTGGTATATTTACCGTGCTCATTCAATTTATACAGTTTTTCTAAAGCTTTTCCACATGGATTGCCTTTACAAGGTTTCTTTCCTACCAAGACTTCCTGATGATCTTTTAAAACAAAATTATGCTGTAAGCTTTGAACTCCTAAGTCAATTTGACAGAAATGTTCTTTGATAAGAAATCTCTGTGAAGAAACCAAGTTTGAACTGAGGCTGCATTTTCCCACAACTTTAGCATTTTCCCAATCCTCATCCCAGGTCACTACTTGCTCTTGTTTACATTCCATTGGCCCCACAATGCCGTTGTGTGTCTTCTGCTTTTCTGCTTCATTCTGAGATTCCCAGTCACCATCTACAGTAGAGTGCCAGGAATCACCCATTGTGGATGTTGGTAGGTTCATGCTGCAGGGTAGGTCCTCACCAGAAATGGCCTCTGTTGATGGTGACTCTTGGCTTTTAAGTCTGTTCTTTGATTCTGGAAGGAAAGTAAAACAGTTTGGTGCTTGGAAAAAAACTCCTCCAGTGAGAATTACGAGATAAAAGCAACAAGATGTACATGACACGAGTAGATGTTTTTAAATATCAACTAAGGGAAGAGATGGGATTGTGAGAGGAGAAGCCACTAAATGTCTACACAGAACAAGAGGAATCCACAGGAAGACTGATCAACAAAACGAGTGATCAGCAAAGCCGGCGTAGGGGGAAGCATTAGGGGAAAGATCACAGAATAAGAAGACATTTCCAAAGATAACACATTCACCTTTCTTGAATGCTTAGATATCTCCAAATTCTGAACTATCTCCCCACTTAACATCCATTCCTCCTGTAATTGACACCGAATTAATCTTCCCAACAAACCAGTTTCATAATGCCAAGAGAACACCTCTTTAGATCCATCCAGCCCCCCTGGCGCCCAGAATCAGAGTCAAACTACTACAGCTATGCTTGTCCCTTTTCCTTCTGGGTTTCTTTAGTTCTCATTGTGTGTGACCATTTCCCCCATTAATACACAGTTCTGGGCTGCTTGACAACCTTCCTTTGATCCCCAAGGTCTTAGGTGTCAACACCCTTCCCCTTCTTCTCATCATTCCAGTCACAACTCCAGGTCACTGCCTCGGAGAGACCCTCCCGGACCTCCCAGCCAATATGGGCTCCTCCTCACTTTCCACATCATCATTGTTCTATTTGCCTCCCAGCACTGTTTGGTGCTATTTGCCATCACCTTGTTCTTTTGGTTCTATATTTTCTGCCCTTCCCCAGACCACATGCTAGAGGCCTCAGGCTCCACAGAGGCAGGGACCTCATCAGTCCTGTTTACAGTGTGTCCTCAGTGCCCAGCACAGCACCTGGAGCACTGTGAGTGCTTGGGACTCGTCTGTGAGGTTGACAGACTGGGTACTTGATCATGTTCACCAGCAGCCTGACTCCCACCAGGTGGGGAGGCCTTAAGTTTCCCACCATGGGGAGAAGGCTATGGAATTGACTAGGAGAAGGGCTTTGCAATGTCAAGCAGGGCAAAGAAGAAGATCCAGAAATCTGCAGAGGGTTTCTTTTGAGTCCTTAGCTGGACCCTAACTGCAAATGCACAGGGGAAAGCTCTCTGAGACCTGGCAAGGAACAGCTGCTAGAGTCCTGGGCACAGGCTTCAGAAGCTATGCAGTCTTGGGAGGCATGAGGCCCAGCTAGGGCAGAAAGACTTCAGTAAGCACCCCAGGCCTTCAGCTGAGACCCTAGAAAGCTACACCTTAAGAGGAAAGGCCATGCCTAAGAATAAGGGCCACATCCAAGGACTAGAGGAAAACCAAATAACCCCAACTTAAATCCTCAAACCATACCATAAACCAACTTAAATCCTCAAACCATACTTCATCAGGATTAGAGTGATTCATAGTAATTTAACTGCCACCCAGAACAAAATTCACACCCTTTGGTAGAAGATAACAAGCCTTAGTCTCTACAACGTATCATCTGCAGTATCAAGTATATAAAAAAATGACTATGGGGCCGGCCTGGTAGTGCAGCGGTTGAGTGTGCACGTTCCACTTCGGTGGCCTGGGGTTCACCAGTTTGGATCCCGGGTGCGGACATGGCACCAGTTGGCACACCATGCTGTGGTGGGCATCCTACATATAAAGCAGAGGAAGATGGGCACGGATGTTGGCTCAGGGCCAGTCTTCCTCAGCAAAAAGAGGATTGGTGGCGGATATTAGCTCAGGGCTAATCTTCCTCAAAAAAAAAAAAAAAAAATGACCAGACATGTAAAGAACCAGGAAAATATGACTCATAATCAAGAAAAAAAAGTCAACAAAAACAGACATACCAAACATTAGAAGTAACAGAAAAAGATTTTAAAATTACTATTATAAACATGATAAATAATTTCATCGAAAACTGAAAAAAGAGCCAAATGAAAATTCTAAAACTAAATAAAAATACAGTATCTGAAGTAAACCATGAATGGACTTAACAGTAGGCTGGACACAGGAGAAGAAAGGATCTGTGATTCAAAGGCAGGTAAAAGGAAACGTTGTCATGATACAAAAAGAGAGAAAAGAATGTAAAAACATAACATCTGACAACTGGACTAAGGTGTAGCTAGAGTTACAGGAGAGGAGATAGAGAGCAGCAGAAGACATATTTGAAGATATAACGGCAGAGAATTTTCCTAGATTGATTACAGGCAACATCCTTCAGATCCAAGAAGTTCAGCAAACTCTAAGCAGAATCATTTCAAAGAAGACCTCACGTAAAACATCATAATCACTCTGTTGAAAACCAAATATAAAGCAAAAATCCTAAAAGTGATGAGAAAAAAACAAGAGATTACATTCATGGAACAACAAAAAGAAAAACAGCTAACTTCCCAAGAGAAACAATGGAAGCAAGAAGACAAGAGACTAGCATCTTCAAGGCTGAAAGAGAAAAACCTAAAATTCTATATCCAGGAAAAAAGCCTTCCAAAAGGAAAGCTAAAAAAAAGACGTTTTTAGGCCAAAAAAAGTGGAGAGAGTTTTTCACCATCTGAGTGTACTACAAGAAATACCACAGTGTGTTTTTTTTACATTGAGTATTTCATTCCCTATTGCTCTACTCTATACTCACATGAAATAACATTAGAACTGAGAGGTAACTAAGATCATTCCGATGATGAAACTGAACAATGGAGCAGGTACCTGAAACCAAAGATCATTTAACTAACCAGTGGAAAAGCCATGAGTTGATGTTAAGTCTTTTAACCCTTGACCCACTATCTTTTTGGCCAATATCTCTTACTATTGCTGGCTTCTATCAAACGTCTGCATAACCTGGATTTTAAAATATTACATGTCTAACTGGAAGCCTCTCCCCACCCACCATTATCCTTCATAACAGACCAACTGTAATAGCAGGAGTGTAGGTATGTACGTGTATTTCCTGGCAAATATTCTATCCCTAAGGTCTGAAATTTATAACGTTAACTTTTTAATTTTATTATCTTTCAAAAAAAAAATTCTTCCAGTTCTTGAATCAACCACCTTCAATATTAATTTTTTATCTACAGGCAATTTCTGTTGCTAATACTGTATGGTGACAGTAAGGTAACCTCAAAACTTTAGAATAAGGTCACCCTCTGAGAGCTCATCTAATAAAATCAACACATAATGGTTGACACTCACCATGTGTATAAGTAAAGTGTCAATTATTGTAACTGTCTGCCTCAAACTCAACCTGGATAATGGGGGTCTGGTCTTGGGAAGAAATTACTGATATGTGATGTTAAGTAAGAAAGCTAGAACCTAATCAGCACAAGAACGATTACTAAGAGGAGTAAGGTGGGTAGGGGTATTTGTGAAGCACTGAAATCTCGACTGTTACATCTGTTAGACATGTGTAACTCAGCACATAATAAATATTTACCAAGTTAGTAATGCGAACTGACAATAGAGAAGCCAGAAATGGTGATAATGCAGACCTCATCCTAACAGATGCTTACTGTTCAAGGCACGACCTATAGAGAAAATCTTATGATTTTGACATTGGTTATCATATTTTTAAAATATTTCAGTACATACTTCAATGTTATGATAAAGAGGGCTAGTAAAGCACTCTAAACGACTGTCTCTGGGGGAAAGATATACATGAAAACCAATTCCAATTTTTAAAATGTAACTTTTTTATCAAGCACATATTAAAGACTTACTAAAAAGGAACAAGGGAACTTAACCATGAGTTCTAATTTCATTCACTTGTTCCCTGTCTATCTTCTGTGCTGCCTGAAGAACAGTCTGTGAACTGACCTGCCTTGGAGGCAGCACTGAAACACACATGGGAGCCTCATCCAGGCAAGAATGACAGAAGAAGAAAGTCCAAAAGGAGCCAAGACTTTAAAATGATGACAGACGTTATCTGAGAGGCTCTGTGGGAAAGGTGTTTTTTAGACTGAATGGAAATGATCAAAGATAGAAGCCTGGATCTGCAGAAAAGAATCAAGAACAATGCAAAAACTAATTAATTAGGAAAAAATATTAGAAACAATTACTTTTAAATTCCTTTAAAATGCTGTTGACTGTATAAAACAAGAATAACAACAATGCATAATGGGCCTTATATAATATGTAGAAGTGAAATACATGGCAACAGGGAAAACTGCAACTCTTACATTGTACACTAAGTGGCATAATACTAATTCCAGGTAGACTTTGATAAGTCAAAGATTTGTATTGTTAACCTTAGAGCAAGTAAGATATAAGATTACACAATACAGTCATGTGTTCCTTAACAACTGGGATACATTTTGAGAAACGTGTCGTTAGGTGATTTTGTCATTGTGCAAACATCGTGGAGTGTACTTACACAAACCTAGATGGTATAGCCTACTACACCCCTAGGCTATATGGTGCTAATCTTATGGGGCCACTATTGTATATACCGTCTGTTGTTGACTGCAACGTCATTAAGTGGCGCATGACTCTATTACCAGACATAAAGCTAAGAAAGGAGGAAAAAAGAGGAAATGGAATATTAAATAATACCCAATTAATCCAAAAGAAGGCAGAATGGAAAAACCAAGGTATAAAGACCAGCTGAGACAAGTAGAGAATAACAAGGTGGTACACATACACCCAAACATATCAGTAATTATACACTAAACAGACATTTACTAAACTGTCATATTAAAGAATAAGACAGACAAAACGGATTACAAACAAAACTCAATTAAGTGCTGTTTACAAGAGACTTACTTTAACGTTTCTACAGATAAGCCAAAAGTAAAAATACAGAAAAAGACATATAATGCAGTACACTGACTACAAGAAAGCCAGTTGGCTATATTAAGATCAAGTAAAGTAGACATCAAGACAGGAGATATTACCAGAGGAAAAGAAGGACATTTCACAGTGATAAGAGAGTATATTCAACAGGAAGACATAACAACCTGACTTGTCATTAATCCTAGTAACATTGCTTCAAAATACACGAAGCAAAAACTGACTTTAAAAAAAACCCATAAACAAATCCAGTCATAGTTGGAGATTTAACACTTCTTTGAGTAGCTGATAGAAGAAGCACACAAGAAAATCCATAAGAATAAAGTGTATGGAGGCTGGCCCGGTGGCGCAGCGGTTAAGTTTGCATGTTCCACTTCTCAGCGGCCCGGGGTTCGCTGGTTCGGATCCCGGGTGCAGACTTGGCACCGCTTGGCACGCCATGCTGTGGTAGGAGTCCCACGTATAAAGTAGAGGGAGATGGGCACGGATGTTAGCTCAAGGCCAGGATTCCTCAGCAAAAAAGAGGAGGACTGGCAGTAGTTAGCTCAGGGCTAATCTTCCTCAAAAAAAAAAAAAAAAGAATAAAGTGTATGCAACACAATTAAGCACCTTGACTTAACTGACATTTACCTAATGCCACACCCAATAAGAGCAGAATACACATTCACCAAAATAGACCATATGTGGTGTCATAAAAACATTTCTCAATAAATTTAAAAAGACTGAATTCATCCAGAATATGTCCTTCAACCACAATGGAATTAATCTAGACATCAATAAAAGAAATCAAATTAAACAATGTACTTCACAAACCAAAGAAGAAATCAGTTTCATGTGTTGTATTTTCATTATTGTTCAGTTCAAAAATGGGCAGGATGCAATTAAGGCTGAAAGGAAAATGCACAGCTATAATTGCAAATATTAGAAAGAAAGGATTAAAATTAATGACCTAAGCTTTTACCTCAGGAAGCCAGACAAAAGGAAAGCAAATTAAACCAAGACAAGGAAAGGAAATTAGAAAGAGCGGAAACCAATGGAACAACGAAAAAAAAAATACAATCATGCTAATAGAAGCAAATAGAGCATTTGATGTTATATTTTAACACCCATTCATGAAAAAAACTCAGCAAATTAGGAATAGAAGTTCCTCACTCTGATAAAGGGCATCAGATCATACTTAATGGTGAAGTATTGAATGCTATCACCTAATACCAGGAGCAAGGCAAGGATGTCCACTCGCATCACTTTTAGTCAATACTGTACTGCATAGTCAAGGGTGACAGATATCAGAACAATGGTTGCCACATGGCGGGGTATTAACTGGAAAGGGACCTAAAGGAAACATATGGGGAAATGGAAATATTCTGCGTGTGGATTGGAGGATGGGTCACACGAATATATACATTTATAAATCTTCATTGGACTGCTCTTAAGAACATCAGGTTTCACTGTATGTTAATTACAAATTAATTTTTTTTAAGTACTGGAGATCCTAGCCAGTATAATAACATTAGAGAAGAAAAACAATCTTTATTTGCAGATGATATGATTGTGTAAGAAATCCACAGAGGGGGCTGGCCCAGTGGCACAGCGGTTAACTTCGCATGTTCCGCTTCTTGGCAACCCAGCGTTCACCAGTTCCAATCCCAGGTGCAGACATGGCACTGCTTGGCAAAAGCCATGCTGTAGCAGGTGTCCCATATATAAAGTAGACGAAGATGGGCACGGATGTTAGCTCAGGGCCAGTGTTTCTCAGCAAAAAGAGGAGGATTGGCAGTAGTTAGCTCAGGGCTAATCTTCCTCAAACAAAAAACCAAAAAAAACCCACAAAAAGTGGAATTTTATTCAGCAGTAAAAAGGAACAGGCTTATAATGCATACAATAACACAGATGAATCTCAGAAATGTTAAGGTAAGCCTTACACAAGAGAAATAATGTATGATTCTCTTTATATGAAGGTCTAGAAGAGGCCAAAGTAGTCTATGGTGGAAAAAAAAATGTGAACAGTAGTTGCCTTTGTTAAAGGCAAAGAAGTAACAAAGGAACTTTGTGAGATAATGAAAATGTCCTCACGCTTGATTTGGGTGACAATGATACATGTGTATACAGTTGTCAAAAGTTTTTTATTGTACACTTAAAATTTGTGCATTTAAGAAAGTTCCGTTAGCAAAAAAATAAAAAGCCACAATAACAAGATGGAGGGTTGACTTCTCAACAGAAAACATGGAGCCCAGAAGACAACAGCATGGTGGCAAGTGCTGAAAAAAGAAACAACTGCCAACCTAAAATTCTCTGCCTAAAGTGTCTTTCCAAAATGATGAGGAAACAAAGTCATTTTCAGGCAAACACAAAGTGGGGGAATTTTGTCACTCTAAACGAAATGATAAAGGGAGCTCTTCAGGCAAAAGGAAAATGATCCCAGATGGAATTACAGAAATGCCAAAGGCAATGAAAAGTACAAGGAAGGGCAGAGAAGAAGGAAAATATAAACACTGACTGTAAAGCCCCTTTCCCCATCTCACCCGGGCAGGGATCTTGAGAGAGTCCTCTGTCCATCCTCCATGGCTCTACCCCGAGCTCCAGCTGGGCAACGATATGTGGCTTGGGGATCCCAGGCCCTGTCCAAGTGAGAGATCAGGCCGTCAGGTTTGGAGGAGAAGTCCTCCTAGGGTTCAGTGATCCCACGCTCCCAGCCAGGTCAGATCCACTCTGCAGAGACCCCAAGCAGACAGAATTCCACACAGGTCCCAGCCTCACCCACAGCGACCAGGTGCCTAAAGGTCTCCAGCATCACTTCGTGGTACAGGGTCCTCTGGGCGGGGCCCAGCAGCCTCCACTCCTCCTGGGTGAAGTCCACAGCCACGTCATGGAAGGTTACCTGCTCCTGAAACGTCAGCCCCCTGCCTGCTGAGCCAAGACCGTTATGTTCGCAAAGCTCCCGCAGGCGCAGGGAGAGGGGCCCACAAAGAACTTGAGCACAGGCCCAGGTGTGCAGGGAGACGTCGTGAAAGGGTTCTGGCTCCCGAGGGATACACTTGAGCCTTCCTGGGGCCACCGGGGGTCTGCATCAGCCGTTTCAGACGGGAGCCACCATAACCTCAAAATGTTTACCCCGTAAGAATCCCGCCCATTGCTTGATCACCTACTTATCTTCCATAAGATGGACACCTACAGTCCCCTTTGGGATACCCCTTCCTTTTTACACCACCAGGAACAAAAGGATGAAAATGTTAACATCTGCCGCTAACCACGTTAACGTTTGCCCCGGGTTTCCCTGGCTGGCCGGGAACGGTACTAAGCCCTCTGCCTCACGGAAGTTCGCCGAATCCTCACCACAGTCAGGAAGCGGTTCCCACCTCCCGGGGTCTGCTTTTTGGATTTTCACATGAGGCAGCTGAGCTCGGAGCAGCGTGCCGTCTCCCTTAGAACCAACTGAGAGGTGCTCCCTGCTAGAAGCAACCGCTTCGGACGCCGTCGCGGCCGGAACCCTGTCCCTGCCCGCGTGGCGGCTGAAGCCGTCCAGGCCAGGCACTTTCTTGCCCGGAGGTCTGTGATGGGAACTTTAGTGGTTGCGGGACTTGACTGATCCACTGAGGGTCGCAGGCCCAGGCAAGTCTCCCCTCGTCTGCGTCCCTCCTGGGCCAGACGGCGGGCCGGGGGGAAGCTTGGAGGAAGGCGCGACGTCGGCCCCAGGCTCACGGGTGGAGGAGTCACCGCGCCCGGCATGGAGGAGACGCTAACCCGCTCGGCGGAGGGGGAGCGCCACTCACCGGGTGGCGCGGCGCCATTGGCCCCGCGGCTGTCATCTCCGCCCGCCCCGTCGCGCCCAAGGCAGGCCTGGAGGGCGCGTAGGAACGGCCCGACCCGCAGCGGTCCAGCGTCTCCGCAGTTTGGCGCGGCCTCGGAGCCCGCAGCTCTCCTGGCAGACCTGGAGCGAGACCCGGGGCACGTCGCCTTAGGACAGAACCGACAGTCCTGACCTAGCGAAGCCTCTCCGCCGGATCCCCGTGCCGAGCGGGAACCGGAACTACCGTGACCAGAAGGCCCCGTGGCGCGGCCTTCTGACCAATGGGAGTGCGCGGCGAGAAGTCTGGAGCGTGGGGACGCAGCCGCGGTGGCGGTTCTGGGAGTTGTAGACCTACGGCCCGAGCCCTAGATCTGTCCCGCCACTGAGGGCCGGAGGAGCCAGACTACATTTCCCAGAAGGCGCGGCGGTGCGGGTGGCCTTCCAATGGGCGTGCGCAACTGGGCCAGTTCTGGGGACGGGGCCTTCCGGGACTTGTAGTGCAGGGTCCCCGGCCTGGCCTATGCTGCGCTCAGGTAGATTTATCTCACTATGATTCCAAGAAATTACCGTTGAGCGGCCGTCCTGACCTGCAGAAGCGCGCGGTCGGCGGCTCCAAGAATCCAGGAAGCCTCGGGATGAGAATTCTAGGACTTAAAGGGATTTAGAGTTACGCTAGTCGTGTCCAGCGGGCGGCGCGCTTGGACATCTAGAGCCTAGTACTACATCTCCCAGAAGGCTCCGCGGTGCGGTTCTCCGGCCGATGGAGGGAAGCAGCGGGAGGCCCCAGAAAATCGGCGTTGCCTAGGAACAAGATCTTCTGGGAGCTGTAGTCCATGTCCCCAGGCCCTGGGAGTGTCCTGCGCTGGAGCTGGGGACTACACCTCTCAGAAGGCTCTGCAGCAGCGCCTGGGGCATCTGAGGGCACCGGTCGTCCGCGCTGCTGTCAAAGATGCGTCATTCACAGTACACGTTCCTGGGGATGAAATAAGAGTAAAGGTCGCGATGTGCTTTTTTTTTTTTTGGTGAGGAAGATTGTCGCTGGGCTAACATCTGTACCAATCTTCCCCTATTTTGTATATGGGACACCGCCACAGCGTGGGTTGGTGAGCGGTGTGTATGTCCACGCCGGGGTGCCCAAACCTGCGAACCGAATTGGAGGACTCCAACGTAACCACTACACCACCGGGCTGGCCCCCCACGCGATGTGCTTTTTATATGGGACAAAGACGGTACTTAAATCTTATGTCCACGTCCGGGTGTTTCTGTTTCTTGGGTGGGTGGTGACAGCAGGCATCATTCATAAATCATCAGATATTTCTTCCATAAAATGTAATTTATGGGGTTTTCCAGCCAAATCACTAATTATGTTGTTATAATCGAGATTTTCACATCATTTATGTTCTCTTGGCAATAATGTAAAATTGGATAACCTTGCTTGGGTCACTTTTTTCTTGGATGATGATGATTAAATTTGGAGAACTTTCCTCTGCTAACAACTAGAACTGTCAATACAATTCTGAAAGCAAAATCTAGATTTGGGAACGGATTTGGAGATAGAGCCTTGCACTACCTTTTCTTGTAGGCCTGTTCTCACGTCTCTGAGCAGGAGCCCCTCTGGGCTGGGCATATGTGCTGGAAGTGAGGCATTTCTTCTGCTCAGAATGGGGCGTCTCCCAGAGCTCTGAGTCTGAACCTAGTGCTTCAAGGGAGATGGTTCCCACACACTTTTCACACCCTGCATGACTGTGGATCCCATGCATTTGTACAGCCATTTTCTGTACAAGGTGGATTCACCAATCCGTGTTCTCTATGCTCTTCTTTGTGGTTCTTTAAGGAATTTTCAAAACCATTTATTATAGAGAATTTTGGACACACACAAAAGCAGACAGCGGAGAACATTGAGCCTCTAGGTCTCCATAATGTAGTCCCAATGACCATCCGCCTAGGGCTGGTGTTCCCCCAGTCACTCTGCCATTTTGTATCATTTGCAAGCAAACCTCAAACACTATACCATTTGAACTACAATACTTAGTTCCAAAAGATAAGGACTGTTTTCTAACATAAGCATAATCCCATTATTAAAATTTTAGAAAAATAATTTCTTTACTCCATTGAATCTTCAGTATTCCAACTTATAATTATCTCAATTTTTTTTGATAGTTTCATCTTTTTAAAAATTAGGATATAACGAAAGACCACACTTTGTAATTGATCCTCTTTTGTTTTTTGGTAACAGCTTTATTGAGATATAATTCACATACCACAAAATTCACCCAAAGTGTAAATTCAGTGGGTTTTAGCATATTCAGAGAGTTGTGCAACCATAAACCACAATCAATGTTAGATTATTTCTTCATGCCAAAAAGAAAGGTTGCACTCCTTAGCCATCACCAACCAATCCCTCCTCCCCCGAGGCCTAGGCAACCACCCACCAACTGTATGGATTCGCCTCTTTGGGACATTTCATATAAATGAAAGCATACAGTGTATGGTCTTTTGTGACAGGCCTCCTTCACTTGCATATTTCCAAGGTTCATCCTTGGTATAGCCTGTGTTGGTACTTCATTCCTTTTTGTTGTCAAATAACATCCTATTGTATGGATGTGGCATATTGTGTTTACCCATTCATCAGTTGACAGACATTTGAGTTGTTTCTACTTTTTGGCTGCTCTTAACATTTGTGCACAAGTTTTTGTGGGGACGTACGTTTTCATTTCTCTCGTCTGCCCATCTAAGAGTGGAATTACTCGGTCATATGCTAATTCTACCTGGAACCTTTTGGAGAAGTGCTGACTGTTTTCCAAAGCAGCTGAACCATCTGACGTTCCCACCAGCAGTGGATGAGGGTTTCAACTTCCCCACATCCTCATCAATACTTGTTATTATCTTTAAGATTATTATTATTGCATCATAGGCTTTTTTCAAACTTTTTTAAGTTGTGGATAATTTAAACAATATAGACAAAGAGAATAGGCGGTGACCATCCACTTGCTCACATCTTGATCTAGCAGTCATTAACATCCTGCTTTCTGTGCTTCATCTCTTAATCTCTTTTAAGCGGCAGGAAAACAATGAGTCCAGATCCTGTGGCCCTGGCTTCTTCAGCGAGGACAGGCTCAGAAGGGTCTGTGGCAGGGGCCTGGGGACACAGCTGCCCGGGAGCTCCTGGCTCTGCCTTCCCCGCTTGGCCCGCATCCACGCCATAACCGGGCCGGGACGTTCTGCTCGCGCCTCCGCAGGATGATGTAGCACTTGGGGAGGAAGATGCAGCCCAGCAGCCCTGCGGTGGAGGCCAGGATGGAGAAGACCTCCACGGCCACGGTGGCCTTGCCGCGCGCGCTGTGGTACAGGGGCAGGAAGGCCGTCCAGACGCTGCAGAAGAGCAGCATGCTGAGGGTGAGCAGCTTGGTCTCGTTGAAAGCAGCGGGCAGACGCCTGGCCAGGAAGGCCACGGAGAGGGTGACCGCCGCCAGGAGGCCCAGGTAGCCCAGCATGCAGTAGAAGGCGGCGCCGGAGCCCTCCTGGCACCGCACGACCACGTGGCCGGGCTCGGAGGCCGTGTCCCTGTGCGGGACCGGCGGGGAGATGCTCAGCCAGAGCCCACAGAGCAGCACCTGCAGCGACGAGGCGCCCAGCACGACCGCGGCGGAGGCCCGGGGGCCCAGGCACACGCGGAGTGGGTCGTCCGGCCTGGTGACTCGGAAGGCCAGCACGACGGCCAGGGTCTTGGCCAGGACGCAGGACACGGCGACGGCGAAGACCACGGCGAAGGCGGCCCGGCGGAGCAGGCAGGTGGCGGCGCGCGGCGGGCCGAGGAAGAGCAGCGCGCTGAGGGAGCAGAGCGCCAGCGCGCCGAGCAGGGCCCGGCTGAGCGCGCCGTGGGCCGCCCTGACCGCGCGTGCGCGCCGGCGCCGCAGGAACAGCGCCAGCGTCCCCAGCGCCGCGGCCGCCAGCGCCACCGCGCCCGCCGCCAGCGCCTGGCCCAGCGGCTCGCGCCAGCTCAGGAAAATCTCGGGCAGCGGCCGGCAGCCGTCCCGCGCCGGGCTGGGCGCCTGCTCGCCGGGGCACGGGAGGCAGCGCGCCATGTCTGCGGGGACACAGGACCGCGTGCAAGGTGACTGCCGCGGAAGCAGTTTTGCCTTTTTTCAGCTTTAATGACATATAGTTGGCAAATAAATTATAAGATATTTACTATATTGCGTCGTGATGATTTGATATACATACACACTGTGAAATCTAGTTAACACATCCATCGCCTCGAATATTTTTCTTCCTTTTCTTTTTTTGGTGTCCACGTTTAAGTTCTACTCTCTTAGCAAATTTCACTTATACAGTGCTATCAACTATTCTCGTCCTGTCTTACACCAAATCCCCTACATTTGTGAATTATTCATAGTCATCAGTGCGGGGATGGGCCATGTCAGCACCAGAGACACAAGGAAAAATGCATGCCTATACACGAGTTATGTTATTTTTTAAATAGTTAAATTTTTTCCAGGTAGTAGCAGTAACTGTTCTTATTAGCAAGTGTTATGAGCTGAATTAAGATCCCCCAAAATTCCCATGTTGAACTCCTAACCCCCAGTACCTCAGAATGTGGCTGTATTTGAAGATAGTAAATCAGAGGTGAGGTCATTATGGTAAAATAAAGTCATCAGGGTGGGCCCTAGTCCAACATGACTGGTGTCCTTATAAGAAGAGATTAGGACACAGGCACGCACAGAGGGGTGACCAGGTGAGGACACAGTGTGAGAAGACAGCCATCTGCAGACCAAGTAGAGAGGCCTCAGGAGAAACCAACCTGCCAACACCTTGATCTTGGACTTCTAGCCTCCAGAACTGTGAGAAAATAAATGTCTGTTGTTTCAGCCACCCGGTCTGTGGTATTTTGTTATGGCAGCCCCAGCGAACTAATACAGCAATTCTCACCAATTCTGCCCCCCTTCCTTTGGAGATTACTTAAAATTACTGCTCTGAACCACAGTGAGATAGCGCTACATGCCCACCCAGAATGGCTGAAATAAAAAGACCCAACACCCAGAGGGCTGGTGAGGATGGTCACGGTGGGGGGAAGAATAATGCCCCTTCCCCCAAAGATGTCCACACCCCGATCCCTGGAACTTGTGAACATGTTACCGCATGTGGCAAGGCAGGCTTTGCAGGGGTGGTTAAGTTAAGGATCTTGAGATGGGGAGACTATCCTGGATTATCCAAAGGGGTCCAAAATCATCACATGAGCCCTTAAAAGTTGGGAGGAGGAGAGGGGGGCAGAGCAGTGGGGCAGAAAAGGTCGGGGAGATTGCTGACTTTGAAGATGGAGGGAGCCCATGTGGCAGGGAATGCAATGGCTTCTAGAAGCTGGGAATGATGCCCCAGCTGACAACCTGTAAGGAAATGGGATCCTTGATCCTACAACTGCAAGGAGCTGAATTCTGCCAATGACCTGAATGAGCTGGGAAGGAGGTTCTTCTCCAGAGCCATCAGCAGAGATCACAGCCCTCCCAACACCTTGATTTTAGCCTTGTGAGACACTAAGCAGAGGACCCAGATGAAGCACACTGTACATGGACTTTTGACCAACAGAAACTATGAAATAATAAATGTGTGTGGTTTTAAGCCACTTAGCTTGTGGTAATTTGTTACAGCAGCTGCAAGAAATGAACACAGAGAGCAAGTGGATGCTGCTGACACTTGTAGTCCACTAAAGCCAAACGTTCATCCACCCTGTGGTCCGGCAGTGCCACAACAGCAGAAATGCATCCATGTGTCCCCAGAAGACATGGCCAGCAGCATCCACAGCAGCACTGCTCTCTACAGCTCCTGCCGGCCAAGTCATGGTGTGTCTACACTGGGGGGTCATACCAGGCACAAGACTGGGAGAGCCACGACTACACATACTGCTGAGGTGAATCTCACAAACACAAGGTGGAGGAAAAATGAGGCACAACAGAACATTCACTCTGCGAGTCCACTTATAGGAATCAAAACCCAGCAAAACCCATCAATGTTCATAGAAGTTAAGATGGCAGTTCCCTGGGAAGCAAAGACTGAGCAGGGGCCCCAGGGACTCCAGGGGGCGTCAGGCTCTGTTTCTCCATCTGGGGACCAGGTACCCGGGGCGTTCGCTAAGGAAGAATTCATCGGGCTACACACTTAGGATTCATGTATTTGCCTGTTATAGTTCAATAAAATGTTTACGTAAAAATAATTATAAGAGTGACTTCCTGGCCAGCCCTCTACCACTCCACAGCAGCCCCCGTCCAAAGTCCACACAAAGTCCACAGAACAAGTCACTGGATTGGGGATTTGAGAGGCTGGAGGTGCCTTGATGGCCTCTCTAGATTCAGCCTCTGCGAGCCCTTACCTCTTTGGTCTGCAAAGTGTCCCTCGGGGCAGGGGCTGCAGTCAAAACAGCAGTGAGGGGCTCCCTGGCGCATGATCTGGCTGGATCCTGGAGCACAGCTCTTGCTGCAGGCAGAGCTGGGGACCTGAGGACAGAGGAGCAGAGGGTGTCATTGGCAACCAGTCCAGGGCACAGGGCACAGGTCCCCGTGCTGGAACAACCTAAGGAAGCAGTCCCAGTGTCCTTCCCACCCACAAGAAGATGAGGCTCCTTTCAGGAGAAAAAACACCTCAGTTAGAGAACTCAGAGTCGAGAGGCACCCACGGATACAGCAAATGCAGTGAACCCTCAGGTGGTGCTCACCTGGCTGACGTGGGAAAGCTCTAGAACATGGCGTGAAAGGGCACCCTTCCAGCCTCTCTGAGGTTCCCACAGTAAGAAGAGTTGGTGCTGATCCCAGCCAGCAGCCCTCCACAGTTCTGCCTCCCTGAGCCCACCTGCTGCCTCTGGGTAAGAGTTGTAGGGAGGGAACCTGGGGGGAACAGACCTGAGAGAAGTGTGGGCGCTGGGTTCCCCACTTCCAGAGGGGAGCAAAGGGCCCTCCGTGGCTCAGGCCAATGGAAAGAGACTTCACAAGACTCCTCGGGATGCTTAGCCTGTGTCCCCTGGGCTTGAGGGGCCCACAGACCAGAGCCTGACTCTCACTGGAAAACCTAAAGGCCAACACTGACTGGAGGCGCTGAGAACACGGGAAGGTGAAGTTGCAGTGGAGGGAGTCACACGTCCACTGATGGTGCCAGGCGGCCCAGAGGAGTCCGTGGGCCAGAGTGGACACCTGGACACACCCGTCCTAAGGTGGCAACTAACTTTGCTACTAAATGAAATGAGAACACCTGTCCTGCCCCCTCCAGATGCTGGATGGGGTGTGTTTGGTGAGGGGGATTCCTGTCTTCCCAGGGGAGGAAGTAAAGGCCCCACTTCCTCACTGAGCAGGTCCCCGAGGACAGACAAGAAGATACACAAGTGGTAACTCCTGATGCAGACTCTACTTCAACTTCAGGGGCTCCAATATTTTCATTTTTGATGGTGAATAAATGACTTTTATCCCCTAATATGAGGGTCTGGTATGGCTCAACAACACAGCTGAGTTATGATTGGCCCAATTTAAAGCTCCACCCACTTTATGCATCAAATAGCAACTTGGACCTCTGGCCTCTGAGTTCTCCTCCGATTTTAATATGCCAGGACTGGGGTCATCCGTGCACCCAGACAACTCACCTGGAAGTCCTCCTTCATCATCTGGACCATCATGCTCTCCCCTGAGGAAGCTTGTGGGTTGAGTATGCCTATTCGGACAAAGCGGAACAGGCCTTCAGGGGTCTTCTGCCCTTGAAGAAGGTCAAATGTTGTAACCATATCTCCATTGGCATCAAAGACAATCTCTGTCCCATCAACGGTCTTGAAATGCACCTTCCTGAGGGGATGCAGAAGCTAGGGAAGGAAGGGTGATGCCGTAGTTTGGCCAGGGCCCGTCGCTGGGGTCTGTCCAAAATGCCTCAGGCCAGTGACCAGGCAGGGCCAACTTATCCACAGGGCCCACTGTACTCTCAGGGGCCCATGAAAATATTTTAATTTTAACTTCTTGTAAAATTGGAAGATAAAACAGATTAAGTAATAATTAATATATAATAACAAATCCAGCCCAGATTATGTTAGCTTTGACAGCAATGCAGTAGTAAAAGATAATTTTTAATATATTTTTAATGGCTGAAGGGACCCGCGAAAGTTACAGTGCGGCCCTAGCTCCAGGGACTCTGTTTGGTCATGCACTCCCTTCCTCAGCCCCCCATGACACCCCAAGCAGAGTCCAGACCCCTGTAGGCCCTGCCCAACCTGGCCTCTACTGTCTCGCCATCCTGACTCCCAGAGGGAGCCTCCACATTCCCTCTGCCCCAGCACCCCAGCCATGTGGCTTCCGCTGCTCATCCTCACTGAACAGCCCCATCTCTGTGCTTCTCCCTCGCTGGGGCAGAGTGAGCCCCCTGCTCCCAGCACCGCCCTGCAGCGTCCACAGGGTCCGCTCTCACCTGCCAGGGCTGGAAGTGCCAAGGGTCTGCACATGTCCCGTCCCCCTGCTCGCAGGTGCCCAGGTCCTGCAGGGCGTGGGCGATGCTGTAGACGGCCGGGTACCCGACATCCACTTTAACCACGTCCTGGAAGGGGTACTCCCAACCTGTCAGGCTCTCGTTCCCAGAGCAGAACCGGATGCCCCCTGCCCCCGAGCTGTTCCTCACTGGCCCTCGGCTCCCACGGGGCCACGTGCATCTGAAGGTGACCTCCCAGAATCTCTCTATGAACATGTCCTCTGGGGTCCGGGCAGGGTGCAGGCGAGCAAAGAACTCGGGGAACCCGAGGACCTGGCTGGTGCGCTGCAGAAGGCTGAAGGAGCCCTGCAGGACCTGGGACACGCCGGGGATGCTCAGGGCCAGAGCAGCGTGCAGCGTCTCCCGGCTGACCCAGACCCGGCCCGAGATGCCCTGGCCCAGCAAGCCCTGCAGGATGATCTGGAAACTCAAGTTGCTCACGAAGACGATGATGCCAGTGGCGGTGCAGCGGCCCATCTCCCGGATGATGGCTTCCGTCTTCTCCAGGGACGGCTGGGAGGGGACGTGGAGGTGGAACTCAATGCAGATGCCTGCCTGGCCCAGCTCCTGGATCACCAGTGAGCTGCTCTGCTGCCCGTAGTCATCGTCCTGGGCCAGAATGCCCACCCAGGACCATCCGAAGTGGACAACAAGCTGGGCCACCAGGCGGGAGGACGTGAGGTCACTAGCCAGGGTCCGAAGGAAGGACGGGAACTGGGTCTTATCGCTGAGGCTGGCAAGGGAGGATGAGTGACTGACCTGGGCAGGAAGGGGCGGGGGCAGAAAGGAGAAGTGGTGAGAACCAGGAAGGAGCCTGCATGGGAGGTATAGGGGGTCAGCTCAGGCACTGCTGATGGGCAGGTTTCAATGAAGGAAGGTGGGTGCAGCCAGAACACAGCCAGGGTGACCAGCTCCTCCTGGTTCGCCCAGGACACTCCCGGTTTTTGCCATAGAAAGCCCCGCATCCCATGAGTACACTCAGTCCTGGGCAGAAGGGGATGGTGGTCACCCTAATGAGAGCAGTCTGGTACGTCGTCATCTCTCCAGGAGCATCAAGGGCAGCGTTAGATCACTGGGCCCTGAGCGCCTCCAGCGTTCACAGAGGTCCCTGTTAGGTGCGGGTGCTAGTTCGGAGATCCAGAGTCTGCATTTCCAGCATCCCGCAGATGATCCTGGTTCTCGGTCTGCACTTTGGACAAGCGCGGTCCTAGCCACCCCCCTCCCCCCACCGCCCCGGGCACCATGGAGTCATCTAGACACCATCGACAAACGCTGGTGCTTGACCCCGGCACCATCCCGCTGCTTCCTCATTAGCCAGTTAGAGAAATCTTTGCCGTGTGTTCATTCCATCTTTGTATGAGACTCACGTATTCTAATCTTTTAAAACGTCGCTCTGAGGGTTCGAGGTCCCCACGGCCCGGAGGCCCGCGTGCGCCTGTGCACCGTGGGCTGGTCCAGCCCACATTCGTCCTTCTGGCTCCGGGAGCGACGCCGGGAGCCGGGCAGCTCGGCCTCCGGCCCTCTGTCCCCCTCCTCCCGGCGCCTCCTGCGCTCCGCGTCTGTGTCGCCAGCCCGCGCCTTGTCGCCGCCCGGGCCGCGGCGTCCTGGGCCAGGCGGGGGGGCCGCTCCGCTGGTGACGGGTCACGGGGACCCGGTGCGTCAGTTCTTGCTGGCGGGTCGATTTGTCAAAGAGGCGACGCTTCCGTGCGCCCGGGAGGGGACACGCGGTTTCTCTGGTTCGCCTTGACCCGGCCCGGGGCGCCTGCGACAGACGGAAGCGGCCGCCTCCCGCTCCAAGCGCAGGCCACCTCCGCCGAGGGCGGTCGCGACACGGGTTCCAGGAGGCGACGCCGTCCCCTCCCGGGAGGGGACCCTGGTCTCACCGGCGTCTGGAGACGCGGCGCTGACCACGTCTCACCCGGCTGGGGCTGCGAGACTCGGCAAACGCCAGCGCAGGACGCCCAGGTAAACCTGAATTTCAGACAAACAACGAGATATTTTACTACACTATGTCCCCTGCGATATTTGGAACAGGCTCATACTGCAACACGTCGTCGTTGCTGATCTGAAATCCAAATGTGCCGGGGCACCCGAGCGTGTGTAATCCGGCGACCCGACATGCACAGGCGGGACCAGCGGGGGAACGTGCTGGGGAAACGCCTCTAACGCCTTCCACGTGCTTGAATTTGGAAGAAGAGAAGAGAAAAAACCTCGACGGCCATCTCAGAAGCATTTTATACGCAAATCCAAGGTGAGGTAACCAGAGTGAATCCTTGGACAAATCAGCCGGGTTCGACCATTTGGAATTAAAAACGCTGACGCCTTTTCCTCTGACTTATCTGTACAGAATGTAACTCGTTTACTGTTTTTTGGTAAGATTTAGATTTGTTTTCTCATGAAACAACCAGTTAATCCAAACTTCCTAAAATTCCACATTAATGTTAAGAAAAATGTAAGGCTATGAATAAAGTCTCTCAAACACAGAACGTTGCCAAATTCTAACACATTTCATTGCACCTTTTCAATCTCATTTTTTGTAGTAAATGTAAAGTCAGGCAAATAAAGTTTACTTTCTACAAATGTTCTCTAGCTTTATAAACACACCCAAGGGTTGACTCACACTATCTTCCTTTGCGTTCTGGAACAATCAGACACTCTATTTCAGAACAAAACTACTCCCTTAGTCTTTGATAAACAAAACTCAGCCTGTTAGCTTGCCAGGCTGTTTGTGCTCTATTGTCAGAACAGCCTTGACCACTAAACTTTTAACCAAAGTAACTCACTTCTTCAAAGAGAAAACTCAGAGGAAAGTGGTTTCAAAGGATCTGTCCTATACAAGCATGTTGCAGACAGCAAAGCTGACAGCCTTGCAGGATATCACCCCCGACAGCCATTCATACTTTTCACACCTTCTTAAAGTGTCAAAAGGAACACACTCATTAATGAGACCCAAATTTATGCTACTCTACAATGTGTACAAGCAGGAAGTCAAGGTAGAAATACCAAATCTATTCCTTGAGACCGGCTTTTCAGGGTTTTCTCTTACTTAGAAAGCATCCCAGGGGCCCGCCCCATGGCGGAGTGGTTAAGTTCAAGCATTCTGCTTCAGCGGCCCAGAGTTTTGCTGGTTCGAATCCTGGGTGCTGACATGGCACCGCTCATCAGGCAGATCCCACATGCTACAACTAGAAGGACCCACAACTAAAAGATACACAACTGGGGGGCTTTGGGAGAAAAAGGAAAAAAATAAAATCTTAAAAAAAAAAGGGGCCAGCTCCGTGGCGCAGTGGTTAAGTTCACACGTTTCCTCCAGGGTTTACCCATTCGGTTCCTGGGTGCGGACATGGCACCGCTTGGCAAACGCCATGCTGTGGTAGGTGTCCCACGTATAAAGTAGAGGAAGACAGGCATGGATGTTAGCTCAGGGCCAGTCTTCCTCAGCAAAAAGAGGAGGATTGGCAGTTAGTTAGCTCAGGGCTAATCTTCCTCAAAAAAAAAAAAAGAAAGAAAGAAGGAAAGAAAAGAAACCACCCCAGTATCCAAAGATCATTAAATAATTAACTAAAATTAGTATTAATCCAATCACTTAAGTTAAGTTAGGCTCTTGGAAATGATCCTTGAGTTGATACCCCATGGATCATAATTACTATTGATATAAAAACATTTATCAGAATAATTCAGTTTAGTTGAACACATTACATTTTTCTTAAGTAATAGTCACATATCTGATCAGATTTTTTTAAAATGGAGCAGAATTGAAATTAGCTCTTTCAGAAGTGAGAAAAAATCTGTTTGTGTTTTAAACCAGAGGCATGACAACTCAGCCAAATCCAAGGGCTTGTTCTTGTACATTCAGAATCTCCTCTCTCTGGGCAGGTTACACCAAAAATCACCTTTCACTACCCATTGCTTGGACTAGACTGAATACACCAAGACCAATTTGGTGTTTTAACAGAAAGAAAGCCAAATTCCAAACTCGTATTAATATGATATTTGGAATAAAAAATTCACAAGGCCCTTTCTTATGAGTGAAGTCTTATTATTGTGTTATTATCTAATGAATTTATTTTCAAACTGGATCATCATTTCAGTTAAGAGGCAACCCAGCTACAACCATCTGTTGTTCTTGGGACCCATGTTTCTATCTTAAGCAAGGACCAGTTGCCTCTCAAACTTTGCAGCTTACAACACCACCATGTATTAGCTCACAGTGTCTGTGGGTCAGGAGTCAGGGTACGGCTTACTTCGCTGAGTCCTCCTCTCGGAGTGTTACATGGCTGCAATCGAGGGATCAGCCAGGGCTGTGCTCTCCTCTGAGGCTTGGGGTCCACTTCCAGGATCACCAGTTGTTGACAAAATTCAGTTCCTTGCAGCTGTAGGACTAAGGTCCCACTTTCTGGCTGGCTATTGGCCGGGGGCCACTCTTAGCTCCTGGAAGCCACCTCAGGTTCTTGTCACATGGCCTCCTACTCTCACAGCATGGTAGTTTAATTCTACTTCAGGCCAGAGGAGAAAAATGTCTCTTCAATCTGCTAGGTCAGGGTCTTCTATGATGTAATCATGACAGTAACTGTCCAGCCTATTCACAGTTTCCTCTCCACACTCGGGGAGCAGGGATTATACAGGGTGTGTGCACCAGCAAGAATTGTGGGGGCTACCTTAGCATTCTGCCTCCCACACAAACATTCTTAAAAACATAGCATTCTTGAGCCAGCCCTGTTGGCCTAGTGGTTAAAGTTCAGGGCTCTCACTGCTTTGATGGCCCTGGTTCATTTCCTGGGCACGGAACCACACCTCCCGTCTGTCAGTTGCCATGTTGTGGTGGCAGCTCACTTGGAAGAACTGGAAGGACTTACAACTAGGATATACAACCATGCACTGTGGTTTTGAGGAGTTAAAAAAAAAAAAAGAGGAAAATTGGCAACAGATGTTAGCTCAGGGCCAATCTTTCCCTGCAAAAAACAAAGGCAGAGAAAACCACACAGCATTTTTTAAATGGCGTCCTGTTTTCACAGACCTGTCCGAATTCACAAATATTTCCTCTGAGCCTCTCCATCTATACCAGCAATGTGGTTATTTGAGAGATTCTATAAGAATTGTTCCTCTTTTTCATCAGGATAGAACTGGACAAACTGATTGTGCAACCGAGCCCAGAGCTGGAGTGTTAGACCTGAGGAGAAATCCCACCACATGAGCGGTCCTCTGAAAAGAAGCAGGGGTTGCACTTCCTCTGTGGCACCAACTCCCACAAAGTCTTCCTAGGAAACAGCCTCAGAATGTGTTCTGCGCCTTGCAGGGCCCCAGCTTCCTGGGGAGGAAGGAAGGCCCTTCCCGGCAGAGAGGAAACAGCAAATTTAAGGCGTTCAAGGAGGGAGGAATTTATCCAAATGTATAGGTTTCACAGTCAAAATGAGTGAATTTAAACTGGAATCCTCACACAATGCTGGTGGGAATGTGAAATGGTGAAGCCACTTTGGAAAATGCTCTGGCAGTTCTTCAAATAAACACAGATCTACCATATGATCATCAATACCAACCATGTGCCCAAGAGGACTGAAAACACGTGCATAGAAATGTTCAAGGTGTGTATATTTTGTATGATGTCAAGCCTTAATTGATTTCAATAGCCAGGGACCCATTCTACATAGAGGATTTCTCCTGTACCGACCTGGAAGGGTTACGGTGAGAATGTAATGGGAGAATCCCAATGCCAGGCACAGAGTAAGCCCTCTTTAGAACATCTTAACAGTGAGTCAGGCAATAGCAGCTCCAAGAGAATGACTCGGTAAGCGCACAATAATTGTTAGTAATTAAAATTAGTTGGAGGGATAGCAGTCTGGTTCTGTCACTAACTAGTAGGACATCCACCAAGTCATCTTCTTGCCTCTTGTCAACAAGAATTGGGGGCATTTGGACCTGAATAAGTGGCACTCTAACTTTGGCAGGCAAACAAACCACTTGGGGATCTTGTTAAAATGAAGACTCTGATTGAGTGGGTTTGGCTATGTCCTGAGATATTGCCTTGGTAACAAGCTCCCATAAAAGAAAAGAGAAAAGAAAAACACATATATACACAAAAATCTACACACAAGGGTTAAGTTCGCATGCTCCACTTCGGCGGCCCAGGGTTCACTGGTGGGGATCCCGGGTGTCGACCTACACACTGCTTATCAAGCCATGCTGTGGCAGACGTCCCTAATATAAAGTAGGAGAAGATGGGCACGGATGTTAGCTCAGGGCCAATCTTCCTAAATAAATAAATAAATAAATAAACAAAAAATTACATGAAAAAAACCCTACACACAGATGCTTGTAGCAGCATTATTCACAATTGCCAAAAAGTGGCCTCAGCTCAAATGTCCATCAACGGATGAGCGGACAAACACAACGTGGTCCATCCACACAATGGAATGAGATTCAGCCATAAAAAGAGATGAAGTGCCAACTCGCACCACCACATGGATGAACAACATATGGTCAGTGGAAGAAGCCAGGCATGAAAGAGCACATGTCACGTGACATCATTTATACAAAATGTCTAGAAAATGTAAATCCACAGAGATGGAAATCAGATTTGTGGTTGCTGGAGTGGGGCTGATGGGGAGCAGTGGCTAATAGGTGTGGGGTTTCTTTATGGGGTGAATAGAATGTTTTCTAATTGGTCGTGGAGATGCTGGTTGGGCAGCTCTGAGTACACAAAAAGTCACTGAATTGTTCACTGTAAGTGGGTGAATTGTATGGTATGTGAATTATGCCTCAGTAAACCTGTTAAATAGGATCCAATTTAAAGGAAAACAAGAAGAAAAGGTGGTACTTGGACACAACCATGATTGTGAGCCTGACACTGAGGCCCCAAAATTGGGGAAATACCATGGGAGTGGAGGGGAGGCTGGTCAGCATGAGCCCTACCACCTGGATTCAGTCCTGCTGGGTGAGCTTGGACCCATCTGTGACTGTTCCTAAACCTCAGTTTCTCCCTGGATGCAATGGGGATCCGCATCTCCTGACCACCAGGTTAGTGTTGGGCACATGAAGCATTGGTGGGAAATTTGGTCCCCCAGCAGCAGCACCTCAGTACTGCCACCATCATCACCACCGTGACTATTCATCAGCGGAGGGAAAAGGCTTTGGGATGACTCACCTGGGGAAACTTATAGAGCCCCAGCAGCCTGGCCATGGGGATGGACACAGCTGACCGAGTGTCTCCAACCAGGGCAGCCCGCGGAGGGCTGGGCTGACACTCGTAGTTGGGGATGGGCTCCTCCCACCCCGTGAGAAAGGCCATCGTCTCGTAGAGGGCTCCAGGTACTGAGTCCCCAGAGTTAAAGATGGAGAAGCCCAGAGTGAGGTTGGGCAGCAGCCGGGCGTCCCTGTTGATCTCCTCGATGGCAAAGACAAGACTCTGGGCCACCCGGTAGTTCCACATGGACACACTGAGGGAAAGAGAAGCCCGAGTTTAGCATTTGCTGTGGTGCCAACCGTGAGAAGAACATGCCACAGGAGTGCGGCCAGCAACTGCTGGGTGTGTACTCAGGAGGACTGACGGCACAGACAGGGACAGGGATGTGCGTGACAGCATCTGTCACAACAGCCACAAGGACTTCTCAGCAGGCCCATCAGCAAAGACAGGCTGGGAAACCCAGTGAAGAAACGGGCAGAGGGGAGTCCCAGGGGCTGCTGAACTCATGAAGAGCTTTATTCACTCCATAAACATGCATTCATTCAACAAACACACTTGCTGTGTGCTTGGCTCTGTTCTAGCCATGGAGGGTCCGTGGCAAATGAAAGAGACCAGAATCCCTGGCCTGTGGGGTCTGGGTGGCCAGGTGCCTGCATTTCAGATAGATGAGCATGAACAGCAAAGCAAAGACGAGGGAGGCGGTGAAGTAGGCCTGAGAGACAGCCCGACCAATGTTCAGACAAACGAGAAACCCGGCCAACGCCTGGGGTTCTGAGAGCCAGTCGCTGTCTGAGGATTTAGAGAAAGGCCCTCCAAGGCTCCCTCCCGACCCGCAGCCACTTACCTCACAGACGCTGTCCCAGCCGGCGGAGCCGTGAAATCGAACAGGGTGACAGGCTTGAAGAAAAAGATGGAGAAGCTGCCCCCAATCACCACATCTCCGGGACGGTCAAAGCGGGGGCTCTTCCCTGGCGAGCGCCAGCCAGTGGGCCCAGAAAGGGCCCCAGGGAGAGAGCCCACTAGGGCAGGCAGCAGGGAGCACAGCCACATGCCGGAACGGTTGGGGAGCACGACGCAGAAGGCCGGTGTGGCAGGGCTTTTATCTGGGAGCTTGCCCTGACTCCGGCCTGGGGGCTGGGGACACATCAGGAGGGGCCCTGGGAGCCATGCCTGCAGAGAACAAGGATGCGGGGCTGCGCTGGGCAGCCTGTAAACCCCAGGCCATTCGAAGTCTTCCCTCCTTCCTCTGGGGCCCCTTCGCCTCCCCCAAGCAGAGGGTGACAGCTTGTGCCCTCACCCAGACTCCAGGGAGGGGACTTGGGGACCCTGCAAGCCCAGCCACAGCTGCGCCCGGGGTCCCAGGTCACTGTGTGGGGAGAGGCCCATGAGGGCCCAGAGGCCAGAAGCCTTCTGACCCCCGCCCCGCCCCCTCCCCGCATGGCAGCATTTGGAGAGGGGGATATCCCCAGAGCTGCAGGAGGCCCTGGGTCATTCCCTCCTGTCCCAGGGCCACCAAGGCCACCAAGCAGAGGAACAGGCATATTCAGCTCCAGGTGGCTGCTGGAGGCCGGGTCCAGGCTGGGTGGGTGCATCTCTCCAACACAGGGCAGGAAAGTTGGTGTTCTTGACCCAGTGAGGGGTGGTTGCTGCTCCGCATGCAAGAAAACATGGTCAACACTATTAGCCATCAGGGACCTACAAATGGAAACCACAGTGACTCACCAATTCTCGCCCAATAGGACGCTTGTTGTTAGTGCTGTGGAGCGGATTCCCACTCCTAGCGCCCTGTGGACAGCACAGCAGAAAGTGCTCGATGTTTTGCCCATCCTCTCACTTTCCGGTGCTGTATCAGACAAGGCTCTGCTGTTATTCATAGGGTTTTTTGTTGCCAATTTTTTGAGAAGTGGGTGGCCAGATCCTTATTCCTTGTCTGTCTTAGTCTGAAAGCTCTGCTGAGACCCTGCTGGTATTTGAAATACTAGTAACAAAGCTTTCAGCATCACAGCAACAGCAGCCACCACGTGTGACAACCTACAGATGGGTGCTGTGGTTCCCTGACCAGAAACAAACCTGGGCCATGACAGTGAGAGCACGGAATCTTAACCACTTGACCACCAAGGCTGGCTACTAGGATGGTTACAATAAAAAAAAAAAAAAAAGGAAAATAACAACTGTTGGCAAGGATGTAGAAAAATTGGAATCCTCGTGCACTGTTGGTGGGAACGTAAACTGGTGCAGCTGTTTTGGAAAACAGTCTGGCAGTTCCTCACAATGTTAAACATGGATTTACCGTTTGACCCAACCATTTCACTCCTCAAGAGAAATGACAATATCCATCCATACAAACACTTACACATGAGCGTTTATAGCAGCATCCTTTGCATTCATGATAGCCAAAAAGTGGAAACAATCCAAAATGCCCAATAATTGATGGAGGGAGAAACAAAATTACATCTATCCGCAAAATGGAATCTTATTCAACCATAACAAGGAATGAAGTTCTAGAGCTGGCCTGGTGGTTCAGTGGTTAAATTCTCGGGTTCTGCTTTGATGGCCCGGGGTCTGCAGGTTTGGATCCCAGGTGCGGAACTACACAATACTCATCAAGCCATGCAGTGGTGGCGTCCCACACACAAAATAGAGGAAGATTGGCACAAATGTTAGCTCAGGACTAGTCTTCCTCACCAAAAAAAAAAAAAAAGGAATGAAGTTCTGACATATGCTACAACATGGATGAACCTTGAAAACCTTGTGCCAAGTGAAAGAAGCCAGACACAAAAGATCACATATTAAATGATTCTATTTCTACAAAATCTCTAGAATAGGCAAAGCCAGAAAACCAATGTCCATGCAAAGATTTGTACACAAATGTTCATAGCAGCTTTTTAAATAAGAACTCCAAACTGGAAATAACCCAAAATGTCCACCACTAGGTGAATGGAGAACCAAACTACCTCTCCATATATCCGTATAATGGCCAACCGCTCAGCGATGGAGAGGAACCACCCCTGACACACACAACAATATGGTGGATCTCACAGAAATGCCGAGTGAAAGCCACAGAAGTGTATGCATAACACGCTTCCATTTCTATGAAGTTCCAGAAAAGGCAAAACCAATCTCTGGTGTTAGATATCAGCATGGGTGGGGGCTGCTTTAGCTGAGGTGGTCTGGGAAGCCTCCAGCGGCTCTCTGGGTGAAGGATGTTCCATCCTGGGCAAAGATGCATCCTCATTGTAGTTTAGGGGTTGACAAACTACGGCCTGAAGGCTAAGTCTGGCCTGCTGCCTGTTTTTAAAAGTAAAGTTTTACTGGAACACAGCCATGCCCATCCTTCAGTGTATTGTCTATGGCTGCTTTCCTGCTACAACAGCAGAGCTGAGTAGCTGCGACAGAGACTGGATGACCAACAAAACCAAAAACATTTCCTATTGTTTAGCCTTTTGCAGAAAAAGTTTGCCGGCCCCTGTCGTAGATGGTGCTTTTTCACTGTGGGATATTCCACTGTGTGAATAGAGCACACTGCAGCCCTCCTTCTCTGAGGGGGGTTTGGCCCCTCTGCACAGTGGTGCCTGGAGCATCCTTTAGTGGGTAAAGGCTGGGTCACAGGGCATGCAGATGATCAGCTGAACTAGAAGATGCCAAGATGCTTTCCAAAGCTCACCACATTACATCCCACCAGCACACAGAAGAGGGGCTGAGGGCCACGTCCTTCCATCCTTGATGCTGTCAGACCTCTAAGTGTTTCCAGTCGAGTGCGTGTGAAATAAAAACTTACTGTGGCTCATTTTCGTGTCCCTGATCACTAATCAGATGGTTACCTTCTTCACATGTCGGTGGGACAGCATCTTTGTAATCTTGGCACAGGGATGGTAAGCAGTTTTTGCGTCTTGTTTAAGAAATCTATCTCAACCCAAAAGTTAGAAACATTCTCAAATATTTCCCACAAAAACTTTCAATATTTTGCTTTGGGTTTCAAGTCCCAGGTCCATCTGGGGTTGATTTTTGAGTGTGATGTAGCCACACAAGATCTTCCTACAACTCAAACAGTTCTGCTTTTTTAAATGACATTTTTATGGAGGTACAATTCACATAGCATAAAATTCACCCCCTTAAAGTATACAGTTTTTTCTACATTCACAGGGTTGTGCAACCACCACCACTACCTAATTCCAGGACATCTTCATCACCCTACAAAGAAACCCTGTGCCCATTAGCGGCACTCCCCATGCTGCCTCCTCCCAGCCCCTGGCGATCACAGCAGCTCTGCTTCCAGCTAACTTACTTTTTAAATTGAGGTTTACCCCAAGGTCATTTGGAAAAAGTTTCTGCTGCTTACAAAATGTTTGGAAACCTCTGCCTGGCGCCAGGCTGCCTCCCAGTGGATCTAGTGTTCAAGCAGCTGTGACCGTGTCTTTCACCTGGCCCTAGAGACAAACTCAGTGAATGTTCTCTCAAGGGCTATTTCCTGAGGTGGGTCACAGAGTTACAAATGCACAAATGAGCCTCCGCTGCCCCAAAGGGCCAGGCCAATTTTAGCTACCAAGAAAATAAACCGGGGGACTCATGTCCTTACAGGTGCCTCATTTATAGGAGAATAATAAGCCCTCAGCATTCTCATTTTATTTTCCCATCTGTGGCTTTTGCACACAGCAAGCACCTGCTTGAATACAATACTCTGGGGACCAGCAGCCAGCGGGAGATGAGACAGAGGCACAGCCCTGACCACCCAGCTAAGTAGCCCCTCCTGCCACTCCCGGGACTTTCTATTTCTGAGCCTGGTTTTATTTTCTCAAGTGTGCTTATACTATGGCAAGCATCTATTTTATTTGTTCACTGGTGTGTGAACCTCGGGCCCCCTGAGGCCAAAGCCTTAGCAGTCCTGCTCACTGATGTACTGCCCACCCTCAGTGCCTAGAACAGCACCTGGTAGGCACTCAATAAACGGCTGTCCAGGGGATGAATGGCACTCAGTCCTAGGCTCCTGGAGGTGGGGTACCCATCTCCTTTGTTAGGTCCCTAACCACACCCATACCCTCCTGCTTCCCCATCTCAGCACTGGGCAGCTCCAGCCATCCAGAGCTCAGTCCCAGAGCTGTGGAGCCTCTTTGAATCACTATCTTACCCCTAATCTGAATTTCAGATAAACAATGAATAGTTTTTTTACTATAAGTACATCCCAGATATACTATTATACTACGTATACTATATATATGTGTGTGTATATATACTATACTATATAAACTAACACTAAAAAACATTCATTGTCATCGGAAATTCAAATCTAACTGGGCCTCGTATTTTTTATTTGCTAAATCTGGTAATCCTAATTCGGGGGACTTTTATAGTAAACAGACATATTGAAAAAAATTTTTTAACATACTAAATATGAGACACACATAGTAAAAACAAAAACGTTCGTTGTTCAACTGGAATTCTTGCATTTCGTCTGGCAGCCGCCTTGCAAAAGGAGAGTCCAACCACGTCGCTGGGGCCGTCCTGCAGACGCTGCCCGGCCTCCGCTCCATCCCTGCAGGGCTCCCCGGGAGGCGTGCACCGTTGCCACGGCGACCAAATCCCGGTCCCGGATAACTCCCGGCACGACGGGGGCGGGGGAACCTATCCCAGGCGGCTTCCGATTGGTCCGCGTGTCCCCGTCCTCCAGGCCAATGGCGGCCGCCTGCGGCGCGCAGGGTTCTGGGAGTTGTAGTCCGTGCGGCGGCGGCCCGGCTGGCTCGCCGCAGAGGCGGCGCTACGACGGAGCGGCTCTTGCGGGAGCTGAGCGCGCGCGCAGTGAGTCGGCCGCAACCTGTGCGGCCGTCCCGCCGCCCGTCCCACGTCCGTCAGCGACTGCCGGCTGGCCGGCCCCGGGAGGAGCCGCGGGCGGGCCGAGGGCGCCAGAGTCGGTGGAGCTGGCCGGGGTCGCGCCGGAGGAAGACGGGCTCGGGCAGGGGCCGCAGCCGAGGCCGGCGGCGGGCCGACCAGAGTCAGGGAGCCGGCGAGGGGTCCCGAGGTCCCCGGGGGTGAGGGAGGCGGGCTGTTCTGGAGCCCCGCGGGGTCCTGAGGCCCTAGGGGGCGGGAGTCGACGTTGGGGAGCTGGACGCCCCTTCCTGCCAAGCCTCGGCCCGGTCGCATCCCCCTCAGGTTGGGGCAGAGAGCCCCTCAGTCTCCGCTGTCCACCCCACACCCTCTCGGCCCGGCCCAGGACCCGGCCCAGCTTTTCGGGGTCCCCTCAGCCCCTCATCTGTTGTCACTCAGTTACCGAGCATCCAGCCCGGCCGCCCCATCTCCGACACATCCACGTGTTCATTCGAGAATCTGTCATCTGCTGAGTGTCCAGGGTCGGCGCCGGAGCCTCCAGTCCCCCACGCCTTAGCACGTGGGCCTTGGCTGCAGATCCCAGGGCCCACCCCAGCTGAACCCGGCCCCTCCACTTGGCTTTGAGCCCTACAAGTGACAGAGACCCTCCAACATCCGTCCCGGGTATCCCCCAATGTGGATCTCTGGGACCCCAGGACCACCACAGCAACCACCTTGTGGACTTCAGATGCTCCTGTCTACATAGACTTCAGGCTCCCCACATCATCCCAGGACTCCCTCATCAGCCTGGGACCCCCACATTGGCCCAAGACCCCCACGTGAGGATGTCAGCCCCCACACGGACCGCTGACCCTCTCCCCTAGGCTTTCATCCAGGAGCCCACTTGACCTAGTTCCCCCATAAACTCAGTTTCTTCTCACATAGACTCCATCCCAGGACCTGGAGAGTGTGGAGGGGCTACAGTTCTCCATCCTGGACTCTGCCTGGGGCCTGCTTCCCTGAGCACTGGAGAGAAGGGTAAGGTCCAAGACCCCAGAGCAGAGGGACTGCTTGAACCCGTGGAGCTGCAAATGGGGCCTTTTCCTTTTCACAAAAATACATACATATATGGGGGCCACCTTGGGGCCTAGTGGTTAAGTTCATGTGCTCCACTTCAGCGGCCCCGGGATCCCAGGCGTGGACCTACAACACTCATCAAGCCACACTGTGGCAGCGCCACACATACAAAATAGAGCAAGATTGGCAAAGATGTTAGCACAGCCCTCCTGCCACTGTCCACCTGCTTTCTCCCTGATTGTCATCACTTGAACATGAAAAATGCACCAGGGGATCCGGAAGGAACAATCACTTGGAATACCCATCCACGTTTCACTTGCCGTATCATAAGCATTTTCCCATGTCATTAAAACTCCTGCCTGAATATTTTTGTTCTTTTTAAATTTTTTTCCACAATGAGGGTCAAACATGATCACAATACCATTTGGGGGAGACTCAGAAACATGAAGAACATGAAGCACCTGGCTGGCCACCCTTGAGCCTCTTTCCTGGTGACCCTTTCCAGGCCCCTCATTTATCATTTTGCATCCCACTCTCCCCTGCACCTCCTACCATCCAAAGGTCATGTCCATGCTTCCCTTGAGCATATTACGGTGTTACCGTGTATTTTGCACAGTTAAAACTCCACCATGTGACAGAAGAGTAATTGATCCCACCAAGCTGGACTGTTGGGCACTTTTGTTGTGAGTCTTGGTGCCCAAATCTTTCTTGGAGTCTCAGATAAATTCCAGAGTATGCAAACTCCTGGAATGTTCTTTATATACAAGCCGCCACAGTGCTTTCCAGAAAGGTCGTGCCAGTTTGTAGTTTCACCAGCAGATCAGAGTACAATTGTTTTCTGTTTAAAAAAAAAAAATGTCCCTGCTCATTTTTGTTTTTACAACTTTCTACAGTTTCTTTGGTTTACACATTCACTGTGGGAAGCTTGGGAAATGCTTCAAAGTCTATTTTTTCATTGCCCTTCCCATGTTCCCTTCACTTCTGAAGTCTCCCCCATTGCCCCCTGCCCTCCTCACTGCCTCCTCCCCAGCTGACCTGGCAGAAAAGGCAAGAACAGCAGGAGGCTGCCCCTGCACTACCACTTAGCATATCTGGTTGTTTCCATTTAAAGGAAATTTAAATTTAAAATCCAGTTCCTAATTTCAAGTGCTCAGGAGCCACCTGTGGCTAGGGGCTACCGTGTTGGACAGCACAGATGGAGGATATTTCTGTCCTTGTGGGAAGTTCTGTTGGACAGCGCTGGCCACCCCCTCAGAGCAGGAACTCCTGCTTCCCCAGCTCCTCAGCAAACCATGTGAAGGACTTAATGAAGAAGGCAGATAGACACATAAGGAAATGAGATGTTTCAGGGATGAATAGGGTTGTGAGGATAGCACAGTGAGGATAAGGGGACAACTTGAACCAGAGCATCCAGGAAGCCCTCCCTGCTGTGGTGACATCTGAGCTGGGATGAACATCAGGGGGGAGTTTGGGCAGGACAGCCATGAAGGCTCTGGGATGACCAGTGCCTCAGAAGGAGGTTGGGTTGGAAGAGATAGGGAGGAGTCAGGTCAGTTCCTTGGGGCGCTGGAGGTCAGGATACGTTGGTAGGGAGCCAAGGGAGGTCCTGAGCAGGGAGGGCCACCATCTGATATGGCTGCTTTGCGCCTGCCCCTCTCTGCAGGCCCCTGACTGCTGACCGTATCCGCCTGCTGCCACCTACATGTGTCTGGAGCCACTGGGACTGTCCTGGGATCCAGCCCACTCACCCCCTGAGGCCAGATAGATGCTCCCACTGGCCAAAGCCTTTGCTTCCCCCAGGAACCCCCAGACCCAGGCCCCTAGTGAGCAGGACAAGGCCCCCCACCTGGCCAGCCCTGGGGACGCAGAGGCCTGGTGCTTGTGCTTCCAGCAGTTTCAGTACTACATGGCAGGCGGGCCACACCACGCACTGGGCCAGCTCTGGATGCTGTGCCGACAGTGTCTGCGGCCCAAAGTGCACTCCAAGGAGGAGCTGCTGGAGCTGCTAGTGCTAGAGCAGTTCCTGGGTGCCCTGCCCAGCAAGATGAGGACCTGGGTGCAGTCGCAGGCACCCCGCACCTGCAGGGAGGCTGCTAGCCACACAGATGTCTCAGGAGGAAGGTGAGGGGACGGGCCGCACCTTGAGACCGAGACTGAGTGGATGTGGCAGGGAGCAGGTGCTGGGTCTGGGTTCTGGCTGACTTCTCTGTGGCCCGGCACCCAAGGATCGGCTTCTTTTTCCTTTTAGACTCAGAGTGTCTTATCCATCTAGCACTGCTCCACCCACCCCCTAGCCACTCCTGTCACCATCCCCCTCCTGACCTGCAGTGCCCCAAGCGTAGAGCAAACCCTCTCCCTGCCGGTGCCAGTCCAACGCTCATTATCATTCTGCACACCTGTGTTAATTTTCTTTTACATAAATGTCTTTGTGCTGCGGCCTCCGCTCACTTTTCTTGCTTGGTTGATACTTGAAGATCCCTCCATTCTAGTGCGTGTCCATCTGGCCTGTGGCTTTGCATCTGTCTGCTCTCCCTCAGAAGGACACCTGGTCCCTCAGCCCACGCATGGTGCTGTGGACCCTGCTGCCCCAGGTCCTGTCCCAGAATCCTGCAGATCACTGGTCCCTCCCCTGTGCCCTGGCTGTGGGGCGCAGACCCAGTCCCAGAGACCCACTGGATGGTTGTGTAGATCGACACCCAGGGTGTCTGCGGAAGCTCAGCAGACAGAAGGGACTCAGGTAGCTGCGGGGTCTGCAGATGACTCTCTGATCCTGCTTCTCCCTCTCGGCTCCCTTTTCACCTGCAGGGACTCTGTCCTCATGCTGTCTTGCCCCTCTGACCCCATGTCAAGCTTCCATCCTCCCAGGGCTTGGTCCCACGGAATGGGCTCTGTCTTTCCTGGTAATGTCAATGAAAGTGCAGGAGCTGGATGCCGGGAGGCCCAAATAAGTAGGTGTGGATGGCAAGAGCCAGCCGCCGCAGGCTGTGTGGGCTGGAAGGACTCCCCTGTTTCCCGCAGAGCTTGGGGGAGGAGTGTCAGTAAGTGTACGGGAGAGGGAAGGGAATGCCAGGTGGATGGCATGGAGGAGCAAAGACCAGGGGGGAGGTGGCCATTTCGTGCGCAGGTGGCACCCCCACTATCTGTTGCCAATGAGTCCATGGGGTCCAAGGTGAGACTTTTTAATCCATCGCTCCTATGGTCATTCATCCCATGCCACCTGCTGTCTGGTGGGCCGCACCCCAACACTGGAGGAGGTCAGTTCCTCAGGACCCACTTGGGTGCTGTGATCAGGGCGTCTCCAGGCCTGTGGTTCAGAAAAGTCTTGCAGTTCACAGAAAACAGGGTTCCGGGTCTCCCCGCTGCTGCCCTGGGAAGCTGGCTGATGTGCTCGGGAAGGTGCTACATGTCCTGCTTTGCAGAGGCCGGCGTAGTCCACATTGGCGGGCGTTGAATGGTGTCTCACCCCTGGACTCCTGTGGCATCAGGAAGACATGCCAGGCAGATAAAGTGACCCTTGGAACTTGCTGTTCCTGGAGCAGAGGGGCCAAAGGGCATTTGCTTCTGGTCCTTGGGGGACCCGTGCAGCCCGCAGGGCCTCGAGCTCAGGAGAACCCAGGCGGGCTTCAATGCTTCGCTATGGCAAAGTTCTCCATCATTTTCAGCAAGGGGCCTGTGTTTGCATTTTGCGCAGGGTGACCTTGCGGTCCTGCGGGCAGTGAGGTAGCTGGCGTGGCAGATAGCTGAGCCTGATATGGCTTCTTCACCCGCTGCAGGAACACGTGGAAGTCAGGGACACGGACAGGTGGCATCTGCATGCTGCTGCCTCAAGCTTGGGTTTCATCCCTTGGGAAGGGAGGCTCCTGGAGGGTGTTGAGTGGGAAGGGGTAGGATGAGATAGGCACTGAGGGAAGGGGGCTGTGGACAGGGTGCCCAATGCCCAGCTAGAATCCAAAGGGATCCTGCTTTCATCTTTCCTGTGGGTGATCCTCTCCCGCTGCCTGGTGCAAGGGAGGGGGAACACAGACGGAATATTTCCACTGGAAGTCCTTGACAGCTGGTGACTGGAGAAATAACTGTGAACAGAACAGGCCTCTCCTGTTCAGTCCATAGCACGTACCTCCCTCTGGCTCAGCCAGGAACCTGGATGCCTCGGAGTGTTGTGTCCACTGACTGCGATGCTCTCGGTCACAGAGAAATAACAAAGCAAGAACAAGAGAGCCAGGAGACAGAGAGAAAGAGAGAAAGAGGATCAGGGGTAGCCAGTTCATCACCCAGGCCTGCCTCAGACACCTCTCGGAGAGGCCACCACACAGAACCCCACTCATGTTCTCCGGGGTGCCCACCCCTCTGTGATGTTTATGGGGTTTACCCTTCCCTGCATGTCTGCTGTCTGTCCTGGTTTATGTGAGCTGCGTGAGAGCAAGAGCTTTGCATTTGCCTTCAGGTGGTTCTTGGGCCATGGGCAGTGCCAAACACCAGTGGTTCACAGTGGAGAGTGTACAGCCAGTAGCTGAGGGGGAAAGGGTGGGTAAACAGGAACAGCAGAAGAACCAGCATGTGATGCGCATTTGGTGAGCACCAGGCATTGTCAGGTATATTGTATGAGGAAAAGGTCCAACTTCATTCTTCTGCATGTAGATTACCAATTGTCCCAGCGCTGTCGTTGGAGACTCTTCTTTCCCCCACTGAATGGTCTTGGCACGCTTGTGGAAAATCAGTTGTCCATAGATGTATGGGCTTAGTTCTGAACTCTCAATTGCATTTCATTCCGTATGTCTATCATTATGCGAGGACTGTAGCTTTGTAGTAAGTTTTGAAGTACAAAAATATGAGTCCTTCAACTTTGTTCTTTTATTTCAGGATTATTTTGGCTTTCTGGATCCCATGCAATTCCATATGAATTTTGGGATCAACTTTTCCTTTCTGCAAAAAGAGAAGAAAACAAGCTGTTGGGGTTTTGATAGGGATTGCATTGGACCTGTAGGTCACTTTGGGTTGTGTTGTTATCTTAACAACGTTAAATCTTCCATTCTATGAACACAGAATGTCTTTCCATTTATTTAGGTTTTATTTAATTCCTTTCAACAATATTTTCAGTGCACATGTCTTATACCACCCCAGATAAAGTTATTCCTCAGTATTTTATTCTTTTTGCTTCTATAAGTGGAATTGATTCTTTTTATTATAAATGGAATTTTCTTAGTTTCCTTTTGGGGTTGTTCATTGCTATTGTATAGAAATACAACAGACGTTTATGTGTTGATATTGGGTCCTGCAACTTTGCTGAATTTGTTTATTAGCTCATGTCATCTGTGAATAGAGAGTTTTTCTTCTTCCTTTCCAATTTGGATGCCTTTTATTTCTTTTTCTTGTCTTATTGCTCTGGCTAGAATTTCCAGTACAATGTTGGATGGAAGTGGTGAAAGTTAACATCCTTGCTTTGTTTCTTTAGAGAGCAAACTTTTAGTCCTTCATGGTTACGATGTTCACTATAGTTTTTTCAATAATTACCCTTATTGTGTTGAGGAAGTTCCCTTTTATTTCTAGTTTACTGAGTGTTTTTATCATGAAAGGGTGTTGGATTATGTCAAATGCTTTTTCTGCGTCAGTTGAGAAGATCATGTGGTCTGTTAACGTGGTGCGTTACATAGCTTGATATTCATGTGTTGAACCACGTGACAGTTTGATTGTAGTGTGTCTCAGTGTGGATTTCTTTGAGTTTATTCTGCTTGAAGTTTGCTTAGCTTCTTGAATGTGCAGATTCACGTATTTCATTTATTTTAGGAAGTTTCCAACCATTATTTTTTTCAAATATTTTCTGCCCCTCTTTCTGTCCTCTCCTTCTGGGATTCCCATCATGTATCTGTTAGTATGTTTTTCATTTGTTTGTTTTTTTTGTGTTTTTGTGAGGAAGATTGGCCCTGAGCTAACGTCTGTTGCCAATCTTTCTCTTTTTGCTTGAGGGAGATTGTCACTAAGTTAACATCTGTGCCAATCTTCCTCTACTTTATGTGGGATGCCACTACAGTGTGGCTTGACGAGCGGTGCTAGGTCCATGCCCAGGATCCGAACCTGTGAGCCCCAGGCCACTGAAATGGAGCATGCAAACCTAACCACTACACCACTGGCCAGCCCCTGTTGGTATGTTTTATGGTGTCCCTTCGGTCCCTTAGGCTCTGTTCACTTTTCTTCCTTTTTCTTTCTGCACCCCAGACTGTATAATTTTAATTGACCTGTCTTCAAGTTTACCAGTCCTTTCCTCTGCCTGCTTAAATCTGCTGTTGAATCACTTTAGTGAATTTTTCATTTTAGTTATTGGACTTATCTGCTCCAGAATTTCTATTTGGTTCTTTTAAATAATTTCTATCTCTTTATTGATATCCTCTATCTGTTGGAGAGCATTGTTCTCCTGATTTCCTTCAGCTCTTTGTTCATGAATTCTGTTCGCTTTTTGAGTATATTTAAGACAGTTGATGTAAAGCCTCACCTAGTAAGACTAACGTCTGAGCTTCCTTATTTTTTCCTGTGATTGAGTCATACTTTCTTGTGTCTTTGCATGCCTCTTAATTTGTTGTTGGAAACTGGACATTTTGAATATTTGGTAATATAATGTGGTAACTCTGGAGATCGGGTTCTCTCCCCTCCTCAGGGTTGTTTATGCTGCTTTTTGTGGGTTGTAATTGTTTTAGTGACTTTTCTAAAACATTTTTGTGAAGACAACATTCTTTGTTGTATGTGATCACTAAAGTTTCCGATTCATTAATTTAGTGGTCAGCTAGTGATTTGGCAGAGATTTCCTTAAATGCCTGGAGCCAAAAAAAATAATAATACTCTCCTGGTTTTTGTAGGTTGGCTCTGAGTTGAGGTGCTCCTTCAATGCTTAGCTACGCCATTTACAACTCTGAGCCTTCACTTCCTGCTTATGTGGAGCCTAAGGATCAGTCAGAGATGAAAGCCTACGGTCTTCTCATGTTTCCTACGATGCAACTAGCCCTGGGCATGTGCATGGCCACTAGACCCCCAGTAGACCCCTGTGTATCTCTTTCCCCCAGCCTCTTCCTTCCTGGGCTCTTAGGCCTCTCTGCTGCTGCTCCAGCACTTGTCCCTTGCTTCAGGTGACTGTGGCTAGCATATGCCTGTAAATGCTTTTGACAAATGCTGCCCAGGAGGCCACTCCAGTCCTGAGAGTTCTGAGGGTGCATAACGCAGGCAAACCCCTGAACCAACCTTTCAGGGAGTCACCAGCCATGTCAAAACACACAATCACAGTTCTTTGAGAACAAGATATGTGTTGCCCCCTGTGGCTTCAGCAAGCCACACCAGGAACATGGACTGCCATCCCCACAGCCACCATCTAGCTGTAGAATGGGGTTGGTAGGCAGGTAAGCTAAAATGCCACAGCCTTTTCTCGCAGCTTCTTTCTTTCACTCCCCTCGTTGTAAGTTTTGTATTAGATTGAAGTTCCAAAAAAGTGAGCTTGGAAAGTCTTGCCGCTTAGTTGTTGCTTCAGTGGACAGATGGATTTGGGGAGCTCCCTACTCTGCCATTTTTAGTGATGTTGCTCTTGTGTTTTCTTTTTAAAAAATAATAGCATTATTGAAACATAATTCCCATACCATATAATTTACCTATTTAAAATGTACAATTCAGTGGTTCACAGAGTTGTGCAACCATCACTACTCTCTAATCCAAGAACGTTTTCTTCACCCCAGAAGGAAACCTCACACCATCATCAGTCACTCCCCGTTCCCCCTCCCCACCCCACCCCTGGCAACCACTCATCTACTTTCTGTCTTTATGGAATTGCCTATTCTTGACATTTTATAGAAATGGAATCATACAACTCATGACTTTTTGTGCCTGGCTTCTTGCACTTGGCATAAGGTTTTCAGGGTTCATACATGTTGCAACCTGTATCAGTACTTCATTCTTTTTTATGGCTGAATAATATTCCATTGTGTGGCTAGACCACCACAGTTTGTTTATTCATTCTTCAGTTGATAGACATTTGGGTTGTTTCCACCTTTGTGCTGTTGTGAATAATGCTGCCGTGAACATTTGTGTGCCAGTATTTGTGTGGACACATGTTTTCATTTGTGTTGGGTCTATACCTAGGAGTAGAATTGCTGGGTCATATGGCAACTTTAGCTTTTTGAAGAACTGCCAAACTGGTCTTCCAAAGCAACTATTTGCTTTTTATATGACATATTTTGAGCCTACTAAACTATAGAGAAAGTATTATAATGAATACCCATGTACCTGCCATGCAGCCATTGCAGAGCCCAGCCTCCTGGCTTTGGGTTGTTTTTGAAGAAATAACACACCATGGAGTTCGTTGGGTCCCCAGCGCACATCTCCACTTCCTGTTGCCCCTCCCTGCTCCCCCTGAAGAGGGGAACAAGGTCTTGATTCTTCTTTTCACGTGTGTGTTTCTACTTTTTCCTCTTATTTTGGGTCCATAACAGTATATGGCTCTGTCGCCCATGTCCTAAACCTTCTATAAATGGTGTCCTTCTGTAGCTCTTATTCTGCCCTGGCTTTTCTCCCGCTACATTATGTTTTGTGGTAGATCCTGCTTCAACCATCTTTGCTGCTTGACAGCATTCCACCTCAGGAATATTCCAGCATGCCTTTAGATGCTTCCTGGTTGTGGGATGAGGGCTTGGGTCCAGGCCTTCCTTCTTAGTGGGCACTGCAGCGAAGGTCCTTCTGGGTCCCTCAGGGGCGCTCCTGGGCATGGAGTGTTGGGTGAGAAGACCCAGGAGTCACCACAGGCTCATGCCTGAGTCATCATGGGCATAAGCCATGGAGAGTCTGGGGCAAGGGGGTGGGGCTGCATTTAGAAGCTTGTTGGAAGGATGGAAGTGGTGGCCCCTCATTGCTCTTGCCTCGGCCTCACTGGGGGTCTTGAGAGATGCTCCTGGGACATGTTGCCCTCCCTGTGAAGGGTATGTGGGGAGTTGGGGGCTCGGATTGCACAGGTCTCTCTCACCATCCCTTTCTCCCACCCAGTTCTGGTATCTCTCACCCACCACCAGGATGGGAGCATTGGCGAGGAGGAAGATGAGAAGAGCCTGAGGTCCCAAAGAGACCCATCCCAGGTGAGCCCAGGGCCCCTGGTTCCAAGCTCCTGTATTCCCGGAGCATCACAAGCACCACTCCTGTGACAGGCTCAAGGACATTCCATCCAACCACTGTGCAAGGCTGTTTCTACACACCTAGGAGGCCTGAGCTCCAGATCTCTCACCCATCCCACAAATCCCAAAACACAGTACAGAATGTGGATGCCTCTAGAGGCTGAGAAAAGGCCAGGAAACAGAATCTTCCCTGGAGCTTCCAGAATGAAGGAGCCCTGGCCGACACTATGACTTTAGCCCAGTGACCACAGGACTCCTGGCCTCCAGAGCTGTGAGAGAGAAATTTGTGTTGTTTTCAGCCTCTAAGCTTGTCATAATTTGCCACAGCAGTCACAGGAAACTAACACACACTCCATACACCAAAGAAGCAAGAATAGAGTCATTAAACAGGGTTGCAGCTGGACTTTTGTGGGCCCCAAGTATTTCTGCCCTGTAAACATAATACCAAAAATTGTATTCATGTGGGGCCGGCACCATGGCTGAGTGGTTAATTTCACGCGCTCCACTTCGGCGGCCCAGGGTTTCCCCAGTTTGGATCCTGGGTGTGGACCTAGCACTGCTCATCAGGACATGCTGAGGCAGCATGCCACATAGCAGAGCCAGAAGGACCTACAACTAGAATATGCAACTATGTACTGGGGGGCTTTGGGGAGAAGAAGAAGAAGAAAGAAAAAAAAAAGATTGGCAACAGATGTTAGCTCAGGTGCCAATCTTTTAAAAAAAATTATGTTCATGAGCCTCCACAAAGTAATATTAAAAGTCATTTTTTATTACCACGTCAGTATAAAGATGAATATATTCCAGGCTGGAATAGTCACTATGTTCATTTTTTTCCATCTTATTTTAAAAGAAATTAAAACATTATCATGAGAAACCCCCTCCTCCAAAAAAAGTTTCACGGGCCCTGGGCACTATGTTTCCAGCGCTTGTTGGAGAAGGCAGCCCTGGGTGGACCACAGGCGCCTGACGCACAGCCAGCCATGTGGATGGGAGCCTCCTCTCCGTCCTGGACTCTCCCCCTACGGAACCACAGACATGCTCGCACACCATCTCCACGTGCTGCAGGGTGGGCCTGAGTGCAAGGATGCTTTCTTTTCCTCTCTTTTTTTTTTTTTTTACCTGTATCTGTAATATTTTATTTTTAATTTTTTAAATTTTTTCATTTTTATTGAGATATAATTGACATACAACATTATAGTAGTTTCAGGTGTACAACATAATGATTTGATGTTTGTACATATTGTAAAATGATCACCACACTAAGTGTAGTTAACAGCAGTCACCACACATAGTTACAAACTTTTTCTTCTTGTTCTGAGAACTTTTAAGATCTATTCTCTCAGCAACTTTCAAATATACTGTGGGGGCCTGGAATTGGCCACCCCAAGATATGTCTCTTTGGCATGAGGATTATTTGGGGCTGGTTGTTTTTAATAAACTGCAGATGGGAAGGAGGTTCTGAGGAGTGGAACTTGCTTGCCCTGTGTTAGGAGATATTTACATTGTAAAGGAAATCTCCATCTGTAAAGGTGTCTCCCTCTCTGTACCAGGAAGAAGGGGGGGATGACTTTATCTCTAGAAACTCTTAATCCATGCCAAAGGCAAAGACTTAAATCTGCATTTGTTTACTGTACTTGTGTGGTGATCTCCCAAGATTGACTCCCCCTCCACCCCCAACATCCTCCTTTGTCGTTAGCTGAAGATGATATTTAAGGTGGGGGCTCCAGCCATTTCGGCAAGTTGCTTAGCTTGCCTAACATGTATACATGTTATAAAGCTTTGTTTAATTTTCTCCTGTTATTCTGTTTCATGTGAATTTAATTCGTTCTCTGGCCAGAAGAACCGACATTGGGTAGAGGAAATGTCTTCCTCCCCTGCAATACCATACAGTATTATTATTATTTCTTTTTTTAAAGATTGGCACCTGAGCTAACAACTGTGGCCAATCTTCTTTTTCTTCTTCTTCTTTTTCTCCCCAAAGCCTCCCAGTACATAGTTGTGTATTCTAGTTGTGAGTGTCTCTGGTTGTGCTATGTGGGACGCTGCCTCAGCAGGACCTAATGAGTAGTGCCATGTCCTCGCTCAGGATCAGAACCAGCAAAACCCTGGGCCGCCGAAGCAGAGCACACAAACTTAACCACTCAGTCACGGGGCTGGCCGCCAGTATTATTAATTATAGTCACCATGCTGTACATTACAGCCCCAGGACTCATTGATTTTACAGCTGGAAGTTTGTACCTTTTGACCCCCTTCACCCATTTCAGCCCTCCCACCCCCACCCCCTGCCTCTGGCAACCACCAAGACTTTGTTTTTCAAACATAAACCCAGCACTGTTGCCTCAATAAAACCATTAACAGTAATCCCTCAACAGCAGTAAATAGCTGGTTGGCATTCACATTTCTCCGTTATTCTTGTTTTCTTTTTCTTGGTTGGTTAGACCACACCTCTGGGTCCCCGCCCCACTCACTGTCCCTGGAATGATGAGAGCCCAGGTTGGTGGGATCTGGAAACATTTCTTGCATTTGGAGGTAGAGACAGAGCCCAGGGGCCTTGGTTTCCGTGCTGGCCTAAGTGTGTGTGTCTCCAGCCTCAGGCGGCTCTGGATGGCAGCCATGCTTCCAAGTCAGGAGGACTAAACACGCCCACCGTGACACACACACACACACACACACACAGGGCTTCTCTCTCACTCAGCAACCACCTCCTTCCTTAGTCACGTCCTGGCCCTGAGGAGGCCGCACTCGCTCCTGCTGAGGGTCCCTGGCGGGCAGATACCGGGAAGAGGAGCAAAAGGGAGTCCCGTCTGCCTCTGTGTGGCTGACAGCTCTCCTGGTGACTATTAGAGAATTTGGCAGATGTTTCACATTCAAAACTAGTATTTAGCAAGAAACAGAAAACCAATAATCCCACCAAACACACCATCCACGTATTCCTAACTTGAAAGCAGGAGAATCCTGGACCTTAATCTCCTCCCACCGCACTCCAGCCCCGGCTGCCTCCCGCATCAATCCTCTCTCCAAAGACCCTTTCATTCCTCCCCACCCACATCCCCATGCCCCACTCCCACCCCCACCGGCTGGGCCCTGGGGTCTCAGTCCTCTGCCCCCAGGCGAGTAGGGTGAGAGCAGCAGAAAGCAGAGAGATCAGCCCAAGACCAGACTTGCCAACGTGTGCCTGACCTCCTGCTCACCTCTCATTTTTTGTTTGTGCTAACATACTTTCTTGAATCTTGTCAATTTGTATTGAGCGGTGTTACTGTGTTCTTACTTTGGTCACAAACCCTGAATTATCCAGTGACCATAGCGGAAGTTTGCGAAGCCCTTGTTGGGTGCCTAGCTCTGAGCGTGTTGCGCAGATATGCCCTTTAAGGCCCAGAGAAGGAAAGCTCCTTGCCCAGGGTCACACAGCAAGTGGGGCTGGAGCCTGGATGCAAAGCCAGTCCCGTCTTTCGGATTCTCCCTCATCAGTAGCAAGCTCCGAGGCGGTGGTGACTCCTCTTTGGGTGGGATTTGTGTGCCCCTTGGTGGGATAGGCGACGGGAGTGTTATATGTGATAGGTGGGACCTCAAACCCCACTACTGCTCATCACCCTCTCAGGGGGCTTCTTCTTAGGGACCACGCAGCTGCAGGGGACAGTTGAGAGCCCTGGCAGGTGACAGTGACCGGGGTCCTCACCCACGGCCCACGCTCTGCTTAATGCTCTGCTGTCGCTGCCATGAGATAGTCAGTGATTTTCAAACGAGGGTGTATTAGTCAGGTTTCTCCAGGGAAACAGAACCAGTTGGATTTATATAGATATAGAGAGATTTATTATAAGGAATTGGCTCACACAATTATGGAGGCCGAAGTCCTACGTGCGACCCGCTGTCTTCGGGCTGGAGACCCAGGAAATCTGTGGGGAGTTCCATCATGCATCTGAAGGTCTGAGCACCAGAGGAGCCAAAAGTGTAGGGCCCAGTCTGCGGCCCAAGGCCCAGGAATCGAGGAGGGGGCTGATGTCCAGGGACAGGAGAGGATGGCTGTCCCAGCCCAAGCAGAGGAAGCAAACTTGCCCTTCCCCTCCCTTTGTGTTCAACCTGGGCCGTGGAGGATTGGGCCACGCCCCCACCCCCCCACACTGGTGAGGATGATCTTCTTGACTCAGTCTACCGATTCGAATGCTAATCTTCTCCAGAGACACCCTCACAGACACAGATATCAGGTTTTACCAGCGATCTGGGATCCCTTAGCCTGGTCACATTGACACATAAAACTACCCATCACAAAGGGGTCCTGCAGTTCCACTGTGCACGGCGGGGTGGGGGTGGGGGGCCGGCCTTGAATTATGTCGATGGTCCTAGTAACAGCCCTCTGAGAATGTGTATTTGGGTGTTTACATTAAATACAAAATGGAGACCAGACTTGAACATTCCCTGAGCAGACAAAACTGTTAAGCCACATTAGTGAAACTTAATTTAGCTTACTCTGCAAAACAAATGAAACTTAACTTGGGCCACCTCTTGCAAATGCCTCTGATAATCGTAAAAGAAATGTAAGTCATCCTCCTAAAAACAGTATAAGATAATGACTTTGAACCAATCCCTTCGCCGGCTGCCAAACCCCCATTGTAATGACCGCCATCATAATGTTTGCACCCGCTCCTCATTTGCACCTAACATCAGGCCCTGAGCTTCACATCAGTTTTGGATTTGAAAGCTCCCCGTTCTTGAACTGTTCTTATATGCACAATAAATCCTTCCTAAATACTATGCATTGGTTTGGTGGCTTTAATTTTGCTCCTCCTGGATTTTTGGCAGAGGGCAATGCTGTGCCTCTGCTGTGCTGTGGCACCAGGAGGATAGCTCTGCTCCCAGCCCTGGTGGTGCCGGGGCAGCTGCTTAGCAGAACTGTGTTTGCTTTTCCAGGCATTCCAGCTGCTCCCCCCAGAGGCCCAGTGGCCGCAGCCTGCCCGGACCCAGCAGAGTCTCCACACCAGGGTGGGGCCCCAGGCGCCCTGCACCCTCGGCTCCCGCGGGCTCCCTCGGTGAGTGTCGGCCCAGTGGAGATCCTGAGGCATGGGAGGGAGCTGGGGCCTGGCTGAGGATTAGGGACCCACCCCATCTGTAGACTTCGCTAATGGAAGGCTTTGGAGGGCTTCAGTGGTGAACCTCACACCTGCCCCGGAAACCTCGCACACTCACTGTGGGGACTGAGACATGGGGACCATCTGACACCCCTCCCCCACCCCACTGTGGGGGCCACTGAGACGCTTCCACCCCTCCACCAGGGCCTCAGCCCCCCAGCGTGAAGGGGCTGGCCAAGCTCAAGGGGGACAGACTGAGGGAGCTGGGGCATGGGGTCCTTGCAGCAGCCGGGACCAGGTGAGGAAGAGGGGGGCCCAGGGCTCCTCCTGCCCTCGACCTCACCGGCCCTTTGTCTTTTTTTTTTTTTTTTTTTTTAAGATTGGCACCTGAGCTAACAACTGTGGCCAATCTTTTTTCTGCTTTACCTCCCCAAATCCCCCCTGGTACATAGTTGTATATCTTAGTTGCAAGTCGTGCTAGTTGTGGCATATGGGACGCCGCCTCAACGTGGCCTGACGAGCGGTGCCATGTCCGCGCCCAGGATCGGAACCCTGGGCCGCGGCAGCGGAGCGCGCGAACTTAACCACTCGGCCACGGGGTCGGCCCCCGGCCCTTTGTCTTAAGGAAGGATAGGCTCGAGGGCGCGGAGTCCGTGCTGACTGCGGGCCGCCGGCTGCCTGCCCTTCTCCACCTCCCTGAGTGTCGGGAGATGCCGGGGGCATGGCCCCTCCCTAACGCCCCTCTCCCCCACCTGGCGCGCCCGTGCGCCTCGGAAGCCTCGTGTCTGGGACGAGCCTCCCTGCGGACCGGCCGGAGACAGAGCTCCGAGGACCTAGCCACCCCTCCCCGCACAGGCCCAGGACGCTGCCTGGCCCTCGGGGGAGCGGCGACCAGAAGGTGGCGGCCACGCTGCAGAGGGCGGGGCGCTGGGGGAGGCCGGGCGGTGGAGGGAGGCCGGGGGGCCCCGGGGAGGCCGGGGCGCGGGGGAGCCGGGGGCGCGGCCCTTCGAGTGCGCCGCGTGCGGGGCTGCCTTCGCCTGGCTCTCGACCCTCGTGCAGCACGAGCGCGGCCACCGCGGGGAGCGCCCCCCGGTCCCCCCCGCCTCGGGGCCGCCCGCAAGGAGGCCCCGCGGCGCCGAGCGGCCCTTCGCCTGCGGCGAGTGCGGCCGCGCCTTCCCCCGCGCCGCGCCGTGCAGCTCGCCGACCACCGGTGTCCACGCCCGCCCCTGAGCGCGAGGCCGAGGGCGCACGCGGTGCTCCTGGCGACTGCCCGTTCACCCCCGGCTTCTGCCTTAGTTTCCTTTTATTCGCCTTTCCCCTCCTCCCCCCCCCCCCCCGTTTTCCTGGTAAAATACACATAAAATTTGCCATGTGTACCTCTTTGAGGTGCACAATTCGGGGACATTAAGGACGTGCACAGCGTTGTGCAACCATAGCCACTATCTATTCTGGAACATTTTCATCACCCTCAAAATGGGCACCTGGTACCCACTGCCTGCCACTCCCCAGCCCCAGGCACCCAATAATCTGCTTCCTGTCTCCATCGAGAGCAGGCAGGGCTTTTAGGTCTGAGGAGAACTGACCCACACGTTTTGTTTGACTCACAGAATGATTTTTTTTTTTTTTTTGGAGATAGATGCCAATATTTTTTTAAACCATAGATGTCACGTAAAGATCTGGCTTTATGGTCACTCTGGATCTCCCAAGAGCTGGTGGCTGGTGCCCCACCGCACCTGCCTGGATTCAGCTTTTTTTTTTAGAGAGAGGAAGATTGGCCCTGAGCTAACATCTGTTGTCACTCTTCCTCTATTTTGTATGTAGGATGCCACCATAGCATGGCTTGATGAGAGGTGTGTAAGTTCACGCCTGGGATCCGAGCTGGCAAACCCCAGGCCACCAAAGCCGAGCACACAAACTTAACCACTAGGCCACCGCCACCGTAGTGGATTCAGCTTTTCATCTATTCCCAACCCTTCTCGCTGGGCACCACTGGCCCCTGTGCAAACGAAAGCCTTAAAAGTTTTTGTCCTTTTTTTTTTCTTTTGCCTTCACTTGGAAACACAGTGTTGGATTGACTCTGAGCCTAGTAAGCAGAGGCATTCTCGTTTAAATCATCTGTAAGTCACCTTTCAACTGGAAAAGCCTTTGGACTTGCCCACTGCTTCTTCTCGACCCAGCTGCCTCTGGCACCCCCTCGAGGCCTCTGTCCCCTGCCCCCTCGGGCTGTGCAATGCTTGCCTTCTCAGACCTCTCTCTAGCTCGACCTCCAGACCTCACTGCTCAGCTCCCTCCCACATGCCCGCTTATCCTTGCAGTTCCCATTGGGAGCTTCTGGCCTCTACCCTAGGCCTTAATCTCTGCTGGGCTCCAGCTCCCCTTCTGCTGCCTTGTCATCCTAGTGATACCAGGCTTCTCCCTTGCAGCTCAGGTGGCAAGGCGAAGTTTTGGCCCGCAGTCCAACCCCTGACCCTTCAGGTACAGCGCACATGATGGAAAGGCTCATCTAAACAACAGGGTATGTGGACAGAAGGCCCATGTCCCCACTTGTTGGGGGCGGGGGGTTCATTCCACGCAGTTTTCATTACAGTCACCGTAAGCCAGAGGCCCATTCACAGGTCTGCTGGTGGAGGAGGACCGCATGAGAGCAGGGGCTGCCAGGGTGGCCGGCAGGCCCCGCAGACCCACCACTGCCAGTCCCTGTGGCCCACGGCCATCCACATGCTCACAGCTCCTGAACCCCTGGATGGGGTTCTCCGAAGATGTCTGCCTGGGCATCCTACCGACCAACTGTCCTCCAGAGACATCTGCCTGGCGTCCCTCTATTCTCCAGTCGAGCTTGTCCAAAGATCTCATCTTCCCCTTGTGCAAAAGAAAACGAACCGCCTCCCCTCAGGGGACCCCCGAGCCTGCCCTGATTTCTTTGCTCCTCTGCACTGTCCCCCAGTCTTCCTCTCCGTTCCTTCTTTTCTTCACCTCTAGACGTCTCAGCTGCCCTGAGCGAACTGTGACTCCAGCTCATTCCCCTCCAGCGCATCCCGGGCCCGCAGTAGGCAGGGTCCCTCGGAAACACAGACATTGAAATGACATCAAGCCCCGCAGACCAGCTCTTGGCGCCCCTTCCTGCTTCAACAGCCCATCCCCAACCCGACCGCCCGGCGCTGGGGTGGAAGAGGCCGCCTCTGCCCACTGCGGTCTCCACCCCGGGCCTCCTCACACCCTCCTCCGCCCAGAACAGTCTGCGCTGCGCCGGAGCCAGCCGCAGCCGCCCTCGGGGGAAGGGGTGGGTGCTGCTGCGCATGAATGAGGAGGCGACTGCCGCCCCTGCCGACGCCCCGTCCAGGGCTGCAGTTACCAGCCAGGGAAGCCGTCCTTGGACCTCCGAGGAGGCGGTGGCCGCGCCATGCAGGCCATCCTCACCGCTCTGTGCCTTGGCTGATGGAGGAGAGGATGTGGCTCAAGGTCCCGGGCCTGGAGAGCCGCTGCTGCGAATCCCGCAGCTGCTCCGATTCACGGAAACCGCCAAGTTGAGTTCTCCGCCCAGCCTGCCCCGTCCCAAGATGCTGCCCAAGCCGCTGTGGGATAGAGCTGCAGCCCCTTCTCTTCTGCCCACTGCACGCAGCCTTGCCTCGCCCTCTGCCTTCCTCGGCCAGCATCCCCTGCAAGACCCCAGCTACCTCCCAGCGGGACGCTTCCCAGCCCCCTTGTCTGTCCTCTGGCCCCTGTCACAGAGCAGCTGCTGGGCCCGGTCCTGGGTGCTCCGGAGGACCTGAGCCACGCGGGCCACCCTCCTCCCCAGCCCAGCCAGGGCCTCTGGGGTCGGAGGAGGGCTGGGCACTGCTAGCTTTTGAGGTTCCCGAAATGATTTTTTAAAAAGGAAGAAATGTATCCAAAGGGCTGTATAAACGTTGTAGTATATTTAATGTATATATCAAAAAAATTAACTTTAAAAATTTTATTTCTTTAAAATTTTTCTCCCCAAAGCGCCAGTACATTGTTGTGTATCCTAGTTGTAGGTCCTTCTATTTCTTCTGTGGGACACTGCCTCAGCATGGCTTGATGAGTGGTGCTAGGTCCATGCCCAGGATCCGAACCCACGAACCCCAGGCCACTGAAGCGGAGTATGTGAACTTAACCACTACACCACCGGGCCAGCCCCAAAATTAACTTTTTTAACAAAAAGGCCATGTAATGCAGTTGTGCTATTCATGATATGATTGTAGAACTCCTTGAAAACTACACTGATTTGTAATGCAGCTGCTCATGGTGGGGTCCTGTCTTGGCCACACGGAGGTGGCCTCTGTGCTTGGAGGACGCTGCACTTGGGCTGAGAAGGGCCCAGCCAGTAGTTACACCATGGTCTGGAGGGGTGAGGACAGTACAGATGTAGCCTTCAGCTCATCTTATTTGACTGGCAGAGTGTTCATTGATTGATTGATTGATTGGAGGAAGATTGGCCCTGAACTAACATCCATGCCAATCTGCCTGTATTTTGTATGTGGGAGGCCAGCACAGCATGGCTTGAGCAGTATGTAGGTCTGCACCCAGGATCCAAACCCACAAACCCTAGGCTGCCAAAGCAGAGCGCAGGAACTTAACCAGTATGCCACCAGGCTGGCCCCTGGCAGAGTGTTTTTAAAACCTTTGAATTCCCTGCAAGCTTTTAAAAGTCAAGAGATTTCAAACACAAATCCAGATTTTTGGCTTCTTTTGAGAAATCCAGACCTGGGACATGGGCTTACCTGTCCACAAGGTACCAGCTGGCTGGAGCCATTAGCTTCTACCCCTTTAGAAAGAGCCCAGCTTGGGGTCATCTCATTCAAGTATTAGAAGGCCAGAGGAAGGTAACAGAGGGAGCTGGGCAGGTGCCGTCAGGACTGGGCTGCAGCCTCCTGAGCGGCACCACCAGCAGCTCACACCCAAGACTCCACCCAGACCTTCTGGGAAAAAGCTTTCATCATGAGCAGTGTGTTCACACCATTTGATCCATTAAAAGGAAACTAGGGAGGAAAGAGCACACATTTTGTTGAAGAAGTTCGAAAAAAAAGTTAACTATTTAGTTGCCTTTGAGTTTGAGGGTGAGGGGACTGATCGTTGACATTTTGTGTATATTTTAAAGCCTTCTTCCTGCAGCAGAGAGAAGAGCAGGTGGACTTTCAGTACAACAGTCACAAATGTGGGCCCTCCGGCCTTTTGGGTCTGGTACAGGACCCCTTTAAAGAACAGCCAGCAGGCCTGCCTTTGCTCTGTCTACAGTAGCGCGTTCCAACTGTGAGCCATGCATCTGATCGCTTCATAACCACCACGGGTTTGGGACTTGTTTAAGGGAAATTTAAAGTCTTTCACTCACGTGTGAACTAGCCAAACCTTACAAGTGTCTATGTGTGTAAAGAAAATGTAACCAGCTAGGTTTTTTCTTAACATGAGAATTCTTATTATCTTTTCTGCTGTTTTCAGAGTTGGAGTTGTTTCAAAGAAATAATTGTTTCCCCCAAAGAAAAAAATGCCCAAGTCTTGGAACTTTTTCTCAGCTTTAAAGCCAGCACGCAAGCCCTGAGTGGAATCCGCCAGTCCTTTTTTAAAAGGGCAAACGCACACGGCTCAGCCTTGGTTTTCTTAGACTCTTTCTACTCACTGCTCTATGGATGTTCCAGGACATGGGTGAAAGTGAGTCCAGCTCCAGGACACACATTCCAGGTGGTCAATGTCCACACCTCGTGCACTGCTTGCTCTGGAGCGCGGGCCTAGCGCCTGGCAGGCCTCAGTCAACGTTCAGACAACAAATTCAGTCACGGAGGGCACCTCAGTTTTGAATATTATGCTGCTATTCAAATGCACAATTTTGGCAATTACCCAGCAACATGTAAAGTAGTTTTTAAAAGTTAAAAGTGTGGTTTCTTATAAGGCTGTACTGAATCCTGGGAAGTGTCCAAAACTGGGTCAGTGTGGCAGAATGAAAACGGCTCCTGTGTTTGGAATCTTAGTGAATGCTTTTGTTTTAAATTTCTTGGTGTTTTTTGTAAATACGGGTTTGTTTTACAACAATAAAGTTGCAGTATAGTTTTCAATATGAGAGCAGTGTGAGCTGTTCCAGAGAACTCACCTGGACGCTCACAGCATCCTCCTCACCGGCGCTGCCATGCTCCCACAACCCCAGGTCTCGCGCACCGCGCACTAGCTGTGCTGTCCTCTGTCTGGGAGGCTCTCCCCAGGATCTGCCCACCGCCATGCTCCACATCCTCCTGCACTCATGGCCGCTCTAAATTAGCTCCCCAGTCAGTCACCCGCCTTAAGAGCGCGGGGGCGACGTTCGCAAGGCCTCTCAAGCAGCGGGCAGCGAATATTTACGTAAGTGACAAGCACAGGCGTCCACACTCGGACTCCTGTCCCGAATAACGGGGGCAGAGGCACACGGGAACCGCACGTGGCCCTCTGGGAGTTGTAGTTCGGCGCCCTCCGCGCAGGCGCAGTCCGGCCAGCGGCGGACGTGGCCTTCATCCTCTCGTTAGACGAGGGAGTGCGGCGTGGGAGGGTTTCGGGGCGACGAGCTGGGGTGACGCCGGCGGGATCTAAGGGCCGAGCTCGGATCCGAGCCTAGCAGCCTCGGACCCAGGGGAGGGCGGGGCGAGCACGGAAGCGCGCGCTGCCTTCTGGGAGATGTAGTTCGGCACGCGCAAGCGCAGCCCAGGTTGATGGCGGCCGCAGTCTTTGTGCTGCCAACTAGCAGGTGAGTGAAACCCTGATGGAGCGGGGAAGCTGAGCCTGGCGGGAGGCCGCGAGGCCACGCTCGGATTCCGACCCTTGCCGCTGCGGCTCGAGAGTCCCAGGTAGGGGCGGGGCGAGCCCCCGAATAACCGGAAGGGAGCGCGCGGCCCTCTGGGAGATGTAGTTCGACGCCTGCCTGCGCAGGCGCAGTGCTGGCTTGTGGCGGCCACGGCCTTTGTCCTGCTGTCCTGCGGGTAAGTAGGCTTGGAGCAGCCAGACCGCGGGAGGCCGAGCGGGTGTGGCATCCGGGGTCTTCCCTGGGACCCCGGCCAGGGTGTGTACCCAGCTGCGCGCGTCCGTGTCGAGTCCCCTTTGCTGCTTTAGGCCCGGCCGGGTCGCCTTGGAGGTGGTGGGGGCGGGTCCTAGTGGGCGGGGCTCGGGTTTAGGGGTTCGTAGAGTCTGAGAGGAGGGTTGGGGCGGGTTGGGGTCCTGGCTTTGGCAGAAGGGGTCAGGGTCTCCCGGCTTGGAGGCACAGTCGGAGAAACAACCAGCCAGACTCTTCAGAGACTGGAGCCAGCCTGACCTGCATCCCTCCCCTGCTTTGGTGGGATGTCCAGGGTTTGGAGGGTGGGGAAGGCCGATGCCCCACCACGGAGTCATCTCTTGAGCCTCACCTTCCTGAAGCGGGCTTCTGTCCCTAAAGGATGAAGGTGAGGAAGACCAAAAGCACAAGATTTTAATTCCAGTTCCCTAGGACCCAGAAAACAGACTGATTATATATTAAGCTTTTGTTGAGCACTGACTGCGTGTCCGGCATCCAGGCTCCTTCATTAATTCAACAAACACGTATTCAGATGTTCTGGGGGCTAGGGCCTGTCTTATGCCCCAGAGCCTCTGTGGATATCCCAATATTGTGTCCGCTCCCGGAGCCCACAGGTGGGTGGGGAAATGATAAACCCATAAGTGCGTGGGCCCTGTGGCCCAGTGGTTAAGTTTGGGTGCTCCGCTTTGGCGGCCCAGGGTTTCCCTGGTTCGCATCCTGGGCACGAACATGGCACCGCTGGTCAGGCCACGCTGAGGCGGAGTCCCACATAACACAACCAGAGGCACTCACAACTAGAATATGCAGCTATGTACTGGGGGGATTTGGGGAGAAAAAGCAGCACACAAAAAAAAGGAAAGAAACCCATAAGCACATCGCTGAACGAGATGACTCCCAGCTGGAAACTGCAGTGAAGACAGCGGGCACAGCGCGCCGGGCAGAATTGGGGATTGCGCAGGCCCCGAGACCTGGGGACCCTCCTTCCTTCGGCCTATTCGGTGGTGGGCAGCCTGCCAGGGATGTGCGTGCAGGGTGCTCCGGAGCTGCTACCGGAAGCCCAGGCTTCCCTCCCGCACAGGCGCCTCTCGGGGACGCCGCCCAGCTCCATTTGCCCTTTTCACCCTTCAGTGCCCGTCGTCTTCATGTTGGGTCACCACCCTCTTTTTATGGGAGAGAGAAACTGAGGCACACCAAACCGTGTCCAGGAACCCCAGAACTGTCTGGCTTTCTGTCATAGTCGCAGAAATAGCCCTCACTCTGGCGATCATCTGTGCAGCCACGGTTGTGCCCTTTGCCCCCTGGCTGTCAGTTTCCCTCTCTGCAGAATAGGGTGGGAAAGTTTGAGATCATCCTTCAACAGTGCCTGGAATAGCATGTGGAATGGTACTGGGCAGATGCAGGCGCTTGGAAAGTGCCCCACTGAGGTTTCACTGCTGCAAGGTTTGGCCTGGGTGCTGGACTCCAGGCTGCTGGAGCCACAGCTCCTCCTGCCTGCACAGGGGTTCCAGGGCAGGGGGTTCTGGTCACCACAGGTGCCTGCCCAGTCTCTCACTTCCTTTTCTCCCCACAACTTCCTGCAGAGGAGCCGGCTGTTCCTGTAACAGGCCAGAGGAGGAGGGAATGACCGCTGGGCTCCTTGCTGCCGGGGCCCGGGTGAGTATACTGCCACCCTCACACTTGGATCTCTCAGGCCCTGACCTGGGTCCCCACCAGGCTCCTTCTGGCCTTAGGGCCTTTGCCCTAAGTCTGCCCCCTGCCAGGACTGTGCTTTAGCCACTTCCACATCCTCCTCCAGCTCTCACACCTCACCTCTGAGAGGACCTCTCAGATTCCCCCAGCTGCCCCATGCTGCCCTGGCAGACATCGCTCATCCATCCACTGATGTGCCTGGCACTTGCTCAACACAGGGTTCTAGGTCAGTACTCCCAGCTCACTCTTTTTAGCCATTCACTTGGCAGACAGGTACTGAGCAACTGCCAGGGACCAGACACTGCCGCAGGCACTGTGGGTGCGGAAACAGACAGCATGAGCAGAATTCGCCATCCCTGTGGGGCTCCCAGTCCCTATGAGGAAAGTAAATATTCCAAGTGTTGTGCAGGGAAATGAGGCCCAGAAGAGGGTGGGCTTGGGGATCAGGCATTGACCAGCACAGCCCGGGAGGCCTCCCTGAGACCTGCAGGAGGGGAGGGAGTGAGGTCGAGGCACAGAAAGAATGTTCTGGGCAGAGGAAACAGCATGAACAAAGGCCCAGAGGTGGGACCACGCCAGGCGCTTTCCATGAAGGGAAGGCACTTGTAGCAGAAAGACTGAGAGCAAGGCCTCCTAGGCCAGCTGCATGGGGCCGGGGCCTTGGGAAGCAGTTCTGGCCATTCTTGCCACCTGCAAAGGCCAGCACACAGTAGGTGCTCAGTGAATGGCTGGAACGATGAATGTTCCGAACCCTGTGGTCAGTGCTGGACACGTGTCACCCTCTTCAGCCCCCACATTAGCCCCATGAGGTGGGAAGGAGGTGGAAACCAAGGCACAGAGGCACTCATCCCCAAGGCCCTGGCTGGGAGTGGCTGAGCCAGGCCTGAGCTCAGGATGCCCCTGAGCTCAGACCCTCTGGCTGTAGGAGGGCCCCGTGCTCAGCACACATCCTGCTGCGTCCTGGCCCTTCTGATTTCTGAATGTCGGAAAGTAAAGTCTAGGAAACAGCCCCGGGGGTCCTGCTGCCGAGACCCCTACCTGCGTCCTCACTCCTGCTCTCTCCCAGCCCCTGTTTGTGCTCAGGCACCAGGGCACAGTGTGAGCGAGCGGCCGACGCCAGCCGACATACCAGCTGAGGCGGCCCCAGCCGACGCCACCGTGACATCTAAGGGGTCCCCTGTTTGTCCAGGAGGAACCAGGTGGGGCACCGAGCTCCCCGCCTGGCCCCCAGGCCTGGAACCCCGTTCCAGCCCCGGGCCTGCTTTTCTCCCTCACTTTTCAGGGAGTTGGCCCAGCCCAGAGGACCCAGGTGGGGATCATGGCGCAGCCCTGTCCTCGGTGGCTGATTTGGGGCAACTTGCTTGACATCCCGGGGTGAACAGTGGGTAGACATGATCCCCAGGGCGTGGGGATGTTAAGTGAGCAATCCGTGTGTGTCTTCATGCGGTGCCGGCACGGCCCAGGCACCATCTATGTGTTTGCTCTGAGTTTGTTTTTTTAAGGTTCAGAAATTTAAAGTTCTTAATGTTGTGTCAAAAACCTGAAATTTTCTCTGGTGATTTCTAGCTTGATGAGTTGGCTGACTTACTGTTGAAGGCCACACAATACACATAGTGATGTTCTCATTATAAAAATGTCAGGTTGGGGCCAGCTCCGTGGCCGAGTGGTTAAGTTCGCACGCTCTGCTGCAGCAGCCCAGGGTTCGGATCCTGGGCACCGACATGGCACCACTCGTCAGGCCATGTTGAGGCAGCGTCCCACATCCCACAACTAGAAGGACCTGCAACTAAGATATACAACTATGTACAGGGGGGGTTTGGGGAGATAAAGCAGGAAAAAAAAAAAAAGATTGGCAACAGTTGTTAGCCCAGGTGCCAATCTTTAAAAAAAAAAAAAAGTCAGGCCACTCTTAGAAAGTCTCCAGGCTTCCCTCTAAAGCTGCTCCTGGTGTCACCACCATGCGCCTCATTTCCCCTCTGTTTATGTGCGTTTTTTTCTGACAGATGGGAATAGAGCTTTGCTTCATTTTGTGCAGGGGATTCCCACAATTCAGGATTTCTCTGTCTGGAAGGCTTTTCCCAGCTGTGGGTCTCAGTCTACCCTGTCGTGTACTGGGTGGGTTTCTCCTGGAGGGTGAACAGGGCTAGTCTGTCTTCTCCCCTCCCGGTGGCGTCCAGCCTGCCCAGTAGGTGTAAACGATGCACAGGGGAGCCAGGTTCTTGTGGGGAGCAGGGATGGGGAGTGGAATTGCTGGAGAAACAAATGTAGGCATTTAGAAAGAACAGTCAATTGTGACAGTACTTCCTGCCTGTGTCCGCACCCCTCCTCCTCTCTGAAGGGCTGGGGTCTCTGTCCTCCTACTTGCCTTTACTTACTGGTTTGCCAGCTCTTTACAAGGCCACCAATCCTTTTCATTTATGTTGCAAATACTTAATTTGCTCTCATGGGTCCTTTAAGTGGCTTGCAATGACTTTTATCATGCAGAAGTCATGAATTCTGATGGCTCAATGTATTATTTTGCTATTGATTTTGTAACAAATCCCAACAAAGTTAGTAGCTTAAAACTACACACGTTCATTATTTTATAGTTCTTGAGGTCAGAAATCTGAAATGAGTCTCTCTGCACTGAAATCAAGGTGTCAGCAGGGCTGTGTTCCTTCTGGTGGCTCCACGGGAGGATCCGCTTCCTTGCCTTTTCTAGCATCTAGAGGCCACTCGCGTTGCTGGGCTCCTGTCCTCCTTCCATCTTCAAAGCCAACACTGGCCAGTTGAGTCTTCCTCACATCTCATTACAGTGACACTGACTTTTCTATCTTCTTCTGCCCCTGTGATTATGTTGGGCCAACAGGATATTCCAGGATAATCTCCTTACTTTACGATCAGCTGATTAGCAACCTTAATCCCATCTTGCCATGTAATCCAGGGATTAGGACGTGAATATCTTTAGGGAGACAGTATTCTGCCTGCTACACTCATTTTTCTTCTTTGTGACTTTTAGTGTTCCATGTCTTATCTGTGAGGACTTTCTCTGTCCCAGGGTTATTAAACTAATGGCTTATACTTCTCCAATTTATTTCCTTTTTACTTTCAGCTCTTTAAGATTTCTGAAATTTATTTATATTGTGAGGTAGGGATCAATTGATTTTTTTCCCCTAAATAGCCAGATGACCCAGCTTGCCCACTGATTTGAAATTCCCCCACAACCACACTGACTTGCTACTTATACATGGGTCTTCATATGCTTAAATTTAATTTATATAGGGAACAGATTCTTAATACAGTCATGCAGAGGCAACCCTTGGACTTGCTGCCTGCTGGCTGTATAACTTTGGGCAAGACACGTAAGCTCCCCCAGCTTCGGTGAAATGGGCTCTCAGCAGCGCGGACCTCTCACAAGGTTGCTGCGGAGATTAAATGGGATGAAGTATTGTTCCAGGGCCTGGCATCGGTGACATGGGAGGTGGTTTTACTGGGTCAGTTTTTAAATCTTCTGTAACTCTTCTAGAATATATTCCAGGATATGGTAGATTTTCCCCTCGTGGCTAAAGTTTTCACCAGTCTGTTATCTGAGCAATCTTCTTCCTCCTAACTAATCTAGGCTCCTTCTTTTCTATATTAGGACTTGGTTTTAAGCTGAGCTGGTTTTTGAGCTCCTCTTTCCCTGCCCACCACATGGGTTTTTGTTATTGTCATTTTCTTGCATATATTCTTATGATTGGTGAAGCTTAGCCCCCTCTAATAATCCTTAGCTGCTGTACCCCAGTGCTTAGCCTATCAGACGTGCTCAGTACACAGTAGCCTGTACCATCTTTACTCCCAGTTGGCCAGACACAGGGGCCACCATCCCCTCCCTGCTGAATCCAGACACAAACCCAGGTGCCAGTGGAGACTGGGCAGGTCATACAGATGAAGGAGGCACCTCCAGCGTAGGCAGCAGGTAGGAGCTTCCTTCCTTTCCCTGAGGACATGGGCTTCCTCCTGGCTCTGGTCTGCCGCTCATCATTTGATTGCTGTGGTTGGCCTCTGTCTTGTTGATTTGTAGGAGCTTTTTATGCATTAAGGAAAGAAATTAGTGCCCTAGATTCATCACATGTTGTGCATATGTTTTCCAGTTGGCCATCTGTTCTTCAGATTTGTTCATGGTGGTTTGGCAGTGCATGTGCTTTTACTAGTTGAATATCTCAACTCTTTCTTGGAGAGAAATGTGGTAATCAGAATTCTAAGATGCCCCCAGATTTCCTGCTCCCCCTCAGTGTGCATGCCCTGCATAGTCCCCGGAACCTGTTAATAGGATGAGATGGCACTCCCTTGACTGTGTCATGTCATGTACACAATTGGCCTGAAGAAAGGGAGGTAGTCCGAGTGGACCTGACCTAATCACATGAGCCCTTTTAAAACAGGTTGGTTTTAAAACAGGTTGCCTGGCTGGTTGCGGGAGAGGAGGTTGGAGATACGCATTCAGCTTGTCAAGAAGAAAGCAGATATCCATGTTATAAGCTGTCATGGAGGGGGCGGCTTCTAGGAGCTCAGAATGACCTCTAACCAACAGCTTGCAGGAAAACGGGGACCACGTCCTACAGCCTCAAGGAACTGATTTCCGTCAGCAAGAATGAGTCAGGGAGCAGTTTTTCCCCAGAGCTTCCAGCCAGGAACACAATCTGGCTGAGACTTGATTTTGGCCCCATGAGACCCGAGCAGAGGGCTCAGCTGCGCCTTGTTGGAGTTCTGACCTGCAGAACTGAGATGGTAAACAGGTGTTGCTTTAAGACACCAACTCTGGGGTAATTTGTTACGTTATCAATAGATAACTAATAGAGAAGGAGGGGAACATCTAGGTTTCATCTCATGATTAGAAAGATCATCTATACCCCAGTATTTTTTCTTTAATTGCCTTTTTCACAAGGGCTTTGTGTTATTCATCTTTTGTCTTGGATCCATCAGGATGTTATTTCGGCCACAAGGCTGAGGCAGGGATCCAACCTGACAGTTTTCCAGGTGTTCCCTGCCCCCACTGCCACTCCCAGGGACCTCTCAGGCAAGCACAGTTCCTGGTGACCCCAACATGCCCAGGACTGTCCTCCCTTTCATTGTTGACTCCTCAGCAGCATTCCTTATTTCAAGAGACTTTTTTCCAGCCAAATTGCTGGAAGACAGGGTGTGTCCTCTTACATCCTAAGATCTCCCCTTCCTCCAGAGCCCCCAAGCCCCACAGGAAAAACCTGGCCCAAATCACCAGACCCGGGAAAACCCCCTCCCATCCAGCTTGGCCGACATCCCCATTCACCAGCTTCTCCCACCAGCAGCCAGTGCCAGCTTGGCCTGGCTGAGGGCACTTGTGTGTGATGTTTCAGGAGCAAGTGACCTTTGAGGACGTGGTTGTGGACTTCACCCGGGAGGAGTGGGGGCAGCTGGAGCCCGCCCAGAGGACCCTGTACCGCGATGTGATGCTGGAGACCTTTGGGCTCCTGGTCTCCGTGGGTGAGGCCACACCCGTTCCCCTGATGGTCTGCCCCCGGCACAGGTTCTGATTCTCCTGGGGTAAAAGTGGGGGTTGGTCTAGGCCTTAAAAGCGAATATGTGGGGTGTGTCTTGGACTTCAAGGATCCATTTTAGGGAATATCAGTTAGGATGTTATAGATCCCACCTAAAAATGCCAGAAGCAGAAAGTCATGGGGTCAGAGGGATGTCCTGGGCCCGGTGACCACAGAATCCCAGGGAGGCCTGGTCATCCATGATGCTCTCAAGAGCCCCTCCTTCTGCCTCCATTCACAGATGGCCCCTCTGCAGGTGACAGGACAGCTGCCAGGGTGCCTCTCCTGGGTCCAAGAGCAGCAGAAGAGGCAGGGTCTGTGTCCCGGGCCCCCATAAAAAGTGCCTGGGTTATCTTGTTTGACAACCAGGTCCCCTCCACGCTGGTCATTGTTGCCAGTACTTGGGGGAGGAAGCAGAGCTCTGATTGGCTGGGACTGGGCCACATATCCACCCTGGGGTCAGGGGTGGCGTCAGGGACTCAGAGTGGGGAGAGCAAGTCCCTAAGGAATGTCAGGGGCTGTTACCATAACAGATGTGGCCTCTCAGAACCCCTAGCCCTTGGGTCCTGGGAGACTGAGGGTGGAGTGGGCAGAGGGCTGGAAGGGTCCTGGACAGAAGCACTCACTTCGCGGGTCTCCCCCGAGCAGGACACTGGCTCCCGAAGCTGGACATCATCTCCCTGCTGGAGCAGGTGACAGAGCCGTGGGCAGTGGACGAGGGCCTTCCCCAAGGTGTGTGCCCAGGTGAGGTGAGGGCCTTGAGGCCGAGGAGCCCACCCAGCCCAGGTTCTCCCCGTATCTGCTCTTGGATTCTTCACAGCAAAGTGACTTTCAGTGAACACTCACCACATACCTATCCTGCTGTGAGTGAGATGAGTGCCTGTTGTCACTGAATTTACATTCTTGGTGTGGGAAAGGGGTGCACAATACTAGCTAAAGTAATAACAGTGAACACAGTGAGCACAGATTGTGATGAAGGCTAAGAAAATGAAAGCAGGTGCTAAGGTGGAGACCAGGGTTGGGGGGACCTGAGCAGAGAGACAGGGGCTCGCCTCCCCAAGGGATGACATGTGAGGTGAAGCCTGAACCCAAGAACAGTGCTGCCATGAAACCAGGCAGGAGAACAGAATTCCAGGCAGAGGAAACCAAAGTGCAAAGGCCCTGGGGTGGTGCAGCAGTCAGCTCTGGCCATGTAACAAACACTCCAGCCTCAGTGGTTTAGACCAAAGACTCACTTATGACTCATGCATCTGTGGGTTGGTGGATCCCAGCTGGGCTCTGCCCTGTGCCTGTAGGTGGGCCAGGCAGTTCTGCTCTTCATACCTCTTGTCCAGCTCCTGAGACCATAGGCAACTCTGCAGGAAGTGGGGGTCCCAGCACTCTGGCAGGCAGTTGCCCTCTGGCGTCAGGCCCTGACCCTGGTTAAGTGGCGGCCCATTGCCAGGGCCCAAGAAGGATGGTTAGTGTGTGGCAGGGGCTCCTAGGGTCTCCCCAGCCTCAAATAATAACCAGCCCTTACCCAGTATATTGGCTTGCTATTGCTGCTGTGACAAATTACCATAAACTTAGTGGCTTAAAGCAACTCGGCTCAGCTTACGGTCCTAGAGGTCAGAAGTCCATCCTGGGTCTCACTGAGCTCCAGTCACAGTGTCCGCAGGGCAGTGCTCCTTCTGGAGAGTCTGGGGAGAGTCCACTTCCTTTCATTTTCCAGCTTCTGGAAGCTGCCCACATCCCTTGACTCATGGCCTTGTCCATCTTCAGAGTCAGCAATGGCTGGTCACATTATCTCTCATGTGTCACTCTGACCCCCATGCCTCTCTCTCACATTTAGGAACACTTGTAATTATGTTAGACCCAGCCCGCTAATCCAGGGTAATCTCAGATGATTAGCTAATGTCACCTGAGTAGCAACCTTAATTCTTCCTCAGCATGTAAGGTAACAGCATGTTCATAGGATCAGGGATTAGGATGTGGGCATCTTTGGGAGCCACTATTCTGTCAACCATACCTAACTTGACCTATTTTTTCCTTCTTAACTTTTCACTAGATTGGAACATAAATAGGAAAGGCGCCCACATCACTCCCTTAGGCCAATCCAGTGTCAGGGTGGGGGTTGTGGGTCCTGAGGCATGGCTGTGCAGAGAGGGCTGGGTACCAGGCCACAGAGGCCCTCCTGCCAGGAAGGAGGTAGAGGGAGTGTATTTGTTCGTTCATTCAGCATGTCTGCTGACCTCTGCTGGGGGCTGGGGGTACGATGGTGACCAAGGTGGAAAGAAGCCCCCACCCTTGGGGAGCCCCACTTAGTGAGACAGACAAAATAAATCAGATCCAAGTCCTCTGACACCCCACAGGTCATCTATCCATCCTCCTAGTGCTGGGCATCTCAGCTGTTCTCAGGCTAGGGGAGCTGATGGGTTTCTTTAAGTCTGGGTGAAGAGGCACAGCAGTGAGAGGATGCTGAGAAGAACCTGGACCTGAGCAGGGGGAGGGCTGGCTGGGTGGTCCCTCCCCAGGTGGTGGCTTTTCCTCCCATCACCACCTGGCACTGTGGAGGTGGCTTTAGCCCAAGCCTGGCCATCGCCCTGCTCTTCCCAAGCCTGGGGCATCTGTCGACAGTTTCTCCGAATGCTCACTCTCTCCTCAGCACCCTCTCTCCACCTTCATGTTCTCTGCTCCTCTCGCAAACCCTACACCTACCCCCATACAGCTCACCCACCCCTGGTTATTCCCTGTGCCTCCCCTCCCTCTCCTCTTCTTTCCCTGATGTGCAAAACCATGTTTTTAAATGGTCAAAGCCACTTGTGCCTCGAACCTTTCAAAACCATCAGTTTTATCCTTCCATCTGCCCACCCACCACAAACTCTTCCCCCAGAACAGGGATTAAGGGACATTCTGTTTTTTGTTTCTTTCAGACTTGGAAACTAGACCCCAAACCAAACCGTCAGTTCCAAGACAAGACATCACTGAAGAAGTACCTAACAGTGTCCTGGTAGAAAGGTTCCTGTGGGACAATCTGTGGTGCCCTGAGCAGGGAGATGCCAACGGCCACTGGGAGCGGAGTCACAGGAACCTAGATGCCCGTGTGCTACAGGTGGCCTTCACACTGGAGAAGACACTCATTCAGGAGCAGCAGGTGGGGAATGGGCTTGGGGAAAACAGAGGTCTGGGCCCTGGTCTCGGCATTCAGCCAATGACCCCTGAAAGACGAGGCCCCCACATGTGGGGGACACATGGAAAGAGGGAGAATCTGGACTCCAAGTTAAATTCCCAACAGAAAACCTATGCAAAAGAGAAACCCTACAAATGTCAGGAATGTGGAAAGGCCTTTAGTCACAGCTCAGCACTCATTGAACACCACCGAACACACACAGGAGAGAGACCTTACGAATGTCACGAGTGTGGAAAAGGTTTCCGAAACAGCTCGGCACTGACCAAACACCAGAGAATCCACACTGGCGAGAAACCTTACAAGTGCAGTCAGTGTGGGAGGACCTTCAACCAGATCGCCCCACTGATCCAGCACCAGAGGACTCATACTGGCGAGAAGCCCTACGAGTGCAGTGAATGTGGGAAATCCTTCAGTTTTAGGTCTTCCTTCAGCCAGCACGAGCGGACACACACGGGTGAGAAACCCTATGAGTGCAGTGAATGTGGGAAGGCCTTCCGGCAGAGCATCCACCTCACACAGCACCTGCGAATCCACACTGGGGAGAAGCCCTATCAGTGTGGGGAGTGTGGCAAGGCCTTCAGCCACAGCTCCTCCTTGACCAAACACCAGCGCATCCACACCGGGGAGAAGCCCTATGAGTGCCATGAGTGTGGCAAAGCCTTCACCCAGATCACACCGCTGATTCAGCATCAGAGGACGCACACGGGAGAGAAGCCCTATGAGTGCAATGAGTGTGGGAAAGCCTTCAGCCAGAGCACACTCTTGACGGAGCATCGAAGAATTCACACAGGAGAGAAACCCTATGGGTGCAATGAGTGTGGGAAGACTTTCAGTCATAGCTCGTCACTCAGCCAGCACGAGCGGACGCACACGGGCGAGAAGCCCTATGAGTGCAGTCAGTGCGGGAAGGCCTTCCGGCAGAGCACACACCTCACCCAGCACCAGAGAATCCACACTGGGGAGAAGCCCTATGAGTGTGGCGACTGTGGCAAGGCCTTCAGCCACAGCTCCTCCCTAACTAAGCACCAGCGGATCCACACCGGTGAGAAGCCCTACAAGTGTAACACCTGCAGCAGAGCCTTCAGCCAGCTCGCCCCCCTCATTCAGCATCAGAGGATCCACACAGGAGAAAAGCCCTATGAGTGTACTGAGTGTGGCAGAGCCTTCAGCCAGAGCTCCCTTCTCATAGAGCACCAGAGGATTCACACCAAGGAAAAGCCCTATGGGTGTAATGAATGTGGGAAATCCTTCAGTCACAGCTCATCACTCAGCCAGCACGAAAGGACACACACGGGGGAAAAGCCCTACGAATGTCAGGACTGTGGAAAATCCTTCCGGCAGAGCACCCACCTGACTCAGCACCGGAGGATCCACACGGGAGAGAAGCCGTATGAATGCAGGGACTGTGGGAAAGCCTTCACACACAGCTCCTCCCTCACCAAGCACCAGAGAACTCACACTGGGTAGACCCATTCCACGTGTGCAGGGACACAGGAAAGCCTTAAGCCATAGCTCATTCCTTACTAGACTTGACCCGATGATACTCATGAGAAGCAACAGAAACATTTTTATACACAAGCTTTCACAGTCAACATACTCCTCAGACCCCCTCAGAGTTCACAGTGAGGAAAATGATGGTGGGGATACTGAGCTCCAGGTCGTCCATCCCTGAATATCAGGTCATCCAAACAGTAGGGACATGTGCAATCAATGTGGGGAAACTTTAGCCATGAGTGCCCATGAATGCTATGTCATAGATCCTACAGAGAGAGAAATGGAGGAAATGTAGTGGATCTGGGGAATTCTGTCCAAGGATTGACCATATTCCCAACCAGAGATTTTCAGAGTGGTGAGAAACCCAACAAATGCCTTTCATATAAAAGAACCAAATGCAGCCAGAATTTATCATTATTGCACATTACATTCTTAGCAGGGGAGAAGTGCTTATCAACGGTGCAAGCTGACTCTGATAGTCCCTACAAACAGTATGGCAGAGTGCTCCAGACACGAGCACATCCTTATGGAATCAGCATGGATACTCAACTGTCTCAGTGCAAAGTTTCCTGATTTGTGTGTAAATTGTTTGATCAAGATACATGGCAACCAGTCTCACAGTTTTGAATTCCATGAGACAAGAATATCCGTGTACTATAAACATTTTAAATTATCTGCGTTATTTTGCAATAAATCAACCTTTATATGCAATGGAATTGAAAAGATTTGTATAGGAAGACTTGAAATGTAAAGCCACTTCTGTGGAGTCTTCTGGATTCTGAGATGGCTTTTGCTGCTCTGCTTGCTATCAGTTTCTCTGCAGGACTCACAGGCATTAAGAACACAGATGTTGCTGTTTCACAAAAAGAGGAAGATTTTTCCCTTTGTTAAGCCACCATCTTATGAGCAATAGCACCTCCACATGGAACCTTATGTTTTGCAAGATTTCTCTCTCTTGAGAAATGTACAAGTTAATCTTCTCTTGAACATTTTTCTTCTCTTGATTCTTCATCCTGGTGTTTAATAAGCTTTTGTTAAAATCTAATTTAACTTAAAGGTCCATAGTATTTCATCGAACTCTGAGTCCACTACCAGCAGTCCCCCGACAACCACAGCTCTTAAACAGTGACTTGCTACCCTCATTAGAACCCATATTTGAAGTGTATTGGCTGGTTTCGGTCACCAACCATCAGTTAGGGTTATATCAATTAGTCTGATTTTCCTAATCACAATGCTGGGATGTAAGTTTCCAGTTAACTTGAAATTTCTCCCTTGGGGGAACCATGTTGCAAATAGTCTTCCAATACTGTTCCTCAGTATGCCTGTGGAGTGCCTCCTCTTTTTTGGAATAATTTCAGAGTCATTTAAATGCCACTTAAGAAAATCAGTAAATAGTGCCTTGCAGCTCTCTCCAATAGAAACAGTACAAGCTGCATCAGTAAACTTAAATACTGTAACAGTCCTATTGAAAAAGGCAAGCAGAAACAGGTGAAGTTAATTCACTACTGGTCTCTATGTATCCCAAATGTTACCATTTTGACATGTTGTCAATATAAAAATCACTGAGACGTTTTCCTTTCTTTCCGTACACTACGTCTTTGAACTCCAGTGTGTATTTCACATTTGCAGCATATCTTAATTCTCTGTAGCCACATCTCAAGTGCTCATTTGCCATGTGTAGCTGGCCAGTGGCTGCACTGAAAGGGAAGCTCAGTAGCCTTGGTCCTTTGATCAGTTGTTCTGTCCTCCCTCTTTTATTGCACATGCCCCGCCCCCCATGCTTCCCCTTGTGTAGCTTCTTGTCCCCAAGGAAACCAGATGTACTGGGAAGATCAGCTTCTTTAGGTAAATGGCATGACAGGCTCCTCCCCCTAAGTCTAGTGTAGCAAATATGCAATGCTGGTTGTGCATATTTCAGGCTCTCTAGGAATATCATTCTTATCATAGAACATTATGTTTGGAAAAAATGTTAAGACTCTTCTATTGCAATTCTGTTCAGTAAAAATGGAACCCAACCACACACTCTTGCCGTCCTGTGAAAATGCCAGATTTCTGGGAAATGGAGTTGTACAAGCTCCTGCCTGCCCTCTCTGCCCCTCCCCCTCCTTCCCCTGCAATGATAGAAAGAGGAATACAGCAGGCAGTTGGGAGCCATGGAGCAGTGCCCACAGTATCGCTTCTGCCCTAAACCAGGAACGAGGTGAAAGTCCCTACCAGAAGGGTGTCAGGAAAACCGTGGGACGAATGCACTCCTGACTCTCAAGGACCTCACAGACTTGGACAGTTGCTGATAGGTCTTAATTATTGACACTAAAAGATCAACAAGGAAAACTGAAGGGGGTGAACAGAGGTTAAGGTGAAGAATGGGGTAGAGTTCTGAGGCTAGGTCAGAAGAGGCCATGCGGTTTACACCATGCTCACTGGAACACTTATACTTGGAGCCCTGAGACGCCATGTGGGAAGTCCAGCTACCGTGAGGCCGCCCTACTGTGAGGATGCCCAAGCCACACAGGCTCTGCTTAGGGGTTCCAGTCAGCAGTCCCAGTCTCTGAGGCCCCCAGGTTCATCAGGCATGTAAGTGAACAAGTCTTCAGATGACTCCAGACCCTCAGTTTTCAACCTACCTCAGCCTTCAAGTGCCCAGCTGAGGCCTCAAACACGGTGGAGCAGAGACAAACCATCCCTGTTGTGCCCTTTCCAAATTACTGAGCCCCTGAATCTGTGAGCCAAACAAATTGTAGTGCTGTGTTCTGTGAAGTGTTAGGGTGGTTTGTTACACAGCAATAGTAACTCATGCACTCTGGGAGAGTGTCTTTTTTAATAGAAATACAGTTGAGTCAGTCCTGCTTCACCCTCTCCAGTGGCTTCCTACCACTCCTCAGATGAAGAGAAAATCCTGACTCTGGCAGAGAAGGTGCTGGAAGATTGGGCATCCACCCACCTTTGGGTCTCAGTCTACCCCAGATCTCTGTGTGCCAGCCACCTAGACCTTACTTGTTTTTCTGAACTAGTGTCTCTCACAGTGGGATCCATGGCTTTTGTCAACAGAAGCACCAGGGTGCTGATTATAAATGCAGATTCCTGGGCCTTGCACCAGAACAAATGAGTCCAAATCTTTGGGGTGGGGATGATGAGGCTGACTCTTGTATCCTCTGTAGCATGAGGGTCCCAGCGCTAAATACAACGTGCCGCCCTTCTCAGGCCCTGTGGAAAGACCCTTTCTGCTGCTCTTAGGAACCACTCCCTCCCTCTGTCAATTGGTTAATGCCCACATATCCTCCCATCTCAGACCCATGAACTCTGCCTCAGGGAACCCTTTCCAAACTTTGTAATACATATGACAATCATTATTTGTCTGCTTTTTGGCTTAAAGTCTAGCACTCTCAGCACACTCTGAGGGCAGGGAGCGCCCTCTCTGACCCCCTTTCTCCCTCCCATGCAGCCGAGTGACTCAGTAAAAGTGACTCCCCATTTACCAGGTCTCCTCCTTGGGTCAAGCTAGTCACGGCAACACCATCTTTCTGGTGAATGACTGGTTCAGGGACCCAGGCTGCAGCCAATCAGAGCAAGGCTGTGGTGTCCAGGGGTGAAACTGTGGCTTATGTAGGTTCAATGAGACAAAGGGGAACGTCTCATTCTTTGCTAAGGAGAGACTCTGTCTTCCTCTGGACATGAACAAGGAAGCATATCTCTAAACTATGAGGGAAACCATCCTGAGGAAAAAGTCAACTCAAAGAAGACAGCAGAGCCGAGTCATCTAGAATTCAAGCAGAGCCCCAGTGGCCCCACCTTGGAGCTCACCTTCTGGTCTTCCTGTTATGGAAAATAAAAAGTATCCTCAAGACATCCACAATTTTGAGTTGGATTTCCAGTGACTGGCAGCCAAGAACATGCACCTTGGGTGGGAGATGCATAGAGACTGGAGAATTAAGTCACCTCTGGTTTCCCAGTATGTTTCTAATTCTCTCAGGCAGCAACTACTTATTGAGCAACAACTAAAGGCCAGGCACAACTCCAGATGCTGGGATGATACACCAGGCAATAAAACCCATGAAACTTCCTGGCCTCAGGAGCTTACATTTGGGTGGAAGAGATGGAAAATAAAGAGAAATGAATAAGTTATAGGCACATTACACAGTAAGTGTAATGGAGAAGAAATAAAGCAAGGAAGGGAAATACCAAGTCAGCTGGGCTTCTCAGTTACACAAGCCAATGAATTCCCTTTTTGCTTAGCCTCATTGCAAGTAACAGAAAATTCAACCCCAATTAAGGAAACACAACTGATAAATTACCTGCTCCTGGGGGTGCAGTGATAATTAAATGAGCTCATGGAATACCAAAGCATGCTGCAAAGTATAAAGCGAGTGTAAAACACCCATTGTTTGCATCACTCACAAAACCATCATTCCTATTAAATGAGAAAACGAAAGAGACCCTTTTCTGAAGAGCGCCTGTGCATCCGAATACACCCGTATTTTATACTGGCACATAGTATATATTTATATAGCTTACACAGTCACAAATAGAGAAAGAGGTCAAAGCTTCTAGCTGTCTTCAGGAGAGGCCAAGAGCAGACCAGCCACCTACATGCTGTTCCCTCTCACCCACCTCTGAACCCAGCAAGTCAGATTTCTGCTCGGAGGCCTTCCTGCCTTCCCAGGCTGCTCTGCATGCCTCTGCCGCCCACTCACGCCCAAGTCATTTTTGCTTTTGGAGAGCAGGTCTTTAAGGGAAGGCTCTAGACTTTGCTGTCCAAGAGGGATTAATTTATGTATTCTCCCCTTTGAAGGATATTAAGAGCCCAAGCCAGAGTTAAACAAGCGTGAACGGCACAGAAGATGCCTCTGGCCTCATGGCTGTTTCAAGGCAGTGGGCCGGGACAGGCACCCAGGTGATCAGAAGGTAAACAAGGTAAACCAGACTAGAGGAGGAGACAGGGGGGACGCCAGCGTTATTGGGGAAGCAGCGGGTGTGGGGGGTGGCACCTTAAAGCCAGGGCTTCAGGGCAAGCGTCTCTGAAAAGGCGTAGGAACCGCTAGAGCACAGACTCCCAGGCAGGAACAGCCGGAGAGACCGCTCCGGTCCCAAGGGCCCTGGCGAGAGGCCGGGAAAACTGAGGCTCATCTGTCCCAGAGCCTCACTCCCGAAGCAGAGCCGCTACCGGAAGCCGGAAGCTCCTGCCGCAGGAGCCCCGCCCCGCCCGCACTTCCGGAGGCCGTGCGGGCCGGGACGGGCTCCCTCACAGCTGCCCGCGTCGCGCGCGGCCGTCTCTCGGGAGCCCGGCTCTGCGGAGGTCTCTCTTGGTAGCTCGAGGCTGGGGCCAGGCAGCCGGCTGGGGCCAGGCAGCCGGCCGTGTCACCGGGCCTTCTGGGAACTGTGCTTTCCGTAACCCGCGTTCTCACGGCTGGGAGTCCTGGGCCGTGTGCTCTGAGGTCGGGCTTCATGGACTCGCGTGAAGTTGAAGCAGCTGAAGCTCCGCGGTCCTTCGCTCGCCCGCGCCCCTTCCAGGGCCAGGCACCTGGCTTATCTGAGCAGTTGCGAATTCTTCCTGCAGAGGGACTCCGCAGTCGTGGGAGCTTCAGGCCGTATTAGTCTGGACTGACCCCTGGTTCCACTAGCCCCGTTCTTTGGACTTCCGCAGACTCGGGAAAGACCGAGCCCAGCACTTCCGAGGGCGGTGGATCTCCGCTTCTGCTGTAAATGGAAACCACCTGAGGGTGGGGGGTGTTAGACCCGAGATTCTCCTTTGGTCGGTCTGAGGCGGTTCCAGAGTCTACACCAAGGCCACGAGTGATTGTGGAGCAGGTGATCTGTAGGCCTCACCTTGAGGAACAGGGGCCAGGATGCGTCAAGCACGAATTGTGCTCAAGCTTCCTGAAGTGGCTGCACTGCAGAATCCCACTGCTCTCAACTGTGGCCTGTCCCAGGAGCCTCACAGGCGCGAGGGAGCAGCTTGAGCCTTGACTTTTCCTTGGGCTCAGAAGGCAGAATGGAGGTCCTTTCTCCACGTCAGAAACATACCAGTCCATCTTGTTACACCAGCTGTCTGAATGAAGAAGGTCCACAATTTCTTCCCACAACTCACTCAGTCGTTCAAATATTCATTCACTTATTCAGGATACTCACCACACACACTTACGATGAGAATGCTAACTTTACATGCACCAAACATATACATACCAAAATCTTATACCCAGAAAAATGACTGGAAGGATATACATACATATACTGAGATGTCAAAAGTAAAAGTTCTTGTGAGTTGGGAACCTGGGAGATTTTCCCCCTTCAAGTCTGTATTTTTCAAGTTTTCCATAATTGGGAGAATTCTTTTCAAAATGGTGAAAAATGAATTTTATTATAAAAGCCCTGTAAATAAAGAATTTTTAATGGAATTCAAAAACAAAAATAAATGTAGCCATAATTCCATGACCCTAATACAACTGTTTTCACCTTTACACTTTGTTATGGTTTCCCACATCCACCATGCTTTACACAGTTACAATAGAATATTTGTATTCTACTTCTTGAGCCACACCTAGAAATTATTCTTCCATGGTGCTACGTAGTCATCTTAATTATCATTAATGCCTTATTATTCCTTTGAATGGCTCTAGCGAAACTTAAGGCGAAGTTCCTCTGTAATCAAGAATTTAACTCCATGCAAATGGGCATCTTGTGTATATTTTGGATTTCAGCCTCTCGATATATGTAGATTTCTGCTTTGCTTTCATTAATTCTTTAAGGAAAATCACCATGCCTGAAATTGAAGGCTCAACCACCATCAATGTCATAGTGGTTCTTAATGCAAGTGGGCTGTTTGCCTTCCAAAATAGTTGCACAGGTTGACCCTGATTTACAAAACTATCCTCAACCCAGATAATGATGGCGGGTATTTATTAGTCTGCTTGGTCTGCCATAACAACATACCACAGGCTTAGTGGCTTAAACCCAGTTCTGGAGGCTGGACATCCAACATCACTGTGCTGTCAGGGTTGGTTTCTGGCAAGACCTCTCTTCCTGGCTTGTAGATAGCCACCTTCTGTGTCCTTGCATGGCCTCTCCTCTGTGCACTTGCATCGGAAGAGAGCAATCTCTGCTGTCTCTTCCTTTTCATATAAGGACGCCAGTCCTGTGGAATTACAGCCCACCCTTGTAACTTCATTTAACATTAATTACCTCCCTAAAGGCCCTATCTCCAAATACAGTCACAATGGTGGTTAGGGCTTCAATGTGTGGATAGGGAGTAGGAGGTAATGACACACAATTCAGTGCACAAACAGGGTATTTAAGCATCTGCTTCCCATTGAACTTCATCCCCATCTTGCCAGGTTTCCACTTGTGTGACTTACCTTTCCCTACCCCTCTCAACACAGCTATCCTTGGAACCAGCCTGAGTGAACCAGCCATACATTCCACCCATTCTTAGTGCCAGCTCACCTGGGGCTCTCCCTTGCCCTCCAGACATCTCACGTCCTTTTGAGTCCTGGCGCAATACCCCTGTATTGGTCTGTGCCTTTCCAGTCCTCCAAACTCCATTGGAAAGACCTGGGCCACCTTTTTGGGCTCCCCATTTGCTGCATCTTTCTCAATGGTCCATGTCCCTGCACCTTTGGGTGGGAGTTGAAACCCTCAGCACAGACCCAGTGCCCCTAATGCCTGAGCCAACCCAGCTTCCCCTGAGATCAACAAGTGGGAACATCTGGCTATATTTTTGTCCCTGTAAAATAAATCATCCATTTGTGTGATTTACCATGTCTTGGTGGCAGAAGGGGAACAGCAAACAAATCCTGAAATCTCTTCAGATTTGTTTCTTGTAGTGGTTTGAGAAAAGCACCTCTGAAACTATTTTAGAGGTATTTTTAGGATCCAGCAAATTAATGTTGATTTTGGGGTACCAGGATTCTCACTATTGAAGAAGGGACATAAAAAATATGAGGAGCCACAGATTGGAACTGGAGGTGTTGCTGTACACATATGTGTATATGCACACATATACTTTTGTGCGTACCTATATGTGTTTATATTTGTGCCTATGTCTCTTAGTTCAGCAGAAGACACCCTAGTAGCAATGAGCACACCTGGCACTCAGATTTGGTCTCTAATACCACCCTCCACCAAAAGGAACAAGTTCTTTGGAACTGGAGAAATGGCCGGTTTCAGGGTAGAAACAAAATGACTTTGGAACATCTCATTATACTAAAAAGAAAGGAAGTGTTCAAAAAATGATGAAGGCATGTCATGGGGATGCAGGAACCTTCCTGAAGGCTCCGATTGGCCTCATCTGGTACAACTTGAGAACCAAAATAACCAAGGACACAATAAGCTATAATCCATTGAAAAGACAGGAACCCCTGAGTCCATTCTGGTAATAAAGACAAGTAAAAGGAGATAAGGGAGGGTGCTGGTTTGCAGCAGAATGCCCAGGGCCAGCTGGTAAACATGGAGCGGGGGCTGGTGTTGGATAATCACTTTGCAACCACATGGTAAAGACTGATTCAAGCATCCTCAATGGAGGCTAAACCTAGGGGGGCATTTTGGTGAGGAGCAGGATATTTAAAGTGTCTCCCTACAGACTGCTTATTAGTTAAAAGGGGGAAAATTATAACTATATGGTGGAGAAGTTAGGCAAGACTTTGGGTGAGCAAAGAAATCGTCACCAGCAGTAGGAACGTGGACTTGCTGCACCCCGAGATGTGTGTGTGGGGGGGGATGCACAAACCACAGGCAAGCAGGGTGAAACATTAATGACAGGCAGGTCTGGATGAAGGGTGTGCAGGTGATCTGTGTATTATTTTTGTGCCTTTTCTATAAGTTTGAAATTATTTTCAAATAAAAACCTTAAAAATGTAACAAAAAAGGCACAAGCATCTAGCTGTGCACTAAATGAGACATCAGATGGGAAACTGAAGAGATGGAGTGCTGGCCTTAATAATAATGAATGACTCACAAGTGGCCCTGAAAGCTGAGTGGGATGCATCCCAGGGGTAACCTCTGTGGCAGCAGGAGAGGTGAACTCATGCAACAGGTTGGGAACAAGAGTTGAGAGGGCAAGTATAGTTTTTTGGTTTTTCTTTTATCATCAGAGCTACAGCCAGCTTAGGGTTGGGAGATGGACAGGCAAGAGGGGAACTGAGCTCAGTGACTGTGGCAGAGACAGGCACCCAGGGAAACAGCTCGTGCCCCTTGCAAGTGACTGGGGCCATGAGATCATTTCTCTCCAAGGACATGTGCATGGAAGTGATATGTGTCATCTCCCGGCTGAGCGAGTGTGGCCTCCTCTATGTGCTCCAAGGGTCCAGCGGGGAGCAGAGCTTCAACAGGGATGAAGCCTGGATCCTGAATCACCATGTGAAGCAGAGCTCCTCTCCCACGAACGTACATGCAGCAGCAAGAACCACAAGACTACAATGTGACGGAAGAAATACTTCTTTTGTTAAGCCCTTGTGATTTGGGAATCATTACAACAGACCCCATGCTCAAACACAGTGACAGAAGGAGGCACCAGTTTCTGTATGTATAGGAAGCAGTTAAGTTTATGCTCAGGCAACAGAAACAATGCTGTAATCGGAATTCAATGCAAAAATCAAAAGATCACCTTATGTAGCCCAAGGAGTTACGTTACCCTTACTCAGACAGACAGAACTCATCAACCTTTATTAGCGTTTTCAACCTGTTTTGATCATGACCTCCCCCTACTCAGTAAAAATAGATTTTACATTGTGACCAGTTTTTATATTTAGATATATGGCTGAAAAGTTTCGCAAAACAGTATTTACCTTTACTACATGATGAATTTTGAGCTGTTTTATTCTACTCTATTGCTTTGTAATGCCGGTAGCCACCCACCAATTTGATTTCACAACTCACTAATGGGCTGAGATGCACAGTGTGAAAACACTGCATTACTAGGCTCCAAGCATTTCCATGATCTTTGTAAGTCACGCCACCCACATAAAAACATGTGAGTTCAACCGGGACACAGTTTGCTATCGAGGATTCAGAAGTGAACTTGACATCGCGTATTTATGAAAAGGCCAAAACAGCTGGCAAGATTTCTGCTTGAACAACAGCGCTGGGGAGCTCAAACAGGAGGAAGGGAGACAAGGCTGACTTCAAGGACGAGCTGGCAGATCACACACCTTAAGGCAACTCTACACTTTGAACACTGACAAATGTTCCAAAGTGTGGGTGGTGATAAAATGGCTCCAGAAGAAAGAGTCTTCTTGCACATCTGATGGCTTGTGCTCACTTGTGAGCATCTGCACGGGTGTGTTTTCAAGGAGGTGAGGGCTTCCCACGGGCCCTTCCTGGGTTCTAAGTGCTTTAGCCACATGAGCTTATCTAGAAAACAAGCACACTTGTGTGCACACAGACACTGCAGGAAGCCACGCATGGGTTCTGAAGAAGCCAGAAACACTGCTCAGGACTCCCAGGCAAGCAGAGCTGTCCTGCTCTGGGGACACTTAGAGCAAAGCGGCTCCTCTCTGTGCCTCAGACTACAGAGGGAAAACATCACCTTCTGTGCACTCCGGGAGCCCGCCAATCCTCCCACCGGCACAGGATCCATGGGTGGCAGGGTGGGTGCCCAGGGCCCTCTCCAACACATAGCTTTTCTCCTTCTCGTGGGTTTTCTGGTGCTGAGCCAGGGCCAGGCTGAAGTGGAAGGTTTTCCAGCAGTCCTGGCATGTGTAGAGCTTCCTGCCACTGTGGCTCCTGAGATGATCGATGAAATGTGAGATCCACATAAAGGTCTCCCCGCGCTCGCTGCCCATGTAGGGCTTCCCTCGGGATGCCCCAGGCTCGTCGGCTGCAGGGCAGCTCGCAGCAGAGGTCCCCCAAGCCTGCCAGGCCAGGGACCCTGTGCTGCAGCCAGCTGCAGCAGGCTCCTTCTTCACCTTGCACTGCTGGTGGTGGCTCGTGCTAGAGACACACTTGGGGCCCTGGTCACCCACATCCTCCGGGTAGGGCCTCTTTCTTCCATGGCCTTGGTGTGGGGTGGCTGGCATTACGGGCACAGTAAGGCTCTCCCCAGCTGTGCCCCTGTCCTGGGCGGGGTCCCGGATGACGGACTGCCTGTGGGCCATGGTGATAGGGCCTGGGTCCCCCTCCTGAGGATCCAGAGCCTTCTGCAGCTGCTCTTCCTCCTCCCGGGCAGTGCCCGTCAAGGGGCACACAAAACTTTCCTCACAAGCCTCTCTATCAGCTTCTTGTACGTGGAGCCTTCCTCGCATACACTCTCTGTTTTCCTGCCACCTCCTGTTGCCTGAAACAAGGTTATAATGTGAGCAGTTCTAACACCCAGGCTCAGAGAAGGAACTGCCACGTGAGGAGAACTGACAAAAGGCACAGGTCCGAGATCAACCGTGAGAATGGGCAGGGATGGCAAGCCCCAGCGAGAGGTGGGTGAGGAGACAAGAAGCACTTTACATGCACATCATTGACCAGTTCTCTCGACAAACCCAGGGGCAATGCACTAAAGTGAGACCACACAACTGCTAAGTGCAGTGACGTTGGTCACACTGGTCTCAGAAGACCACTGCCTGTCCCCAGTCTGCTTTCCCTTTCTCAACAGTCCCAGAGCTCACAGCTGCCTGGAAGAAAGACCATCACTCCCAGCCTGCCTTGCAGCTAAAGTGGCCATGTAACTAAGTTCCAGCCAATGGGACATAAGCACAAAGGCAAGGAGGGCAGAGGGGCCTCCTTCCTGCTGCTGTGCATGTGAGAGAGAGCTGGAGCAGCCATCTTGTACCCTGAGGTGACACTGGCAGTGGAGCCATGAGATGGGGGCAGCATCGGTCCATCACCAGGAAGGGCCAAATAATCCTCGTATGGTAAACTAACGTGTACACTGGTGGCCCCCAATGAAGCACATCTCCCTGGATTCATGCTTTTGGGTAGTCCCCTTCCCCCCACACATGTGTACACACACATGTACACACACATACTGGCTTGGCCACATAACCTACCACGGTCTGTGGGACATGAGCATGCATGGTGCATGCAAAGGCTTAATAAGCACCCACCGGATGGTGCTTACCCTCCGGAATACTCCTTCCTAGAACCCAGCAGCCACACTGTGAGGAAGCCCAAGCATCTACTTGGAGAGGCAACATGAAGGAGAACCAGGTCGACGGCCTCAGTTGAGCTCCAAGTCAAGAGCCAGCGTCAACTGCCAGTCTGTGAGGCTTCCTAGGACCTTCTAGCTCTAGTCAAGCCTGGCAGATGACCATAGCTGTGTGCATCGTCCAGCAGCCATCAAATGGAGCAGAACGGCCACCCAGGTGACCCTAATCAATCCACAGAATCACAATAACTAATACTGCCATTGTTTAAGTGCCTAAGTTTTGGGGTGGTTTGTTTCTTAGCAAGAGACCATTAACATAGCTGGATTCCTGCCTCCTGCTCTGATACTTGGGGAGTGGGCGTGGCAAGAGTGTGGGACAGGAGGTGGGACAACAATGAATGAGGTCAAAGTTGAGGTCTTTGCTGAGGCCAGTGGTGCTGTGAGGGGCCTCCATTGGCCTCTGAAAGAAAGGCCCCCCCTCTACCCTGGCCCCCAACCATCACTCTCTGACTCAAGCTCACCTGGGAAGCTGCCTTCGGGTGGTTCTCTGTCAGCCAACCGAAGTTCCTCTGTCTCCAGCTTGCAGGCAGCATCAGGCTAGGCAAGCTGATACCCTGAGCGGGGTCAAAATAACAGAAAAACTAAAAGAGACTGAAAACAGAATGGAAAGCAGCCGATGACAGGCCTCAAGCCCCACAGGCTGGCCAAGACCAGGACTGCGGCTTTGGTCCTTTTGTCTGCACCAGGACACCTGCCAAAGCTGACTCCCCATCAGCGCCCTGCAGGGCTGGGGGTTCTGAGAACATGGCAAACGGATGAAGAAGAGGGTCTGTGGGGCAAGACTGAAAGGGTCAATGGGCAGGCGGGGAGTGGGGGGAATTCAAGGAAAAGCAAAGTTACAAAATAACATAAAATTAAAGCTATAAAGAGTTCACGAATCTGTATTGGGGCCTCCATACAAAGGACGGTTTCTGGGGAAAAGATGTCCACACAAGAAGGCCGGAGACCCTGTCTCTGCACCAACAAGGATGGGGAAGTCAACACTTTGGGGTCAGGATTTCTTTCTAGATTCAGAAGCTTCAGGTCCTGAAGGCAGGAGCTGCAAGCACAAAGCCCAGGGCCCTCGCAGGACTCAAACATGGAGACCAGGAACTGTGGGGACCAGGGTGGGGACGTTGGCCAATGAATTCAAGGTCAAAGTCAAATACGTTTAAAACACATTCAAGTTCAAGTACATTTAAAACACTGTGGTATCCTAACCAAAGCCCCAAGTAGAGTCAGGATGCCCCAGGCCAGCAGTTTTGGAATAGGATGGACGACGGAGTAGAGGCCGCGGGAGGAGTGTCTCGCCCCACAAGAGCAGTTTCCTTTAGGTCTCCAGGTTCTCCTCTGCTGCGTCCAGGTGCCCCCACTCCTCCAGGTACAGAGGCACCTCTGAAAACTTCAGCTTCTGAAATAGCAGCACAGCCCCAGCTGAGGCTTCCCATCCAGAGAGAGGGTGGACCCTCGGTCCCACAACAACAGCAAGAATACTGGGGGCAGCACCGTCCTGGGGGCTCCTACCCACCACTTTGCAGGTTCTGCATGGGGACCCCAGGTTTCCCTGGACCCTGTCCCCAGGTTAACACGAGAGCAGGGTTTCTTGGCATTGGCATTGTGGACACTCTTTGTGCTGGAGCCTGTGGTGAGCACTGCAGGATGATTTCCAGTATCCGGGCCTCTTCCCTCTAGATGCCAGGAGCACTCCCCACCCCAAAGTACTGGCAACAGAAGGGGGACAAATTGCGCTCTAGTTGAGAACCACTGCTGTAGAGGTCCCCAAAGTCTCCTCCATCCCTCCACACTGCCTGGGGCTCCGGCTGGCACCCAGGGGATCACAGGACCCAGACAGCTAAGCTCATTGCCCTCAAGAGAGACAGACAGACAGACACCCCAAAGGCTATGAAGGAGATAAAGTGGGAGGCCCTGTGGTGACACTGCCATGGGGCCCAGAAGGTCCAGGGGATGTGTCTCTGAAGAGGGAAGACAGCCTACAAGGCCCCGAGGGCAGCACAGCCTCAGTGCAGAAGCACAAGGAGCACGGGAGTGGGGAGGGGCTGCCACATGGGGGTGGCAGGCAGAGTCCTGACTGGTGGGAGGTGGAACTTAAGGGCAGCAGACCAGCAGGAAGAGAGAGGAGGAGGGCTGTGGCTGGCAGGGCTGTGCGGGAGGGGAAGGCCAGTGCATTAGATGTGGCCAGAGGGAGGGGCTGGGAGTCACCACAAACTGGGCTTGGGGAGAGCTCACAGTAAGGAGCCACCAGGCCTGCACTCCAGGTCCCTCCCTTTGAGCGCACAGACCTCCCATACCCCCACCCCGGCCCACACCCTGGGCCAGGCTCATCACTGGGTTTCCCAGGGAGGCCGCGGCCTCGGGTGCCCCGCCCTGGAACCTGGGGCCACTCCCACTCCTCATCCCCTGGCCAGGCCCCAGCCCATTGTCCTCCCTGGGCAGTTGGCGGCATATTAACAATGTGGGGAGCAAGAGGTCTGATACACCAGGGAGGGTGCAACAGACTCTGGCCCTCAGGGCCAGGACTAGAGAGCCCTGGGCAAGGCGCCCCACCCCCACCTCTGGCTCTGCCCTTGTGGGCTTGGCCTCTTTGGTCTCCTCCCCTATGCTGCCCTGTTCCTGGAGCGGGACAGGCTGGGGAGAAGGGAAGGCAAAGTTGAGACTTGTGCTCCATGGCTGGGCACCCCCAAACCGGTCAGGGAGACCCCAATGCCTCCCCTGCACAGGCCCTAGGCAGAGCGAAGAGTTCTCAGACTCAGCAGCAGGGAGGCCCAGCATGCGCATATCACAGCAGGTCCCAGGGCCCCATGGACCCCGTATCTGTCCTTGTCCTTGACTGACAAAGCAGAGGAGGCGAAGAAGAAAGCAAAGGAAGCTCAAGCTCAGGGGCGGCCCAGAAACTCAAACTAAAGCCACAAAGAAGGCAACACTTTGCTACCCACTGCACTGGTGGAAATCTCAAAAGCAACAACGCCCAGTGCTGGTGGGATGTGGGGAAACAAGCGCCCAGGCACACTGGCACCATGTGCGCTACAAAACTTCTGGAAAACTGTGAGAACATGCCCTTTGTCCACTGACCCTGAGGAACCCCCCATACACATACCAACAAAGCTCCCACACCCAGGCCCAAGGCTGAGGATGCCTTACTGCAGCCTCATGGGAAGAGGCAGAAACCACAACGGCCATAAATGCCAACTCCAGCACAAGGAGGGCTGTGAACCACCGGCCATGAAGGCAATGAAGAGATGGCACTGGACATCCAGCCGCCACCGGAGGGGCCCGGGTGGGCGAGGGGACAGCAGGTATTCAGGCACCAGCACATCACCCCCAGGCAGACTGCCCACAAACCGTCCACACAGGCCGCGGGTGACAGGCCTGTGCATGCATGTGAGAGGAGTGTGCACGCGTGCGAGAGGCACAGAAAGACACCAAGGGACAGGTGCCAGGGCGCACCCTTTGATTTCATTTTAGAGTGGGGAGATTATTACTTTTTTCTTTGTTATCTCAATACTTTCCACTGTTTGAGATAAACATGATCTCTGAAAACTTATTTAATTTAAAATAATACTTTTCACATTCATCAGAGCTTAAGTAAAAAGCCAGATCTACATCTACAGAATTCCAGGCTCCAGAGCCTCCCTCTGGCTCCCCTGACACCTGCACACGTCTCCCTCCTGCCCTCTCCCACTCACAGACCCGGGCAAGGGCTGGCTGGCACTCACAGGTCTTGGGGGACACCTGGGCCTCACTGGCTTCTGGGTCTTTGCTGGCTCTCGCCAGCCTGCCTGGCAATGGCAGATGGCAAAGGCGCAGCATGCTTCCCACACACACCCTGCTCGAGGCTGTGGATGACCCCCCCAGGAGAACTCGACAGCATCCCTGGTCACACCTGAGCCAAGAGTGAGCCCAAGAGGGAGAGACACTGCCAACCATCACAGTAAACCACAGGGGGCAGACGTGGACACAGGCTTCTGTCCCTGAGCCCTCAGCTCCATGACCCCATCATCACCAGATTCACAGACCCCACCCTCAGACACGGTGGGGACTCTGTCCACCCAGCCCCAGTGCTCCCCTTGGTCCTATACTGAGGGAGGGGCAGAAATGTACCCAGAACATTTACTCAATGTTTAAGGGGCTGGTTCCTCCTGCTTCCTTATATCTGGAAGGCAGATGTGAGGGTAAGAGCCCATGCAGCCTTCCTGGCCCATGAGGCAACCCTGTAGGTAATGCCACCAGGCAGGGTGGGGGTCAGATCCTCACCAGCTCAGGGCTGCTCTCCTCTGTGACTCTTACATGTTGGGGAACTAACTCTCCCAGGCAAGCCACTGGCTGGGGTTTGGGCTCTAGGCCGTCTATCTCAATCCTTCCAGGGCCAGCCCCCTCCCTGTTTCCTCTAAGGCATGTTCTCCTTCAGGTTGGCGGCCTCACCTGGCTCCTCCAGGGCCTTGGTGAGGTCCTCCACCAGGGATACCGCCTTCTTGCAACTCTCATGATGCTGCACCTCCACCGAGAGTGGGACTTTGTAGGGCAGGATGCTCAGGAATTGCTCCAGCACCAGCAGCTCCAGCATCTGCTCCTGGGAGTGTACCTTGGGCTGCAGCCACTGGTGGCACAGCTCGTAGAGCTGAGCCAGGGCCCAGTGGGTCCCAGCTGCCTCCTGGTAGACAAAGGTCCAGAAGGGCAGGCAGGACAACTTGAGGTCAGCAGGGGCCCTCCTGGGGATGGTCTCCTCCTGCTGGTCCCCAGCTGCCACCATGGCATGGGCAGTTCTGCGAGTGCTGGGGAGTTCCTGGGGGTGGCAAACGCCTTCTCCAAAGGCAGCATCTTTCCCAGCCTGCACTGGGAAATGTGACTGTGCTCGCCAGAGACGGGGCACCTGTCGTGAAGGGCGAGTTCACGGAACTGCAGCTCCATGGGAGAGACAGCAGGAATGACAGGATCCTCTGGGATCCCAGCCAGAGTCCAGCCTGCGGAGGACAGACAAAGAGGTGCCCACATGGTGAGAACCACACCAAAGGAGAACCAGCAGGAGACTCGGAGTTCATGGGCCCCGCACCCACCACCCCGAGTCCACCCAGAACTGCTTCCAAGCAATCCGCTTGTTACATATCAGTAGAGTTTTGTGCTTGTGTAGATAAAAATTAACATAAAAAGTGGGAGACAGCAACTCATTTTGTAAGACTGGTATCACCGAGATCAGAAAATAAAATCAGTCACAGATAGGAGAAAGAAAAATTACAGGACAGTCTCACTTACAAAGGTGTAAATATCTTAAAACATTGGTAAACTCATTCCAACGATGTATGTTATATACGTGATGCATGTAACATCACACCAGATTTGGGCTCACCCCAGAAACAAGAGGTTTGTTTAACACTAAAAAACATCTTATGAGGGGCCAGCCCCGTGGCCGAGTGGTTAAGTTCGCGCACTCTGCTTTTGCGGCCCAGGATTTCGCTAGTTCGGATCCTGGGTGCGGACATGGCACCAATCGTCAGGTCATGCTGAGGTGGCGTCCCACATAGAACAACCAGAGGCACTCACACAACTAGAATATACAACTATGTACTGTGGGGGGCGGAGAGGAGGAGGAGAATGAGGAAGAGGAGGAGGAAGAGGAGGAGGAGGGGGAAGAGGGGGAGGAGGGGGAGGAAGGGAGGAGGGGGAGGGGGGGAAGGAGGAAGATTGGCAACAGATGTTAGCTCAGGTGCCAATCTTTGGGGAAAAAAAACTTATGAGGACTTCAGTTTCCAATACCATGGCAGGGTGAGGTGTCAGGATTGCTCCTCCTATTAGAAGAACTGAAAATCTGAAATAGGTCAGTGGACAGCCTGCACCTGTTTCTGGAAACAGCAGAGGCCTGCAGACCTGGACTGACCTACCCACAGAGGCAGGTGGGAGGTGTAAGAAGTAGACCAGAAGTGGGGTACAATGAGGGGGTAGACCGTGGTGAGTGGGGGTTCAGGTCCTGGCAGCCCTCTCCCCACCCCCAGCTGATCCTGATGTGCAGCTGCATCATTCAAGAGAAGCCGGTTTCGGGATGTTTAGGGGAAATTATCGATTGTAACTGTTGACAAACACCGAGTATGTTAAACAACAGAACCCAGCAGGCAGTAGCGGGCCAGGCCTCCAGCCGCTGACCATGAACACACAGGGACATGAACTCTGACTCCTCCCAGACCCTGCCAGGTCTGCTCCTCCACTGGGAGGGAGCCGGCCCAGACAAAAGCCACGGAAAACCCAGTGGGAATGCTCCCCTTGGCTGTGCCACAGAAACGAACCACGTTTTCTTCCCAACACACCCCTGAGGAATTCAAGAACATTGTGTGTGAGCACAGCTGCAGTGGGAACACTTTCTCAGCAACCCCTGCTCACAAAGCCGACTCCACAAGTGAGCGAGGTGGAACCGGGCATCGCCGACTCCTCCCAGTAACGCAGGGGAGCTCTGAGCATCACCGCCAGGGCAGGGGGCGAGGACCTCGCAGCCCTGGGGGTGTGCAATTCCATTCCTATTTCTGTGAAATGTCCAGAACAGGCAAATCCGCAGTCAGGACCTCGATCAGCGGTTGCCAGGAGGTGGAACAGGGTGGGGAGGAGAGTCACTGCTTAGGGGCACACTCTTTGGAGTGATAAAAACATTCTCAAATTGACTGTGGTGATGGTTGTACAACTCTGTGAATATACAAAAAATCACTGAATTGTACACTTTAAACAGGTGAACTTTATGTAAATCATATGTCAATAAAGCTGTTAAAACAAAAGAAGAAAAGAGGCCGGCCCCATGGCCAACTGGTTAAGTTCGCGTGCTCCACTTCAGTGGCCCAGGGTTTTGCGGGTTCGGATCCTGGGTGCAGACCTAGAACCACTCATCAAGCCAAGCTGAGGTGGCTTACCACACAGCACAACCAGAAGGACCTACAACTAGAATATACAACTACATTCTGGGGGGCTTTGGGGAGGAGAAGAAGAGAAAAAAAAAAGAAAAAAGTTGGCAGAGACTCAACTGTCGACTGCTCCCCTCTCCCCCTGGGGCCGCAGAAGACACTCTACATGAGACTCCCTTTCCCTCCAGGAAAAAGGAGCTCTGCCACCATCATTATCACCACCAGCCCCCAACTCCCCTCACGCCCTCCTGCAGGTCACTCTCTTCTTACCTCCTACAGGAAGACCTTCCCTGCACCACCTGGTGCCCCCTCCCCTGCCTTTACTTGCCTCCTGCCTGCCTCCCCCCTGGAACGTGAACCCCAGGGGAGCAGGGGTTACTCACAGGCGAGTCCCTGGGCAGCATCTGTTGACACATAAGCGACTTTTAATGGTGCCGGTTCTATGTTAGAGGCACGCTGGCTGTGCCTGGTTTTCTTTGGCTATTACAGACCCTCACATCCCTGTATGTGGGGTCAGGCTGGTGATATATTTGGAAGGTAAATGGAGAAGTGGGACACCTAGGCCACTGAGCACACGCAGTAACCCAGCAGCCCCCAGGAGGCAACTTCAACCCCACCACTGGCTTCAGCAGTGCCCCCTGGATGCCCCTTCCTCACGCCCTGCACTGGGGACCTTCAGACCACAGAATGTGCTCATTGCACTGCCAGTGTGCCCTCAGGATTTCTTCATCTCTGTGGGTGAACCACCCACTTTTCCGTGGCATTTTCCTTACAGCTCCCTTTCTGTTACGTGGTTAGAGCGCTCTCTGTCTGGCTCTGTCGCGCTGGTGTCCCCGTCTGTGGCTTGCCTTTTCACTTCATGCTCTCCTGTGGCCACACATAGGGTTCTAATGTTTCTAACTGCCAAATCTACTTTTTTAAAAAAATAGATTTCTGACTTCAGAAACTTGATTAGAAAGAGCTTCCTTCCTGACCTCAGGCTTAGAAACACATTCTCGCGTTCATTCTGCTAAAGCAGAGGTGGGAACGCAAAGGGACAGATAGAAAATATTTTAGGCTCTTAAGGCCAGTCATTCTCCGTCATGACTATCAGCTCCACCTTGTGGTGGGAAAGCAGCCAGGGACACTTGCACTCCACCGGCCTGGCTGTGTCCCTGTACAGCTTCATTACAAAACAGGCTGCCGGCCGGCCTGCAGGTCAGTTTGCTGACCCATGTTCCAGACTAATTTTTTTAACCAATTCTCTGCCTTTGACTCATCTAGAGCCACGCATATCAGCAGGAGGACTGCCAGCTTCAGCCGCTGGCACAGCTGCATTTCCCCCTATAGGCACGGGACACACAGCGCCCTACGCGGCACACGGGCAGATCTGTGGGCATGTCATTTCGATTTTCTTAGGATACCACGAGCATGTTCAGCCTGCACGGAACCCATCTCTACAAAGGTAACTGTGAACTCGCTAACGTGTGTTCATGGGGCTCATTGTCCACCGGAGCCTCACAATGCTGGTCCCAGCCCAGTCACCCTGCTGCAATGATTTCTGGGGGACCACCAGGACCCTTTCCTGTCCCCAGCTTGCTTGAGGCCATGCAGCACTGCCCAAGCTCCTCCTGGCTTGGTCACCAGGCAAGCCCCCTCCCCCATCTTGGGGCCACCCAGGATTTGCCTCAGATGGGGAAAGGATTTTCCTGGAGCTGAGGCTGGAGCTGATCCCATGGGCCTCTCTCCTAGTCCTGGGCTGTAGAGGAAGCCCTGGTGGCTGAGTGGGCGGCTGAGCTGAAAGGTCCCCAAGCCTGGTGGGCCTCCTGCAGGCAAAGCCCCTTCACACTGGGCTGAGCAGAGCTCAAGCTTGGCTCCCAACTCCTCAGCTGTACCTCCAGGCCCTGCCCACTCCCCACGGCCCCCCACATTCCCACCTCAAAGACAGGATATTCACAGGCTGTCCTGGCCTCACCCAAGGATCACCTACTCATTATAAAGGGGGAAAGGTGTCTTTAGAACGAAAGAACGTGGAGCAAAGGATCATCCTTAACATTTCAGCTGCCTTCTCTGGTCACCGCCAAGAAAGTAAACTCTGGATCCATACAGGACAGACAGACCCAAGCAAGAGATGTCCTGCACAACTGGTCTAGACCCCAAAAGCCTAAAGGTCAGGAATTCAAAGAAAGTCACAGACCTAAGGAGCATGCAGAGAAACAGCGACAACAGCAACATGAGGCCCGAGGCCCGGAGCAGAAAAGGAAACTTCTGCCGAAAAGAAACTTCTACAAGACGTCGTTGGAGTGACTGGGAGGATGGAGCACTAAACCCCGGTATGGAAGAGAGGATGGCGGGGACTGTGCAGCCTGGCCTCCAAGCACTCAGCCAAAGTACACGTCTGTATACGAGAGGAGAACGGGGAGAGAGGAGGGGAAGCGAGGATGTGGAGGAGCGAACACGGAGAGGGGAAGAGGAGCAGGGGACACAAAACTTAGCCCGCACCAACAGGTGTGCAGACGTTCTACGCCCTCTCCCTAGAACTTTTCCATACATTCCAGACTTTTCTAAAGAACATCCTCAGTGTTCCCCACTCCCCTTGCCAGCGCCTCCGCCGGCAGCACCAGGGAGACCCGTTCTTGTCCTTCTCCCCGGGGTCCCTTGCCCACCAAGGGGTCCTAGAGCGGCGGGGGTTGGGGGGGTGGGGGGAAGAACGACCACCGCCCGCCGAACCCGCCCCCAGGTGACGGGACAAGCGGGGCGTCCCGAGGGCCTCACCCTGGCTACACCCCAGGCGGCTTAGAACGGCCCTTGCTCCGCCACTCGGGGACCTCAGCCTCAGGCCCCGCCCCGGACCCACAACGCGGGCCCGTACAGACGCTCCTCGGGTCCCCTCCCCTCAGTCTGCGGCAGGGTGCGCCTCAGCCCCGCCCCCACGCAGCACACCCCACTCGGGGGCCCGAGCCCTCCCCGAGCCGGGCCTCAGCCCCGCCCCCTTCCCCCGCCCCCCACAGGACACCGCAGAACGCGGCTGCGCGGCTCATGCAGGCCGCACCGCAACGGCCCGCCCAGGAAGAGCAGGTCACGGCTCCGCGGCAGCCCGCGAGACACCCTCACCTGCGCAGCTACCCCAGGCTAGTTCGAGCCTACGGGAGCTCGGCGCGACGGCAGACAGCCAGACTGCGCGTGCGCGTCGGGCCCGCGCCGCGGACTACGACTCCCGGCATGCAGTGGGCGGTCCCCGCGCACGGGGGCGAGCGACGTCACAATGGCAGTGTGGCTAGCCAGTCAGAGGCGGAGCTGCTCTCGATCACCACCCTTGCGTCTGCATCACTTTCGATGCCATGGCAACGGCGTAAACAGGCGGAGAAAAAAATACTGCCCTGAGAACCGGAGAGCAGAGACCGGGAGAGACAGAGACATAGAGACAGGGAGATCCAGAGATGGAGACGCATACACGGCCGGAGACCCAGACACAGGGCCAAAGACAGACAGAAATGGGTAACTCAGAGCTGGAAGACGGAGAGAGACCTGAGATGAGAAGACTCTGAGATGCAGACAGAGACGGCGGGCAGCGGGGAGGCGACAGAGGTGGAGAGACCCGAACCCGAGAAACAGAGGTGTGGACACCCAGAGACACCGATCGCTGGAAGAGGAGATGGGTTCTCGAATCCAGGGAGCGGACAGCGTGCGAAGGCTGGCCGCGCCGGGGCTTCAGGAGGCAACGGGGTGAGTGACGCGCTCAGGAGCCCAGAATAGATGTCGCCGCTCCAGCAGACAGGACAAACAGGACAAGGGCTAGGACGCTGCTTCCCATTCCAGAATGGTCTAGACAGCAGAGCTTATGAGGCTGTCATTTTGTGTGAACTGACTTTTTTAAATGTTTATCTGAACAATTTATTTATTTTATTTACATCCAACACACATTTGGGGGTATTCAGTTCTATGAATTTTAACTTATATAACCACCAACGCAATCAGAACAAAGAACAGATCCACTGCACAAAAAACTCCCTCCTGCTGCCCCTCTCCCCACCCATAAATCTTGTAACCACTGATCTGTCCCCCATGGCTGTAGTTTTGCATTTTGTTTTTTGTAGTTTTGTAGTTTTCCAGAATGTCATATAAACGGAACCATAAAGTACATGGCCTATCGAGATTGGTTTTTTTCACTGAACATGGTTCCTTTGAGATCCATTCAAGTTGTGTGTATCAATAACTCATTCCTTTTTATTGCTAAGGAGTATTCAATGGTATGGACATAACACAGCATGTTCAACCTTCACCCACTGAAGACATTTGGGCTGTTTCAGTATTTGCCTATGTGGGGACCTGGAAATGGCCACCCCAAGATATGTCTCTTTGGCATCAGGATTATTTGAGGCTGATTGCTTTTGATAAACTGGGACAGGGAAGGAGGCTCTGAGGAATGGAACTTGCCCTTCCTTAGGACACATTTACATTTGTAAGGTAAATCTCTATCTGTAAAAGCTGCCTCCCTCTCTGTACCAGGAAGAAGAAAGGAGATGACCTTCTCTCTAAAAACTCTTAATCAATACCAAAGGCAACGACTTAAAATCTGCATTTTATTGTGCTAGTCTGGTAACCTCCTGTAACTGACTTCCCTCCCCCTCCCAACGTTGGCATTTCTTAAGGATTAAGCATCTTTCCTTAGGCTAGGAACTGATTGCTGCGCTCACCTGTGACCGCCCAGCTCCAGCCCAGCTCCAGACAATCGACTTGCCTCCTGCTACGCCCACCGAGATAGCAGACCATTACCTGCTGTGTCCATCAAGCACTGTGCCGACAGGGCAATCTTGTGACTATTGTGGGAGGGACATTTCAGTCACATGTGAAACACCCCGTTTGGGGGTATATAACCACTATGTGCACCCCACTTCTTCGGTGCCCTTTCTTCCTTCGGGAAGAAAGGCCCCGGGCCATGGTTCCTCATAAAGCTTTGTTTAATTTTCTCTTGCTGTTCTGTCTCATGTGAATTTAATTCGTTCTCCGGCCAGACGAACCACCATTTGGGAAGAGGAAATGTCTTCCTCCCCTACACCTATTACAAATAAAGCCCCTGTAAACATTCACAGACAGGTTTTTGTGGGCACGCTCGTAAGTCTTCGTTTCTCTAGGGTAAATGCCCAAGAGTGCAGCTGCTGGGTTATAGGGTAAGCACACATTTAGTGCTCTAAGAAAGTGCAGTACTCTTTTCCAGAGTAGTTATACCATTTTACATTTCCGCCAGCAATATACGTGTGAACCAATTTCTCCACACCCTGACCAGCATTTGGTGGTGGTTTTTATTTTAGCCCTTCTGACAGATGTATGTAGTATCTCACTGTGCTTTTAATTTGCATTTCCCTAATGGTTAATAATGTTGAGCATATTTTCATGTTTGCCATCTGTATACCCTCTACCGCAAAATGTCTGTCCATGTCTTTTGGCCATATTCTAGTTTATTACAAAAAACTTTTGAGTTTTGAGAGATCTTTATGTATTCTAGATGTCAGTCTTTTGTCAGTTACATGGTTTGCAAATGTTGTCTCCCAGTCTGTAGCTTGTCTTTTTATTCCCTTAGTAGGGCCTTTAGCAGAGCAAAGAATTTTAATTTAGATGATGTGCAGTTTATCAATTTTTCCTTTTATAGATCATGCTTTTTGTGTCAAGTTTAAAAACTCTTTGCTTAGCTCTAAGTCCCGAGGACTTTCTCCTATATTTTTTCTAAAAGTTTTTTTTTTTAAAGATTGGCACCTGAGCTAACAACTGTTGCCAATCTTTTTTTTTGTCTGCTTTATCTCCCCAACCCCCTCTGTACATAGTTGTATATCCTAGTTGCAGGTCCTTCTAGTTGTGGGATGTGGGACGCCGCCTCAACATGGCCTGACGAGCGGTGCCATGTTCTCGCCCAGGATCCAGACCCTGGGCCGCCGCAGCAGAGTGCGCGAACTTAACCACTGGGCCACGGAGCCGGCCCCTCTAAAAGTTTTATAGTTTTACTTTTTACATTTGTCAATCATCAATTTTGAGTTAATTTCTGTATAAGATGTGAGGTTTGTGTTAAGGTTAATTTTTTCCCTATGGATGTTGGGCATCTTTTTTCTGACAGTAAATGTGTAGTTTTTTCCAGCACCAACCAGTTCTGCAACCCAATTGGGTATCCAATAATTCAATTATGAGACCACCAGAATTAGCGCAGACTCCACAGGTCAAGGGCTCAGTCCCACAAGACTTGCTCCACTTCAGATGCCAGCCATAGGCTACACACATTTCTGCTCGGTCAACTACAAATTTGCTGGTTCCCACAAAACACCCTGCCTTCAGGTTAGAGAACTAATGACACAGATCTCAGAAAAACACTTTACTTATGTTTACCCATTTAGCATAAAACAGCCAAATGGAAGAGTTACATAGGCCAAGGTTTGGGAGGGGGCGGTGTGACTGAGCTCCGATGCCACCTCCAGGCAGGCCTCCTCTCAGTACATGGGCATCCACCAGCCCAGAAGCTCTCTGGATCTCCTTGTCTACGAGTTCTTATACCCAATCTCCGGGCCCTCCTGCCTCCCAGGAGGTCAGAGTGGGGGGCTGAAAGTTCCTGCCTTCCTTTTGATGACCACTCCCCACCCCGAAGCTATCTAGGGGCTCCACCCAAAGTCACCTTATTAGTATAAAATCAGGTGTGGTCAAAAGGGGCTCCTCATGAATAACAAGACCCTGCCATCACTCAGGAAATTCCAAGGACTTTAAGAGCTTTGTGCCAGAAATGAGGAACAAAGACCAAATATGTCTTTTTATACCACAGAGGTCCAACTGCTCCAACACCCTTTGTTGAAAAGGCTATCCTTCCTCCACTGAATAGCTTCCACACATTTGTCAAAGCCACATTCTTGATTACTGTAGCTAAATAGTAAGCCTTAACATCAGTTATTCCTCCCATTTTCCCCGCTTTTTCAAAAATTGAACGTTTTTTTCTATTCTAAGTCTACTGCTTTCCCATATAAATTTTAGAATAAGCCTGTCTTTGTCTACAAAAGATCCTGCTGGGAGTTTGATGAGAATTGCATTTTGTACACTTTTTGTGTTTTTCCTTGCCAAATGGCATTGGCTAGGACTTCCAGTGTGATTTCAACAGCAGTGAGGAGAGCAGTCATCTTCATCTGTTTCCTAAGCATCAGGGGGAGACCAGTCTTTCACCATTAACTATGATGTTGGCTACAGGTTATTGGTATATGCCCTTTTCAGATTAAGAAAGTTTTTTATTCCTAGTTTGCTGTTATTATTATGAAGGATAATGAATTTTGTCAAGTGCTCTGTCTGCATCTATTTATAAGATACTGTACTTTCTGTTCTTTAGTGTGTTATTATGACAGATTACATTGACTAGTTTTCAAATATTGAACCAGCCTTGCATTTCCAGGATAAACCCCTTGGTCACACTGCATTATTCTTTTTACATATTGCAGGATTTGATCTGCTGATATCTTATTGAAAATGTCTATGTTCATAATGATACCAATTTGTATTCTTCTTGTCACTGCCTGGTTTTGGTATCCGGTTAAAAAAATCATCCTTATAAGATGAGGTGGGATGTATTTCCTCCTCTTCTATTTTCTGGAAGTGTAGAACTGGCATCATTTCTTCCTTAAATGGTGGGCAGAATTCACCAATGAAACTATCTGGGGCTGAAGTTCATTTTGAAAAGAGTAAAATTCCTCAGTAGATATTAGGCCTATTCAGTTTATTTCTTGGAGAATGAGTTTCAATAGTTTGTCTTTCAAGGAATTGGGCCATTTTACATAAATTATTGAATTTATGGGCATGGAGTTGTTTATTATATATTCTAGTTATCCTTTCAATGTCTGTGAGATCTGTAGTGATATCTCCTTTTTTCATTCCTGATATTAGTAATTTATATCTTTTCCCTTTTTTCTTGGTCCCACCAGCTAGAGGTTTATCCATTTTATTAATCTTTTCAAAATAAAGCCTTTGGTTTCACTGACTTTTTTCCTTTTATTCTGTTTTCATTTTCATTGTATGAAATGAAAAGTATGTACAAGTATTTGGAAATGCTGGATAACTGGAAGTAAATGCCAGGAAAACTGATGGGAAGAGTAGGATGTGGTTACCTCTGGTGAGCAGTGGTAGGGAGCGGGGAGGAAGAAGAAGGGGAGCTGCCATTTTTCCTTACACACTTTTAGCATCATGTGACTTTTTATACCAGATGCATGTTAGTTACAATTTAACAAAAATTAAACACACACACACACACACAGACATATTGAAAGGTAGAGTGCAAAAGTTATTTTATTTAAAAATTAATGCAACCCCCCCAAACCTCATATGTATGTATACACTTGTATAAAAATATTAACAGCAGCAATTCTATAACATTCATATAGCACTTACACAGCAGTGCTAGGCACTGTTTTAAGGACTTTACATATATTAACTGATTTAATCCTTACAGCAACCTTATGAGGTAATATTATCATCCTCCTTTATTAGATGAGAAAACTGGGGCTGGCCTGGTGGTGCAGCAGTTAAGTGTGCACGTTCCACTTCAGCAGCCCGGGGTTCGCTGGTTTGGATCCCAGGTACAGACATGGCACCGCTTGGCAAGCCATGCTGTGGTAGGTGTCCCATGTATAAAGTAGAGGAAGATGGGCATGGATGTTAGCTCAGGGCCAGTCTTCCTCAGCAAAAAGGGGAGGATTGGCAGCAGTTAGCTCAGGGCTAATCTTCCTCCAAAAAAAAAAAAGAGAGAGAGAAAATTGTCCAAGGCCCTACAACTATGAAGTGGCAGAGAGAGGATATGAGCCCAGCTGTCTGGCCCCCAAGTCCTGCTCCTGACCTCTGCACTGCAGGGCCTCTGTATGAAGGTATAAATGTATGTAACTACATAGAGGAAATTAGGAAAAAGTCCATAGGGACTAGTAGCACCATTTAACTAAGGCAAGGACATAAGGGTAAAGGCAGAATATAATTCTTTTATTCTATGTACTTCCATATAGCTAAATAAATTCACATGTGACTTGTGTTATAAGGAGACCTTGTACATACCATAAAGCCACTGTTACAAGTACAGCTATCTGACATAGCAACAGAGAAACATAACAATTGGACAGAGTCCAGAAAAAGATTAAAATATACATTAGAATGTGGGATTCTGATAAAAGACGGAATTTCACTCCATTAGGAAAAAAACTGTTCAATAAAATGGTGTGGGACAAATGACTATCCAAGTGGGAAAAAAAGTTGGACCTCAACACTTCCCTATTTATATCAAAATTAATTCCAGATAGACTTAAGATTTAAATGTAAAGAATGAAACCATAACAAAGACTTACAGAAAACAAGAACACTTTGAAAGTCTTTGTATAGGTTTTTGTTTTTGCTTTAATTCACGAGATATTTTAATCCAAACACTGCCGTTTTCCATTTTCCAGGGTCCATTTATACAGAAGTGTCAAGGAGCTGGCTAAGTCTAATTGGTTGAGAATCTGTTCTGTGGGTCTCACCTTTTGTCCAGTGAGCAAAGTGAAGTTATAAAGATGAAAGAGAGAAGAGGTTATGATGATCCCAGCTCCAGTCTGTGTGAGTAAATTAATCCCCATTCCCAGGTTGGCAGAACCTGGCAGAACACTATAAAGGATATTTCCTGCTGAGAGAATGGCTGCTGTCTTGTTTAGGTCTTGTACAAACCCAAATAAGAAACACAGAAACTATATGGAAAAAAGTAATAAACTTAACTACATTAAAAATAAACTTCTTGAGCCAGCCCTGTGGCTGAGTGGTTAAGTTCACACACTCTGTTTTGGCGGCCCAGGGTTTCATCGGTTCGGATCCTGGGTGCGGACATGGCACCACTCATCAGGCCATGCTGAGGCGGGGTCCCACATAGCACAACCAGGGGCACTCACAACTAGAATATACAACTATGTAGTGAGGGGCTTTGGGAAGAAGAAGAAGAAAAAGAAAAAGAAGATTGGCAACAGTTGTCAGCTCAGGTGCCAATCTTTAAAAAATTTTTTAAAACTTTTTTCATGGCAAAAAAATTATCGTAACCAAAGTCAAAAAACAAATTGTTGGTAAAATATTTGCAGACATAAGACTGACAATGGCTAAATGTCCTTAATATATAAAGAGCTCTTATAAATCAATAAGGAAAACCCCCTAACAATCCAAGAGAAAATTATGGACTAAGTACAGGAATAGACAGTTAAAATCCAGAAAAAGCAATAAAAATGACTTATAACCCTATCAAAAGATGCTGAACTTCTTTCATAATAAATGGAACAGAAATTAAGGCAAGATGCCACATTTCATAATCAGACTGGGAAAGTTTAAAGCTCTGAACATTGGTAAGGGTGTGGGAAAACAGGTACTGCTGCTTAGAATATACACTGTGCATCCTGTTTGATGACAGTTTGGCTGTATCTCTCAAAAGTTTCAATGCATATACCCTTTGACCCAGCAACTGCACTCCCACAAATTTATCCAAGTATATCCAGGTATACTTGCACAGGTGTGCAAAATGACATAAGGATGTTATACTGCAGCATTTATAGCATCAAATACTTGTTTATAGTACCAATCTTCATTGACACATCTGTATAACTGATTACGAGACCATTAAAAAGACTGAGGCAGACACCTATGTGCACACATGTATGGGCCTCTAGAACACAGAGCTAAGAGATCAATCAAGGTAGAACACAATACATTATACCCTATGTGTCTAGAAACAGCCCCCTCCCACTTCCCCCATTAAAGGTCTCTAGAAGGATACACAAGAAAGCATCAACAATTATGGTCTCTGAGGAGGGGCCTCCAGTGAGAAAGAGAATCATTTTTCATTCATTTTCTTACCTACTTTGTAATTCTTTACTATATGCACGTATTGCATATTTGGTTCCAAAAAACTAACTACAAAACCTAGACATAGGGATAGCTAAGGCTCTCTCAGACGACAAGTGGCAGGAACACATCTGAGCGAGGCTTAGTGACACAGGAGAACCCAGTGTCTGTCTATCAGGGAATCTTGCAGTGTAAGTGCAGCCTGGCCTCTGGGGGGCTGGGAAATACCAACTTTCCACCCCGTTTCCATCTCAGCCATGCCTTACTGTCTCTTTAAGGCCACACGACCCCTGTCTCTGCTCTTCTCTCCCTCTGCTTCATTCTCATCCCTGCCTAGGGGAGAAAGTAGCAGCCTCGGCCTCCAAGATGACCTGTTCTCGCCAGTCCAGCAGCTATAGCTGACTGCCCAGAATCCTTGAGTCCAATTACACCTCCCTAAGGGAGGTGCCCACATCAGGGCCCCCAGCTCCACCACTGGGGCCAAGGAATGATACAAATCCTGCTGCTCCTTCAGCACAAGAACCCAACTGAGGCCCTGGTCATGACTCTTCTACCATCAAAATGAACACGGTAGCTCCCACTTGTATTTGGTGGATGGAAGAGGGAAATGTTCCAAATACTAGTGGAGCAGGGCAAAGTGAGATTGGGGGTGACCTGCGGGAACAGAAGGGCCTGTGAGTCTCCAAGAGGCTGGGCTGTCTGAGGTGCACTGAGCTGGTTCCTGGCCATGGGGGCATATGGCCCACAAGGTCAAATTTGTTCAAGCGGAACGTGTCTCACTCTTCATGTGACCCCAAAGAGGCAACAGCTGGGAAGTCTAGCTCTAGACTAGACTGGACATGTGTGACTCTGTTTCCCTGGGAACAGCAATTATCAAGTGGCTTTGGTTCTACTGCTGGGGCAGGGCCTTGGGGAGTCTTTGGTGCATGGGAGAAACTGGCATGAGGCAGAAGTCCTTATGGTCCTGAGTCCAGGGCACTGGGCAACATCTTCTTTCTCATCCCAGTACATGCCATTACTCTGGGGCACACATGCCCAATGGCCAAGCCACCAAGACCTCATCTTCTCAGTGCCTAGAGCCCACCTCCACGTGGTCAGGCATCCACATGCCCCAGCTGCCATCACCCACACCCTGGAGATTCCAGCCCCCTTGCCCTCTAGTCTTCTCCCGGCTAGCTCCTTCAACTCTGCCCCGCTCAGGACACCTCCAACCAATCACGTACATCAGTTTGGGAAGCAATGCTGTCTATGAACTACTGGAGATAGGTTCTTGGAGTCTAGAGAGGCTTGGGAAGGCCGCTGGTGTCCCTTCTCTTCCATCCTCTGAGTCAGAGGGAATAACACCAATATCATCATCATTAACAGCAACTACAACAAAATAATCAACAACAAAAACATCATTACTAACAAAAGCAGCAGTAATAATAGGAAGAGCAATAATAGCAACAACAGGGGTGGGAGCAGAAGCAGCTCATACACACAGAAGCCTCTTATGTCCCTGGCACTCTACATACATCGCTTCACTTATCCTAATGAGGTAGGCCTTATCCACATTTTTAAGTGAGGAACTAAAGCACAGAGAGGCTCAATAATTCACCTAAGGTCGCACAGCTGTTGAGATGTAAACCCATAAGAAACCCAAGTTTGACTAAAGATGTAGTCCTAACTGGACGCTAACACTCATGTGGTCCTGGTCCAATGTTTGCATGTAATTTCATACAATTTTTCTTTAGTTGGGGTTGTGTTTCCTGCATAGGCCTTCTGAGCAGCCAAGGACTTACCACTTAAATTAGCATCTACTGACTGTTAGACACAGTGTTGTCTTTTATAAATAAAAGGCCCAAAGTGTAGCCATGCATATACACATCCACACAATACTGAAGGTAAAGATATTTCAATATATAGGCTAGAATAGAAGCCCCATGAGGGCGGAATGTTTTCCCTGTTTAACCAGCTTGTTAAGAGCCCATGCACACTTCTGTGTTTTACCTCCCTCCACAATGAGAATTTCCCAATCTTGCAATAAAATAAAATAATTACAACTGATAGAGGCTACAAGAAAGAAATCAGACAACACTTGATATCTAGCAACAGCCTTTTCCTTGAAAGTTCTAGTCTCTCCTCAAATGCATGAATCTCACTAGTCATTCAATTCCTCCTTCTGATATTACTATTTTATCAAATCTAAGACACAACTGATGATAACGTGCACATTTGATGTGCTATTAAGAGGAGAAAAGGCTGCCAATTAAAGTACGGCATGCTGCTGATTAACCTCATTTCTGAGACGTTAAAATGTGAAAAGAACATGTATATCAGAATAAATTAAATACAGTGAGTCCTCGGGATTCTGGACTAACTCCCAGGCACACACTTTTCCTAGAAATGTGTTGAAACCCTGACTGTGGATCTGTAATGAGACAAATGTCCTATAGGAGGGTTCCCTCCAGAACTGTTTCTCTGATGCACTCGAGTTGTATTGCTCAATGAAGCAGACGCTGGACGTGCAGTTACAAAGAATCTGGAATGTAGTGAGTATTGAATGTTTATATGACAGTATTGGGGATACAGCTGGTAAAATAAAATGTTATTGACATGAATTCCATCTGTTTCTTTTTACTTTTTCTTGTGGCCACTAAAAAATTTGAAATTATATGTGTGGTACACATTATTTCTCTATCAGACACACTACTCTGGAAGATCAGATCTCCACCTGGAAGCTTCCTCACATGGGTATGTGTCTGCTGTAATGAGTTTTCTTATCACAGTAAGGTTAGTGACAACGTAGGAGATTTTTCCAAATTATCACTCTATACTGGCCATTCAAAAATTCACTTTTTCACCAGGAGTTACAGCAAGAGTTCTTACTGAAACCTCAAACTCATCACATTAACCAAATCTCCTGATGCAAAGAAAGGCAAGAGTTCCAGTTTAAATGCTTTCCACATTCATTCCATCCCTCGGTTCTGATTTACAAACCACATGTGTGTCACGTAATATCAGAAAGAAATGCCATTAGAAGTCAGTCTCCCCCTGCCACGCTGGTCCCCTCTATCAACCCTGTCACCATCTTTCAAAAGATTCCATTGTGATGTGTTACAGTCTCATGTCTAGCAAAGGTTAAACAATTCCTGAAGGTCTTAATATCTTTGTCCAGTTTCTAGAGTTTCTTTCCAGTAAGTTCAGCAACATGGCAGAAGAATTCTCCCAATTTCTTTTTTCTTTTTTCTTTTTTAAAGATTGGCACCTGGGCTAACAACTGTTGCCAATGTTTTTTTTTTCTGCTTTATTTCCCCAACCCCCGCCTGTACACAGTTGTATATCTTAGTTGCAGGTCCTTCTAGTTGTGGGATATCCCAATTTCTTATATGGACAAAATGTCAAAAGTTTCTGTTCCAAGGAGTAAAGGATGAATTGCATTATTTTCAAAGAGATGCTCTTTAATATGAAGACTCTGACAGTGAGTAAGTAAAGAGAATCAGACAGAGCCATCGTCACATTCACTGAGTCCCCACAGATGTGTCTCCAGTGTGGCAACTCTGGTGTCTGCTAAGAGCACGGTGGCTCTGGAAACCCTTCCCACATGGGACACTCTCATGCAGGGTCTCTTGAGCGTGGGTCTTCTGGTGCTTGGTCAGACAGGAGCTGTCCCTGAAAGCTTTGCCACACTGACTATACTCATAGGGCTTCTCACCAGTATGAGTCCTCTAGTGCCAGATGAGGCCAGCGATGTTCCTGAAAAGTTTCTGACACTGGTCACAGCCATAGGGCTTCTCACCAGTGTGAATTCTCTGGTGCCTGATGAGGTAAGACCTCTCAATGAAAGTTTCCCCACATTCCTTATGCTTGTAGGGTTTCTCTCCAGAATGGATTTTTTGATGCATGATGAGGTGACCGTTGTGGTTGAACGATTTTCCACAATCCACACACTTACAGGGTTTCTCTCCAGTGTGAATTCTTCCACATTTAATTAGGTATGAGCCATCGGTGAAGGCCTTTCCACATTTCGTACATACACAGGGCTTCTCTCCTGTGTGAATTCTCAGATGGACAATAAGGTGGGAGACATCAGGGAAGGATTTTTCACAATCATTACATTTGAATGGCTTTTCTCCAGTATGAGTTCTGTGATGCAAAACAAAGGAAGAGTGGTGGCTGAAGGACTTCCCACGCCGGTCACATTCATAGGGCCTCTCTCCCGTGTGGGTCCTCTCGTGCTTGATAAAGGCAGAGCCGGCACTGAAGGCTTTCCCACACTTACGGCATTTATAGGGCTTCTCTCCTGTATGGATTCTCTGATGCACAAGCAGGTTGTAGTTCTTGGAGAAGGATTTTCCACACTAGCTACAGGTATACAGTTTCGAGTCTCCAGTATGTGTCCTCTGGTGCCCAAGGAAGTGAAATTTCCATCTGAAGGATTGCCCACATTCCCAGCAGTCATAGCATTCATCGCCAGAGTTATTTCTCTTCTGCTCACCAGGACATGCACCCTAATCACACACCTCCTCACAGCCCTCCCCTTTATGTGGCTGCTTCTCTCTGACAGTTCTGCCCTATCCACTAATGGGTGCAGAATCACTGTAGGAACCACCACCTTCAGTACATCTGGAGGGCTAATCTCCTGTTAGATCTCCACCAAGGTGGCCAAGCTGACCAGCCTGGCCGATGGCTGCTCTACAGTCATCATTTTCATCAAGCATGTGACCTTCACAGCTTTCCCAACAATTACATATGTAACCGGAATGCTTAACATCTGCATCATGTTCACAGAAAGCTTTTGTTGTGGGACCTTTCTGAGATGGAGGAAGAACTGAGCAGAGACTCAAGCTTTCTCCATAATCACAATGACCAAGCCTCTCTCCAGATCCTCTGTGTTCTCCTGGGTGAATGCCATGTGCCTCAAACACTTCTCTGGGTTTTTATGGAGCATTTCTACCTGGTCCTCACATGCCCAGGTTTCTCCTAATGTATACACAGGAATCATCCCTCCAGAATCTTTCCAAGTTCATGAAATTGGATGGTTTTTCCCCAACAACATCCTGAGTTGATGCTTCCATTTTGACTTGTTTCCCAGGCTAGGGGGGAAAAGGGAGAAAATATTTGAATCCTAAGATTTTGAAAAAAATTATTAAAATGATGTCATTTAAATGTTAAAATTGGCCAGGCATATTTCTACGAAAACTGATTTTATGCACACCCTGTGACAGCAATTCCATTCGTAGGTGTACAGCCAAGAGAGATGTGTTCATGCGTTCACAGCAACAGTGTGGTCCATAACAACCTGACACTGGACACTACCCAAATGTCCAAGAACTGGGCAGTGGATGAATAAATTGTGGTTTATTCACATGATGGAATACCACATATCAAAAGTGAATAAACTGCAAGTACACAAAATAACACAGGTGAATCTTTCAAGCATAACGTTGAATGAAAGAAGTCAAACCCAAAGTGCAAACTATGTTTACTTTGTGAAAATTCTGAGCTGTGCACTTGTGTATATTTTTCAGCATGTATATTACATTTCCATGGTAAGTTTTAAAAAACCATACCCCCAAATAAGAAATTAGTCAGGTGTATGTGAATTTTGTTTAGATAGGAACCTGCAGGGAGGAGAGAGACTATGAAGATGATGAAGAAGGGAGCCATTTATAGAGAATAAAAATAGCTTTAGAGATTTTCTAATCTTAACAGAGGAAGAACATCTACCAAAGAGGGTGGCCTACCAGAAGGGGAAAGGGACTTTTAGTGAGAAACCTCCCCTCCCCGCTCCCTGAAGCAGTGAGTGAGCAGCATCCTGGCCCTCCCCACCATATGTCGGGAACACCAAGGCCATTTATTATGACTCCACGTGCTGCCATGTGCTCAGTTTCCCATCTGTCCCACCCACTGGCACCCAACAACCCCACATGCAGCTCAGTTTTTAATGGACTGAACGTGCAGCTCGCCAACCCCCAGATCCACGCACAGACCTCAGCTGATACAGGCTTCACTGGGAGAGCGTGTAAGGCGTGAGACACAGTGCAGTTGGGCGGCCTCACGATCCGAGTTGGACCCTGGCTTCACTGCCTTGTGACAGTAGTGGAGGCAGCCCCGTGACACACCACAGGTTCTCTATGACCACAGCTGTTACCGCACTCTCAAACGGGTGAACGGATTCACAGCTCCTGGAGAACATCTCACTCTCGACACCCATCCCCTCTCTCCCAGTTCTCTCTCAGGACTCCTGGCTGGACCACATCTACATGCAGCACAACAGACAGCCGCCTCTACTCCAGACCCTCCAGTCCTCACACTCACAGCCCTTATCAGGAGTCACAATCTCTCCACACCTGCCCATAAACCCATGTCCTCTTCTCACACCACAGCAGGGTCTACATCCATGACCCCAAGCTCACTCTGACCTCTGGGCTTCTTCTGCACTCCCCAGTCTTCCACTCAGGCCAAGGATGCCCAACTCCAGGGTACAATGAATCTCAGGCTGTGGAGCCTGAACTCCAAATGAGGTACTGGTTAGTTTTTTATTTTAATTGAAATTTTTATTGAAATAATTGTAGAGTCTCATGCATTTGTACAAAAGAATACAGAATGATGCCTTGTACACTTAGTCTACTTTCTCCTAATGGTGTCATTTTGCAAAATGACAGTAAAATATCACAACCAGGATTCTGACTTCCATACGACCCCCTAATCCTATCATACTGCCCCAATCGTAGCTGTGTTCATTTGTCTGTGTGTGCACTATGTTCTACACGCCTAGACATACATTAACTTTTATCATCTATGGAGGCTCTTATACGCACACCAGTCAACACCACGAGCGTCTCTACCACGCATGCCCTTTTACAAACACATACACCGCCCACCCCTGCCCAGGATAACGATTCTAATGCCTCCTTTGTCTCCTGAGGATCCTGATTCCTCCCAAGTGAAAATGACTTTAATAAAAGGGATTATGGGAGGACAGACACCATACTCTGGAAACTGTAGAACCCTCCCTCTCTGATGATCATGCCTGCCCCACCAGGCTCCTCCTAATGCTTCCATCTCTCATTCACCTTCCACGTTTTTTTCCTTTCTCTGTAATCAGCCCAGAGAGCAGAGGCTCTGCACCTCACCAAATACCTCTCTATGCTTCAGGGTGACTTCATTATTCTCTTATTTATGAAAAACAAAAGGTCTTCTTTTCTGAAGGAACCACGGTTCCTGACAGCTGTGCTGCTTTCCGCCATGTTTTGTTGCCACGTTAATTCTTAAACACCAGGTCATCACTTTAACGAAGAGGCAACCCAGCTACGACAGTAACTGCCCTTGGGCAGCCATGCTCCTCTCGGGAGACCAATCACCTCTTATAAGTCTCTGGTTTTGCATTTCCAAAATCAGACACTATATTCAGAGAAACAAACATTTCAAGATGTCTTGACCCCTTATCTACCTAATTCTATATTGGCAAAATGTCAACAATATAAATATGTTTTAGAGATTGTTCGTAAGAAAGGTGGGAAGATTGTGGAGATTTTACAAGGGCCTCACTATGCAGAAGTGTCCATCTCCCTCAGAGGAAAGGTAGCTCCTACCGCCAGAAACTCCCGCACCACACCCCAACAGAGCATTTCCTCTACTCCATGCTGACATTGCTGGTTCCAGGAACAAACCACAGCCACTTCATTTTCTCAGAACATCGCCACCAGTGGTTTTAGCTTTCCTGCCTAGAGACTCTGCTAAAAGCCACAGAAGAGAAACTGGGTCTTCTAAAAGGGCAGTCTCAGAGCCTCTGTGGAAATGAGTAAACCAGGTACTAATTTTTTTTTTTTTTTGGAATAAAATATAATTTATTTTAAGGACCCAGAGGAGTATCATAGAATGAAATTGTTAAAAAAAATTACAATGGCCTTAAGAAAATGGCAAGTTGACATGTTCTCTCTCTCTCTCTTCCTCCCTCTATCCTTTTTCCACCTCAAACTTCATCACTTTCAAATATTTTATCTTCTTCATCTTTCTCTCCAGACTAGTTTCTCTGTTCATTCACCCACTTTTTTTTTTGAGTTAATGATAGGTTACAATCTTGTGAAATTTCAGTTGTACATTAATGTTTGTCATTCGTGTTGTAGGTGCACCACTTCACCCTTTGTGCCCACCCCCCCACCCAACCTTTCCCCTGGTATCCACTAAACTGTTCTCTTAGCCCACATTTTTAAATTCCTCATATGAGTGGAGTCATACACAGATTATCCTTCTCTAGCTGGCTTATTTCACTTAACATAATTCCCTCAAGGTCCATCCATGTTATTGCAAATGGAATGATTTTGTTCTGTTTTGCAGCTGAGTAGTATTCCATTGAATATATGTATCACATCTTCTTTATCCATTCATCTGTTGATGGGCACTTAGGTTGCTTCCATGTCTTGGCTATTGTAAATAATGCTGCAATGAACATTGGGGTACATAAGACTTTTGGGATTGCAGACTTCAAGCTCTTTGGGTAAACACCCAGTAGTGGGATGGCTGGATCGTATGGTAGTTCTATTTATAATTTTTTGAGGAATCTCCATACTGTTTTCCATAGTGGCTGCACCAGTTTGCATTCCCACCAGCAGTGTATGAGGGTTCCTTTTTCTCCACAACCTCTCCAACATTTGTTACTATTAGTTTTAGAGATTTTTGTTATTCTAATGGGTGTAAGGTGATATCTTAGTGTAGTTTTGATTTGCGTTTCCCTGATGATCAGCGATGATGAGCATCTTTTCATGTGCCTATTGGCCATCCATATATCTTCTTTGGAGAAATGTCTCTTCATGTCTCCAGCCCATTTTTTGATTGGGTTGTTTGATTTTTTGTTGTTGAATTATGAGAGTTCTTTATATATTATGGATATTAAGCCTCTGTCAGATATATGACTTGCAAATATTTTTTCCCACTTAGTGGGTTGTTTTTTGTTTCAATCCTGTTTTCATTTGCCTTGAAGAAGCTCTTTAGTCTGATGAAGTCCCATTTGTTTATTCTTTCTATTGTTTCCCTTGTCCGAGAAGACATGGTGTCCAAAAAGATCCTTTTAATACTGATGTCAAAGAGTGTACTGCCTACATTTTCTTCTAGAAGCCTTATGGTTTCAGGTCTCACCTTTAGGTCTTTGATCCATTTTGAGTTTATTTTGGTGAATGGTGAAAAAGAATGGTCAATTTTCATTCTTTTACATGTGGCTTTCCAGTTTTCCCAGCACCATTTGTTGAAAAGACTTTCTTTTCTCCATTGTAGGCCCTCAGCTCCTTTGTGGAAGATTAGCTGTCCATAGATGTGTGGTTTTATTTCTGGGCTTTCAATTCTGTTCCATTGATCTGTGCACCTGTTTTTGTACCAGTACCATGCTGTTTTGATTACTGTAGCTTTGTAGTATGTTTTGAAGTCAGGGATTGTGATGCCTCCTGTTTTGTTCTTTTTTCTCAAGACTGCTTTAGAAATTTGGGGTCTTTTGCTGCCCCGTATGAATTTTAGGATTCTTTGTTCTAATTCTGTAAAGAATGTCATTGAGATTCTGATTGGGATGGTGTTGAATCTGTAGATTGCTTTAGGTAGAACGGACATTTTAAACATATTTATTCTTCCAATCCATGTACACAGAATGTCTTTCCATCTCCTTATGTCGTCATCCATTTCTTTCAGAAAAGCCTTGTAATTTTCATTATATAGGTCCTTCACTTCCTTAGTTAAATTTACTCCGAGGTATTTTATTCTTTTTGTTGCGATTGTGAATGGTATTGTGTTCTTGAGCTCTTTTTCTGTTAGTTCATTATTAGAATATAGAAATGCTACTGATTTATGCAAATTGATTTTGTACCCTGCAACTTTGCTGTAGTTGTTGATTACTTCTAAGAGTTTTCCAATGGATTTTTTGGGGTTTTCTATATATAAGATCATGTCATCTGCAAACAGTGAGAGTTTCACTTCTTCCCTCCCTATTTGGATTCCTTTTATTCCTTTATCTTGCCAGATTGCTCTGGCCAGGACCTCCAGTACTATGTTAAATAAGAGTGGTGATAGTGGGCATCCTTGTGTCGTTCCTGTTCTCAGGGGGATGGCGTTCAGTTTTTGCCCATTGAGTATGATGTTGGCTATGGGTTTGTCGTATATGGCCTTTATTATGTTGAGGTAATTTCCTTCTATGCCCATTTTGTTCAGAGTTTTTATCATAAATGGCTGTTGGATCTTATCAAATGCCTTCTCTGCATCTATTGAGATGATCATGTGGTTTTTATTCCTCAGTTTGTTGATGTGGTGTATCACATTGATTCATTTGCGGATGTTGAACCATCCCTGTGTCCCTGGTCTGAATCCCACCTGATCATGATGTATGATCCTTTTGATGAATTGCTGAATTCTGGTTGCCAAAATTTTGTTTAGAATTTTTGCATCTATGTTCATCAGTGATATTGGCCTGCAGTTCTCTTTTTTCATGGTGTCCTTGTCAGGCTTTGGTATCAGCGTGATGTTGGCCTCGTAGAATGTGTTAGGAAGGGTTCCATCTTCCCTAATTTTTTGGAATAGCTTGAAAAGGATAGGTATTAAATCCTCTCTGAAAGTTTGGTAGAATTCCCCAGGAAAGCCATCTGGTCCTGGGGTTTTATTCTTTGGGATGCTTTTGATGGCTGTTTCAATCTCTTTCCTTGTGATTGGTCTGTTCAAATTGTCTGCCTCTTCTTGAGTGAGCTTTGGGAGATTGTAGGAGTCCAAGAATTTATCCATTTCCTCTAGGTTATCCATTTTGCTGGCATATAGTTTTTCGTAGTATTCTCTTATAATCTGTTGTATTTCTGCAGAGTCTGTTGTGATTTCTCCTCTTTCATTTCTGATTTTGTTTATTTGAGCTTTCTCCCTTTTTTTCTTTGTAAGTCTGGCTAGGGGTTTGTCAATTTTATTTATCTTCTCAAAAAACCAGTTCTTTGTTTTGTTGATCCTTTCTACTGCCTTTTTCGTTTCAATAGTATTTATTTCTGCTCTGATTTTTATTATTTCTCTCCTTCTGCTGACTTTGGGCTTTATTTGTTCTTTTTTCTCTAGTTCAGTTAGGTGTAGTTTAAGATTGTTTATTTGGGATTTTTCTTGTTTGTTAAGATGTGCCTGTATTGTGATTAATTTTCCTCTTAATACAGCTTTTGCTGTATCCCATATGAGTTGGTATGGCATGTTATCATTTTCATTTGTTTCCAGGTATTTTTTGATTTCTTCTTTAATTTCTTCAATGATCCATTGCTTGTTCAGTAGTGTGTTGTTTAGTCTCCACATCTTTGTGCCATTCTCAGCTTTTTTCTTGTAATTAATTTCTAGCCTTATAGCATTATGATTGGAGAAGATGCTTGTTATTATTTCAATTTTTTTAAAATTTGTAGAGGCTTGCCTTGTTTCCCAACATATGGTCTATCCTTGAGAATGTTCCATGTGCACTTGAGAAGAATGTGTATTCAGCTGTTTTAGGGTGAAGTGATCTATATATGTCTATTAAGTCCAACTGTTTTAGTTTTTCATTTAGCTCCACTATTTCCTTGTTGATTTTCTGTCTGGATGATCTGTCAATTGATGTGAGTGGGGTGTTGAGGTCCCCTACTATTATTGTGTTGTTTTTAACATCATCCTTTAGGTCTGTTAATAGTTGCTTTATGAATTGTGGTGCTCCTGTTTTGGGTGCATAGATATTTATACGCATTACTTCTTCTTGATGAAGTGTCCCTTTGATCATTATATATTGTCCCTCCGTGTCTCTCTTTACCTGTCTTATTTTGAAATCCACTTTGTCTGATATAAGAATTGCAACACCTGCCTTTTTTTGCTTGCTATTAGCTTGAAGTATTGTCCTCCACCCCTTCACTCTGAGCCTGTGTTTGTCCTTGGGGCTGAGGTGTGTTTCCTGGAGGCAACAAATTGTTGGATCTTGTTCTTTAATCCATTTTGCCACTCTGTGTCTTTTTATTGGAGAGTTCAATCCGTTTACATTGAGAGCGATTATTGATGCATGTGGACTTAATGCTGTCAATCTGTCACTCATTATCTTGTTTTCCTGCATTTCTTTTCCTGTTTGCTTTAGCCTACCCATTTAATACTGTAATTTCTTATGCTGGGTTTCTTAGATTTTTCCTTATTTATGTTTTGTGACGCTCTTGTTTTTCACTTTAGTGGCTACCCTGAAGTTTGTATTTAGAATCTCGTGTATAATATAGTCTATTCTCTGGTGGTCTCTTACTTACTTGGCCTATACTGATTTAGACCCTTTGCTCTTCCCCTCCTAAATGATTATTTTCATTTCTTACTCCAACTCGTGTTATGAATTTGTAGTTAGAGTGATAAGATCGTCCTTGCTTTGGTAGTTTCCTTACCTTTACCCTAATGCTATCGTTGAATATTTGCTACCCTGTTCTGGTTCTATCCATCGGTCTCCCTAGTCTGTGGTTTGTCACCCCTTTCTCCCTTCTTTCTTTTTTCAGGTATGAGAGCCTTCTTGAGGATTTCTATTAGTGGAGGGCTTTTAGTTACAAATTCCCTTAACTTTTGTTTGTCTGGAAAAGATTTAATTTCTCCCTCATATCTGAAGGAAATTCTTGCTGGATAGAGTATTCTTGGCTGAAGATTTTTATCTTTTAAAGCTTTGAATATGTCACTCCATTCTCTCCTAGCTTGTAAGGTTTCTGTAGAGAAGTCCACTGAAAGTCTGATAGGAGCTCCTTTGTAGGTTATTCTCTTCTTTTTTCTTGCTTCCCTGAGTATTCTTTCTTTATCTTTCCTTCTTGCCATTTGTACTACTATGTGCCTTGCAGTAGGTCTTTTTACATTGACAAATCTAGGAGATCTGAAAGCTTCCTCTACACACATTTCTCCATCAATCCCTAGATTTGGGAAGTTCTCTTCAATAATTTCATTAAGCACACTTTCTGCTCCATTTTCCTTTTCCACGTTCTCGGGAATTCCTAGGATCCTTAAGTTCTTACTCCTCATTGAATCCACTATCTCTCGGAGATTTTCGTCATTTTTTTAAATTCTTAGTTCTCTTTCTTCCTCTGTCTGGAACCATTCAGCCTGTCTGTCTTCAATTATGTTAATTTGCTCTTCTATGGTGTCTACACGGGCATTCAGGTAATCCGTATTCTGTTTTATCTGGTCCATTGTGTTTTTCATCTCAAGTAATTCTGTTTGATTCTTCTTTATAATTTCAATCTCTTTTGTGAAGTAACTCCAGAACTCATTGGCTTGTTTCTCTTTCTACCTCATTGAGTTTTTTGATTATAGGTGCTCTGAACTCATTATCACTTAGTTTACCTAATTCCAAGTCCTCAGGACTTAATTCTGTGTTTTTATTGTTTTCCTTCTGGTCTGGGGCTTTTATAAATTGCTGGATGGTAGAGGAGCAGTTTTTTCACATGGTGGTAGAATTTGGTTGCAGTTACAGCCTGTCGCCACTAGATGGGGGTCGAGAACCGCATTCTGAGCTCTCTGCCTTCGGGCAAGATGGCTGCGCCCAGCACGCTTTGCCGGGAGGGAGGGGCTGCTTTTCTTGCCTGCCGATATGGATTCGGATCAGTTCTGTTCTCTGGTCTCCCAAGGCCCTGGGTTTATGGGGTCCCCGTGTACGGAAGCTCTCCCCCATCAGCGGGTCTCCACTGGACCAGCGGCAGGAGTCCTGGATGATCCCCAGGTCGTGCAGCCCCTCCCCCGCTCCTTCCCAGACCCAGCGCAGCAGGGATCGCAGACTCTCGGGGAGGGAGCGACATTCTCTCCTACCCATTCCAGCGCCTCCGAGGCCGTCAGCAAGGTCTGTGTTCTCCGCCTTCTTGGTATTGTAGGTCTCTAAAGTGTTGGCATTAGATTTATTCTCTGAAATTCAGTTTTTCCAATTCTTTGTTGTATCTTGGAGGGGAGAGAATCCCGGGTCAGCTCACCCTGCCATTTTGCTCTGCCCCCAGGTACTTCTAATTACAGATACTTCATGGGTATGGGATTGCCAGTGGACATGCTCTGGACAACTGTCCCACTGAACTGAGGGAGTCACGATCTCAAGCATTACTTTTAGTCCCAAAGCAAATGACGACTTTATAAAAGTGGACTGCTGCACCAATAGCCAGTGAAATAAGAACTAATTAAGACTGAACAAATTGGTGGAGGAATTCTCATGGTGGTTATTTCTTTGGAATATTTGGTATTATTTCTACTATTTCATATTTTGAGGGCTATATGATCTATTTCCAACCATTAGCGTAGTAAAACATTGTTTGAATGGTTTCTCATTCTCATTGACTCCTCAGAATTCAGGATTAACCACTTCCCTTGAGCCGCTGTATTTATAAAAGCAATGTGGTTATTTGCAGAGGTTCTAAAAGAATTTGCCCTCATTTTTTTTTCAATTTTATTTTTCCTTTTTCCCCCCATAGCCCCCCAGTACATAGCTGTATATTTTAGTTGTGGGTCCTTCTAGTTGTGGCATGTGGGACACCACCTCAGCATGGCCTGATGAGCAGTGCCATGTCTGCGCCTGGGATCCAAACCGGGGAAACCCTGGGCTGCCGAAGCAGAGCACACGAACTTAACCACTTGGCCACAGGGCCGGCCCCGGCCCTCATTTTTAACAGCATATAGCTTGACAAATCAAGCACATATCTGAAGTGTCACATTTGAGAATAAATCCTGCCATGTGACAAGGCCACTGTGTGGCATGCCTACCATGAAAGAACCAAGGTTAGACTTCCTCTGTGGCAGCAACTACAAGAAGCTCACAGGGAACTGTCTGGAATCTATTCCACAGCTTACAGCTTCGTAGAAAGAAAGGAAGCTCCTCCTGGCAAGCTAGGAAAATGAGTAGATTTGGGGAGTTCAAGGCAAGAGGAGTCAGCCCGAATGTCTAGGTAGTGCAGATGCACTCCAGGAGATCAGCTTCTTGGGTCTGGGTTTCTACACTCAGTATGAAAAAGCCAGCCAGAGTGATAATGACAGGAACCTCTGGGGTGACAGAGGCTAGTGAACACACGGTCTAGATCCTTGCTGTCCTCTAGGCTGTTGGGAGTCACTGAAGAGTCAGAGGCCCCACAGCCAACGTGGGGTCTACTTTGGTACTAACTCCCTTTGAGAAAAGCCGGGAACACACTCTAAAAAACAAGATGATCGAGAAGAACTAGCAATTGTGTGAAGAGCAAAGCTGCTGGCCTCTATACATACCTGCACATCATATGTGACTCTGTTTTCAGAGGCTTCAGAAAAGGATCTAGCCATATTTCCGACATCCCCTCATCAAGGGGACCCTTGATCTCCAACTGTCTCCAAGATGCTTCTTCAATGTCTGGTGATGCCTTGCTCTCCATATGTCCAAACAAGAGTTTTCTCCTCCTCTCCTCCTGCCTCTGCACCTCGCTCTCCCAAACCAGCACAATACACTAGGCTCGTGTTATAATGCTGACTGCACCTCTCCCATCCACATGGCTCCCCTGAACCCAGGTCTGCACAGTGCACTGCCTACCCCTCGCTAACTCTCAGCTCTGCCAGGCACCACACACTGAAGAAATCAAAAGCTGGATGCCTGAGTCCCACACTGCCAGTACCCACCCAACCTGCTGCTCTTCCCTGAGGCTTTCCCCTCCCAGCAAACGGCTACTCCATTTTCCCAGTGGAGCAGGCCAGAAACCTGGACGATATCCTGCACTTTGCTCCTTTCTCAAAAGTCACTTCTAATGTGTCAGTCTTGACCTTGAATACATCCAGAATCTCACCACTTCACACCTCCTCCACCACTGCCACTGTGGTCCAAGCTACAGTCATTCATTTTTTTTACTGTAAATTGAGGTATAACTTAGATAGAATAAATCCATAGTGAGCAGTTCACTGAGTCTTTAGATGTGTCTCCATGAGTTTTCATATGTGTAGACAGCTGGGCAACCAGAGATCATGACATAAAGCATCCCCGATCTCCCAGTAGGTAACCACTGCTCTGCCCTCATGGCCAGAGACTGCCTTGTTTAGCCCTGAACTGCATGTGGGCAGGATCACAACACAAAGAAGGAAAATTACAGGCCAATATTGCTGATGAACATAGATGCAAAAATCCTCAACAAAATATTGGCAAACCCAATACATCAATACATTAAAAAGATCATACACCATGATCAAGTGGGATTCATACCAGGGACACAAGGATGGTTCAACATCTGCAAATCAGTCAATGTGATACACCACATTAACAAAATGAGGGAAAAAAAACACACGATAATCGCCATAGATGCAGAGAAAGAATCTGACAAGATCCAACATCCGTTCATGATAAAAACTCTCAATAAAATGAGTATAGGGGCCGGCCCAGTGACACAGAGGTTAAGTGTGCACATTCTGCTTCAGTGGCCCAGGGTTCACCGGTTCAGATCCAGGGTGCAGACATGGCACCGCTTGGCAAGCCATAATGGCTTCCCATGGACATCGCACATATAAAGTCAAGGAAGATGGGCACAGATGTTACCTCAGGGCCAGTCTTCCTCAGCAAAAAGAGGAGGATTGGCAACAGTTAGCTCAGGGCTAATCTTGCTCAAAAGAAAAAAAAATGAATATAGAAGGAAAGTACCTCAACATAATAAAGGCCATATATGACAAACCCACTGCCAACATCATACTCAATGGGGAAAAACTGAAAGCCGTCCCTCTGATAACAGGAACAAGACAAGGGTGCCCACTCTCACATTCTTATTCAACATAGTACTGGAGGTTTTGGCGAGACCAATTAAGCTAGGAAAAGAAATAAAAGGTATCCAAAATAGGCACTGAAGAAGTAAAACTCTGGCACTGAAAAAGTGAAACTCTCGCTGTTTGGAGACAACATGATCTTATTTATAGAAAATCCTAGGGGCCGGCCCTATGGCTGAGTGGTTAAGTTTGCATGATCCACTTTGGCAGCCCAGGGTTTCACAGGTTTGGATCCTGGGCACACACATGGCACTGCTCATCAGGCCATGATGAAGCAGCGTCCCACATAGCACAACTAGAGGAACTTACAACTAGAATATACAACTATGTAGTGGGGGGCTTTGGGGAGAAGAAGAAAAAAAAACAAGATTGGCAACAGATGTTAGCTCAGGTGTCAATCTTTAAAAAGAAAAAAGAAAAAAAAGAAGACCCTAAAGAATCCATCAGAAAACTAAGAAATGATCAACAACTACAGCAGAGTTGCAGGATACAAAGTCAACTTACAAAAATCAGTAGCATTTCTATACTCTAATAACGAACCAACAGAACAAGAACGCAAGAATACAATCCCAATTACAATTGCAACAAAAAGAATAAAATATCTAGGAATAAATTTAACCAAGGAGGTGAAAGACCTATACCAGGAAAACTATAGGACATTACTGAAAGAAATTGAGAATGACCTAAAGAAATGGAAAGATATTCCATGTACATGGATTGGAAGAATAAACATAGTTAAAATGTCCATTCTACCTAAAGCAATCTACAGATTCAACACAATCCCAATCAGAATCCCAATGATATTCTTCACTGAAATAGAACAAAGAATCCTAAAATTCATATGGGGCAACAAAAGACCCTGAATAGCCAAAGCAATCCTGAGAAACAAGAACAAAGCCGGTGGCATAGCAATCCCTGACTTCAAAACATATTACAAAGCTATAGTAATCAAAACAGCATGGTACTGGTATAAAAACAGACAAACAGATCAACGAAACAGAATTAAAAGCCCAGAAAATAAAACCACACATCTACAGACAGCTAATCTTCGACAAAGGTGCCAAGAACATACAATGGAGAAAGGAAAGCCTCTTCAATAAATGGTGCTGGGAAAACTGGACAGCCACATGCAAAAGAATGAAAGTAGACCATTATCTTTCTCCATACACAAAAATAGACTCAAAATGGATCAAAGACTTGAAGGTAAGACCAGAAACCATAAAACTTTGGGAAGAAAACATATCACTCTTTGATATCAGTCTTAAAAGGATCTTTACAAATACAATGTCCACTCAGATAAGGGAAACAAAAGAAAAAATAAACAAGTGGGACTTCATCTGACTAAAGAGCTTCTGGAAGGCAAAGGAAACCAAGATCAAAATGAAAAAACAACCCACCAACTGGGAGAAAATACTTGCAAATCATATATCCACTAAGGGGTTAATCTCCATAATATAGAAAGAACTAACAGAACTAAACAACAAAAAAATAAACAACCCAATCAAAAATTGGGCAGAGGATATGAACAGACATTTTTTGAAAGAAGATATACAGATGACTAATAGGCACATGAAAAGATATTTGACATCACTAATCATCAGGGAGATACAAATCAAAACTACACTTAGATATCATCTTACATCCATTAGAATGGCTATAATCACCAGGACAAAAAATAATAAAGGTTGGAGAGGTTTGGAGTAAAGGGAACCCTCATCCACTGCTGGTGGGAATGCAAACTGGTGCAGCCACTGTGGAAAACAAAATAGAGATTTCTCAAAAAATTAAAAATAGAATTGCCATATGACCCAGTTATCCCACCACTGGGTATTTATCCAAAGAACTTGAAATCAACAACACAAAGAGTCTTATGCACCCCTATGTTCATTGCAGCATTATTCACAATAGCCAAGACATGGAAGCAACCCAAGTGCCCAGTGACTGGTGGCTGGATAAAGATGTGGTGTATATATACAATGGACTACTACTCAGCCATAAAAAAGACATAATTGTCCCATTTGCAGCCACATGGATGGACCATGAGGGCATCATGTTAAGTGAAATAAACCAGACAAAGACGAACACCATACGATTTCACTCATATGTGGAGTATAAACAAACTTACGGACAAAGAGAACAATTTAGTGGTTACCAGGGGGAAAGGGAGGAGGATGGGCATAAGGGGTACAGGGGCACATTTATATGGTGTTTGACAAATACTAATGTACAACTGAAAATCCACACTGTTATAAACTATTTAGACCACAATAAAAAATTCAAAACAAAAAACAACTCACAGCTAACATCATACTCAATGGTGAAAGATCAAAAGCTTTTCCTCTAAGATCACAAATAAGACAAAAGAAGATGTCCACTTTCACCATTTCTATTCAACACAGTGTTGGAAGTTCTAGCCAGAGCTATTTGGCAAGAAAAAGAAATAAAAGGCATCGAAATTAGAAAGGAAGAGGTAAAATTATCTCTATTTGTAGATGACATGATCTTCCACATAGAAAACACTAAAGATTACAGACACCAAAAAAAAAAAAAAAAAAACCTGGTAGAATTTAAAAATTCAGCAAAGTTGCAAAATACAAAATCAACACACAAAAATCAGTTGCTTTTCTATACTAACAATGAACAATCTGAAAAGGAAATTAAGAAAACTGCCTTTAGAATAACATCAAAAAGAATAAAATATTTAGGAACTTGGTATTTAACCAAGAAGGCAAAAGACTTATACACTCAAAACTACAAAACACTGCTGAAAGAAATTAAAGAAGACACAAGTAAGTGGAAAGATATCCTGTTTTCATGGTGGAAGACTTAACATTATTAAGATGTCAACAATAACCCAAAGCTATCTAGAGCCAATGCAATCCCTATAAAGAAACCCAGTGATGTTTTACATAAAGAGAAAAATCCATCTTAAAATTCATATGGAATCTCAAGGAACCCCAAATAACCAAAACAATGCTGAAATAGAAGAACAAAGTTGGAGATTTCTCACTTCCTGATTTCAAAATCAGGAATTTTTATTACAAAGCTAGAGTAATGAAAACAATGTGGTACTGGCATAAAGACAGGCATACAGACCAAAAGAACAGAAAAGAGAGATCAGAAATAAACCCTCCCATATATGGTTAAATGATTTTCAACAAGGGTGCCAAGACCATTCAACGGAAAAGGGCAGTCTTTTCAACAAATAGTGTTGGGGAAACTGGATATATATATGAAAAAATAAAGTGGACCCTTACCTTACACTATATTTAAAAATTAACTCAAAATGGATCAGGGCTTAAATGTAAAACATAAAACTATAAAACTTGTAGAAAAAAAAGACCACTGGAGAAAATCGTTGGTACCCAAGACTAGGCAAAGAGTTCTTAGACTTGACACCAAAAGCATGATCCATAAAAGGAAAAATTAATAACTTGGATCTCCTCAAAATTAAAACCTTTGCTCTGTGGGGCTGGCCCCGTGGCCGAGTGGTTAACTTCGCACGCTCTGCTGCAGGCAGCCCAGTGTTTCATTGGTTCAAATCCTGGGCAAGGACATGGTACTGCTCATCAAACCACACTGAGGTGGTGTCCCACATGCCACAACTAGAAGGACCCACAACTAAGAATATACAACTATGTACCGGGGGGCTTTGGGGAGAAAAAAGGAAAAAGTAAAATCTTAAAAAAAAAAAAAAACACCTTTGCTCTGCAAAAGATCCTGTTCAGAGAATGAAAAACAAATCACAGAATGGTAGAAGATATTTGCAAATCACATACCTGACAAAGGACTTGCTGGTTCCATCTAGAATATATAAAGAACTCTCAAAACTCAATATTTAAAAATAAAAAATCCAATTAGAAAATGGGCAAAAGACATACACAGACATTTCATGGTGGAAAGGGACAGATGGCAAATAAGCACAAGAAAAGATGATCAACATCATCAGCCACTAGAGAAATGCAAATTAAAACCCCAATGAGATATCACTGCATACCTATCAGAATGGCTAAAACATAGTAATAACACCAAATGTTAGCGAGAATTTATAGAAACTTAATCACTCATACACTGGTGGTGGGAATGTAAAATGGGCAGATGCTCTGGAAAGCAGTTTGGCAGTTTCTTATAAAACTAAAAATGAACCTACCATATAATCCAGTAATTGCACTCTTGGGCATATATCCCAGAGAAATGAAGATTCACACAAAAATCAGTATATTAATAATAAGCAAAAACTGGAAACTAGCCTACCATCCTTCAACGGGTAAATGATTAAACAAACTGTGAGACCTCCATACCATGAAATACCACTCAGCATTAAAAAGGAAGGAACTACTGATACGGAAATAATGCTGAGCAAAAAAAGCCAATCTTAAAAAATACATACTTCATGACTCCATTTATACATTTGCTAAAGAAGAATCATAGAGAAGGAGAATGGACCAGTGGCTGCCAGGGTCAGGGACGGAGGGCTGCGAGCAGGCGTGGCTACAAAGGCGGAGCATGAGGGAGTCTTGCAGTGAGGTAGAATCAAGTATCTTGATTGTGGTGGTTACAACAAGCTACACAGCCCAAAATGGCCAGAGCTACAATGCACTCAAATGAGTATGTGTACGTACAAGTGAAATTTGAACAAGCTCTGGACAGTATAATGTCAATGTCCTGGTTTGACACTGTCCTACAGTTGTGCAAGATGTTAACAAGGGGAGAGGCTAGTGAAAGGTGCACAGGATCTCTCTGTACATTTCTTCACACTTCTCTGTAAATCTATAATTATTTCAAAATAAAACAAGATTAAAGAAAACAAAACAAAATCATGGGACGTGACTCAAAAATAACAGCGATAAAAGGCATGAGGGACAACTTGGGAAATTTGAATAGAGATGGGTTATCAGATGATAATAGGAGATTATCACTAGTTTTCTAGGGGGGATTATAGTATTACGGTTGTACAGAAGAATGTTTTTATTCTTAGAATAAATGTCCTGAAATATTTAGGGGTGAATGTCATACCTGTACTTACTTCCAAATGGTTACCACATAAAGAAGTATACATATATGTACACATTAGTAAATATATATGCATACATACATAAATATATTCATACACATAAATATACACTCACATATTCATATACAGAAATCAACTCATACAGCACACATGAACGTGTATGCACACCTATATACAGATATACACACATACATATACACAAATATGTATAAATACACATATGTACATGCATATATACACACATAATGTATATCATAAACACATAATACCTGTCATATATTGAATACATATAAATCTAAGTGGTGGGTAATGGGTATTCATTACCCATTTTTTCAACTTTCCTGTTAATGTTTTCTACTTTCCTGTTAATGTTTTAGAAACCTGTCAAAACAGAAAGTAAGCAGGAAAAACATTAATGCTTCTAGGGAGAGGTACTACATCAAAGACCAGAATTCATTAACAGCTAGGTGAGAATGAATTTATAATAGTTTTCTCAAAAAGTGTTCAAGAGGTGGTTATAGGTATTCTAGGGGGAAAACCATGAACCTAGCTGGGAGCTGTAAGAAAACCATGGAACGCTCCCACTGGGAAAATGCTGACTTGTAAAATCCTTTCTGCACAATAGGTGTTTTTTTTGCTGAAGAAGTTTCGTCCTGAACATCTGTTGCCAATCTTCCTCTTTTTGCTTGAGGAAGATTCGCCCTAAGCTAACATCTGTGCCACTCTTCCTCTATTTTGTATGTGTGTTGCCATCACAGCATGGCCACTGATGAGTAGTGTACGTCCACGCCGAGGAACTGAGCCCAGGCCACCAAAGTGGAGCATGCCGAATCTAACATCTAGGCCATGGGGCCGGCCCCTGCACAGTAGGTTTCGATGCAGAAAAAAACAAGAAAGCCAGGGCTGTTTGCCTCGAAGAACTGGGGTGGAGGAAGAACTGGGGTCGAGCTGGGGCAAAGCTGTCCAAACCACCCAGTTTCCCTGGCCTTCTTGCAGCTGGCAACTGACTCCAGTTGAAAGCTATTTATTTAATTTCTTTGCTACATGAGCTCAAAATGCTTCAGAAAAGTTGCCGGTAAATGGAAGTAGGGCAAACAGAATTCCATTTTAGATTCGACAGGGGAGCATCCTATTTAAATAAAACTGGTATCAAATTCCATTTCAATATTTTACTATTAAAAGTGTCACTATACAAGCCAGCCCTGTGGCATAGCAGTTAAGTTCAGTGTGCTCTGCTTCGGCGGCCCAGGTTCATGGGTTTGGATCCCAGGCACAGACCTACATCACTCGTCAGCCATGCTGTGGTGGCAACCCACATATAAAGTGGAGGAAGACTTGCACAGATGTTGGCACATGGTGAATCTTTCTCAAGCCAAAGAAAAGAAAAAGGAGGATTGGCAACAGATGTTAGCTCAGGGCTATTCTTCCTTAGCAAAAAAGAAAAAAGAAAAAAATCACTATACACATTCATAGAAAACTTGGAAAACATAAAAGTATAAAGAAAATTAAGTCTTGGGTGCATTTATTTCCTGTTATCTTCCCAGAGAATCATTTTGACATAGTTGGAGTCAAACTGTATATACAATTTTGGGTCCTCTTTTTGTTTTTCCCCCGTTAACAGTATATTATGGGTAGTTTCTACATCATTAACATGTCTTTATTAGCATAAAAAGTGGCATGGTCTCTTTGGAGAACAATTTTGGGTTGAAATGAAAATTTAAAACACAAAGCAATGCAGTGGATCAACACTGGCATTCTTTTTACAATGATGTAAATTAAAATTCAAAACTAACATAAGAGGACCTCTCACCTAGTAAGTGTTGTTTCATCAAACTTTTGCTCCAGTTACATATGTATGTGAGTTGTGACATTTTGTGTTTCTTCCAATGCCTGGCTCACAAAAGTTTGAAAACCAGGAGGCTGGAGACACCAAACCATTACTCATTTTACAAGGACACATGCTGCCAAGACCAGCTAGGCAGCCAGCCGAAGGGGTGGATGGAATTAATAGAACACAATCTATATTATTCAATGGGACAGGGGACCATCAGCCTGAAGGACTAAGGTGAGGTCCCTCGTATCGCCACATATTTATTTGCGGGTAAAGAATCACAAGCATGTACAATAGTAGGAACTCATGCCTGCAGGGACACGCAAGCCAAACCCAAAGGTTCTATTCTTCAGCCCCCCGAAGCACACCAACCCTAGCCAAGGCCGTTCCCTTGGGGAGTATCTTAAGAACAATCAGCAAGGTATGCAGGCGGAGTTCCTAAGCCCCTTGCCTTCATGCCCGATAACATACTCCCCTCCTGCCTCGGATTCCAAAGCACAAGCAACCTGGTACAAGCATTATGAGAGTCAGCAGATCACATATCTCCCAGTCACCCATTTGGAATTTATTTTTCCTAGGCTTAAAGCCTAGCAAGAATGCTGCTACAATCTCCTGCAGCAGACACATGCTCAAGATGCCCCTATAGCACTACTGGGAATGTTTAAAAACTGCAAACTTCCAAGATATACATCAACGGGGTGGGTGGGGTAGGGGGACAAATAAATCGCGGCATCTTCAAAAGGTGGAATACTACACAGCAGTGAAAAATTAGGTGTGGAAAGCTCCATCTTGTACTGAAAGGTTGGTGAGAGAAGCACATTGCACAGGTCGACACATCAAGCACGTCAATTCCAAAAACACACAGTTTGCCAGAGGCATTAAAAAAGGGAAAACTCTAACAACAGCCTGGGGACAAGAGAGAAGAGTTTGCTGGATGAATCACACACCCCCTCTGTAATCTTGTCTCTTGTACAAGGGCCAGCTCCCTCCTGTGGTCACATGGGTATGGTAGTTTTCCATTCACTCAGCAAATGTTTCCTGAACACCTACTGTGTGCCAAGCCCTGTTCTAGGCAGGGATGACTCAGGACCGGGTGAGACAGCTGAAGATCCCCCACTGGTGAAGCCGGCATTCTAGTGGGGAAGACCCAGACAACAAAATGCTAAGTCTGTCGCTATCAAACACTCTCAAACAAACTCAGGAGGCACACAGACCTGGACCAGTTTTCGAGTTAGGGCTGGCGTCCCTGACCATCCCAGTCTCTACCCACTGTCTACAACTCAGAAACCAAGCAGATTCAGGGAACACACTGCCCAAGGAAGGGGCAGGGCTCTGATTTCACTCTGAAGAAAGCTCCTTGTCACCCCAACCCAGCAGCCCCAGTTCTAGGGCTCTCGAGGATTCTGGCTGTTACTGAGCCAGGGGAGCCACGAAGGACTGGTGCAGAGAGGGGACAGGATCTGACACAGGACCCGTCAGGCTCCCACTGGCTACCAACGGGGAACAGACGGTGGGGGTAGCAGCGAGGAAGTGCCTCTTACAGGGAGAAGGGGGTGGTGAAGTGACTGAACTCTGGAAACGGGTACACGCTTGGCATTTTCGGGCAGAGATGACGATGGGGTTGGAGAAAGAGAAACACGAAGGTGAATGTTGAGGACTGTGGGCGGAAGAAGGGGCTACCAGGGGGCACCCACGGCCTGTGGTTAAGTTCCCAGGCTCCGCTTCGCCCGCCCAGGGTTGAGGCAAGTCCCACATAGCAGAGCCAGAAAGACATACAGCTAGAATATACAACTATGTACTAGGGGGCTTTGGGGAGAAGGAAACCAAAAAATATCTGCAACAGATGTCAGCTCAGGTGCCAATCTAAAAATAAAAAACGGAGGAGGAACAATCAGCAAGGTATGCAGGCGGAGGCATTTACAGACACAGGAAAGACTGAGTTTAAGGGAGACCAGAGGCCCAGCTGAGGACCCCAAAGTCTGAGATGTTGCCCCCGGGGGGCAGCTTCAGGGCATCCAGGGGTGGGGGACTGGGAGAAGCCTGGGAAGGAGAGTTCCCAGAGGGCAGGAGAAGAAGGAAACATTCCAGGCGCCCCAAAGGCGCAGGGGGGATCGGTCTTTGGAAGGGTAAAGGGGGGCCGGGGGGAGAGGGCAGGAACAGGGTAACTGGAGGAGGAAGACCAAAAGAGGGAACAGCATCCTGGGGGCGGGGGAGGGGCACACAGGAAACAGAACGGAGTGCGCAAGCAGGGGAGGTCGTGAGGATGGAGGGAGGCGCGCGAAGCGGGATGCGCCCTCGGGCGCCGGCTGCGGAGGGAGCACGGAGGCGAGGAGCGTCGCGCCCACGCGGGGAGGGGTAGGGGTGGGGGCCACATCCCGCCAGGACAGAGCGCGCCCCGCGGACAGGGGTCCTCACTCTGGCCCGCCCAGGACCCCAGAGGCGCCCACCCCGTCAGCCCCCCGCCCCCACAGCCAGGCCCAGGCCTCGGCTCCGCGACCTGGGGGCCAAAACCGAAGCCGAGAAGCCGCCAGGCAGAACTCACACTTCCCGCCACCGGGGAGGCCACGTCGGCGCGCTTCCCGCTGTGCGCATGCGCGTGCGCTGGATTCCCGGAGGAGCCTTCTCCGGGGGCGGGGGGGAGGGGGAGGGGAGGGGAGGGGGGAGGGAAGAGAGGGAGGGGGAGGGGAGTGGGAAGGGGAAGGGGAGAAGGGGAAAGGGAGGGGAGAGGGGAGGGGAAGAGGCGAGGTGAGGGGAGAGAGGGAAGGGGAAGGGGAGAAGGGGAAAGGGAGGGGGGAGGGGGAGAGGGAGAGGGAGGGGAGGGGAAGAGGCGAGGGGGAGGTGGGAGGGGAGGGGGGAAGGGGAGGGGGGAAGGGGCGGGCGTCGCGGGGACGTTCACTAGAGGGCCTGCTGAAGTCATTTGCCAGCTTCTCCTCTGTGTTTGTTTTGTTTTTTAAAGATTGGCATCTGAGCTAATAACTGTTGCCAATCCTTTTTTTTTTTTCTGCTTTTTCTCCCGAAATCCCCCCAGTACATAGTTGCAGATTCTAGTTGTGTGTCCTTCTAGTTGTGGCATGTGGGATGCCACCTCAGCATGGTCTGATGAGCAGCACCATGTCCACACCCAGGATCCAAACCAGCGAAACCCTGGGCCACCAAAGCGGAGCAGCAAATGCAATCACTCAACAATGGGGAGACCCCTGCGTTTGTTTTTGAGATGCTGAGATCTTTATGTATTCTGCTTAACAGTCCTTTGTTGGGTCTGTGAGCAACAATTAACTTCTCCCACTCTGTCACTTGTCTTTTAATTTACATAATACTGCTTTCTAATGAACACAAGTTGTTAATTTTAATGTAGCCAAATTTATCAATCTTCCTTGATTTGGTTAAGAAATGTTTGCCTATACCAAGATCACAAAGATATTCTGTATTTTTCTCTGAATTCTATCTTTTTGCCTTTCACAGTAGAGCTGCAGTCCTCAGGAAGTGATTTTTGTGTACGGCAGGGGTCATCGCACTATGGGCCAGGGTCATCGCACTATGGGCCGCAGGTCAAACCCAGCACTTGCTTTCGTAGCGTCCGAGAGCTAAGGATGGATTTTACATTTTTGAATGGTTGAAAAAAATCAAAAGAATAGCATTTCATGACGTGAAAATTATATGAAATTCAAATTTCAGAGTCCATAAATAAAACTTTATTGGACTACAACCATGTCCATTTGCTTACAAAATGTCTACAGCCGCTTTCACACTACAACAGTCGAGTTGAGTAGTTTTAGCAAAGACCATAAAGTGTGCAAAGCCTAAAAATGTTTATTATTGTGCATTTACAGAAAAGTTTTTTGACTCCTAATATATAGTGTGGGATATGGATTTTAACTATTTTAAAATGTTTACAAAAGCATGAGATATTACTTCATACCCCCGAGGATGGCTGTAATAAAAAAGACGATAACAAATGTTGGTAAGAATGCACAGAAATCAGAATACTTACACATTGTTGGTGGGAACATAAAATGGTACCACTGTTGTGGACAAGTCTGGCAACCCTGAAATTCTTAACCTCAATGTTAAAGAGTTACCATGTAGCCCAGCAATTCCACTCCAAGGTATCTACTCAAGAGTATTTATTTATTTATTTTTAAAAGATTGGCACCTGAACTAACAACTGTTGCCAATCTTTTTTTTTTTCTTCCCAAAGCCCCCCAGTACATAGTTGTATATTCTAGTTGTGAGTGCCTCTGGTCATGCTACGTGAGACGCCTCCTCAGCATGGCCTGACAAGTGGTGCCATGTCCACGCCCAGGATGCAAACCGGTGAAACCCTGGGCTGCTGAAGCGGAGCGTGAGAACTCAACCACTCGGCCACGGGGCTGGCCCCTACTCAAGAGTATTTAAAGCATATATCCACACTAAAACTTGTACATGAACGATCATAGCAGCATTATTCATAATAGTCAAAAAGTGGAAACAACCCAAATGTCCTTTGATTGATGAATGGATAAACACAACGTGGTTTAGCCATACGATGAAATAACAAAGAATGAAGTCCTGACACATGCTACAACGTGGATGAACCTTGACAACAGTATGCTCATCAAAATAAGCTAGTCACAAAGGACCACATATTGTATGATTCCATTTACATAAAATGTCCAGGCTAGTCAAATCCGTTGAGACAGAAAGTAGGTTTACAGTTGCCAGGGGCTGTGGGAAGGAGGAAATGAGGATGACTGCCAATTGGTATTTGGTTTCCTTTGGGTGGTAATGAAATGTACTGGAATTAAAGAATGGTGATGACTGCACAACCTTGTGAAAATATTAAAAACAACTGAATTGCACATACACAAAAAATTTTTTAACTTAAAAATTATTCAGTCTACTTTAGGAGAAATGACCACTTATTCAGTTTAATTCCTTTGGGCACTTGAAGCCTAGACATCCATATACTGATGTATTTGTTATTTTCTTCTCCTGGGACTTGGTTACACATACTCTCAGCCTGATCATCTTTTGGGGTCTTAAGTGTTGCCCTTGTAAATGTGGATTTGTTATTTGGTGAAGGCAGCCTTGCACCTCTCACCCACCGCTTCTCCAGGGAAGCCACTTCTCCCACTGTTGCCCAAGAAGGGATTCCACCTACGGCCCTATTGCCCCTCGCTGGTATTCGACACGGTGGCGGGAGTCTCTCCTCCCTAATCCCATTCTCTCTTGGTCCATAACATTGCCCACCCCTGGCTTCCTCCTCCCTCCTTGGCCATTTCTTCTTCTTCTGGCTTCCTCCTTTCCCTGTTTTTCCTGTGGTCACTTGCATCTTGGGTCTCCATCCTGAGTGTTCGCCTCACATTATCTGAAGTCGACAAGGCTCTGTCTGCCTTGTCTGCTCCCTTCCCCTCCCACATCAGCACATGCTGTTCCCTGTGTGGGACAGTGTCCCCTCCCCACCCCTTGGTTACTCTCTTGTCCTTTCGCAGCTCTCTGCTCTGTTAGGTTCTTTTCCCTATTACGGTTCACACTGATGTTTTCATGATTGTTTGATAAATGCCCATCTTACCCTCTGGCTGGATAGCTCCATGAGGCTGAACACACTGTCTGCCATGCTCCTAATCAGACTCTATAGGGGACCAACATGCAGACATCTGAGATCCTTATCAAATGTTTGTTGATTGAATTAATGAACTGGAGGATGTTTTCCAAGGTATTAATAATGATTGCTGGTGACAGGTGAGATTCTGGATGCGATTTCTTAATTTCCTATTTTTCTGTACATTTCTTTTCTTTCAGTGAGCAAGGATTACTTTAGAAACAGAAAATAAAGATATGCACCCAAGGTGTGGCTGCTCACTGTTCACTCATGGTTCACCTCCATCTAACTCTTTTATTTATTTACTTATTTTTGAGGAAGATTAGCCCTGAGCTATCTACCACCAATCCTCCTCTTTTTGCTGAGGAAGATTGGCCTTGAGCTAACATCCATGACCATCTTCCTCTACTTTATATGTGGGATGCCTACCACAGCATGGCTTGATGAGCGGTGCATAGGTCTGCACCTGGGATCGAAACCGGCAAACCCTGGGCTGCCAAAGTGGAACATGCAAAGTTAACCACTGTGCCACGAGGCTGGCCCCATCCATCTAACTCTTCTAGTTCAATGAATGTTTACTGAGCACCTGCTGTAATATCCAAGGATATTAGATATCCTTAGATATATTCTGTATCCAGGGATACAGAAGAAAACACAAGCTGTTTACAGTCCAGCAGGGGAGATAAACAAGTACAATACACCACGTGTCAATCAGACAGTGGTCATAGCCTACGCAAGACATAAAGCAGAGAACGAGGATGGGGAGCATGTGTGCTGGGCAGGGACAGTTGCAATTCTAAATAAGAGAAGTCAGGGAAGGCCTCACTGAGAAGGTGATGTGTCATGAACTGCAGGAAGTGAGCCCAAAAGTATTGAGGGAACAGGATCTCCACAAAGGGAACAGCGACTGCAGAGGCTCTGAGATGAGAACACATCTGGTATGTTTCAGGAACAGCAGGGAGGCCACTGAGCCTGGAACAGAGTGACAGAGGGGGAGGTAGGAGAAGATGGGGCTGGGGAGGTGACAGGGGCTATCGAGTAAAACATTCTTGCCAGGCTGAAAAATTATGAAGACAGACAACTGAGATAACCTGTATTATGGCTGAAAATACTTGCTGCCTCTCCCCCAGGGAGGGTTACACATCCCTGCCCCGTGACTTCAGGCTTGGTCATGGGCTGGCTCTGGCAGTGAGAGGTGAGTGGAAGTGTGGGGTGCCACTTCTGAGAAGCGTTCAGAGCCTCTGCGTGGATCCACCTGTCCTCCTTTCCCTCTGCTGAGGCCAGCAATACCCCAGGTAGAGAGGCTGCTCCAACAGCCTGGGCCCTGGGGGTGAAAGCAAATGGAGTAGGCGGCAGCAGAGCTGCAACACACATGGCTTTGGTGTTGTGAGGGCCCAGGTTCCTGCTGCCATTCATTACTGCAGCATAACTTACCTGAAGGTGACTGATAGAACCAGCCACCAGAATTACTGCCTGTTGAGAGCTTAAAATTACTTTCGCAGCCTCTATCCACCTATCAAAATGACCAAAATAAAAATAAAGTTGACCTTCAAGTGCTGGCAAGGATGCAGAGCAACAGGAAGTCTCCTTTGTTGCTGGTGGGGAAGCAAAATTGTATGACCACTTTGTAAAACTTTGTGGTTTCTTACAAAGTTCAACATAGACTTACCATATGACCCAGAAATCACACTCCTGGGTGTTCCCCCAAGAAAAATGAAAACCTACATACTGTTATGGACTGAATGTTTGTGCCCCCCCCTCCCCCAAATTCACGTTGAACTCCTAACTCCCAGTGTGCTCGTATTTGAAGGTGAGGCCTTTGGGAGCTGACTAGATCTGAGGGTGGAGCCCTTGTGAATGGGATTGGTGCCCTTTTATAAAAGAGACTCCAGAGAGCTCTCTCGTCCATCCACCACGCGAGGACACAGCGAGAGGATGGCCATTTATGCACCAGGAAGTGGCTCTCACCAGACACAAATCTGCCAGCACCTTGATCTTGCACTTCCCAGCCTCCAGAACTGGGAGAAGTAAATGTCTGTTGTTTAAGCCACCCCATCTGTGGTATTTTGTTATAGCAGCCTGAATGGATTAAGACACACGGAAAATATTGAACTTTATCTGAGATCAACGTTCCTGGAGAAATTCTCTCACCCTTCTGTGTTCCCAGAACAGCTAACCATGCAAAAGACCACCTTGTTCTAACATGATCTGAGATCAGACCCAGGTAGAGAGGGGCTCTACTCTTCCTCAATTACTCCATCCTTCCTCGTGTGTCCCCTAAGAGTCATGGACAACTCCCTCCTTTTTCTCCCTCTATAAAACACCAGGCCCACTTTCTTTTCTTTGAGATGTTATGCATTAATGAATGCAAAGATGGATGTGAATTAAGAGGAACTAGGAACGTGGTGGCAACAGTTATGAATATCCCAACTGTCCATATTGGATGAGAGAACATGTCTGGAACTCCCACACACATTCTTAAGCTCTGGACTTCTCTTAGGATGCTGAAAGCTGCCTTCGCCTCGGCTAACCAACGGGGTGGGAGGTGGGCATAGAGGTAAGGCGCATCTCTTCCTTAGCTTTTCTGAGACTTCTTTTCACTAATGGCTGTTGGTTAATAGACAACTCTAGTCTAGTTCTAGAATTCAGGGTTGTGTAGACACCCAAAGGGCACCTGGCTGAGCACACTGTGCCTACTCTCAAAGTAGACAGAGACCACCAGAGGCTTTTTTTTTTTCTTTTTTAACATTTTAAAAAAAATTTTTGGTGAGGAAGATTGGCCCTGAGCTAACATCTGTGCCAATATTCCTCTATTTTGTATGTGGGACACCATCACAGCATGGCTTGACAAGCAGTGTGTAAGTCCATACCCAGGATCTAAACTGGTGACCCATGGGACACCAAAGCGGAGCACGCAAACTTAACCACTACACCACCAGACCGGCCCAGTCCTTTGTTCTTTCAAGCTGGGTTTAATAACTTGCAAGGCAAGGGAACACACACTGAGTACTTCACTGAGCAGGAGCAGGGAAGGTTAAAGATCTAAAAGAACTAAAAAGGTGGCTGTTGTAACAAATTACCAAAAACTTTGTGTCCTAAAACTGCACGTTTATCCTCTTACAGTTCTGGAGGGCTTTAGACCAAAATCACTTTCACTGGGCTAACAATCATGGTGTTGGCAGGGCTGGTTCCTTCCAGAGTCTCTAAGGGAGAATGTCTCCTTGCCTCTTCCAGCTTCTAGAAGCTGCCCCCATTTCTTGGCTTGTGGCACCTCTGAATCTTGAAAATGCATCAGTCTAACTTCTGGTTCCATCATCACATTGATACTGGCCCTGCTACCAGTTTCCCCACATTAAATCCAGCATATATGGGGTTAAAACGAAAGCACTCATTCCCTGCTTACTCCCTGGCTTCCTGGCTCCAGAATCCACTGTCCTCCATGGAGACAGACACAGCCAAGGACAAGCACCTGGATTTGTTATCTCCCCCTCCTCCTCCCCGCCAAGCCACATGCTGGTGGGAAAGCTGCTGACCAGCAAGGTCACAGGCTCCCTCTTCTCTGCAAGTCATCTCAAGGCCAAAGACAGGCTGGTGGGAAAGCTCCAACCAACAAGGCCATATGCTCCCCCTCCCCTACTTAAAACTCCAAATAAAAACCCTCCCTTTTAGCTTTTCGGGGAGTTTGGGATTTCAACGTTAGCTGCCCTTTCTTTTTGCTCAGCACTGTGCAATAATAAAGTCCTACTTTCTTCCACTACACTGTCAGAGACTGGCTTGCTTTGCCATGGGTGAGTGAACTCACATCATCAGGTTCAATATCAATCTCTTCTTCTCTGACTCTGACCCTCCTGCTTCCCTCTTATAAGGACCTTGGGATGACACTGGAGCCACCAGATAACACAGGATAAGCTCCCCATCTCGAGATCTTTAACTTAACTACTCCTTTGAAGTCCCTCTGCCACATAAAGTAACAATCAAAGGTTCCAGGGATTAGGATGTAGACGTATTTGGGAGGCCATCATTCAGACTACCAAGGGAGTTCCTGATTGTCGTATTAGTGAAGTATTGCAACCCAGCCAGTGAGAGGACAGAGGAGGGCCTGGGTCTGGACATGAATGGTTAAAACCAACTGGCCGTAAGTCAGGCAGCGATGCACAAGGTCTCTGATGGTCCATCAGTCTCTCCCAGCTTCAGCTGTCAGCCCTGGTGTAGATGAAGCTCAGCACCCAGTTTTAGCCAGGGCTGCTGCAAGTGGAGAGGTTTCCTTTTGCACTGCCCCAAGGGGACCTTCTTCCGCCTCTGCATGAAAACAAGGTGTGGACTGGCAGTGGCCCTGCTCGAGTCTCAGGCAGGAGCAGGCCAAGAGAATGCAGGGTGGACCAGAAGAGAGAGGGAAAGGGCAGGCGAGAATCTTCTTTAACACTTGTGTTAATTTTCTATTGTTGCTGTAATAAATTACCACTATCTAGCACCTTAACACAACACAAATGTATTATCTCGTAGCTCAGCAGCCTTCACTCAGACTCCTTCCCCACAGGAGCAAGTCAAAACTCCAAGGGGAGCCACCCCAGGGTTTTGAGGCCATGTTAACCAGCTTACACGATTCACTTGGGCAGCACTGCGCTGCCTCAGGAGGGTCATCCCCAGGTCATCCCAGACCTCTCTGTAGCCTCCTACTGCCCCTTCCCTGAGACCCACCCTCTCCTCCACACTAACACTCCCTCATAATCCAAATCCCAAAGAAGGAAACTATTTTTACACCCTGTGCTGTGGGGTGCCCTGATTCCAGAGAAGCTCCTGCCTGGATGCCCCTCATCCATGCTTACAGCTGCCCCGTGACCCTGGTCTAGCCCCTTCCAGTAAAAAAGGTCCAAGAAACCCAAAATTCACCTCCTTTTGGCCTCACTTTTTTATTCCTTATTAAATTACTATAGCAACAATGTATGATTTGTAATAGAGAAAAGAAATCACTCACATTTGCAGTCCCCTAATAAAACCACAAGTTTATTTCTCCATGATCAACTTTCAGTCTACATCTATATGTGCACATATCTTTACATAGCTGTAATAACAGCAAATCTTCTATGTTCTGCCCTTTTTTTGTCACCTGCCCTATTACAAGCATTTCCAACATGGCAACAAAACCTTTACATTTATGGTTCAGGATGGCTACATGGAACAAATCAGAAGTGTCCTAAGTGAACAACAATGGGAGTGATAATGTAAACATAACAACTCAGTATGTTTTCCTTTCAACAACTAGAGCAATGCCATCACATTCTTAGCAGCAGACCTTTCCGTCCTAGTACAAGACTGCTACAGTCTTTTCTTAAGAGGGATGATGTCACTGTTCATTCACAAGCAACTTCCTCCTGAAGCTCTGCCTCCCAAAAGGAGTCCTCAGCATCTGGCAGGACTGTAACATGGAAATACGTTCAAACAGCAAAATCTCACTATCATTCTGTGGTTGCTGTGGGGTGGAGTGTCATGTGGGGTCTCTCACCAGGATGTCTTTACTGATACAGAAAAGACAGTAAGAGCTGCTGCTGGAAGCTTCTCTCACTGATTCCACTTGATTCTAGTAAGAGTCTGCTTTTGCACGATAAGGCAGACTCGTTATTAAAGGATTCCTCATCCTGATTACTCACTGAACACACTCACAGGTTCTGTCCAGTTAAGCATTCTGATGCAGGAGTGGGTAGGTATCCCCAGGGAAGTATATTCTTGACATTCACAGGCTTTATTCCAGTGTGTGCACTATCACATTTGGGACAGGCTGAAGCTATTTCCATATTTATCACCATCCTATATTCTCTCCAGGACTTCCCTAATGTATAGACTTAATAGTACAGCTAAGGAACATCTCACATTCATCAGTTCATTGAAGAGCTTAAAGAATTCTTTTCTATTGACATGAAAGAGTCACCCCTGAAGACATTCCTCCTTCACAGAATTTTTGAGAGCAAGTCAGGAGATGAGGGTGGCCCACATTCATTATGCTTCCATGGGTTGCTCTCCAGGGTGTGCTCTTTGATGTCGGAGGAGGGAGGAGCCCCTTCTGAACGATTTCCCACACTGAGGACACTGGCTGGGACCCTCCCTGCTATGGAGTCTCTGATGTACTGCCAGGTGAGAGTTCTGCTTGAAAGACTTTCCGCATTCTGGACATTGGTATGGGGTCTCCTTAGTGTGGATTCTCTGGTGCTTGGTCAGACAGGAGCTGTCCCTGAAAGCTTTTCCACACTGATTACACTCATAGGGCTTCTCACCAGTATGAGTCCTCTGGTGCCGGATGAGGCCAGCAATGTTCCTGAAAAGTTTCTGACACTGGTCACAGCCATAGGGCTTCTCGCCAGTGTGAATTCTCTGGTGCCTGATGAGGTAAGCGCTCTCGATGAAAGTTTTCCCACACTCTTTACATTCGTAGGGTTTCTCCCCAGAATGGATTTTCTGATGCACGATCAGGTGAGAATTACGGTTGAAGGATTTCCCGCACTCCACACATTCAAAGGGCTTCTCTCCAGTGTGAGTCCTCTCGTGCTGGGTGAGATAAGAGCCATCCCGGAAAGCCTTTCCGCATTTGCTACATTCATAGGGCTTCTCCCCAGTATGGATTCTGAGATGCACAGTGAGGTGGGAGATGTCGGTGAAAGGTTTCCCACACTCATTACATCTATAAGGTTTTTCCCCTGTATGAGTCCTTTGATGCAAAATCAAGGATGAATTTCGGTTGAAGGTTTTTCCACAGTCTAGACATTCATAAGGCTTCTCCCCAGTGTGAATTCTCTGGTGTTGTGTCAGAGCTGACCCATCACTGAAGGCTTTCCCACATTTACTGCATTTATAGGGCTTCTCTCCTGTATGGATTCTCTGATGCACAATCAGGTTGTAGTTCTTGGAGAAGGATTTTCCACACTCGTTACAGGTATAAGGTCTCTCTCCAGTGTGAGTTCGGTGATGTAAGACAAGAGAGGAGTTCCGTTTGAAGCACTTGCCACATTCAGAGCACTTGTATAGTTTCTCTCCAGGGTGACTCCTCCTGTTTTCATTCAGAGATGAACTCAGAGTAAAGATGTCTCCAAAGATCTTACCTTCATACAGCTTCTTCCCTCTTTTCATTACTTTTTGTTCACCAAGAGGAGTAAAATGGTTGAAAGATTTAACACTTTCAGGATATTTATAAGGTTTCTCTCTTATTTGACTTCTTCCAAATTGACTAACATCCACGGAATGGTTGAAGGCTTTTCCACAGGCATCATTGTCACCAGTTCTCTTAGCTATGTAACTTTTCTGACAACTGTGTAAAGCTGGGTCACAAACAAAACTCTTAACATCTGAGTCAGGTATATGGAAACCATTTGTTGCAGGAACTCTCTGAGAAGGTGGAACATCTAAGCTTGTACTCAAATGCTCCCCAAATCCAGGATATTCACAAATTGCTTCCTGAGCCCCTAGTTTCTCCTGACTTGAAGTTGATTGCCTCAAATGTCCGTCCTGGTTCCTGCAGTCCCAATTGTCACCTAGAATGGAGAAACAGGAACCCTCTCTCGTAAATCCTTCCATTTCCATGCCACAGGATTGTTCTTCCTCAGGAATTTTCTGAGCTGTCATCTTCAATCTCGTGTCCCAGGCTGAAAAGTAAAGAATGAAAAATACAGACTTAAGTACATGAAGCTATACCTGGAAGAGGAATGAAAAAGGATGCAGGCCAGGCATGTGGGTGTCATTTCTACTTGCTTTCATTTTCAAATTCACATCTGTACAAGGGGGAGATAAAGTGAGAGCCAAGAGATGGAGCCAAGAACAGGTTCAAAGACAGCCACGTGGCATTTTCATCCTCCCAGAGAACAGGCAGGAAGAATGGTACTGGGGGCAAATATCACCAAAAGGATCAGCCTGAGACATGGGAGACCTGAGACCAGTGTCACTGCTCACACTGGAACACCATCTGAGCCACTGTGTGCTCAGCCACTGTGTGCTTGACCCATTGCTCATACCAACAATCAGTACACATTTTCAAAGGCTTAACTTCACAATGTGCTTACAACAGCACTGAAGGAGTTCTCATGCCAGCTTTGTGGTCAGAGTTCTGCCTTCATGGAAGGGATGCAGCACAGGCTCAGTAACTTGAAAGTTCTAGATATACTGATGACCACCTTACAGGGTTATTATGAGAATTAGATCACATCTGAGGCTGGCTCTGAGCTGGGGAATGGACAGTGTTCTCTAACTGGTTGCCAGTGTCTTCACCATTATCAATCTTCCTCTAACCACCTTCCCACCCCTTTGACTTCATGATATCAAGAAAACTAGCTCTCCATATTATTTTCAGGTAAAATGAAATTAGATCCTTACCTCAGAAAAAATATTTTTTAAAAATTCCAGATAGATACTTTATCCCATAAAACCTCAACATAAAACCAAAGTTTAAATTATGTAGGATACCTCCACGAATGGGGCAGTCCTTGATCAACAAGGCTTAACAAGCAAAAACCATACAAAGACTAACAACTTTGATATCAACATTAAAAACTTCCATACAACTAAAGACACAATAAGAGTCAAAACACAAGTGGCAGCTGGAGAGAAAAATATTATAAAACATAAAAGAGACAAAGGAATAATGGCTGAGATCTATAAAGAATTCTTATAGAACAGCACAAAAAAGAAAAAAATGGGGAGCCAGCCCTGATGGTCTAGTGGTTAAAGTTCGGTGCACACTGCTTCAGTGGCCCAGGTCCACTTCCCGGTCATGGAACCAGACCACCTGTCTGTCAGTAGCCATGCTGTGGCAGCAGCTCACACAGAAGAACTAGAACGACTTACAACCAGGATATACAACCACACACTGGGGCTTTGGGGAGGGAAAAAAAAGAAAAAAATGACTGAAAGACACAAAGAGGCACTTCACACAAAGAAAATAGAAATGTCCGGAAAACATGAATATCTGCTCATTCTCATGATCGTTCAGGCAATTACAAACTACAAGTTTAAGAACACAAAATATGCCATTTCATATTTTCATAAAAATAAAATGAGAGATGACAATATAAAAATTGGGTAGGTCACGCAGGAAGAGAGTTGGCAAGCATGTAAGGTGGTCAGTCCATTCTGCAGAGTAACTTGGCAGCAGCCATCAAAACATAAAATGGGGACATTCCACCACCCAGCAATTCCACTTGTAGGCATCTCAGATTCAGAAAGCATGAGTCACAAGCACAGACAGACAGCAATCTATACCTAAGGAGATGGTCTCATAGGCCCGCAGGGAGCAGACAGGCCACTGGTGAAGGAATGAAAAGCATGGTGATGGCCACGTGATAGCAAAAACAGAAACCTGAAGGTAATGGAAGGTGACTTTCAAAATGCTGAGGGAAAAACTGTCAGATACACTCTTGTTCAAGAGTGACAGCAAGATAAAGACAGCTTCAGAAAAGCAAAAGCAGAGTTTTTCTCCAAGGACACTAGCTAAAAGAATTAGAAAAAGTTGTTCTGGGAAAAATCCAGAAATGAAGCATGTGTATTTAAATCAAATCCAGCAGTGACCATATAAAATGCAGCAATGACAATGACAGGGGGTTAACAACAGGATGGACTAAAAACTAGAAGGCAGTGGCCTGTGAGATGGGAAGGGGCAAAAAAATTAAGTGTCCTGACATCCTTATATTGTTCATGATTCATGTCAGACCTGGTCAAGTCAAGAATCAAAGCATAAAAATCACATAAAACTTTCAAACCCACAGAGTAGTAGTTTCCAATCAGGGATGGTTTTACCCTCAAAGGACACTTGGCAATGTCTGGAGATGTTTTTGGTTGTCATGTCTGGGGGGCAGATGCTACTGGCATCTAGAGGGTAGAGGCCAGGGATGCTGCTAGACACCCCTCAATACACAGGACAGCCCCTCACAACATAGAATAATCCAGCCCCAAATGCCAATAGTGCTGAGATGGAAAAATTTCATTATAGAAGGGAAGAATAACAAAGAAAAGAAAACTAGATCAATCCAGAAGACAGTGGTAAGGGGGGAAAGCACAGAATGGACAGGTTAATAGAAAGTATTAAATAGGATGTCACCAATAACAATAAGTGTAAATGGCCTTGATGGGCCACATAAAGACACTGTGTCAAATGGCATTAAAAATGAGTTTGTGACAGACACACCTAAAGCAAAAGGACACGGAAGACAAAAGCGAAAGTTTGGAACAGACAAACACTAACCAAACAAACATTTTATGGCTCTTTGCTAACCAACGATAAACTTCAAGTACCATAACAGGTCGATAAAACAATGGCAAAGATGTCTACATTAACAGCATACCCCAAAACACAGAGCAATGTCAGCCAGGACTGCAAGTCAAAATCAGCAAATCCAACCATCCTGGGAGGTTTTAATGAACCTCTTTCAGAAACGGAAATTCAGGGGCCAGCCTGGTGGTGCAGCAGTTCGCATGTTCGCTTCGGCAGCCCATGGTTCGCCGGTTTGGATCCCCCGGTGCAGACATGGCACCGCCTGGCAAGCCATGCTGTGGTAGGCATCCCACATATAAAGCAGAGGAAGATGGGCATGGATGTTAGCTCAGGGCCAGTCTTCCTCAGCAAAAAGAGGAGGATTGGCAGGAGATGTTAGCTCAGGGCTAATCTTCCTCAAAAGAAAAAAGAAAAAACAAAAACAAAAACAAAACAAACAAAAATGAAATGGAAATTCAGAACTAAACACAGTTAAGCAGGAGAGAACGTAATTAGCCAGCATGACCACATAGCTGGATGGAGAGCCACATACCAACACTAAGAGCCAAATGCTTTCCAAGCACAAGTAGAGCATTTGCTTGCTGGGAGCCGTGGCTACATCATTTGATCGGCTGTTTGACAGGGTCCAGCCGATTAACTCCGAGGGGTGCAGGGTCGCCCCTTGGTGAAGAATAACCGGCCAGCCCCTCACATAGTTCTGAAACCTGTGCTGCTTCTAATTGCCCTTCATTCCTTTTCCTTTCTTAACCTCCAGTTTTCACTCCTTTGGGTGGCTGCTTGGGAGGCACTACCTCCTGGGAAAATTAGATATAGTAAGAGAATGTGACCACCTGCAGGTAACTTTCAAGATATTTTTCAGTTAATTAATGGAGGAGCACACAGTCCCATTTGAGACAATCAGAAAGGAATCCTGCCCAGATAAGATGTCGAATTAGGTTTATGGCCTCCATCTGGTTAATGTTTCCTTCTCCCTCCAGTTCTTTGTCTAAATATACATATGCATCGTCCTTCTAAGTTTGCTGGTTAATTGGATGATCAAGAAGTATCTATATATTATTCTTGACCTTCTGCTTTCTGTTAAAATGTTATAGAGGTTTTCTCCTAAAAGCAATAAATAATAAATAATTGGTGAGTAGAAGGGCCAAGGGGTGCAAGAATGCCCCTCGGTGAAGGATGGCCAGCTGACACCCCTGATATTTTCTGAATTATATGCATGCTTTCTATCAAGGTTATGTGTATACTTATTTCTCTTTTTTATTCTTGAAGATATATAGTTTAGCTTAGCTTTTCAGCCCTTTACTTTACTAACAAAGTGATACTTTCTCCGGCAGTGTACTTAAGGGACTGTTAGCTCTACAATCTAAAAGACAAAGGAATGCTTCCACCCCCTAAAGGGCGCGGAAAAAGTAAAGATGTTTAACTGCCTGCTGAGAATGCAGATAGCCCTGGGGATAAGACACCCTGGAGTCGCCTTTTGTTCCCATTAACCATCTACACTAATGACGTAAATGATTGAGGGAGGCAGGGATGGCTCCACCAGGATGTAACTAGACGGACTGCTGTCCTGTCCGGAGGCCTGGACCTTCTCTCTTTGATTTAACTTTACCATGAATTACAACAGATGCCTAGGTACCTATCTCCTTTAGCTTAGAGACAACAAACACTAGTTAATTGCAGAGAAGACGATCATTAACCTTATGCTCTATAGAATGGAATGCTAATAAATATTCTTGTGCTCGTTTCTTACTTCCTTCTCTCTCTGAGAATATTTGTAAAACTATTTCTGTACTAATCCTGAAAAATATATAAACGACACTTGTGCACAGTAAAGTCGGACTTGCTAACACCAACCCAAGTCTCACGTCCCCTTTATTTTCCCCCTCCCTCATTGCGCCGACGCCGTCCATCCCTCAGGAACCTGGACTCCGCCGGGGCGGGACCCCAGCATTTGCTAACACTGGTCATAAACCAGGGCAAAGAACAAGTTCAACAAAGGCCAGACCACAGCACAACACAGACCACAGCCTCTGGACTTAAGTGTCATTCAAGTCAAAAACTGGGAACAGAAAGAAAATCAAATACAAGAAAAACAATAAGTAAAACTATTTATCTGGAAAAATGAAAACCTATTTCTCAGTAATTCACAGATCAAAGAGAAATCTTGACAGAAATTAGAAAACACCTAGAACTGAACAATGATGGAAGTGGTACATCTAAAAACGTAACAAATGAGGATGCAGCTAACATAGCTCTTGGTGGAAGATGCTGGTCTTTAATGCTCATATGAAAAAAAGAAGAGTGAAGGTTAGTGAGCTCACTGTTCAACTTAAGACTTATGGGAAAGAACCACGGAGTAAGCCAACAGGTGCTAGAAGCAAGGTGGTAATAAAGGTAAGAGCAAAAGTCACATAAACTGAAAACAAACAGCCATGAAGATGAAAAACACCAAAAGTCTGTTTTTTAAAAAGACTAATGACACAGACATACTTTTGGCAAGAGTGATCATAAAAAAAGAGCAAGGCACACACAAGTGCTATTAATCATGAAAGAGGATTTAACAAAGAAACAGTAAAAAGTTACCAAAATGGCAACGTTGGATTTATCTTAGGAATGCAAAGACTGCAAAACATTAGAACATCTATTGATACAATTCCTTATATTTTCAGATAAAAGTAAAAGACAGCCCCCTACACTCTATCTCAATAAATTCAGACAGTAATCTGAGGAAATCCCAGACTCATGATCAAAACACTCTCAGATTAAAGTAGCACACCCTTTTACTCTATGTCAATAAATTCAGAAACCACTTTAAGGAAAGCTCCAACTCATGACAAAAATCCTTAACAACTAAGAACACAGGGAATTAAGGTAAACATCGCAGATAATGAGGAAACATCAGAATTGTTCACTTTGAAGCCAAGACCAAGACCCCAGATGCCTGCTAAGTCCACAGCATTCAGTAGTCATGGGAGGGGCCAGCTGGTCAGGACCATGCCCTGGGTTGTCACTCCTGGACACTCCTAGTGAAAAACCCTCTTGAAGCTGCCCTGTCACCATACCACGTTTCCCATAGTGGGCCTTCTGAATAGACTGGGGCCTGAGTGGCCTGCGGTTGTCCTGTGAAAACGAGAGTTGGAGAGCACATCCCTACAGGTCTGTAGGAGAAGGATGCATGTGTGCACTTAAGAGAAATGAGATAAGTCAGACATATACAGGATGATACCATTAGGGAAATTTCTTAGACACCAAATATTCTGGAAGCAAAAATATTAAAATGTCCTGGCAAGACACCTACCAAACCTGTGATCGTGACTATCCTGGGGGTATGGAGAGGATCGGACCTCAAGGAGGAAAGAGAATGTCCATTTTACCAATAACAGATACTTTCTTTATTGAAATAAGACTTAGACACCACTAAGAAAGTGAAAAGATAACCCACCAAATGGGAGAAAATATTTACACAGCATACATCTGATAAAAGACTTGTATATAGAAGATTAAAAAAACTCTTACAACTCAATAATAAGACAATCCAAATTTTAAAAATAGGTAAAGGATCTGAATAGACATTTCTCCAAAGAAGATATACAGATGGCCCATAAGCACATGAAAAGATGATGAACATCATTAGTCATTTAGGGAAATGCTAAAAACCACACGAGATACCATTCACACCCAACAGTGTGACCACTATCAAAAAACAGATAATAACAAGTGTGAGGATGTCGAGAAACTGGAGCCCTCACACACTGTCAGTGGGAACGTAAAATGGGTGCAGCTGCTTTGGAAAACAGTCTAACAGTTTCTCAAAAAGTTAAACATAGAGTTATATGACCCAGCAATTCCACTCCCAGGTATCTACTCAAGAAAAATGCAAACATATGTCTACACACAGACTTGTACATGAATTATGAGTTCATAGCAGCACTATTCATAATAAACAAAAAGCAAAAACAACCTAAATAAATGTCCTTCAACTGACGAATGGATAAACAAAATGTGGAAATGCACACAATGGAATATTCTTCACCATAAGAAGGAATGAAGAACTGATACATGCCTCAACAACATAGATGAACCTCAAAAACATTATGCTCAGGGGCCAGCCCTGTGGCATAGTAGTTAAGTTTGGCATGCTCTGCTTTGGCAGCCTGGGATTCATGGGTTCAAATCCCAGGCACAGACCTACACCACTCACCAGCCATGCTGTGGCGTTGACCCACATACAAAATAGAGGAAGACTGGCACAGATGTGAGCTCAGGGACAATGTTTCTCAAGCAAAAAGAGGAAGACTGGCAACAGATGTTAGCTCAGGGGTAATCTTCCTCAGCAAAAACAAAAAAAACACATTATGCTTAGTGAAACAACTCAGACACAAAAGACTACATATTGTACGATCTCACTTACATGAAATATCCAGAACAGCAATTCCATACAGAATGAAAGTCGATTTGTGGTTGCCAGGGGTTTGGAGAAGGGGGAATGGGGAATGACTGCTAATGCGTACAGGTTTCTTCTTGGGCCGATAAAAATATTTTGGAATTACCTCGTAGTGATGGTTGCACAACTCTGTGAATACACTAAAAACCAGATTGTGCACTTTGAATGGATGAATCATATGGTATATAAATTATATCTCAATAAAACTGTAATAAGTAAATTTCCACCTTCAAGAACTATGCCAGTGATGCTAAGCAGAGACACACAGACATGTCCGCTTAAGGGGAGAAGTCTGCCTCAGCCTTAACTGCAGCTCTTGACCTTGGCAGTACTTGCCCTGTGGGCACCTGGAAATCTGTGAGGCAGGGGAGCTGCTGGCATCTTGGCTGGGGATGCAGATTTGCTAGTGTGCCTGGGACTGCCCCACTTGATGCCTGACCAGCCTGTGGATCAAAGTCCCTGCAGGTATCCAGCTGGGGTACTTGAGAACAGAACAAGAATATGTTACAAGACATTAGGAAAAAGGTGCCTTCATTGAGGAGGAGGAGGCTGTAAGGAAATCCAGATATTGCTCCGCCTTCAGGAACTCATTCCCTACTCTTCATCTCTCTCCTTGACAAAAACTGGCTATCCCAACTATACTCTCAGTCGATGAGGACTGAGTGCCATAGTGAGGTTACTGCAAAAAGAACACATGGTCACCAGTATATGGGGGGACAGTAGGACAGACAGGCTTTGGGGAAATAGCATTACATTAGGGCATTTAATGCACGAATCACACTGAATTTCATTAATTAAGGTTGTTTTAAAAATGTCTCATATTATTGCCCTCATACATATTTGTATATTACTATTTTTAGCAATACCATGATACAAAATTATGTTGTAAAAAATTCATCTCGATACTGTTCATTTATTTTGGGGGTTTCCTGTTTTTCCCCTACTCTTCGTCTGACCCTGTCCTCAAATGTCCACCACTCCACTTCTCTGAAGCCCCATATTTACTAATTTTCCCCAGCCTGTCCTTCTCTTCCCCATGGTCATCGAAGAAGGTGGTCTCCAAGGCTTGCTACACACTGAATGCTGCCCCAGCACCTGCTGGGACTTCAGGTCTGGAGAACAGTTTTCTGTGATAAATTGTCCTGATGCTGTCGCAGTCATAACACAGGGGGTGAATGATCCTTAGCATGTGGATAAGACCCAGCTCATCCAGACAGCCTGGGTTGCTTAACTGCCTAAGTACTTAGAACCTGCCTCCAACAAGGTACTGTCTTTCTTCTTTTCCTACTGAATACACCTGGTCTGGGTCCACTTCCCCAACAGTCACTGTTCCAGCAGCATCCACCCACACCTCATCTCATTCAATTTCACTGAAGACTATAAATTCTAACTGTCTCATTTCTCTTAATCCAAACTTACAGTCTCTAGCACTGGGCTGCTTCCTACATCTTCTAGGGTAGCTGTGCCCAAGCACTTAAACATAGAAATATATGTATTTTTTAATATAAATGCCTTTCCTCTTATTGATTCTTTACATGCACATAGGACTTTAGAATTTTTTTAATTATACGGATATTTAACACTATCCATAAAATTCCTTTCAGGATGGTAAAAGGCACATTGCAAAATATTGATCATAAAGAGTGAGCATTACACAAAAATTAACTCAAAATGGATCAAAGGCCTAAATATAAGTGCTAAAACTATAAAATTCTTAAAAGAAAAACATAGGCATAAATCTTCAGAAACTTGGATACAACATCAAAAGCACAAGTCATGAAAAAAATAGATAAATTGGACTAATCAAAATTAAAACTTCTGTGCTTCAAAGAACATCACTAAGAAAGTGAAAAGACAACCCACAGAATAGGATAAATATTTGCAAATCATGTATCTGATAAGGCACTGGTATCCAGAATAAATAAATAACTCTTATAACTCAATAACAAAAAGATCATTAACCCATTTAATAAATGGGCAAAGGATCTGCATAGGCAGTTCTCCAAAGAAGATATACAAACGGGCCAATAAGCACAATAAAAAGATGTTCAACATCATTAACCATCAAGGAAATGCAAATCAAAACCACAGTGAGACACCACTTCACAGATACTAGGATGGCTATAATCAGTTCCACTCCAAGGTAGTTATCCAAGAGAAAGGAAAACATACGTCCACACACACACACACACACAAAATAACTTGTACAAGAATGTTTATTGAAGTATCATTCTTAATATCCAAAAAGTGGAAGTAACTCAAATGTCCATTAAGTGATGAATGGATACACAAAACGCAGTATATCCATACAATGGAGAATTACCATACAATATTCCATATAATGGAACTTATGGAATATCACCCACAAAAACTAACGCACTGATACTTACTACAATGTGGATGAACCTTGAAAACATCATGCTGAGTGAAAGAAGCCAAAATAATGGACTACATACCCACATAGCCATTTATATGAAATTTCTAGAACAGGGAAACGCATAAAGACAGAAAGTAGATTTGTGATTGCCTAGGGCTGGGAGGAATGAAGACAATGGGGAGTAATTGCTAATGGCACAGGTTTTCTTTTTTGAGATGATGAAAATATCCTAAAATTGATATTGGTGATGGATGCACAACCTAATGAATGTACTAAAAACCACTGAATTGTATACCTTAAGAGGGTGAATTATATATATGTGAATTACATCTCAATAAAGCTGTTTGAAAAAAACAAGCAGATCTTGAGTTTGTCAAAGTCAGAACCACTGGTCTAGACCCCACCTGGCACATTTCTGGTACCTTAAGACTTCATGAGAGAAGTAACAGTTTTATGCGGATGTGCCAAGCTTGTGTAGAATTCTATTCCGAGGCACTCACCTCTGATGGGCTTAATCCCCAGTCTCTATGACCCTTCAGAGGGATCTCCTTAGGTTGGATGCCCGGATGTTGACATCAATGGTTGCGAGACCTCAGCTGTTCGACTCCATGGGTATGGTTCCCGCCATATCTGTGAACCACACATGATGTTTACTTTACTTGTTCAAACGATGCATTCTTTAATAAATTATTTGCCACCAACATTAGCCCTGTCCTGAGAAAGTAACCCACCTAACTACCAGTTGTGATAGAGTCTGACTCCATTTCTGACGACTGACTGTGTTCAAGCCCCCACCACCACCACCTACTGCCCGTTCTCCTTCCACCCCACATCTAGACAAGCTAAGGAGAAGCCTGAGCACTTTCTCCTTGCTGTTGGCAGGAAGTTCAAACCATGCAGCCCCAACAAATGCAAGGCTACCCTGCTCCCAGGTCCTCTCTCTAATTACAATAAAAGCCCAGTCACTCTCCTTTTCCTGCTCTCTCAGGCTATTTTTGGATCACCTTGGGAAGCCCGCCCTGCTCTCCCAAGACAGTCTCATTATGTGAGTAATAAACCTTTTATCCTCTTGGTGTGTGTGTGTAAAACATAAAGAGAGAGAGAGAGGGAGAGGGAGAGAAAGAGAGAGAGAAGGAGTGTGTGTGTGTGTGCATGTGCGCATGTGTTTGAGGCAGGGAAAAAAGAAAGGTAAAGCTAATGTGGCAAAGTGTTAACTTGAGAACCTGGATGGATTTACAAGTGTTCAATGAACTATTCCTGTGACTTCTCCATAGATGTGAAACTTTTCAAAATAAAAAGTTGGGGTGGGGGAGCGGGCCTGGTGGTGTAGTGGTTAAGTTCACCACTCTGCTTCGGTGGCTTAGGGTTCAGGTTCCCATACCAGGCACAGACCTAGCGCACTCATCAAGCCACGTTGTGGCTGCATCCCATATAAAATAGAGGAAGACTGGCACATGCTAGCTCAGCGACAATCTTCCTCACAAAAAAAGAAGGTTGGGTGGGAATGGAGAGAAAGGACCTCAGGTTGGAGGCAAGTTATTTGCTGTGAGGGGAAAAAAGAGACAAAGGCTTGGTACTCAAAAACATATTTTTACAAGCCCAAGTCTCTAACAACCAAATTTTTTAAATTGGCAAAGGATAAGGGATCTTTCAGAGATGACGGTAATTTTCATAAAGGTTTGCATTTGTCAAAACTCATCCAGAGACGCAATGAAGTTCTGCGCATTTCACTGTACGTCAATTTTGCCTCAAAAACTTAAAAAGCAATACTGAGCTCTGATGTTAAGCATAGTGAGGTGTTTGAGGGGGAAACGCTGTGATACCGGAACCTACTTTCAACGTATCTCAAAAAAGATTAATGGATGGCTAAAAGGACGGACAGAGGAAAATTTGCCGACACAGCAAGGACAGCACACGTTAACCGGTTGGTATAAGGTCGCACAACTTTTCCCTATGAAAACTTTCACCATAAACTACGGGAGGAGAGGAGCTAAGGAAATGGACCACTAAGCCAAAGAGGAAAGCGAAACGGCCGCTGAACAGGAGGAAAACGCGGCCTTCGCTAGGACTGCAACAAGACCCGGGTCTGCAGATACCAAGGGAAAAAAGAACAGGTGCTCTGACACTTGCGGGGCGCGGCGGGAAACGGCACCGGCCGAGGGCGCGACGAGGCCACCTGGGCCCGAGACCCAGCGACGCCCACATCGGCCCTCCCACACCCGGCGGTCGCCCCAGCCGCCAGGACACGACGCGGCCGGCCGCCAAACGGCCCCTGTGGAACGACGGGCTGGGTCCGAGGGCAGAACGCCTCAGCAATGTGAAGAAAGGGGCAGGGGAGCGTCCTCACCCGCCAGAAGAGGGGTCCACACCCGCCGCCGGGAGTCCTCACACGCGAAGGTCCCTCTGAGCCGGCCGCGCCCACTGCCCGCGCGAAACACGCCGAAGGATGCAGCGCTCATGCCCCACCAGGACCCGGCGGACCCGCCAACACACACACATCGCCCTGTGGGGGAAACCGAGGCACTGAAAGGCCGACGGGCGCGGCGGACTCACCTCAGGGGGGCAGGCGGCGGCGGCGGCGGCCATGTTCGGGGTGGGTGCGCATGCGCGCGCCAGGACCCGGATGTGCGCGTCTCCGGAGGCCCCGCGGCCCCACCCCGCAGCGCACGGTGTGGAGGGCGTTCCCGACCTTTCACCTCTGCTCCCGGCTGCACCCCGGGTCTTGTCCTCTCATCCTGGGGCGGGGTCCGCCGGGGTTCAGACTCTCTTCCGCTCGACTCTTCCCCTCCAGCCCCGGTGGCTTTCAGCCCAGCCTGCGGCTTCCGCCGGGCGGCGCGCTGGTCAGCCGGGAGTGCGAGCGGAGAGATGCCCTTCCCCCCGGTTATTTACTTATTCGGTTATTTATTGATATCCATATGGACTCGCGGATATTTACTTTCTCCCATGGTTTTAATCCGATGCCATTATTACTGTAGAGCATTATTTTTATTTACTGCAGTGGTGCCAAAATAATTCTAAATCATAATTCATAATTTTTTTAGAAAAATATATTAAAATTCAGATAAGGACCCCTCATTATTCTCTGACAGTATAATTACTTAGAAATCGAAACAAGCTATGCATTTTTGAAATAATACGACAGTTAAGGATTTTAGACAACAATACAAATCAATGTATGTGTTATGGAAAAATCAGTAATAAGCAGTTAGAAAATGTGCTTTGAAAAAAAGAAATGTTCTCAATTTTATGTATGTGTGTATAAAAGAAAATAATTCCAATAACAAATAATTCGGATACATACAAAAATAATAAATACCCATACTCCCACCATCCAGCATTAAAGTTGGGGGTGGATAGTGGGACCCCCAGAGAAGCCCAGGTAGGATCCGAGGCCCAGGGTACTAAACGGGGATTCTCCGGCACAGCCTGAGTGAAGGGTGAAGAGATGATTCTCAAAGAATCTCCCTCAATATATTTTTTAATGATAAAGAGGAAACCAGTAATTATACAGTGGAGAAACTTGGCAGGCACCACCTTAACCGTCACCTTTGTGGAATTCTAGCCAAAAGTGCACCACTCAATCTAATCATGAAAAACACCAGACAAATACGAACTGAGAGACATTCTACAAAATAACTGAGCAGTATTCTGCAAAAGTGTCAAGGTCATGAAAGACGGGAAGACTGAGGAACTGTCACAGATTGGAGGAGACTAAGGAGACACGATAAATAAATGCAATGTGGGATCCTGGAACAAAGACATTAGGGGAAAAATATAAAATGCAAATAAAGTCTGTAGTTTACTCATTAACACTGAACCGATGGTAATTTCCTAATTTTAATAAAGATATCATTGTTACATAAAACGTTAAGATTAGGGAAAGCTGGTGAAAGGTACACAGGAACTCTAGTACTTTTGCAACTTTTCTGTTAAGACTAAATTATTTCTAAAATAAAAATTCAGGAAGAAAGCTCTAGTCCTGTATGTACTCATATGAAAATAAGTTCACCATATAGTAAGCAAAAATTATACTACGGCCCAGCCCCACAGCCTAATGGTTAAGTTCGGCACACTCCTCTTTGGTGGCCCGGGTTCAGTTCCTAGGAGCAGACACACACCACTTATCAGTGACCATGCTGTGGCAGCAAACCGCATACAAAATAGAGGAAGATTGGCACAGATATTAGCTCAGGGCAAATCTTCTTCAGCATAAATATATATATATATATTAAACAGTATTGTGATTCACTTTTTGTAAAAAGAGTAAAGGAAAAGAATTGGGGGGCCAGAAATGTTGTTTATGATGTGGCAAATCACAAATTAGTGAAGTTGGTTGATAATATTGTTCAAGTCTTCTATAACTTTATTGATTGTCTACTTGTTCTATTAATTATAGAGAGGAATGTTAATGTCTCCAACTATAATTATGGATCTAGTTCTCTTTTATTTCTACCAGTTTTGCTCCATTTATTTTGGAGCTCTAGCGTTAGGTACTTACATATTTAGGATTATGTCTTCTTGATGAATTGGACTTTTTATCACTATGTAATGTCCTTCCTTATCCCTGGTGATTTTCTCTGCTCTGAAGTCTGCTATGTTTGATAATTACATAGCCGCTCCAGCTTTCCTTTGATTAGTGTTTGCCATGTATATTTTTTCACACTTTTATCTTTAAACTACCTGTATCATTGTATTTAAGCTGAGATTCTTGTAGATACCATACAGTTGGGTCTTATTTTTGTTTTTTATCCAATCTGACAATTTCTGTTTTTTAATTGGTGTGTTTAGATCATTCACTTTAATGTAATTATTGATAAGGTTGAATTTATGCCTACCATTTTATTGTTTCCTGTTTGTCTCTTCTGTTTTTTGTTCCTGTTTCCCCTTTGCTACCTTCTCTGAATTATTTGAATATTTCATAGCCTTCCACCTTAGTTTATCTATGAGCATTTTAGCTGTATATCTTTGTATTATTTTTAATGGTTCCTCTAGTGATTATGATATATGTATTTAACATATATGTATTTAACTTTTCATAGTCTACTTAGAGTTAATATTTTACACTTCAAGTAAAATATAGACGCCTTACAATCACATAGAGCCCTTTACCCATATGTATTATATCTATGCACATTGAAAAACCCTCAGGCAATGTTATAATTTTTGCTTTCAACATTCGTGCATATTTTAATGAGAAAGAGAGTTGTTGTATTTACCCAGTTACTATTTCTGTTGCTCTTCCTTCATTCCTGAAATTCCAGTGATCCTTCTGCTATCATTTCCCTTCAGCCTGAAGAACTTCCTCTGGAATCTTTATAGAGCAGGTTATGCTGGTGATGAATTCTCTTACTTTTTCTTCACCTGTGAATGCCTTTCTTTTTTTTTTTGAGGAAAATTATCCCTGAGCTAAGTGCTGCCAATCCTCCTCTTTTTGCAGAGAAAGACTGGCCCTGAGCTAACATGCGTGCCCATCTTCCTCTACTTTACATGTGGGATGCCTACCACAGCATGGCATGCCAAGCAGTGCCATGTCCGCACCCTGGATCTGAACCAGCAAACCCCAGGCCGCCCAGAAGCAGAACATGCGAACTTGACTGCTGTGCCATCAGGCTGGGCCCCTGTGAATGCCTTTCTTTTGCTTCATTCCTGAAGGATATTTTTGCTAGATATGGAACTTTCATTTGACTTGTTTCTTTTCTTTCAGCACTTTAAAGATGTTTTCTCACTCTCTTGTAGCTTCTGTGGTTTCTAACTTGAAATCCACTATCACTTGAATTATTGTTCCCTTATATAAAATGTTTATTTTTCCTTTTCCTGGTTGCTTTCAATAATTTTTTGTTTTTTCCTGGTGGGAAGCTGGGGGTGGTTCTTAGCAGTGTGACTATGATTTGTCTGGGCATGGTTTTCTGTTGAGGACGACTGAGCTTCCTGATTTTGTAAATTAATGTCTTTTACCAAATTGGGAGACTTTGTAGCCATTATTTCTTCAAGTATTTTTTTCTACACAAATCTCTTTCTCCTCTCCTGATGCTTTCATGGCACAAATTTTAGACCTTTTGGTATTGTCCCATAGGACTTACCTCAGTTTATACATGGAATTTGAGGATCCTCTTCTTTAGCTCTTTCCTCACCAGGATTTCCCCCACATTTTTTGGCACCCAGCAGCTTTTTTCCCTAATTTCTCTGGCCAGAAAAATGAGTTTCTTTCAGAATTCAGTTCTGTGCCACTGGAGCCACCTTTGGGGTGTAGCAGTGAGAGAAAAACAAAGCAAAAAATTAACTGAGATTTTCCCCACAGTCTTCGGACAACAGCAGTCCATTTTCCTGGATTCTCTAGCCAGAGAGACAGGTTTCTCTCAAAGTTTTAGCCCCTTGTGCTATTGTGCAATTCCATGCAACGGGATATGCCTTCCAGGAAAAGTGGTGGGTGAAAAGAGCAAGAAAAGAACAGGATTCCGTGAAACTGTTTGTTCAACTAAGGCTTCTTTTTCTGGTCCTCTGACTAGAAATAGGGGGTTTTCTGGAGTTTTGCTGTCTGTGCCTATGGTACAGTGCCAGAATTTCGCCTGCTCTTATGTGAAAACTCAGAGAAAAATCAGGGAGGAAAAAAACACAAAGGACACCTCTATTACACACAGATAACTATTCAAGTTTTGGCTTCAGTTCCCAATCTGCCTGCTATTGTTTACTTTTCAGAGTCCGTAAGTAGCTGTTTTTATATTCTACCTGGAGATTTCAGTTGTAGTAAGAGGGAAAGATAGGCTGTAATTAGCTTACACCAGCTGGACCAGCACCAGAAACTGTATGAAACTTCAGAAAAGACAAAACTATAATGACAGAAAGCAGATCAGGGTTGAAAGGGTCTTGAGTGGGAGCAGGGAGTCAACTACAAAAGGCCACAGGAAACTTTAGGGTGATGGAAGTGTTCTCTATCTTGGATATGTTGCTGGTTATAGAACTGTATACATTTGTCAAAACACATTTAACTGTTTGCTTAAAATGGGTGCATTTTATTATTCATAAATTATACCTCAATAATGCTATTTTTTTTTAAAAAACCCATGACATACCACTTCGCACCTACCAGAATGGCTACAATTGAAAGGATTCATAACACCTTTGTATTGGCAAGAATGTAGAGCAAGTGGAACTCTCACATACTACTTGTAGGAGAACAAAGTAGAGTAAGCACTTTGGAAAACTGTTTGGCAGCATTTACTGAAGCTCAACAACAGGACGACCTGTCACCCAGCGATTCCACTCGTAGGCACAGTCCCAACCAGAAATGCATATCAAGATGCCCCTACAGCTGTGTACAGGGGAGCTACTCCCGGAGGGAAGAATCAGGATTCCAAGGAGCCTTCTTGCGGTCAGGGCAGGGTTTCGTGAGCGGGGTCACTGGAGTCCGCCTTTTCTTGTGAGACCCCTGTCCCTGCCCACCACTGGACATCGCGAAGGAAGTGGGTTCAGAACTCGCCCCTTAGCCTGGATCCCGAGGAGTTTCTGGAGCTGAGCTGGCTCCTGAGAGTGGACAGGACTTGGGCCATTCCTTGGGGCGGGTACGCAGTGCGTGGGAAGAGAGGCCTGCACAGAAAGAGAGCCAGAGGGCGGCAGCCACCGACCGGCGGAGTCTTGCGAGGACGTGCGGTCGGGCCGGAAGCGAGTGCCCGCCCAAAAGCCGGGGCCTGGGGGACCACCTCCACTCACTGCCAGCCGCCCACGCCCCGCCACGGCTCTCCCGGCTGCACCGCCGCCGCCGCCCTGGCCGAACGCTCCCGGCCTTCATCCCCCAGCAGCCGGGCCCGCACCGTGCTCTTCGCGGCTCCCACCCGCAATCGCAGACGCCCGCCGCGCCACTGTGCATGCGCATCCGCTCTGGGCTTCCCTGCGCAGGCGTACTCCCCGCCGCCTACATCTCCCAGAAGGCCTCGCGGCGCGGGGCTCCAGCGCCTCCCGCGGGTGGCGTTAGCCGCGGCGGCGGCGCCCTCTGTCGGCGACAAGGGGCGATGACAGCGGGTCCCGGACGTGAGGGTCTTTTTTTTTTTTTTAAAGATTTTATTTTTTCCTTTTTCTCCCCAAAGCCCCCCCGGTACATAGTTGTGTATTCTTCGTTGTGGGTTCCTCTAGTTGTCGCATGTGGGACGCCGCCCCAGCGTGGCCTGACGAGCAGTGCCATGTCCGCGCCCAGGATTCGAACCGACGAAACACTGGGCCGCCTGCAGCGGAGCGCGCGAACTTAACCACTCGGCCACGGGGTCAGCCCCCGGACGTGAGGGTCTTTGAGGTGCTCAGGGGGATCCCGGGGCCCCCCGGCTTGAAGTGACCCCACAGGCGAAAGGGAGAGCCACTGCGGTGTTCAGACTCGAGCAAAGGCCGCCAAGAGCCTGACGCGCGTGCGGTTCTCGCCGGGACTCGCGCCCTCCGGCTGCCCGCAGAGTCCGACGCGGCCGGCAGGGGGCGGCAGGTGACTGCGGGGGTCTCTCCCCGGCCGCCGCGCGCTTGGGCCGCCTGGGTGCTCTTGCCTGGGTCTGCTTCTAATACAATAAATATCAGCGGCTCAGAGAGAGTTTCTAGGAACTGCGGGGTCATTCCCTCAGCCGAAGGGGTGTGCACGCAGAAAAGTACTGCGTTTGTTGGATTTACTGTTCCTCAACATTCTGTGAAGAACATTTTCAAATGTTCAGAAAACTTAGAATTGTGTGAATGCCCGTGCACCCAGGCCCCGGGTTAGACGATTAACATCTGACGATGTGCTTTATCGCTATCCATAACTGGGATTATTTTTATGACAACTTAAAAGGATTAAGAGCCACCACGGACTCAGACACAGCTTCTGCCTCAGATTGGCATAGATGCCTTCTAGCTCCGGAACTCAAGTCAGAGGACTTCGACTCTGAAACTCGCCTTTATCCTTTGACAATCGGGGCAATTAGAGGCTGTGTGAGGACTGCATCTGCTCACACCCCTGCCCCCTGCACGCAGTAAACCCTCCTCGCAAATTCGCACTTGTTAAGACTGCCAAGGCTCTTTTAGGGAGAACTGCTACCAGTGGAACTCCTAAACGCTAGGAGAAGGGTAAGAATATTTTGTGTAGTTTTAGTCACAGGTTATGAAATTTCCCTTCCTACATGTGCCACCTGCAGTGTGGAGGTCACCGCCACCCAGGCTCGCCAGCAGGGACCCTCATTCTTTAAGCCTGTCACGTCTCTCTTGCTTCCTGTTGCTGTGATAAGCTGCCATAAACCCAGTAGCTTAAAACAATGTGCGTTTATTGTCTCAGTTCCTGGCAGGAGTCTGGCACATCTCCCCCGGGGCCTGTCTTAGGCTCTGCAAAGGCCACCGTCAAGGGGTCAGTGAGCTACATTCTCATCCATAGACTCGCCTGGGGAAGAATCTGCTTCCAAGTTCGCTTGGGTTGTGACTGAATACTTTTCCTTGCAGCTGCAGAGCGCACAGCAGCTTGCTCCTTTCAAGTCAGCAGGACACAGTCTCTATCAGAGCCCTCTTTTAAAGGCTTCTGACTAAGTGAGCCCTACCCAGAATAATCTCCCTCTTGATTTGGTTAAAGTCAACTGATTTGGGGACTTAAATTACATCTTCACAATCCTATCATCTTTGCCATACGACCTAATCATCGTGTGAGACCAGGAAGCAGAAATCATGAGTGCCTTCTTGGAATTCTGCCTACCACAATGTCCAGTCCAGAAAGTGAAGTGCATCATTAATTTAACTTGCATGTCCTCAATAACCAGCGAGTTTGCACAATTCCTGAATGTCTTTTCACCAGCTACCAAATCTGTTTTGGAGCTAGTCACTTCATATTGTCTGTTCATTTCTATGCTGGAGTCTGTTTATCTCATAAATGCGTTTGAATTTTTACGTACCAGCACCCCTGCCTCCTTTTCCTCTGATTTTCCTGACTGCCTGGCTTCAAGTGTTGCAGTTTGAGGTCAGCACACACTGAGATGGAGTTGGAAGTTCTCAAGGTTTATTGGGAATAACACTGGTAAAAGAAAGAAAAAGAACAAAAAAGGGGAGAAAGCAGGCCTGGCCAGGAGGTACTGTCAGACGACACTGCTGCCCAGAGATAAGCCCAGAGTAAAGAATGCCCTTTAGAGGAGTCTCCTGTTGGGTGCACACATCCAGGCCCTTGGACAGTGGCCTGGCTTGCTTAGTGGCCAGAAGCTGCTAGGAAAGGAGCATAAGTCTGGCACCTGAAGGAGCCCACAGCTAACAGCGGTCCCTCCTTGAAGGGGAACCTGGGCAGCAACCAGACCCTGTCTCTCCTTGGCACCTTCTCTCTGTCGTTACATGTGTTGCTCTTAAAGAATAACATCCTTCACTCAGGTTACAAAGCCACGCTGGTCAGAGCCCTGCCCCCAGCTCCATCAGCCTTGGTGTGTGGCCTCTGATCTTCTTCAGTGCCTAGACTTCTCCATCAGGCACAGAAGGCACAGTGTCCAGGGCCCACAATACTTTTGTGTGTGTGTGTGTGTGAGAGAGACATATTCTTTTTAAGATTTTATTTTTTCCTTTTTCTCCCCAAAGCCCCCTGGTACATAGTTGTATATTCTTCGTTGTGGGTCCTTCTAGTTGTGGCATGTGGAACGCTGCCTCAGCATGGTTTGATGAGCAGTGCCATGTCCGCGCCCAGGATTTGAACCAACGAAACACTGGGCCGCCTGCAGCAGAGCATGCGAACTTAACCACTCGGCCACGGGGGCGGCCCCCTTTTTTTTTTTCCCCACAATACTTTTAAGCGTCCACAAAAATGTATCATTTCCTTTAAAATTAGATGAGAAAAGGTGCTGGCCCAGTGGCGCAGTGGTTAAGTTCACATGTTCTGCTTCAGTGGCCCAGGGTTGACCTATGAACGACTTGCCAGGCCATGCTGTGGCAGGCATCCCACATAAGGTAGAGGAAGATGGGCATGGATGTTAGCTCAGGGCCAGTCTTCCTCAGCAAAAAGAGGAGGATTGGTGGCAGATGTTAGCTTAGGGCTAATCTTCCTAAAAAAAAAAAAGAAGAGAAAAATGAATATAAACCTATCTGGATTATATTTATCTTCATAGCAATGTAGTCATAAAATAGAAAATTTTTATATTTTTTGATGGAGGAAAGAGCCCATGAAGGCCACAGTGCCTCAGGCTTGGGAAAGGAAGTCGAACTCTACCCGCTTTACCCCTCCTCACACCAGGTCCCCACCAAAATTGGACTCCTCTGCCTCGAGCCCTCTCCTTCTACCCCTTCTTCTAGTCAGCACCTCATTTTCTTCGGATTTTCTATTGCTGATGACCCCCAAGTGTACAATACCAGCCCAGACTCATCCCTGAACTCCGGACTCAAACAGTCTGGAGTTCTCCACCTGATACTTCACCATACTCCACCTGAAGGTCACAAGCATCTTACATGCCCCAAACCGAATGCCGGCACCACCCTCAGCCCCAGCTCCTCCCCCAGCCTTGCCTGTCTTGGTCACCAGTGTTTCTGTTCTTCCCCTGGTGCAGGTCGACACCGCGCCACTGTCTGGACTCTCCTAATTCAGATCCTACCTGTGATTGGGCAGCAGGTCTGCCAGCGTCATGCTCAGACCTGCCCAGAAGGCAGCCTACTCCTCCTGCCTGCCTGGCTGCCAGCACCTCTTATAGTGATTGCTTCACCAACTTCCCTGCTTCTATCCCTGTCCCCAAGTCTATTTCCCCACAGAGTTCCTATGGCACCTCCCGCCTTTGCTCAGAATTTTCAAGGGCTCCCAGCTCCCTCAGGTAAAAGTCCACACTACAACCAAAGAGGTGCCAAAGTCTGCACTAGCATCCTGCAAGGCCTGGCCAGGTCAGCCCTGCTGCCTTTCTGAGCTCACTGTCTACTCCCTTCCCTCTGCCTCACTCAGCTCCAGTCACACTGGTCCTCTCCCTGGTGCTCAAATATGCAATATACTCCCACCTCAGGGCTTTTGTACATGCTGTTCCCTCTTGCCTAGAACACTGTTCCCCCAGATATCTGCCCAGCTCATTCCTTCACCCTCATACCTGGCACATACTAGGTGCTTAATGCATATTCACTGACTGAAAATCAGTCAATTGAATTGTTGGTCCCAATTTTCCACTGCCCTCCCTGAAAGAGGACTACAGGTCCCTGCATGTTGCTAGTGACTTACAAGGCCTACCCATGGGAGTGGGAAGGAGGCACATATTTGTGATATGTATGTGTATATATCTATGCATGTGACACACACGTTTATATTTGTTTATATATTTATTCATAAATATATATTTAAAGAATAATGGAAGAATAAACCAAAAACTAATGCAAAATGACTTATCCACAGGTGGTAGAGGAACCAGGATGGAAAGGACAGGGGTAAGAGGGGAGCTTCTCCAAGCATACGTTGTTCCCTAATTTGACTTTGGCACCATATAAGTGGCTTACAGAATTTAAATTTTTAAAAGACCTTATCAGTGAGAAATACAGTTTAATCTTCTTAAATTAATGTTCTTCATTAAAATTCATTTTTAATTGTTTAGTGAAAAGAGAAAGGTGGGGGGCCGGCCCCATGGCCAAGTGGTTGGGTTCGCGCTCCACTTCTGTAGCCCAGGGTTTCACTGGTTCGGATCCTGGGCACGGACATGGCACCGCTCATCAGGCTGTGCTGAGGCGGCATCCCACATGCCACGACTGGAAGGACCCACAACTAAAAATACACAACTATGTACTGGTGATATCGACCCTGATATCCGTTTCCCCACACTAAACCCAGCATATATGGGGTTAAAACCAAAACACTCATTCCCTGCTTACTCTCTGGCTTCCTGCCTCCAGAATCAGCTATCCTCCATGGAGACAGACACTGTTAAGGACAAGCACCTGGACTATCTCCTCCCCACAAAGAGATACAGTCTGGTGGGAAAGCTTCTGACCAGCAAGGTCATGAGCTCCCCCTCCCCTACCTAAAGCCCCAAATAAAAACCCTTCCTTTTAGCTTTTCGGGGAGTTTGGGATTTGAGCGTTAGCTGCCCTCTCTCCTTGCTCAGCGCTGTGCAAAAAAAATAAAATTCCTACTTTCTTCCACCACACCCGGTGTCAGAGATTGGCTTGCTGTGCAATGGGTGAGCGAACTCACTTCAGGTTCGGTAACACTGGGGGGCTTTGGGAGAAAAAGGAAAAATAAAATCTTTAAAAAAAAGGAGAAAGGTGGAAGGAAATTACCCAAGGGCCTCTCTCAGGATGGCCTGCGGGGACTCTCCCTGTCCTCCTTGCAGTGTCTGCCTCTTCTGCAACGCCCCCTACTCCCAGTGCCTCACCCTCAGGGCCGCCGGGCACATGGCCCTGACAGTGCAGCGTAACCCACTGCTCTGGCTCATGGGTGCGGATGTGGACTCCTGACCTTGGTTGGGCCATTTGTACCCCCCACACACACCCCCACCATGCTGTAGTCAGGAGCATAGGATCTGGCAGATAGACAAGCCCGGCCCATTGTGAGCCATCCTCACAAAGATGGAAGCGCAGGCAGCTGCAGGCCAGAAGCTATCTTTGTTGTTGCAAAGCTCTTCAGTGCTTCCTTGGATCCCAGAACAAATTCCCCTTCTTTCCTCAATGACTTACAGTAACTTACCATCAGTGACAACTGAACGAGTGCTATTTGAAGCACAATCTCTGTGAACATTTTAGAGTATTTTCTTTCACTTGTTTTCTTCTCCTTGAGCTTTTTGCTTTTTTTTTTTTTTTTTTTGCCCTGGTTAAGATCATACCATGTAGAATTTTTCTTGTTATCACATAATATTATATCAAGATTAAAAACAATGACCATTCCTGTGTTGTCCGTAAGCCAAGGGGAAAAGTTCTTGTTTACGTTGCTACTGGGAATACATATTGGTCAGTTGTAACCACAATAAGATTGTGCAACAAACTGCCCCCAGAATTCAGTAGCTTAAAACAATAATCATTTATTCTGGCTCATATGTCTGTAGGTCACCTGGAGGTCTGCTGATCTAGGCAGGACTTTGCTGAGGTGGCCATCAGGTTCTAGTGAGGAGCAGATCTGCTCCCCTTATCTCCACCCACCTTAGACCAGTGAGTTAGCCAGGTCACATTCTTGTCATGGTGATGGCAGAAGCGCAAAAAGGTGAGTCTGGCCACATTAGCACAGTCCCAGCCTCTACTCACGTCACAACTGCTAACATCCTATTTGCCAAAGCAAGTCTCATGTCTTAGTCCAAAATTGAGGGGCAGGGAGATTTGGTGTGTATTAGTTATCCACTTCTGTGTAAGAAATTACCCCAAAACATAGTGGCTTAAAATAAGGCTAGCAAACTTTTTCTGTAAAGGGCCAAATAAATATTTTAGCTTTGGTAGGCCATACGGTCTCTGTTGCAGCTACACCCTGCTTCTGTAACACAAAAACAGCCATAGCAATAGGTAATGAATGGGCATCGTTGTGTTCCCATAAAACTCTATGGACACTGAAATTTGAATTTCATATAATTTTCACATCATAAAATACAATTCTTCTTTTGATTTTTTTTTTAACCATTTAAAAATATAAAACTATGGGCCAGACTGGTGATGTAGTGGTTAAGTTCGCATGCTCCACTTTGATGGCCCCAGGTTCGGATCCCAGGCATGGACCTACACACCGCTCATCAAGCCATGCTGTGTAGGCATCCCAAATACAAGATAAGGACGATTTGCACAGATGTTAGCTCAGGGCCAATCTTCCTCAACAAAACAATAAATACATAAATAAAATAAAAATGTAAGACTAGGGGCCTGGCCCTGTTGCCTAATGGTTAAGTTTGGTGCACTGCACTTCAGCGGCCCACGTTTAGTTCCTGGGAGCAGACCTACACCACTCATTGGCAACCATGCTGTGGCAGCGACCCACATACGAAATAGAGGAAGACTGGCACAAATGTTAGCCCAAGGGGAATCTTCCTCAGCAAACAAACAAAAAAGGTAAAACTATTCTGTTTCTGAGCCATCTGCCCCACACGCCCAAAAAAGGCAGCAGACTGGATTAGGCCTGGAAGCTGTAGTTTTCTGACTCCTAGTTTAAAACAACAGACTTCTGATATCCTCACAGTTTCTGTAAGTCAAGAGCTTGGGAGCAGCTTTATTGGATGGTTCTACCTCAGAATCTTTCATGAAGTTGTGTTCAAGGTATGAGCCGGGCCTATGGTCATATGAAGACTTAACTGTGGTAGAGGACACATTTACATGTTTATTTATGTGGTTGTTGGCAAGAGGCCTCAGTTCCTCAGTACTTGAGCCTCTCCACATGGCTAATTGAGTGTCCTCATAACAGGGCAGCTGTCTTCCTCCAGTGCGAAGAGAGAGAGAAACAACCAAGACTAAAGCCACAATGTCTTTCATAATCTGCTCTTGGACATGTTCCGTGAGTCACACAGACCAACCCTGGCACAGTGTGGGAGGTGGGAAACACAGGAGAGTGTGAATTCTGGTGGGATCACTAGAGGCATCTTGGAGGCTGCCTACCACACCTCCATCCATTCCTTTTCCTTTTACTTGAGCTGTTGTGAAACCTGGGCTGTGGGACTGTAAAGTTTCTGATGGCCTGGGTTTTGCTGATCCCCCCGTCATGGTGCAATGCAGGATGCTTTTCTGTCATCTGCGCTTCCTGAAGTTTGCAGGCCTGGATTCGTACTTGCTCAGAGTCATTCCTGCCTTGGTATTTTTAGTTACATTGCACTCATGACCTGATATCTCGACTCTGTATCTCCTCCATGAAAGATTCCTTGAGGGCTGCAGGCTGCAAGTGTCCCTCAGTTGAATCTTCCTTGAGGACTGTAGGTTACATGCATCTCTTATGCCTCTCAGTTGAACACTCAAGTAATTCAGTAAGGGGAAAAGTTGAAGTCCCATGGCTGCCAATGAGCCAGGTCACATGCTGGAGGGACTGGAGTTCAAGATGACTGGGATTAGAGTGTCCTGAAGATACGATGTTACTGGGGTATAGGAAGTGTGCGTCACAGAGCAAAGACTAAAGAGAGCAGATTAAGACTGCTTCAGTAATCCAAGTATGAGGTAATTGAGTCCAGACGCATCCCCCACAGTTATTTTTAACACCATACCATCTGTTCATTTACCAACGCCACTCAGCTCCTCTCCATGGCAGGCAGCTGTTGTGCCAGAAGCTACATATTCTCTGGAAGATCTTCACATGTACAAGTCATCATCACATTCATGATGAACAAGGAGCTATGAGGGAGCAAAGGGGAAGGTACTCTAGATCATATTGCCTGTATGAGTTTCCTGTGGCTGCTGTAACAAATTACCACAAACTTAGTGACTTAAAACAACACACATTTATTATCTTACAGTTCCGGAGGTCAGAGGTTTAAAATGGGTTACTGTTACTCCTCAAGGCTCTAGGGGAGAATCCATTTCCTTGCCTTTTCCACCTTCTAGAGGCCATTCTCATTGCTTGGTTCGTGACCCTATATTACTCCCACCTCTGATTCCATCATCAAAACTCCTTCTCTGATTCTGACTCTTCTGCATTCCTCTTCCATGTTTTTGTCGTTTTTTTTTTTTTTGAGGAAGATTAGCCCTGAGATAACATCCGCTGCCAATCCTGCCCCACCCCATATGTGGGACGCCCACCACAGCAAGGCCTGCCAAGCGGTGCCATGTCTGCCCCCGGGATCCGAACTGGCAAACCCCGGGCTGCCAAAGGGGAACGTGTGCACCTAACCACTGCGCCACCAGGCCGGCCCCTCCTCTTCCACTTTTAAGGACCTTTGTGATTATACCAGGCCCACCCAGATAATCCACAATAATCTGTCCATCTCAGGCTCCTTAACTTAATTACATACGTAAAGTCCCTTTTGCCATATGAGGTAATATATTCTCAGGTTCTGGGAATTAGTATGTGGACATGATTGGGGGACTATTACTGAGCCCACTAAACAGTCCATGAAGCCCTCTCTGAAGAGATCAACTTGAATCTGACCTCTAGAGTATTATGAAGGAGCCAGTACATGATGGGCTGGGGAAGAGCATTTTGGCCAAAGGAAGCTCTAGCAAAGGCTCTGAGGTGGAAAGATTTCAGTGCAATCAAGAAACTGATGGCAGGTGGTGAGGACAGAATGGATGGGTGAGAGGAGAGAGCAGAAAGGAGAGGGGCAAGAGCAATGAGGCTCAGAGGCACAGGCCTTATGGGCCCTCATTAGGAGTTTGGGCTTCATTCTGAAAACGATGGGAAGCCACCAGAGGTGGGGTCACTCTGGAGAGTGACGTGGTCTGATTTACATCATTACATGGTCACTGCCTGCCATGTGGGAAAGATCTTCAGCAGACGTGTGGTCTGGAAATTTAGAAGCTGGAGGCTAGTGATCTCAACTTGGAAGTCAACTACATGTGAAGTGGTGAGGGATGCAAGTGACCTCAAACAGTCATTCAACAAACAGTGATGGCTGTCCCACACCAGGTGCTGGGACTAAAGGGATAAACACACAGACGTGGTATCTGCCTGTCTGTAGTCATCAGCATAGAAGAGTTGGATCTTCTACAGAAAATTACAAATCAGAGCAGCAGGGCACCACTGGTTGAGTTTGAGCAGGAAATGGCATGATCTGGTTTCTATTTCTGAAAGGCTGCTCTGGATGTGTTTGGACAGGGCTATGAACAGAAGACGAGATGACAGTGAAAGCACTACTGTGGTAGTTCAACTGAGAAGGGCAGTGATGGTGCAGGACGGGCAATGGAAACGGAAAGGGGGCCAATGGAAGGTATTTAAGGTGGACTCAAAATTTGGTGATTGATTCAAGGAGGTAGAGGGGTCCTTGGCCCCTGGCCATCTACCGGTAGGGAAAAGGTGGGGTAAGAGCCGATGTGGATGTAGGACTCAAGTTCAGTTTTGACAGGTTATGGTTGCAGAAGTAGAGATGCCTAGCAGACAAATGAATGTGTCCAATGCTCAGGAAAGAATCTGGGATAAGCTACAGAACTGGGATTCATCAACATTGAGATAGTATTTGAATCCAGGGGAATGAAAGAGATCACACTGGCAAGAGAAAGAAGAGAGCTCAGGATCAGTGCCCAAAGAACTGGAGTCTAGAAGAGCATCTGGAAAAGGAGAGTGAGGAGTGAACCAGAGCAGAGATGACCTAGTGTCCCATCAGCTGCCTCAACGGACTGGGCTCATCTCTGCTCACAACTCGTCCCCTCCTTGCAAGGCAGATTTGAAAACAAATCCACATGCTTCAGATGTGCTTCTTCACTTGATCTCACTATTTCCTCTCCAGGAGTTTTTCCCTGAACACTTAAAAGTATCTGTTGTTTTCTTCCAGGTTGAGGAAGTAGAATCAAAAGCAAGGAGTTAACCAGAAAGCAGGGCACTTCGCTTAGAACCATATGCGGTCCTGAAAACACAAAGATTCACAAGGCATGGACTATATCTCTCCACATTTGGCAGAGACCAGGAATATGAAACCCACTTGAAGCAGCAGCAGGAGAACCTGGAGAGACAAGTGGAACATATGGCCCTGAGAAAACACTGACCCAGGACAGAGACTGCAAGAATGATGAATTTGGGGGAAGTTAATTAGAACTCAATCCTTCCTCCACTGTACAGTGACATTGGAGAAGCCATACTCAAGAGAGACTATGTAAATTTAATGAGTGTAGAGAAGTCTGAACAGAGGTCAATCCTTTTCACTATGAGCAAATTCACCCAGGAGACAAACCTTACAAATGTGTTAGTGTGGGAGAGTCTCCACCAAGAAAGACTGACTTTCAGTACATTTCAGAACTTGTACAGGAGAAAAATCCTATACATGTAGAGGCACAAATTATCCTTACTCAGTATGAGAGAATTTCTACCTATAAGAAACTTTATATTTGTGGTGAATTCAGGAAATTACTTCCAAGGAGTGAAGGCTTTACTCTACATCTAAGAGTCTATAAAGAAGAGAAACCCTACAATGTAATCATTCAGGGAAAGATTTCATGCTTTTCTCCTTCCTTACTCGACATCACAGAAGGCACACTGGAGAGACAGCTATGGATACAGTCATTGTGGGAAAGGCTTTAAACATACCTCAGCACTGTGCGGCTCCATCAGAGAACTCATACTGGAAAGGTCCTCTGCCTGTCTCAGTGAGGAAGAGCCTTCAGGGGGTGTTCTCGCAACTCAGCGCCAGAGGACTCACACTAGAGAACACTACAAATAGCGTCAATGTTGGCAGGCTTCCCACATTGGCTTTCACCTTATTTGACACCAGGAAATTCATATAGATTAAAGAAACTCATTGAACATAACCAATATGGGAAAGATGTTGATTGGAATTCCATTTTATTTGACATCAGACATAAACCACAAAGGAGGCAGGATCCACAAATTATTTTTGACCTATAAATAGTTGCTGGGATGTAATAAGACTCTGCACTTGTGGCCCCTGCAGACACGGAGGAGCAGGTATGCTCTAAGTACGCCCTTAATTTGCCATAGAAACACTACTTAATGCGACTTGGGTCTAGGCCTAATGGACAATGTCTCATAGAAATGATTGCCATAGATAATAAAATGTAAATGTTCTCAATGACGACAGCACATCTATCTCTTTACATCATATGTGACTCAGAGAACACCAAATTTGAAGGGTCATGCAGAGATCACTCATCTTTTAGAATCACAGGGGTCAATATATTTTATGTAATGACATAATACATAATATGTAATTATGTAATATATGTAATTTTATAGTATTCATAGAAGAGGGCTGGAGAATATCCCATCCATTTTCGTCCTGCATAATTCAAATGCTGTCATTTCAAACAAATCAGACAGCTTGATGCTAACTCTCCGCTGTTTCACAAATGGCATTGTACTACTAACCTTGAGAGGTAGCATGAAGACTTGTGTGCATCTTTACACTTCTAGGGGTACACAGCCAGTGTGCAGACAGGATTAAAAAGCCTGCAGATGGTCCACGCTCCAAGGATGATGCAAACCTCACAAACTTCAACTAAAATCCCTTGCAAAGTTGGGGTTGGGAGGGAACCTCACCCATAGATGCAAAAGAGCATCTGGCGTGTTCTGGGAAAGAGATGAGGGGTAAGATTCCACACATGAACCCTGAAGACCTTCCTCTCTCTCTGCTTTTATGAGAAGCCTCTGAAATGCTAGCTTTCCTCCTGGACCCAAGGGAGATCTCCTGTTGTTCCCTTATACTCACAGAAATGCCACCTTTCCTTTCCAGCACTACCATCAGACCCTCTACCAGGATCCCCACCTCCTCGCTGCTCCCCTAGATGTTGAGACTTCATTCAGTTCAGGATCTCTGCTGGCAGCAAGTCCAGAAATTTCCAGCACTAGCTGCTCTCAGATTGGGCATGTGGCCTTATAACTCAATTTGAGGAGAGGTCTCTGGGGCAGATGAGCACACACACAGACTTTTGTGCCAGCCACTGTGGCTGTGCCACCCCCCTTCATGGTGAGGAGTCCAGCACCCTCTACAGATGCCAAAATGCCAGCCACTCTCTTTCCCAGCTTTTCTCACAGCCAAGACATGGACACAGGTGTCAGTCCTGGACAATGGGATCTGAGGAAGTCTACAAGAAAGAAGGCATCTGAAGAGATTTTATTCCTTTCCCATGGTGGGTAGTAATAGCTCCCCAAAGATGCTCACATCCTAATGCCTGGAACCTGTGAATATGTTATCTTACAGGGCAAAAGGGACTTTATAGGTGTAATTAAGGATCTTGAGACGGGGAGATTATCCTGGATTATTTGTGGTGGACCCAATGTCATCACAATCGTCCTTGTTTAAGAAGGGGCAGGACAGTCAGTCAGAGAAGGCAATGGGATGACAGAAGCAGAGGTCAGAGTCAGAGAGAGACTTGAAGATGCTACACTGCTGGCTTTGATGACAGAAGAAGAGGCCATGAGCCAAGGAATGCAGGTGATCTCTAGAAGCCAGAAAAGGCAAGGAAATGGATTCTCCCCTAGAGCCTCTAAAAGGAACGCAGCCCTGCCAACACCTTGATTTTAGCCCAGTGAGAGCCATTATGGACTTCTGACCTCCAGAGCTGTGAGATGACAGACTTGGTAATGTGTTACAGTGGCAAAGGAAACAAATACACCCCCTGATGCCAATATTTTCAGACAAGTGTTGCATGGCTATGTGCAATGCCTGGAACTGTGACAGCCACCTTGAGATCATGAGGACACAAGCCTTAGGAATAACCAGGACAACATGCTGAGGAGAGCTGAGCCAAGAGATGGACGGTGGCTGGCTAAGTGTGACAGTTGAGCCCAGGAACCATGCCCAGAAGCCCTTGCCTCTGGACTTCAGGCAATGTAAGATAATGAATGGTGACACATTCTGTTACTTGTGGCCAAAAGACCATCTTACATGATAACCCTTTCTTGCTCACAACCAGCTTCTGCTCTCAAGTCTCTTCCTTAGGAATGCTAAGCGACAACTTAGGGCCTACTAGAAGCAGGCATCACAGGTAACGAGGGTCTGCAGGCTCAGGGTGACACTTGCTGGCCTGACTCAGAGTCGCTCCTCGGGAGGTGGGCACCCCAGAGAGAGCAGACACCCACTGCGATCAGCAGGAAGGGCCAAGTTACCACAGCTGCAGTCTGAGGCACAGCCAAGGGGATGCAGAGAAGAGATGGAGACATCCAGAGGTCCAGGGTATGATGTGAAAACACACAGTGGGACCAAGCTGATGTGGTGAATTCTTCAAACTACAAATGCAGACAGGGATACAGTCTCCCTGTCAGTCATGTCCTTCCTCATGGTGGGTGACATAGGAGTCCTCTCAGAGTGAAAAAAGGTGCTTGAAACAAACCACACACCTCAATTCAACTTGCTGACCTACGAGTTCCCCCACCACACATAAAAAGTTCTGTAATTACAACTCTATGCTACTGATGGCTTTGAGGTCTAAATTTATCGGCAAAAAAAAAAGAGAACATTTTTTAACGAGTAGTTTCCTTTTTTTTTTGTAAAGATTGGCACCTGAGCTAACAACTGTTGCCAATCTTCTTTTTTTTCTTCTTCTTGTTCTCCTCAAAGCCCCCCAGTACATAGTTGTATATTCTAGTTGTGAATGCCTCTGGTTGTAGCATGTGGGACGATGCCGCAGCATTACCTGATGAGCGGTGCCATGTCCATGCCCAGGATCCAAACTAGAGAAACCCTAGGCCGCTGAAGTGGAGCACAAGAACCCAACCACTCAGCTACGGGGCCGGCCCCTGACTAGTAGTTTCTGAGAGCATTTCTCCATAAGATGTGTTTGAATGTGACTTGATTGTTCTTGTGAAGAATAGCAGCCAGTTCCTTCCCTCACATTTTGAGGAGGAAGAAGTGCAGAAGTGAATGGAGCCTAGTGATGATGACCTGGGGTTTACAATTGGCCTTCCCATCCTGGGACACGATGAGCATTTTCATTTATGCAAGTTTACTTGTAATTCTTTCCAGAAACTTAGCTTCATGTAGATCCCCTGCATCTCCCAACTTAATCCCAAACATTTTATGTTTTTATGATTCTACTGTGAAAGGAATCTCCTTTTCAATATACTTGTTAAGCTTATACTTTTGTGTGTATGTGTGTGTGTTGACTTACGTATCTTTAATTCTTATTCTCTCTGGTTTAACGCAATCTCATTGATTTTTAAAGTTTTCCAATTGGATTTTTTGTGTGCTAATGTTATCTGTTAATAAATGCACTTTTGTATATTTTTTTCCAATAGTTATAGCACTTAGGTCTGTTTCATATCTTATTTGTGGTAACAAGAACATCCAGAAATTTTAACATTAAGACTGCTGAGAGCAGATACCTTCTTTAGTTTTGGATGTGTATGTCTATCCATGGCTATTGACCAGAGGAGTGAATAGACAAGAGAAAGACTCAAGAAGAAAGATGGGGGTCGATTTTCATCAGGGAGGAAAAGGGTGACTTCCTAAGGCAGAGAGAAATGTTGAGATGGGTTGTATTCAGGGCCAGCAGTAAGCATGTGGCTGGCTTGTCTCTTGTCTGTGCCCTAGTGGCCAAAGGATGAGACACTCCCACACTGAGCATGGCAAGAAGGAAGGAGCCCAGTCCTGGGTGATGCCGGTGGACAGCTTAAACCAGTACCAGGAACCATCTGTTTACAAACCTTCAGTTCTGCAAGGAAATAGTCTGTTATTTACAGTAGTTGGATTTCGAGTATTTACAACCAAACACACCCTATGGGATACAGGACACAAAGGTACGAACTGGATTATTCCAAACCTGATTTACTGGTTTGTCCAGGCTTCTGTGGACTTCCTGCATTCCTCTTCGAGGCAGACTGTCTTCTGGAGGCTGTTTTCAGTCCACCCTTGCTCAGAGCTCAGACTCTTTGCCTTTCCCATGCACTACGAAGAGTTTGGATTATCTTGATGATGACCTCATCTTTGATGTTGGTGAGAACAGGCAAAGAGTAAATGTGTAGCAGTAATAAATAGACCCAAAAGCCTGTTTTATGGGAAGTAGTTATGATACTAATAATTTACAGGTAAAATTCTGATTAATTTATTTCTGCTTGTCCATCCTGAAGTTCTCAAGCTCTGAGGAGTTCCAAGAAGCGTCCTAGAGGCTCATGTTTTAAAGACAAAAAATACATCTTCTTTTTTAAAATGACTTTTAAACATGTGTTCCCCTTCACAGGGAATAGTCTGAGCTGCTCTGTGTGATGAAACAAGAATAGCGAATGGTGAGTGGAGATCAAATCGCAGGTCCACGATTCAGTCGCGTGGCTGGTTTACTGCTCAACTAAATGTCACCAGCTGCCATAGTGATGTGGCCAATACATAGTTTTATATCTCTTATTCTTATATATTGTTTAAGTTAAACCAATAGTGGACTACTGATTAAAGAAAGCATATAGAAGAATGTTAATATATTTTAACAATTCAGTTATCTCAATAAACGTGTCTATACGGAGTATATGAAGTGAGGAAAAGTACAAATTAAACTTTGCAATTGAATGAAACAACTATTATTGCTAATCCAGCCATTTTCATGTAAGATCCACAATGCCTTTTCTGCAATTCTAAATTCCAAAACTTTTTCTAATAAAAACTTTCTTTCTGTATTATGTATCAGCAAAATTTACCTGAACTAAAAACGCTATTTACACCTTGTCTTTCTCCAATCTAGTGTGATTCTTCACGTATTTTGCTACAGATACACTCAAGTGTTTGATGGCAGATGCTGCCCCAGACCTGTCAGGGACGTTACGTACTGCGTGGTGTGTGCACCTTACTCTGCTGCTAAAATCCACATCCTTGTGAATTCCAAAATACTTTTGGCCTTGAAGGTTTTAAACAAGGGATTGGGGCCCTGTATGCAAGCAGGATGCATAACATGTTTCACAGTTTCGTGCATAACAGTTAACATTTCTTCAGAAATGTTTTTTACATAATCAAATTACAGCAAATTAAATAGCATGCTTAATTTGCTAAACAAGAAAAAAAACATGCAGTTATTATTAAAAGTTGTATTAAAGTGGCTTTTGTGAGTCAATCTTCAATAACGGACTTTTTAATTTATTTTTGGTGAGGAAGATTGGCCCTGAGCTAACATCTGCTGCCAACCTTCCTCTATTTTTGTTTGTGGGATGTCACCACAGCATGGCTTGATGAGTGGTGCACAGGTCCATGCCCAGGATCAGAACCCACGAACCCCAAGCCATTGAAGCAGAGTGTGAGAACTTAAGTACCATGCCACCAGGCCAGCTCCAATAATATACTTATTTAAAATCACCTTTGAAGGTAAAGTCACGTTTTCATCCTATACCAATAAACAGTTTGTTTCCTTAAGATGTTAAAGGCCTCCATCAAACTTGACAGTGAACCACTAGAAGCATCTCAGTCACATCCAAAACAAAACAATAATAATAATATGACTAATTAACATGGTTCCGTCACACTACCTAGGGCTATATAACATCGACTTTTTTAAAGTCAAAATATGGGAAAGGAGGGGCCAGGCTAGTGGTGCAGCAGTTAAGTTCACACGTTCCACTTTGGCAGCCCGGGGTTCACTGGTTCAGATCATGGGTGCAAACCTACACACTGCTTGTCAAGCCATGCTGTGGCAGGCGTCCCACATACAAAGTAGAGGATGATGGGCACTGATGTTATCTCAGGGCCAGTCTTCCTCAGCAAAAAGGACTGGCGGCAGATGTTAGCTCAGGGCTAATCTTCCTCAAAAAAGAAAAAAATGGAAAAGAGGCCAAATTACTTATGGAATGAGGATGATGTCTTCTCTACAATAGCCAAGAAAAATCCAAGGAAATACTGTTAGAATAAAAGATATCTGCATGGTTTCTGAGTAAATACTAACGTGCAAAAATCAACAGACTTACTGTCTAATTGCAGCAAATAAGATGAACGATGTGCAGCCTGCAGGTGGATGCTCTCCACAGTGGCCAGAAAAATTAACAACTCATCGAACAAGCTCAGCAGGCAGTGGATAGGACAACCCAAAGGGAGGCATAGGGTTGCTGAGACCTGCTAGGAAACTCCAAGAAAGAGCAGAGTACCAGGCCCTGGGACCGAGGGGCACAAGAGACCTCTAAGCACCAAGGGTGAGAGAAAACATCAGAGCCTGGGCTCTGAGAAGACAAGACCACACGGGGCCTGGGGACTTGAGGAAGATGAGAGAACACCAGACACTGGACTCTGAGGAAGACAAGAGAATATTTCCTCTTAGGCTCCCAAGGAAGACCACGGCACGCTGGGCCCAAGGAAGACCAGCACACACCAGGTCCTTAGCAATGACAACTGTTCTCATTTCCTAGACACAGGCAACTCGGCTCACAGAAAGGACACTGGGCAAAGGATCCTGCGCAGCCCACTCCTCCTCCCTGACAAAGATTCTTTGCTTAACCAAACTTTAGTCAGGTTCTCCTGAACCCTCTCCTGAACAAGCCTGTCCGTGTACTTCCTTGGAGAATCCAGTTTTAGCAAGAACCTGCTAAATCAGTTTATCAAGAATTCTCTACCCTGATATCTGATCAAACCCCCCATCCCACTCCCCCAGGTGCTATATGATCACCTTGGCCTGCCTCCAGCAAGAATCCTGCTGGGTTGGTTCAGCCAGAATGCCCCCCAGACTTGATGTCTCTTCTTCCCAATTTTCTCTGCCACAACGCCACCCTGCAATCCAACTTGCCCCCCGGCTATCAACCTCACTTGTTCTGGCTGTATTCAAAACGAGCCCAGCTCTATACTGCAGCCTCTCGACCCCTGTGGCAATAGGTTTATCGAATAAAATCTATTTTCACTGCTCTAACTTCGCTCCAGCTCGGGTTTATTTTTGACAGGCCTCACCCACCCGCGCCTGCCCCCTCCCATAACTTGGGTGACCTTTCAGGCCCGGCCCCTCCGCACACTTCCGGGCAGACACGCCCTTCTTTTCCTCCTAGGACCCGGGGCGAAGTTTACCCCGCTCCAGCCCACTTCCTGCTCTCCCAGTCCTGCCCCTTCTTCCTCTCCCTTAGATATGGATGAACATTAAGGCCCCTACAAGCACTTCCGTGCATCCTGTCTCCCTCTTCCCGGAACTTGGGAGGTCTCTGGCTCCTCCCCGTGCGCTTCCTGCCCGCCCCTCCTCCTCCCCGCGGAACTCGGGGGACGTTAGCCCCGCCCCCTGGGCGCTTCCCGGCCCTCCTTCTTCTACCCTGGGCGTGAGGAGCAGCCAGCCCCGCCCCCACAGTTCCGGTTCTGCCCGTCCCACGGCCCCCACCAACCGACTCTGACCCACCCCTCCACTTCCGGCCCGCCTACCCTCCCACGCCTTCCCCTTCGCCAACTTCCGGCTCTCCCCACGCGTGGTCGCCCTCGTGGCGGGGCACGACCCTCTCCTGGACCGCTTCGCCGCCCACGCACTGCTGGAGCCCCGCGGCGCGGCGTGCCCCACCCGAGGCCTCCTCCTGCCCGGCTGGACCGCCGAGGGACGCCGGCGAGGGCCCTCTCCTGCCTGCCCTGGCTTCGCCTGGCACCCCGAGCTAGCCAGCCAAGATGGCCGCCGCCTGGGAGCGGTCGGGCGCGGTGCAGGGGTATCTGGGAGTTGTAGTCCCGGCCGGCGCGCTGACGCACTTCGCGGCGGGCCGACGGGCGCCATTGTGCGCCGCGCGCGGGGTGAGTGCGGCGCGAAACCTGCGCCTGTCGGGGGCCTTGCGGGCCGATCGGGAGCCGCCGCGCGGGACGCGCCCAGCCTCAGGCCCTTCCCCGCCAAGCGCAGGAGAGGGGCCGGCGTCGCCTGCAGTCCTCCTGCAGCAGAGCTGGAAGGGGCGGCGTGGTCGGGGCCGAGGGGCCGAGGGCGGGCAGCTCCCTGCGGGCGTGGTGGGCGTGACGGCCAACCCCGCCTGCGTGCGGACGGGGCGGGGTCCACCCCTTTAAGGGGGGAGGGGCGAGGGCGGACTCAGCTGGGCGCTAGGAGCGGCTGTGGGTGTCCGGGAGCAGGTGGAGTCGGCCCCTCAGGGTGTTTTCGGAAGCGGGGGAGGACGTGTCGTTTCCCGTTGGGGGTCGTTTGGGGGCACAGGGGGCCCTCCACGTAGCCCTCACGCCCCTCATTCCCTCGTTCGACCTTCTCAGGACCGTCCGCTCCCACGAGGCACGTTGAGGAAGAGGAAGGGATGGCCTCCGGGCTTCCGACGGCCTGGTTCTGTGTGAGTAGAGGCTTCCTGGAGTTCCTGAGTCTGCCGCGGCCCTGGGGGCGGGGTGGCCGGAGGGCAGTGGGACGCCACCCTCCCTGAGATGCCCCAGGTCCCTCTGGGAGGAGGAGGAGGAGAGGAACTGGGTGGGTATGAGACTTTGCGGAGTGCAGGAACCGTGGGCTGCTTAGCTTCCCCAGGGAGTGGTTAGAGGTTAGAAGTCAGAGGACGGGGTTTCTAACTTATCCAGCATACTGGGAGGGGCGTCAGCGGAGGTCAGACTCAGAGTTAGATTTCAGCAGTTCCTTTGGCGTCAAAGCTAGGTGTGATCTGAGCTCAGTCGCCAGGAGAAAAAAAATGAGGATGGACTCTGGGCAGGTGAAGGAGTAGAAGCAGCACGGACGGTGGGTGGGGGCTGAGGCTGGGGTGCCAGGATTCAGCTCGGGGCACAGGCGCTGATGCCTGTGTTGGAATCCCCAGGTTGAGGAGTAAAGGAGAGGTTTTCAGAGAACGGAGGATCCTCTCTGTTCTCTCGTATTGTTTTCTTTACTGTGACCTGAATAGGGTCAAGTTCGGGTTTACTCGGTTTCGGACAAATGCAGGAACACACAAAGAGACAGCTGGAATGCTCTCAGGTCATTTTGTAGCCTGCCTTCACTACTCCAGCAGCCTCCCCCTCCTGTCAGTGTGGGTGACAACAGGCCCTGGCCTTAAGGAACTTGTGGGTTTTAGGAACCAGTGACCTTTGAAGATGTAACCCTGGGTTTTACTCCCGAGGAGTGGGGACTGCTGGACCTTGAAAAGAAGTCCTTGTACAGGCAGGTGATGCTGGAGAACTACAGGAACCTGGTCTCAGTGGGTAAGGCTGGTCTCCGTGTCAATAAAGATCTGTGCTTTGCAGCACCAATGTGGTGCCTCTGAAGTGTGTGTCTGCTTGGGCTCAGGCTGCAGGGATCAGAGTGCAAGTGTCAAGGCTGGGGCCTGAGGGAGAGGGATTTACTTTGTACCCGTAGGAACAAGGCTACTTCACGTCTGACTTTTGAAGCTTCACCTAATCCATCCCTCAGAGGCCTTGAATACCAGGGAGGTGGGTCTGTCAGGGATCTTTTCAGGTGCAGTAGTGGATGCTTAATTGTTTTTCTGACAAGAATTACAGAGGACGTGGTGTCAGTGTCCAGCAGCTCAGGAGTGTCACCAAAGATCCTGATCCCTTCCATTTCTCTGTGTTAGTGTGTGAACTAACCATTTCTAAGTTAGTAGCTGCATGGCTGTGGCACCAAACATCACGTCCCTGTTCAAGGCAGAAAGAAAGAAGGGGAGGGGCAGACCTGGCTACTTCTCTTTTCACACCTGTCACGCTCAGCAAGAAAAAGCCTCAAGGCTGGTAGCTGACAGACTTCCCTGTGTGTCTTGCTGGCCAGAACTGTGTCCCACTGCCACCCTTACTGGCAAGGGAGTCCAGGAAAGCAAGCAGCTGGCAAAGGGGATGAGCGGGGTTATCATCACTGCCCTAGACTAGAAGTTATGCCCTAGCGGGAGAATTCGGGGACTGCATGTGCCACAGCAGTTAAGCATTTTCTCCCGAACACAGACCCCCAAGCCCTGTCTCTTTTCCCTTGGGCAGAACATCAGCTTTCCAAGCCAGATGTGGTATCTCAGTTAGAGGAGGAGGAAGAGCTCTGGTCGGTGGAGAGAGGAATTCCTCAAGACACCTTTTCAGGTGAGAACCAGGCACACGGGAGTCCTGGCAGGGAATGGGCCGACTGCTTAGTCAGGGAGTGGTGTCTTAGAAAAGGTAGATGGGAGAAACCGTAGGTGGGGTGCTGTGGTGAGTAGCCGCAGACATGTGCAATCAAGCTCTGCATTTTCTTCTGGCCTCAGAGTCGGGTATACTGCTTGGTTGAATGTGAACTTGTTGCTGGTGGCAGGTGGGCAGGAGAGCCGCCCTCACTCTGCTCCACTCATTCTCTACTGCCCTCCCCTCCTGTAATGACCAGTAACTGGTGTGTTTCTGAGCAGTTTTCATGTATGTTTACATGTATGCATATGAATACACGTTTATGTTTTGGGGGCGTTATCATAGTCACTACAGACAGGCCTGCTTCATTCATTTTGACAGATGCAGTGTAATCCTCATCTGGTTTTTTCTTTTTGATGGACATTCACGTTGTTGCAAAAAACTTCTTTGCATACATTTTTTGCACATTTAACTTGGTTTTTTTGTAGGTAGGATTTCAGGAAATGGAACTTCAGAGGCAACCAAGATGTAAGCTAAAAATCTGATAGCAACAAATTATCATCTAAAATCCTTTAAAGTACACATAGCTGTTTAAGTACATGAGAGCTCCCTTTACCCTTCATCGCTAGCAATTTATAGTGGTCTTTTTAAGGTTTGCAGATTGATGGGAAAAGATAATGTGTTCAGTTTAGTTCACATTTCCATCATGAAGTTACACATATTTTCATAAGTTTGTGGACCATTTATATTTTTTCTTTTGTGAGTTCATATACTTTCCCATTTTTTTCCTGTTGGTCTTTTGTGTGTGTCGGGGGGGCTCTGTATTATTGATGTTAATGTTGCAAATACCTCAGGCCAACGTTTATTTTCTACCTTTAGTTTCCATGAAGAAGTTTTATGATTTCAGGCATTTTTTCCTTTCAAATCTGTCTTTATTCTTATTCTAGGTTTCTTATCATACATAGGCAGGTTGTACAAATACTCTCTTGTATTCCAGTATTCTTTTTTTGTTTAGCTGTTAGATTTATCTGGAGTTTCCTAGTGTATGTGGTGTGAGGCACAAGTGTTTTTTTTTTTTTTGGTGGAGGGGTTTGCTGAGGAAGATTCACCCTGAGCTAACATCTGTGCCAGTCTTCCTGTATTTTGTATGTGGGTCGCCACCACAGCATGGCCACCGACAAGCAATGTACATCTGCACCTGGGAACCAAACCTTGGCAGCTAAAGCAGAGTGCACTGAACTTAATCACTAGATAACAGGGCTGGCCCCAGGGGCAAAAGTTCTTTCAACACCATTTCTGACTGGGTTCTTCTGCTTATTGGAAACACCATCTTTACCATGGACTAAATTCTCATCATTAGCATGTGCAGGCCTTCTTCCTTGCCCCTTTTGCTCCCTTGATCTGTCTCCGAGTAAACATCATATTGCTGTACTTATTATAGTTTTATAACAAAATTGGATAAATAGTAGTTCCTCTCATTTAAAAGAAAATTCTTGGGACTGGCCCTGTGGCCAAGTGGTTAAGTTTGCATGCTCTCCTTTGGTGGCCCAGGGTTTTGCCAGTTCAGATCCTGGGTGCGGACATGGCACTGCTCATCAGGCCATGCGGAGGTGGCATCCCACATGCCACAACTAAAAAAATATATACAACTATGTACCAGGGGGCTTTGGGGAGAAAAAAAGGAAAACTAAAATCTTAAAAAAAAAAAAATTATTAGTTGTCCTCAACCACCTAGTTTGCCAGATGAACACTTATATCAGCCTGTTAGGGTTCGTTGAGAAAATCCTGTAGAATGTATATTACACTTGATTGGATTTAGAAGTTCCTTGATGCCGAATTGGTCTGTCTTGTCAAGTTTTGGCTTAAGTGTACAAAGAAGGGTCTGCTCACCTCACTGCGCTGTGTCAGGCCTTCCAAGGACTGTCGGCCTTTACGTTGCTGTTATCTGCTCAGGTTAATCTTCCCTTGGATTCTTGCGTAGTTCCTGATGAACCGGTCATGCTGCTGAGTTCTCTTATTATTTGTAATATTTTTGTTAGATTTTCATTAATTTTTTCTAGTACAAAGTCATTTTACCAGCAAGTATAAAGGAAGAGGCATTTGTGTTAATACTTTTTTACTTTTTTTTTCCTCCCCAAAGCCTCAGTATATAGTGTATCCTAGTTGTCTTTCTAGTTCTATGCAGGATGCCACCACAGCATGGTTTGATGAGCAGTGTGTAGGTCTGCGCCCAAGATCCAAACTGGTGAACCCCGGACTGCTAAAGCAGAACCGGCAAACTTAACCACTACACCACTAGGCCGGCCCCATTTTTACTTCTTTTGCACAATCACATAATTAATTCATCACAGTTGGTACTTCTGAAATACTGTGAAGCCGAAAGTGTGAAGAGTGAGTGTCCGGTCTCTGAATGGGCAACCGTTTGGGTTTTGACAAGCACACTGTTGGATTCTGCTTTCATTTAAAACAGTTTTTACCTGGATAAAGAAAAGGTCATCCAGCCCTTCCTAATACATGAAAATCAGTAATTTTCCCTCCAGGGCCTTCCAAAGTGACCATACGGATTTCCTCCTTTGAACAGTTAACGCAGTGACATAACAAACATGGAAGCACCCTGGGTGTAATCTGCTGCTGGTGTCCGTTGACTGACTTTTTAGGACAAAAGCATCAATATTGATGAATTAGGTCCGGGAGGTGGTTTTCTTTGTCAGCTTTTGTATCAGAGTGCACTGGCTTTGTAAAGAAAACTCTGGATGCTCTCCCCTTTATTCTCTGTGCTCTAATGCAAGTGACACTGGAGCTACCCGCTCCTGGCACTATTCAGCTGTGAAATCTGGGCCTGGCCCCAATCTTTGGTGATGACCTTCTGTTTTCCACAAGAGAGACTGGAGTCTCTGCGATTCTTCCTCCCCTGTTTCTGGACTCTGTTTCAGCTTGATGGCTCAGCATTAATGTTTTCTGTTTCTCTTTCCATATTCAGTCATTCCTTTCATTCACTACATTGAAAACCCGTTCTAACCATTAGCACCAGTCGCTAAACTGTACCTCCTCTGGGAGGACCCCAGCAGCACAGGCAGTTTGCATCTGTTCACTGCGGTTTCTGTTCCCTTTGGTGGCTCCCTTGATCCAGCCTCTTAATGTTCCCTCCCATCTTTGTGACTCTGTCAGGTCTGTCTCTCGTCCTCCCTGGAGTTTAAGTCCTACGTCCTGTGTGGGCAAACCTCCCAGCCATGCACTTTTGGATGATCCAGTAGTTCCCTGAATCTAGCTGCCATGGGAGGTGTTGGGCACCTGTGGTTCTGCACATCTCAGGAGAGCTGGCTTGACAGGTGACAGGAGATTCTGGTGGGGTGCAGGGAGGCTTGTCAGGTCACCCTTGCAGGCTAGGCCTGAGAGGATAAGTGCCTGGCTCATCTCCGCTCTGTCAGAGTCCTTTATGTGATGTCTTCCCTCCCCTGCCTCCCTCCTTTCACTCACAAATACTTGTGGAAGGCCTTTTGTGTCCCCTGCAGTATACTAAACACTTAGATAGTAAGCCAAAGACCCAACATAATCCCTGCCATTGTGGACGTCGTAGCCTAATAGATGATCGCCTTCTACAGACAGGTTACACAGATGTAATTGTGTGAGCACTGAGAAAGAAGAGCATGATGTAAAGCAGGGAGCAATGGGGAGTTAGTCTAGAGAGGTGGTCAGGGGACACTGCAGGTGAAGAGTTGAGCTGATCTCTGAAGAAAAAGAAGTTGCAGCCCTGTAAGAGTGGCAGTGAGGACAGCTTCCAGGCCTGGACAGAGATGCTGTTTGGGGAGACCATGAGAATGGAACAAGCTCAGAATATTCAGGGAAAGCTGCCCAGTGAGCTGGGAGGAGGAAACAGGTGTGCTGACATGCAAGTTAAGTTTGGCAGAGCACACAGGGCCTCCACTGTGAGGGGAGTTTGATTCTCATTGAGCAGGTGTGTGGCGTGGCTGTTCGCGGCTCCCTCTGGGTGCTTGTGAAGAAAGCTGTGGTAGGGCACAGAAGGAAACAGGCAGGGGGCCGTGGTGGTATCTCGGGAAGAGATGGTGTTAGCTGGCCTAAGAGTAGCTAGCATGGGTTTCTCCCCATCCAGTGGGGAGATTCATCACCCCATCCCCAGGTGGATTTAGTTTGACTAGGTGAGTAATTGACCAAGCGGGCAAGGGTAAGCAAGCCACCTGGAATCCCTCATAGGTGAAGGCTTCAAGGGATTTCCTGCAACTATTCTTTGTAATGTAGGTATCAATATCTCGTTTTAAAAATACAGTAAAAGAGGAGCCGGTCCAGTGGCGCAGCGGTTAAGTTCACACGTTCCGCTTCTGTGTGGCCTGGGGTTCGCCGGTTTGGATCCTGGGTGTGGACATGACACCGCTTGGCAAAAGCCATGCTGTGGTAGGCGTCCCACATATAAAGTAGAGGAAGATGGGCACGGATGTTAGCTAGCTCAGGGCCAGTCTTCCTCAGCAAAAAGAGGAGGATTGGCAGTAGTTAGCTCAGGGCTAATCTTCCTTAAAAAAAAAAAAATACAATAAAGGAGAAAACTATTACTCCTGAGTTTTTGGCCTTAGTCAATGATATGGGGAAACCTGGTAAAGGCACAGACTCTTGAAGGGTGGAAATAGAGGTTTTGTGTTTACTTTTTAAGTTGAAATAATTTAAACAGAGTTACATGAATAGTACAGACAACTTTCTAGTAGCTTTCACTTAGACTCAGGAGTGTTTGGAACTGTCTCATGTATTCACTGGTTCTGTTAGTGACATATGAATGGAGCGGGGACTTAGACATCCAAGTAGAGGTTTGTAAAGCTGGTGAATGCACTTGTCAGGACCTCAGGAGGAGGTCCAGGCTGTGCATAAAACCATGGGACTCACAGGTGTTTGGAATGGCTGTATTGTCCAATGGGACAACCATCTGCTGCAGTGGCCTCTTCCTCCCACACTGGTGTGGCTGTGCCTCTCCTTAATGCAGAGAACTAGGATGGAATGGAAAGCTAGGCCTTTCTGATGCAAATCAGTTTGCGTGCCTCTCCAGCTTTCCATGATAGCAAAAATGGCAGCATAGGCATTGGCTAAAGTAGGTCAGATGGCATTTGTCTTCAAGAAGGCATTGATTTGGAAAGATGCTTTGAAGGAATGTGGAGGAATATTTGATGGCACTCAGCCATCCCTCTGTTCTTGTTTTGTTTTGTTTTGTTTTTTAAGATTTTATTTTTCCTTTTTCTCCCCAAAGCCCCCTGGTACACAGTTGTGTATTTTTAGTTGTGGGTCCTTCTAGTTTTGGCACGTGGGATGCCGCCCCAGCGTGGCCCACTGAGTGGTGCCATGTCCATGCCGCCCAGGATTCTAACCATTGAAACCTCTGGCCGCCAAAGCGGAGCGCGCGAACTTAACCACTTGGCCGCGGGGCCTGCCCCTGTTCTTTCAAGAAAGTATTCCCACGTGTGGTTTTGGTGGAAAACTTGAGACATAGGGGCCAGCCTCGTGGCATAGCAGTTAAGTTAGCACGCTCCACTTTGGCAGCCCAGGGTCCATGGCTTCAGATCCTGGGCACAGACCTGCACACTGCTCATCAAGTCATGCTGTGGCAGAGTCCACATATAAAATAGAGGAAGACTGGCACAGATGTTGGCTCCAGGACAATCTTCCTCAAGCGAAAAAGAGGAAAATTGGCAACAGTTGTTAGCTCAGGGCCAATCTTCCTCACCAAAAATTTTTTAAAAACTCACAAAACCTTGAGACATAATCTTCGTTTAATCATTAGGAAAGCAATGGAGTGGGCACTATTTTGAAGGTCATGATTGTAGGAAAGCCTGCAGGACATTTAACTTTTTCAGCTGGTCAAGAAATTAAGCAGGAGATGAGCCCTACAAATATGAATGTGGCAACTCTCAAATTAGTACAAACATCAATAGAAAAAATATACAAGGAGATCATTTTGTTGGGAAGAGAAGGAAATCCTTCTCTGGATTTCCTTTGTGTAGCCTGAGAGGATTCACATGGGCATTAAATGTGGGGTACATAGGAAATTAGTTGTTTTTACAGAGGATAATTCATTCAAGAACAAGATTGAATAAATTAGTGTAAGAAAGCCTGTTTTCAGCCCTGCTCAGCCTTCTTTAACTGAGAAGGCTCACATGGGAGACTAAAGTGCAGAGACCCTGAGTGGAGGAAGTCATTTTCATGAGTTTTTTGACATGAGAACTCAAATAGAGAAGAAATCTCAGAAATATGATCATAGCAGGAGAGGCTTCTGGCCAGATTCTGTTTTACTTGAGAGAGTTCGTACTGGACAAAAAAAAAATTCCAGTTTGATTGAATTTGGAAAAGTTCTTATACCCAATAATTACATCTGTGAACTCTGAAACCATGGGAATGTGATTGCTGTGGAAAAGGTTGCATATGTAGCTCTCTTACTCAGCCCTAGAAGTCGTACTGGAGAGGGCCTGAGAGTGTAATCAGTGTTAGGAAGGCTTCAGGAGTCACAGAACCCACTGGCAAGAAGCCCTTCAGTAGGAGTCCTCATTGTGTTCAGCATCAGAGGACTCATATGAGAGCAGACTCTCAATGTAATCTGTGCAGGCAAATTATTAGCCTTAGCTCTCACCTTATTTGACAGAAGAACAACAATAAAATTCACACTGGAAAGAACCACATTGAATAATAAAAATGAAATGTCTTACCCTATTTTTATACCAGGTAAGTCATACAGAAGTCAAACTCCATAAAACTTTGATCTCCTAAGTACATAAATGGAGTAAAACAGGTCCTGTCTTTGCTAACTTGTTCTGTTATCTGATCTGAACATCTAGAACAAATATTAAATAACATGAGTGAGAGCAGGCGTCCTTATTTCAGTTTCCCATATATATCCCCAGTTGCTAAGACAATGTGTGAATCTCTAGCTCAGGAAACTGTTGGGTAAATAAATGGTTGAAGAAATTGCAAGAAACAAGAGGGCATCTTCAAAGAGGAGAGTTCGAAGACGAGGCCGGCTTTGAGACAAGAGGGTGGGTAAAGGATGATGAGAACTCTTGAGAGAAAGGGCTACGAAGAACTTTGAGAGGCTCACATCTTTGGGGACGGGGTCAAGAGTATAGAATCTTGAGTGACTATCAAACATGTTTTGGCAGGAATCCAGCCTAGCAGAGTGTTCACATATTGTGTGATCTGTATTCAAGAATACTTTATGTTCTCTGTCACCTTCCACATAGATGCTCTCTAGGACTCATGTAATCTTGATCTCTTATCCGGGAACTGCTCTCTGGCAACCAGATGTAGTTCCTGGGGTAATTTCAAGGCCTGAAATGCCTTAACTGTTAATTGAATAAGAAGGAAAACAAATGAACTAAGCATTTGACTCAGATATTTTTTGGGGGAAAAAAATACCACCGAAAGTTCTAAGGAAAGAGGAAAAATTAAAAGATAAAAGCAGGAACAAATCAATCAGAAATGTAGGAGAAAAAAAAGAATCCAAGAGCTTATTTCTGGATAGACAAAATGCAAAACCAACTTTGATTAAACAGGAATAAGTAAAAGGCAAGCTAAAAACTTGTTCAGGGGAAAAAACTCTTTACAGATACTCAGCAACACATGTAGTTGTTTTCATCACAGTACTTGGCACAACTGTTGCAAAGGGTGAGCCAGCTCTACATGCTGATAGGAAACAATCTCCAAGATACATATGTGTGTGTTTCTTAAATATATTATCTTTTAATGTATCTTAACATATATAAAGATATATAGCTGCACATAATATTGAGGTCTATTTTTTTCCTTAAAAATAGACATACACACACAAATATGAATGTGTGTCGACTGGTTATCACTGGGAGAATGTAGAAACTGATAGGCTGTGATTGTCTCCTGAGAAGGAAGCTGGGTGGGAGAGTGAGTTTCCACTTTAAAGGTGCTGCCCATACCTACGCTCCTAAAATGGAAACAGCTATCGCCTGTCTGCTGTGTCACCAGTTCCTGACACAGCACAGGTGCTCAGTAATTATTTGCTGAGTGTAGGAATGAAGAAACAAGATGGAAAGATTTCTGGCAAAGTATAAAGTTGTCAGAATTGGTCCCAGGAGAAATGTTAAAATTAACTTTGGAAGAAAGTGGTCAGTTGCACTTCCTTACTGACCTAGGCAATGAGTATTTTCCAACTTCCTGTTAAAAGATACTTTCCATGGAACATGAGCAGTTCAATGACAGAAGAGAGGCTGACATGTTAACAGGTTCTGTCTGCAAAAGTATACATAGCATTGTTTTTACCAAAGCACAAAATGACAAAAATGTTAGAAAGGAGGAAATATTTGTAGTTCATAACAATTAACCACCTTTAAACACAAAAAGGTAATTCTCTGAAATAGCTATAATAGAGTTTAGCAGTGTGACGAATTACAAAATAATACAGAAGCTAATAGCTTTGGCTTATACCAGGAATAACCAATTTAATACCAGATGGAGGAGAGATTTTGTTAATAATTTTTTGAAATAGTACCTAAGAATAAATTATTAAGGAATGAGCAGGCTTTATTTGGACAAAGTTGTAAGTAAGTGGGACATGGAAGACTTGAACAGTAGAAGCTTCAGTGTCTTTTGAGGGCTTACAAAGCCTAGAAGTGTATGAGGTCCCTTTCTTGACTCAAGTCCTATAGTCATGCCAGCCAGCAGCCTCTACAGAAGTGCTGGAGCCACTGTACCTGTGGGAGCAGGAGAGCAAACCTCTGACCTGGCTGGTCTGGGAAGAAGCAGGTGGGATGTAAACCAGGTGTCCTCTTATCCCGTGGCTGCAGTCCCACCCACTGCTCTGGCTCCCAAGGTGAAGATGGGAACTTTGTAGCACAGCAGTCCTCCCATAATTTACAGATTGGACACTATTACAAGGCTAGTGAGATTTCCTGGAATTTGACAGACGTATGGTAAAATCCAGACAGAAGGCTAAAATGCCCAAAAGTCCCGGTGAAGGAAATTCCTTTACCAAGTCACTTAGAAGCTGTGTTGAGTCGTCAACTACTGCTTGAGCACCTGCCAAAATGCCAAGTATGTTACAGGGTCGGGTCCCAGTGACAAACAGGGTCTCGAGGCCCGACTGTGGGCCTACATTCATCCCGGAGCTGCCACAAGCTCATGTCTCTAAATTTAAACCAACTAACATATACTTAGCACTTCACCTCCTCAGTCACACTGGCCATCTTTCAAATGTTCATTGGTCACCAGCTAATGGCCACTGTGTTGGAAAGTGCAGACCTAGAACATTTCCTCCAACAAAAAGTTCCAATGGGCAGTACTGCTCTAGAGAAGGTGGAGAGGTGATCATAAGTGAATTAACCGGATACTTTGAGGTGGCAATCACTGCTGGGAAGAAAAATGAAACCATGGGATATGCTGGGGGAGTGGAGAGGCGTGAGTGTTCAGTACTAGTTAGAACCAGGCAGGAAGACAGCTCCAAGGAGGTGACATCCAAGCTAAGAGCTGGGTGGCAATGGGGAGCCAGGTGAAGATGGGAAAGACTGGCAGGCAGGGCTGTGGCAAGTGCGGAGACCTTTGGACAAGACATTTGCGGGGGCACCTTTGATGAAAAGTAAGATGGTGGCTGTGGGAAGCCCCCTTTGGTGTAAAGGGCGTAAAAGAACAGGGTTTGGATTCCAGCTGCTTCGTTGCCCAGTGTGTGGCCTTGGGCAGGGCTCCTAGCCTCTCCCAACAATTTCCTTTCTGTAAAAGTTGGACTCTGTCACTTACTGGGACTGTGGTGGTGTAAAGCCCAGGTCCTGGAGGGCCATCATGAAACAGTAGTTACTCTTATTGATTCGAAGACTCACTAATGTAAGGATGATGATCAGTGCCTTTGGCAGATCCTCCTTTGGGCCTGGCTTTGGGGGCTCTGATGCACAAAACCCAGTTGGCAGCCTCAGCAGTCCAGTTGGGGAGACATACTTAGAAGGTGATGCAACAAGGTGCCCAGGAGAGCTGAGGAATGAATGATAGGGAGAGGAGAAAGGGTGGGGAGCTAGGGGCATTCTGGACAAGGAGGGAAAGGCACAGGGATGAGGGGAGCTGAGGTAAGCACTCCTCTTGATCCTGGGCATCGTTAGTATATTTGTGAACTGGTAGCCCTAGTATACCTGGTTAGTCAGTCAGCATTCACTAGGAAACAGCACTGAGGGAGACAGCTTACCCTGGAAGGGAAGCTGCAGAGAGAGAGAAAGAACACGAGAGAAGAAAACAGCAGCTCCCATCAGCCTTTACTACACACCGTACCTGGCATTGGGTACCTGACCACTTAGGGTGGGAGAACTGAGGCCCAGATGGGTTAAGCCCCTTGGCCACAGGCTCAGTGAATTTGTGTAACAACCCACTAGATAGACAGGGAGTTGCAGGTGAGAGAACTGAATTGTCCAAATTCCCCCAGGGGTCATTCAGCTGGTGAGTTGAAAGCCAGTACCTGGGGTACAGTTCCACCCCTGCCAGCTAGTAAACTTAAGAACTTTCATTTTCTCTGTGAAGTGGGGCAAATAATATTTCCTGGAGCAGACAGCAGTAAGGATTACCTTAGAGGGCTTGGGGAATGGTCCAAGGGATGAGAGATTGAGAACTGAGGTGCCTAGAATGACTTACCCATCAGCTTCCAGGCTTGTGGCCTAGCACATACTGCATGGCACTCAGTAGGTGCTTTATGGTAACTGTGCAGAACCTGTGTTGGCCTGAAGGGCTGCTACAGCAGGGAGAGCTGCACTGGGGATCCACTGGGCTCTCAGCACCATAAAGACTGGCAGAGTTTCTGACACGCAAACCCACATAGGCTCTACAGCTTAAACAGTTAACATTTTTGAGTGAGTATTCAATGCAAGATTTTGAGAAAGCACCCTGATGCCCCACAGATAAGAGGAGGAACAAAATACATGATCAAGATTAAAGGGGAAATAAGTAAATTAGAAATGGATTGGGGATGGGGGTGTGGAGTAGAATAAAAAGAAACCAACATTTTCTTAAGGGAGAAAGCACTAAATAAAAAATCCCTCTGAACCAAGGAGTACAGAACAAAGATAGAAATTAGAAAGCTATGAAGCAATCTGGAGAATGAAAATTGCTTTTAAGTGTCATGCATGATTACTGCTCAGAATGTTGCCTGTGGCCTAGCACAGGGCCCTAGGGAGTCGTCCAGCCGCCCCCGCCCCCCCCCATATCGGGGCACTCCTCAGGCTAGTGCTGCTGGGACTCCGGTGAATTCCTATCCCTGGCTTCTCCAGTTATCCTCAGAGGGAAACTTCAAGCCCTAAGAGCTTTAACTGAAAGGAAAAATAGGGGCCAGCCTGGTGGCATAGTGGTTAAGTTCCACAGGCTCTGCTTCAGCGCCGGTTTGCAGGCCTGGATTTCGGGCGCGGACCCTACTCCGTTCGTCAGCCGTGCCGTTGCGTCGACCCGCATATAAAGTAGAGGAAGACTGTCACACATATTAGCTCAGGGTGAATCTTCAACAGAAAAACAGGGGGCCCGCCCAGTGGGGTAGCGGTTAAATTCACGCGCTCTGCTTCGTGGGCCCGGGGTTCGCAGGTTCGGTTCCGGGTGTGGACCTACACATCACTCATCAGGCCACTCTGTGGCATGCGTCCCACATAACATGGAGGAGGATGGGCACGGAGGTTAGCTCAGGACCAGTTTTCCTCAAAAAAAAAAGGGGGGGGGGAATGAGCTGGCTCCAAATTAGTGGTGGGGGGGAGGGATAAAGCCCCCAGAGTCCTAGGGAAGAGGCGGGGACTCAAATGCCTAACGTAAGCCCAGTGTGTGATAGGGAGTAGCCGGTGAGGCGAGGGAAGAGCGAGCCCCCAAATGAAACTACTCCAGAAGTCCATCTCGGGCAAGAGGTGGGAAACGAGACCAAATGCCTCTGATGATTCTTATCCAAAAAAAAAAACCACACCTTAAACACAGGGAGGGAGCGGCTGGCGGCGGCCCGGGACCTGCTTGGCAACCCCGGGGCGGGTGGGGCTCCCGACCGGCCGGCTCGCTCCTCGGGCGGTGCCCGGTAGTCAAGCCCGAAGAGCGTAAACAGGAAGCCGCAGGCAAGCGCGGCCTGTGTCCGGGACAGGGCGCCCACAGGGACCGGGACGCGGAGGGATTCGGAGCGCGGGGCGAAGCGGCCTGGGGGCCGGACGCTCGCCCCGACCCTGCGGCGCCCGAAGGGGAGCCCTGCCGCTCGGGCCGGTGTGTGCGGAGGCTCCCGGCACGCATACGCGTCACGGGGGTCGGGGGAGGGGACGAGAGCCCAACCGCTCGCCGGGCGGACCCATCCCTCAAGGTGACGGCGCCGGAAGTCTGCACCGCGGAGGCTCCCGGGAGTTGTAGTGCGCGGGCGCGTGTCGCACGTCTGTGCGCGGCCGGAAGTCGCGGCCGTGGGGAGGTGGCGGGCGGTGCCCGTCGCGCCACCGGAGAAGGGGCGGAGGCGGGCAATCGCGGCCCGTCCTTTTCCTTCCGCGCCGGCTGCCTTGTGATGATAAACTTAATTTTCTTTTCCCGCTCATTGTCTCTGTTGATTCCCGTCCTGGGGGACAATAAGAACCCTCGTGCCGTTGACCTTCCCGCCCTGAGCTGACAGCCTGGCCGAGCCTCCTCTGTTGTGTGCGGGACGCTTCCGCAGCGTGGCTGGCGGTGCAGCAAGGCCGCGTCCAGATCCGAACCCGCGACCCCTGCCGCAGAGGCGGAGCGCGGAACCTTAACCGCTCATCCGCCGCCGGGCTCTCTTTCCTTTATTCTTAAACGCAGCTGCAGTTGCTCCACGCTAGTCATTTCCTGCTCCGCTCCTTTTAAGTTAGTGTGACAGAAACTTTCCTGTTGTCATTCTCTCACTAAAACTGATGTAATTTTTAACGCTTACGGGGGAGTTTTTGACCATTTTCTCGAGCCGTGTCTTAATACGACCTGTGTTTTCCAGTTTTGCTCCATCCTATGCCACGCTGCTCAGGAAGCGCGTGTTGAGGACAAGCAAGCAGAGGCTGTTTACTCAGAGGCTGCATAGCAAGGGGCTCAGCCCCCATCGCTGTGTCCAGTAGAGGCTGTAAGGCAGGCAGGGAACGGGAATGTTTATGCGAAAAAAGAACGTTGGAGGTTATTGACTTGGGCAAAAAAGAGAAACCGGCAGTGATTGACCGAGTCCTGCCCGTCTGGGCTTGTTGTCACCGAGGCTGTGGGTTGCAGTTCTGTTCTGTGTGGTCTGGTCCTTGTCTCTCAATATTCTTTCCCTCGTGCTTCTACGTCCGTCTTGTGTCCGGATAGCTCCCTGGCCGTGAGTAGGTTAACCTGCTGAGAGTCCCTGGGCACCCTCTGCTGAGGCCTTGCTTCGTGCGCTAAGTTCCTTCCCGGGTAGAGTTTTGCTAACCCCTTATGCTCACAACAGCGAGGATGAAAGTGCAGGTTTACCTTGATGTCAGCCGTGGCCTTTCTGTTTTTATAAAACATCGTGAATCTAGTTGGAAGTAAATTATAATCCATGGTTATTTATGCTTTTTCTATTTTTTTTTATTTAAAAAATTTTTTAAAGAGAACATGATTTGTTTTTTAAAGATTGGCCCCTGAGCTAACATCTGTTGGCAGTCTTCTTTTCTTCTTCTCCCCAAAGCCCCCCAGTACATAGTTGTATATTCTAGCTGTAGTTCCTTCTGGTTGTGCTGTATTTATTTTTCTAAAGCCTCTAAGTCATTTAGAATTAGCGTCTCTTTTCAGAGTCTGGAGAGCTTGCTTGTTTTCTGTCGCTTTGAGCGCCCTCCTTAGCACTTAAGGGCGATCCCGGAGCTCTGCTCAGCAGATGCTGCTGTGGACTCTGTGCCAGGACCCAGAGCCCTGCCCTTTCCAAACAGCCTGGTTCTTGGCTCCCATGGAGACAGGATCAGGTACTATTCTCCTCACGGCTGCAGGCATCTACAGCATCACACGGTCTCTGCATCCCTCTTTTCTCTTTGCTCTAATTTTTTATTTTTCTGTATTGAGATGTAATTTACATACCATAAAGTTCACCCTTTGAAAGTGCACAATTCAGTGGTTCTTACTATATTCACAAGGATGTACAACCATCACTACAATCTAATCTCAGAAGATTTTAATCACCCCAGAAGAGAAACCCTGTATCCATTAGCCATCAGCCCCCAAACCCCTCTATTCCCCCATTTCCTAGAAACCACTAATTTATTTTCTGTCTGTCTATATTTGTCTATTTCGGATGTTTCCTATAAATGGAGTCATACGATATGTGGTCTTTTCTGTCTGCCTTCTTTCACTTAGCATGATGTTGTCAAGGTTCGTACATGCCATAGTGTGTATCACTATATGTCTTTTTATTGCCAGATAATATTCCATTGCATAGATAGACCACATTTTGTTTATCCATTCATCATTTGATGGATATTTAAGTTGTTTTCCCTTTTTGGCTATGATGAATAATGCTGCTATGAACATTCTTGTACAAGTTTTTGTGTTGACATATGTTTTAGTTCTCTTGGATATATACCTAGGAGTAGAACTCTTAGGTCAGAGTATAACTCTATGTTTAGCTTTGTGAGGAGCTGCCAGACTGTTTTGCAAAGTGGTGCAGCATCCTGTGTTCCCACCAGCAGTGCATGAGGGTGCCAGTTTTTCCACATCCTCACTGACAGTTGTCACCATCCGTCTTTGGTAACAGCCACCCTCGTGAGTATGAAGTGGTATCTCACTGTGGCTTGAATTTGCATTTCCCTGGTGGCTCATGCTGTGGCACATGTTTCCACGTGCTTGTTGCCATCTGTCTTGTTCTGCTTTGACTTCCAGAGTGTCCTGAGGCTCAGTTGGACCCTCAGTTGGATCTTCTTCCTGCTGGGAATCCCCTGATGAAGATTGAGGTCATCGAAGTCCTCACACTGAACCAGGAGCTCGCTTGTCCCCGGAATGCCCAGATCCAAGCCCTCTATGCTGAAGAGGAGGGCCTGAGCGCAGACGTCCTCAGGGAACCCACTCAACAGCCGGGCGAGCATCCAACTGACCCCGAGGCTGCTCGCCAGAGGTTCCGGGCATTCCGCTTTGAGGAGGTAGCAGGGCCCCGAGAGGCCCTGACCCAGCTGCGTGAGCTGTGCCGCCAGTGGCTGCAGCCTGAGGCGCACTCCAAGGAGCAGATGCTGGAGCTGCTGGTGCTGGAGCAGTTCCTAGGCGCCTTGCCTGGGAAGCTCCAGATGTGGGTGGAGTCACAGCACCCAGACAACTGCCAGGAGGCAGTGGCCCTGGTGGAAGATGTGACCTGGATATCTGGGGAGGAAGGTGAGTGCAGGGGAAGGGTGAGGAGAAGGGCACTCCTGCAGGCACCTTTGAGGATCAGGGGATCAGGGGAGAAGAACTCCAGGCTTCTGGTGCCGGAGTCCTGCTCTGGCTGAGTCCAGGTTCTTGAGGGAGGGACGGAGTCGGCGCAGGGAGGGAAGAGACGTGAGACTTGGGTTGGTGTAATCAAGTCCAGCTTTACTGTGCACAAGTGTCGTTTTTATATTTTTCAGGATTAGTACAGAAATAGCTCTATAGATATTCTCAGAGAGATAAGGAAGTAAAAAACGAGCACAAGAATATTTATTAGCATTCTGTTCTACAGAGCATAAGGTTAATGATCGTCTTCTCCGCAATTAACTATTGTTTGTTGTCTCTAAGCTAAAAGAGATAGGTACCTTGACATCTGTTGTAATTCATGGTAAAGTTAAATCAAAGAGAGAAGGTCCAGGCCTCTGGACAGGACAGCATTCCGTCTGTTTACGTCCTGGGGGAGCCATCCCTGCCTGATGGTTAATGGGAACAAAAGGCAACTCCAGGGTATCTTATCCCCAGGGCTATTTGCATTCTCAGCGGGTAGTTAAACATTTTTACATTCCCGTGCCCCTTAGGGGGTGAAAGCATTCCTTTGTCTTTCAGGAGGAAGGGCTAATAGTCCCTTGAGCACACTGCCCGGAGAAAATATTTTGTTAGTAAGGTAAGGGGCTGAAAAGCTAAGCTAAACTATGTATCTTCAAGAATAAAAAGCAGAAACAAGTATAGTCATAACCTTGATAGAAAGCATGCATGCATTTCAGAAAATATCAGGGGTGTCAGCTGGCCATCCTTCACCGAGGGGCGTCCCTGCACCCCCCGGCCCTTCTCAGCCCAGACCCTGTCAGACGGCTGTATAGGCGTCGGTAACACGGCTCCCGGCATTCCGGGGGGTAGGGAAGGGGTCGTGTGCACTCCGTCATCTGCCTCCCTGGCGTGTTCCCGAGTCAGAGCTTTAGGTGCTTTCTTGCTGATGTACGTACTCTTGCCCCTCATCTTGGGACCCATTTGTGGAGTGGAAGGTCTCAGGCCCCACCTGAGAGCTACTGAAACCTTCGGGTGGGGCCTGGCACTGCATCCTTTAATAAGCCCTCTACAGGTTTCTGACAGGTAAAGTGCTGCGTTTTCCTCCCTTTGGGATCCGTGCCGCACACGAGCCAATAGAAGAGCTGATTTCAGTGACTCAGGGATGTTCCCAGAGTGTCTTCTATTCTCACGTGCTCAAGGGGGCTGACGATAACATGGTGACCAAGACAGATAGGACCAGGGGACTCATGAGCTCAGCCGGCCTCCGGTCAAGTAGGAAAGACGAGAATTTGACAGGTGAACGTGCATGTGACAGTGGTGGGGCCAAGAGGCGCTTGGGGTGCAGCCAGGGTGCCATAGCTGACCCATGACTTGGAGTGGAGGTTGGAGGCGGCAGGAAGGATGTGCCCAGCAGGAGGAGCGTCACCTGTGAGGCCCAGGATGCGAGCAATCACAGTATGTTCAGAAACCCGAGAGAAATTGGGTAGGTCTGTGGTAGAAGGGGCAGAGGCATAGCTAGCAGGATCTCCGGTGGGATTTTCCTGTTGTCCTAAACCGGTGGAACCAGTCCCTGAGTTCTCAGGGCAGGTGGCACCATCTGAGCGAGCTTTAAAGATTCCCCGGGCCGCAGCTTGTTGGAGGGGGGATGGAGAACAAGGCAAGCCAAGAAACGGTTGGGCCACCAGAGCTGTTGCCATGCCCGGTGGGAGGTGTGTTGGCTTGGGCAGGAGTGATGGTGGTGGCGGGCTGGGGAGAGTGCGCGTATGGGACGTATTTGGGAGTGAGACTCCACGAGACCTCACTTCTGTGGGGCTAAGTTCCATAGACCACACTTTGCTCTCTGCTTCCCACACATGCGATGGCTTCCAGCGTCTGGTGGGTCCCTGGAAGATGTTTCTTGAGCAAACAGATGATTGACTAATTGACTTTTGTGATGGAGGGGGAGGAGAGGAATCAGGGTGGACAGTGGGATTCAGAGAACAGGGCTCCCTGGAGGAGCAGGTGTGGGAGGGAGTGGGTGGGCAGGAGTGTGAGTCATCTCTCATATGCACTGAGTCTGGGGTGCTGTTGTTAGCGGGACAGTGGCCTCCAAAGGTGTCCATGTCCTAATCCCTTGAACCTGTGAACATGTTACCTCACGTGGCAAAAGGGACTCTGCAGATAGGATTGAGTTAAGGATCTCAAGATGGGGGGATTGTCTTGGATTATTCGGGAGGGCCCAGTGTCATCACGGGTCCTTATGAGAGGCAGGCAATGGGGTCAGAGTCAGGAGACCTGAGGACAGGAGCAGGGGGGATGCAAGGAAAGGGCCATGAGCCAAGTGTTTTAGGCAGCCTCTAGAAACTGGACAAAGCAAGGACTATATTCTCCCCTGGAGCCTCGGAAAGGAATGCAGCCCTGCCCACATCTTGATTTTAGCGCAGTGACACTTGTGTCAGACTTCTCATCTTCTTAATCATAAGATAGCAAATCTGTGTTATGTTGAGCCCCTGTTGTGGCAATTTGTTAGAGCAGTAATAGGAAACCAATACAGCTGCCAAGGTGGCAGTTGTGAGCTCATGAGATGAAAGTCAGCAAGTGTGTCCTGCGTTTACACCTTGGGGGTGACTGAAGTTGGTCAGGATTGCAGAGGATGCTGGGGAGAAGCCTTCCAGAAAACCCTGCATTTGTGGGCCCCGAGTTAATTGGGACTCTTGGGTGTGACTGCCACACCACCTTGCACAGGATGGCCCAAGGGAGAAGGAGAATTTATTGAAGAAGTCCCAGGGTGAGCTAGCTTTAGGCGTGGCTGGACTCAAGGGCTCCAGTAGTGTCCTCAGGACTCATCCTCTCTCCTGTATCTCCTATATCCCTCCTATGCTTGTGCTGGTCTCTGTGGGCTTCACTTACAGGCAGGCTGTCTCTATGTGGAGTCTCCCTGCCAGTGGAATTTCTCTTTCCTAAATGTTCCAACAAAAGCTTCTTTGGCTCTCATCGGCTGGCTGTGGCTTCCATGTTCACCCCTGATGCTGTCATTGTGGCCAGGAGAAGCAGTAGCCTGGTGGCCAGCCTGGGTCACAGAGCATGTCCCGCTTGATAGTGGAGGTGGAGTCATCAGTATAGAAGCCTGTGGACCGTGTGGGGACACAGGAAAGCTGGCTGTGAAGGCGCTGTGGTTGAGAGGGGCCATAAAATCAGACAGAGTATTTGCTAAGGTGGGGGGAATTTGGTAAATTCACATCAAGATGGGTGTGTGTTGGGAGAGTGGGTCCAGCTCTGGGGATGAGGGGAAGTCACACCCTCCATATAGCAGGAGTTGAGGGGAACGGGGTCGGGGACTCAGAGGCCAGAAATGGGGTCTTGGTTTCTGAGGAAGAAGTGTGAGGCCAGTTGCTGAGGTGAGTGTGGAGATGCGGCAGGTTCCTCAGAGGAGGGACTGGTCTGGAGCAGTCCTTGGAGAGGAAGGGAGGGGACCAGGGGTCTCAGCAGTGGGGAACACCGGTGCACTGTGATCGTGTGGGTTGATGCATCCTGGGCTATCCAGGTTGGGAGCTTTGGGCCCCGGCGGTGAGGAAGAGCGAGTAGGGAGCTGAGCTGGTGAGAAGAAGGGACAATCACAGGATAAGATGTGGCTGCGGTGGCCCCGCGTCCCCAGACACAGAGATGTAGGCAGAACCTGCTCCCCCCTGAGGGGGCAGCTGGCTCCACACTGGCTGATCCCTGTGCTGCTGTCTCCCCCAGTGCTGCCCAGCCAGGACCCCACCTGCCCTCTGGAGACCACAGCTCTGCAGGAGGAGGAGCAGGAGGCTGTGGCTGCCCGGCCAGCAAAAGCGCTGCCTGAGGTGAGTGGGGAGGGTCACCCTCTTCTCTGGTCACAGCATCCCCCGTGAGGTGGGCCCACACCGAGGCCTCCCACAGGCCAGGCCTTTCAGTTTCTGAGGGTGAAGCACAGGCCTGTCCTCCAGCCCCCCTGGTGTCACTGGAGACCAAGAAAGGGCACAGTGACTGGGAGTCAAGACATCTGGAGGCAAGAGGGAGGGACCAAGTGTTTACAGACTCATGGGAGGCAGGATAGCCTCAGGCAGGGGCCCCAGCCACATCTGGATCCCACATCTGGATCACAATTAGAACCAGAGAGCTCTCATCCTTCAGAAATACAGATTTAGGTGTTTGTGACTAAAACAAAGTCTGGGATTTGCTTGAAAATGACCCAGAGCTGGGACATGAATGAAACAGGACTGGCCCAACTGTTGAGGCTCAGAGTGTGACCAAGCGGTGGCATGTGTGTCGGGGTGGGGGGGGGGAGTGGGGGGGGTTGGTGAGGGCTGTTTCTGCTGTGAGTGGCTGAGGCTCAGTTTATTGGCTCTCATGTAACGAGTGGTCTGGGGTAGGCTGCAGGCAAGGCTGTGTTCAGGGGCTCCCAGATGATGGAGGAACCTCTCTCCAACGCCAGTCTCATGGGTCTGCTTTCTCCTGGTCCTTTTCAAGCAGGCTTTGCCCTTGTGGGCAAAATGCCTCCCAGATCCAGGGAGAGGGCCGGGAGGAGGCCTCTTCGTCCTAGAGTCCTGGTCGCCTTCTCAGAAAGGACTGACCACAGGGCAGCCTGGGTGACCGCTCCACACTTAGGGACTGGTTCCGCCACATGGGGAGGGCCTGTCCTGGAAGACGTGAGTCTGCCCCGGGTGGGGCAGTCTCCTGTGGAAAGTTGTAGGAAGGTGGGCTGGACACAGCTGGGGAGGGCAGAGGCAGTTTGCTGTGGCACTTCTAGCTCCTAGCAAAGTAGGCGCTCTGCCCCCAGCCTGGCCCCAGACTCTGGTTTCGTGAGAAAGGACCCACTGCACCTCTTAGGGGCCCCAAGTCAGCGTTTCTAGGCAAACCCCAAAGCAGGGGCATCCTCAACACAGCAGGCTCCGTCGGAACGTCTCGGCCAGCCTTTCTTCTGTCCCCATGAATGATTCCCTGACCCTCCTGCTGAGGAGACACAAGTGTGTGACATTGCAGGAGCCAGTGACCTTCCTGGATGTGGCTGTAGACTTCAGCAGGGAAGAATGGGGGCTACTGGACCCAACGCAGAGGACCGAGTACCACGATGTGATGCTAGAGACCTTCGGAAACCTGGTCTCCGTGGGTGAGGCTGCGCTCCTGCTGGCCGCTCCTCCCTTCTGGGACTCTGATGCTTCAGGGACCCTGAGTCAGGGCTTGTCCTTTCTCTGGGCCAGTGCAAGGACTGAGCATGCCCTCGAGAGTCCTTGCACCATCCAGGGCCTTTAACTGACAGTGTGGACCTGGAGGGGTGGGCGTTGTATGGGCAGAGGCAACCTCAGGTCTAGCAAAGGACTAATTTGCCATCCACCTTGAGGGTGTATGAGAGAAGATGAACTCAGACAGCCAGGAAAACTCCCCCAGCCCTCGCCCATCCCTCCATCACCAAGCTCCATTTTGCCCCCTTGCCCACCCCTCCATCATGAAGCTTCATGTTCCCCCTCAATCACCAAGCTCCATATTCCCCTCTGTGCTGCTTCACTGCTTTTTTTAAGATTTTACTTTGTCCTTTTTCTCCACAAAGTGCCCCCAGTACATAGTTGTATATTTTTAGTTGTGCGTCCCTCTAGTTGTGGCATGTGGGACGCTGCCTCAGCATGGCTTGATAAGCAGTGCCGTGTCTGCGCCCAGGATCCGAACCGGCGGAACCCTGAGCTGCTGAAGCAGAGCGTGCAAATTTAACCACTCGGCCACGGGGCCAGCCCCACGCTTCACTGCTTTTCACGGTCTCTCTCCCCAGCTTTCATGACTGTACTTGGAAAAAAAAATCCCCCGAATTTGAATACTTAGTTATGTCATACTGTCAACCCAATTTAACACTTTCTCTCCACTGTATCCACACCCTCTGGTTTCTTTCAGGGTGGGAGACTACGCTGGAAAATAAACAGTTAACTCCAAACTCTGACACTCCTGAGGAAGAACCAGCCCATGACCTGAAAGTGGAAGAATTCTCAAAGGATGACGCCTGGTCCTCTACCTCAGAGGACATCTTGCAGGGTGGGGCCCCGGAAGTCTTGGACGCAGGATTGAAACACAGGGGGCTTACTCAGGAAAAAACCCTTCCCCAGAAGCAGCTCTGCGAACGCCCCAGATCCCAGGCAAACGTGGGTCTTGACACAAGCCGCAGTTCACCCCAGAAGACTCTTCCTAGAAAACGCTTGCGCAAGCGTAGCTCACGGGTTAAAAAGATGATGCCTAATCCACGTGTGAAAACTCATCAGAAGAAAGGAGAAAATGCCGGGGAGAGCGGTGGCTGTGGGAGAGCCTTCAGCCGGAGTGCTCAGCAGATCACATTTACGAGGATTCGCAAGGGGAGCCAGGTGTGCCGGTGCAGTGAATGTGGCAAAACGTTCCGGAACCCGAGATACTTTTCTGTGCATAAGAAGATCCACACGGGGGAGAAGCCCTACGTGTGTCAGGACTGCGGGAAAGCGTTCGTTCAGAGCTCCTCCCTCACGCAGCACCAGAGAGTTCACACTGGAGAGAGACCATTTGAGTGTCGAGAGTGTGGGAGGACCTTCAATGACCGCTCAGCCATCTCCCAGCACCTGCGGACTCACACCGGAGCCAAGCCCTATCAGTGTCAGGACTGCGGAAAAGCCTTCCGCCAGAGCTCCCATCTCATCAGGCATCAGAGGACTCACACTGGGGAGCGCCCCTACACGTGTACCAAGTGCGGGAGGGCCTTCTCCCAGAGCTCGCATCTCATCGGGCATCAGAAAACCCACAGTGGGGTGAAATGCAAGAAGAAACAGCCCAGCTCCTAGCCCTCCAGCCAGCACTTTTCAACCCAATCCTGCAGTTGTAACATGAGCAGGCCTGGGTGGGATTCAGAACTGAAGTGAAAAACATTGAGTGATGATGTTCTCAAGACCAAAGGACAACCCTGGAGACTGCCCTGGACATGAGTAAATAGGAAAACTGGGGAGGAGTTGTTGCCAGTGAATATAACAGTTGGAAAAACAGATTAGTTTTTCACTCAGTTGATTTGCTGTTGTAATTTGTTAAATTTGATCATTGAAAGTGATATTAGTGAAACCTTAAAATTCTTATTATAATGTAAGTTTAAAGAGCCAGGTACCAAAAAGTCGGTGCACTGATATTATATTTGTGGTAAAGTATTTATGTGTTTGGGCAAGGACTAAAAGAGAACATGGATAAATAAACTATATTTCTGTGGTAGAATCTGCGTGTGTGTTTTCCCACCTGTTTAATTAAATATCTCTTCATTAATGATTTGTTATTTAAAATAAGCAATGTTAAGAAGAAAGGAAGGCGATGATCAGACCACTTCTAGCAGATTCCATGTAAGACTGCAGCCTCTCCAGCCCAAGATTCCAAGTGAGTCAGGATGCACAGGTTGTTCATTCTGTAGGGCATCATCGAGATACCGTTGGGAGCAGGGAATGGGAACCTTCAGGAACCACTGGAGGCCTAGAGGGCTGGAAACCCCAGGCCAGCATGGGACCTTCCTGTGGCTGTTCATTTGCTTCAGATTTCCACTTTTCCTCAAGGACTCCTCCGAGGGAGGGACCTATGCTGGCTGGGTGCCCATCACCAACTTAAGCAACAAGACTGGCAGTACTAAGCCATGTATTTGATGCCCACATTTCACATGAGATGACAGATTAAAATTCTTTCTCCAGGTCACAGCCTGTAGCCTGAAACCCACTCCATCTCTAGCTTCTTGACTCCACCTTTGCTCTCTTGAGTGCTACCTAAGATTTCAAAACATTTTCTAAAACTCTTCGGCCTCTTCCATGCCTTTGGGGTCGTGTTGAGCAGAGTGAGGTGCAGTCCTGCCTTCTGCAGTGAAAGCAAGCACCTCACTCTTTTCCCTGCAGGGTGAGCAGCCTGGGAGACAGGACTAGAGATGCTGGAGGCCAGGTGCCTGGAGAAGATGAAGATGACACCGCAGCCCACTGCTCTTCATGCCTTGGGCGCCGGGCTCATGGCTGCTGTCTCACATTTAATTGTCTTTTCCACAGCCTGATAGTGCACATTAGCTTTGAGCAATGAGAACACTTGGGGTTGAACTTCCTTAGAGTCCCACTGCCCTCCTACTGCACAAGGTGGAGATCTTTCCAGGGAGAGAGCCGTTTTCCATGGAGAACAGCAGCTCCTTCTCCAAGTCCTGATGATGTAGAGATGTCCATTCGTGGGGAGTGGCACCTCCAAGGTGCCCAGTGTCTGCTGGTGAGGGCCACAGAAATGTTCTCAAACAAGGTCACTTCCTCCTGAAATGTCACACACTGACTTGTTGCCAGAAGATGGTCCTCGGAGGAGGTGAACTGAGTGGTTTTCAATCTGTGACAGTTTCACATAGGGCTACGCGTGCCTCACCTTCCTGGAATTTGGCCGGGCTTGTAACTTCTTCGACCAGTAGTGCAAGCAGAAGTCACACCATGTGACTTCTGTGAGATGAGGTCATAGAGGATGCTGGGGGCTTCTGTTTCCTTGGTGACATGAGAAGCAGGGTTGTCAGCTGAAACTTCCACTGGGCTGCAGGATGTTGGCGGTGAGGAGAGTGACATCACCCCCTCAAAGCAGGGTGAATGGATAGGGGTGGGCTTGCCTAGCAGCTCCCCCAGGGCCCCTGAGATCTGGGGTCACTTGCTGAAAAGTGAGCTTGTTGGCATGGTTATGTCTCACCAGCTTTGTTCAGGCGCCCGTGTGCAGGTGAGCAGAGATTTGGGCTTAAGTCGGAGTGAGATTTAAACTTAATTCACTGATTTTTTTTTTTTTGAGATTTTATTTTTCCTTTTTCTCTCCAAAGCCCCCCAGTACATAGTTGTATATTTTAGTTGTGGGTCCCTCTAGCTGTGGCATGTGGGACGCCGCCTCAGCATGGCCTGATGAGTGGTGCCATGTCTGCGCTCAGGATCCGAACCGGGAAAACCCTGGGCCGCTCAAGCGGAGCACGCAAACTTAACCACTTGGCCATGGGGCCGGCCCCAATTCGCTTGATTTTTAAAGAACGCAATTCATGATTTTTAGGGTATTCACAAGGTTCTGCAACCATCACCACTATCTAATTCCAGAACATTTTTATCACCCACAAAAGAAATCCTATACCCATGAACAGTTACTCTATTTTCTCTTTCACCCACCTCTAGAACCACTAATCTACTTTCTGTCTCTGTGGATTTGCCTATTCTGGGCATTTCATGCAAGTGGAATCATGCAACATACGGCCTTCTGCATCTCCTTGTTCCACTGAGCATAATGTCTTCAAGGTTCATCCATTTTGTAGCACGCATCAGAACTTCATTCCTTTTTATAGTCCACTGTATGGATAGACCACATTTTGTTTATCCATCAGCTGATGGACATTTGGGTTTGGATTTTGCCCCCCAAAATTATGATGGAAGGAGAGAAGGGCAAGGGAGTATTGTGATGGGTCATGAATCTAAACGGCTGAGGGACGACAGTGAAACAGCAGCTGGATCGGCATCCTGGAGATGCTGATGGGGTTGACAAGTGTTTGGAGTGAGGGTCCCAGGGAAAGGGAACCGGGAAGGAGCTGGTGGGATGGGTGCTGTGTGGACCCAGGAAGTAGTCCTGCAGGGCTAAGGGGAGCGGGTGTGGAGGCAGGTGGAGGAAGAGCTCTCAGAGCATGGTCACAGGCGGGAGGGCAGGGTGCTGCACGAACCCCCTGCATGTGAATGGACATCTGTCAGGATTATGTGAGGAACCTGGATGATGGAGTGGAGGGTGATCAAGGGGATGGTGGATGACACCATCAGGAGGGCCAGCAGGGCCACTGTCTCATGGCCTGAGCCTCTCCTCACCACTCTCACTAAAGGAAATGTGAAGGTAGTAAATGCTCAGTTAGGAAAGATTTAAAGCTATGGTTAATTTGATATCAGAATATGAAATCCAGTTGACTGCTTCAGAAGACCAAAGAGACTCATGGAAGAGTCTCCACTTTCCTTAAAATCGGATCAGATGATGCAAGATTTGAATATACAGAGCTCGTGGTTACCAATCTTTTTCCACACTCACATAAGTCATACCACTGGCACACACCATTACACTCATGAATTTGCCATCAGGGCTCAGGGTGTTTCCAAGTCTCCTGGGGGATTGTGGGAGGCAGAACAATGGCCCCCAAAGATGTCCACTGCTAATCCCTGGAGCCTGTGAATAAGGTGCCCCACCTGGCCAAAGGGACTTTGCAGATGTGATTACATTAGGATTTCAAAACAGAGATTATCCTGGATTATCTTGGTAGGCCCAATATTATCACAAGCATCATTAGAAGAGAGAGGAAGGTCTGAGTAAGAGAAGGAGAGATGATGACAAAAGCAGAGACTGGAGTGATGCAGGGCCATAAACCAAGGAATGTGCCAGCCCTCCAGAAGCCTAGAAAAGGCAAGGAAATGGATTCGTTCCCTAGAGCCTTCAGAAAGAATGCAGTCCTGGTGACACCTTGATTGTAGCCCTTTGATAGACTTCTGACCTCCAGAATGATAAAATAATAAATTAGTATTGTTCAAGCTGCTAAGTTTGTGGTAATTTGTCTCTGCTGTAATAGCAGACTAATGTAGGGGGTATGTGTGATTTGGAAGTTGCTGCCAATGGATGCTGATACTGTGCCTGGAGGGATGGTGTATCCTGCTGGGAAGCACTGGATCCAGGGAAGGGAAAGAAGATGGTAGGCGCTCTGCCTAGGATTGGCAACCCGAAGGGAACTAGGGGTTTGGGGTTTGTAGAATGGTTCTCGGTTCTCATAGAAATGTGGGGATTGTTTGGGTAGGAAAAGTATTAACAATCTGGCTGAGTAGGATGCTCAAGTTTTTGCTGAGCTTGGGACAAGGGCTTTTGTCTGGTAGAAAAGGGAGCAAATGTAACATCTGGGGAGAGGCAGCTGCGCTTGCAGAAATGGATGAGTGTAGTAACTGGTTAGAATTATGTTGAGTCAACTGAAGGCTGGAGAAAATAGACAAGGGTCCTGATCATGAAGTAAGATCTGGCTTTCTGCTGCCTCAGATCCCCAGATCACATAACACAGAAACCACCACCCTGCCTGTTGTTCTTGGAGCTGGAATGTAATGAAAGCCAACCATCTGGATGACATGAGAGCCCCTGCTTGATTTCAGTGTCTTCTTAGTGCTCACAGTAACCTTCCCAGGCCAGCAATATTCCTCTTGATTTGTGGGTGAGCAGTGGAAAACTCAGAGTAACTTGTCCAAAGGGACAGAACTGTGAGTGACAGAGCCGAGAGATCTACAGGCATTTCATCATTTGCTCAACAAGTAGTGCTTGAAGGCCTGTGGAAGAGAATTCAATGGCCACATTGAGAACCATCCACCAGCCCCAGGGGCTTAGATTATAGTTGGAAAAACATTGCCAATAGAAAATCATGAGAGGTACAAGATGAAACATAAACAATTAAAGCAAGTCTTCCGGGCTGTATAGAAGGGTCAGAATGAAGCAGGACTTTGGTGTATGAGAGTGGGGCTTTTTCAGAATGGGGAATGAGCTGGTGGATGACCAGTTACTTAGGAGATGCATCCACTATAGTATATGGTCTCATTCTTTTCCCAGATCCTTATCATTCACAATAACCAACCACCACTTCCAAAATCATTCATGATATTTGGGTATGTCAAGACCTACTGGAGGTCAATGTCAAGTTTGAAACCATCCTTCAAGGGACGCTTAAAACAATTGTGGGATGTGTGTTTAGGTCTAGAATTAGAATCATAGGACTTAAGTGGAAGAAGGGCAAAGGAACGGGGCCCAGAGATGGAAGGGAGAATGGGATTTGGGGAGGAGGAGATGGTTAGGAGCTGGCTCAGCAGGCACAGAAGCAATTTGTTAAGCAGACTGCTATCTCGACCTGGATGTGGGTAGTGATAATTCTGTGCGAAGATGTGGATTCCAGTAGTACAGGTGTGCGTTGCTTAACAGCAGATTACATTCTGAGAAATGCATCATCAGATGATGTTGCTGTTTGAACATCACAGAGGGTACCTATTGTAGGGACCTGAAATTGGCCACCCCAAGATATGTCTCTTTGGCATCAGGATTATTTGAGGCTGATTGCTTTTGATAAACTGGGACAGGGCAGGAGGCTCTGAGGAATGGAACTTGCCCTTTGTTAGGACACTTAGATTTGTAAGGTAAATCTCTATCTGTAAAAGGTGCCTCCCTCTCTGTACCAGGAAGAAGAAAGGAGATGACCTTCTCTCTAGAAACTCTTAATCACTACCAAAGGCAAGTACTTAAAATCTGCATTTTATTGTGCTTCTTTGGTAACCTCCTGTAACTGACTTCCCTCCCCCTCCCAACGTTGGCATTTCTTTAAGGATTAAGCATCTTTCCTTAGGCTGGGAACCGATTGCAGCGCTCATCTGTGACCCCCCAGGCCGAGGCAACACACCTGTCAGCCCACGGCAGTCACTGAGACAGCAGACCTATCTGCCGTTTCCATCAAGCGCTGTGCTGACAGAGCAGCCTCGTGACTATTGTAAAAGGGACATTTCAATCATACGTGAAACACCCTGTTTGGGGGTATATAACCACTATGTGCACCCCACTTCTTCGGTGCCCTTTCTTCCTTCGGGAAGAAAGGCCCCGGGCCATGGTTCCTCATAAAGCTTTGTTTAATTTTCTCTTGCTATTCTGTCTCATGTGAATTTAATTCGTTCTCCAGCCAGACGAACCCACATTTGGGAAGAGGAAATGTCTTCCTCCCCTACACTGTACAAACCTAGATGGTATAGCCTACTATACACCTAGGCTATATGATACTAATCTTATGGGACCTACATCATATATTCAGTCCATCATTGACCAAACCGTTGTTACACAGTGTGACAACTTAAAAAGCAAATTTGCCAACTATTTGACCTTCAAAATGAGTTTATTCAGGAACAGCCAAAAGAACTGCAATTTGGGATGTGCATGCTATGGGAAACCACAAGGAAACCCAGAGAACAAAGGAAGAAAGCAGGCAGTTATAGAAAAAAAGAGGAAGTGGGGAGAGGCCGTCCTAAATGAAAGTCTGTTAGAGTAAAGTAACAGTTCAGGGTGGTGACTGCTTCTCATTGGCCGAGCTGCGGCGTTTCTCATTGGCTGGGCTATCGCCAGGGTGGAGCGAAATCTTCCTTCCTGGTAAAGTAGTTTTACATCCTGCCAGAGACTCAAGAGGACCTTTCTCCCTGTTTGGAGTAATTGACAATGCGTGATAAGACCTGACAGCTCCCCCTGCAGGCCTTACCCACTCCAATATAGTTGAGGTTTCTCATTCATTTCACACGTTCCTGACTAGTCATACCTGTGGTAGCCGAATATATTTTGTTCCAGTGGAAATGTGACAGCAAATCAGAAATGGTTGTGTACAACTGATTGTGGCGAATCCAGAAGAAAACTTTGTCCCAGATCCTAAACCAGAATACTGGGGTTTCTAGCTCCTTCAGTGTTTGGAAAGCCAAATTTCTGAACCATGAAATCAAACTAGATTCTAGGGACACAGCAGAAAGAAGGCTGGCCCTGATGCTTCTCCTCCCAACTTCCACATGGTTGTGGGCCAGTGTCCAGTTGTGGCGATGAGGCATGAGAGGAGGTGCACTCAGAGGTCTCACAAAAGGTTGGCACACCGTTTAAGAGTCACAATGATTTCTTCATCCCCTGTACATTGTTGTTTCTGGGTGTGACCCCTGGCTCTGTAGCAGCCATTGTGAAAACACACCGGGACCAAATGTGAGGCACAGCCTAGGACAACAGCAGAAGATGGAAGGAACCTGGGTCCATGGTGCCTCACCAAGCCCCAGAGACCCCTGCCTCAGCACTTCTTGGTATGTGGGCTGATGTTTTCTGCTTTTAAAAGTCAGTTTACACTACACACTGTGTACTCAACTGCTAGCCCCCCACTGCTTCTTTGTTCTTGGAGTCCCAGTTCTTTCAGGTGCTTATTTTCTCATGCATCTCAATCCCTGGGGCCGAGTGTGCATTTGTATAAGCCAATCAGCAATTCCACCCTCTTTGCCAGATATTGGGCATGTGAGCTGGGCAAGATTCTTCTTCTTCTTTTTTTTTTTTTTTGAGGAAGATTAGCCCTGAGCTAACATCTGCTGCCAATCCTCCTCTTTTTGCTGAGGAAGACTGGCCCTGAGCTAACATCCGTGCCCATCTTCCTCTACTTTATATGTGGGATGCCTACCACAGCATGGCTTGTCAAGCAGTGCAGTGTCTGCACCTGGGATCCGAACTGGTGAACCCAGGCTGCGGAAACGGAATGTGCACACATAACCACTGTGCCACCAGGCTGGCCCAGATTCTTCTTTTCCTTGGCTCTTCTCCATGTGAAGATAACTGCTGCAGTCATCTTGTGAACCTGTGGAGGATGGAAGAACAGAAAAATGGCAAGTGTCTGGGTCCACAGTATCTTCACTTGCCACTAACCCAACCCTGCTACCATCTTGCTTCTCGTTATATGAAATGACTCTCTTATTGTTAAAGCCATTTTAGCTGGGTCATTCTGTTACTTTTTGTAGCCAAAACGTCCAACTACAGAAGAGGAGGTGAAAACATTCTAATGTATTATCTTTCCCCATGGTGGGGGTGGACACAGAGAAGTAGTGGGATGGTGACATTGCTGTCCTGTTTAATATCTAATATTCATGAGGTAATATGTTATGATACTTGTTAGAAGTGTAAGAGTGGGAAGTCATCAGCAGTGAAATGGGAAAGCAGAGTAAGACTTCAAAATAACAGAGGAAAGAAAATGGAATGTATGAGCAAAAACAAGGGGGAAAAAGGAAGAAGTGAAGTGAATAATAAGCATAGAGCTATAGGAATAATATCAATTATATAGGGTGGCACTAAATGTGAAAGGAAAATTCCTTACTAAAAACTTGATTAGGTGAAAAACAGTCTAGTTACATCTTTCTATTTGAGATACTTTTTTTTAATGACAACTTTATTGAGTTATGTGTCACATACCATGTGATTCATCCATTTAAGTGTACAATTCAACAGTTTTTAGTATATCCAGAGAGTCGTGCAGCCATCACCACAATTTTAGAAAATTTTTGTCATCCTCAAAAGGAATCCTGTACCCATTTCTAATCACCCCATGTTTCACCTCAATCCCCCCTGGGGCCTACTGCAGCCCTAGGCAACCACTGGTCTACCTCTGTCTCCATGGAGTTGTTTACTAATTTGAGATACTCTTAACCAAAATGTTAAAGAATGATTGGAAATAAAGCACCACACAAGTGGCACCTGACATGAGAAACAAAACAAAAGATGTGTCAATACTAATGTGGAATCCAGCAAAAATGGAAGTTAAGGTTGGAGGGTTAGTGAAGATACATGTACTCCTATGTTCATCACAGCATTATTCACAATAGCCAAGACTTGGAAGCACCCTAAGTGCCCATCAAGGGATGAATGGATAAAGAAGATGTGGTATAGATACACAATGGAATATTAGCCATAAGAAACAATGAAATGTGGCCATTGGTGACAACATGGATGGACCTTGAGGGTATTATGCTAAGCAAAATAAGTCAGAGGGTGAAAGTCAAATACCGGATGATCTCACTCATAAGTAGGAGATAAAAACAATGACAAACAAACACATAGCAACAGAGATTGGATTGGTAGTTACCAGAGGGGAAGCGGGGAGGGAAGAGGGTGAAAGGGGCGATTAGGCACATGTGTGTGGTGATGGATGGTAATAAGTCTTTGGGTGGTGGACATGATGTAACCTACACAGAAATTGAAGTATAATGATGTACACCTGAAATTAATATACTGTTATAAGCCAATGTTACTGCAATTAAAAAAAAAGATTAGAGGGTTAAACCGGACAAAGACATGTTGGTGTGATCAAAGTGCTATAAAAGATATGACAATTGAAAACCTATATGTAACCAGAAAATGGCACTTAAAAATACCAAAAATCAATTTTGAAATATAAGGAGAACTTGATTAGAGAAAAGAAGAGAAAAAACAATTAGGAGAGAAAATTTAATATACTGCCTTAGGAATCTGATATATCTAATATATGAAATAAATTTAATAAAAAATTGAGGGGCCAGCCCAGTGGCACAGTGTTTAAGTTCATGCACTCTGCTTTGGTGGCCTGGGGTTCACAAGTTTGGAGTCCAGGCACAGACCTACACACTGTTCATCAAGCCATGCTGTGGTGGTGTCCCACATACAAAATAGAGGAGGATTGGTACAAATGTTAGCTCAGGGACAATCTTCCTCAAACAAAAAGAGGAAGATCAGCAACAGATGTTAGCTCAGGGCCAATCTTCCTCACCAAAACAAACAAACAAACAAAAGAGTAATACAATTTAACAAAGTGAATTTAACAAATGTACATAGGATTTTGTACCCTAAGGTTTCAAGAATATGTGTGCTTAACTACAAAAAAAGTTAACAAATATTAAAGTATAGATTTTTTTCTTTTTTTTTTTTGAGGAAGATCAGCCCTGTGTTAACTGCTGCCGATCCTCCTCTTTTTGCTGAGGAAGAACGGCCCTGAGCTAACTTCCATGCCCACCTTCCTCTACTTTATACGTGGGACGCCTAGCACAGCATGGCGTGCCAAGTGGTGCCATGTCCCCACCTGGGATCCAAACTGGTGAACCCCAGGCCGCCAAAGCAGAACGTGCAAACTTAACTGTTGCGCCACTGGGCCAGCCCCTAAAGTATAGATTTTTATAGGCCACATTATCTGGTCATAAATTAATAAGAGTATAAGTAAATAATAAAAAGATCACCAAAAATATCTTAATTACCCAGGCATTAAGAAACAGCCTCCAAACTAATCCTTGAACCAAAAAGAAAATAAAATCAGATTATTAACTCCCTTTAAAAAAGAGAGGGAAAACACAACCCATCAAAATAAATGGGGCACAGCTAAGCTGTATAATAGAGTAAAAAATTATAGCCTCAATTGTATTATTAAAGTGAAATTATTAAAAATGAAGAATTTTTTGTTTTAAAGAATTGGAAAAACAGCACAATAAACCAAAAATAAAATAGAAGTTTATTAAAGTTAATTAAGATTAAAGCCAAAATTAATGAAATGGAGAAGAAAGGGAAAGGAAAGAATGAGTCTAAACGCTGGTTCTTTGAAAAGGTAAAGATAATAGATAACTGCCCCCCAAGCCTGATTCAGGAGAGAACAAAAGTATTATGATACGAAAGAGAAAGAAGATAACCACAGGTTCAGAAAAGATTAAAAGATTTATAAGACTATTACACAAAACTCTCTGGAAATTTTCCTGATATAAATGAACAAAACTGACCCAAGAAGCAGCAGAAAACTCGAATAGAACAATTACCATGGAAGAGACATGGGCACAAAGCCCAGGAGGCTTGATGGCTGGCTTTGAATCTAACATTTAAGGAATAAATGATGCCAAATTGTTAAACAATTCCACGTCAAAAGAAAATGGACAGCTTCACAAAGTATTAAATGAAGTTAACATAATACCCATATCTGATAAAATGGTATAAAAAAGAAACTTTTCACCGAGCCTCATCTATGAATATGAATATATAAGTTGAGAATAAAATATTTAAACAAATCCAACAATGTATCAAAAGAATGACACTATGACCAAACGGTTTATTTTGAGAATGCAAGAATGCTTTAATTTCAGAAAATTTGTTAATAAAATTTAACCAACACTCTAAAGAACTCATATTCAAGAAAAACTGTATGTAATCCACATGGGAAGTCTTTTAGCTGGGGCACCCATGTTAGACGTTATATAACTCATACTGGGGAGAGACCCCAGGAATGTCATGAATGTGGGAGAGCTTCCAGCAGGAGGTCTCAACCAATAGGCATCTGAAAACTCACACTGAAGAAAAACCATTCTGTTGTAATTGATGTGGAAAATCTTTCAGCCACATCCTTGATTTTAACGTGTATGAAAGAAAGCATAGTGAAGAGAAGCCTTACGACTGTAGCCAGTGTAGGAAATCTTTCTTTCCGAGCTCTGATTGTATTTCCCTTCAAAGAACTCACACTGAAGAGAAGCCTTATGAGTGTAACCAGTGTGCAAAGTGCTTCAGCTGGTGTTCTCACTTTGTTACTCAGCAGAGAAGTCATACTGCAGAGAAACTGCATGAGTATCCTGAGTGTAGAAGGCCTTTCAACTGAAGTCCTTTACTCATTAGGCATCAGAGAACTCACACTGGAGAGAATCCCTGCAAGTTTAGTCAATGTGGGAAATCTTTTAGATGGAGCCCTTATTTTATTGTGAATCCAAAAATTCATACGGATGAAAAACCACACAAATGTAATGAATGTGAAAAAGCCTTCAGACCTTATGGAACACCAGAGAATTCATAGTGGAAGGAAACCCTCTGCACACAATCAGTGCAGGAAGGCCTTACAGGCAGTGCTTTACCCTTGCTGGGCATCAGAGAACTCACTCTTGAAGAAAAGTGTTAAATAACATTTTTTAATGTAATGCCATATGGTCAACCTTTGCCCTTATGACAATCCTACAAAAGTTGATCAACTAGACAATGTTCTTAATAGCACTGAGGCCTAAATCTGAGAAAGAACCATTACAAGGACAAGAAAATTAATTAAACACTGATGTGGGGAAATTGTTCCTCAGATGACTGCATTATTGATACAGACATTGAAATAGTAGATGGAAATGTAATATTAATGTTCTTGTTTATTTAGACATTTTCCAATTTGGGGCTACTAGTGTAGTTTCTAATCTGTTTTATGCAGATTCTATAAGATATAATTATGATGTGAAGTGAAAAGTACATGATATACATGATTGTGCTGTTATATTAAAATGTTCGCACATGCACAAGAACAGAAGTAGAATAAACAGTTGATGTGATTTTCCCATTTAAAAATACTTAACCAGGGGCTGGCCCCGTGGCCGAGTGGTTAAGTTCGCGCGCTCTGCTGTAGGTAGCCCAGTGTTTTGTTGGTTCGAATCCTGGGCGCGGACATCAAACCACGCTGAGGCAGTGTCCCACATGCCACAACTAGAAGGACCCACAAGGAAGAATATACAACTACGTACCGGGGGGGTTTGGGGAGAAAAAGGAAAAAATAAAATCTTAAAAAAAAAATTTAACCAAACATTCCTGTGATAATTATTTGACAACAAATAAAAACAGTTCAAAAGGAAAATAGAAGCCTACTTACCTCCTTTGTCTGAGGATTTCAGGAAGATGAGGGACAAAGAATTAAGAAGTCCAACCTGGCTTCCGGGAAGCATTCCTGGAAAAGTGTGAGACAGCCACACTTTCTATCATTTCTACCCATTGGACAATCCCATCACAGGTGTAAGTGTCTGGGTGGTACAGAAGGTATGTGTGCTCAAAACAGTGTATATGATAGTGCCATATATCCAGTGATGCAGGGAGCCTCAAAGTGGGGAGGAGTCATTTCAACCCATTGCCTATCCGGTGAGTCTATCTCACCTGAGCGTCTGACAGGAAAGGAGAGTGGGGTCCCTTCCATGAGCTGGGCTGTATCTTCCCTGGTGGTCAGTACTTTCTGCTTTCCCTAAATCAGGAGATCTTAATCTGGGTTTCACTGACCCTTTGTGCTTTATGCGAGGGTGTGTGGAATGTTGGGTGTTGCGTGTCAATGCCTTCTCCCTGGGGTGCTGCATGAGGTTTTTTTCTTTACACACTTGGAAATTCTAGGGTATATGGCCTCAGCAAATGCCTGACTGAGAGACTTCTCAAAACAGACCATATATATGTTTTTTTAATCTTGGCATATAAATATTTGTATGGAAAAATCTTTAGTGAGGCTGAGTGTGAGTCAGGCACTTTCTGGATGTTTTCAGTTGTGCAGATCCACGTTCTATCAAAAACAAACGACCCTGTCTTCTCCATAACTGACCAGAAGTTTCTCCCCTTTTGCTGCCTTAATTAATATCTGATCCCACCTCCCAGGTGTAGGGCTGTTTTCTATGGAGACTATTCACAGCCCAGCCTTATCTCAGCATCCAGGAAGGAAGAACTGCCACATTTCAGGAACACCTGTGGAACCCAGATCCCTTCTCTCCATTCCAGCTCCAAGTTACACCTTCTGCTTAACCAAGTGGCTGCTGCGACTTGTCAGAGATGGCAGGTAGGTGAGGCAGGGGAGGGAACTGGTGTAGGATTCTCTCCAGGATTTGATGATACAGGAGCATCTAAGCCCAAGGTGAGGATCAGAAGGCTTCAGATCCTAGGATATACTTGCAGCAAAAGGATGGGTGATGTCTTAGTCTGTGTGGGCTCCTACAACAAAATACCACAGACTGAGCGGCTTATAAACAACAGAAATTTATTTCACACAGTTCTGGATGCTGGAAGTCTGAGATCGGAGTGACAGCGTGGTCAGGTTCTGGTGAGAGCTCTCTTCTGGGCTGCAGGTTTGTTTCCTCATCTGGTGGAAGGAGGGAGAAAAGCAAGCTCTCCAGTGACTCTTATAAGGGAACTAATTCCATTCATGAGGGCTCCACCCTCATGACCTCATCCAATTCTTTTTTTTTTTTTTTCTTTTGGTGAGGAAGATTAGCCCTAACATCTGTGGCAGTCTTCCTCTGTTTCATATGTGGGACACCACCACAGCATGGCTTGATGAGCGGTGTGTTAGGTCACACTCGGGATCTGAACCCATGAACCCTGAGCCACCAAAGCAAAATGAGCAAACTTAACCAGTATGCCACTGGGCCAGCCGCTGACCTCATCTAATTCTGATTAACTCCCAGAGCCTTAATGTCCTAATACTATCGCCATACTGGGGGGTAGGGTTTTCACATATGAATTTTGGGGGGACACAAGCATTCAGTCCATAGCAGGTGGTCTGTTGTGGGATGGTTTATACCAACCCCCACTCACTTTATCAACTTTCCCCTAACCTAAAGAGCTAGGGGGTGGTTACATTGTCCCATTGGCCTTTCCCTCTCATTCTCCTGCCTCCTTTCACTAATAAGGTGCCCTGTGACTATACTGGGCTCACCAGGATAATCTCCCCATCTTAAGATCCTCAGTTTGATCACATCTGCCAAGTCCCTTTTGCCACATAAGGTAACATTTTCACAAGTTCCAGGGGTTAGGACATGGATATCTTTTTTCTTTTTTTGTGTGTGGAAGATTGTCACTGAGCTAACATCTGTGCAAATCTTCCTCTATTTTATGTGGGATGCTGCGACAGCATGGCTTGATGAGTGATGCTAAGTCTGCACCCAGAATCTGAACGTGCAAATCCCAGGCCGCCAAAGTGGAGTGCACAAACTTAACCACTATAACACCAGGCCAGCCCCAGGATATCTTTGAGGAGAGCATCATTCTGCCTACTACAGAAAGTTCCAGAAATACCAGATCCAGAGTTTGGACGCATGTCTGCGACAGCAAGGCCAAGGAAGGCATCTGGCTAGGAGGTCTCTGCCACCACTTCCCTTGATTCCAGTCCCTTTCCATGCCTCCTTCTCCAGCTCATCCTGGCCTGAACCGCTTCCAGCTGTTCTGCTCAAATGGGTCACAGTCAGTTTCTGTCACTCGCTACCAAGGACAACCAAGTAGACCTATTTGGAAGATATGAGAAGGCATTTACCGTCCTGCGTGGCATCGGTTAGTAGATCCAGAAAGGACCTATCCTAAGCTGATAGGATCCTGTTATTTGCAGAAATCACACCCTCAGCAACAAATGTCAACCTCAGAGCTGGTTCACTGTGCACACTCCAAGGTACATTTTAGGTGTTAATTTAAATGAGACATGGACTCTCAAACTCTTTGTGTAAATATGAAATCTAGCAGAAGCCTGTAATTCCACTCCAGGCACAGGGGGAGAGACAAGATGTGGCAACAACCCTCATCTGGGGCTTAACAAAGAAGCTCTCCCAGGACCTTGCAGGCATCAAGTGAAAAGAAATCCAGACTGAAGGAGACACGTTATTGGGAAAGACTCCTGTAACAGAGAGGAGACTCTGGCTCTAACATCTGGGTCTCAAATGTTGGGCAGAAAAAGGTTTTGCTTTTATAGAGATACTAGAAAGAACAGGCATTGGACAGTTGCTCAAGAAATGTTTTGGGGTTTTTTAGCTGATTTTCGGGAGGAGTGTTAGGGAGGGGCTGTTCTGCATTCTGATGCTGGCCCAGGCTGACGGTATGTTAAAACTCAGGGTCCTGTCAGGAGGATGGAAGGTTAACTAAATTTGGTCACGTCAAGGTGACAAGCATTTTGTTTCAACTGATCATGGGGACAAACAGTTCAGCTAATCACGTATGAGACAAACAAAGGGAAAGTCTCTGGCTGATCCTAGATATACAAGAGGTTATCTGTGAGTCTTCTCTAACTCAAGCGGGGAATGGTGGTGGTTCTCTGCAGTAAGACGTTTCCAGGAACACAAGAGGGAGAGATTTCTTCCACTGCTGCTATATTTCAGGAGGACAGGGCTGGGGTAAGGTTCACATTCTCACAGGAAGCAAAGATATTAACAGAAGTGTATCATCAGGGCCACACTGGTGAGGAGACAATCAATCAGAATTAGAGACTGTCCTTAGAGGTAACGTTTATTCACACAGGGCATGGCAACATCTCAAGTCCAGGTGGCTAGCAAGTCTCCTCGCCTCTGCAAGGTGACTCCCTGATGCAGCACAGAGTCCTTCTGCAGCCCCGATGGCAGAGGGAATATTCCTGCTCTCGTCTCACTGGGGGTTTTCTTTTTTTTTTCTTTTGAGGACGATTAGCCCCGAGCTAACTACTGCCAGTCCTCCACTTTTTGCTGGGGAAGACTAACCCTGAGCTAACATCGTGCCCATCTTCCTCTACTTTATATGTGGGATGCCTACCACAGCATGGCATGCCAAGCGGCGCCATGTCCGCACCCGGGATCCGAACTGGAGAACCCCCAGGCCTCTGAGAAGCAGAACGTGCGCACTTAACTGCTGCGCCACCAGGCGGGCCCCTCACTAGGGTTTTTCCACCTGCATTGGGAAGAACCAAAGGCAGGAATTCCATTCATAACACCAAGAGAAAGAAAAGCAGGTTTGAGAAACTAAAACCCCACAAAACAGGAAGAAAAAGGCCGCATGAGCAGTGCCCTGCATGGGAGTGGCATTCCCGGGAGCTGTGTGAGGGGCTACCCAGCCGGGGAGTGTCACACAGGATGATGTTTTATGCCTAGAGCTGGGAACGCACCCAAACCTGGAAAGCCCAGCCGGGTCAGAGAAGTGGTCAGCAGTGTTCCCTCCCGTCCCGGGGGTGGCGGTGCTCTGGGCTGCTTCTGCCTGCAATCTCACCTCATCTGAGTGAGGTGAGTGGTTCTTGCCAGCAGCACCAATGCTCAGCCTGTACACCCCAACTTTGAGGGCTCCACTTGAGGCCTCCTCCTGGCAGCGCTGGGGAAATTGAGGGTCCAGTAGAAGAGGAGACATGGCTGAGAACTAGGAGTTGAGGGAATCCAGAATTTCCAAGTCAGTCTGGTCTAAAACTGGCAGATAGTGGGAAAAACCCAAGCTCTGGAGCAAGATGGTCTCGGTTCAAATCTGGGCTCCTCCACTTACCAGCTGTGCCAATTTGGGCCAGTTACTTAACCCCCCTGTGCCTCAGTTTTCCTATCTGTTCCGTGGGGAAGTTAATATAGTGTCCATCTTATAGGGTTGCTGAGAGGAGTGCTGACTTAATACACACTCGTGCTTTACTGGGCTGGCAGTCAGTAAGCTCTTTATTACTACTGATATTACTATTATTACTAGCTCCTCTTCCAACCCTCCATAATTTATAAGGGCTAAATAATAAACAAGCAAGAGTCAGGCACACCCTGGGAAATGGCAATGAGGGAGGGCTAGCTCTACTGCACAGTAAAACATATTACAAAGCCTTTATCTTTGAAAAATTGTAGTATTGGCACATGAATAGACAGACGAATCCAACAGAAAAGAGGATCTAGAAATAGATTCAACTGCATGTGGAAATTTAGTGTATGATAAAAGAGGCACCTCAAAACAGGAAAAGGTAGTCTATTTACCTAGACTACTTAGTGTAACTGTGGAAGCACATGGCAAAAGGTAAGATGGAAGTTATTCCTCACACCCTACACTAGGATGCATTCCAAGTGGATCAAAGATTTAAATGTAAAATATAAAGCTATACAAGTACTAGAGGAAACATGGGTGAATTCCCCCATAACTTGAGAATACTGCTTATCCATGAATCAAAATCCAGAAGCAATAAAGAAAAATATTAATAAAGTTAATGATGTAAAAATAAACTTTTGTGAGCCAGACTTGATGGCCTAGTGGTTAAAGTTCGTTGTTCTCACAGCTTCAGCAGCCCAGGCTCATTACCTGGTCTTGGAACCACACCACCCATCTGTCAGTTGGCATGCTGTGGTGGTGTCTCACACAGAAGAACTACAAAGACTTACAACTAGGATATACAATCATGCACTGGGGCTTTGGGGACGAAAAAAAAAAAGAGGAAGATTGACAACAGATCTTAGCTCAGAGCAAATCTTTTCTTGCAAAAAATAATAATAAACTTTTGTATGGGGAAAAAAAAAACCCACGATACCATTAGCAATATAAAAAGATTACAAACTGCAAAAAACTGCAATTTGCAATTTAAATTACAGGTTAATATTGCTAATAAATAAAGAACTTCTTTTTTGCATGTGGAGGGGGCTCAGACTTTATTTATTTTGGTGAGGAAAACTGGACCTGAGCTAACACCTGTTGCCAATCTTCCTCTATTTTGTGCCTAGAGCTGGGAACACACCCAGCGTGGGACACCGCCACAGCATGGCTTGATGAGTGGTGTAGGTCCGCACCTGGGATCTGAACCCTCGAACCCCGGGCCACCAAAGTGGAGCATATGAGCTTAACCACTACGCCACCAGGGTGGCCCAAATAAAGAACTTCTAAAGCCAGACTAAAAGACTAACAACCCTACAGAAAAATGGGCAAAATATGATCAGTTCACAGAACAAGAAACGGAATGGCTCTGAAACATATTAAAAGATACAATTAGAGAAACCCTCACTCATAATTAGAGAAATGCAAATTAGAGGTACACTGAAACACCATTTCTTACTTATCAGATTGGCAAAGATTCAAAAGTTTGATGCCAAGCCAGTGGATGAGACTGTGGGGAACACACCCTCTCACACATTGTTGGTGAGATGCAAAAAGGTACAACCTCAAAGGAGAGGTACTGGGCAAAAGTACATATACGTTTACCTTTGACCCACCTTCTAGGGATCCATTCCAAACATGCACTGGAGAAAATACAAAAGGACGTAGGCACAGGAGTATCTCTTGCAGCACTATCTGTAATAGCAAAAAGCTACACACGGCTTACACGTCATCAATAGGAGACGGGTGGAAGGAACTGCAGTCCTGCCATACAATGGTGCCCTGGCCAGCTGCCGGGGACTCTTCTCCAGCCAAATGGTTAGGTGGAACCCACAAGGTATATCACAGCACTGGGTGGTATGGGACCCCTTATCTAAGGAAAGGGGAGGGATACACATGCAGAATGTACTTATTTATATATATTTTTAAAATGAAAGGATAATCCAAAATTTATATAAATGGTTACCAATGGGAGAGGGCAGGAACAGAGGGAGGAGCAGGCACTGAGGCTAGGCTTCTCTGAATGTACACTTGTTTTTGTAGTTTTCACTTTGGAACCATGAAAATGTTTTTGCATAATTATAAATTAGATTATTTTTTAGTGATCTCTAAAAATTGAAAGTATTCAATGAAAAGCTTACCACACAGATAAAAAAATCAAAGCATAAAATAAAAAATCAAAGCCCTGTCATCCTAAATTTGAATTAAAAATATCAGGACAAATCCAAAAATGTTTTATCTCTTAAAAAAAAAAATCCCAACTTTGTCTACTGTAGAGGTTTATAATAACTACCCTAGTAGTAATGAGTACTCCTAGTGCCCAGAGCGTGGTCTCTGAAACACATTTCCCACTAAAAAGAGCCAGGTTCCTCAGAGAAATGGCCAATTTTAGAGTTGGGGTAGGAAATTTACAGATTATGTAAATCTGAGCCTTGCAACATCTTCTTAGACTGGAAAGCAAAGAAGCCATCAAAGGCTTCTGAGGTCCTGTCAAAAGGATACAGGAGCCAGCTTGAAGGAGCTGCTCCTGGCCAACATTTGGACAAGTGGAGCATCAAATTCTTCACTGCAGGGGCTGGCTCTGTGGCCGAGTGGTTAAGTTCGCATGCTCAGCTGCGGCGGCCCAGGGTTCGGATCCTGGGCGCGGACATGGCACCGCTTGTCAGGCCACGTTGAGGCGGTGTCCCACAGCCCACAACTAGAAGGACCTGCAACTAAGATATACAACTATGTACAGGGGGGGTTTGAGGAGATAAAGCAGGAAAAAAAAAAAAAATTGGCAACAGTTGTTAGCCCAGGTGCCAATCTAAAAAAAAAAATTATTCACTGCAATAGATCAAAACACACAGAATATGTTAAAAATCTATGTATATAAAACATACTCTGGCTACTTTTGGAGGATGCTAGCACATCTCAGTCTTCTCAAAGCAAAGGGAAAGAATAAAGCATTTATCCTAGCTTTTCTGAACAAACCATACCTCAAGGTAACCAAAAGGTTGGTAAAGGAAAGTTTTTCCTTATGGACGAATTCCAGCAAATAGATGCAGAAATAATGGTATAATTAGAAAACCATGGGGCTGGCCCCATGGCCGAGTGGTTAAGTTCACACGCTCCGCTTCAGTGGCCCAGGGTTTCGCCGGTTTGGATCCTGGGCACAGATGTGGCACTGCTCATCAGGTCATGCTGAGGTGGCGTCCCACATAGCACAACCAGAGACACTCACAACTATGTACTGGGGGGCTTTGGGGAGAAAGAAAAAAAAAAAAGATTGGCAACAGATGTTAGCTCAGGTGCCAATATTTAAGAAAAAAAGTAATTTATTAAAAAAAAAGAAAACCACCATTTTGCAATTCCTAATGAAATAATGGGTGTAGGCAATGATCATCAACGTTTGCTAAAACCATTCTGTGAAAAATGTTGAAGAACTTTGTAACAGGTGGATCAGGCTGTCAGCTCTTCAATGATCAAAATAAACATCACAGAAGGGCACCAGACATGTGCCTTCTGATGTGATGCAAGAGGAAACACCTTCAACACCTATGAAGGATTGTCAAACAAACGTGCAAACTTGAACCTAATTAAGCCTCTAGATCCAACTACCAGTTTACAAGAAAAACAAGGGACAGAGAAATGACACAATAAGGGTACCATCACCAAAATCCAGAATATGGTAAATCCTATGGGAAAATTTACCTGGTTTCAACAAATAAAAGGCAATAAAAGTAAAAAGCCCTTATGGGAGAAATCCATAAATTATAAGACTTAAGCATACATTAACCAAATACAAGGTGTGAACCTTGTTCAGATCCTAATTTGAATAAACAAAATGTAAAAAAATTGACACATACATTAACCAAATGCAAGATGTAAACCTTGTTCAGATCCTAATTTGAATAAACAATGTAAAAAAATTGACACAATTTGGAGTAAACACTGGATATTTGATATTAAGGAATTATTAATATTTTTAGGTGTGTTAATGATTTTGTAGTTATGTATTTAAAAATCTTTCTTTGGCTATCAAAATCAGCTACATAATGAGATTATCAAACTCAGAACTAATGTCCAATTAACTTGTAGCCAATCAATTTCTCAATTAAAAGAATTAACATGGTAAAGATATATGAATGGCCCTTAAAGTTGGAAGAGGTCAACATGATTTCATTGATGAAGAGGAATCCAATGCCCAAGACCAGCACTTGCCCAAAATAACACAGCAGAGTCAAGACTAGAAACCACATCTTCCCATGACCAGCACTCTACCTCCCAGATCAAGGTCTGTCACCAAAAACTAGGAACCATTTTCTTCCTCTCGATATTCAATCTCCGAAAACACAACATTTTTTCCAAGAGACAGGGAAGACTGCGATGGCTGTCGCCAGACATTGGTACCTCCATGTTGACATATGCACTCTGCACCAATCATTACTGATCACAAACTGTGAGATGACTTCAGGACTGTGGGTGGCAGCTGTAACAGAGAGACAATCCTTGGTAATGCTGGATGACTCCAAGTTCTTTGAAAATGCAAAGGGCAAGATGAAGCACAAACCTGTGCATTGTCATATATTAATGCTGAGACTGTTCAGTCTCCAGGGAAATATTCAACAAATCTGAAGATCTTAAGAACAGAGAAATAGTGAGTGGAATAAAAAAATTACCATCCCTAAACTCAAATAGTAAATAACACCATAGTTGCTGGTACCTTAAACATGAAATGGGTTTTCCGACAGATCGTTAAAATGTTTCTAGTCTGCCATTTAAATGAATTTTTTGGAGAAAAACATACTGTTAAGTCTGCAAATGGTTAAACAAAAACTGGTAGAGAAAAAAATATCTTTTTCCCCCATTATATATTTTTTATCTCAGTAGGTGTTGGTAACCTTATGTACTGATTTTTAAATAGCTTTATTGAGATACAATTCATATATAATTCATGCACTTAACGTGCACATTTCAATAGTTTTTAATGTACTTAGTTTTAGAACCATGACTACAATCAATTTTACAACATTTTCATCACCCCCAAAAGAAACTGATATCCATTTAGCAGTCACTCACATTTCCCCTCAAACTCCCCCCAGACCTAGGCAACCACTAATTTACCTTCTCTACGGATTTCCCTATTCTGGAAAAAAAATCATCATCTTTTAGGGAGCCACTCTTAGGTATTTACGGGTGAAATGACGTATGCGGGATTTACTTTAAAATAATCCAGTGGTAGCTGGGAGCAGGTGGGGATAAGATAAGTCTAAAGGCAGAGCGCTAACAGTAAATAAAGCTGGATAATGCATGGGGAAAGCATGACGTTTCACCATTCCATTCTCTTTACTCTTGGTACGTTTGAAATTTTCTATGACAAGAACACAAAGCGTCGTTTATTACCTCCGAAGGAAAAGTTCCAGAGCGGATTCAGCGACTCAAGGAGGATCCCAACACTGACCCTGGTCCTTTCCACCTTTCAGCTCTGCCGTTCTCAGCGCCGACTTCGCCCCGCGGTGCCGGCACCGCGTACTGTTCGACACCCCACGCAGACGACGCCGTCCAGAGCCAACAAAAGGGCACACTAGCGTCCCGCGTCCACTTTGGAGAGAGGAAAACCGCAGACGCGCCATCCCTCCTTGGCCACAATGCCCTCGCCTGAGTCAACGCCGCTCCCTGAGCCTCTCCCTTCCAAGTCGGACTGCAGACTCCGGGAGGACTAAAACCGCGTCAGCAGGTGCGGAGCGCCCGCCCCGGGGGCGTCCGCGCCAGGCAGGCCGGCCACAGGCACGGAAGGCGACGCTGGGGCCCGAGGTGCGAGCGCGGCCAGGGCGGCTCCGCGGGAGCCCTCCGCGAACAGCCGGGCGGGCAGCGGCGGCGGGTCTCCGCCCCCGAGCCCAGGCGGCGACACTGAGCCCGCAAGCGACGGCCGAGCAGACGCAAGGCGACTCTGCGGCCCACACCCTGCGGCCCCGCCCGGCCCGCCGGCTGGCCTGTGCCTGCCGCTGTCGCACGGAGGGCAGGCCGGAGAGAGCCAACGGCGCACCCTCGGCCGCCACCGGGGAGCCTCGCTTCCAGCCGCCCGGCCTCCGTCTCTCACGCTCTCTCGGGCGCCACCAGACCTCCCTCTCCGCGGCGGCCGAGACCCAGGACGACGCCGGGCTCGGAGCGCTCACTCCCGCCGCCCCCCGCGCGCCGCACCCTCCTCCGCGGGCAGGCGTCGGAGGACCACGAGGCGGAGACGCCGGAGGCGCAGCGCCGCCCGGACGCGAACCCCGCGCTCGACGTCGGCCGCAGGCGTCCGCTCTGGCGTCGCGGCCTCAGCCCCAAACGAGGAGACCTGGGGCCACGGGGAGAGGCGCACCCAGGAGAAGAGCCGAAGGAGCGACGCTCGAGACCAGCACGCGAGCCGCCGTCTCGTGACACCCGGCCTCGGGCTGGCGGCGGCAGCAAGACACTCGACCCTCGACGCCGCTGGCGGGAGAAACCGCCGCCGGCCCGCGGTCTTCTGGGACTTGTAGTTCGTTGTGCCGAACGCGCGCACTTCCGCCGCCCACCGGAAGCGCCGCCATTGCCCCGCGCTAATAGGTGAGCCTTGCGTTCGGGGCCCGGGACGGAGACTTAGATGTTGGCGCGGTGCGGCGGGATGGAGGACTGGGCCAGGGCGGGCTGAAGGGACCTGGGCCGCGCCCTGGGATGGAGCGGGCCTGGGCAGCGGCCTGTCAGGTTCAAGTCCCTCCGGCGGCGTGAACGGGGCGGGAGCGGGTCCGGTCAGGGCCCCGTCTGCAGCGGAGCCCGACGGGGTCTGATCTGGTCCGAGGCTGCCTTGCTGCAGGACGGGGCCTGGGCTGGGCTGGGCTGGTGGACGCTCCGACCGCGGCGTCCCCTCAGCGCCCAGCTGGTGGCGGGGACCTCGGGCGGGCGTAGGGGATGGGGCTCGTCCGGCAGCCGCGCCTCACGTCTCGTTTCCCCCTCAGTGCGCTCACGCCGCCCGCCGTGGGAGGCTCTCTGTGCGGGAGGGTAGGCGACAGCCTCCGTGCGGCTGCCCCGGGACGTGGACACGTTGTCTTCCACTGGTACGTGAACTCTGAACTCAGTTTGGAGAGAAAACGTATGTTTCCCAAGCGATCAGAGAACTAGGAGCCGTTCAGGCGGGGCAGACGGCATCCATGAACCCCGGGGTGTCGGGGCCTACGTTGCTTGTGTTCGCTGGCGCCCCAAGTTAGGCGCTGGAGAGGCGAGCGGGACTGGGGTGAGGAGAGCAGGGGCTCTGGTCTGGAAGCTTCCCTGTCCGTGAGGGCTCGAGCCTGGGTTTCAAGGAGCCTCATGCAGTAGAAGCATCTGGCTGTGGAAGTAACTCAGTGCAAGGGGGAGTGGAAAGAGCTGAGGACTCTGAGTTTCCACTTCTAGCGAGGAGCCAAGATGGAGGTCACAGGGCGAGAGAGAGAGAGAAGGAATTCCTGGTCTCTCTAGCGGTGTTGAGTTTAGGATTCTGGAGTGTGTGGCTGGATGTGCAGGAAGGAATGGCAGGGACAGGGAGCCCTGGAGGCAGGCAGGTCTGGACTAGAGACGGAGCATGGGGCGGTCCCTGAAACCCCACCCCACTAACAGGGAAAGAGGAAACCGGAGAAGGAAGGAGAAGAAGCACCCTCTTCCCCAGCCTTGCAGCCAGACTAGTCCCCTTCTGGGTGCAGCATGACGAACGAAGGGGACTTTTGTGTGCAGGTATAGTGATAGGACTAAATCTGCTCTGCCACTGCTGTGTGTCAGCACGATGTTAAGGTCTATAAATAGTACTCATTTAGTCCTCACAGCAGCACCATGAGGCAGGGCCTGCTATTCTCCCAGAAGTCTATAGATGAGGAAACTGAGGCCCAGAGAGGTGAAGGAGGGCTGTTCAGGGTCCTACAGTGGCAACTGGTGGAGCTGGGACTTTGAGACCAGGCAGGCTGGCAGCAGAATGGGTGCTCCCAGCCCTCACCCTTGGATGCCTCTGGACAAGGAAGGAGAGAACAGAGGGTGGAGGTGGACACAGACAGTGGGAGACTGCCCAAGGATGGGCAGGAGTGTCAGGACACGATGGCTTCATGTAGAGTCTTGGGCAGCTTTCTTATGTGTGGTGTACATTTGTGTGTGTGTGTGTGTGTTCCTGAGTGAGAGGGCAGGGAGAGGACGAGACTGGGCGTGTTGGCCCCTCTGCCAAGGGCTCAGCTGTTGAGGAGCAGCAGCCTAGGGGTAAGAGCGGGGCGCTGGGATGCAGGAATTACTTTGAGCAGAAGGAAAACCTCTCCCCTGAGAAGTTGAGAGGACCCACTAGGGAGGGTGCAGGCCTAGAGGAGTTTGTGTGCCAGGAAAGTGGAGTTGTCTAGGGTCATCCCTTGGAGTGAATTAGGAGGCAGGTTTGTCTGCACAGAGAGGATAATGGTGAGAGGGGCTGGAAGAGGGAGTTCGAGCATGGACTTGTTGCTGTAAGGGGGATGGAGATGGAGTGGATGTCGGTATCGCAGTCTTATACCACACAGGACTCAGAAGCCAGCAGGGGCAGGCTGAGAGGGCAGCCAGTGGCGTGGGGCAGATTGTGCACAGCACCCAAGTGAGAGAGGCTGACTGCTGAGCCCTGGATGGAGGATGCTAAGAGAGAAGGCAGGGGCAGTGGACTGGGCAGGGGTGTACCAGAGCAGGAGGCTGAGAGCTAGGATGGCAGGGTGCTTAGGGCCATGGGTGCAGAGTTCCTGGCTTCCTACTCCCTAGCCATAAGGCCTTGATTAGGGTTTACTCAAGCTCTTTCTGCCTTGGTGTCCTCGTCTACAAAATGAGGACAGTACTGTTAATCTTCCTTGTGGGGTTGCGGGGAGGATCAGATGCATGAATTCAGGCAAGTACTGGGCACAGCACCTGGCTTACAAGAAGTACAGCCTGAGTGGTTGGTGGATTCTGAGGGGTGAAATGCAAGGAGAGTGAGGCAGGGGAGGAGGCTAGGGTCAGAGGCCCCGTGGTGTTTTAATTCACATGTCTTTGACTCAGAGAGCAGCTTTTTTTTTTTTTTAAAGATTTTTTTTATTTTTTCCTTTTTCTCCCCAAAGCCCCCCGGTACATAGTTGCACATTCTTCGTTGTGGGTCCTTCTAGTTGTGGCATGTGGGACGCTGCCTCAGCGTGGTCTGATGGGCAGTGCCATGTCCGCGCCCAGGATTCGAACTAACGAAACACTGGGCCGCCTGCAGCGGAGCGCGCGAACTTAACCACTCGGCCACGGGGCCAGCCCCTCAGAGAGCAGCTTTTTACATGGATCAGCCATGCCATTTATTTTATTGTGAATTACCTGTTCATGTCTATCACTTGCTCCTCTTCTTTCTCATGTCTTTATTTTAATAAAGAAGCTTGAGTCTAATTTTGTCAAGTTCAAAAAATAATTCTGGTGGCCTTTTTATTGAATTTACACATTAAATTTAGGGGAGTTAATTATTTTTTTTAACAGGTTTTGGTGTTCTGATCTCAGAGCAGAGGGAATCGACCTCTCTCACACATTGTTGGTGGGAGTCATAGTAGTGTGAATGCAACAGCCATTTGCCGGAGCTTCTGCAACATTTACTGAAATTTTTAAATGCAGCCATGCTCTTGGCCTTGCAGTTCTACCTCTTGGCATTTCTGTTTCAGAAATCCACAAGTGTGTAAAATATATGTGCAAAGAGATTTGTTGCCCATTGCTTATAATAGCCAAAAAACAGGACAAACTTAAATGTCCATCAGAATAACTTATGGTCCCTGTGTAGAGTGGATGATCAGATAGCTTTATAAAGGAATACAACTGATGTGTTTGTATGGATATGGAGTGGAGTCCAGGAACCGTAAGTGAAAAAAGCTTCCAGTTAGTACACGTTGATTACATTTGTGTATGTGCCTGTGTGCAGATGAAGCACATATTTTATATTATAAAGTATAAAACACAAGCTTTAGACACGACATTTCTGGAAGGATACACAATAAATCACAGCATTCTGTTTTGAAAATGGGACAGAATATTCTGACTTTTCATCTTGCATCTTTGTTTTTTATATCATGAATACGTTTTTGCTTTTTAAACATTATATCCATTATGACTGTGATGGTGTTTGATAAAGAAATAAAAACTTTTAAATCTTTTTTTTTAAATCTAAACTGTCGTTGTTAATTGGTTATAACTGTTATGTAGGTTTCAGGAAAGGGTTTTTAAAGGAAACCAAGCTCTCTTTAAGAATAGAAAAACATAATGTTTTTGGTAGGCAGAATAATGGCCCCAAATATTTCCCCATCCTAATCCTCGAAACCTGTAGATATATTAGGTTACATAGCAAAAGGGTCTTTGCAGATGTGATTAAGTTAAGGATCCTGAGGTGGGGAGATTATCCTGGATTATCTGGGCGGAACCAATGTCATCACAAAGGTCCTGATAAGAGGGAGGCAGGACGGTCAGAGTCAGAGTATGGGATATGAGGACAGAAACATGGGATTGCTGACTGTGGGCTACAACCAATGAATGTAGGCTCCTCCAGGGCCCCAAGGAGTGCGGTCCTGCTGACACCTTGATTTTAACCCGGTGACCGTAAAATAATAACTTTGTGTTGTTTTGAGCCAGGAAGTTTATGGTAATATGTTACAGGAGCACTAGGAAACTAATACAGTGTCAAATTAATCTTCTGAACTGTTTCAGTAGAAATTGAGGATTGTGAGGAGGGCAAAACATAGATGTTAAAGAGGGTTGAATTTCTTGTCTCCAAGCAGGCAGGCTTACAAGAAATTAAATTATTTAAATTACAAGATATTTAAATATCTTTATGTTGCTGGTGCCCAGTTTCTTCTCAGGCTGGCAGATCTAACTGCCTGTGTAACATCTCCACTTGGAAACTGTGTCCAGTCTTAACCTGTCTTGATTCTCCTCCCCCTTTTCTGTTTCCACAAAAGGTACAACCTTTTTGTAGTTCTTCCATCCAGAACGAGAGATGTCATTGGTGACCCCTATCCCCAACATCTGTTGCACAAGCCATTCTGCCTCCAAGGTGGAGAATGAATCTGCCCATTTCTCTCCATCACCCTGCAGTCCCCTGAGTCCAGGACTCTGGCTGTAGCGCCTTCTTTTCTGTCACCACAAGAGAACTTCCTCTTGCTACCTCTTTGTATTCACACCCGATCTGTACCCCATCCTATCCTTTGGCAACCACTGGTATGTTCTTCATCCCTATGGTTTTGTGTTTTTGAGAATGTTTTACTAATGAAATCATACCTAACTTTTTAAAAACTTTTTGTTTTGAAATAATTATAGATTCATAGGAAGTTGTAAAAAAAAAAAAAGATGTACAGGGAGATCCTGTGCACCTTTCACCCAACCTCCCTCAGTGTCCACCTCTCTCATAACTATATACAATATGAAAACCAGGACGTTGATATCGGTACCCTCCAAAGAGCTTTTGCAGATATCACCAGTTTTACATGCACTCATTGGTGTGTGTACGTGCATCTGTATAGGTCTATGCAGTTTTATCATGTGTTGCTTCATGTAACCAGCTCCGCAGTCAAGATACAGAACTGTTCCATCACAAGGCTCCCTGCTACATGCTTATATGGATACCCACTCCTTCCCCCTAGTCTCTAACTTGTGGCAACTACTAATCTGTTCTCCATCTCTATATTTTTATTATTTTAAGAATATTATAAAAATGCAGTGATACAGTATGTAACCTTTTGAGCTTTACTTTTTTCACTCAGCATAATTCCGTCAAGGGTCATCCACATTGTTGCATGTATCATTACTTTGTTCTTTTTTGTAGCTGAGTAGTATTTCATGGTATGGAGGTATCACGGTTTAACTGTTCACCCATTGAAGGACACTTTGGTGGTTTTCACTTTAGCTTATTACAAATAGAGCTGCTATGAACTTTCGTGTACAAGTTTTTGTGTGGACATAAGTTTTCATTTCTCTGAGATAAATGCCCCAAGTACATCTGTTGGGTTATATGGTAAGTCCATTTTTCGTTTTAAAAAACTGCCAAACTATTTTCCATAGCACAGGTGGCCGCACCATTTTACATTCCCACCAGCAATCTATGGGTTATCCAATTTCTCCACATCCTCTCCAATACGGTATTGTCACTTTTTAAAAAATTTTAGCCATTCTAATGGATGTGTAGTGATATCTCATTGTGGCTTGTATTTGCATTTCTGTAATGACTTACTATGTTGAGCATCTTTTCATGTGCTTATTTGCCATCTGTTTATCTTTGGTGAAATGTTTGTTTCATGTCTTTCATCCATTTTCTAATTGGATTTTTTTTGTTTATTTAATGTTGAGTTTTCAGAGTTCGTTGTGTGTTCTAGCTATGAGTCCTTTGTCAGATATGTGGTTTGCAAATATTCTCCTAATGTATAATCTGTGTTTTTCATTCTGTCCACATGGGCTTTCAGGCAACAAACATTTTTTAAAATTTTGATGTCCAGTTTATCGTGTGTTATGCTTTTGATGTCAAGTCAAAGAACTCTTTGCCTCATTGTAGGTCCTGAAGATTTTCTCCTATTTTTTTCTAAATGTTTTATGTTTTATATATGTCTGTGATCCGTTTTGAGTTGATTTTTGTGTAAGATGTGAGATAAGTTGAGGTTCGTTTTTTTGCCTATGCATATCCAATTGTTGGCACCGTTTCTTGGATGCTTTTCAGTCCTCCATTGGATTCTTTTATACCTTAAAAAAATAATAATAAACTGGGCATATGTTTCTGGGTCTGTTTCTGGGTTCCCTATTCTGTTTCATTGATCTAGGTGTTCATTCCTCTGCTTATTCCGCACTGTTGATTACTGCGGTTCTGTAGTGAGCCTTAATGTCAGGAAGAGTAACTTGTCCCAGTTTATTCTTCTGTTTCAAATTTGTTTTAGGTATTCTAGGGCCCTTCTCTTTCCATATAAATTTTAGAGTAAATTTGTGCGTGTCTACAAAAACCTTGCGAGGATTGTGATAGGATTGGTTGAACCTATAGATGAATTTGGGGAGAATTGACATCTTTACTATGTCAAGTCCTGTAATCCATGAACATGGTATGTTTCTCTCTCTCTCTCTTTTTTTAATTGACCTATGAGATTAATGTTTTTCACTAAATTTAATGCCCTTGAGAGCTATCCAGGTTGTTACATGTATAATAGTTCATTCTTTTTATTGCTAAGTAATTTCCCATGTTATATATGTACCAGCCTTCAGCCATTCGCCCATTGAAGGACATTTTGGTTGTTTCCAGTATTTGGTTGTTATGAAAATTTCTGCTGTGAACATTTGTATACAGGCTTCTGCATGCGTGTTTTCATTTATCTGGAATAAATGCCCGAGATTGTGATTGCTCTGTGACTTTTAAATAAATTAAAAATTTTAGAACTTTGAACATTCCTCATGAATATTATTCATTGAAAGTCTTACTTTAAAGGTTCCACAATAAAATATCAAGAGGATGTTCCACAGACTGCTTAACTCTTACCATCAAAGATTTAGGCTACACCCCCACACACCTTTTTTTTTTTTCTTTAACCTTAAAATGTCTTCCATCACTTTGGTGATGGGATTTCTAGACTTGAGACCTTGATAACTCAGTCTCTTGTTATACATTGCCATGCTGCTCTCCATTTGTAACAGATTTCCTCTGAGCAGTTCTCGTGGCCACACCTCAGCCTGCATTTGGAGTTCTTGGTTCTGGTGAGGTTGGGCAGCTTCCTGGGTATTAGTTTACTCGGTTCTGACTTGGCTGTTCAGACCTCTTCACTTTTACCTATTGGTGACTTTTAAAAAGAAAATCATGAGTTAGGAATTCCCTCCTAGATGTTTTATAGCCTCAGCGCACCCATTTCTCAGAACAAATTGCAAAGAGATGAAAGCAATAAATAAAAAGGGCATTCAGCAGAAAAGCTTCTTGCCTCCAGAACTGTGGGAGAATAAGTTTCTGTTGTTTTAAGCTACATGTTTGTGCAGTTTGTTTCAGCAGCCGCAGGGAACCGATGCACCAGGTGAGCAGCTTGCTCATCTCATGCAGTTTTGTCAGCAGATTTCTTAGCAAGTAGGGTAGGGGTACTGTGGGTTCTGGTTTCAGTTTGAGGCCTCCACTCTGGTGCAGCACAGCCTGGCACGTGGTTCATCCTCTCAGGCCACAGGAACCAAACCCCAGCCTCTGCCAGCTTCCTGCATGGCCCCCAAAAGCCCATCGCCCAAGGACCCCACTTTGCTGTACTTTCCACTCATCCATGGAGACTTCAGTGCTGCTTTTTATCTGTGCTGTGTCTCTTGTATGTTTCCTTTTTGTATCTTATCTGTCAAAGGATTAGAGTGGACACCCCAATGTGTGAACTTCGCTAGAAGCCCAGAGTTTCATTTGCATGGCCCCTAATTGGCATGGAAACAGAGACTTGAGGAGTCAGCAAAGTGATGAGGTGCTTGTCAGATGGGAAAGCACGTACCAATGACTAGAGGTGCAGCATTGGGAGCACGGGGAACTGAAAGATGTTCACGTGACTGACACACACGGTGGGCATCTGAACCAGAACTCCATGGGTGGTTTCAATCTGGAAAAGAACTTCCAGAGCCTGTGGAGGAATTTGGAGTTTAACCTGAGCACAGCGAGAAGCTGCACTTAGAAGAGTGTTGTGATAGATGCTGCATCCCGTAGGTCCCCATGGTTTCCTGGGAGAACAGGGGAAAGATAAGAGGCAGGACCCAGTCGGGTCTGCTGTGGTATCCCAAGCAAGAAGCAATAGCAGGGCCAGGCATTGAGGACCAGGGGTGTGTGATATTTGAAAGGCAGGGTCCCCGGGTTTTTGTGACTGACCGAATGTGACAGTTGAGCATGGAGGAGGTGTCAAGAAGGACTTTTAGTGTCCTAGCTCGGCCCCCCGCATTCTTGGCACAAGGGTGGGGATCAGGTGTTAAAATAAACATTTCCAGGTTGGGAAGTACATACATGAGTGGTTTGCAGCACAAAGGGCAGGGACAACGTGTTGGTTAACAGCCCAGCATCCTCTGCTTTTGTTAGCACCTCTCCTCCTCCGTCCCTGACCCTCCTACCTCCCTCTTTGTAAGGAGCACTGTGATGACATTGGCCCACCAGAAAATCCGGGACAATCTCCCCATCTCAGGATCTTGAATTGAATTTCATTTCCAGAGTCCCTTTTGCCATGGGAGGTGACATAGTCACAGGTTCTGGAGATTAGCACATGGACGTCTTCTGGGGGCCATTTTTCAGCCAACCACAGTCATGGTAAAAAAATTTGCAAAACTTGGGGCTGGCCCCGTGACTGAGTGGTTAAGTTCGCGCGCTCCGCTGCAGGCGGCCCAGTGTTTCATTGGTTCAAATCCTGGGTGCGGACATGGCTCTGCTCATTAAACCACACTGAGGCAGCGTCCCACATGTCACAACTAGAAGGACCCACAACGAAGAATGTGCAACTATGTACCGGGGGGCTTTGGCGAGAAAAAAGGAAAAAAAAATAAAATCTTGAAAGTTTAAAAAAAAAAAATTTGCAAAACCCCAATCAGTGTGCAGAGGGGTCGACTGAGACACCGTGAGCAGAGGAGGAAAGAGTGGAAGGGGATGTGGTCGCAGGTGTGGTGGCATCCGGTGGGTGACAGCCTTTTGTGGTGAGTGAGAGGTGAGGATCCTGAGAGCTAGCTGTCACTTCTGACGTAACCAGCCTCTGAGTTCTCCATTTCACTCAAGAAGAGAAGTTAGTGAAAATAAAGGGGGCTGAGTGATCTATAGCCTCAGATTTTCTGCAGATATGCTGATCTGTAAGATTGCCCTGAGCTGAAGAATCCTGGTGCCCCCGTGACGCAGCATTGCCCTCAAGTTCCTGTCTGTCTGTGAAGCGGAATCTCTCGTCCCTGGCACTTTCCACGCAGGAGGCCGGTCATTCTCTGGTGAGGCTGTCCTGTGCGCTTCGAGATGCTTAGTACATCTCTCACCTCTACCCACTAGATGGTAGCCAGTAGTTTTCCTCTCTACATCCACCCCTTGGCAAGTTGTGACAACCATAAATGTCTTCAGACATTGCCAGATGTCCCTCGAGGGCAAAACCACCCCCAGTTGAGAGCCACTGCTCTACAGAAATGGCCGACTTTCTTACACGTCCTGGAGACATCTTCCTCTTGGTGGCCTTGTCCTTTCATTGAGTCTGGCACTCACTGTGGAGGGGTCCCCGAGGAAACAAAGACATTTTATCAGGCAGGATGTCCCCAAGGACTCAGAGGTGACCTCCCTGCAGCTGGTCACGGAATAGACCTTTCCTTAGGTTGTGCAGGACGTGGAGAACTCAGGTCTGCGGAGTCAGCCCCTTGTGTGCTGGCCATGTGGCCACCCCATGTTGTGGATGGATGGAGCTTTTGCCTTTTTGGGGGGAGGTCATTTTATTCTTTGAGTTTAATGCTGCGAGTCAGGTAAACGTGTGCTCACACCAACTCTAAGAGACTTGAACGTTGAACGTTTGTTCACAGACTTATGTTCTGCCTTAAACATTTTTTAGTGGGATATGAATGGTTTTCCCCCCAAATTCCTTATTTGACAGCAATTCTGATCATTCTGGCATTCCATCCGTTGCCTGTGCGTTGCTGCCGTATCTCCTGGTCGGGTGCCAGGTCAGACACAGCCCTGCAGTGTGAAGGCATCATCTTCTGTGTCAGCATGGAAATAGCTGCTCAGCTTGCTTTCTGTTCATTTTCTAGTTATTCTGAGAGGAGTTGAATGCTTGTTTTGCCTGAAGAACCGTAAGTTTGTGTGAGAAAGAGAGATTGGGACCCACCGCCTAGATTGTGCCCAGAAGGAGAACGTCCTTGCAGAGTTAAGGGAGCTCTCAGACCCCAGCTGTGTGTCGAAGCAGTAGGGTTCCCAGAAGAGACTGTCTTGGAAATAAGAGCTGGCGGGAAGCTGCCTTGGAGGGTTTCATGGTTCCAGTAGCTGCTGGCCCTGTGTTCCTGCTGGCAGTGTCCAGGAGCGGCCCCCCGACACACACTCTCGGGAGCTCAGGACCTAAGAGAAACCCCAGCACCTGGAGAACCACAAAGAGGAGATGATGCTGGTGGAAGAACTTACCCAAGCATTTGAAGACAAAGGTGAGACCTGCCAGAAACATGAGGCACGGAGAGAGCATGAGTTCCCTGACTTGTGACTCGATCCTTGGTTCTCCAGGAAAATGGGTTTTATAGAGAAAGTGAGGTGAGGAAAATGCCAGTGTTCAAAGCTGGGAGAATGGTGAATGTCTGCCTCCTGGAAGTCACGAGTGACGGTCGTCGTCCCTTGGGGCCTCTAGGCCAGATGGTAGTTCCGAGTTTCAAGAGGGTGAGAGTTCACCCACAGGCGCCAGGTGAGTGAGAGGCGCCATCTGGCCAAGTGAGCGGTTGTTGGGTGTGAGCAAAGGCACCGCACAGGATGCATTTCTGGGGTGTTGGGCCATCCCGCTGACCAGTGACTGGGGAGATGGTGTGCGAGCACGGGCATGGGTGTGGGTGTGCTTTCAGTGGGGTCAGCTGGAGTCAAATATGGGGAAGGATTGGGGGCAAGATTTAGGAGGGTTTTTGCCTGGCTGTCTCAGTGGGACAAGCAGAGTGTGGGAAATGATGACGAAGTGACGGAAGGCAGAGGGTGATGAGTGAGCCACCCAGGCTGTGGGACAGCATCCTTGCACCTCCAGAATGGCTCGAAGGAGGGTATGCCTGTGACAGCACCCCATCATCGAGTGTCCTCAGCTGTCCTCCTGGGAATTTTCATATCTTCCTTATCCCCATTCCCACCCCCCCAGACCCCTCATTTTTGGAAACCAGCCAGTGTTTCATTGTGATATTTAAAATTTTTTTTCAATCAGCTCATGTTTCACTGGTATCTGAAAACTAAACAGGTTTTTTTGGAAACCAGCTGATGTTTCATTGGGATATTTTAAAATTGTACTGTTGTTTTGACACTCTGCCTCCTCCTATTTGGTCTCTTGAAATGACTGGAGAAATTGGCCCTTCCTTCTCTGACTGTAGAGGGACAACTGTGTATCTATGGACTCGTGGTTCTGACACCCCAGTGCGTGCCTGGGCACTCACCTCGAGCCTGGGGCAGCCCAGGCCCAGACCCAGGCAGCTGGCCCACTCTGCAACTGGAAAGCCAGCTTTACCACCTCGTCTGACCTCAGAGCCTTGGCGAGGTCGGAGCCCTGCCTTCCTGCTCCTCACACCCCAAGAGAATATTCCTCAGCTGTACCAGCCACCTTCTCGTTTGTTGGGGGTCGGGGGTGGGCTTGTGAGCCTGGGGCTTCTGAAGTGGGGCTGAATCCCTAATTATTCCCCTAACCCCAGCCCTGCCTTCTGAGGATCTCTGCCCTCTTCACGACAACTTTTTCAGCTATGAGGAGGAAACAGAAGCGCATTCTCAGCCGGTCCCATCCCAGGTGAGTGAGGGACCTTCACTCTCTTTGCCTCAGTCTCTTCGGCTGCAAAATGGCTCCACGAGTAGCACCAGCCTCCTCAGGCCGGCACACATGGGAGCTCAGTAATGCTGCCTTATGCCTTCGGGAGACGCCCAGGGGCTCCCTGCCTTCCTTGTGTGAATGGGCCAGGAGCTCCTAGGACCCGACCCAGCCTGAGCCTCCCTTACTTCGTTCCATGGGCCCGGTCTCTGCTTCAGACCTCCTGTTTGTGGTCGTTGCTCAGTGGGCCCTCGAGGGCAGGCAGAGTGGAGCCTCCATACCCTTAGAGACCAGCAGCACGCTATGGGGTAAGGAGCGGGTCCCTGACCTTGTTCAGGGTCCCAACACCACAGGCATTGTCTGCATGCTTCCCGGGTGCCAGGGCCCAGTTCCCCTCATGTCCTGTGAGACTCCCTGATATGGGAGGCTGTCTTCATAGTCATGTCAGGGCAACTCGTGCCAGAGAAGTTCAGAGACATGTCCAGATGTCCAGCTAGTAAGTTGTGAAGCTAAGATGCCGACTTGGGCCTGGCACCAGAAAAGGCTGCTCAAGCCTGCTCTCAAGGAAGGCTGGCAGGTGAAGGGCCATGTGCCTGGGTCTGTGTTTGACCTGAGTACAGCCCAAAGCCAGGAACCTTTGGGGCACTCCTGGACATTATCTTCAGTGCACGTCATCTCCGTCCCCTGTGCCACCCCAACCTCCCACCCTCCACGTCGGGAGGCAGGGCCTCATGGTAACACAGCGATGTTTCAGCCCCCTGTGAACTTCAAGGACGTGGCTGTGACCTTCACACGTGAGGAGTGGGGACAGCTGGACCCAGCCCAAAGGATGCTGTACCGTGACGTGACTCTGGAGACCTGCAGCCACCTGTTCTCCCTGGGTAAGGCGGGCTCTGGGGCTCAAAGCTGTGGCTCTTCTCATAGGTGCACCTAGGCTGGGAGGAAGCATTCCAGAAGTGGGTTCCTTTGAGATGCAGATCCTGGGTGGGCCACTTGTTCTGCCTCCACGGCAGGTTTGTGACCTGTAGTTCAGGGAGCAAGGAGTTTGCTTGGGATGGTGCTGGGGCCCTCCTAGTCCATCCACATCTGACCCCAGGGCAAAGGGCCGGGCCCGAGGACGTGGTTCTCCTTGTCTCCAAGCAGAGCACCAAGTCCTGTGTTTTCCCCCGTTGACCAGGGCTTCTGCTTTCCAAACCGGACATGATCTCCTGGCTGGAGCAAGGGGAAGACCCATGGAGGGCGAGGCAGGGACCTCCCCAAGGTGAGAGCAGGCCCACAGCCCAGTCGGTTAACATGGGCAGAGGGCTCTCTTTGGGCCCCGGGTCTGAGGAGGAGGGAGGCCATTTGTGGGGAGCCTCCTCGGTGTTCTCTGCTGCCTCCTCATGTCTAAGAAGGCAGCCACGTTCCCATCCACGTCAGCCTGTCCCTCTGTCCCAGGCCATGAAGAACACATGTCACTGTCATCCAGCCATTTGTCACATGAAGGTTCACTCTGTTCACATCTTCCCTTTGGTCTTCACCCCTCAGCCAACTTGTCTTATTCCCAGGTCCTTGTGCCGCCTCTCTTCCTTGAGTCCCTGATCCTGACTTGCACCTGGGGCAGCAGCTCCTTGGGCCTCCCCTTCAAGCCTGGCCTTTGCCCTGCAGTTGGATGTCCACCCCTCCTCCATGTTGGACGTTTCCATGACTTCTAGGTGATCCTGAGGTGTGATGAGAACTTGTGTGACCTAGGAAATGGCAGCAACCCTTCCAGGATTCCTACTAAGTGGCCATTCCTGGACCTGCTTTCCCGCCTCTCCTCATCCCATAGACCCATCTCTTTATACGTCCCAGTGTGTCAGCCTAATTGGAATTTTTTTTTTGCCAGCTGTATCAAGATACAATTCACATACCATACAGTTCACTACTTTAAAGTATGCAAAGGCTTTCGGTATATTCACAGCTTGTGCATCCATCACCACAATCAGTTTTAGAACATGCTCATCACCCCAACTAATTGGGCTGCTTCTGATTTTTTATTGTTTTGTTTTAACTACAGACTTTATTTTTTTAGAGTAATTTCATGTTTACAGAAAGTTGAACAGAAAGTACAGAGTTCCCATATACCACCTGCCCCCTACAGTTTCCCCTATTGTTAATATCTTGCATTCTGTGGTACATTTGTTAAAATTGATGAACCTGTATTGATAACATTATTATCAATAGAGATCAGTAGTTGACATTAGGTTCACTCTTGGTGGTGTACATTCTGTGAGTTTGGACTAATGTATAATGTCATATATCCACCATTATAGTATCATACAGAGTAGTTTTACTGCCCTAAAAATCCTCTGCCCCACTTGTTTATCCCTCCCTTTACCCTAACTCCTGGCAACCACCGATTATTTTACTGTCTCTCTGAGTTTCGCCTTTTCCAGAATGTCCTGTAGTTGGAATCATAGATGTATAGCCTTTTCTGACTGGCTGCTTTCGCTTAGCAATAAGCATTATGTGTGTCCTTCACATATCTGACATGCCCCTGGCCTGGAGGTGTTGAATTTATCCCGTGTATTCCTGCTCCTTCTTACCCTGTGACTCTCACCTGCAGCCTGTTACGTCTTCCTCTGAAGTCTCACCTACATGTACTTATCTTTGATTCTCAAATGACGTCATTCTGTATTCGGTTTACTGGCAGCGTCTCCCTTCTAGTCTGTCATAGACGTTACTTTCTGGCTGACCTGCACAGTCTGTCTTCCTCATTTCATGTTCCTGATGGAGATACTGCTGTAGAATGTTTAGCCTCCTTTGCCCATTTTCCAATGGCTAGGCACAACTTGGACATATCTTAGCCAACCAAAGATTTTTTTCCTCCTTCTCATCCTCAAATACCCTTTCACTCTCCTTTGTTGAACCATTGTTGCATTTGAAAAGATTCTTTATCAACAGGGATTCCAAGGCCATACTCCAAAGGAAAACTGGAGAGTTTTAGGAAGGAGAACTATGTTGATTGTGGAGGATGTTGAGTGTAGGTAAGGACGTTGCCCAAGAGAGAAAGAGGGTCTCTGACATGAGGGAAACATCCTCTTGGAAGTTAAGGGATGGCTAGAGAGTGTAGTTAATACTTTGCCAGAAGGAGGATCTTTGTCTCCTTGGCAGGCCTGGAGAGCAAAGCATGGGGACTCAAGCAGAGGCCTTGATAGCACTGGATATGAGTGGCTACATGACTAAAATGGACAGAGTGACAAGTAAAGGGGGAATCTTGGAGGACCAGGCCAGAGTCCTGAGCTGGGAGCCTGTGGCACTCATTGTTAGACGCCCAGTATCTTCAGCAGAGGGGGGAGTCCCCAGTAGGACTGTAACAAGTGTGACTTTATCAACAGTACCATGTGCTAACAGTGCACCATGTACCACACACTGTGTGAGGCTCACATATTGACTCATTTACACCTCACAGTAAACCTTGCAAACAACACATTCTTGTTCCTGGCTTACTGCCCAGGAAAATGAGCCTCAGAAGTGGCCAGTTGGTTGCAACCCAGTTTGGCCGACCATGCTGCTTCTGGGATGACAGTGCTTTTCTGGGGAGTCTGTGGCATCAATTCTGGGGTGATTCAAAAGACTTTTTTTTCTCTGTGGGCAGCCTGAAGAAATGGTAGAAGTGATGTGTTAAGAATATTAAGTCATGGGGCTGGCCCAGTGGTGCAGTGGTTAAGTGTGCACGTTCCACTTCTTGGTGGCCCAGGGTTCGCTGGTTCGGATCCTGGGTGTGGTCATGGCTGTGGTAGGCGTCCCACATATAAAAAAGTGGAAGAAGATGGGCATGGATGTTAGCTCAGGGCCAGTCTTCCTCAGCCAAAAGAGGAGGACTGGCAGTAGTTAGCTCAGGGCTAATCTTCCTCAAAAAAAAAAAAAGGAAAAAAAAGAATATTAAGTCAGGGCCTGGCCCTGTGGCCTAGCAGTTAAGTTCTCACGCTCCACTTTGGCAGCCTGGAGTTCACTGGTTTGGATCCTGGGTGTGGACCTACACACTACTCATCAAGTGATGCTGTGGCAGCATCCCACATAGAAGAACTAGAATAACCTACAACTATGACATACAATTATGCCCTGGGGCTTTGGGGAGAAAAAAAAAGAGAGGAAGATTGGCAACAGATGTTAGCTCGGGGCCAGTCTTCCTCACCAAAAAATATATATATATTAAGTCAGATCAGCGATGATGGTCTAGTAGTTAACTTCACCACTTCAGTGGCCCAGGTTTGTTTCCTGGTCGCAGAACCACAGCACCCATCTGTCAGTTGCTGTGGTGAGGCAGCGGCTCACATAGAAGAACTAGAAGGATGTACAACTAAGATATACAACCATGCACTGGGGGGCTTTGAGGAAAAGAAAAAAGAGAATATTAAGTCAGTATTGGTATTTGGAATCCTGTTCAAGATCCAAAACTAGGAAATAAATAAACTAAGGGTCAGTAATCCAGGTAGAAGCACCAGTTAGGATCCCATCTTAGTTTCCTGTGGCTGCTGTAACAAATTACCAACTGAATGGCTTAAAACAGCACAAATTGATTCTCCCACAGTTCTGGAGGCCAGAAACCTGAAAGCAATATCATTGGGCTGAAATCAAGGTGTCAGCAGGGCCATGCTCCTTTGGGAAGTTCCAGGACAAAATCTCTCCTTGTCTTGTCCAGGATCTGGTGGCTATGGCATTCCTTCGTTCATGCCCACATCACTTCAGTCTTTAAGGCCAACATATTCAAACCTCTCTGCTCCATTTTCATATCACCTTCTCTGTGTGTATCAGATTTCCCTCTGCCTCCCTCATATAAGGACATTTGTGATGACAGTTAGGGCCCACCAGATAATTTCCCCATCTCGAGATCCTTAATGCATCTGCAGAGACCCTTTTTCTAAATAAGGCACTGCATTCACAGGTCCCAGCAATTAGGACATAGGTATCTTTTGTGGTTATTGAGGGCTGTATACTTTCAGACCCAATTCTTTCTGTGAATTCTCCCTTAATCTTCACCCTCCCCTGCTGCTTCTTATTCCGTTGCTCCCTCTTTGGGGACCAGTCTTCCTGGGTCACCACGTCATTATCTTTGCTTGTTTTTTGTACTTTACCACTGATTTCCTGTTTCTGATCCATGCCTCCCTTTCATGTCCTGTGTGAAATTACAGTCTATGGATTAGAAACCAACCCAGAGACACTTCTCATACTTAGTGGTCTCCTTCATCTCACCCTCCCCTCTGATGCTTCTCCATTTTTCAGACATTTTGGATTTCTTTCAGACTGGAAGACTACACTTGAAAAGAAAGAGCCAACTTCCAAAGAGGGTACTGCTGCAGAGGATACATCCCACCACGTGGAAGTGAAACACTGTGTCTGGGAAGAGGGCTTCTGGTCCCTGTCATTAGGAGAAGAGCAGGATTGGAGGGACCAGCTAGGAGAGCACCAGGAGGACTCTTGGAGTCAAACAAGACTCACCTCAGAGAGACTGTTTGCTCAAGGGGAACATTGTGAGCATGACCTTTGGGGAAGTTATCTGAGCTTAAGCCTTCTACCTTCAACATTACCCATAAGAACACATTTCCAAAAGTTCAATGCACAGGTTAAAAAGTTGAAACAGAATTCAGTTTTCATTAATCATCAGAAAGACTGGACTGACTTGAAGCCCTGTGAAAGTCATCAAAGTGTTAGAGCCTTCTGTCAGAGCATTTACTTGAATAAACTTGCAAATGGTGAAATGGGAAATAAAAAACCTTGTGAATATACTGTCAGTAGTGACTCTTTCAACTGTGATACCTCCCTTCATTTTCATAATATAATTTCTTCAGCAGAGAACAGCAATGACTGTAAGGACTATGGAGACATCGTTAATCATAGTCTATCTCTGAGTGAACACAAGCCAATGCATTTTGGGGAAAGTCAGTGTGAGTGTGACGAATGCCTTGTACAAACTGAAATAAGAGATCCTGGAAAGGTACCATTCAGGTATGAGGAGGACTGTGATGCCTTCCATGTGGCCTCATCTTTTACTGACTGTGACATTCAGACCAGAAAGAAGCCATATGCCTGTAATCAGTGTGGAAAATCTTTCAGCTGTTGCTCTAAGCTTGTTGTGCACCAGAGGACACACACTGGAGAAAAGCCCTATGAATGTAGCCGGTGTGGGAAGTCTTTCAGCCAGAGATATGACCTTGTCGTACATGAGAGAACTCACACTGGAGAGAAGCCCTATGAATGTAACCAGTGTGGGAAATCCTTCACCCAGAGTTCCAAACTTATTAGGCATCAGCGAACTCACACTGGAGAAAAACCATATAAATGTCATGAATGTGGGAAATCTTTCAGGTGGAACTCTAACCTTATTGTACATCAAAGAATTCATACTGGAGAGAAGCCTTATGGGTGTGCTCATTGTGGAAAATCCTTCAGCCAAAGCTCTGACTTTGTTGCACATAAAAGGATGCACACTGGAGAGAAGCCCTATGAATGTAACCAGTGTGGAAAATCCTTCATCCGAAGCACTCAACTTATTAGGCATCTGCGAATTCACACTGGAGAGAAGCCATATAGATGCAATCAGTGTGATAAAACCTTCACTGGGAGCTCTCACCTCATTGAACATCAGAGAACTCATACTGGAGAGAAGCCTTTTGAATGTGATCAGTGTGGGAAAGCCTTTACTGGGAGCTCTCACCTTCTTTCACATCAGAGAATTCATTCTGGAGAGAAACCATATGAATGTAATGACTGTGGGAAAGCTTTTCGGCAGCGATCACAGCTTATTGTGCATCAGCGAACCCATACTGGAGAGAGACCTTATAAATGCAGTCATTGTGGAAAAGCCTTCAGCCAGAGGTCTCCCCTCATTGTGCATCAGAGAACACACGTTGGAGAGAAGCCCTATCAGTGTAAGATGTGTGTTAAAGCTTTCAGTCAGAGGTCACGCCTTATTGAACATCAGAGAACACATACTGGAGAAAAGCCCTATGAATGTGTCAACTGTGGGAAAGCCTTCAGTGATCGATCAACCCTTACAAAACATGAGAGAACACACACTGGTGAGAAACCCTATGAGTGTAATCATTGTGAAAAGGCCTTTAGCCAGCGGTGTCAACTTACTAGGCATCAGAGAATTCATACTGGAGAGAAACCCTATGAATGTAACGAATGTGGGAAATCTTTCAGTTATAATACTTCCCTTGTTCAACATGAGAAAACTCATGAGAGAGAAAACCTATGAATAATCAAGATGGAAAAGCTTACTGCCAGACCTACTTTACTAGACATCAGATGACCAAGGTATGACTGTCAGAATGTGGTCTAGTGACCACATGCATCACAATTGCTTGGTGTGTGTGTTGAAACTGCACGTTATCAAGCTCACCCTGATCTACAAAATCAGAATCTCTAGCATTAAAACCCAGGAGCCTGCAGTTTCCAAAAGCAGCACAAGTGATTTGTATGTACACTAAAATGTGTTTACTTCTGAATTTAGGTGAGAAGCTATGACCGGGACCACTGATGAAAAACTCAGTCAGCGCTCTTAACAGGACTTGGGTACAATGCCATTCTGAATTCCCTACCAGATAATCTTTTTAGTGCAAACAACCAGCCAAACTTAAACAGATGTTGTCCCTGTAACACATTCCTAGAAATGATGGGGGACTGGAAGATATTCCTGATACAGAGTCCCAAACACTTCATCAAAGAAGAAATCATTGCATGAGGAAGTTGGTGTTGAGTGATGAACTAGAAAACCAGCCATTTTCAATGTAAACCAGTAATTAACAACACAAATTGAAGGAAGACTAAGGATGGGAAGTCTTCTGAAATGGTTTTTATTAGAATTAAAGGTAGACTCTGAGTATTTCAGGGACTCTGTTCTACTCTAACTCACCTTTGTTGCACAGTTAGGTTGACTGTAATCAGAACTGGGTGCATAGCAATATGAAAAATATCAGGTGAAATGAAAACAGGACCCAAAATAGTATGTACACAAAACATTACAACTGCATAAAAACGTGTACATAGATGGTTAAGAAGGTCAATTGAGCAGCGTGTTCAAAAAACGGCTGAAATGTAAATCAACAATGGTGAACAACATGGGAGAGACCATTACTGCAAACTTGAGCAAGATGAAAGCAGGTAGGAGATGTCGCCTGAAGATGCAGAGTGGGAAAGGCTGAAGCCAGGAGCATGAAGAGAGGACTGCAGCTGTGGTGGTCATGGGACCCCACAGAGCTGCCGACTGACAGGTGGAGCAGGAGAGAAGAGTTAATTGAAGGTCTAGCCATGAAACTCCCAAGTTTTCTCCCCCGACCTCCCCTTTTTTTCTTGTCTTGCATTAAGTATCTGGCTGTGGGTAAGCAATAAGTAAAGAAGGGAATGAGTTATATGCTAAAAAATTAGTCTGGAGGAGTAGGGAATCTGGTGTATTATGCTCCTGAACAAGGGCTGCCTTGTTTTGGCATTTCAAGGATCTTCTAGTTATTGCCCTTTTCCCCCTAAAGCAAGGTATGCCATTAAACTGCCTCCCCCCATCTATGGAGCTTCCCATCTGCTTTCCAATAGCCCCTTCAGTATGGATGGGAGCCAAGGAGCCAGAGGCTTGAAGAAAGCCTCCAACATGGAAGAAAAAATACCTAAGGAAAAACAGCCCCGAAGAAAATAACTGTTCACGGTAACCAAATATTTAAAATGTTTTGTTCTAAGAGCAAGTCAAGATATAATTGCAAATAAAAGATAAATGTAAGATGCTCTTTAGAAAAGAGAATTGTGAAAACAAGAATAGACTATGAAATTTCAAGTAAGAGGGCCAGCCCTGTGGCTGCGTGGTTAAGTTCACACGCTCCACATCGGCGGCCCAGGGTTTCGCTGGTTTGGAACCTGGGCACGGACATGGCACCACTCGTCAGGCCACACTGAGGCAGCATCCCACATGCCACAACTAGAAGGACCCACAATTAAAATATACAACTATGTACTGGGGGGATTTAGGGAGGAAAAACAGGAAGAAAAAAAAAAAGATGGGCAACAGTTGTTAGCTCAGGTGCCAATCTTGAAGAAAATAAAATTTTTATAAGATTCTTGACCCCAAAAAAAGAAAACTTCCCAGAGCTGAAGGAATATCTTCAGATCATGCCAACCACTATCCAGGATTGATGTAAGATCCATACAGCATGAAAAATTGAGAACACCATTATTAAGAAGATATTGCAGAATCTTCTGGAGAGAATAATTTTGAAACCAAGAAAGGAATGTGGTTTTTTTAAAGAAAAGGAATGTTTCTTTGAATTAAAAAAAAAAAGTAGGTAATCAGAGACTTTCAGGTCAAGAAATTGTTCAAGAAAGTGTACAGATGGTACAAGACAATTGCCCAAATATGAAGCAAACTTTAGAAAGGAGTATTCATTTGACCCTGATGCTGATAATTCTTCCTGGAAGAGGCAGAAGACTTAGGAAATTGAAATAAAAGAGGGAAATATAATCAGATTCTTTTGATTGGCCCTTCACTGAACAGTATTTGCATGGATATGATATAAACAGTAGGTACTGGTGGTGTTAATTTGTGGAAGAAACCCAGAGCTGTGACATGAGCATTTCATAATGGCAGCATGGTAGAGCACCTTTGTTGTCAGCCTGTCATGAACAGTAACAGCACAGGCTGCAGCTGTTGTAAAGTCGGGGGTGGGGTGGTCCCTGTAGCCTCCTCTTAGGATGTGGGCTTTTAAATATAATAGGTTAATTAGGAGACCAAAATTGGGGCTCAAAACTAATATGACAAAAATTGGGAGCAAATAGAGGAGCAGTGATGTGAGTCAAATCTAAATTCCTCATCAGAGCAGGAAGTCAGTAAAGTCTCTAGGCCACGAAAGATCAGAATTCCAGAGGTAGCTCAGGAAGAACCGGAATGGAAATGGTAAAAGTGGTCGTTGGGTTGCATAACTGTCGGGTGGGGTGGGGCAGAAGATGCTGCTTTCCGTTTTAAACTTTCTGCAGTATTTCCTTCCCTGGTGGTACACTTGTTATTTGGCTAACAAATTATTTCAAATGTGTACCTATAGGCAAGCGAAACATGAGGACATCTGTAATTGTTTTGTGAGACTATGTACAGTTTTCCTTCTTTTGATTCAGTGTCACTGTGATAGTAAATTGACAATTTTAAAAGCAAGAACAAAAAGAAGAGATGTCAGACTCTTCCATTTGGCCAATTAGAATTGATTCCAGTAGGTCAGAAAGGCTCCTAGACTTCTTAGAAGTCCCCAGAATTAAAGGAGGTGGTTTAGTCTTTTGAGACTTGATTTTCCAGAAGCCTTATCACCAGGAAGTCAGTGGACCCCAAAAAGTAGGGACCTGGAAGGTGCTGGTATCTGGGGACAACCGGGTAGAATCCATTCTGAAGGGGCAAGACAGGTGTGTGAGTTTGCATAACCACCAACCACTGAATGTACTTCCCCAAGGTCACTCTGGCAGTTACCTGGTACCTTTCATATAACCCTTTAAGTAACATAGGCCTCATGATTCAGGTGAGACCCTGAGGTTGGGATGGGAAATGCCTTGCCTAGGGCAGTCTGGACAGAACAGGTGGGGACCTTGCCTCCTGGTTGGGAAGTTCCTCCTGGTGCCAGGACCAACGTATAGCCTTCAGAAGATGCTGGAGCCTGAAAGGAAGGACCTGTCCAAGAGATCCAGCAGAGTGAACATATGTTGACAATGCTTGCTGACCAAACATCTGAGACATTTCCATTCAGTGAGTCTTGAAAATAACCTCGTTCAATGAAGGTGCTACTAGAGGCTGAGATACGAAAGGTGCAAGTGATACCACAGTGTCCTCAAGTCCCTTCTTTCCAAAATGGGGACACCACATGGACTTGGCAGCCACATACTCCTGGTGACTACGCCCAGTGTGAATCACACAGGAAGGATATGTGTGCAGGTATTGGAAGGACAGTAGCTGGTGTGTACACAGGGAGTGCGTCAGGCCCTGCTCTGATAGCTGTTCTGCCCTTTCGTGAGTCTGAAACCTGAGGCTCTTCAGGACCCAAGAAGTGGGCTCATTTGAAATAGGAACCTGAGACCTTTCCACCCAAAATGATTCTTATACCCAGAAGCCAGTGGTTCCGAATTGAAATGTGCGTAAGACTCATCTGAATGGAGATGAATTTTGGGTTCCCAGGACCATCTTCAGAGAGTCCACTTAGTCAGTCTGAGGTAGTACCTAGATAATTTGCATAGTTTGAGGACACTTTCTATTTTTTTTTGGTAACCTTTCGTAAAGAGTAATCTCAAAATTGTATATACATACACAGGCATGCACTGCCTAACAACATTTCAGTCAATAACAGACTGCATATACAATAGTAGTCCCATAAGATTAGAACCATATAGCCTAGGTGTGCAGTAGGCTATACCATCTAGGTTTGTGTAAGTACACTCTGTGATCACACAATGATGAAATCACCTAATAATGCATTTCTCAGAACATGTCTGCCTCGTTAAGTGACATATGACTGTATCTTTTTCCTCTCTGTTGGTTTCACTTAAATTTGTGGCTTACTTTCAAAGACCCTTAACAGATCCAGATCTGTTATGGGCGACCCAGGGGCTGCTTTTAACAGAAAACAAATCCATCCTCCCTTCCTCCTTTTTTATTTTTTATTATTTTTATTTTTATTTGTTGAGGAAGATTAGCCCTAGAGCTAACATCTGCTGCCAATCCTCCTCTTTTTGCTGAGGAAGACTGGCCCTGAGCTAACATCCGTGCCCATCTTCCTCTGCTTTATATGTGGGCATCTACCACAGCATGGCTGTGCCAAGCAGTGCCATGTCTGCACCCGGGATCTGAACCGGCGGACCCCAGGCCGCCAAAGCGGAACATGCACGCTTAACCGCTGCACCAGCAGGCCAACCCCTCCCTTCCCCCTTTTTAAAACACAGATATCAAAATAATCCTAAACATATTTTTGTTACAACTAGCAGTGGAACTATTAGGGGCTCACAGGAGTACCCCCACATCCAGAGATTTTCTAGAAGAATTCATGGGACTCAGCGTGTAGTTGTACTCAAGGCTAAGATTTACTGCAGGGATGTAACAAGGATAAACAGTTGGATCGTAAGGGAAAAGACAGGCAAAGTCTGGGAAAACCTATGTGTGCTTCCTATGTGGGCTTCCAATGCTCTCCCTCACCTGAGGGGGTCATACAAAGAACACTGGGAACCAGGCAAGCAGGCACCTTCTGCCTAGCATGTACCACATTCCAGACTCCCAGAAGGAAAGCAGGGCTCAGTGTAAATCACATTGTTTGCACAGTCTAGACACAGTGAGACATCCTTATCACTTAGGGTACAGACAGCATTTTAAGAGCCAAGTTCCCAGATGCCAGCCAAGGGCCAACCTTGCAAACAGGATCTTCTAAAGCCACAGCCTAAGGCCTGCTGTGTTAATCCTTTTTGCACAAGCTTTCATACCTCTTCAAACATCAGTACAATTAGCAGTATTCACAGTACCTATTCCATCAAACTGTTTAAACTGCAACTCTGGCTACACAAGTGGCTAAAGCACATGGTTCATGTAGCTCCTGCTTGGGATTGGTTTTCTAAAACATCATCGCATCTCAGTCTTGACGTTCATTCCTGTGATTTCATCTTGGAGACTTGAATCCCATTTGCACTACTACAGGTTTAGCTTAAATGCCGCAGTGTCTTGATAAGAGAACAAAAAAATGATGCATTTTTTTCTCCTATAAATACCCTGAATATAATATACGAATTTATGTATTAAACATTCTTAATAATGTCTGGGTCGAGTTTACCAGCTGGAACTTTAATTTACTTTGCAAGCTACTCTGGAACTTTTATTTACTCTATAACCCACTCACTCCCACCCCCCATGCACACAAAAAAATGTCGGCTCACGAGGGTAGGAATTTTGTCTTACCACCAAACAGTTCCTGGTACATAATGCAAGTCTTTGTTCAATGAAGAGATGTTGGGGGCTGGCCTGGTGGCGCAGTGGTTAAGTGCTCACGTTCCGCTTCTCGGCAGCCCGGGGTCCGCTGGTTCGGATCCCGGGTGCGGACATGGCACCACTTGGCACACCATGCTGTGGTAGGCGTCCCACATAGAAAGTAGAGGAAGATGGGCACGGATGTTAGCTCAGGGCCAGGCTTCCTCAGCAAAAAGTGGAGGACTGGCAGTAGTTAGCTCAGGGCTAATCTTCCTCAAAAAAAAAAAAGAAAAAAGAAATGTTGGAGAACAGTTTTTTATTTTTATTTTATTTTTTTACTTGAGCACTGGAGGGATGATGGGGGAAGTAGGAGCAGATTTGGGGAGGAATAAGAAGAGTTTGGACAAGATTACGGACCCACTAGTCATATTCAGCAAATTTTCCTTAGAGTGCTATGTGGCCTGAGGCACTTACATCCACCTCTCTGTTGCTCAGTCACCTCCCCTTAGATGAGGAGTATTCTCCAGGCCCATTTCCTACTGCACAGCCTGGGACCAAGCAGTCATCCTATGAAGGGGTTTTCAGGGACACAGAGTGAGTTAGTGGCCAAGTCCAGGCTGGAACTAGGCTCTCCAGAGGGAAAAGAAGCATCGCTCCAAATCATGGAACCGTGCCTGGCTGTGTTCTCAGAAGTGGGAGAGATGTGGAGCATTTGGAGAGAGGCCCTTTAGTTGAAGCTAAGAAGATGCAGATAGCTCGATGGTGGCTTCTATGTCTCCTGCACACGTGGAAACCCTTCCCACATGCTGGGCTCAGAGTGAGTGAGGAGAAGTCACCCTTTGCCTACTACAAACTGAGGCCACACACCCAGCCACCCCAGGTCGAAAACAGCCTGTCTCTTGAACCAGACTCAAGGATTTTGTATGTGGCCACTAAGAAGGAGCCTTTCCCTGCTATGTCGGGGGATTCCAGTCTCTGCAGCCTGCCCTCAGAAATGCTCCACCCCAGCGTGATCACCTCCCCGGGTCGTTCTCCTGGTGTTTGGCCCCATCTGTGCTGAGCTCCCCAGAAAGATGCTCAGAGCAACCCAGCATTTTTTTTCCATGAGACAGGAGAAGGGAGCTGTTCCTAGCTGCCAGGCAGAGGGCCCAAGAGGATCTACCCCAGAGAATCTGGAGCAGAAAGGGCACCCAATAAATGCTGGATGAACGAACATGGAATGATCTATGGTAGGCAAATGGTCTGAAATTACCTGGTAAAAGTAAGCTAAGAAAATCCAAAATCCTTAGAAGAAATGACTCAAACATGGCCTAGTAGTAGATACGTAGATCTAACCTAGGTGATTAAGGAAATACAAACTTAAAAGGCGAGTCTCTGTTCTGTGCCCATTGGCTTTGCAAGGATTCTTTTAAAATTGGAAAGTCCTCTCTCAGGGGCTGGTGAGGGAAATACACTGATGGAGAAGTGTCAAGGGTGAGAGTTTCTGGAAAGGGACTTGTGTGGGTATGAAGAGCTTCACAAAGTTTCAGACCACGTGTTGCAATAACCCTCTCTGTTCTGCACAAGGATGTTTTACAAAATATTTTATAAAATAAATGTTAAAATCTACAAATATTTTAAGTGGCCATGAACCTTTAGATATAGTCCAACTGAAAACTGGTAGAAATATCAGGAAAATGGGTAAATCTACAGTCATTTGGGGAAACTTTTTTTTGTTTTTTCCCTCCCCAAAGCCCCAGTGCATGGTTGTATATTGTAGTTGTTCTAGCTCTTCTCTGTGAGCCGGCACCACAGCACGGCAACTGACAGATGGGTAGTGTGGTTCTGAGACTGGGAAGTGAACCTGGGCCACTGAAGCAGTGAGAGTGCCAAACTTTAACCACTATGCCATCGGGACTGGCTCCATTTGGGGAAACTTTAACATATTTCTCTCAGAAAAATGGCTGATGAAGCAGATAAGTGATTCACCAAGAAGCGATGATTAAGAAGCTTGACATAACTGTCACAATACTTACATTCACCTACTCATAAAACACACACATTTGTGACCAAATAGGTTTTCAAATAGATTAATACATTTCTCCTGCTGGGAACTCAGTGAGCCCTTCCCATGAACTGACAAGGACTTTTGTCACATCTGAAAAGTTTCCTCAGTGATTGCCTTGATCATTAGCTTCTCCCTCTGTTCCCCTTTCTTCATCCGGAGTTCCCATTATTTGCCCGTGAGGTCTTCCGGATATGTCTACCAGGTCTCTTATCTTTTCCATCAAAATCTCATCTATTTATATTTTTGTTCTGGCATGAGCCATTTCTTCTGTGGTTCTCAACAGAGACCCTCCTCTGTCCCAGTTTGTCTACTGAGGTTCTTAACTTGACAGTCATTTCTTTGGCCCCATAAAGTCTCTATGCTCTAGTTGGGTCCCACTTTAAATAGATGAATTGTGACTAATATCTCAATAAAGCTGTTAAAAATAATAAAGAAGGGTTCAATATGCTTGTATGGAAAGATTTCCAGAAAATTATTAAATGAATAAAAAGCAAGACAAAATTCAATGTGTGGTAGCCACCACTTGTATAAAAGGGTGAAAAATATTTATACATATTTACTGATGAACACATAAAATATCTCCAGAAGGACACACAAGGAACTAAAAATAGTTGCCAATGAGGAGGGAAATTGGTGATGGGAGTCAAGGGAGAGAGGGAGATCTCACCAGACACCTGTTGTACCTTATGAATTTCTAACCATAGGAATGTATTACTTGTTCAAAAACACAATTTTTACATTTTTAAAAACAATGATGAGGGCCTGAAATAAGGCCCATGTGGTGGAAATAGAAAGGAAAGAGCAGGAGGGAGAGACTTTTAAGAGGTAAAAACCCACAAGCCAGCTTCACTTTTCTTTTTCTTTAGGGTTTGATCTGACTCCTCTTTGTGACTGACAGGTGGCCAGTAAAGTCCACAAAGTGCACAAAATATGTACAGATTTTTTGGTTGGGACTGGTGAATCCAAGAGGAATACGCAGGCTGTTTTCCTCACAGAGGGAGAAGGTTGCTGGTGTTGGCTTGGTGGTTCCAGGAGGGCAGGGCCAAGGTCGCTGTGATGAAAGGGCTTTGCAGCTTAAAGGATGCTGGGAACTGTAGTTTGTAGCTGGTGCTTTGCCAGACTCCATAGTCAGGATTCCATTCCTGGGGGAGGTGCCATGTACCTGACAGTCCCTGGAGTAGAGGAAGGGCTGTCGTGGTGTGCTCTTCCCAAGGTCTCTGGCTGCTTGTTTCATGTAAAAGTCTGATCTCATCTGTTATTTGCAGTTGCTTGTGCAAGGCATGGAGAAGAATGTAGCATGATGCCTGCTATCCAGGAACAGTCAGGAGCTTGCATTCTAGGAAAGAAAGGCGAGGAGACACTTGCTGCCCAGTGTAATAAATAAGTGGGCATGATGGAAGTCCGTGCAGACTACAGTGAATTAACCAACGGTTCAGGAACGGGCTGCACTCCTGGCAGTTCTGGAGGCTGAAGAGTCTGAGATCAAGGTGCTGGCACGGTTGGGTTCTGATGAGAGCCCTCTTCTGGGTTTCAGACTGACGACGTTTTGCTGTGTCCTCACATGGGCAAAGAGCCACTTTTCTAATACTAAGTAACAAACATCCCAAACATGGAGGTTTAAAACACTGACTTCTTTAATTTCTCACCATTCTATAAGTTGACTGGGATCAGCTGGGTGGTTCTTCTCACTTGGAGCCTCTCATGCAGTTTCAGTTAGAAGCAGTGGGGGCTGGAAGCATCTGAAGGCTCAGCATCCAAGATGACACACTCACAAACTGGCAGGTGATGCTAGCTGCCAGCTGTGAGCTAAGCTGGGACTGTTGACTGGAGCGTTCACATTAGACCCCTTCACATGGCTTGGGCTCCTCTCAGCATGGTGGCTAGGTTCCAAGAAGGAATGTCCCTAGAATGAGCACTCCAGGAGACACAGGCAGAATCTGCAAAGCTTCTTATGATACCGTCTGAGAAGTCACATCATCACTTCTGCCACATTTTATTGGATAATCAGTCAGGATCAGCCCAGAGTCAAGGGGAGGGAAGAGTCACAAAGAATTTTGGGCCATCTTTAATCCACCATGGAGCCTCAGTGACCAGATCAGGAGGAACCTAGAGTAACACTCAACTTATGATATAGATGACTGAGTAGGCTGAGGTGACGTGAAGGAGCAAGCTTGGAGCGCAAGGACAATATGTGTGCTTCTGGACAGGTTACAATGAGGTACCCAAGGGACATCAAGGTGGAGCTGCCCAGTTTAAAACGTTATCCAGGGTCAGGAAAAGTCATGGTATTTGGCTTTATTTATTTAAGTCTCACAAGAGAGCTGTGAAAGTGTGTTCTTTGAGCATCTAGGGGCTTGCACTTGCTGTGGTCTCTGCCTGGGACACTGTCTCCCTAAATATCTCCATGGCTCCCTCCCTGAAGGATCTCCTTCAGACCTCCACTCACATGCCGCCTCCTCAGAAAGTGGATTTTCAAGCATATAGAGAAATAGTTTGAAGATGCTCTAAAGGGGTTTTCAAAGGAAAGATGCACATGAAAATAGGGTGAGCTCTCGAGACCACAGGAAGGTGTGCAAGAGGTCTCCAACCTGTCCACTGGGCTGACCCACATTTGTGTGACAGCAAGCACTACTGTCCATCTCAGAACATGCTACATTCTCCATTTTCTCCATTTGAGGTAGCTTAGAGGTAGAGTTGGAATTCTCCATGGTTTTCCTATTGGCTTTGAGACAAGGTAGGCTATGCTTACGTCACAAATAGACCCAAGGTGAAATGGCTCCAATAGTAAAAAAGTTGATTTCTCAGCTTAGGACAGAGGTTCCAGAGGAAAAAAGGAAGAGCTGTCCTCCAGGGGCATCCCACAGAGACTCTTTTTTTTTTTTTCCTGCTGGGAAAGATTCACCCTGAGCTAACATCTGTTGCCAGTCTTCCTCTTTTTTTCCCCCTCCCCAAAGCCCCAGTACCTAGTTGTATATTCTAGTTGTAAGTCCTTCTAGTTCTTCTATGTGAGCCGCCACCACAGCATGGCTACTGACAATCTAGTGGTGCGGTTCTGCGCCCAGGGACCAAACTCAAGCTGCTAAAGCGGAGCACGTGGAACTTTAACCATTAGGCCATGAGGGCTGGCTCCCACAGAGACTCAATGCTTTTTGTGCCATAGAACCCTTTGACAATCTGGTGAATCCTGCAGACCCCTTCTCAGAATTATGTGTTTTTTTTGTTGTTTGTTTTTTGAGGAAGATTAGCCCTGAGCTAACTGCTGCCAATCCTCCTCATTTTTGCTGAGGAAGACTGGTCCTGAGCTAACATCCATGCCCACCTTCCTCTACTTTATATGTGGGATGCCTACCACAGCATGGCGTGCCAAGTGGTGCCATGTCCACACCTGGGATCTGAACCAGTGAACCCCTGGCCGCCAGAAGCGGAACGTGAACACTTAACTGCTGAGCCACTGGGCCAGCCTCTCAGAATTATGTTTGTAAGGGCATAACATAAAATGCACAAGATTACAAAGGAAGCAAGTTATACTGAAATACAGTTATCAAAATACTTAAAAACAAACCATTACAATAATATGTGAGCTCCCTTACTAATACATTAAATGACACAATTTAGTAGCGACCCTAATAACTATCATAATTTTGGAGTAGTGATGAGTGACATGATATTTCAAGATATCTGCAATACTGTCCTGTGCTACAAAAATGTGTGAATTCTCTCGGTGACAAAGTCACAGATCCAGCTAATACCCTTGAGGTTTGTGACCAGCATTCAAAATGAAATGGAGGAGAGACATTTCTTATGTTTATCCATAAAAGAGACCTTTCCTTTAGGAAACTTGCACGGATTCCCATACAAGATATCCACTTCTGGGACGAGCCCAGAAGCTGTGCATATCACCCAGGCTGGGCCAATCAGAGTCCCCCATCTCAATAGCCACACCCTCTGGCCCAGGACTGTGCTTGTGACCCAGGCTGAACCAATCATAGTTCTCCGATCCTCTCAAGTCACACTCATTGGCCCAGTGTTAGGCACATGACCCACGCTGATTCCTATGGGGTCCTGATCCACTGAACCAGGAAAAATCCATTTAAGCAGCAAAGGACTAAGCAGACACACAAAAAGGGACATGCAAACTTTTAGTAATACAATAATGAGCTTGAAGTAGCAGATTCTTACTAAAGATTTATGTTTAAAGAGAAATCACCTTCTCAGATGTCCCTGAGACCTGATCATCCACTGGGTCATCCATCCAAAAAACTAAAATCTCATGACCATATTATCTAATAGTGCAAGAAAATGACAAATTAATAATTAGGAGAAATAGCTCAATCTTGGTATTTTAAAATATCCTCTGAAAGCTATTTGATCAAAGAGGAAAATAATAAATAAATAAAATAGAAAATAATCTGAATTTGTTTAGATAAAAGAATTAAAATACTCCATGTCAAAACCATAGGAGTACATACAAAATTATTATCAAAGCTTCCTTTTAAAAAAAGCCTACACAATTCCTCAAAAAACTAAAAATAGAGCTACCATACGATCCAGCCATCCCACTACTGGGTATTTATCCAAAGAGCCTGAAGTCAGCAATCCCAAAAGTCCTGTGCACCCCAATTTTATTGCAGCACTGTTTACAATAGCCAAGACGTGGAAGCAACCTAAGTGCCCATCAACAGACGAATGGATAAAGAAGATGTGGTATATATATACAATGGAATACTACTCAGCTGCAAAACAGAACAAAATCATTCCATTTGCAATAACATGGAATTATGTTAAGTGAAATAAGCCAGCGAGAGAAAGATAATCTGTGTATGACTCCACTCATATGAGGAATTTAAAACTATGGACCAAGAACAGTTTAGTGGATACCAGGGGAAAGGTGGGGTGGGGGGTGGGCACAAAGGGTGAAGTGGTGCACCTACAACATGACTGACAAACATTAATGTACAATTGAAATTTCACAAGATTGTAACCTATCAATAACTCAATAAAAAAAAAATTAAAAAAAGCCTACACTGCAGACAAGTGTGTCTCGAGCTTTTTAGTCTCAAGATCCCTTGATAGTGTTAAAAATCAATGAGGACCCCAAACAGTTTTTGTTTAAGTAGGTTCTATCTGTGAATATTTGCCATATTAGCAATTAAAACAAAAATTTTAATATTTTATTAATTTAGTTTATAAAAATAAATACATCATATGTTATCGTATGTTATGGGTTGAATTGTAGCCCCTGGAAATTTATATATTGATGTCCTAACCCTGTACGTCAAAATATGACCTAATTTTGAGATATGGTTTCTATAGAGGTAATTAAGTTAAAAAGAGGTCACCAAGGTGAGCCCTGCTCTAATATGACTGGTGTCCTTATAAAAAGGGGAAATTTGGAGACAGACACGCACACAAGGAAAAGTCATGTGAAGATGAAAGCAGGGATCTACAAGCCAAGGGACACCAAAACCTATGGTTTTGACATAGAGTATTTTAATTCTTTTATCTAAACAAATTCAGATTATTATTTTCTATTTTACTTATTTTTTTCCTCTTTGACCAAATAGCTTTTGGATGATATTTTAAAATACCCAGCAAACCACCAGAAGCTAAAAAAAGATGGATACATCAGAGTCTCTTCCTCTCACAGCCCTCAGAAGGAACAAATGATGTCAAAATCTTGATCTCAGACTTCTGGCCTCCAGAACTGTGAGACAATAAACTTCTGTTGTTTAAGCCTACCAGTTTGTGGTACTTTGTTCCAGCAGCCCTGACAAATACAACTTTAAAAAAAAAAAAAAAAAAAAACCTACTTTATGGAAAATAGCTACATTTTCCAAAACAAATAAAAATTGGTGATGAGTGGCATTATATTATATTATACTTTTGCAAACCTTTTAAATGTCTGACTTGACCGAGGGCAGCTGGACTTCCATAGCTGCTTGTGCCTTTGAGAACTGCAGAACTCTCAGCACATAAGAACTCAGTCCAAACCCCTGTGCTAAGAGAGGACCAAACGTCTAGCATGACTTCTAGTAGCAAGAGGCTGTGTTCCTAGAAAGACTCCAGCATCCCATTAAAATGCGTTTGAGAAATGCTGCCATGAGAATTTCCTGTTTCCTCTAGCCAACACCTGAGAATAGGCGCCTGACCTCCCTTTCTTAGAGCATTTGCTAAAAAGGGCTTACAATTGTGAATCCATTCTCTGTCCCTTTAAGATGTCTATGTATTTCCTGCAACTTAGAAGTGTCTTTCTCAAGGACCTGAAAGCCATTCCTTTGCAATCTAATCATCCAGGAAGGATAGGGGCTTGTGTCTCCAGTCTCTGTGATAATTTTGATAATTACCAGCTAGCAGACACAGCTGGCCTAATTACATTTACACTGACCAACCTTTTGTAATGTTTCACAAGCCCCCACTCTCTCCCGCTGCCAATTCTCTCATTCTCCCTTTAAAACGCCCAGTAGCCTCTGCACAAACTCAAATGGAGCTCAGCTCTTTTCCCTACTGTCAGCAGTTACTGAATAAAATCTGTTTTCACCACTTTAACTAATATCCAGCTTTGTTTGTCTTTAACACCTTCAATCTGTTGCAATATTACTCATCCAGAAGCCTCCAGAAAACTCTACTGTACATTTGTGAGAAAATGGGAGTGGGGAAAAAAGGTATTATTATGAACTTAGTTTTGAACTTGCTGACTCAGAGGCAGTGTCAGGAACCCCCAGGGTGTGACTGGCCCACACTTTGAGAACTACTGCAATAGACAAAACCCTATAATACAATCAAGGAGAAAACAAAACTACAAGTAGTAGAAAAGAAACAATTAAAAGAATATGGAAACATCATGCATCAAAGATTCAGCACCATTAGAATCAAGAGGAAAGTTGAGCCCAGTGACTGACTCCAGAATAAACACATGGCCTGCTCCTAAGGAGAAGATAATAGATCCAGCCCCCAACCCCAACCTCGGACCTTCTCCACCCTCCGGGGGACGGCTACTAAGGGGAAGGCAGATCCTCCTGGGACATTCTCTGCCCACAGAGAAGGGGATACTGCCTGGAAAATGTGTTGGGCTCTCAGGAGAGGCCAGATTCGGTCTCCTGGAGGTTGCCTGGTCCATGGTTCGCACAGCAGCTCCTGCCACCTGCTCAGGTGAGTGAAGATGCCTGACGTGTGCTCCTCCTGGTACTGCTGACCCTGTGGGGCTGTGCCTTGGGCAGGTGGCAGAGGAGACACCCTGCTGCCCAGCAGAGAGCAGAGCGTTTGCTCGACTGGAGGGAAGAGAGGGGCAGAGAAGAGAGGACAGGGATGGGCGAGTGTGGACATAGCCAGCTGCTCCATCCCCGCCGGTGACCACTGTCGTCCACCCCTTTATCACGTCTGTGGTTTGTTGTCTCTCTCTTCCCACCACACCATGGGCAGAGCGGCAGCCCAGGAGAGTGTTTACTCCCTCACGTGTGCCCAGTTCCTAGCACACGGTAAATAGTCAAATAAATATTTGTTATGGCTCAACTGCATCCTGGTGAACAGCTGCTTCTTCCTTCTTTCCTAATAAACTTGTTAATGGCCTCTGACGGACCCACAGAAATGACACACTGCAAAGGGAACACCCCAAATCGAGAAACAGATCAGCCCTCAGAAACCGTGCGTGCCCCTTTCCGTTCACCAGCCCGCCTAAATCGATTACATGAGCACATGTTAAATGGTCACGCAATTCTGGTGCATAGAAATGCTTTAAGTACAATGGCAGAATAAAACGGGAGCCACAGGCCTGCACCTGTGCATGTCCAGCTGGACGGTACAGGCCCCGGGTTTCAAGCCCGGCCCCTACTCCAGTGTAGACAGACAGCATTCTGAGGTGGATGCGGGGCAGAGCCTGCGGCCACCATTCCAGTGTAGACAGACCACATTTTGAGGTGGACGCGGGGCAGAGGTCCGGGCCCCACTCCAGTGTAGACAGACCGTATTCTGAGGTGGATGCGGGGCAGAGGCTGCGGGACGCTGCCTGCCTGGCCGCCGTCAACGCGCCGCCGCGTCGCAGATACGCGGACCCTCAACGGCGAGGCTGGGAAGACGATCCCCCGATCCGGGTCCCGGGAGCCTGCCGCGCGCCCTTAAAGGACAGACGCCTGCGACACCCGGCGCCCGGCTAGCGCCGCAGCCAGAGTCGCCACCGCCCCCACCCTCCAGGACCCCCTGGCCCGGGCCGACCTCCTGAGCGACCCCATTGGCCAGAGGTCCGGCGGGCGGAGGCTCCCATTGGCCGGCAGCCAGTTCGCCTCCATTGGCTGAAGAACAAGCGGGACGGAGGCTCCCATTGGTAGGGGGCTCGACGGACGAAGGCTTCCATTGGCCTGGCGCTGCGGCGCGCCGCACGGCCTTCTGGGAGTTGTAGTCCCAGCGTCGCCGGCGCCGCCGCCATTGTCCGGCAGGCAGTGAGTCGAGCGGTTCTGGTGGCGGGTCAAGCTGTTGGTTTAGGGTCGCCTCGGGCGCTTGTCCTCAACTTCTCCTTCCATGATGGACCCCGAGAGAGAAGCGGCAGCACTGGCGATGGCTATAGGGCCGCCGGCGGAACGGCTTCAGGTAACAATAATAATAAAAATAACGACGGCAGCGGGCCCAGGGCCGAGCTTCCCGCAGATAGTGACCTCTAACCCTCGCAGCGTGCGGTGAGCAGGGCACGGGCATTGTCCCCCTTACACACGGGGCAACAGGCGCAGTCGACGCGGTGACCGGCCGGGGGCGGAGGGGTGCAGCCGGGGTTCGAACCCGGTCCTCTGGTCCACGAGTGCGCCTGCTCCGCTGATGCCCCGGCCCCAGGATCTCGGATGCGGCTTAGGGTCATTCCCCAGGACAGGGCTGGTCCCGCTCCCGCCGATACTCCTGCCCCGCCCCAAGGCCGACCGCCGTGAGGACGGTGACAGTGACCGAGATGGCAGGTGTTACCGAATAGAGACGCCTCGGCTTGCGGAGTCGGCAGATCCCCGCGGAGAGCCCCGCCCCGCCCCACCCCTGGCCTGGGCTCGGGGCACGGCGCCTGGGAGTGAGGACGGGTCACCGCGCACCGCGTTGGTGTGGCGGGAGCGGCAGCCCGGGTCCCCGCACGCGGGGCTGTGGGGAGCCGCGGTCCAGGGCGGTCGGTGCCTGCAAGGCCACCTGGGAAGCTCCAGAAACTGTAGACACAGGAGCCGCTGCCTGTGTTCTCCACGGGTGTCTCCACGTGGCAGGAACCAAAAATAATTCATCTTTCCTGGAGCTCTCCGTCTTTGAAATTATGTACTTGTCTTTTTTTGTTGTTTACGGGGGGTTGCATTATTTCAGATTTGGTACGCAAAGCGCAACTATTGATAATCTGAGATTTGCACATTTTCAGATGTGTGTTGTTGCAGATTTGCGTGAAATGCAACCACACTTTAGTTTGCTTTTGCTGTGGATGGAGGAGTGGGCAGGGAGTGAGCAGCGTCAAAGAAAATCAGAGCTGGACAGTAGTTAAAGCAGTAAAAACAAATTTTATTCAGGAGCTGTTGCAATAGGGGAAAAGAGACCAGTATAAAACTGGGCTCAATTTGGAATACCACAAGGAAAAGTGGAGACTTATAGCATGGGGGGCAGGTAATTCTTGGTAAACTGACCTAATGGGATTCTAGCTGAAGCAGGCCAAGTGTACAGATATTACCTGGAGGACTGTGGGGCATGAGGACTTAGAAAAGGTATAGAGAGTGATCAGATATGGAGGGTGGGGATTCTGGCTAAACTTATTTGACAGGACTTTTGGTAAAACTGGTGATGCAGAAATGGACACAGAAGCCCAAAGGTCAAGGCCTCGTTGAGAAGAGGGTTTAGAGGAGACAGACTAAAGTTTAGTCAAGGAGAGTCTTTGTCAGCAGTAAGATAGGCTTAAGTTATCTGTTGCTGTGTGACAACCCAAAACTCAGATGCCTAAAACAACAAGTATTATCTCGCAGTTTCCAATGATAGGAATCCTGGAATGACTTGGCTGGTGGCTCTGGCCTTGGCTCATGAGGTTATAGTCAAGATGTCAGCCTGTACTGTTCTCACCTGAGACTTGACTGGGGCTGCAGGATCCACCTCCAAGATGGCTCACTCACAGGACTGTTGGCAGGAGGCCTCAGTTTCTGCCATGTGGGCCTCTCTGTGGAGCTGCTTGGGTGTCCTCGCATGGCATCCCGCTTCCCACATAGTGAGTGATCCAGGAGAGGGCAAGGTGGAAACCATGATGCCTTTTGTGACCTGGGGTCAGAATTCAGTCTGTCATTTACATAATATCCTATCAGTTACACAAATCAAACCTGCTCAGTATAGGAGGGGACTACAGAAGGCAGGGGATCTTTGGGGGCCATCTTGAAGGCAGGCCACCACAGGAGACAAGGACCAGAAGTGGAGGGCTTTGAGGTCCAGTGTATTAACTTCCTGTGGCTGTTGTAACAGATTACCACAAACTTGGTTGTTTAAAACAATACACACTTATTCTTACAGTTCTGGAGGTCAGAAGTCGAACTGGGCTAAAATCAAGGTGTGAGCAGAGCCACCCTTGCTGTCGAGGCTCCGAGGGAGAATCTATTTCCTGCCTTTTCCAGCTATTGGAGCTGTAAGCTTCGGATTCCTTGGCTTGTGGCCTTTTGTCCTTCTTCAAGTCAGCAGCGTAGCATCTTGCTTCAGTGGTCACATTGCCTTCTGCCTTCTGTAGTTAAATCTCCCTCTCCCTTCCCCTTAGAAGGACATTTGTGATTGCATTTAGGGCCCACCTGGATAATCCAGGATAATCTCCCCATCTTAAAATCTCTAATCATATCATATAGTCCCTTTTGCCACTATGGTAACATTCACAGGAACTAGGATCCAGGTATCTTTGGGGGCCATTATCCAGCCAACTAGCCAGACTGAAAGGGGTCGTCCTCTATCCAGAGGTGAGAAGGAGCCATTCAAGTGTTTTAAGCAGGAATAGCATGGGTTGGAGAAAAACCATTCAAGCATGTGAAGGGTGGCGGTAGGAGAGATACTGAGAGCTAACTAAGGCACCGGGATGGAGACGGGCTTGCCCAGTGACTGAAGTGCTGGCTGATGCCGGGGTGGCTGGGTCAGCTGTGGGAGAGTGTGTGGAGGAGAGGGGTCTGATGTAGCCCATCCCTCCAGGCGCCAACAGTGCAGAGCAAGAGGAGAGCTGCAGGGGTCTAGTCTGAGGTGGAGCAGCAGGAAGACAGCAAGGAGTGGCTCCTGCTACAATTCCAGGTGGAGACGTGAAAGACTCACATGATGCCACTGAGAGGTCTCATGGCCTGGGTAGACCAGTACCCAGTGGACCAGTACCTGGGCTGTCACTGGCAACTCATGCAGAGTGGGCGATGGTGGGTGGGGGCAGGAGGCACAGGGAGCATGTCTCAGGGTTGGAGGACCTTCTGAGTGGGAGGTGAGGATACGGGACAACAGAGACCTTTATTTCCAACCAAAGGGTGCTGCATGTTTCCTGCACAATTTTTGTCAGAACCACATGCTACCTGTACTATAATTTCTTTAATATTTTTAAGTCTATTTGTGTTTTTCTTAAAAGAAAATATCCTTTTAAAATTGAGATATTTCGTATGTGATTTTGATTTGCATTTCCCTGTTGGCTCATGATGTCAAACATCTTTTCATGTGTTCATTTGCTATTTGTATATCTTCTTTGAAGAAATATCTATTTAGATCCTTTGCCCATTATATTAGGGTTGTCTTTATTATTGAGTTGTAAGAGTTCTTTATATCTTCTGGATACAAGTCTCTTATCAGATATGTGATTTGCAATTATTATCTCCTATTATGTGGATGTCTTTTCACTTTGTTGACATTGTCCTTTGGAGCACAAAAATTTTTAATTTTGATGAAGTCCAATTTATTTATTTTTTCTTTTGTTGCCTGTGCTTTTGCTGTCATATCTAAGAATGCTTTGCCAAATCCAAGGTTTGAAGATTTATCTATATTTTCTTCTAAGAATTTAATAGTTTTAGCTCTTACGTTTATGTCTTTGATCTTTTTTTTATTATTAAAGATTGGCACCTAAGCTAACATCTGTTGCCAATCTTTTTTTTTTTTCCTTCTTCCTCCTAAATCCCCCTAGCACATAGTTATAGATTCTAGTTGTAGGTCCTTCTGATTCTGCTATGTGGGATGCTGCCTCAGCATGGCCTGATGAGCAGTCCCATGTCCACACCCAGGATCCCAACTGGCGAAACCCCAGGCCCGCAAAGTGGAGCACGCCAACTCAACCACTCAGCCAAGGGGCCAGCCCCTTTGATCCAATTTCAGTTAACCTTTATATATGCTGTGAGGTAGAGGACCAACTTTGCTCTTTTGCATGTAGCTATCTATTTGTCCTGTAGGAAGTGTTTTGCAGTCACTTAATCCCTGTCACAGCTCCCAAAGAATGATTTTTTTGTAGACAAGGAAATGAGGCAGAGGTGGCTATCTGCTCTGCGCTTCTTGAGGAGGAAGTGGCAGAGCCAAGACTCTGATCCAGAAATATCTAGCTTTCAACCATGGCCACAGCCAGCCCACAGAAGTGTTTCATTTGCGGGACATGTTTTAGATACATTGCATCAACTTATAAAAATTAAAAGTTTTCACGTAAAAACATGAGCCATATTTTAGCTTCTTGCCAGAGATTGGCAGTTTTGATGACATGGGGCCTGTATTCCCCATGATCAGTTGGTTCTGATTCCTGGCTGCCACTTCAGATGGATCACGTATTACCTGTCTCCTCTAGCGTCACCTCTCACAGGTTAGGTCCCGTTGTCAGCACTCATGCTGCCCACTTCAGTCACTTGTGAGCCAGCTTGGTCCCTGGAGGCAGGCGAGTTTCTGACTCCAACTGTGCACCCCTCTTTTCAGGGAGGATGATGAGCCTTGCTTTGAATCTGAGGATTGGTTAGCACATCACTTAGCTGTTGCTGCATAACAAACTATTCCAAAACTTAATGACTTAAAACAGTAATCATTTTTTTAGCCCAAGGATCTGGAAGTCAGCAGCTTAGACCCTTCTCTGAGGCACCCTCACTTATCTGAGATCGGTTGTAGGTCAGCTGTGGTTGGCTTGCATCCTGCCTGGTTGCTGTCACATCCCCTTGCAGTACAACTCACACCGACATGCAGCAGCCCTGGAGGTGCCCAGTAAGACCTGACTCATGTCACTCAGCATGTGCACTCTCTTAGGAACTGGTCTGCCCATCTTCTTCCCCATTCCTCCTCCTGTTCCCGAGAGCACTGATGGGGACAGTCCAGCTGATCGAGAGTGTGTCTGATGTTTCAGGAGCCAGTGACGTTCCGGGACGTGGCTGTGGACTTCACACAGGAGGAGTGGGGGCAACTGGGCCCTGCACAGAGGACCCTGTACCGTGATGTGATGCTGGAGACCTTTGGTCACCTGCTCTCTGTGGGTAAGGCCCACTTCCTGAGCTGGTGATTAGATTCCTGTGGTGACTTATTTTTCCTGGGTTGTAGGTCGTAGGGCCTCTGGTCTGTGGACTTGACCTTGGACTGGGTATCAGGGACCTTGGGTTTTCATTCCCTGTGGGACATGCAGGCAGGGAGTTTCTGTCCCAGTGCAAAGCCTTCACCTTGTTTTGAGGTGTACCCATGTCCCTGTGGTCAGGAGTCTAGGGCTGGAACCTGGGCTGGTTCCTTCTTCCCAGAGCAGACTCCCACATTCTGTATCTTTCCCTGTTTCCAGGGCCTGAGCTTCCAAAACCCGAAGTCATCTCCCAGCTGGAGCAAGGGGCTGAGCTGTGGGTGATGGAGAGAGGAATTGCCCAGGGCTGCTGCCCAGGTGAGAATCACCCATCCCTCCCAGTCCTTGGTGACCACTCATCCACTTTCAGTCTGTAGGTTTGCACGTTCTGGATATTCCATTTAAATGGAAGCTTACACTATGTGTCCTTTTGTATCTGGCTTCTTTCATGAGCATGTTTTCAAGATTCAGTCACATTGGAGCTTGTGTCAGTACTTCATTCCTTTCTGTGGTGAGTAATATCCCGTTATATGGATACCCACATTAATTTATCCATTCATCTGTTGATGACATTTGGGTTGTTTCCACTTTTTCACTCTTGTCAATAGTGCTGCTGTGAACATTCCTGCACAAGTTTTTGTGTGGACTGACATGTTTTTGTAAGATCCCGCTGGGTGCTGTGCAGAAAGTCCAGTTTAGGGGCCAGAGGCGAGTGAGAACAGGAGCCTGCCACCTAGCCAGCCTCGGCTCTTCCAGCCCCTCTCCCTGGGTCCCGCTCCCCTTTGTTCCCTCACATCGGAGGCATGTAGTTTTGAGTACTTGCTACCTGTCAGCTCTAGGCACTTGGCCGTGGACATCCTGGTGTGGTGAGATGGACCCTGAGTGAATGAATACATAGTGTGCTGTGGACAGAATTCCAGCAGGTGAGGGGGCTCAAGATAGCTGGGGCGAGCAGGGAAGCCTGGCCTCCAAAGATGTCCACGTCCTAATCCCTAGAACCTGTTCTGCTGGATTATTGGGTTGGCTCATTGTAATCAAATGGTCCTTGTGTTGGGGGAGGCAAGAATGGAGATGTGACGTCAGAGAGAGAGACTTGAAGATGCTAGGCTGCTGACTCTGGGGGTGAAGGAAAGAGCTGAGGAGTGCGGACACCTCAAGAAGTTGGAAATGGTGAGACTGCTGTCCCTCCTGGAACCTCCAGAGGTTATGCAGCCCTGCCAACACCTTGACTTTAGGACTTCTGACTTCCAGAACTGTAAGAAAATAAGTGTGTGCTGTTGTAAGGTGCTAAGCTTGGGGTAAGTTGTTACAGCAGCCATGAGAAACTAAGACACTTCACTTCTCTGCACCATCAGGAGCGGAGAGCCTGTGCCTGCTCGAGGGGCAGTTCTTGTTCTGGAGGATTCCAGAACCTTGGGGCTGGTCCTTGCAAGGTTTCCTGAAGATGTGTGGGCACTTCTACTTGGTAATCTGGCCTATCAAACTTCAGGTTTCTAGACTGAGCTCCTCGTCTCCCCTCAAGCCTGCTCCTTCCCCGCTCTGTTCAGTGGCTGCCTCCCCAGCTTCTGAGGGCAGGGCTTTCGTCTGTTAGGGTCATTCTTCATCCCAGCATCTAGGGCCACACAGTAGATATCTTAGGCTTTTCGGGCCACATGCAATCTCTGTATGTTTTTTCTCTTGCTGCTGTAACAAATTACCATGAACTTTGCAACTTAAAACAACACACATTTGTTATGTCATGATTCCGTCAGTCAGACTCAAGTGCTTTGTCTGCTCTGGGACTCACAAGGCCAAAGTCAAGGTGTCGGCTGAGCTAGGGGTGCTTGTTGGGAGGCTCAGGAAGAATCTGGTCCAGGCTCGGTCAGGTTGTTGGCAGGATTCAGTTTCAGGCACTCATAGGAGTGAGGTTCCTGTTTCCTTGCAGACTGTCAGCCAAGAGCTTCTTAGCTTCGGGAGAAGCTGCTTGTGTCCCCCTGCATGGCCAGCCTCTCTCTTCTACCTCCTTCTCCTGCTTTTAAGGATTCAGGAGATTGCTTTGGGCCCACCCAGATAACCCAGCATCATCTCCCTGTTTTAAGGTTGAAGGTCAGCTGATGAGAGACCTTCATGTCACCTGCAAAAATCCCTTCACAGCAGTACCAAGTGACTGTCTGATTGACAGCCAGGGGACAGCTTTAGAATTCTGCCTGTCTCTGTCACATACTCTCTTTTTAAAAAATTTCCACAGCCCTTTAAAAACATAAAAACCATCTGTCACTTAGGGGCTGTAGTTTGCTGGCCCCTGATCCAGGCCAGTACCTGGACCCATGGCAGATGCTCAAGAAATTTTTGTTGAAAGAATGAATGAGTGAAGCTGTATTTGCTGAAGGGGCACTTGGTGTCAACATAAGAGCAGAATCAGGATTTGCCTGGAGGCAGGACTTGTAGTTAGGACATAGGCCTCTGTGTGTTTTTTCCACCAACCCCTCAGAGCTCTTTGATTTTCTTTCAGACTGGGAGCCTGGACCTGAAGGTCGAGCGCCACCTGAGGAGCAGGGCCTTCCTGAGGAGGAGCCATCCCATGTCTCAGGAAGGGAAGGCTTCCTGAGGGATGCTCCCTGTCCCACAGCACTAGGGGGAGACTGGGAACCTGAGAGCCAGGTAAAGACACCCAAGAAGGACCAGGATAATTTGAGGCAATTGGAATTTAGCCTTGAGGAAGCACCAATTCGAGATAGAGGCTACAGAAGTCTCGGACTTGGAGAAAACTGTGTCCTGAGTTCAGTCTTAAACCCATTCCCGGGGATTACTGGGAGAGAAGGTTTCTGTACTTACAACTCACAGGTTACAGACACAGAGCGTAACTCAGGCTTAGTCAGTCAGCAAATAGGCTCCTCAGGAGAACAGCCATGTGACAGCAGTGACTGGAGTAAAGCTTCCAGTCAGGCCATTCCTGTTGTGGAACTCACACGCAGCCAGGTACAGGATAAGCCCTACAAATGCACAGACTGTGGGAAGTCCTTTAACCATAATGCACACCTCACAGTACATAAGAGGATCCACACAGGAGAGAGACCTTATATGTGCAAAGAGTGTGGGAAAGCCTTCAGCCAGAACTCCTCCCTGGTTCAGCACGAGCGAATTCACACAGGAGACAAGCCCTATAAGTGTGCCGAGTGTGGGAAGTCTTTCTGCCATAGCACACACCTCACCGTCCATCGGAGGATTCACACCGGAGAGAAGCCCTATGAGTGTCAGGACTGTGGGAGGGCCTTCAACCAGAATTCCTCCCTGGGCCGGCACAAACGGACGCATACTGGAGAGAAGCCATACACCTGCAGTGTGTGTGGGAAATCCTTCTCACGGACCACTTGCCTGTTTCTGCATCTGAGGACTCACACTGAGGAGAGGCCCTACGAGTGTAACCACTGTGGGAAGGGCTTCAGGCATAGCTCCTCCCTGGCCCAGCATCAGCGGAAGCATGCTGGGGAGAAGCCCTATGAGTGCCGCCAGAGGCTGATCTTTGAGCAGACACCAGCTCTAACGAAGCACGAGTGGGCGGAAGCCCTGGGCTGTGACCCACCCTTGAATCCAGATGAGAGGGCTCCCCGGAGCGATAGGCCCTTCAAGTGTAATCAGTGCGGGAAGTGTTTCATTCAGAGCTCGCACCTCATCCGACACCAGATAACTCACACCAGAGAGGAGCCCCGTGGACGGAACCGGCGTCGTGAGCAGCCATTTGGCCGAGGCTCGCACCTGGGCCAGCCTCAGCATCAGCACCCACACTCGGGCGAGCACCCTGGGGGCGAGACAGAGGTGGGACAGCCTGCAAGCCGGGCGCTTGCTCTATTTGACATCCACGAAATCATGCATGAGAAAAACCCGGTGCATGTCATCGGGGTGGAAGAGCCTTCCATGGGCACATCCATGTTATTTGACATCAGAGAATCCACATAGGGGAGAAAGCCTACAGATGACTTTTGAACCACAGGTACAAAAATGTGGTAAGTCCACATAATATATCCACAGAAAGGGGTACTAGGGGTAGAAGTGGCGATCGTGACCTCTGATGTCCTAGGGAAATCGTGCTTCCTGACACCTGAGATGGTGCTTCTCAAATCTGTCAAGCCCAGTGTCCCTTTAACCATAGATAATTGTACTGTTGCCTCTATCACCCCGAAATAAATTCATAGGTAATGTAGTCTACACACATGTGTAATGTGAAAAAATCAATATACAGCCCCATTTTGTAAAGGATAATTAAAAGGAAAGTAATTTGTGATAGAGTAACTTGTCCTGAGTTGGTACAGTATTTATCTGTTTGACTGTGTGGGCCATTACACCCAGAAATCTGGGACATTGCCTGTCACTTGCCATCTGGCACACGAGGTGCGGTGTTGGCCACAGAAATATTGTGAGGGGCCTTCCTGTATGGGATGTGGTTTTCCACAGTGGTGACTAACTCCTGCAAGAGCTTTGAACAAAATAAAATGCTGTTGCGTTTCTGGAAGATTCTGTATAAAATTCTAAGCATGCAGGAATTAATTTGTGTTAATATGTGAAGTTGACTTAAGATCTCAGTTCATACATTATAAACAGGTTGTTTCCCACATACATATGTGATCCACTGGGGCCACTTCTGCACTTCACAGTCATTAGAGCACGCTTGGCTCCTGCCCACATGTCAGCCACACTCACGCCCAAGTCAAATGCCAGAGAAGCCACTGGGAAGACCCACAGCATTCCCTTGGGGTGTCACAGCTCCTTTGAAGACCATTGCCTTAGAACAGCCAGTGCTGCTCTATACCAGAGGTTCTCAATCGGGGATGGTTTTGCCACTCATGGGACATTTGGTGATGTCTAGAGACAATTTGGTTGTCATGAGTGGTGGAAGGGAAGGGTGCCCCTGGCATCTAGTGGGTTGAGGCCAGGCGTGCTACTAGACATCCTATAATGCCCAAGCCAGCCCCTTCAACGAAGAATTATCTGGCCCCAAACATGTCAGGTGGAGAAACCATGCCCAACACTGCAGCCAGCTTTTTCCAAACCTTTTAAATTGATTGATCAGGGCTGTACTAACAATCCGATGTTTGATTTTAACAAATGACATCATTAGCTATTTTATGCACAATGTGTTTTTTTAGTAGTCTTTTTCACCATTTTTCAGCATTCGTAGTTGGTGTGAAGAAAAGAAGATAATCCACTTCTTTTTATGAATAATCTAAATTTTACCATTTTATTGTGGACCTAGCAAAACACAGATAATATATTTCCACTGGTATCCTACCTGCCATGGGACTATTTTCACCTCAGTCCTAGAAATCATCTCATTTCATCTGTCGTTCTGACTATATCTCTAAGAGGAGGGACTTAGGCTGGGCCACGGGACAAAACCATTTTCATAATAATCTTGAGCCATCAATTGCCTTTTGGCCGTGTTGGCATTTCACTGATGGTGCAGCAGCAGCAGTGGGTGAGACTGCCAGGGCCTGGTGTCCTGGGGGCCTGTTTGTATTCTTCCTCACTGGGTATTGCAGTAAAGAAAAAAAAAAAATGCTTGTTTCACTTAAGAATGTCTGTGATGAGGGGCTGGCCCCGTGGCCGAGTGGTTAAGTTCGCGCGCTCCGCTGCAGGCGGCCAGTGTTTCGTTGGTTCGAATCCTGGGCGCGGACATGGCACTGCTCATCAAACCACGCTGAGGCAGCGTCCCACATGCCACAACTAGAAGGATCCACAACTAAAATATACAACTATGTACCGGGGGGCTTTGGGGGAAAAAAAAGAAAAAATAAAATCTTTAAAAAAAAAAAGAAAAAAAAAGAATGTCTGTGATGAAGCAGGAAAATTTTTATTAAATCTTAAGTAAAACTGTTGCTATTATCACATCTAAACAGAAATAACAGTTAATTCCTCAAAATATCATCCAGTATCTAGTGTTCACATGTTTCTGGTTGCCTCGTAACTTTGTTTTGTTTTCTCTGATTTGTTCTGATCATGATCTAAACAAGATCTACACGGTGCATTGGTTGATAGTTTTCTTAGGTCTCTTTTATTTTAATCTGTCTCCCTTCTTTCTTTTTTAGTCTTTTCTTTGTTGGGGGAAAAGAACAACAGGGAAACCTAAATGCTGCCCTCATCCTGAGCCTGGCCATCAGACCGTCCTCACTCAGGCTGGTGGGATGACTCCTGGTTTGGCATCAAGCCCCGGGCTGTGCTGAGGGGCCGTGTGAGCTGTGTGACTCCCTGTCTTTTCAGGCTCATCTCCGCATCTTGCATGGGGTCTCTGCTGGAGGTCTCAGCTGTCAGTGCCAGGTAAAGCCAGACCCCTGAGGAAATGGTTTATTTTTATATGATGCAGAACATTCAAACATGACCATTTTAACGCCCACAGTCGGAAACTTCTCCTTATCTTCTTGCTTTCCTCCACTTTTACTCCTGAGGAAAGCAAAGCTCTGACCTTTGTCTGTATCTTCTTGACCTAAAGAAGAACACTGTGATTGAGGTGTGATCCTTGGTGTCTGACAGCACGAGGGATATAAAAACCAGACTTTAAACCTTACCTACTTTCTACCCTAAAATGAAACAAGTCATGGACTGTCAGTAAGCACTATGCCTGTCCCACGGGGACACTGAGTCATGTGCTCCATTGTACAGAATGGCTGCCTTTGTTTCTATGTCTGCTGTTCCCATGGCAGTTGCATCCTAGTGAAGTTAAACGTAAATCATAAACATCGAAAATTGGAAGGAAGGAAATTGATCACAGCACATCTCAGCCTCTAGAAATCAGTTTCCTATAAACATCCTGCGGAAGGGATGGATGGGCAGAGCGTAGAGCTGAGTGGAAGAAACATCATCCTGGAAGAATACAGCAGCAGCTCTGGCGGCTGTGTCGGGATGATTGACCAGAACTCTCACTGCCAGAACATCATGGCGAGTGTCAGAACTCTGTCCCAAATCCTCGTGTCCATTTTTGTCCTTTGGATGCTGTGAGTGTCACAGCTGATGAGTTTCCTTCATGGCAGAGCTGGCTTCCAGGCTCTCAGAGCCAGCTGTGCTGCTCATCTCCAGGGCTTCTACAAGACCCTCCTGAGGCTTGTTGCTCCGTGCTCCCCTTTCCTCGGGGGCTGTCCTCACGTGTTTCCCTTGTCAGCGCCCACTTTTCACAGTGACTCTGTCCTCGTACCTTGGCCTGCACCACCTTCCATTTCATTCTTAGCAGATAACCTTCATTTACCAGCTAAGAAAAGGTGTGTTTTGAGACAGATGGTGCCTTGGTCATGGTTCTGTGAGGTAGCACCCTTATACATAGAAGGAAAATATGGCACAGGACAAAAGTAACCATCCCAAGGTTATACAGCTGGGATTGGAGGTAGACTTTGAAGTCAACACCCAGTCAACAGTGGGTTAAGCAAGTTAGGCTTCTTTTAAGCACTGTCCCTTCAGTGGGTCAGTGACGTCAGAGGCAGGGTTTTCTGCAGGGTTTTCTCAACCTTTCCCTCACGGTCGCAGGGAGACTGCTGCAGCATCAGCTGTTGCTTCCGCAGTCAAGACCAGAAGCAGATGGGGAAGGGCGGACCAACACTCATCTCTGATGAGGTTTCAAAGAAAAGGCTTTCCCAGAAGATGCCAGCAGATGCCCACTTTTGCCTCATTGGCCAAGACTAGCTCACAGGGCCACTCTTACTGACCAGGGGCTTGGAAAGCTAGTGTTTAGCTTTTCTAACCTCCGTGGTGGAGACCTCCACCCACAGGAGGTCTGGGGAAGTGGGGGTGGATAGGCAACTAGCAGCATCTGCCGCCTTTCTCCTCCAGTCTTTTCCTGGAGGAATCACCAGTGCTCCCCATTGCCTGGTCAGGTGCCACTGCCTCAGCATCTTCTGTTCACCTCCTGGATTGTTCAGCCTGCTTCCTGGGCCCTCCTTGCAACCCGCAGTGCCCTGACATTCTAGGATGCTGCACTCTTCTGGATTCCTTCCACCTCTTGAGGGGCTTCTTGTTCTCCCTCACCTCTTAAATGTTGGGGTCCCTGGGGTGTTGTCCCAGGGGCCCATCTTGTGCTCCACACCTTCCCCAGATGTCCTCATCTGCACCCATGGCTCTGCACTGCTCACTCCCAAATCCTGGTCTCTGGTGCTGAGTCCTGGACTTCAGGCTGGAACAGCAGCATTGTGCTGCTGGCAGCTCCCCCTGGATGTGCCATGAGCTTCAAGAACATAACCTTCCCAGAACAAAATGTCCTTTTCCAATCCAAACCAGCCCCCTTCCCCTGGGCCATTTCATGGAGCATGTGGCCATCCACCAGTCCGTCCCTGAAGGCAGGAGATAGTTGTCCTGTTGATCTTAGCGTCTAAACATCTCAGCTCTCTTCCCTTCATCCTGTTTCCACTACCATCGCCAGTGCAGGATGGCCCTGAGAAGGGAAGTGACATGTCACCAAGGGGCCCAGCTGCCAGAGCCCCACTTTTGACTGTGCCTCCACCTCACTGCCCCATCAGTCGTGTAGGATGCGGGCTCAGGAATGCTCCAACTGCCAGTGCCCTCTGGGAAGGGAGACGCAGCTGTAATTTCCTGGTTCCGGACTGCTCTGGAGGCCGGGCCTCAATTGCCCTGTGGCCTCCACCTTGGCCCCCAAAATGGCAGCTCCTGAAGGGTTATGGTTCCACAGTTCTCAGAGTGGACTCTGGGTGGACCGAGGTCACCGTGCCCTCACTGGGTCAGCTAGGAACAAGCTTGTCACTGTTGGCACTTGCCTCCCTCTCCTGGCAAGCACAGATCTTTGCAAATTTTTCCACTTTTCATTTCTAATCACCTTTTCTAGGCATATATTCCTACTGATTTCCTTATAGAAATTTTGAAACAGATAAGAAACTCCTCAGGGGAAATTACTATAAACTAGGGAAAATGCATGGTTTTATCAGTTTATGGAAGTAATGCAAATTAATTATAGCAAAACCTGGAAAATGCACAAAAGTAAAAGAATACACGAAAGTATGAAGATTTATTTAAATTTTAATCCCTCATACTCCCACCATCCAGAGATGGTCATTACTATTAAGATTTTCTTAATTTTCCTTGTAATTTTTTCTTGAACGCGTGTGTGTACATTAAATCTTATACACACACAAAATATATATGTGTAGTTATCTTGTGTTTAGAAAATTGGAATCCCTTCTAGTTCTCCTGTAACACTTCTTACTATATTTTGAGCATTTTCCTCTGACAATAAATTTCATGTAGCTTTTTAAATAAACTTTCAGGAGAATTGTAGCAATGTGACCTCCACTCAGCATTTTACTAGCCTTGACTTTTACCCAAAAAGGGGAAGAGAGTTTCCTCCGCATTTCTAGGGGGAGTATGAATTGACACAGCCTTTGTAGAGGGCAGCTTATCAGTTGCCATCTAAATTAGAAACACAAACCCTTTGTCTCAGCAGACCTGTTGCTGGGAATGCATCCTACAGATATATTTGTACACGTGCAAACTGTTTGTACATGGTTGTCACTGTGGTATTGAGTTCAAAAGTAAAAATTTGGAGGGCTGGCCCCGTGGCCTAAGTGGTTAAATTCTTGCACTCCGCTTCGGCGGCCCAGGGTTTCACCAGTTCAGATCCTGGGCGCGGACATGGCACCACTTGTCAGGCCATGTTGGGGCGGCATCCCACATGCCACAACTGGAAGGACCCACAACTAAAAGTATACAACTGTGTACTGGGGGGGGCATTTGGGGAGCAAAAAAAAAAAAAAGATTGGCAAGTTGTTAACTCAGGTGCCAATCTTAAAAAAAAAAGAAAAATTTGGAAACAACCTCAGCGTCCACCATGGGGAACTAGCTAAGTGATGTATGGTGGATTGTACACAGCTGTAAAAATGGGGACTGTCTATGTACTAAGGTGGGAAAGAGGTCCAAGTTACGGTGCTGGTGCTCCTGCTGCGGGAAAAGGTGTAAACTAGTGTGGATCGTATGCTTCCATTTGTCTGAAAAGGAAACATTTGCTTACACACACACAATTTCTGAAGGGTACAAAGTAACCAGGCATAGTAGTTCTTGGGGAGGAGAAACCAGGATGAGGAATAATTTTCACTCTATATCTTTTGATATTTTTGGAATTTTGAAATGTGAAAATATTACCAGTTCAAAAAGTAAATTTAAATTAAAAGTCTCAACTCTTTCACATTAAAGTTTGATAATTTGTTTCATTGTGTACTGTCTGTCTCCCCCACTAAAACATCCACATGACTGCCTCTTGGCCTCAGCTGTTCATAGACACACTTGCTCATGTGTATGTTAACGGAACCAGCTGAGTGTAAAGTGACTTAGACTCTGTGAAGTTTCTTGCAAGCTGGTTGTAGCACATAAATTTCCAAGTTATTTTATTAAATTCCCTATATCAGCCCAAATTATGAGAACCCACACACAAACTGTGGCCAACAGCCCAAGATCCCATTTTCAACATCTCCTTGCACATCCTCAGAGATCCTCAAGTCGTTTGTACAAAAGGTAACTGGGGAAGAAATCTGCACCCAGTCTGAACAGCAGTCTCCCAGTTCTCTTGTAAGGAGATCCAAGGTGAACATGTTCCAGAGTGTGCTGTCCAGTGTGGTAGTCGCTAGCCACATGTAGCTATTTAGATGTAATTTTAAATTAACCAAGATTAAAAATTGTTTTTTAGTCACAGTAGCCACATTTCAACTGCTCACTAGTTACAAGTAGAAAATGTCCATCATCATCTCAGAAAGTTCTTTTGGATGGTTCTAGTCTAAAGGGACGTGGCTGAGAGATTTTTTTTTTTTAATTCTCCTTGTTATCAACTGACTAGAAGGAATGAAGGACAGGTCAGCCTGCACATCAGGAGTCAGCTTCTCTACCAAGTCACAGGCGTCTGCTTCTGGATGAAATTTTCAAGTCCCACATTGTACCCAGGCACATCCCTTAATTAAGAAGGTAATTTGCATCACACAGGTCCTATCCATTCTTGATTTTTTAGGGAGTCGCCATGGATATACAGAAAAATGCATGTACAGAGATATTCATTGCATGTGTTTATAGTAGCTCAATTTCCAGCTAAAGGTGTGGAGGAAGGGTGTGATCGTGATTTATAATAAGAAACACGTATTTGGTCTTCGTCCCTCTTTCTGGCACACAGCTCCTAAAATGCTTGGAATTTCCTAATTTATGGGAGCATGAAAGTGTCTTGTTCAATGTGAATGAGGTGACTTTTGGAAGCACCTAAGGATGGGGGCTGATTGCCAAGAGAACCAACCCTGTGACTGGGGTGTTGGAATGTTCAGTCCCTCCTCTCTGACCGGAGGGGGAATTAGTCACCAATAACCAATGATTCAAACAATTACGCAGGTCGGCCCAGTGGCGCAGCAGTGAAGTGCGGACGTTCCGCTTCAGTGGCCTGGGGTTCGTTGGTTTGCGTGTGGACATGGCACTGAGGGGCAAGCCATGCTGTGGTAGGCGTCCCACATATAAAGTAGAGGAAGATGAGCATGAATGTTAGCTCAGGGCCAGTCTTCCTCAGAAAAAAGAGGATTGGCAGACGTTAGCTCAGGGCTAATCTTCCTCAGAAAAAACAAGAACAAAAAAAAAAAAGCAATTATGCTTATGTAACAGCCACTAAAAACCCAAAAGGTCAGGGTTCGGAGATCTTCTGGGTTGGTGAACACGTGGAGGTGCTGGGAGAGCAGCACCTGTAGAGGGCACGGAAGCTCCGAGCTCCTTCCCACATGCCCCACCCTATGTGTCTCTTCCATCTGGCTGTTCCTGAGTTATATCCTTTCACAATAAACCAATAGTCTGAGAAGCAAAGAGGTTTCCTGGGGTCTGTGAGCCGCAATAGCAAATTAATTGAACCTGAAGAGAGGGTTGCAGGAACCTCTATTTGTAGCCAGTCCATCAGAAATATAGGTAACAACCTGGACTTAGCGACTGGTGTGTTGGCAACTGATGTGGAGTGCACTCATGCAGGACTGAGCCCTTAACCTGTGGGACCTGATACTATCTCCGGGTAGACAGTGTCATAGAATTGCTTGTTGGTTTGGAGGAAACCACTCCCCCTCGCCCAACTTTGGAATTGAGGCCAGAACCCAAAAGAGAGGGTAAATAAATTATGGTAAATTCATACGGTGGAAAACTGTGTTGACATTTAATAAAAAATAGTTTTCAAAAAATATTTAACGAAGTGGAGAAATGTTCAGAGTCAGTGGAAAAAACAGGAGTATGTAAAATCTGATTATGATTGTTTTATATATAAGGGAACAATCAGATAAATCTAAATTGGAAGATAGTTTGGAAAACTGGCTTGGATACATGAAAAATGTCAGGATTATTAAAAAAAAAAAAAGGTCAGGGTCTCTTCTAGATTGAAGCCACCTCAAGACAGGACAGCAGAGTACAATGCATGTTTTTTGATTTGGGCTTTGTCAACACAATCCGTAACCAATCTATAAATCAAAATTGGGGTGAATTTATTATGAGCCAGATCTGAGGACCAAATAGCCCAGGAGAGTCCTTTCACAAAGGAATGGAGTGCTCCAAAGAAGTGGGGGTTGACGGAGTAGTTATAGACCGTCAAAGAGCATGTAGCACAGATAATTGGAATGTCCCTTTTACAGTAGTCACGAGACTGCTTTGCTGGCACTGCGATTCACACAGCAATTGATGAACAGAGCAGGTAGCAGGTCTGTGGTCTCCAGCTGGGTGGTCACAGGGTGAGAGCAGCAGGCCAGAATCAATCCTTAGTTTAGGGAGAGGGGCTTATTCTTAAGGAAATGTCAATGTGGGGGAAGTTACATCCTTATCTTTAAGGGCATTGTTCTTGTTTTGGGGACACAGTAAATACTTAAAGCAGGTATACAATGCATGCTCTATGGCCAGAGTCAGGCCCTTTTGGAAAAAGATGTTCAGTTTTACACCAAATGGCTTCGCCGTATACTCCAATATATCCTATTTGTCATTTATTTATCAGCTTGAATAAAATGAAAACAAAAAGGCAGGTAGGACGTTATTGGGAGAAATTAGCTTACAGGACTGTGGCTTAAATAACGGTGGTTCCAAGGTCGTTTCCTGCGTGGGTGGAAGAATGTACCTGTTCTTAAGGGACTTCTGCTGAAGGATTTACACGATATACAGGATTGGGGGAAATTTTCCCAAAGTATACACTTATATATGCATGTGTGTATGTGTGCGAACGGGAAAAAGTACACACGCTGTATACTTAAACGAACAGACATAAAACTACGCTGGTCAGTACACGACGGTCCCTGTGTGTCCCCTGGGGTAGAGCGACCGACAAGTTCCCACGCTCCCCTGGGGCGCCATCGCACTACGGACTCCATTTCCCAGGACGCCATTCACCCAGTGCCCGGCCGGCTCCAGTCCCGCGGCGCGCAGAGCCCTCTGGGAGGTGAAGTCCCGGGCAGACCGCGGGCCAGTTGGCGGAAGCGCGGGCCGAAGTGCCTTTGGCTGCTGTGCATAGGCGGCGGGCGCGCCAGTGGCGGCGCCCTCGGGCTGTGTGAGCAGACGGCGGCGGAGGTGAGTGTGCTGCGGTTGAGGCGGCCCGGGTAAGCGTGAGGGACGGGGAGGCCCGGGCGGGGAGAGCGACCCAGGACGGCCAGGCCGTGGGATCGGGGCTGGGGGTGGGGCGGTGGGGAGGGAGCGACCTGTGCGTGCAGGTGCGACCTCAGGTGTGTGTGTGGGCCCAGCGTGTCACTGCCTGTGTGTGCAGGTGCGACCTCGGACGTGGGCATGTGCCTGAGTGTGTCACAGGGGAAGGGTGTGTTGCGTAACACTACCTGTGTGTGCAGATGAGATCTCAGGTGTGTGGGGGGCGCCCGGTGTGTCACCGTACGTGTCAGAGGGGAGGGGAGTCCTGCATGTGTGACACCACCTGCGTGTGCACCTGAGGCCCCAGTTGTGTACATGTGGCCGAGCATGTCACTGTGCACGCATATCTGCATGGAGGGAGTGTTGAGTGTATGACAGCCCCTGTGTGTGCAGGTGTGACCTCACATGTGTGCCTGTGCCGCATACCCCCTAACCATCACTACTCATTCCCTTTCTTCCCCAGCCCCTGGCAACCATTAATCAACCCTCTGTCTCTGTTCTGGACATTTCATGTAAATGGGATCATACAATAGGTGAGTTTTTTGTGTCTGGCTTTTTTCACTGAGCATAATATTTTCACTAAGTGTGCTGTGCTATGTATGTATCAGTACTTCATTCGTTTTTATAGCTGCATTACATTCCCTTGTATGGATGTACCACAGTTTGTCCAAATAATGCTGCTGTGAACATTCACGTACAGGTTTTTGTGTGAATGTGTTTTCAGTCTGGGGGAGTGAGGCAGTTGGTCTGTCCATTCTGTCTCTCAGCCACATATCCAGGAAAGGGACAGAGCAGGGCCCGGCAATGCAGACACCTGGGAGGAGGTCTTAGCAGGCGAATGAGTGAATGGTGGTGCTGGGCAGCGTCTAGATAGGAGGTGGGGGCTTTGGGTGTTAAGAGTGGTAAGTAGCTACTCTGAAATCAGTGCTGCCTCCTGACAGGCCCCTTCTCCATGGGGTCCCTAAGGACACAGCCACACACGGGCAGAGGAGCTGTTACCAGAGCCTGAGGGTGCCACTGTGGGGGCAGTAAAGGCCATGTTGGGGACACATGTTGTGGCTTGCACCACATGCCATCCTAGCCTCCAAGCTTCCCCTGCCCAGCCCTGAAGGGGAGGGAGACCACAGAGGTGTGACAAGTGGCTTTGTGGGGGGCTGGCAAGGGCCATCCAACTGTCCCTCTAGGGGCTGCAGAGCTGAACACTTTGGGAAGTGCTGAGGAATCACTGTGTCTTCATCTGCTCAGCCACTACAACAAAATCCCACAGCCTGAGTGGCTTAACCAACAGCATCATTTCTCACACTTCTGGAGGCGGAAAGTTCAAGATCGGGGTGCCAGCAGGCCTCAGTTCTGGGGAGAGCTCTCTTCCAGGCTTTCGGGTGGCTGCCTTCTCACTGTCCTCACGTGGCGGAGAGAGAAAGAAAGAGCTTTGGTCTCTACCTTTTCTGATAAGGGCACTAATCCCATCATGGGACTCCACCCTCAAGACCTCATCACCCCAAAGGCCCCACACCTCCAAACACCTTCACTTTGGGGGTTAGGGCATTAACATAGGGATTTGGGGGAGATACAGATATTTAGGTGAGACTACAGTATCCAGTATCAAGGCGATAATACTGCCAACTCTTGGCTTAGGCCACTCAGCATGAGCCCCCGACAACAGAGCGTTTCCCAGAACATTCACATCTGCTGTTCCCCATGGGGCTAGCCCTGGTCAGACATGGCCCATGGCTGAGCCAGTGCATGTGGCATGTTTCAGAAGCCAGTGACATTTAAGGACTTGGTTGTGGACTTCACGCGGGAGGAGTGGGGGCTGCTGGGCCCAACACAGAGGATCCTGTTCCACGACATGATGCTAAGGAACTACAGCAACCTGGTGTCCCTGGCTGAGGCCTCCCTGTCACCTCTTCATCCATGTCATTTGTGTGTGTTTCCCCTGCCTCGTCCTCGGTCATTCACACCCAGGTGTGTCCTTGCTCTGACTCATGTCCCCCAGCCAAGTCCCCCCAGTGCAAAGACCGGGTGCCCCAACCTATGTCACCAGGTAGAGACCTTTCCTGTGCCTCGGGACACATACAATGCCCTATTTGGCCCTGGCTGACTTGTAGCAACAGCATCAATGTTTTCCTCCTCCCTTCTCACCATGGACAGGACTTCCTGATTCCAAACCAGACGTGATCTCCAAGCTGGAGCAGTGGGAAGACCCCTGGACTGTGGGGAGAGATGCCCCGAGAGGTCCAGGTGAGTGAAGGAAGGGTCTCCCTATCAGATCAGTTTATTATTTTTTTAATTTAATTTTCCCCAGCTTTGTTGAGGTATAATTAACAAATAAAAATTCTATATATTTAAGATGGTATTTTGATAGATGTATATGCTATGAAATGATTACCACTATCAAGCTGATTAATATATCCATCACCACATATAGTTATGAGTTTTTTCCCCCTGTGGTGAGAACACTTAAGATTCACTCTCAGGAAAGTTGAGACGTACAATGCAGTGTTTTAACTGTAACTGTTGTTAACTGTTCTTTCTCCTCCTAGGGCAAGAAGGTGCAGTGTACAACCAACAGGAAAGAGTGGGTAGGTGCAGGAGCCTGGAAACAAACCCAGACTCATTAAGCAGTCCTCTCCCAGCCCTGAGAACAACTAGTCTACTTTCTGTCTCCACGGATTTGCCTGTTCTGAATCTTTCATATAAATGGAATTTATATAAATGTATTCATATATTTTCATATAGATACATATAAGACAAAATGTGGTCTTTTGCGTCTGGCCTTTTAGCATAGTGTTTTCATAGTTTATCCACATTGTAGCACAGATCAGTCCTTCATTCTTTTTTGTGGCTGAATAATATTCCACTGAGTGGATAGACCATGTTTTGTTTATACATTCTTCGCTGGTGGAGAGTTGGGCTGTTTTCACATTTCGGCGATTGGGAACAGTGCCACCATGAACAGTCACATGCAGGTTTTTGTTCGAGCACTTGTTTTGCACTCTCTGGGCCAGGCCCTGCTCCAGTGAGGGCATGGTTGTGAAATAGCCCCACCAGCAGCTGACAGTTGGGGTGGCTCCTGAGGCTTTGGCCCGTGTCTTTCTGTGTTCCTCTACCCCTTTCCTTCCCACCTGTGCAGCAAAGGGTTAACACAGCAGGCCTGTGGCCACCATCCCCCAAAAGGCCTGGGGCAACGTTGGCCTTTGGCTGGTGTCTTGGAACTTGGATTTCAGGAGGGTCCTCACCATCCCCTAAATGATCAGAGTGGCTCGTTGTGCCTAAACCGTTTTGGTTTATACTGAACACGTGCTTTCCTTCTTGGGTTCAGAAATTTTGGTACATGCTGTGCAGTGGATACCTCAGTCCCTGTCCCCTTCCTCAACTGCGGGAGCCCCTTCTAAAAGCCGCAGATTCTGGGCCAGCCCCGTGGCTGAGTGGTTAAGTTCGCACGCTCTGCTGCGGCGGCCCAGGGTTTCGCTGGTTCAAATCCTGGGCACAGACATGGCACTGCTCATTAGGCCAAGCTGAGGTGGCATCCCATATGCCACAGCTAGAAGGACCCACAACTAAGAATATACAACTATGTACCAGGGGGCTTTGGGGAGAAAAAGGAAAAAAAGAATCTTAAAAGCCACAGACTCTACCACCCTGGCCTGCAGCTCGTTCTGGCAGCCTAGCCTGACTGCCGAGGTTCTGGATTGGCGGTACACAGTCAGGGTGGGGCTTGAGCATGTTTCTCTGCTTATTTTTCAGACTCAGAGCCTGGGTCCCGAGCCATATGGCTGCTTCCAGACCAAGGCGCTCTTCCTCAGGGGCAGATGACAATGGGACTCTTGGGGCAGGATTTCCGGCACATAATCCTAAGAGAAGTCACGGAGCATGGCAGCCAGGTGGCAGAAAGACATTGCCAAGCAGTGACACCTAGCCAGAGGGAGAGGAGCCTTGGAGGAAGGGTCCTCTGGTGCCGTTTCCTCACTGAGCATCAAAATCGTCCCCCAGGGGTGCAGGCTCCCACAGACTGTGTTCATAAAAAGGGTCTCCCATGTGTTTCAGTCCTAGGTCAGGGGCGCCCCTGCCAAGGAGAGGGTGTGTGTACAGAAGCCTGTGACTCTTTTCCAGACCTCCGTCACCCACAAGGTGTCCACACTGAAGAGGGCACACTGGCGTGTGGTGGATGGGAGGATGCCTTTGGCAAGAACACAAGCTTCCTGAGCTCTCAGCGGATTCCTGACAGGTGGAAGCTCTATGTGTGTGAAGAGTGCGGGAAGGCCTTTGGGTAGAGCTCAAATTTCATTCAGCACCAGAGAACCCACACCGGCGAGAAGCCGTACATGTGCCGGGAGTGCAGACGCGTCTTCAGCAAGAACTCATCCCTGGTTAAGCACCAGCACATCCACACAGGCGAGAAGCCCTACATGTGTGGCCACTGCAACAAGCGCTTCTGGGAGAACTCGTCCCTGGCCAAGCATCAGTGGGTGCACACAGGTGAGAAGCCATACGCTTGCGGTGACTGCGGGCGCACCTTCAGCCAGAGCACCCACCTTGTGCATCACCAGCGAGTCCACAGTGGGGAGAAGCCATTCACCTGCTGTGAGTGCGGCCGAGCCTTCACTGACTCCTCAGCCCTCCTGATCCACCACAGAACCCACACGGGGAGAAGCCCTATGAGTGCCATGTGTGCTGCAAGGCGTTCAGCCTCAGCTTGTCCCTGGCTGAGCACATGCGCTGCCACACGGGAGAGAAGCCATATGTGTGCCAAGAGTGTGGGAAGGCTTTCAGCCAGAGCTCATCCCTCATCAAGCACCTGAGGACACATACAGGCGAGAAGCCGTACATTTGCAGTGAGTGTGGGCGCGCCTTCAGCCAGAGATCCTCCCTTACCAAGCACCAGCGGGTGCACACGGGTGAGCGGCCCTCCGTGTGCAGAGAATGCGGGAAGGCCTTCAGCCAGAGCTCCTACCTGACCCAGCACCTCAAGATCCACAGTGGCAAGAAGCCGTTCATGTGTGGGGAGTGCAGGAAACCCTTCAGTGACTCTTTGGCCTTGGTCCACACAGGAGAGCAGCCCTACACGTGTGGGAAATGTGGGAAGGCCTTCAGCCAGAGCAAGTTCCTCACCCAGCATGAGCGGATCCACACTGAGGAGAAGCCTTTCGTGTGCGGCGACTGCGGCAGGGCCTTCATGCAGAGCTCCTCCCTCGCCCTCTACCTGAGGACTCACACTGGGGAGAAGCCCTACAAGTGCAATGAGTGTGGCAAGGCTTACATCCAGATGTCACACCTCACCGAGCATTACCGAGTGCACACCAGGGAGCAGCCCTATATGTGCAATGTGTGTGGCAAAGCCTTCGGGCGGGGCACACACCTCCTGCAGCACCAGCGTGTCCACGTGGGTGCCAAGCCCTTCACATGCGGCGTGTGTCGGAAAACCTTTCCAGAGGCTGCGGCCCTCATTCTGCACCAGAGGATTCATGCTGGAGAGAAGCCCTTTGAGTGTCACAAATGCAGCAAATCCTTCAGCCAGAGCAGGTCCCTGGCCCAACATCAGAGCATTCACTCCCAGGGGAGATCGTGAGACCATGGCAAGTATCAGAAATCCTTCAAACACTGTTTGGTTCTCATACATCGGTGACGTGGGGATGTGCCCAGTGTGGCAGAGACTTGTCCTTGATGTGTCGTCCTCCATCCTGCGGAGGGCCAAGTGTCAGGAACCCTGGGCCAGCGCAGAGCAGACCGTGTTGCACATCTCACACTTCTATCTTCAGAGTCACCTAGTTGGATGAGAAAGCTGGTAGTGGGCATCAGATCCATCTTCTGGATGCTTCTCCATAACCTTCAAAGGGAACAATGACCACCCCCAATTCTTCTCCACTGTACAGGTTCACCCAGATGCCCACCAGCTGGTAGGATCCACAAGTGTGAACGGTCTTCCTCTCAGCAGGCCTGGAACAGAGCTCATTTCAAAGTTTTTGCCAAAGCAAAAATGTAATTAAAAGAAAAAAAAGGGGGGCCGGCCCCATGGCTGAGTGGTTAAGTTCACGTGCTCCGCTGCGGCTGCGCAGGGTTTCGCTGGTTCGGATCCTGGGCGCGGACATGGCACTGCTCATCAGGCCACGTTGAGGCAGCGTCCCACATGCCACAACTAGAGGGACCTGCAACTAAGATATACAACTATGTACCAGGGGGGATTTGGGGAGATAAAGCAGGGAAAAAAAAAAGATTGGCCACAGTTGTTAGCTCAGGTGCCAATCTTTAAGGAAAAAGATGCTTTTCAGTCGTTGGTGCCTTGTATTAACTCAGGCCACTTGGTTTTGTTTTCCCCCCTCAAAAAGTAAGCTCTCTATTCAAAAATGCGGTGGTGTGTCACCAAGTCCAGCTCTTTAGAAAGAAAACTCTATGTCATTCCTCCACTTCAGCATGAGGACTTCATTAAAGCCAGAGAGTGATCTTAGCATAAAATTGCACACTTTCTGAGCACTTACACACACTGTCCCATTTTGTCCTCTCAGCAGCCCTGGAACACAGGTGTTTTTATCCCCACTTCAAAGATGAAGTTGCTGAGACTTTGAGAGGTTAAACCACATGCTCAAGGCCCCCCACTAGAAGCCACTCACTTTTCAGGATGAAGACACTAGACTTGGCAGGTAAGGACAGAGTGGCAAAAGGGCCTCCTTCCCTTTCAGCAGACCCCCAGAGGTCTGTGAGAAGGCAGTTCTAGAATATTAAGTTCCCTTGAGAATGAGAGACAGTGGGATGATCGGGTCCCACCTGAAAAAGCAAGTGAGGCCATTTGGCTGACTTGAGGCAAAGGCAAAGTAGGAGCTGGGCAGCCATTGCTCAGGCCAGATGTTGGTTAAATTCCTGCTAGAAGACACACATTTGTTCCTGTGATGGGTGAGCCTTTCACTGTTCCCTGCAACTTCACTCAGGGGTTCTCTGTCGCCTCATCCACCATAGCCCGCCTTTCCAGGCTCATTCCCCATGTCCCATGGGCAGCCTGTGTTGACCAAACCTACCTTTTCCCTTTTCCTCGGACAACCCAGCTTGTTCTGGTTTCATGTCCTCAGCATCAGCTCCAGGGTGACTCCTCCCTGGCTGAATCAGAAGCCTGTCCTCTCTTCCCGTCCCCACAGCAGCGCATACATTGCGTTGCCATTGTCCCTGTCCTTGTCCAGAGCCGCCTTGGACCAGGAGCCCCTTTAGCACACACTTATGTCTCAGGTGCCTCTGTATCCCGATTACCTGGCACATATAGGGCTAAAGTAGACAGGAAATGAGTGAGTGAACCAGTGAGACACTGAATACAAAATGACAACTGAGGGGTCCCTAAGACCACCTTCAGATTTGAGGACTCACTAGAAGGACTCACAGAACTCAGAATAAGTGATGGACTCTTAATGGCTTATTGCAGTGACAGGATACAGGTTATAATCACAAAGGTAAAGGGTGCACAGGCTGGAATCTAGGAGACCAGGTGCAAGCTTCCAGTTGTCCTCTCCCAGTGGAATTGTACAGACAGCTTAATTCTCGCAGTAGCAACTGACAGTACACGTGGAGTATTGCCAACCAGGGAACTCACCCAGGCCTGGTGATTTTATGGGGGTTGGTCACATAGATGTGGACTGCTTGTATGACTGACCTTACTCAGCCTCCAGCTCTCTCAGAGGTCAACCTGATGCAGTGTGACCCAAGGTCCCCATCATAAATCACACTGTTGGCACAGACTATCTGGTATGGCCCAAGGCCCCCAGTAAACAAAGACACTCTTATCAGGCAGGATATTCCAAGGGCGGGAGGGTCTCAGGAGCTGATCAGGGGCCAATCCATTCTTTGCAATGTGCAGAGTTTGGGCACCCTAATTCTGCTGAGTTAACCCTTTACTGCACAATGAGCCAGCACACTGCAGCCCGGGAATGCCTCCTTACCCGGCTGAGGGCCACAGCTACTGTAACACAAGAGGGAGAAGTGTCAGTCGACAGAAGTGGTGTTGGTCGGGATGCTCAGGAGTTTCTCAGCAGAAGAGGCAACTCAGTTTTGCAGGGGCAAGACCATCAGGGGTGCAGGGGGAGTGGACATTTGGGAGAGCACCCCATGAGAGCCCCAGAAACCAGGCCGAGAGGCAGGAAGAACCAGGCAGCTGTTGGGCCTCTGAGGCACCACATGGCATGGATGGGGCAGGGTGTGCTGGCTATACCACACACCCCTGTAGCTTGTCATGGGCCACAAACTCAGCCTTTGTAAAAATGTCCTGGCAGCAAGGTTGAGATGAGGAGAGATGCGACACTGCCAGCCCTCAGCTTCCTTCCTGAGGGGTGGTCAGGCATAAGAAACAGCTGCCTCCAGCTCCATGAATTTGAAGCCCAGCACTGCCCAGCTGAGCTCTGGGTCTTCTCTGTGCCTCACCTTCCTAGTCTGTAAAATGGGAGTGGTGATGATGCCTGCAAGGATTTAACATACTAACTTGTAGAGGAAACGTGTACCAGGGCCCCCGTCCAGTGTGTTATTCTGCCAGGAAGCAGCCTCTGCCCGAGGGAGGTGGGTGTGGTCACAGGTTGGCTGTGGTTGAGTGACTGAGTGCAGCTGACGACAAGTGCGGGTGACGCTGCAGGAGCGTGGCAGAAGGCCGCAGTTGTAGGGGCAGGAGCTTTCAGATGGGGAGGACCTGAGGTTTTCTGACCTGAGGGTCAGGGCAGAGGCTGACATAGTGCTACATGGAGCAGGGGCCTAGCCAGAGGATGTTTCTGGTGTGGTTCATTCCTCCCATAAGGCCAGAGGGCCTTCAAGTTCTTTAGCTCTTACTGTCGTTCTTCCATGTGTCTCATACCAAATGCCAGTGTGCGGAGTGCTGCCCAGACCCTGCGTGGAGGGCAGGGCAGCTGTGGGCACTGGCTGCAGGAAGCAGAGGCTGGACCTCAGGCTGTGGGTCCTGCGGGCATCCGGGCTCAGGCAGACAGTCCTGGGGCAGGAGGCGAGAGGAGTCCACAGGGCCTCAGGGCTCTCACTTCACCCCTTGGGCTGGTTCCCTGGCAGGCTGCAGCCTGTGACCTGGGGTGTGCGTCTGCACTCATACGCCATCATACACACACAGGTGCACACACACACACCATCACACACTCGCACCCTGACAAAGATTCTCTCCATGACCAAACTAGTCAGGCTCTTCTGAGCTCTTTTTGACTAGGCCTCAAACCCTGGGGTTCTGGGGCCTTCCTTAGAGTCCAGTTTTAGCAGAAATCTTAAATCAGTTTAGCAAGACTCTCCCATCCTCCACATCTGATCACCCTCGTTATCTACTCCAGTTCCTCATCCCCACCCCCCCAGGTGATATCTGATCACTCTGGCCTGCCTTCAGCAAGAATCCTGTCAGAATCCCCTCACCCCTGAGGCTTCCTCTTAGTAATCTTCTACCCATTGACCCCCACCCTGCTTCTTGGCTATAAATTCCCACTTGTCCATGCTGTATTCAGAGGTAAGCCCAGTTCTACACTGAGGTCTCTTTTTCCCCGATTGCAATAGTTTTTCTTAATAAAATGTTTTTACTGCTTTAACTCCTGTCTAACTCTGGGTAATTTTTTCTTTAACAACACACACACATACTCATTCCCACACTTACACATTTCCCAGGGCAGCCTACCAAGGATGCCACGGCAGTTACCTGGCAGTGGGAGCATCTGGGCCTCTCACTAAGGAGCCCCAAGAGTGTGGGGTTCTGCTGACTTGCACAGTGGTGGGGTGCTAAGAAGGTCTCTGGGATGGAATCCAGGGCTGAGAGGCAGCTGCTGGGTCCTCCATGCAGAGGCTGGGCGGTGGGGGAGCCTACCTCTGGGTGGGAGTGTATGTGTGTCTCTGTATCTGTCTCTGTGTGTCCGTAGGTGTGTGTCTATGTCTGCTTCTTTATAAGAGCTTTATTTAAAATTCACATACCATAAGTTCACCCTTCTAAAGTGTACAATTCAGTGGTTTTCAGTATATTCACTAAGATGAACAACCATTACCACTAATTTCAGAACATCTTCATCACCCCCAAAAGAAACCCCATACCCATTAGCAGTCAGTCCCTATTCACCTCCTCTAAGCCTCTGGCAACCACTAATCTACTTTGTCTCTATGGATTTGCCTTTCCTGGATATTTCATATAAATGGAATCTTAGAATATGTGACCTTTTGTGTCTGGCTGCTTTGAACATAATGTTTTCAAGTTCATCCATGTATCAGCACTGAGTTCCTTTCTGTGACCAAGTAATATTCCATTGTATGGCTAGACCACATTTTGTTTATCCATTCATCAGTTGATGGACATTTGCGTTGTTTCCAGTTTGGGGCTGTTATGAAAAATGCTGCTATGAACATTTCTGTACAAGATTTTGTGTGGATATATTTTTTCATTTCCTTGCAATTGCTGGGTCATAAGGTAACTCTTATGTTTAACAAAAAGTTAAACCACAGTGGCTGCATCATTTTCCATTCCCACCAGCAATGCATGAGGGTTCAATTTTCCCACATCCCTGCCAACACCTGCTGTTACCTGTCTTTCTGATCACTGCCATCCTACTGGGTGGGAAGTGGCATCACAGCATGGTTTTGATTTCCATTTCCCTGATGACAAAGGATGTTGAGCATCTACTTATATGCTTAGTGGCCATTTGTATATTTTCTTTGGAGAAATGTCTACTAAATCTTTGCTCATTTTTAAATTGGGTTGTGTTTTTTTGTTATTGTTGAGTTGTAAGAATTCTTTATATATCCTGGATACCAATTTATTTATTTATTTATTTTTTAGGAAGATCAGCCCTGAGCTAACTACTGCCAGTCCTCCTCTTTTTGCTGAGGAAGCCTGGCCCTGAGCTAACATCCGTGCCCATCTTCCTCTACTTTATATGTGGGACACCTACCACAACATGGCATGCCAAGCAGTGCCATGTCCACACCCAGGATCCGAACCGGTGAACCCCGGGCCACTGAGAAGCAGAGCATGTGAACTTAACCACTGCATCACCGGGCCGGCCCCCTGGATACCACTTTAGTATTTGTGTGTCTGTGTGTCTTTATGTGGGTCTGTATGTCTGTGCATCTGTGTGTCTGTGTGAGTGTTAAGTGTGTGGCTGTGTCTGAGCAGGCACAATTTTGCCTTCCACCATGGACATGGGGAAGCAGAGGGTATCATGATCAGCTGTGAAGAGGGGAGGGTTTATTATCTCCATGATACAGAGAAGGAAGTAGAGGGCCAGAGAAGTGAAGTCATTTGCGCAAGTAAGAGAGTGAGAGGTGGGACTAGGAACTGAGATGGGCCGGAACCCTCTCCATAGACTGTGCTTCCTGTTGCATCGTGCTGTTTCTTAGCCAGTGGTCCTCAGCCTTGTCTGCACATTAGAATTGCCTTCAGGGGCCGGCCCCGTGGCCAAGTAGTTAAGTTCGCGTGCTCCACTGCAGGCGGCCCAGTGTTTCGTCAGTTCAAATCCTGGGCACGGACATGGCACTGCTCATCAAGCCACGCTGAGGCGGCGTCCCACATGCCACAACTAGAAGGACCCACAACTAAGAATATACAACTATGTACCGGGGGGCTTTGGGGAGAAAAAGGAAAAAAATAAAATCTTTAGAATTGCCTTGATACTTTTATAAATCTGGATGCCCAGGCCAAATCCTAGACCAATGAATTAGGATCTGTGATAGGCAGAATAATGCCTCCCCTCTCCACACTCAAAGATGTCCACATCCTAATCCTCAGAACCTGTAAATATGTGACTTTACATGCAAAAGGGAATTTGCAGATGGGGAGAGTATCCTGGATTACCAGGTGGGTCCAGTGTAATCATAAGGGTCTTTAAGTGAAAGAAAGAGGCAGCAAGGCCAGAGTCAGAGAAGATGTGATGACAGTGAGGCAGGGAACAGAAAAAGGAATGTGGAGACAGCCTCTAGAAGGTGGAAGAGGCAAGAAAATGGATTCTCCCTTACAAGTAACCCTGGAAGGAACCAGCCCTGTCAACGTGGTCACGTTAGCCCAGTGAGACCCATTTTGGACTTCTGACCTCAGGAAATGTAACATTTTTGTTGTTATAAATCACGACATTTGTGGTAATTCGTTACAGCAGCCATAGGAAACTAATACAGCCTTTCTAGATACAAACCAGACCAGTTGTGTAGCGCCAACTGCACCAGCTGGAAAACAGGAAGAATGATGGTTTGGAAAGTGATAAAACAGAAACCAGGAAAATCTGGGGCTCCCTTCACTGGTGGGTGGATGGGGAGGCAAGTTCTACTTGGAGGCAGAGAGGTGTCAAGGCAAATATGCAGGGAGACATTGGTGATGTGAAGCTGGGCTTGGCAGAGGGGGCAGAGCTGGGGGCTAGGAAGTAGGAGCTGCCAGAGATAAAGGCTTTGGTGGTGCAGAAAGGGAGAAGGTCACAGGCAGAGTTGGCAATCAGGATTAACAGACACTGCCCAGCGAGTGTCTGGTGCACAATAGGGGCTCGATGAAGATCTGGTTTATTGTTGCGATTATTGGGGGTGGGCATCTTGGGGCTCTGCCTTCCACAACAGAAGTGTGACAGCAGGGGGCTGGCCCTGTGGCCGAGTGGTTAAATTCTCGCGCTCCGCTTCAGCAGCCCAGGGTTTGGGTCCTGGGCGCAGACAGGGCACCACTCATTAGGCCATGTTGAGGCAGTGTCCCACATGCCACAACTAGAAGGACACACAACTAAAAATATACAACTATGTACTGGGGAGATTTGGGGAGAAAAAAAAAGGAGATTGGCAACAGTTGTTAGCTCAGGTGCCAATCTTTAAAAAAAAAAAGAAGTATGACAGCAGAAGGCAGAAACCCACAAGGAAGCCCAAGACCCAAGGAAATGAAGGCAACCAGTGCTGCCCACAGGCCAAAGCCCAGCCCAGTGTTTGATGGATGAGATGAGGTTGGTTGGGGAAAGCAAAGGATTCCTTGGATTAGGACACCTGGGGTGTATCTACTGATGGACAGAAAATGCAAAGGGATCATTTACACAAAATATCTAGAACAGGCAAATCCACAGAGGCAGAAAGCAGATGACTGGGTGTCAGGGGCTGGGGGGACAGGGAGAATAGAGAGTGCTAAAGGGTATGGAGTTTCTTTTTGGGGTGATAAAAGTGTTCTGGAATTAGTGCTGATGGTTGCATAACCTTGTGACTATACTAAAAACCACTGAATTGTACACTTTAGAAGGATGAACTTAAGGTATGTGAATTACAGCTAAAAAAAATGTTAAAAACTTTTAAAGGGAAAGAAAATGGAAAAAGGAGCAGGTGAGGGGGGAAAGCCCAGCATAGGGGAGAGAAGCAATGAGAGCCTGTGAGGTACAGGACGAGGGTGATGTGCTGCCTCAGGCCTTCAGGATGGTGAGAGGTGACATAGGACATGGTGAGAGCACAGCCACCAGGGCTATTCCCTGGGGTGGAGCTTCTGGTGCTGGAGGAGAAATGAACTGTAGTGGAAGGCCTTGCCACTCAACACACATGTATGGCTTCTCACCCGTGTGGGTGCGCTGGTACTGGCTGAGGTGTTAGCGCTGGATGAAGGCCTTGCCGCACTTCAGGGAGGCACAGGGCTTCTCGCCCATGTGGATCCACTAGTGCTCAGCAAGGTAGGTGCTCAGGCTGAAGGCCTTGCTGCACTCTGGGCACTCATAGGCTTCTTACCCATGTGACTCTGCTGGTGCTGGCTAAGCTGTGAGCTCTGGATGAAGGCCTTGCTGCGCCAGCCACACGCATATGGTCTCTCACCACTGTGCATCCTCTGATGGCAGATGTGGGGCTAGCTCCACCTGAAGGCTTTCCCACACTCCTGACACTCATAGTGCTTCTCCCCTGTGTGAATCTGCTGGTGTTTCCACAGGTCTGAACTTCCCTGGAAGGCCTTGCTCCACTCCCTGCATTTGTGTGGCTTCTCTCTGGTGTAGGTCCTCTGGTGCAGTGTGAGTGTGGAGTTCTGAATGAAGACTTTCATGCACTCCTGGCATTCGTAGGATTTCGCTCCAGTGTGGATCCTCTGGTGCACAGTGAGGTTGGACCAGCACCAAAAGACTTTCACACAGGTGCTGCATGGATAGGGCTTTTCCCCGTGTGAGTCCTCTCGTGCACACTGAGGGCCAAGTGCTGCTTGAAACTCTTCCCACAGAAGCTGCACCTTCAGGGTATCCTGTTCACACAGGCTGCCTACAACACAGCTGGCCCTGGAACTTGCTCAAAGCTCCCTCCATGTGCAACTAACATGTGCGGTTTCTTCTCCACAGCAACACTCTCTTGTTTGATAGGGCTGGAAGGTATCCTGACACTTCTCACAACTTCACTGCCTCCACAGCCTCTCCCCACACTAGGAGTTTCCATGTCAGGAACTGACTGTTGCTTTAAATCTTCTTCCCAGAAAAGCAAATGTTCCTCCACATCTCCAGCAGAACTTCTGTTCTGGTTCCTTGAGCAGGCCTCAGGAGCACCAGTCTGGGAAGGCAGAGCCCCATGAAATGTCTTCTCTGACGACTTCCATTACCATCCCCGTGAGGGGTTGTGGCAAGTCTTTGGATATGCCCTGTGCTCACTTTCCTTGATCTGAAAAAAACCAAGATGACAAATGTTGATTTGTTGACTTCACCCTGGAAGAAAAGAAATCAAAAGGATTGATGAAGCAGATGGAATTACTGGCTTGATTCTTCACCCCTCTTTGTGTACATACCCTTGGCCATATTTGTGGTTTCTCCCACTAAAGGCAGCAAAGATGTCCCTTCCTTGACTTTGGGTGTGGCCCTGTGACTTACTTTGGCCAATAGAATCTGAGTGGAACTGCAAATACGTCAGTCCTGAGCCTAGGCCTCAATCCCATTGGCATCTCTGCCACCAGTATGAGATGAATTTGCCCTGTGAGCCCTGCAACACAAGTGCAGCACAGGTGGACCCAACTTGGAGCCTGGAGCTGAGCTCATCCCAGATCGGCCAACCCTCAGAATCATGAGAGAAATAAGCACTTATAGCTCTGAGCCACTGAACTGTTGTAACTATTTGTTATAGAGCAATAGCTGACTGATACAACTGCCAAATTAAAATGAAGACTCCATGAAAAAGATGAGGTTTGAAACCTGGGGAGAGGATGAGAAAGACACACGAGGCAGAGAAGCGGGGCGGGGAATCTACTAAGGAGAGCCCAGCAGCCTAGAGCACTGGTTGAAGAGTCAGAGAATAAGCACAAAAAAGGGCCTTCTGAGGGCTGGGGTAGGGAGTGGAAGGGCTACAGTGGGTGTGGGAGGTAAGTGAGAATCCAGCAGAGCAGCTCCAGCTCGAGCAAGCATAGTCTGTTGGTCTGCCATTTGTTCATTCATTCATTTTTCAGCAAACTTTTCTTGGTGCCTGGCCCTGTGCTAAGCACCATGGATGCCCCAGCCTCAGGCTATGGAGAGGCCAGGACTCCTCCCAGTGCTAAGAGCACAGACTCACAATCTGGGCAGAGAAGAAGGCACTAACAAAAGCCTCCACTGACTTTCCAAGTCATCCCATACCTGTTAACTGTCAATCCAGCTCTTCCTTCTTGCTCTCCCTGGCACCTGAGTCTCCTCCAGCTGCTGCCCTCTCTCTCCCCTCTCCTCCTCTAGAGACTTCCAGATAATATCCCCACACTCACACTAATGCCCTTTCACCCCATTATGGACTGAATTGTATGCCCTCAAATTCATATGTTAACATCCTAACCCCCAGTACCTCTCAGAATATGACTGTATTTGTAGATATGGCCTTTAAAGAGGTATTTAGGATTAAATGAGGTCACATAGATGGGCCCTAACCCAACGGGACTGGTGTCCTCATAAGAAGAGGGAGCGACACCAGGGGCATGCTCACAACGAGGAAAGGCTATGTGAGGACACAACAAGAAGGCAGCTATCCTACAAACCAAGGAGAGAGACCTCAGGAGAAACCAAAACTGCCGACACCTTGACCTTGGACTTCCAGCCTCCAGAACTGTGAAAATAAACATCTGCTGTTTAAGCTCCAGTCTGTGGTATTTTGTTATGGCAGCCCTAGAGAACTAATATACCCGTGGTGATCATGATCTACCTTTAGGCTCCAGGCCAGCCTTGCTCTCCCCTTGGACTGCAGCTCAACCCATCAACCCTGTCAGCTCCACCTTTAAAACAGATCCATATGTGACTACTTACCAGCACCTCTACCTCTACCTCCACCACACAGATCTGCCCTGCTCCGCTCACCAGGACTCCAGCAGCATTCACCTCCTGGGTCTCCCTGCCTTTACCCTCATCCCAACAGTCTTCCCCTGTAACAGCTAGAGGAGTCCTACAAAGAGCTGTCCACTGCTCAAAGGCCTCCCATGGCTCCCACCTCTCTCAGGGTAGAAGTCCAAGTCCATACTTGGCCTATAAGCCCTGCAAGATCTGCCCCCACAGGCCTCCCCTTTCTGACCCTGTCCTCTCCCATCTTCTTCCCTCAATGAACTCCAGCTGGGTTTCCTTGCCTGTAGCCACCTCAGGGCCTTGGAATTTGTGCTCCGTATACCTGAAACATTCTCCCTGAGTCCTTCCCTCTGTTCAGCTAAGATGCCAGCTCCTCAGGGAACTGGCTTGTTCCTTTGATAACCATCTGCCTCCTCATACAACATTGGCTCCACAGAGGCCGGCCATGCCTGTCCTCCTCGCTGCAGAATCTGATCTGGAACAGCGCAGGCCCACACTGGGTGCTCAGTACAGATCTGTGGAAGGAAGACAAAACATACTCATTCTGGCTGCAGGAAAGTGTCTGAGGAGCTGCAAGGGACATGGTCACAGGCTGAGGCACGGGCCAGGCCCCCACGGCATCTCCTCCCTCTAGGCCACACCTGCATGCAGCCTGGGCCACCACCCTCCCTGTCCTGGACCCCCAACCAGACTCTCCTGCTTGGAGACTCTCACACACCCATATGCACACACAGAGGACATGTTCTCACAATCACACATCCTGGCATCCACCGTGTCACACGATCCCACCCATCATCACAATCACAGTCACTGTAGCAAGATACAGTATAATCACAGAGTCTGAGACCTCCATGCTGTACCAGCCGCTCCCCATCACCTCCATGTCCCTGTCTCATAGACACTCTCATACATTAGACAGCCACACACGGCTACACCATTATCATGTATGGTGACTGACATGCAGATTTCACACACACAGGTGGTCACAGACTGACACACGCAGCCCAACCTCCAGGTCACATACAGTCACACTCGATAGACATGTGGAATCACCTGTACACGGTCAGTGAGCCACACACATTACACACATAATACACACCCCTCACCCCCTCACTTGGGCACCTGCACCCCTCCCGCCCTCACATCGCCACCCGCACCCCTCACCCAGGCACCCGCACCCCTCACCCCCTCACACCGCTACCCCCACCTCTCACCCCCTCACCCAGGCACATGCACCCCTCACCGTCACCCCAGTACGCGCACCCCTCACCCCAGCACCCGTACCTCTCACCCTCTCACTCTGGCACCTGCACCCCTCACACACCCCCCCATCCCCTCATCCCGGCATCCGCACCCCTCACCCTCTCACACCGGCACCCGCACCCCTCACCCCCTCACCCTGGCACCCACATCCCTCGCTACCTCACCCCGGCACCCACCTTACCCCCTCACACCGGCACCCACATTCCTCACACAGCATTGACACCCCTCACACCGGCACCCTCAGGCCGCACCCCCCTCACACACCCCTCCCCCCCACGCATCATGCACAATTCTGCCTCCCGCCCACCCTCCGGCTGCAGCCTCCACTCACCGCCACCACTGCCCCACAAAGACCAGGCCGCAGTCCCCACAGCCCGTGCGCCCGCCCGGACTACAACTCCCGGCGTACCACCGGATGCTCGGGGCGCGGTGGGGGTGGTGGGCGAGGTATGGGGTTGGGGGGCGGTGCCTTCTGGGAATTGTAGTCCAGAGGAGGGGCGCACTGGCCGTGGAGCGTGAGACGCGGGACATGCTGGGAGTTGTGGTCTCTGCGGGCAGGCGCGCCGAGTGAGCAGCGCGGCGCATCATGGGAGTTGTGGTACCGGTGAGCGGGCGCGCGGGTGGGTTGGTCACTCCCGCACCTCCGAGTCCGCTCCCGGAAGTGTCCGCCCGCTGCTGGGGCGAGGTGGGTCTGGGCGGGTCCCGCCGGGATTGGGGCGGGAGAGAAACACCGCAGGCCCCGAAGCCGCGACGGTGCGGTGGCCGGTGCGAGATGCACAGGACCGACCCGCGGACGGAGAGTGAGGGGCTGACGACGAACCGCGCATTGACCGACTGACGGACTGTGAGCGCGGGACCGACGGGTCTAGTGTTGGACGGACTGACGGACAGAGCCTGGGACCGAGGGACAGACGAAGTGTAGAACTAACTGATTGAATGTGGACCAACTGACTGACCAGTTGTGTGTACGTGTCTGATAGATGGTGTGTCTGACTCATCTCGGGCGTGCTTCTGACTGCCAGCTTGGGAGTGTGTAATCGAATGACATGATGAGCGTCTGACCCGACCCACTGTGCGGCCGACGGAGATGGTTGTTTGAGACTGTGTAGGTGGGTTGTGTGATATTGGGAGTGAGAGGGTGGGTGATGCCTGTGTGTGATTCGGGTGTGTCTGGGAGGCTCTGTGGATCTGACTGGGCGAGATGATGAACGACTGTGTCAGGGAGATGCTGTGAGGCCTGTGTTTTCTTGACTGACTGTGAGTGACACTGAGAAATGGTGTGTGCCTGGGTGTATTTTGGGGTATGGCTGACAGACTGTGCCTGAGATAGGGTGTGTATGTATAACTATGTCATTGACTGAGGTTTTATCAGAGGGACTGAAGTTTGGGTCATTTGCAGAGAGTTTATCAAGTATGTGACAGCAAATTTGTGCTTTGCCATGTCTGCAGCTGACATTGTGTGACCAGCGGTCGCTCAGCTGGGTTTGTGGATATGTCCCCCAGCACCTGCAGGCTTAAGTCTGGCAGGGGCTGTGAAGGCATTGGATTGGGTGTTCACCGCATGCTTGCTGTGTGCCAGGCTGGTACTGGACGCCTGTCATGGATTGCCTTGGGTAACCTCGCAGCAACCCCCTGAGGTAGGTGTTGTTAGCAGGTTGATACAAGTGAGAAGTGAGAAACGGAAGGACCATTCTGCTCAGTTGGTTGAGTGGTCGTGGATGCAGGGACCTCAACCTGAGGTGAGGTCGGCATGTTGGGGGTGGGCCTAGGTAGGCCCACGTACATATTTCTCGGAGACTGTCATCAGGGATTTTCCAGAACAGGGCTCCAGGGGTGCAGAGGGAGCTTGGAAGCTGTTGCTGCATTTATTGTCCCTGCCACCCTTGTTCCCCTCCCCTGTACAATTCCCCATGTCTGTGGATCACCATGCCCAGCCTTTCCTGGTCCCTCCATTTGCTCAGCACCTGTGTGCTGTGCACTTGCTCTGGGTCGGGCCCTGGGCACTGCGGCTCCAGCCGCCTGGTCTCTCTGGGGAAACACATGGTTACAGCACGGAGCTGGGGCAAGAGAGCCCCGGGGCCCTGGAATGATACATAGCCTACTTCCAGGTGCTGGGACGGCTCTTGGAGAAGATAGCCACTGAAGTGGGGCCTGGTGGACTAGAAGAAATTAGTCAGGTGCAGAGAGGGATTTTAGGACAGGAGAATAAAAGGGACAAAGGCTGAGAGGCATGGGGATAATAGCAAGGCAAGGTGATGAGAGGCTCCAGTGAGCTTTACGGTGGAGTTAGGAGCTAGAACGCAGCTTAACTGCAAGTTGTGGTCTTGTTTTACTAACTCACTTCTCCCTGTGCCCAAGGCCATGGCTCAAGAGCCAACACTTGTTATCTGTCTTTTTGATTATAGCTGTCCTAGCAGGTGTAAAATGCTGTCTTACTGTGGTTTTGATTGACATTTCTCTGGTAGCTAAAGATGTTGAGCATCTTTTCATGTGCTTGTTGGCCATTTGAATATCTTCTTTGGAGAAATGTATATTCAAATCCTTTGCTCATTCTTTTTTGTTTGTTTAAAGATTTTTGTTTTTTTCCTTTTTCTCCACAAAGCCCCCCAGTACATAGTTGTATATTCTTCATTGTGGGTCCTTCTAGTTGTGGCATGTGGGACGCTGCCTCAGCATGGTTTGATGGGCAGTGCCATGTCCGTGCCCAGGATTCGAACCAGCGAAACACTGGGCTGCCTGCAGCGGAGTGCTCGAACTTAACCACTCGGCCACGGGGCCAGCCCCTGCTCATTCTTTAATTGGATTTTCTTTTTGTTACGGAGTTGTTCTACATATAGGTCTCTTACCAGATATACAATTTGCAAATATTTTCTACCATTCTATGGGTTGCCTTTTCACTTTCTTGATGGTGTCCTTCAAATCACAAAAGTTTTTAATTTTGATGAAGTTCAGTTTATCTCTTTTATTGTTTGTTACTTATCTAAGAAAGCTTTGCATTATTTTTAAGTGTATGTGGAACGTTGACCAAAATTAACCATACATTGGGTCACAAACCAAGTCTCAGCAAATTTCAAAGGATTGAAATTGACCAGTGCACATTTTCTGAGCCCAACAGACTTAATCTGGAAATCAATAATAAGATAACTAGAAAACTACAAATTTTTTGGAAATGAAGCAGCAGAGTTCTAAATAATCCATGAGTCAGGAAGAAACCACAACAGAAATTAGAAAATATTTTAAAGTAAATGATAATGAAGATGCAACATCACACTTGTGAAGCTGTGTCGAGGGAAATTTTTACCCTTAAATATATGTACTAGAAAAGAAGAAAGGCTGAAAGTCACTCATCTAAGTACCCATCTCAAAAGCTACAAAATAGTTAGCAAATAAAGTGAGTGAGTGATCATGCGGCTCCCCCCCTGGCACGTGTGAGCGGGAGAGAGCCGGCTCTGTTGGGGGAGCTCGCCTCAAGCCAACCGGCCATGGGGTCAGACTGCCTGGGTTTGCAGCTCAGCAACTGCTCATCTGTTCACTATCTGGGAAACTCTGGGCACATGTTTGCCTCCTCTGTGTCTGTTTTCATATGCAAAAAATGGGAAGAAAGTTCCCCCCTCCCGAGTCTGTTGTGAATTTTAAATGAGTTCCTATATGTGAGCCTTTAGAACAGTGCTCCACACGAGTGGGCGCCGTCCTCATTACTTTGGTCCCCTGTGTCTCTGTGAGAGGGAGTCACATCTCACAGGCCCCAAGCCCACATCTGCCCTGCTCAGCAGGTGTGAGGCGGGGCCCCAAGTTCCACACGATGACAAAGTTCTGACCTTCCTGCAGACCCAGTTTCAAGGCTCCAGTCATCTCGTGTCTCACTGGGGTGCTGCTGCCCGATGGCCATCCCCAAGAGCCCCCTGAACCCCGTGCCCTGGGAACAGGATGGCTTCCTACGAGTGAAGGTGGAGGACGAGGAGGCTATCCTCTCCCAGCTCCAGGAACCCAGCCTTGGCCACACTGCCCACCCGGAGGCTGCACGTCTGCGCTTCCGGCACTTCTGCTATGAGGAGGCATCCAACCCACACGAGGCCCTGGCCCAGCTCCGCATACTGTGCCGCCAGTGGCTGCAGCCTGAGGCGCACTCCAAGGAGCAGATGCTGGAGCTGCTGGTGCTGGAGCAGTTCCTGGGCGTACTGCCCCCCAAGATTCAGTCCTGGGTGGGGGCCCAGTGTCCCAAGAGCGGCGAGGAGGCTGCCGTGCTGGTGGAGGATCTGACTCAGGCACTGGACAAGAGAGGTGAGGGAGAGCGACGGGTGGGTGTTCCCAGCACACTGGGGCAGAGCCTGGACTGGAACATGGGGGTGCAGGGTTTGAGTTTGGGGTCACTCACGCCCTTGTTCTCACATCTGTACCTCACCCAAACTCTTACATGCCATGCTAAACAGATCTGTTCTGATTGCTAAAGACCAAAAGCCCAGCTCAAACTGACCTAAGCGAGTCGGGAGGCTTCTTGACTGTATCCTGGAGCCTGGTGGAAAGCATCAGGACTCTGTCGTCAGGGAACTGGGCTTTCCTATATTAGCTTTGTTCTTAGGTAGCTTCTCTCTCCAAAGGGGACAAAGTTGGTCCAGCAATGCCAGGCTTGTGTCTTACAATGTAGAAACACCAGGGGGACAACAGCGAAAGGCCCCTGGGCTGAGCCCCCTGAACTGGCCGGGTCTTGTGCTTATCTTTGGCTGTCCACATCCCAAGGACTGACATGAGCAAGGGCAGTTCCCCAAAGGAAAATGAAGCTGCTGGAATCAGATGAGGGGGCCAGATGCCTGAGGTGGGGTGGGGACAGAGACGCCAGGTGTCCCCATGCACCCCCTCTGAGCCCTCTCCATGCTGGCCTTCAGGATCTGGGTGGGTCAGACCTGCCCCAGGCTGGGGTGGGCACTGTCGTGAGACCCACACAGATGTCCCAGCCTGGGGAGGTCCCATGGGACGCAGGGAGGACCCAGCCCTGGGATAGTAGGGCAGGAGTGAAGCCTTCTCCCAGAAGGGCCCAGCCTGACAGTAGCAGGGGTGCGAGTGGGGATGGGGTGTGCCAGGTGCCAGGGAGGTGTGGGCTAGAGGAACATGAAGTCTGGAGACGCAGGAATCCTTGAGCCCTGGGAGATGCAGCCACCACTCTGCCTCCTCCTGGCCATGTGACTCTCTGTGCCACAGTTTCCCTGTCAGTAATGGGGACTGTGGTGCAGTACGCACCTCAGTGTCACTGAGGGGTATAAACGAGGCAGTAGTTGTGCAGCATGTGGGACGCTGCCTGGCACAGAGTGACATGCAGTAACGGTAGCTGTTAGGACAATTTGTCCAGCTCCTTGAGAAACAAACCTTTCTGGAAGGGGTTGGTCAGGTGCCCTCCCTTGGCCCCGTCAGCTACACCCAGGCCCATGTCACAGGGTTGGGGAGGGAGGGAGTGGTCCTGTCCTCCTGTAGGGTCAACAAAGTCTTCAGAGAAAAGGGAAAACAGTGCTGAAATGACAAGAAAGAGCCTGTGGTCCGGGCAGAGGGAATGGTGGGGCCAGGGCCTGGTGGTGTGATATGTACCAGTGCATTCTGGGAAGAGAAGGGGGTAGGATCTTTCTGGAATAGAGGAAGAAAGGGGGAGGCAGGGCCCAGCATGGGGCTGGGGAGGATGGGGAGTGAGGGGAGACTATGGACCTCAAGGAGGAGGAGATGCTAGAGCTGAAATCCCAACGTGGCCACCAAATTAACTGCGTGATCTTGTACAGGTTCCTCAACCTCTCTGAGCTAATCATGTGATTTTGTACCAGTTACTCGAGACCCTCCCTCAGCTGGGTCTCAGTTTCCTTGTCTGAAGTGCAGTCGTGGCTGTGCCTCCTGAGAGCAGCGTGAAGCTGAAATGAGGCAACAAAAGTTACCTGCTGCACTGGAGCCAAGCACAGGATAAGAGCCTGATAAGATGGCCAGCAGCCCTGGGAGGCGAGCAGTATAGCATCCCTCTCCTACAGATGGGGAAACTGAGGCCCAGAGGAGGGCAAGATTGCCCAGGGCCCTGGAGGGGGGCGCACTGTGGACTTGAGCGGCAGTCATCCCGCCCCTCCCCCCTTCCAGATCTGTCCCACAAACGATGAGGATTGCACGTCCCCCGTGCCCCTGTGCCATCAAGGGGTGGGCAGGCCTCTACCCTCTACGCGACGTGGCTCCGGCAGCCCAGAGCCCAATCAGTCGGCACAGCACCTGCTGAAGAGCGGGGCTCCGGGAGGCCAGGGCGGGGGAGCGCTTCAGCCACTTGCCGCAGTGGCAGTTGTCTACTCGGGGTTCAAGATAGAGTCTACTTTGGGAAATGTCCCCACGCCGGCCCCCAGGAGGACCCCTCATGCAGCCAGTACCGGCTGAGCACCTGCCCCCGTGGCCTGGAGGGCGGGGCGGGGGTGACGGAGCCACCCTGCTGCACTGGGAGCAAGTGCGCAGGCGCCCGGCTGTCCGACCCCTCGCGCCTCGCGCGCTTTCAGCTCAGTTGAACCTCAGGGTTTTCCTTCTGACACTTGAGCCAAGATCAGGAGCTTTGAAGAATGGAGAGTTTTGGGGGAAGGGGGCACGGATCGGAAACTGTGATGCAGTTTTTGATGCTGTGGGAGGACAGCCCTGTGTGCTTTTGTCATCTAAGACCCCAGATGAGAAACTTTCCTTTGGAAATGGGGCCAAATGTCAGGAGTGGCCACGTCTCCCCATGCAGAGTGAGGCCAGACCCCTGGCAGAGTAGGGGTGGCCTGGGCTGGAAGGAGTGCTGATGCTGTGGTTCGGGTCGTTTCAGGACAGGATCCTGGAGCTGAGCTCTCCGAGGCCAGCTGCAAGCAGAGCGATTTGGAAGAGTCAGAGGCGTCAGACAGGGCCACCGAAACCCTTGTGGGCAGTGACTCCCTGGGACCCGTCTTTGGTGATGCCTGCGAAGCTGAGAGCAGCTCCGAGAGGCGGGCAGGACTCTCAGGGGAGGTCTGGACGAAGTCAGTTGCCCACAAGATGGATTTCAGGGAAACCTCAGGGCATCACATGGACACCCCCACAGACCAACCCAGCTGTGAATCTGGTGCCTTGGAGAACAGTCCCAACAGGTGGCCAGACTTCACTTCACAAGAGAAGACTCCTTCAGAAGAGAAATTCGATCCATCGGACGGCTGTAAGACAGCGCCTCCATGCACGGACTCAGGGAGGAAGTCCTCCAAGTGTGGCAAGTGTGGGAAACTGTTCCGGAGCCCCTCGGCCCTTGAGGCACACCGGAAGAGCCATTTTCGGAAGACACCCTACACCTGTGGTGAGTGTGGCAAAGCCTTCAGCCGGAGCACTCACCTGGCCCAGCACCAGGTCGTCCACACGGGGGCAAAGCCCCACGAGTGTAAGGAGTGCGGGAGGGCCTTCAGCCGGGTCACCCACCTGACCCAGCACCAGAGGATCCACACTGGGGAGAAGCCCTACAAATGTGGGGAATGTGGCAAAACCTTCAGCCGAAGCACCCACCTCACCCAGCACCAGCGGGTACACACAGGGGAGCGGCCCTACGAGTGTGATGAGTGCGGCAAGGCCTTCAGCCAGAGCACCCACCTGACCCAGCACCAGCGCATCCACACGGGGGAGAAGCCCTACAAGTGCGATGCCTGTGGGAGAGCCTTCAGTGACTGCTCGGCCCTTATCCGCCATCTGAGAATCCACTCTGGAGAGAAGCCGTATCAGTGCCAGGTTTGTCCGAAGGCCTTTGCGCAGAGCTCCTCCCTCATCGAGCACCAGAGGACCCACACGGGTGAGAAGCCGTACAAGTGCCGCGACTGCGGGAAGGCCTTCAGCCGCAGCTCGGCCCTCATGGTCCACCTGAGGATCCACATCATGGTGCTGCCGTGACTGGAGAGCCCCTGGGACACAGCACAGCCTCCCGTGGAGGCTCAACACCTGAGAGGAGCCCTCGGTTCCGAAAGAGCCCAGAGGAATAGGGTGGGTGATCGGTGAGTCCTCCAAAATGATAAGGTGCTTAAGGGCAGACTCTGGGGCTGTCTGGGAACAACTCTGCCTTTGAGGACTCGGATGGAGGCCTCAGAGCAGGGCCAGTCGGAATGAAGTTTCTATCAGGACTCTGTGGTCCCAAGATGCTCTGGGCAAAGGGGCTCCAGCTTCACATTGCCATGTGGCTGCTCTTGCCTGTTCCTCTCCTGCTCAGCGCAGGAGGGATGCCTGCCCACGCCCACCTCTGTGCCTTCACAGCTCCTCTTTCACTCCCCCTGTTCATGTCTGACTCCAAGGCCGATTTGTGGGTCTGTCTCTTCTGTGAGGCCTTCTCCAGACCCACAGTCTCTCACGTTCTCCCTGTCTCAAGTGAAGGCACTGCTTGACACTTGTGCGGCCTCCATTGCTCCCTCCTGCCTCCTTCGACATCCCATGAATCATCAGCCCTGTTGGTTTTACCTAAAACTCACCTCTAGTCCATCTTCTTCACTATCGTGAGCTTATGTGAGCCCTCATTGCCTCACATCTGGATTCCCGCAGGAGTCTCCTCCCTGACCCCTTTCTGCCTTCATTCTCCACTCCCCACCCTCTGCTGTTTCATTCTCCACACTGGCCTCCAGGAGGCTCTTTTTACAACTCAAATCTGATAGTGTCACTCCACAGTGGAAGGCTCTCTGATGCGTCACCTCCTACAGCAGAGATTCCTGAGTGGGTTACAAGTCTGCCAAGATCTAAGGTGCTTTGGGCCCCAAGCAACCTCTCCAGTGACCCTCATATGTGCATATGAATATTGTCATTTCTCTGGGTGTGCAGTGACATGAACATGGTTTCAAAGTACTGCCCCCTGGGATATTCCCCTGCCATTCATGATCGCTCGTGACATGGTGCCTGGCCTCACCTCCCTGCATGGTCCTACTTTCCCTCCACCAGCTACGTGGAACTGCATGTGGTTCCCAAAGAAGCCATACTGTTTCCTGCCTATGTGCCTTCTTACCTGTGCCTGGAATCCTCCCCTCTGCTTTCCTCCAAGATGTTTCAAATCTCCTCCCCAAAGTGTACCCACCTCCTCAAGCCAACTTCAGCCTGCCTCTGCTCCAGAGCGTTACCTCCTTACCTTGCTCACGCCTCCTGCCATGTTGTGTTTACTCCCTGCAGAGCTCACAGTCTGCTTCCCAAGGACACTGGGAGCTTCCACGAGCAGGGGCCATGTCTTATTCTCAGCATCCACAGCACACAGGATGCAATAGGCCCTGACCCCTGTCTGTTGAACGAATGCACTGTGGTACCTTCCCAGAGGCAGCCACCATGCTCCACCCTGCACTGTCTCCTTGCCAACTGTGGGCCCTGCAGGGCTTGGATGGTCTGATTTCCTCAGGGCCCCAGCACTTAGACAAACCTGGCCTGCAGTGGCCTCAATAAAACGCTATTGTACTGAGTCCACCCTTTCTGTCGCCCCAGGATCCCCTGGTGCTGTGGGCGCAGTGGTTGCTAGCGTCCTGTCAACGTGCTCCCTGGCCTTCCCTCACAGTTCTGTATCCCTGTTCCTCTTTCAGGGTCCATGTCTGTAACTGGAGGTCACAGCTTCTGTGCCTAACTGTCAGGGCATCAGTCTTCTTTCTCTGTGTCTCTGATGATCCCATCGCATGTGAGCCATCTGACCCACCACACTGTTGTGCACAGTCATCGCCACCTTCTCTCCCTGTCTTTTTCCTGTGTCTTGGAGTCATTCCCTCTGTGTCTTGAGTAAACAGAGACACAAAGACCGACAGAGAAGTGAGGTTGAGAACAGGAAGGTTCTGGGGCCGGCCCGGTGGCACAGCGGTTAAGTGCACACGTTCCACTTCGGCGGCCTAGGGTTCGCCAGTTCGGATCCCAGGTGCGGACATGGCACCGCTTGGCACGCCATGCTGTAGTAGGCATCCCACATATAAAGTTGAGGAAGATGGGCATGGATGTTAGCTCAAGGCCAGTCTTCCTCAGCGGAAAGAGGAGGATTGGCAGCAGTTAGCTCAGGGCTAATCTTCCTCAAAAAAAAAAAAAAAAGAGAACAGGAAGGTTGAGAGCCAGGGAGACAGGTCTGGTGTCAGGGTCTCTGAGAGTCCCAGAAACACCCAAACACAGGTACCGCCGAGGGGAGACTGAGCGAAAAGTCAACAGACAGGGAAAAACAGCGACAACAGGCACCCGTTCCCAGGGAAGTTATCGCACAGGCCTCTGACAGGCTGCAGGGGGCGGAAAAGACGTGGGCCTAAGGTCAGGCCGCAGAGCCCCACTCCTCCCGGTACTGCTTTTGGGACCATGGATAAGTGACTTCCTCAAACCTTGGTGGCTGCTCGCCTATAAAGCGGAATCGTAAGACCTGCTTTGTACAGCACTGACCCCGGGCCTGGCCACTGGCTCTGACCTGTAGCATACGCCTCCACCTCTCTCTGCCCCTACTCTCCCCGTCTCTGTCCCTGAGGAGCTGAATCTCCCTCCCCCTGGTGCTCTGAGCATCCCCGGCACCCGCTTTGTTGTGAGGTCCGTGTCTGCCCATGTCGGTCTAAAGGGGGACAGGGTCAGGGGAAAAAAGGAATCTTTATTAAGGGCCTACATGTGTTGGCCAGTCTGCCGAATAATTTATATATGTCATCTCATTTAATCCTCACACAACACTGAGGGCAGCTCAACCATCCCGTTTGATAGAGGAGAGGGCGAGGGGTCAGAGGGTGTAGGTGTCCAGCCCAGTTTACACCGCCAGATTTGAGAGCACATCCAAATACGCCAGCAATTTCAAAGCTCTAGTGCTCTCACAAACCAGGGAGGACAAACACCAGCAGACGGAATTTCTTTCACATCCAGACACGTGCTCTTTAGAAGAGATACCCCTCTGCTCTGCTCCTCTAAGTGGAAAAGCTGAGGGTAGAGGAACAGGAAAGGATGTACAGGGCAGGCACGAGGCTGGCAGAAGCCAATGGAGCTGTGTTAAATTCAGACAAAATAGATGTTAATGCAGAAAAGCATTATTAAGGTCAGAAGATCACTCTATTTTTATAAAAGGAAGAATGCATTAGGAAGATGTAATATTTTAAACCAGATAGGTCACAAGAGCCTTATTATGGGACAGAATCAGAGTGAGAAACTGATGGAACCATAAGTGTGGCTAGAAATGCTGCCACATTCTTTGTGATGACAGCAGAGAGAATATTTATGAAATAATGGCTGGAAATTATCCAAATTTGCCAACAGGTATAAACTTACAGGTCTGGAAAGCTCAGTGAACCCAAAACAGCGTAATCCCAAAGAAATCCACGCCCAGACATATCATAACCGAACTGTTGAAAACTGAAAACAAATTTAAAATTTTTGAAAACAGCCAGAGAAAAACTATGCATTGCATACAGATCGATACAAAAGATCATGGGTTTCTCATCAGAAATCAAGAAGGCCAGAAAACAGAGAAACGACATTTTTAAAGGCAGAAAAAAGGAGCTGTCAATCCAGAATTCTTTGTCCAATAAAAATACACTTGAAGAATGAAAGCAAAATCAAAACGTTCTCAAATGGAGCAAAACTAAGACAGTCTGTTGCCAGCAGGCCTGCTCTAAAAGAAATGCTGCAGGGAGTTATTTTGCTGGAAGGGAAATGATCACATAAGGAAAACTGAAACTTCGAGAAGGAAGAAAGAGTAACAGATTTCAGATATTTGATCTTTAGCATATGTATGGCTGTTGAGAGCAAAATTGGTAACATTGTCAGGAAGGGTTTTCACCCACATTGATGTGTATGCGAGAACTACAAGGCAAAGAGGAGAGAGCATGAAAATTCAGTCAGTGATGTATTTGAGATTTGTACTTTTTACTGTATATAACTTATACCTCAAAGAAGAACCATTAGTGTACTAAATAAAATTTGTTTTAAAAAGAGGGCAGGAGGGGCCGGCCCCGTGGCCGAGTGGTTAAGTTCACGCGCTCTGCTTCGGAGGCCCGGGATTTCACCGGTTCGAATCCTGGGTGCGGACATGGCACTCCTCGTCAAGCCATGCTGAGGCGGCATCCCACATGCCATATCTAGAAGGACCCACAGCTAAAATTACACAACTACGTACCAGGGGTCTTTGGGAGAAAAAGGAAAAATAAAATCTTTAAAAAAAAAAAAAAGAGGGCAGGGTAAAAAGGTCTGTGTAGTAACACCGCTTCTCCATTCCACTTCAAGTGGTAAAATTAATTCTAGGTAGACTGTGAAGAGTTAAGTACACATATTGTAATCCTTAAAGAAATCACTAAAAAAAAACTATACAAAGAGATGATAAAAAATTCAATAGATGAAATAAAATGGAACCCAGAAAATATTTAAATAGCCCAAAAGAAGGCAGGAAAAGGGAAACAGGGATCACAGAAGGAACAAATAGAAAACGGAAGGAGGTAGACCCAAATCCAAACGTATCAATAACTCTATTACATGTAAATGGTCTAAATACACCAGTTAAAAGAGTTTTCCAGAATGAATTTTTAAAAAATAAGAAACCCACTTTAAATATAACAATATAGGTAAGTTTAAAGTAAAAGGGTGAAGAAAGATATAGAATACAAAAACTAATCAAGGAATGCTGGAGCAACTGTATGATATCATACCAAGTAGACTTCAGAACAAGGAAAACTACCAGGATAAAGAGGGGCAATACATACTGAGAGAGGGTCAATTCACCAAGAGGCCATAACAGTTTCAAATATGTATGCTCCTAACAACAGAGCCTTAAAATACAGGGAGCAAAAACTGATACAGCTGAAAGGAAATAATACACAGATTTGCAGTTATAGTTGGAGACTTCAACACCCCCCTCTCTAGAATGAATAGAACAAGGAGACAGAAAATCAGTAAGGATACAGAAGTGAGCAACACCATCAACCAACTGGATGTAATTGATGAAGTTGCTAATGTTTGACAATTTTTATCCACAAAGAAGTAATTTCCTATGATTTAAACAATAGAAGCCTATTTTTAAGCCTAATTTAAGCTGTTACTGATGTTTGCCCCAAAAAAGCAATGATCTAAGTTTCCACCTGAAGAAAGTGAAAAAGAACAAATTAATTCAGAAGTAGAAGGAAGCGAATAGTAATGGTCCAAGTAGAGATCCACAAAAAAGAAAGGAGAGAAAATGAGCAAAGCCAAAAGTTATTTAGTTCTTTGAAAAGATTAATAAAATTGATAAGCCCCTAGCTAGACTGACAGCAGTGGGCCTCTGGGGTCACTTCTGCCCAGCCCTCCTGCCTCGCACAGGCGCCTCACTGACTGGGTTTCCTCGCTGCAGGAGAGGGGGTGGCTGGGGTCAAAAGGTCGCACCTCCACCCTGTGAGGAAACTAGCCGGTAGGTGTTGGGCTGGCCCTACAGTAGCACAGATGTGAAAGGGCCCTCCACCCCTCAGTCACAGGCCAGAGTGGGCAGGTCACTCGCCTGAGGTTCCCAGTGAGTGTAGCCAAGCAGTCCTGGAGCTGGGACCCTGCCTCCCAATGCGAGGTCCTGCCTTGCAAGGAACATCTGTCCAGGTGGTGGAGGGGGCTGCGTTGGCTGGGCCACCAGGGCCCACTCCCGCCTCCGTGGGTCTGGACTCTGTCTCCTCCTGGTCCTCCTTTATGCTCCTTTGAGCTTGCATTTTGTGCACTAAGGCCTGGCTGTAGTTTGTATGCTCAAAAAAAAAAAAAATGTCTGGAGCCTCAAGCTACCTACCCACACCTGCTGGGGACCCTGCAGAGGTGTCTGGGGAGTGGGAGGCAGCTTGATGGAAGAAGGGGGTCTTGAAAAATGTGGGCCCAGGAGCCAATCCTCAATCCTCAGCCCCTCTTCCCTCAGGATCCAACCCAGAGCATGTCCACCTTGGGCACACAGGATCCCAGCCCATTTCCCTCAGCCTTGGGAGTCCAGCCCCCCTGCATGGGAGCCACCAAAGGCCAAGGACACGTTTTAAAGGTTCTCTTCACATTTATTAATTCCTGGGAGGAATGAGAGAGAGCCCTCCAGCCCCTGAGAGGGAATCCAGCCTCCAGCTGCAGCAAGAGGGATGTGACCCAGACTGGAGAAAGTACTTCCCAAGGACCCCATCAGCAGCCCGTGTCGCAGCTGGATCAACTTCCTAGACAAATTCGACAAAAGAGAAGGTTAAGCAGGTATCCCGTGTGCTCCTCCCTGGTGAAATCAGGGCAGACCTCGCCGAGGCCCCTCAGGGAAGTGGCTTGGTCACCTGCCAGCCAAGACCCTCGCACCACGGCAGGCGAGGCAGGTGTGCCCGGCGGAGGGGCACAAGCCGGCCAAGCGGGAGGATGAACCCAGTGGGACCTCACCGGCCACCTGGAGCTCCACAGGGTCGCTGAGCTCGGACTGGAAGGCGCTGGGCCGCCAGGCGCGGTAACGGCAGCTGTATTTGCCGGCGTGCTGCGGCCCCACGTAGCTCAGCACCAGGTCGGCCCAGTGGCGGTGCTGGGCCCAGGCCACCGCGGACGCCTCCGTGTCGCCCACGCGCAGCAGCTCGAAGGTGACGTCGGGCATCTGGCCCTCGCAGCGCAGGGTGGCGTCGCGGCCCGGGGTCACCGCCCCGCTCCACAGAGCCCGGAGCTGCGGCCTGGGCGGGGGTCCTGGCGGAGCGCCGGGCGGTCAGGGCCGCCGCCCTCCCACGCGGCCACTGCGCCCGACTCCGCGCCACCTCTCTCCCCAGGATGTTGCGGGGACCCCGGGGCCCGGCGCCTGGCACTCAGGGCCTCAGGACCCGGCGGAAGACGAGCTAGGGGACAGGCTCCCGGCCGAGGGCACCGCCCACCGCGGCCTGGGGGCGGGACTCGCCCCGCGGGGACCTAGGGGAGACACGGGGCGGGGTGCGGTGGGGGGGTGGGGGGGTTGCCGCTCACCGCGCACGCGCAGCTCCAGGGCCTTGCTGGGCGCGGAGCCCGCAAAGGGCGGCGCGCGGTCCGCGTAGACGCAGCTGTAGTTGGCCGAGTCCAGCACCGAGACGTCGTTCAGCTCGAAGGTGGCTTCGGGCCCCGCGGGGCTCAGGAGCTGCAGCGCCCGGCGCCCGCCCGCGTCCTCGCGCACCAGGGCGAAGCGCAGGCCGGCCCGCGGGGCCCGGCACCGCAGCTGCACCCGCGCGCCGGCCGCGGGGTCCGGGGTCGCAGGCTCCGCGCTCAGCTCGGGTGCCGGGAGCGTCTCTGCGGGGAGGACGCGGCTGACCCGGCGCGAGGGGGCCTGGCCCGGCGCCCGCCCTTGTCCCGCTGCCTCCTCTCCCACCCAGCCTACACTGTTCCCTATTAACTTGTTTCTCTATAAAGACAGACGGGGGAGGGGTCGTGTTTTGTCATCGATCCTGGGGCGTGCGCTCGGAGGGTCCTCGCCTGGGGTCGACGCGCCGTCCGCGTCCTCGGCGGGGCCTGCAGTCCCCGGACAGGCCGCCCTCGGCACGCACCCGGGGGCTGGAGGGGACCCCGGGCTGGAGGCGCCTGCATGGCTTGTACCAGACTTGCCTGTTGACCCAATTATTCCTCGTGGGGCCTTGAGGTTGCTGCTCATTGTCCCCTTCTCGGTTGGAGAAACTGAGGCCGGGCGGGTGAGTCGGGACTGGACTTCGACCCAGAGCCTGCACTTCTAGGCCCCCCTGCGGGCCCCCCTGGCGCCCCTCGTCCCCCGCACAGGGCTCACCATCGCTCAGCAGCAGCTCGACGGGCGCGCTGTCCCCGGACCAGGACCAGGCTCTCTGAGCGTCGCGCAGCCGGTAGCGGCAGGTGTAGAGGCCGCTGTCCCCCGGGGCGAGCGCGTCCAGGTGGAAGGACACGCGGTCGGGATAGGCGGAGCTCATGGGCACAAGCAGCTCCTGCTCGCCCCGCCGCAGCTGGAAGTCCACGCCGCCCAGGGGCGCCGCGCATTTGGGGCGGAGGCTCACGCCGGGGCGCAGGACCTGGGCCGAAGCTTCCTGGACACGCAGCACCGGCGGCGGGGGCGCGGCTGCGGGGCGGGGAGGGGCGCTGGGGCGAGTCTGGCCACCCCGCGGTGGGACCCTTCCCTGGGAAAGCTACGGTCAGCCCAGCCTCCAGACCCCTACCTCCGCGTGGCAGCCCCGGGCACACCCCTGCTTGTGGCCCATCCCCAGTCCCCCCGCTGCGCAGCAGTGCCTGTTCAGGCCTGGTGTGATCCAGGCAACTGTGTGACCAGTTTCCCAGACCCAGTCCTGGGCAGGGGTATTCAGGGCTGAGGGTCAAGGTAGACGCAGCTCTGTCCTCCAGGAGCCTGCTACCCCTGGAAGCCCTCTGGGACGGCCCACACACTCACCCAACTCCTCGATAGTCACAGGGGCGCTGGGCCCAGAGGGGTCTCCTGCTGCGTGGGTCCTGTAGCTGCAGCTGTAGTTGCCAGCCAGGTGGACCGGGAAGGTGACCACCACGTCTTCAGGGGCCTCAGCCACCTCCAGAAACTGGTCGTCGCCCTCCCGCCTCAGCAGGAAAGTAACACCCCGAAGCCCCCCTTGGCACCGCAGCGTTGTGTTCAGGCCCGGTGTGATCCAGGACACAGGCTCAGTCGAGAGCAAGGGTGGGGGCAGGGACTCTGCAGGTGGGGCAGAGTTGGTAGCTGGTTCTGCATGACTTAGGAGACATGGGTGGCCCAGCCGGACCTGGACCTCCACACTCATGAAAGTGTAAGGGAGACGGGGAGATGGAAGGCATTGTTGGGGAAAAAGGAGGCAGGGACAGGTGGGGACAGAGGTGTAAAACTAGAGGAAGATGCAGTAAGGACCCCACTGTGTGCCAGGCCTGCCATAAGCACTTTCTGGGGACTCAGTCATTTATTCCTCACAATCTGCTGGGTTCAGTACAAACATAATCCTCACTTTACAGATGGGGAAACTCAGGCTCAGAGATATCAGGTGACTTGCCCAAGGCTACCTAGCTGCTTGGGAGGGGGAGGGAAAAAGAAGACAAGGAGAGTGAGGAGTGGAGGGAGGGAGGAGCCTCTTGCAGCCACTGGCCCCACAAAGCTTCTGCTCACCTGCTCCAGTCACCTCCACCAGGTTGCTCAGCTGGGTCCAGCCGCTGTCCAAGCCAGAGCGGCAGCGGTAGAGGCCCCGGGTGTCACTGGTCACTGCTCCTAGTGGGAACTGGTGCTCAATGGTGGGTGAGCCAACCTGCACAGGTTCCTGGGCCACCCCATCCTTGAAGAGCTGGAAGTCCTTGGTCTGCAGGCGGGCCTGGCAGGTCAGCATCAAGTTGGTCCAGGGCTCCAGCTGCCAGTCGGCCTCTGCCCACAGGGCTGGCTGGGGGTCAAATACTGTGGGGCCAGATGAGAGCTGGGCATGGGCTGGGGGCTCAGCCCTGCGGGCGGCCCACCTGCCCCCCCCAGACCCCACACTCACCGACCGCCGCCTCAGTGGCTGGGCCCAGGGACAGACCTGAGGAGACACACAGGTGAGGCCAGTCCTGTGCTTCCCACCCAGCCCACCCATGGACCCCAGCCCCACACCTCACCCGCAAACAGCAGGAGGGCGGCCAGCGAGGACATGGTGCCCACTGCTCCAGACCCGGGCAGTGTCTGCAGGGACAAGGCCGGAGAGGGCAGCAGGGGTGCCGACTTATTCCCGCCTGTTGTCTTGCCCCGAATGGGGGTGGGGTGCAGCCGGTGGGGACAAAGGGCGAACCACTGTAGCCTCGGGAGGCTCAGCAATAACAGTAATCAATAATTATGAGTAACTAATAAACTAAGTTAACAGTAAAAAATAAAAATGATAATTTAAAAAATATGTGATAGGGCCTGGCCCCGTGGCCCAGTGGTTGGATTTGCGCACTCGGCTTCGCCAGCCCGGGGTTTCACCTGTTCGGATCCTGGGCGCAGACATGGCACTGCTCGTCAAGCCATGCTGAGGTGACATCCCACATGCCACAACCAGAAGGACCCACAACTGAAAATATACAACTATGTACTGGGGTGCTTTGGGGAGAAAAAGGAAAAATTTAAAAACCTTAAAAAAAATAAGTGATATAAAGCAATAGCAAACAATAACATGTAAGTAAAATGAATAATGAATAATAAAATGATTTAAATGAAAAAAGTACAATTTTAAAAATAAAATACAATAAATATTAAAACAAGTAATGTAATAAATAATAGATAAATTTAAATAAAGAAATAAAATGAAAAATAAACAATAGAATGGAATAATAATATTACTAACAAAATGATTAAAGTGAAAATACTAAATTAATAGAAATGATAAAACACTAAATATTAAAAATAATACAATAAATAAGTTAAAAAATACTATTTAAAACACAATAATGAATACATTAAAATAATAAAATGAATGTTAAAATTAATGATTTGTTTATGAATAATAATAAATAATAAAATAGTATGTAATAAATAATAGAAATTAGGAGGCAACAGCTGTGGCAGGCACAGGGGTCTGCGTGCTCGAACCTGGGCAGGAGATGGTGTTACTGTGTTGTGTTGGATGTGAAGGAGAGGAGGCCAAGTGGGGGCTTCCCCATGCCTCCCTCTCTGTGTGGTCTCTCATCTCCTCTTCCCAATGGCTGTACGCACTGGGATCCTTTTCTCCGAGGAGACACTGAGGCCCACCCACCATGGGGCAGCTGAGGTCACATGGGCAGGGCCTCAGCCCACCCCAAAGCCCAGTGGGCCCCTCCCCAACATATCCCACCCCAGGTGTGACGGCCAAGATGGGATTCACCTGCATCTGAATTTTCTATAAGCATCATGGGGGCTTTCCGGAGGGGCATCCCGGCTCATCTCGGGAGCTGTAGTTCCTCCTTCTTCAGCACCAGTTCATTCTCCACTGTGTAACCCACCACGAATTTGGAGTCTGATTTATGCCCAGGACATTCATTTCAGACCTGTGCTTAGGTTGTGGATAGTTATCTGAGCTGCCTGTGGTCATTCGTGTGGCTGTAGCCCACTGCTGAGAGGCCAGGCCTCCGCCTCCCCATGGCCTCCCCTCCTGCCGGCCTCCCCTCCTCTCTCTCTCCTCATGGCCTCCTCGTCTCCCTAAGGCACAGCCTGATGGGGTAGAATGGGATGGGTGACAACAGGGTGTTCTCACACTGGACCCCTCAGGAAGCCCTGCCATCCCACCCTGGGGTCTGGTCCCCACCCTGGGTGTCCAGGCTCCAGCTTTCCGCTGAGAACCCCGGGAAACCTCCCAGCTTCCACCTCCCGCTTGACCTGGCTTCCTCCTCGCCCATTCATTCCACAAACGTTTGTAGAGCATCTCCTGTGTACCGTGCACAGAGAAGACTGTGGGGAAATGTGGACCCGGGCCCTGCCCCCAAGGAGCCCAGGCTGGTCAGGGAGATGGAGAAGGCAGAGGGTAGGTGCTGGGAAGACCATAAGTCCTGAGGATGTGGTGGAGACTGGGGGAGGGCAGCTATGTGGTGTTGGAAGTCCGGGGAAGGCTTCTCGGGGAGCAGAGATCCGAAGAGGCCAGGAGGTTGGGCCTGCGGATAACTGGGGGAGTGGCATTCTGGGCAGAGGGAACAGCCAGTGCCAAGGCTGTGAGGCAGGATGAGCAATGAGGTGGCCAGAATGGTAGGAGTGGGCGAGGCAAGGGGCAGAAGGGCAGTGGGAGGGGTGATAGCGTCATGGAGACCAGGCACGCTGGGCCGCGGCACTGCAGGGTCTGAGCTCCTGCTGAGTGGGACAGGATGGGGAGAATCCCGAGGCCAGCTTTCCTTTCCACACTGCTGAGCACCTGCTGCAGGCTCGCTGCCCCCATTCAAAGCCAGGCCCTAGAAGGCTGCATGCTCTGGGGGTGCCAGAGGAGGAGGCATTCCTTGCAGAAGGGACCACTGAGTGACAAGGCCTTCAGGCCTTGGGGCACCAGACTAAAACTGGTGGTGGCCAGGCCAAAGGGGCAGAGCAGAGACCACGAGACACTGGCTGAACCTCAGTCCATCAGGGCACAGTCAGGTGAGAGGTCTGCAGAGATGAAGCCGGCAGCCTGTGATTGGGGAGCCTGCAAGTTTCTTCTGGCGCTCCCAATGGCAGCCTCACAGCACCGGCATGTTAGCTCCAGGATTCTGTGGTCACCAAACCTTCCCTTGGGTCCCCCGAACCCTATGAGGGGTAGTGGCTTCCAGCAAATATTAATCTCTGAGTTTCTGCAACATCTGCTTTTGCTCTCTGAGCTTTGCAAAATGTGCACAACCAAGTCCCCTGTGTGAAATATCTAGTGTGGTTTCAGTCTCCTGTCTGAACCCTGGCTGACACAGTAATTGGTATCAAGAGGGGTCCCAAGAAACAGACCCTCAAAGTTGGGATTCTGGGTTTGATTGGGTTCTGACCTCAGTGTGGAGCACAGAGCTGAGCTCCTGCCATGGGATGCTGGCAATCCACAGTAGGCAGGGGCATCGTTCACTTAAACCATCACCTGTGGTTGCTTGAAATGAGGTGTCGACTGAAGCTGGTGCCTTGGGAGGCCAAATGGCCACTGCAATGGGCAGACGATGGCAGCAATTGTGACCATACAGACTGTATGGTGGGCTGGCTGCTTATGACCACTGCAGAGGTTGTAGAAAGAAAACCACTCGCTCAGGGCTTTACATCCTTAGCTCAAGACACAGAGAATCAGAGAACTTCTAGTCTCTCGAACAGAATTTCTGATTCTTTGTAGCCAAAGGGAAGATATAGCTGAAACTTAGATACAAAATTTAATTGTGTATATTTCAGAATTACTACCTCTGTTGAATTCACAGACCCACTAAGTGTCATATCTGAGCTCAGGCATTGCCTGGGAGGGAGGCGGCTCCTGAGGCTTGGAATGGGGTTGTTTGGGTGGATTCACATGAAGTTGAAAATCTTGTTACACTTGTACCAGGAACTGAGTTGACTTGTTCCAGGTAAGAGAACACACCTGAATGAACAGCTGCAATTAGAGTCATGGCCTATGTTCAGGATAACCACTGGCACTCTCCAGCACCCATCTGTTGTCTGCACAGGCCACACAGGCGAGCTGAGCGGGGATGCACTGGGATCACCACTCCTGTGTCTTTCAAGTCCTTGATGGTGGCACTCATCTCTGCGGTTTCCCTGGGGATGTGGTGTTGCTTCCGGTTTGCTATCTTGCAGAGGCTGCTGCTTGGACCTTCCTACCTTGAGGGTCCTCACCCTAGGGGGAGGAGAGCCAATGTGGGGATTCTGCCAATTGCTGAGTATGTCCCTTCCAATCACCAGCCAGGACGGGGGAAATAACCAGAGCGGGCATGCACAGGCAGTGAGCCACCGGGAGACAAACTCGCCCAAACTCACCTTATCATCTGACCACCATAAAACCCTGCTTTGTCGCAGACCACAGAAAGTTTGGAGATTACTCTCAAGTCAGAGCCAGTCTCTCTCAACCCCTGAGAGATCTGGTATTTCCTTCCCCTGAGGAAAATGGCAGCAGACCCCTGGAGGCAGATCTATGACTATTCTTGTGGTAGAGCTGGTCCTTTAAGAGGTTAGCGATGCCTTCAATCCAGGGCATTGCATCTTGGAGCAACCTAGGTCTGGAGACTGGGTGATATGTGACTCTTTATTGTGACATCTCAACTCAGGCTTCTGAACACCAGATCTAGAGTATTTCTTGTCACATGGGTCAAATAGCTTTTGAGTAAGCTACCCATCAATTTAGTTCCTAAGGACACCTTGATCAACCAGCCATCACTTGAAGACCTGTCATAACCTCACCTGAGCTCGCTGCCTTGCAAGGAGGTCCCTTACTGCCCCCTGGACCTCTAACTCTAGGTGGACAAGTAAAATCTGACCCTGAGGGATTCTGCTTGTACCTCAAAAGAATTGGAAGGGTTTGCTTATGTAATGGGCATAAAAAACAAATATGGGATGGCATCTAAGAGAATCCGGCCAAGACGCGTGGGACACAACACTGGACTGGCTCGAATTTACCTATATGGGCCATTTAAAAGACTGGATTTAAGGTGTTAGACTGAGCAGCCTGAAGGAGGTTTTGTCTGGTGGGTTGACTGAGACCTGGACTCAACAGTGGCCTAAATTCAATGAGGTTGAATTGCTGGACCATCCCTGGTATAGTGTGGAGGAGGGAACCCAAAGGCTTAGGGTACAGGAAGGTTGAAGTGGGTTTATTGTGTGCAATATTGTGTGCACACACACACAAACTCATACTACAGAGAAGGACACTCTTGTTATGAAGGTATCAAGAAACAGATTAGTTCGGAGGGCACCTCCGCCCTGAAAATTGCAGTGGTGGCTGTCCCCTGTAGGCCAGTGTGGCCTTAGGAGACACTACTATCAGGCGTCCCTGACTTCAGTGCAGATGAAAGACCAACATAACAGAGCTCAGGGGACAAGGCCTGGCAGAAATGTGCATGTTAACCATCAGGGGCAGCAGGAATGTTTTAATCCTCGGAGGAGCTGCTTCTGCTGGGAAGAGAGGTTCAGGATGACTCCAGGGTTTAAAGAGTCTTATCTTCACAGCTACTGATCTGGTAAATGCCTTTTCTCTACCAATATGCAAAGACCACCAGAAGCACATTTCCTCTGGGGGGACAACAGCACACCTTCACTTGCCTCAGGGCTGTCAGTTCAACTTTCTTATTCTCTGTCATAGTCTGCACAGACCTTGATCACCCTGATTTCCCACAAAACATCACACCCACCCGACATCACCACTACATGGATGCCATCAGATCTAATGAGCACAAAGCAGCAGGTCCATTAGATGATAAAGTGAGTTCAATGCATGCCTGGGGCCCACCTCCTCAGTGAAGTGCCGGGGGATCTGGAGCAAGTTAGGATCGCCCCTCCTAAGAAAAAAAATCATTTGCTGCAACACGCACCATCTACCACTAAGAAAGAGGACAATGAGGGACCAGCCTCGTGGCCGAGTGGTGAAGTTTGCGTGGTCCACTTCGGCAGCCCAGGGTTTCGCCAGTTCGGATCCAGGGTGCAGACATGGCACCCCTCATCAAGCCATGCTGAGGTGGCATCCCACATGCCACAACTAGAAGGACCCACAACTAAAAATATACAACTGTGTACTGGGGGGCTTTGGGGAGAAAAAGAAAAAACAAATATCTTTTAAAAAAGTAAAAAAAAGTTCAACATCCGCAAGTGAATCAACGTGATACACTACATCAACAAAATGAAAAACAAAAACCACATGATCATCTCAATAGATGCAGAGAAAGCATTTGACAAGATCCAACACCCATTTATGATAAAAACCCTCAATAAAATGGGTATAGAAGGAAAGTACCTCAACATAATAAAGGCCATATATGACAAACCCACAACCAACATCATACTCAATGGACAAAAACTGAAAGCCATCCCTCTGAGGACAGGAACAAGACAAGGGTGCCCACTTTCACCACTCCTATTCAACGTAGTACTGGAGGTGTTGGCCAGAGCAATTTGGCAGGAAAAAGAAATAAAAGGAATCCAAATAGGTAATGAAGAAGTAAAACTCTCGCTGTTTGCAGACGACATGATCTTATATATAGAAAACCCCAAAGAATCCATAGAAAAACTATTAGAAATAATCAACAACTACAGCAAAGTAGCAGGGTATAAAATCAACATACATAAATCAGTAGCATTTCTATACACTAACAATGAACTAACAAAAAAAGAACTCAAGAACTCAATCCCATTCACAATCTCAACGAAAAGAATAAAATACCTTGGGATAAACTTAACCAAGGAAGTGAAGGATCTATACAATGAAAACTACAAGACTTTCTTGAAAGAAATTGACGACGACGTAAAGAGATGGAAAGACATTCCATGCACATGGATTGGAAGAACAAACATAGTTAAAATGTCCATACTACCTAAAGCAATCTACAGATTCAATGCTATCCCAATCAGAATCCCAAGAACATTCTTCACAGAAATTGAACAAAGAATCCTAAAATTCATATGGGGCAACAAAAGACCGCGAATTGCTAAAGCAATCCTGAGCAAGAAAAACAAAGCCGGCGGAATCACAATCCCCGATTTCAAAACATACTACAAAGCTACAGTGATCAAAACAGCATGGTACTAGTACAAAAACAGGTCCACATATCCATGGAACAGAATTGAAAGCCCAGAGATAAAACCACACATCTATGGACAGCTAATCTTTGACAAAGGAGCTGAGGGCCTACAATGGAGAAAAGAAAGTCTCTTCAACAAATGGTGCTGGGAAAACTGGTAGCTGAGCAGGTTCGAGCGCTGGCTGAAGGCCTTGCCCGACTCAGCGCACGGGCAGCCAGGCCGCCTGGCGAGAGGCGAGGGGCTCGCTGCAAGGTTCCCTCGGATGCCTGGGGCCTGGCCCCCGCCGTCCCACAGCCTGGGGGCTCCGGCTCCCCTCCGGGGGTCCCCTGGCCTGCTGTTGCCTCCAGCGTGGCATGCTGCTGCCGACCCTCCTCGGCCTCCCTCGGGGCCTCTGCCGGGTCTTGCCAGGCCCTCAGGCCTCCAGACACGGCTCCCGGGAAGGGGCCTCTGGCGTCAGTCTTTGGCACACTCCAGGCGGCGTGCTTTTCCCTGGAACCACCTGCTGGGCCCACCGTCCTGGGCACTCCACGTTGCCTCTGAGAGCTGAAGTGGGAGAGAAAGCAAATGTCTGAGAGAACCCAAAAAACACTAAAGAGTGGGGCAGAGGGGCCCGCGGGTTCCAGGAGAGACTGGATTGTGGGGGACCCGGGGCAAGGGCCGGCTGGATGGAGGGACAGCAGGCCACCACCCCCAACTTTCTCTGAGTTGGCCTTGGAGGCCGGTGTCCCCTCTTCAGCCTGGAACAGGGAAACCAGGCAGATGGGGCTGCAGATGCTCCAATTTCCCCCTAGAGGAAGCATCTGAGGCTGACTCTGAGTCAGATGCCAGCCCTGTTGGGTGTTGGTAGCCCGGCCTGGGATGGGGCACGCTGCAAGACCTCTATGCAGGCCGAGATGGTGCCACTCACACATCCCCACACCTGACCCTGCAGGAGGTGCTGTAGGTGGGAGTGTGGGTGCCAGGACTGTGCAAAGGCTCAAGCGCGGCCCTCCTCACCCGCACCAGCCCCGCTCGGGGCCTCCATCTCCCTCTCCACACAGGGCAGCTCCAGGGCCTCACCCTCACCTCCTTGCTCCACACTGGGGTCGCCAAGCACCAGGGAGGTGGGGACACCTGTTTGTGAGGATGAAGATGGCCCTGGCCACTTGTGGAAACACTGGATGTGAACTTCCTCCACCCCAGGAGGCTTGAGGTGATCATCAGACCCAAACCCTGGCTGTGTCTGTCTTCCTGGCCCACCTCACCCCTACCCTGACCCCTCGGCAGTCTCCTCCACCCAACAGGCAGCCCAGCCAGGTTAGAGCACATCAGGCTTCTGTCTGGGTCCAACCAGGCTGGGCCAGCTGCCTGAACCCACGATGTGAGAAAAAAGGTTCCATTTTTGCCTGAGGTGCTCCCACACTGGCTGCGTGAGAGGGAGAGACTTCCACTGTCTCTGGAATGACCTCCCATACTGGCCCCACAGCGCTGCTCTCTGGAATGAGCTCTCAGGTGTAAAACGTGGTGGAGGCTGTAGCCTTCCTCACATTCCTGCATTGCCCAGGGTGTCTGCCCAGCATGACTTTGCTGACGTTCACCAGTATACGAGAAAGTTAAAATGGGTCCCAAAATGCTGAGCATAGAACCGTCGGGGCCTGTGTTTTCATTTCTGCAGGACTTGCAAAGAGGCTGGTGAGCGCCAACTTTGTGACTTTAGCCCCCATCCCAGGGTGGAGGCGAAGTGGCCAGGAGAGCTGTGTCTTGGGAGATTTCTGTGGAAAGAGTACTGGGTGACTGGGTCCTACCCTGTGGGTAGGGAAGGGACCGCTCTCCCTCATCTCAAGGCTGGGGAAGGCTTCAAGGAGACCACCTGGAGGGAGGACTCTGGGCTGGGCCTGCCTCAGGGAGGATGGTTTTCCCCAGAGAAGGGGGATTTAAGCCCTGGGTGAGTGAGTCCTGGATTAACCAAGACCTGGGCCTGTGGGGGCTGTTGAAAGCAGAGGACACTATTAGGTAAGACTCTCCCAGGGTGAATTCCCACGGGGCTGCTGGGACTGGTTTTCCACGCTGACCTCTTCCCTGTGGCCTGAGCTGGGAGTTTTGAGCACCCATCTGACTCCCTCTCTGTCCTCAGGAGGGGCTTTTCATGGTGTGAACTTGGCAAGGACAGATGAAGCATGCAGTCCCCACCCCATGGAGAGCCTCCTACATCTGGGACATGGGACGGCACCCATCTGCACAGCATCATGAGGATCACCTGGGCCAGGTACACAATAAACGGCTGCAATGGTGTCCTGCAGGCCATGCCCAAGAATGGAGAGCCAACAGCTTTGTTACCCCAAGAGGCCTTTGCATCTTCCCCTTCCCAAGAGACAGGAGCTCAGGAATGGGAGACACAAAGTGAAGGGTGGCTTGCCGGGGCTTTGCTGCAGAATCCAAGGCCACGCTTGGGAACCCCATTGGAAGCATCGAGGCCCAGACTCTGAAGGACTTTGTGCTGAAGCCAGCTCTGCCCTCCCTCTAGGCGCCTCTTGCTGGGCCACGTGGCCTCCGTGATTTGGGGGGAGAGGCGTCCCTGCCCTCCCAGTTAGGGCGCAGATCAAATGGGGCGATTAAGGGCAGAGTGCCGAGCATGGTGCCTGGCCTGTAGTAAGTGCAAATATTGGCTTCTGGAGTGGAGAGCCGTGGGAATGTCACTTTGGGACATGTGGAGGATGGAATGGGGGAAATTGGAATCACATACATATAAAACCAAACATACAGGTAGGAGAGAAACATGCTGTTCCAGGTCTGCCCCGGATTCCCTCCTAGGAGTTGTGGCCGCACCTCTGGGTCTCCTTCCTTGATGCCCCCCACGCCGCAGAGTCTAACCTGGACTCCTGCCAAGAGACCAGCGCGGGCAGAACCACATGGCTTGGACATAACATGAGGACGCCCCCATCTGCCAATCACAGACCAGGCCAAGGCTGCCCTGGAATCTCACCTCCCCCACAAGGGGGGCTCCCCCGCTCTGTGACGACTACATAGCCGCCCAGGGGTCGGGCAGGCTGAGGCCCCGCCCCTCAAGCTCAGGCCGTTGGCCTCCGTGAGGGTCAGGCGGCGTGAAAAGTCCCTCTCCCAAAGCCCAGGGAGGCATCTCCAAGATCTCAGGGAGGAGGCGGGGGCCCAGCTACACTAGAGGGTGTGCAAATGCCTGAGGCCACCAAGGGCTACTGAAGCCCCCAGGAAGGGGCAGGGAGAGGTCCTGGGTTCGAACCATATCTCCTCCATGTTCTGGCTGTGCCCCTGGGGAGTCACTTTATCTCGCTTCCCCGCGTCCCAGCGGGCGCGGTAGTGCCTCCCGCGGGACGCAGAGGGACAGACTCCTGGGATAGTGACCCAGCCTCTGGGGCACGTCAGTGCTCCATCCCGCCTGAATCGGATGCTATGCGCCCGGTTGGAGAGGGTCGAGTGGCACTCCAGTGTGCGGGAACTGGTGGACGCGGTGCGTACAGAGTGAGGTTTAATAGCGCTCAACACGTCGGAGAGGTTCGCGGGAGAGGTGCCCCGCCGCCCGCGTGCCGCCTCCGGTGCTCGTTGAGGTTGGAGCCCTGGCTGAATGCACGGCCACACTCGCTGCACGGGTAGGGCCACTCGCCCGTGTGCGTGCGCCGGTGGGGGACCAGGCTGCAGTTGCACACGAAGGCTTTGCCACAGGCGGCACAAATGAAGGGCCTCTCGCCTGAGGGCAGGCGCTCGTGTTGGCGCAGCTCGGAAGTCCTTACCGCACTTGGGGCAGCCGTAGGGCCGCTGGTCCGTGTGCGCGCGCTGGTGCTGCAGCAGCCCCAAGCGGCCCTTGAAGGCCTTCTCGCACAGCGCGCACGCGCGTAGGGCTTGGCGCTGCTGTGCGTGCGCTGGTGCTGGCTCAGGTTCGAGCGCTGGTTGAAAGCCTTGCTGCACTCGGGGCACGTGTACGGCTTCTCGCCCTTGTGCACGCGTCGGTGCTCCACGAGGTGCGAGAACAGGCCGAAGGGTTTGGCCGCACTCGGCGCACTCGTACAGCTTCTCCCCGGCCACGGGCGCCCGTGGGGGCCGCGGGGCCCCCTCACCACAGTCCCCGCAGGGCGGACACCCCAGCAGGAAGGCCCTCCGCGGGCCGGGCCGCGGCGCTCGGCCGAGTGCGTCCTCCGGTGGCGGTAGAGGCCGAAGCAGCGCACAAAGGCCTGGTCGCACTCGCAGCACTCGTAGGGCCGCTCGCCCGTGTAGATGCGCTCGTGCTGCAGCAGGCTCGACGTGCGCGTGAAGGCCCTGCCACACTCATCGCACGCGTACAGCCGCTGGGCCAGGGCCCTGGGGCGAGGACTCGAGGCCTGGCCGCCCTGGGGACACATCGAGGGGCCCTCGCCCACCTGCTGCTGCTCGTTGGGGCCGAAGCGCTTTCTGCACCCGGCACACGGGCGGCACTCCTTGGCCTCCTGCATCAGCTCCTGCGGGGCCAGTGGGGCCCTCCAGGCAAAGACCTTGCCGCACCGGCACACACGCTCCACCAAGGGTCTCTGCTGGAGGGGGGTCGGCTTCGGGGTCCTAGGGAAGGTTTGGGCATCTGTGCGCTGTTCACAGGGTGGATAGTCTGTGTGGACCCCACACAGCTGAGCCTGAGGGGAGCTCCAGAGCGGCGCTTGGCCTCCACAGTGGTCACACACTGGGGGCTTCTCCCCAGGGGATGCTCTGTGATGCCACATCAGACAGGAGTTACGGTTGGAGGCCCTGGCACCCGCTGGGCACTGACAGGGGTCCTCCCCAGCCTGCAACCAGGTCAGGGTCCTGAGAGGAGGTGGAGGCACACCGCTCTTACACCAGGGGTCCAGTTCCCTCACTCTGAAGAGTCCCTGGGCTGGAGCTCACACCAAGGCCCCAGCTCGGGGAGCCCCCACCCGGGGTAGTCGTCCTGCCACCCGCTGTCCCTCCACGCACATCTCCTTCCTGAGACAGGTGTCTCTTGGCTTTGTCCTCTTCCGAGGGCCTCAACTCTGCCTTGGGCCTCTCCTCCTGGTCCCTGTTGGCTCCCTGGGGATCTGCCTTGGGGATGCCCCCCTACCCAGAGTTCTGGGCCTAAGCCTCCATCCTGGGGCCAGCCCCCAACACGGTGTCCTGGCTGTAGGATCTGGAAGAGTAGAGGAGAATTGGAGGTTGGCAGTTCCCAGGAGGGGAGAAGTGGAGAACCGTGCCAGGACTGATGCCTACTGGGTGGCCCCAGCTCTCCGCAGCCCAGGGAAAGGGGACAAGAAATGACATGGGCAATGAGAACCCTGGGGCCTCCTGCCCCTACTCTCAGCCACACCCTAGGCCACCACCAAGGCCCCAGAGAACAGCTTCCCTGACTCTCTCTGCTCCCCAGCATCATCTCTCCTCACCCGTTGTTGGAGCACCATCACCCCTGGCTTGGGACCTCAGTGGCCCCCTCCCCCAAACAACAGAGACACCCCAATTGCTCAGCTGTCCACTCCCCAGAATACTTCCTCCACTTCTGAGCACTAGCCTCCCAGCAGCATGCCCTCCTGCCTCCCTACCTTGGCCTGGCCCAGCCCCATTCACTTGCCATCAGCCAGCTCTTCTGGGAAGTGTGAGATGGGACTCACCTGGCAGCACGGCTGGACACCAGGTCTGCGTCTCCCCACTTCTCCCAGGCAAACTTAGCTCTCAGGTCTGGCAGCCTCATCCATAAAATGGGTATGATAACTGTAAAAGTAAACAGCTGAGCGTGGGCCCCGATCATTCCAGCATGAGCCAACCCCATGAAGGCCTTATCCCTGCTCCTACTATTTCCAGTTCCACCATGGCCATTATTAGTTTCCTGTTGCTGCTGTAACAAATTACTGAAAATTTAGTGGCTGAGAGCAAAGCCAATGCATCTCATAGTTCTGGAGGTCACGAGTCCTAAATCAAGGTTTCAGCCGCATGGCTTCCTCCTGGAGGCTCAAAGGCAGGATCCATTTGCTTGCCCTTTCCAGCTTCCAGATGCCAGCTACCTGTCTCACGGCCCTGTCTTCCATCTTCAAAGCCAGCAGTGAAACACCAGATGTCTCACTCTCTGCTTGAGTCATCACATCTCCTTCTTAGACTCTGAGCCTCCTGCCCTTTCTTAAATAAAGTCACTGTGATGACACTGGGCTCCCCAAAGAACCCAGGATAACCACCCATAGCAAGATCCTCAATCACACCTCATCGTCCCTTCTGCCATGTGAAGTAACATTCGCAGGATCAGGGGACCAGCATGTACACATCTTTCAAGGAAGGGGGCATGATGCTGTCTACCACAGTGGTTTCTTCCAAGCTCTTTATACAATTTACTGGGAAAACACAGTATACTCATCAAGATGCCATTCAGGTGAAACAAACTATAAATGTTTAGCCTGGAATCTTGAAGGACACACATTCAGCTCAGAATGGTCCCATTTGGGGCATGGATGCAACATGCAGAGCAGAGAGGGTGACTCTGAAGTGCGGCCAATATGCACAGAGGGGTCAGAACAAGAAGGCTCACCTGGTGCCTAGAAAATGGAAAGGAGGAGGAAGAGGACTTGCATGTCGATCAGGTTACTGATCAATGACCGTCACTGACAACTGACCTATTAAAGAGCTGACACATAAGAATGGGAATTTTCCCTAGGTTCTTGTTACTTCCAGAACTGTACAGAGTTCATTGACCTCCCCACCCTCCAGGGACACTGGGATCTTGGGCCTACATAAAAGAATGTGTCTGGGCTCGGAGCCGGAGATGGCCACTTCAACCCTGACCCCAAGGCACAAGTTAATAAGAAAATGTCCTGCGTCATGTTCCTTGTCTGGGCTGGCCACCCCCACGGGCACCTGACCAGACTATTAAAACATCCCATCCGTGAGAACAAAAAGATAAAAACATCCCATCTGTGGGAACAAGGAGAAATAACTCAAAGTATCTAAATGTCTAAAACCGTGAGTCAGAACCCAAAAAACATTAGGATAAAAGGGAGTCACAGGCATAGAACAATTAGGAGTTTCACTGTGGAGAGGATACTTTGCCTCAGACCCGGACAATTGGCACTCCCACCCGCCGTACCAACAAGTGGAACTTCCCAGGTTTATTATGGTGTGGATGTAGTAAGTACTGATTTGTTGTTTGCTTCCCCGCTCCTCGTTCTGTTCCCCTTTATCAATAAAATCTGATTGTTTAAACAACCAAGTAGCCTTGGCAGTACCTGTCATTCCTTGCCCTTTGTGGCTATGAGCAACAAGAACAAAGATCTGTGCAGCACAGCCTCAGGCAACGAATATGTGACCACAGTAAATCCTGCCTCACTGAGCACAAGGTTCAGGTTCCCCGTGAGCTCTGTGTTCCCTCTTCTGTGGAAGGCAGATTCCTTTATCAAGCATTCCAGAAGCCTGAGTTGACTCAGTGAAATTGCTTGCTCCAACTCTTCCTTGACACACTGTCACTTTTCCACCCATTTTGCAAATTTCTAACAAGCAGTTGCCCAGGGCCACCCAGCAGCCTGAAGTAACTTGATCAGGAACTAAAAGGAATCAGGAAGCATTTAACCAAGACTCTCTCCAGGTTTCCAGCCAAAGACACTTCAGAGTGAGTGGACGTAGTTCTCCTCAGGATGCTGCTGTCAACTGTCTCTGGAGGATGGTTTCGCCCTTGGACATCATAACCACAATGGCAGAAATGCATCACAGTCAGCACTCTGGCAGCAAACGTGTTTGAGTGGAAATGAGACACACCTAATTGACTAAGGGGGAAAACACAGAGTTAGACACGTCCTGCAGATAGTGAGGGGCCATAGAAGCAGCTCAGTCGTCACTGCTCTGCTCTTCAGGAGCCCACCTGCCAGAGCATGAGAAGCTGAAGGACCTGTGTTAAAGGTGGCCTGTTTGGGGGCCGGCCCCGTGGCCAAGTGGTTAAGTTCGCATGCTCAGCTTCAGTGGCCCAGGGTTTCACTGGTTCACATCCTGGGCATGGACATGGCACTGCTCATCAGGCTGTGCTGAGGCGGTGTCCCACATAGCAGAGCCAGAAGGACCTACAACTAGAATATACAACTATGCACTGGGGGGGCTTTGGGGAGAAGGGAAAAAAAGGTGGCTTGTTGGGTCATGTGTTCAGCAAGTAACTGGTCTGGGGTATGCTCTTAAAGATGCAAGTGTGACAGTAAGGGCAGGACCCCACCATGACCTGAGGTTTCTCAAACAGCCCTCACTCCCATCGCAGTGATCATTGCACAAGCCTCCTGTGCCCTCCAGGCCTGTGTGAGACTGGCCTTTGACCCAGGATAGGTGAGGCCGCCCCTCCCCATTAGCACCTCAAAGCCACACAGGGCCTGGGTTAACTAAGACTTCATGAAGCTGCGTCCAGGACCACGAGAGCACTGATCCTTGATGGTGCCACTGAGCAGGGCTACTTCCTTGGAAATCCAACATTTTTCCCCACTGTGGCAACTGCCATTTTGTGCCTTGGTTGTTCCACCTGGCAAATTAGCCAGCTGGAGCTCGAGACCAAGGGGGAGTGCTCGGAGCCCCTAGGGTGAGGGACTTCTGCAAGAAAGTGTGAGAACATCTGTGTGACACTGAACACTGGCATGTGTGTACCCTTAACAGAGTGACTCTTCACCACATGAACCAGGAGGAGAATGTGAGAGGGAAGCCTCTCTTTCCCAAACACCTGTGGCTTTGAGTCTGAGGATATTCTTTCCAGATGGGAGGCGGACTGGCTGCTAACCTACCCTGTGTTTGTGTTTCTGCCTGTCCGCTCTGAGATACTGACTGTGCAGCGCCCCAAGAACAGGAGTGGGGAATGACATGGGCATGCTGAGGACAAAGCAGCTGTGGGCCCCACCTGCCCACCAGCACTGACCATCCCAACAGCAGATGGATATGAGTCTAACCTACAACAGAGACCATGCCCAGGGCTGATGGAGCCAGGCTCAGTGACCATGACTCCTAAGGGGTCCTCAAAGGCCCTGCCTGGGGGAGGCCAAGGGCCGTGCTTTCTTTAGAATGTGGAGCTTGCTGTAAAATAAAGCAGACAAGCTAAGGGGTCCAGGTTTCAAAAAGTGTCACTTGCACACTGGGACCAGCAAGGTGTTGGAAGTAAGCCCTGTCGTGCCGCCCTTGCTGCGGGTGAAGTGGTAGCCCCATCCAGCACTCTCCACATTCAGTTTGCCTTAACCAGGACAGATGGGTACAAAGACCTGGCAGACAAAAGGCAAGTGCAGAACGCAATCCCACATGGCTGGTGGAAATGTAAAATGATGCAGCTAGCTGTGGAAAACAGCCTGGCGGTTCCACAAAAGATGAAACACGGAGTGACTGCACAATGCAGCAATTCCACTGTGAGGGATCCACCCAAAGGAATGAAAACAGGCGTTCAAGCAAAAACGTGTACACCAATGTTCATAGCAGCACTAATCACAATAAAGGAGGAAACAACCCAAACGTCCATCAGCTGATGAATGGATAACAAAATGTGGTCTAGCCATACAATGGGATATTACTCAGCAACAAAAAGGCATGAAGTACTGATACATGGTGGGACCTTGGACAACATTATGCTCAGTGAAAGAAGCCAGACACAAAGACCACATATTGTATAATTCCATTTATATGAAAAATCCAGAATAGGCAAATCCATAAAGACAAAGCAGAGATCAGCGGTTGCCAAGGGCTGAGGGGAGGAAGAATGGGGAGTAATTTTGCTTTAACGAGTACAGAGCTTCATTTTGGGGTGATGGAAATGTTCTGGAGTTAGACAGGTGATGGTTTCACAACATAGTGAACATATTAAAAACTAAAAAGTATACTAAAAACCAACACTTTAAAATGGCTCATTTATGTGAATTGTATCTCAAAAAAAGGGGACGCACCCATGACACAAAGTGTTCCTGCCTTGGGCATGCCCAGGTGTCTGCCCCAGGGTAGCCTCACAAGCCCAGCCAGGAACATCCAGGATGTCACCTGAGCCCCAGCCACAGGGACAGTACTGTGTGGGATGGAGGTATGTGTGTGTTTTTTACACAATACTTTTGTAATAAGGAAAACAAGGTCTTCAAAATTGTTAGGTAAAAATAAAACATTAACTTCTCACACATGGCCAAGCTGACTGCACACTGCACATCAAGCAGACTTTTGACATCAGAAGCTTAACCTCCGGGTTGACAGCATTCTCCCCCAGAGCACAGACTTTTCTTCAACAAGATGTCTCTTAGTCTACTCATCTCAAGAAGAAAACTCTTTGTGGGAAGCTGGACACACCAGCTGGGAATACTGGGCAGCATGCTGGGGCACAGGGTGCTGCCTTATGATGTCCCAAGACCCAGGGCACTGCCATCACGATTTACAGATGGGAATGGGCAAGGGCAAGACTCAGGGAGGACACAGCTCGGGAACTTCCACCGCTGTCTGTCTGACCACAGAGCCCTGTCCTCCTCCACACCCAGGCTGCCCACTGGCTCCCCACCACCATCCATGGAATTCAGCTCTGACTCTCAGGCATGGGCTTCACCCTCTGGTGGGTGTCTGCCAGCCACAGAGAGCAGTACAGAGCAGGCCCATCCCGCCCACCTCACCAGCCTCCCCTGCACCCCTGAGCCTCTGCCTCTGTGTACTGCAGGTTTTGCAGAATTCCTTGGTCTGCTTCTGAGAGGCCAGGGTGACCCTGTGGGGGCCAACTGCAGAGCTGCCGCAAAAGCTGCCAGGACTCCCTACTAAGGGGATCACTCCGGGCACACTACCAGGCTGGGATCTGAGGTTCCCACAGGGAAAGAAGGGGCTCTCTAGACATGAGCACTGATGTGGGGACCCTGTCACCTCCTGCTTCCTCAAGCAACCATAGCCCCAGGGTGAACTCCAGCCCCTCACACAGAGGAGGGGGCCCCACAATGGGTGCTCAGCAGCAGGAGAGCAGGTGCCCAGATTTCTGTGCAGGATGCCTGGGGAAAGACAAGGGCTTCTACAACTGTGCATCCCAGAAGCCCCATAGCCGGGATCCAGGTCCCGCTGACATGACACCAGGTGGCTGTGTTCCAGGTGGGAGAGACAGTAGGACTTGGGCACCTGCCATGCTCTTGCCCCAGCGCTTCCAGTAAATACTGCCTCCGCAGGGTCATGTCTGCTGGCCTTGTGCCTCACTTTGCACAACAGCTGGCAGCCAGAGCAACACCCCAGGCCAGCATCCAGCATGACCTCCTGGACCCCCAGGGACCCAGAGGCCAAGGACCCACCAGAGTGGGAGAAGACACCTGAGGGGGACAGCCTGGCCAACCCAGGATAGCCAGTTACCATGGAATCAGTGGACAGGCCAGAGGATGGATGGCCTAGGGCATTAAGTCACGCAGGACTGGGCAAGTTCCCCTGAAGAAAGCCGTAATGGATTGAATGATGCCCCTACCCCCCAAAAGATACGTCCATACCCTAACCCCTAGAACCTGTGAATATGACCTTATTTGGGAAGAGTATTTGCAGATGTAGTGAAGGATCTTGAGATGAGATCATCCTGGATTCCCTAGATGGGCCCTAAATCCAATGACAGGTATCCTTATAAGAGGGAGGCAGAGAGAGGAGGAAGAGGGCAAGACAGGAGTGACGCAGCCACAGGCCAAGGAATGCCTGGAACCACCAGAAGCTAGGACAGGTGCATGGGATGGCACCTGCCTCAGAGCCTTCAGAGAGTGTGGCCCTGCCGACACCTTGATTTCAGACTTCTGGCCTTCAGAACCAAAAGAGAAGAAATTTCTGTTGGCAGTAATTTGCTAAAGCAGCCACAGGAAACTGACACAGAGACTGGTCCAGCACCGCTGATAGGATGGGTGGGTTGCATGGGGGACTCTCCTGATCCCTGCTGATGCAGTCAGAGGACTGCTCAGTGCCTAGACAGAGGGTCAGGGAAGACTGGGCGGTCACAGGAAGCAGCAGTGGTCCTGACCTGGCAGGAGAGACCCTGAACTCACAGGAGTCTGGGGCTGAGGGGCACCCGTTAGCCATCTGCACAGGGCATCTCTGGGAGAAATGTCCCCAGACACCCCACTCCCACAGGTGGTTCCTCTGCCCATTTGCAGCATGAGACACAGCAGGTGGAAGCTGCAGACCATGGCTGCTTCTCTCTGCCTCTCTCGCCCTGCTCCCAGCCTGTGCTATCAAACTACCCTACCCGCACCTGGGTGACCTTCCAGTCATGGACCCGGGATCTGAGGCTGGGAGCCTGTCCCTGACCCTGCACTGCAGCTGTCCCAGGTGTTGACAGTGACTTCCCATCATCTGGGTGAGCACCCCTGCACCCTAAGTGCTCGCCCAGCCTCCTCACTGTCTGCGGAGCTGCAGGTGGATGGGACTAGGACACGGAGCAGCCATCTTCGGGCAGCTAGCGGGACTGAGCGCTGCAGAACCCCCGGCAACAGCACGTGGGAAGAGGTGACTGCGGCTGAATGTCCTCAGAGCTTGGACAGGCCCACTGAGACTGACAAGAGGGCAGCTTGGAGGTGTGGAGAGCACAGGGTGGCTCCACCTGTCTGGGTCACAGCACACACCCCCCCGCCCCCCCCACGACAGCCCCAGGGCCAGAGACCCCAGCCCGGCCGTCCTATTCTACGCCGGACATTCAGTGCGAAGGACAACAGGACAGCCAGCGCGCAGCGGCTTCGCGGGCGTCTGGAGGGGACGCGACTCTGGAACTGGGACTGAGGGAGGCGGAGGGGCCACCGTGTCCCGACGGGGAAAGGAACCGGCAACCGCAAGGACCGGGGGCGAGGCCCGAGGTAGCAGGGAGCCGAGGCGGCCGCGGGCAGACGGACTCGATCCTGGGACGCGCAACGGCGGCTCGGGGCCTCGCGCCTCCCCTCCGGCCTGAGTCTCCACACTCAGGATGGGCGACGCGGGAGCCAGAGCCAGAGCAGACAGACGCGCTCGGAACCGAAGCCCCGACGCGCCGTTGGCCAGCCCGGACCCCGAGCAACGGACGGGAAGAGCGCGGGTGAGGCCTCCGTCCCGGACCCAGCGCGCAGGGCTTAGGAGGGAACAGGGGGATGGCGGCCCCGCCTTGCAGACTGGGGTCACGGGTACGGGCAGAGCGCCACTTACTCCCTGAGGCGACCCGCACGGGTCCCCTAGTCCCTGCCCCACACGTATCGCAGAACCTTCCTCGCTCCTCTTCCGGGCCGCCGTGGCACTGAGGATTAGGTTTCCCTGCATGGGACGGCGGGAGCACTCACGGGGGCTGCTGGGAAACGTAGTCCGGCCCTGCCCGGCTCCCTGGTCAAGCCAGGACTCCCGGTTGTTATAGCAACTGGAGCAGGCTACGCTCAGTAGGCGGGACCCAGACTTGCGTCAGCGCCAGGCGCTAGTGCGGAAGAATGAGGGGTGGGAAACCCTTGGCTGGCTCTGAAATGTCCGGGCAAGCGGGCTTCGCGCCAGCCGCTGAAATCGGAATCTCTGGGAATGAGGCTCGAGCAGTGGGTGTCAGAGCCCCACAGCTGATTCTAATACGTGCATCCGGTTGGAGAACCACGGCCCCCCAGCCCCAAAGATGAGGCCAACCCTGCTTGGTCTCCTGGGCAGGCCTCCCTCCCATTTACTCCCATTTCCTCATCTTGTGCCCATCTATTCAGTGGCTCCTGCCCCACACAGACACTTCTAATTTTGCTAGCCCGTCTGGCTCATGTATTGCATTCAGCCATCCAGGGTTCCAGCCCCACCTGTCTGCTCCACTCTGCATCTCAGGGGCACTGGGGCTGTTCACTCCGTCTCCATCCCATGGATGTCTGGAGACCAAACACCCTGCCTCGGGCTCTGTCTCCCTGTCCAGGGACAAAGTCAGGACGTGGTCTGAAGGCCTGTGTGGGGCTTACCATGCTCAATGAGGTTGGAGCGGTGGTGGAAGGGCACTTGGAGGTCGCCTGCCCGTTTGCCTACCCTGATGGCCCTGCCAGGTGCCGCAGAGGGAGTGCAGCTGCTGGCTCTCTGTGCGGGTGCCCAGTGCCTGAGGAGGTTCCATCACTGGCTGAAGCCTCAGGGCACTCCCTGGGGCTTCTCACTGCTGGGTCCCTCAACGAGGCTTACCAAAATCGAGACTTCTCATGCCTGAGTACACAGCCTGCCGGAAGAGCTTCCAGCTCTTGCAAAAGGACTTTCAGCTCTGGGTGCACAGAAAGGGCCTCTCCATGGAGTGAATTATCTGGTGCAGTCACAGGCCTGCCCACGACACAAAGGCCTTGTTGCCCTGGGGGCAGGCGCGGGGTGGGGGTGGGGGGGCGGCGCGGGCTTGCACGGGAGGAGGCTGGAGCACCGACCGAAGGCTGGCCCCCCAACTGAAGGCTGGCCCCGGTGTGGGAGGCTTGTCTAGATGGGGGGTGGCTTCAGGGTCTGTGGGTCTGCCGGCCCTCCTCGCTTTTACAGAAGCCTGTTCCCTGAGTGTCCCCCTGCCCCCCCAGGGCTAATACTGGGAGGAGCGCCGGAGAAGCACCTCACTATACTCACTGGTCATACATAGGGGGCTTCAGGAGCAAGACCGTTGGTCATGCAGGGGCCCGGAGAGGAAGTGGGGCTCTCACAGAAGGAATCTAGCTCCCGTGAATTGTCAGGTCCCTGGACTGGGACTCAAGCCAAGGCTGCAGCCCTAGAAGCCTGCACCCTGGGGAAGTCGTCCTGCCATCTGTCACCCCTCCACACAGGTCTCCCTCCTGAAAGGAGAGTCTCGCAGCTCTGTCCTCTGCAAGGGGCCTCACTCCACCTCAGGCCTCTCCTGAGCGCCTGGGACAGCTCATTGGGAATCAGCCTCAGGGACTCTTCGTGCTCAGTGTCCTAGGCTGGAGCCTCCATCCTGTAGCCACCCTCCAACTCAGAGTCCTGGCTGCAGGATCTGGAAGAGTCGAGGAGAAATGGAGAGGCTGGCAGTTCCCAGGAGGAGAAATGGTGTCAGGAGCCATGAAAGCAAACCGCAGCAGCTGAGGCATCCTGGATGGCGCGGCCAAATTTCAAGAGTCTTGAAAGCTGTAAAAAGGGGAGAGACATAAAGAAAGGAATTTCAGCAGGAGCTGAAGGCAGGCAGCTTAGTGAGTGGGGTGGTCAGGGGTCACCTCTTTGCCTCTCCAGGCTTGCTTCCTCCCCTCCCCTCCACTGTCCTTTCTCGCCTGTCTGACCACTAGCCCCCTGCTGCCCTCTGCCTCCCTCTGACCCATCCTCTTCACCAGCTGCCCTGGACATACTTCTAGACTGCTCATCGGACAAGCCACATCCAATGCTAGCCCTTGGTGGCTGTGCCAGGCCTATGATGGGAACTGCTGCTGACCAGGGTTGAGTCCAGTGGATGTGTGGGGTAGACAGAATAGTGGACCCCAAAGATGTCCACACCCTAATCCCCAGAGCCTGTGAATGTTACCTCATATGGCAAAAGAGACTTTGCAAATGTGATCAAAGATTATGAGATAGGGAGATTATCCTGGATTATCCAGGTGGGCCCTAAATCTAATCACAATGGTTTTTATAAGAGGGAGGCTGAGAGCCAGAGTCAGAGAAGGAGATGTTATGACAGAAACAGAGGTCAGAGTGATGTGGCCACAAGAAATGGAATGAGAGTAGCCTCCAGAAGCTGCAAAAGGCATGGAACAGATTCTTCATTGGAGCCTTCAGAAGGAATGCAGCCCTGCATACACCTGATTTTACCCCTAAGACTCACTTTGGACTTCTGACCTCCAGAACTGTGAGATAATAAATGTGTATTGTCTTAAACCACTAAGTCTGTGGTAATTTGTTAAGCAGCAAGTAGAAAACGAACACAGTCTCCATGAGGCACTGGGAGGTCTCTCATTTTCCAGCTCTGACCTGTCTCCCTTTTGCCAGAGCGAGGGCATGCCTCAGGCCCAGAGCCTCTGCCTTCAACATTGTCAAGCACAGTTTAACCACAGTGGTCTGTCCAGGTATTTACACCTGGAGTTCTCTTCTTTTTCTGGCTAGCTTTATGTTTTGGTTGAGGCTGTCAAGTTTCCTTATTAATAAATGGATCTAAGCAAAAACAAGTGAGTAGATGTTAATCAGTGGTTCTCAACCAGGGAGAGATTCTGTGCTCTGGAGAACACTTGACAATGTTTGGCAACACTTTTGTTGTTACACATAGGGATGGGGGTTCTACTGGCATCATTAGGTGGAGGCCAGGGATGCTGCTAAACATCCTAAAATGCACAGGGCAGCCCCACCCCCACCCCATGACAAAATGTCAGCAGTGCTCAGGTGAAGAAACCCTGGTGTAAAGAAAATCAAGAGGGGCTGGCCCCGTGGCCAAATGGTTAAGTTCATGCACTCTGATTCGCCTGCCCAGGGTTTCGCTGGTTCGGATCCTGGGCGCGGACATGGCACCACTTGTCATGCCACGTTGAGGCAGTGTCCCACATGCCACAACTAGAAGGACCCACCACAACTAAAAAATATACAACTATGTACTGGGGGGATTTGGGGAGAAAAATGGAAAAAAAAAAATTGGCAACAGTTGTTAGCTCAGGTGCCAATCTTTTTTTTTTTTTTTAAAGATTTTATTTTTCCTTTTTCTCCCCAAAGCCCCCAGGTACATAGTTGCATATTTTCAGTTGTGGGTCCTTCTAGATGTGGCATGTGGGATGCTGCCTCAGCATGGCCTGATGAGCGGTACCATGCCCACGCTAGGATCAGAATCGGCAAAACCCTGGGCCACTGAAGCGGAGGGCAGGAACCTAACCACTCGGCCGCAGGGCCAGCCCTCAGGTGCCAATCTTTTTTTTTTTTTAAAAAAGAAAACTGAGAAGTACAGGTGCCACATGCAAGAGGCAAAGGTCATCATTTGGGCAAAGTGGGACTGGGCTTGGAGTTAAGTGAAAAAAGCCAGTCATAAAAGGCTACATATCCTATGATTTTCTTTCTATAAAATGTCCAGAATAGGCAGATCCATTCAGAAAGTAGAGTAGTCGTTGCCAGGGGCTGGAGGAAGGGGAAATGGGAGTGACTGCTAATGGGTATGGGGTTTCTTTTTGGGGTGATGAAAATGTTCTGGAAATAGACAGTGGTGATGGTTGAACAACTTTGTGAAAATACCAAAAACACTGAATTATATACTTTGAAACAGTTTTATGCTGGGTGACTAATATCTCAATTTAAAAATTACAATAGGGGCCGGCCCGGTGGCACAGCGGTTAAGTTCGCACATTCCACTTCTCTGCGGCCCGGGGTTTGCCGGTTCGGATCCCAGGTGCGGACATGGCACCGCTTGGCAAACGCCATGCTGTGGTAGGCATCCCAAGTATAAAGTAGAGGAAGATGGGCCTGGATGTTAGCTCAGGGCCAGTCTTCCTCAGCAAAAAGAGGAGGATTGGCAGTAGTTAGCTCAGGGCTAATCTTCCTCAAAAAAAAAAAAAAAATTACAATAAATAAATAGAGTGGTCAGTCGAGGCCTCAAGGAGAAGGCAGAATTCAAGGGAATACCTGAGGAGGGGAGGGAGTGAGCCATGGGGCTTTCTGGGGAAGAGCATGTGAGGTGAGGAACAGCAGGTGCAAAGTCCCTGAGGAGGCTTGTGTGGCTGGGGTGGAGCATAGGGGAGAGAAGGGAGAGGAGGGTAATGGGGCTATATCTTGTGGGCCTAGCAGGCCATGGTGCGGACTTCGTCTTTTCCTGTGAGTGATGCAGGGAGCCACAGAGGGTTTTGAGCAGGGGAGGGATGAAATCTGACTTGGGTTTTTACAGGCTCCCCCTGGTTGCCATGTAAGGACAAACATTTTCCTCTTTGGGGCCCAGCTTGAATCTCTAAATTTCTGCAGGGTTAAGGAGTGTCTGAAGCCCCATGGCTGTGCCCGACTCCCAGACACAAGGAGCCTCACACATCCCCACCTAAGGTAGAGCCCCATATTCATACTTCCCTGGAAACCCAGGAGATAGCCTTGCCCCTTGTGACAGCCAGCCAGGGTCAGGGGGCTAGTCACTTAGCAAGGTCGCTGTCTGCCCCTCCTCCTCATCCTAATGACCCTGGCCCAGAGGCCTCTTGCCTATCCCTCCCCATTCAGCCTCTATGCAGACCCCTGGGGGAACTGAAGTTGCCAGGCGGTTAAAGGATGCAAAAGAGAGCCCACAGGAGAAATATTTCTGGTATACAGCTCAAGGTGGCTGCCTCTGGGTGCTTCTGGGGATATAGGCCATCTCTCTCTACATCTCTGTGATCATACCTTTCCTGTATTTTCTCCAATAAGTAGGTATTACATTTGGGAAAAGACATAAAATCGGAAGGCATCACGTTTTTGCTGTTACAACATTTGAACGACCTCCTTGTCCTAACACCTGGGCTGCGTTATCTATTGCTGAGTAACAAACTACCCCATACCATTTCATCAGGCCGTGTGTGCAGAACGGGATGTGGGCAAAGCTCTATACTAACCGGAGCTTCAGCTGGGGAGCTACAAAAGCTAGGGATGTCTGGGCAGCATCTGCAGCCTGGCACACAGTAGAGCTCCGGAAAAGTCTGCAGAACGGACAGCCCATTTTACAAATCAGAAAGCAGCCACAACACTAAGAGAACAGTTTAGTGGATACCAGGGGAAAGGTGGGGTGGGGGGTGGGGACAAAGGGTGAAGTGGTGCACCTACAACACGAATGACAAACATTAATGTACAACTGAAATTTCACAAGATTGTAACCTATCATTAACTCAATTTAAAAAAAAAAGAAAGCAGCCACAACTTCTGAGCGCTCGCTGGGCACCGCCCGGCCCTGAGCTAAGACCCAGACACGGACTGAGTCAGTCCTCGGCCAAGTCTGCAAGGCGGCGGCACCCCGCCCATTTGACAGGCGGGGAAGCGGGGACTCAGAGAGAGGAAGCCAGGCGTGGGCCCAATGCTCAGCCCTCGGGTGTCCAGGAATCTGCAACTTTTAGCACCCAGAGTCACCGCAAGGCTTCAGAGGCAGATCCGGGGCCACCCGGAGAGAGACGAGAGCCACAACCCCCCAGGAGGCGCTTGCAGATGGGGAAACTGAGGCCAGGCAGGAAAGCCTCGCCTCCTGGCTCAGCCCGTGCGGCCGGCCTCTGGGCGGCCGTCCGCGAAGCGGCCAAGGGCTCGGCTTCGTCCCGACGCCTCTCCCGCCCCGCGAGCCCCGCGAGCCCCGCGCCTACCACAGACCGGAGGATGGGAGGCCTCCTCCGGGGCTCTCGCCGGCCCTCTCAACGGCCTCGGACAGAGGCTCCGACGCGGCGCTGGCCCGGCAGACTGCCCTGCTAGGCCGCAGTCCACTCCAGGGCCGGCCAGAGCACCACCCCGCGCCCCTCCGCTCCGGAACCGACTAACCGATCCCTTCGCGGCTCCGCCCGGACCTGAGCTGCGGGGAGTCCAGCCGCTCGTCCCTCAGCGGAGCCCTGAGTGGGCTGCTCTGGGCGCCCGGAGGACTGCCGTCTCGATGGTTCTCCAGGCCGGCGCGGCGTCCAGAGACCCTTTCCCCCGTCAGTGACCGCCGGAGGAGGGCGGGACGCAGCGCCTTCCTTCCGCCTCCTTTCGGGTCTGAAGGAACCGGTAGGAAAGGCCAGCGCGGGGGCTGCAGGGAAATGGAGTTCCGCCGGCTCCGATCCGGACTCTAAGCCGGGAGGTTCTGCCGCGGAGAACCGAGCCAGGAGAGGAACAGGCGATCTCGTCTGGGCCTGAGTGAGCGTCCTGGTTACCATGACGACCGCCAAACCTGCCCCCTTTCCGGGTTTCACCGGGGGCGTGGGGCGGAGACTTCGGCTTCCGGGTAAAGCGGAGCCTTCATGCGATTCGCCATTGCCTTGGAGACGCCTCGCACCGTCCCGCCTTCCCATCACTTGGACGCTGGTGATTGGTCTTCCCAGGGGAGGGCGGGGCTTCCGGTCCGGGTCCACGCTGTCCCTCTGGACAACGTGCCGGACGGGGTTCAGCCTGAGAGCCCCGCAAAAGTTTGCGCTTTGACCTTAGACCCCTCCAAAGTCCCAATGGTCGGGTCCTCCCGGTTCCGTCACCTGTAACTTCCTAAATTCCCGTCTCTAGTTCTGCGAAATCCGATGCCTGCTTCTCCCCCAGTTCATGTCTCCGAGTTTCCCCAATATTGGTTTCCAGTCTCCAATTCCTGCTTCCGGGTGCCCCCAAATCCAGGTCCCTCTTTTCCCTGCAGTTAAGGCCTTGGAGTCCCCCACCCAAGACCAGGTCCCCGTTTCTCCCCCAATTTGTGCCTGACACCGCCAAACTGCAGCCACCGGGAATCCGTGTCTGAGACTGTTCTGAATTCATATATCTGGTCTCCAAAATCTGAGATTCTACACCGACTAATTCTGGATATGTGGATTTCCAAAATATGTTTCTGGGTTTATCCTTAATCCAAGCCCCTGAGACCCCCTATTAAGACCATGTTCCAAGGTTCCCAAACTCAACCCAGTTCCTCAGCTCTATTCTTTCCCCAAGTGCTGCAAGTGAGGGGACAGGTCTGGATCTGATCCAGCATTGCCACCCCAGCCCTACACATTCTGCCCTGTTGCCCCCACCCCAATTCTGCAGAGCCACCCTGTACATGTGGTCCCAACTGACAGCTGAGCAAATTGAGTTTGGGGAAGGGGCTTAGGCTAGGTCACCCAGCAGGTTCTGCCTTGAGGTCCAGAATTCCCACTGCTGTAACAAGCACCCTGGCCAATCCACTCACCTCTGTGAGCCCATCTTGAGACATGCTGGTCAGCGGCCAGGGCAGTGGGAGGCCCAGGGCAGGGGGAAAGATGAACTTGTCATCTGCCAAGGAGCCGTGGGAGTAGGAAACAGTCTGACAGGAGAGACAGTCCTGCGGGAGTTGGAGGAGCAATGAATATGTTTGTTGTGTGTTCATTTACTTGTTCCTTTACTCAAGCAGGCTTGGAATCAAGACTAGCCCCTCCTGGGTAATTACATGGTCCCTCCTGAGCAGACTTTTCTCTGAAGAGGGAGGCGCCTAAGGGGCAGGGAGAGTCCCTCTCTGGGTCATGCCAGATCCAGTGGGAAAGCCTAGAGTTGACTGAACTCATTGGTTCATTGAGCAAATATTTCTTGGGCACTTTGTACGTGCAAGGATCCCTGAAACTGATGGAGACACGATGCAGAGAGGGAGGAGAGGCCAGCCAGGACAGGTGAGGCCAGGCTCTGGGGCCAACTGCCTTAGAAACCCAACTCTGCCCCCTTTTGCTGTGTGACACTGGGCAAGTTACTTCACCTCTCCGGGCCTCTGTGACTATCTGTAAAATGGAGTGCCCATCTTATAAAGTTCTGAAGACTAAGTGATCTGATTCCTAGACTCCTAGTGCCTGCCTGGGGTCAGGGAGGGGCTTCCCAGGGCTGACCTTAGTTAGCAGGTGGCCAGGAAGAGGGGCAGACTGTGGTAAGGAGGTCTTCTGAACAGAAGACAGCATGACTAAATGTTCTGAGTCTGGAATTGGTGTGTGGTGGAGGAGGGAGGCCCTGCCACTTGTGTCTGCCTAAAGTGCAGAGTGGGAGCAGCAAGTCCTATGAGGGACTAGGGAGGTCTGGCCCACACACCCACCCATTGTTTATTCAAGTTACTTGTGAGCAGACACTGTGAGCAGGTTCAGCACTTGCAGCTGAGGACACAGCAAGGAACAAGCCAGACAGACTCCACCCTCATAGAGCAGCCAGACCGACAGGGCAGAGGAGACGGCCAGGGAACAAGGCAGAGAGTGCAGGGGTGGCATCATAGACCGTCACCATGGATGGTCAGGAAGAGCCTCACCAAAAAAGTGACATGAAAGCAAAGATCAAGATGAGGGAGAGAGTCTTGAGGGTATCTGGGATCTATTATTTCCTGAGGCTACTGTAGCAAATCACCACAAACTTGGTGTCTGAAAACAACAGTAACTTATTTTCTCACGGATCTGGAGACCAGAAGTCTGAAATCAAGGTGTCTGCAGGTCCATGCTACCTCTGGAAGGCTCTAGGGGAGAAGGCTTCCCTGCCTCTTCCAGCTTCTGATGGCTCCAGGTATTCCTTGCCTTGTGGCCGCATCACTCCAATCTCTACCTGTCTTCACGTGGCTTCTCTGTGTTGTGTCTTCTTTTTCTTTTTTGAGGAAGATTAGCTCTGAGCTAACTGCTACCAACCCTCCTCTTTTTGCTGAGGAAGACTGGCCCTGAGCTAACATCCATGCCCATCTTTCTCTACTTTATATGTGGGACGCCTACCACAGCATGGCCTGTCAAGTGGTGCCATGTCTGCACCCGGGATCTGAACTGGCGAACCCCGGGCTGCCCAAGTGGAATGTGCACACTTAACCGCTGCGCCACTGGGCCGGCCCCAAGTGTCTTCTTCTTCCTATAAAGATACTGCTATTAGATTTAGGGCCCACCCAGGTACTCCAGGATGATCTCATTTTCAGATCCTTAATTACAGCTGCAAAGACTCTTTTCAAATAAAGTCACTTTCACAGGGCCCAAGGATTGGGATGTGGACATATCATTTCAGGGGCCACCATTCAACCTACCACAGGCCAGCATCCCATGGGAGCAGATGGTGGCTGGGTCAGGGTGGACCATGATGGACCTGCCATGGGCACAAGACCAGACTTGGGACTTGGGCAGAAGCAGGCCTGGCCTGGCTCTGGAAGGCAATTGGGTAGATCCAAACCTAGCACATTTCAAACTGGATGAGATCCAGGTTGGCATTTTCAATGGACATCCCAGATGCTACTAAGAGCAGTGAGGAACAAGTGTGAGGAGGACAGGAGGCCAGCTGATAGCAAGACCAGCTAACAGACGGGCAGACAGGAGAGGCATCTGCCTGGACAGTGGAGATGTAGTCTGGTGGGGCCCATGGGGTGCCTTCTGGGAGGTGGGGAGCCTGGGCCAGGGCTGGTCAGCTCAGGGTAGACGTGATGCACCAGAAAGTGAGGGGGCGGGGCGCCCTGCAGAAACTTTCCACCCTTCACCCTGAAAAACACAGTGCCAACAGCCCTAGACGTACAGGGTCAGACAGATCTCATCCCTGTGTCCTGGGGACCTGGAGAGGCTGGGCTACCCCAGGATTGGCAGATGCTGTGTGAATCTTAGCTATGCAAAGTAGCCCCCCATCCTCCACCCCATGAGGCTTTACTGGTGGACCTCCATCCTGCCCTCCAGGGCATGGGGGGAGGTCACACTTGTGAGGTCTATAAAGATGTCCACTATCAAGCCACCACAAGTGGCCAGGCCACAGGCTCCAAACTGGCCTTGTCTGATTCTGTTCTCATGTCCACACTGAAGGGAGAAACTGAGGTTCAGAGGGGTGGGCCCCTGTCAGTTCCTGAGGAGAAAGAAGCTGGGTTGGGGGGCCCCCCTCGGGATCCTGCTGAATGTGGGGGCGACAGATGCCTCTGCCTATTCCCTGCTTCCTCCCAGTCAGCGTCTCCCTAGGGCCTCCCCAGGACCAAGGAGGAGCCCAGTTAGTCCCTTCCCAAGCCCTCAGACCCCAGTGGGAAGCCCGAGGATGCTACCCTGCACTTATCAGGGTGGAGGGCAGGGGTAAGGGCCATGGGCTGCGGGGGCCAGGGGCCTTGGCCTCAAGGTACAGCTTCTGTGCCCCCACTGGAGACTGAGCCCGTCTAACCTCGTGCCCAGGTCAGCTTCAGGGTCTGTGTCCTGAGCATGAGCTGTGACTGACGACAGTCCAAGGGGACCCAGAGTCTCTGGTCTGAACTGCTCCTGGAATTGGGGTCAGGGCATGGGTGAGCCTTTACTGTCAGTCAGCAACAAACAACGCGGCCGCTCAGCACCTGCTTTTTGCACGCCCAGATGGTGGGCAAGTGGAGCTGCTGGGGACCATGGAGGACCACCTGGGTCAACTGGCTGGGCCCCTTGGGGTCTGTGTAGGAGAAACACGCCCCTGGAGGGTGAAGTGGGCACCAGGACATGGGGAGCCCCAAGGGGCCCTGGAGACCAGCTCCGCCAGATGCCCCCTCATGCCATCCTGCTGGCCAGCATCGGTGTGTGGCCACAGAGATTGTGGCCTCTGGGAAACCCATGGGTGGAGTGCACGTCCCAGCTCAGCTCCAGGGTCTAGGATTATTAAGCACCAGACACGCGAGGTATGCGAAGGGCTGGCACATGCTCTCCAGGCTGGCCGCCGGGGTCACTGGGTAGGGCTGCAGAGTGGGCAGGGCACCCACCATCGTGCTGACCCCCTGCACCCCGACCCCCACACCTCCCCGCCTGCGATGACGGTACAGGAGATGCGGGGGTCGTAGAGAGACAATGGGAGGGACTCCGGCATGGGCTGAATGGAGGGGTCAAGCGGGAAAGGGTCCCGCTTGGAAGCTCAGGCCTGCAGCCACCGCGGGCGTGCGAGTGTGGGGGAAAGGGACCCACGATTAACGCCCGCGCATGCGCGCGGGACCCGGGACTAGCGGAGGGCCGCCGTGACCACCCGACCCCACTCCGCCGCCCACGGCTGCAGCGCGCGCGTGCCTGTGAGGCGGCCGAGACCCGGGAGAGGAATGAGACGGTGCCGAACCGGCTCCCCCTTCTCGAAGCCCGCGGCAGGTGGGGCGTGAAGTCAGCAGCTGAACAAAGCAGCGAGCCGAGGTTCTAGCCTCACTAGACATGGCGGCGTTGGCCGCACGGAGTTCTCTACGCTTGTGCCGGGGCACCCCCAAGAAGGGCAAGTACGGGACGTCGGACATCCGCCAGGCGTGCTTGTGGGGCCGCTTCTGCAAGTGCGCATGCGTCGGGGTGTACGCGGTCCGTTTCGTCCTGAGGGCAACTTTACATCCTCGCTGCGGATTGGTCCGTGAACATCCTGTGTCCTTTTTGCGCATACGTCACCGCCGTTGACCCGGAAATGTTCGCTCCCGTTAAAAGCGCCGGTCCGCTGCTTGCGGCCTCTTCCTGTCTGTGCCAGGGCGGCGCGTGGTCTACGCTGTGCGGCAGAGTCGTCCGGACTGCGCCGTCAGGTGAGGCCACCGTGGGGTCGGGGGTCGAAGGGCCCCCCCAGGATCTTCTGGGGAGCCCTGGGCGGGCCCCGAGACCTGGGGCTTCCGTCTTGGGGCCTCAGCTGTCTCCGGAAAACGTGCTGAGGAAACGGGTGGGGGCGCGGAGGCAGCTGCTCCCGCCTCGTTGCTGGGCCCCGCCGCCTCCGCAGCCGTTCCTCGCGGCGGGCCGGGCACGTTGGTCAGGCCTCAGCAGTTGTACGTTGAGATGGCAGGTCGCCGTTATTCTCAGATGCGTGGTGCTCTCTCTGGTCCAGGCACGGCTTTCCCCTTACTAGCAGCCTCCTTGGTGTTCGACATGAACCGCAATCTGCGTCGACGGTGCGCAGAATTTGTGCGGTGATCCTTGACGCGTTTCCATTTGACCGATGAGGAGGCTGAGTCCAAGGCAGTTGCTTGACTCGGGGTCGCAGAGGTCGTTAATGACATTTCTGGGATTCGAACTGAGGGGATGTGATGTCAGGGCGTGTGGCATCATCCCCTGCCCTCCTGTGGTGCGTGCAGCAGCTGTGGAGGCTTGGCCCCAGGGATTCTGCGTGACAGACGGATGCTGTTTGTTGGCAGCTGCGTGGTTTTTCTAGTATTCAAAAAGGTGGACCCAGATGTTCACGGCCGTTCTTGGTTCCTCGTAACTTCCCAGTTCACGGAACGTGCGCCGGCCTGAGTCGGGTGGCTGTGCCTGGGCTGACGATTTCTGTCCCTAGGATGACCGAGTGGGAGACAGCTGCGCCTGCGGTCGCAGAGACCCCCGACATCAAGCTCTTCGGGAAGTGGAGCACTGATGATGTGCAGATCAATGACATTTCCCTGCAGGTGAGCGGGGCCTGGTGGTTGTGCTCCCCAGGTGGGGGTGGGGGCCCGCGTGGATTCTTTCAGGAGGGGTCATTTGAAACTGGTAGCTGCCCCACTAATTCAAGAGTTGAAGACGTCACAGGTGAAAGAGGAATCCCTGGACTGCCACACCCACTACGTCCATTTTTCCTCATTTCCTGTTGAGAGGTTGCTACAGTCTTTGTCACAAGATAGTCCTTTCCTCAGCGAGCATTACATCCTGCAGAGGTGATGGTGGTTTTTCCTTTGGTACTAAAATACACGTAATGTAAAATTCACTACTGTAATTATTTTAAAGTGTAAGAGTCCATCGTTCTTTTGCATCCAGTTGTTCCAGCACCACTTGTTTTTTGTTGTTTTGTATATTTTTTCTTTTTCTTCTTTTTTTTTTTTTGAGGAAGATTAGCCCTGAGCTAACATCTGCCAATCCTCCTCTTTTTGCTGAGGAAGGCTGGCCCTGAGGTAACATCCATGCCCATCGTCTTCTGCTTTATATGTGTGATGGCTGCCACAGCATGGCGTGCCAAGTGGTGCATATAGGTCTGCGCCCGGGATCTGAACTGGCGAACCCCGGGCCACCGAAGCAGAATGTGTGAACTTAACCGCTTTGCCACTGAGCCAGCCCCAGTACCCATATTGTTTTACACTTGGCCTCATTAGGACTTTTGTGGGCCCTTCATTTTAAAAATAAAAATTGTATTTTGTGACTGCATTGGTATAAAGACAAGTAAAATTCAGGTTGGATTATGTGCATTTTTTCCCTTTTACATTTTAAAAGGAATCAGAACATTTTTGTTGCCTCTAAATAAATCCTGAGATCAAGACACTATATCTGCTGGAGAATTCAGCCCTGTCTTTCACCCTGAATGCCTTGTAGATCTGTTTTCCTTCCTGGGTTCGTTGGGAGGGGCCACAAACTTAAAGGGTCAGAAGGTAAACGTTTCAGTCTTTGCGGGCCACGTGTGTCTTTGTCACAGATGTGTTTGCTTCCTTGTTTTTCTTTATTTGTAGAACCTTTCAGAAATGTAAAAGCTATTTTTCACTTTTCCCTGGTGCTCTTTTAGGGGCTGAAGTCAGCATGCTACCAGAGTCCTCACTTGGTACTAAAAGCTGTGCAGGGCTCCACTGTGGGGCCAGGCAGTTTGACCAAACCCTCGCAAGACATTTGGTGTTTGCATTTTTTTCCTGCACAGTGAAGCACTGCGTGAACAACCATCTGCTTGCTGTTTGTGCAGATAGTTCTCTACAGGGCAGACATCAGACTGTCATGCCCACATCAGAATCCCCTGTGTTCTTTTACTCCTTACATTCGAACATGTTGTTTGTGTGTGTTCTCATACGTAAGTGATGGGGGTACGTTTCACTGTGGAACTGTCGATAGCAATCCTCTTCATACACACATAGTTCCTCCGATTCTAACCCCACTAACATTTTTGGTGTTTTCTAGGCATTTTCTTGGGAAATGTATGTATAGGAAGGATTGTTGAATGATTCTTTTAAAGATTTTATTTTTTTTTCCTTTTTCTCTCCAAAGCCCCCCAGTACGTAGTTGCGTGTTTTTAGTTGTGGGTCCTTCTAGATGTGGCGTGTAGGATGTCACCTTAGCGTGGCTTGATGAGCAATGCCATGTCCGCGCCCAGGATTCGAACGAGTGAAACCCTGGGCTGCCAAAGTGGAGCGTGCAAACTTAACCACTTGGCCATGGGGCCGGCCCCCTGAGTGATTCTTTTAAAAGGGTGATTCTCTGGGGTGACTTTTTTCCTTTCTTTAGGGGACACTTGACAATGTTTGGATACATTTTTGGGTGTCAAATACTGAGAGTGTGCTACTGGCATACTGGATGCTGCTAAACATTGCACGGTGCACAGGACAGCCCCCTACAACAAAGAATTATCTGATCTGAAGTATCCGTAGTATAGTTGAGGAACTTTCTTAGAACTGGGATCATGGCTGTAATCTTCTTACTTCACCCTCCTCCCTCCCATTATAAAGTAAGTGCTTTTCTTAGTGACTTGGTAAAGTCACTTGTTTAGGTTTTATTTTTTCCTGGCAGGCAGGAGCTCACAACCAAGCCCGTGAAGGTGGGTAGAGGCTACCCTGACTGGGTGCTCAGTCCCTCTGGTCCCTGGCCAAGGCCCCTCCTGCTCCTGACCATGGTATCTCAGTCCCCTCTCCCTTTTCTCAGGATTACATCGCAGTGAAGGAGAAGTATGCTAAGTACCTGCCCCACAGCGCAGGGCGCTATGCTGCCAAGCGCTTCCGCAAGGCGCAGTGCCCCATTGTGGAGCGCCTCACCAACTCCATGATGATGCACGGCCGTAACAATGGCAAGAAGCTCATGACCGTGCGCATCGTCAAGCATGCCTTTGAGATCATTCACCTGCTCACCGGCGAGGTAGGGTCCTGGAACCAGGCGGGGCAGGGTGTCTTTAGTACCCCCTAGAACCCAGAGGCTGCCTCATGGTGTGCCTGCAGGGTCCTCCCAGGTTTAGGGGTGAGGAGAAGGAGGGATGTGGGCCGGATGTCAAGCTCATGGCCGCCCTCTCTTGTAGAACCCCCTGCAGGTCCTGGTGAATGCCATCATCAACAGTGGTCCCCGGGAGGACTCGACCCGCATTGGGCGAGCCGGAACAGTGAGGCGGCAGGCTGTGGATGTGTCCCCGCTGCGCCGTGTGAATCAGGTGGGCCTGGGGCTTTGGGCGTATGTGGCTGGGCAGGAACAGCTACTAGGCCCTGCTGGAGTCCTGTCTGGGGCAGAGGCTGACAAGTGGGAAGGTTTGTCCCTGTCTGCATGTTTTACCTGGAGTGTCATTTCCTCCAGGAAGCATTCCTGGATTCCCGCCCTGTGCAGGGCAGATTCTAGCTCTGCTCTCCTGGGCTGCATTTGTGCAGTTTCATTTAGGTATGTTTTTACACGCTGTTTTGTGTTTTTTGTTTTCTTGGATCATTTGAGAATCAATTGCAAACATTCTAACCATTTCCCTCTTAATGCTTTCAATGAGTATCTTTTTTTTTTTTTGAGGAAGATTAGCCTTGGGCTAACTACTGCCAATCCTCTTTTTTGTTGTTGTTGTTGAGGAAGATTCTCCCTGAGCATCCATGCCTATCTTCCTCTACTTTATACGTGGGATGCCTACCACAGCATGGCTTTTTGCCAAGCAGTGCCATGTCCGCACCCAGGATCCGAACTGGCAAACCCTGGGCCACCAAGAAGCGGAACGTGCGAACTTAACCACTGTGCCAGCCCCATCAATGAGCATCTTGGCAAGGATGTTCTATCCCCGCCATCACCCCCAAGGAATTCAACAGCACTTGAATATCCACTTTCCTTCACTGTTCCAATTTATGCAGCTGTCCATAGCATACCCTTCATATTCAATTCAAGGTCCAGACCAACAGCACACATTGCGTTGTATTTCCTTGTCATGGCAGGTCTCAAGTCTCCTGTCATCAGGGACCCAACTTCAGCCTTTGTGTGTGTCTACACTTGTTTTTGTGGTCATCAGTCTGATCCAAGATCTGGTGGCATGCCACCTGGGCAGTGCTGTGTGTTCCCACAGTGACTTGTCTCGGTGGGCCAGTGGATGGCAGCACGGTAGCCAGCATTTGTTGGGGTCAGGGTACTAGAGGACCATGCCCCAGCCTGGTTTGGGGACATTCTCCACCCCCAGGCTTAGCTGAGTCCTTGCTCCCTAGGCTATCTGGCTGCTGTGCACAGGTGCCCGTGAGGCTGCCTTCAGGAACATCAAGACCATCGCCGAGTGCTTGGCAGATGAGCTCATCAATGCGGCCAAGGTGGGTGAGGACACTGGCTGGGGTGGGGGGCGGTGTCTAGGAGGTGGTCCTCCAACATTCAGAACTAACCATCTGCCTCTTTGCAGGGCTCCTCCAACTCCTATGCTATCAAGAAGAAGGACGAACTGGAACGTGTGGCCAAGTCGAACCGTTGATTGCCCGACCACAGCCCCAATAAACCTGTTTGCCTTTTGGGGCAGCCCCACCCGCCTGTACCACTGTCTGTCCTTGGGGGTTGGGGGTGGGCAGGATGGCCCCTGTGTCCTGCACAGCTGCTCGAATTCCTGGCCCGTCTTTTGGCCTGTGGGCACCTGGATTCACCAGGGAAATACTCGGCTGGGGAAGCACTGCCGACTCAGAACCATGGCACCTGGGTTCAGACCTGACCACTTGGAGTGTCCAGCAGGTGTTGCAAATGAGAGGGGTGGGGTGGTCTTGGCAGAGATGCCACTCTGGCCTGGGGTGGGGCTTGGCAGGTATCTGCCATCCTGAGAGGCATGCTACCTGGAAGCAGCCCCAGGGAGAGGAAGCCAAGGAAGGCATGGGGTCTGGGCCATGACTGTTCCCAACCCCTTGCTGCCTAACTGGCACGGGCCATCCCTGTGCAGTCTGCTCTGGGGTCAGCCCACCTTCCACCCCCAGGATGCCACAAGTCCCATCCTCTTTGCTCTGGCCAGGGCTCCAGGCTGCCTCCCCAGCTGCTTAGGTTGTGGCTGCAGCTCAGCCCCATGCACCCTGCAGGGCCACTACCACTCCAGGTTCCTCTCACCCCACCAATGGCTCAGATGTGGAGGATTCCTGGAGGTGTCCAAGGCGGGTGGGGGTTGTGATCACCTACCCGAGGTGCCTGGACTGCCACTGCTCTGTCACCCTGTGCCACCACCTACCCACCACCCCCGACATCCGGCTCTGGTCAGCCTTGGTGTTCAGCCTGGGAGGCGGGGTGGGCAGTCAGACGGGTCTGGCGGGAACCTGGGATCTGGAGGGAGTGGCCCTGTTGTAGGCACCCTCCCTCGGGGAGGGGCCCTTAGTATCCAGCTGCTGAAAGGTGGACTGGGGTCAGAACGGGCACGGACGTGCCGGCCAGAGGGAGGAGGTGCAACAGGTAAGAAGAACCCAATGGCTAGCTTGTGTCCGTCGTTTTATGGTGGGGAGCCCCAGACCCCTGTTCTGGGCCTCCATCCTTGCTCTATCCATCTTGCTGGGCCCCTATCCCCAGGGGCTAGGGTGTCCTGCCTCCCTCATCTGCCCTTTAGATTCTGGTCGCCCCGGGGTCCCTCTGCCCAGCTCTCCCAGGAGTCCCTTTGCTCCTTTCCACATTAGATCCTTCCTATGCCTAGAGTCCCTCCGTGGTCCTGGGGTCACTCAGGTCTGGGGCCTCCCCCAAGTCTAGCTCAGGATGTGCGGTGCCCCTAGGTTAAACTCTGGTCCATCCTGGGGTGCGTCTTTGTCTCCAATCCTTTTCAGATCCCCTCTCTGCCCATCTCTCCACCCCCCCACCCCACTCCTGATCTACTTCCAGCCTGGACACCCCCCCTTCTCAGCTCCTACTCCAAGGCTTCTGTCCTCCCCATCTCATCTCAGCTCCTCCTTGGCTCTAGCCACCTCCTTCTCCCGACACTCCTGCTCTGTGCTGGGTGATTCCCTCCAGAGTCCGCTCCTGACCCTACCCAGACCCTTGTCCGTTCTTCTGCTGCCACCTTCTCTGCCTGACCGCCTTTCCCCGCAGGTCTGGTCCCGATGCCCTGCCCTCGGCCGCCCTGGCTCCGCCGCCCCCGGGCCCCTCAGGGCTCGGGCCCTAGCTCCCCGGGCTCACCCTCTGCGCCCGGTTCCCCAGGCAGCGGGGAGGACGAGGAGGAGGAAGAGCGGGACAGCAGCCCGGGCTCTGGCCCCATCCTGCCCCCCGCTACCCCCGTGGAGTGCCTCATCTGCGTGTCGCCCTTCGACGGCGTGTTCAAGCTGCCCAAGCGCCTGGACTGCGGCCACGTCTTCTGCCTCGAGTGCCTGGCTCGCCTGTCTCTGGCCACGGCCGGCGGCGGCGACCCGGTGGCCTGCCCAGTGTGCCGCGCGCCCACGCGCCTGGCCCCGCGCGGCGGGCTGCCCGCGCTGCCCACTCAGGCCGGCCTGCTGCCCCGCGCCGCGCGCGCGCCCCTGCCGCGCCCGGGCTCCGTGCGCTTCGACCGCCGCCGCGGGCTGCTCTACGTGCGCGCGCCGCCCGTGCCCGGGCCACGCAAGGCCCGCGCCGCGCTCCCGCCGCCGCCGCCGCCGCTGCGCCTCGGCCGCCCGCTGTCGCGCCGCCGGACGCTGGCCAGCACCACCTGGCTCTTCAACGCGGCCGTGGCGCTGGCCGTGCTGGTGGCCGCGGGCCTCGTGGTCTCCGGCGTCTACATCTTCTTTCTCATCCCGCACGCCGCCGCCTCCGGCCCCGCGCGGCCCCAGCTCGTAGCGCTCGCCCCGGCGCCCGGCCTTCCCTGGTTCGCGCCGCGGCCCACGCCCGGGGCGCCCTGGACCCCCGCCTGGACGCCGCGCCCCGCGGGCCCTGTCCTGGACGCCGCCCGGCCAGGGGCTGAGGAGGACGCGCCGGAGGCCGAGGGGGTCCCCGAAGACCTGGCGGAGGCCGAGGAGCGAGAGGACAGGCCCTCGGACCGCATGTGGGGGGTGGAGGCTGGACCCAGCTGGGCCCCGCAAGCACGGGGCAGGAGGAGAGTGTGGGCGCCTCAGTAAACGCGAATGTGCTGCAGGCCCTGTCCCAAGGCTTGGAGACCTTAGTGTCATATGGCCGGGACCACTCGCCATGATCCCCGTAGAGGCCTCAGCAGGGTGCATGGCAAGCACCCATTTTTCCACAGAGAGGCCTGGCGGGATCATTCCCGGCACCATCACCACAGGGCAGGGACCCTCTCAAGGAGCAACCCTACCGTTGTTCCCACAGGGAGCCTCTGGGGGCACCCCGACCCCAATCCCATGGGCATCAGGCTGAGGGTGCACTGACCTCCATCTTTGTAAAGGTCCTGCTGAAAAGTGCTCCTAAACCTGGTCTCCGTGAGAATCCAATTGGGAGTACTCTTGATCCTCATCACTCGTGGGAACCCAGCTGGTGAGCTCCCTGACCGACATCTGCAGGGGCCCTCCTGAGGCACCCCCCAGCCCTGATCCTCACAGAGTCCTCCTGAGTGCCCCCCTAGTCATCGTCAGAGCCCTGGGGGAGCATCCTCGGCCAGTACCAGGGACTGAAGGCTCTGATCTGCTCATCCTTTGTGCTCACCGCAGGTGGCTGGGGGGCCCCATCTTTGGAGGGCAAAGCTGCTGCTCTTATTCCTGACCACACCCCCTGACTGGCCCATTGCAAGGCTGGCTCCCCCAGGCTGTGGAGTTTGTTTCCCACTCTGCTGCCTGCAGGCTGGGCCTGAGTGGGATCCAGCTGTCTCCATGCTGGTCCTGGGTTGCTGCCCTGCACCTGGCTGGGACTTGGGCCTGGAGGGGCAGGGGTGACCAGGCCTGACCAGGGCTCAGGAGGGACAGATAGGGCCTGAGCCTCAAAGACTGGCTCCCACCAGGGTGCTGAATACCAACTTGCAATGGGAGCCTTGACTTCCCCTATGGGTTGTGGCTTATGGGACCCTAATATGCTGTGGGCAGCTATGGTCACCAAGGTTCAAAGAGGCCAAGGCTGCCCTCTGGGTCAGATAATGTCCCATAATTTGGTGGGGTTGCTCCTGGACCTCCCTGGCCTACCCAAGGGATCCTGGCTCCTCTCCCTAGCCGCTAGAGCCCTCATCACCTTCATCTCCACTCGTTAATTTCTCATTATTGCACCTCCTCCCCCAGGGCTCCACCAGCCTTTCATGGCATCCCTGCTGTTCCCCCAGGTGAAGCCTCAGCCCTCCCAGTAGACAGCAGCCTCCAGGGAGGGCAGCTCTTGGATGCCTGTCCTCCTCTCAGAAGCCTTCCTGGATTAGTCACTGAGGAGTAGTTAGCAGCCACTCTCTGCAGAAACTGAACATGAGCCTCTGTCTCCCCTCAGGCCCTAGAGCCCCCTTCCTGCCTCACTTTGCTCAGGGTTGGGGTGCTGTGTGCTGTGGTTGGGCATCCAGCATTTTCCAGAGAGAAATATGACTTCTATGGGGCTGAAGGCTCCTGTTTGATTTGTTTACATGTGTGTCCTCAGCGCCTGGCACACAGTGGGTGCTTTCTGGGGAGTGATGGCATTGCAGGTGACTACAAGGTAGCTGGGGAATGCCTGTGGGCACCCTCGGCCCACCCAGCTCACAGCGACCCTGACCTAGGCATGCCAGTGGAACTCCTGATGTGAGCTGCTGCTTCCAGGTGGGAAGCTGGAGGAGGAACATCAGGGTGTCTGAGGGAGTGTCTTCCCTGACCAGTTCTTGTTCCACATCCAGGTGCCGATGTCACCCACAGGGGCAGGGACCAGTGTGCTGGGTCACTGGGCAGCCATAGCCTAGCCCCACAGGGAGGGGACCTGGTTGGGCAGGAGCAGGGTTAGCAGTCTATATTAATTTTCTCTGGTTGCTGCAACAAATTACCACCAACTCAGTTCCTTAGAACAACACATGTTAATTATCTTACCGTTCTGCAGGGCAGAAGTCTTGAAATGAGTTTCAACAGGCTAAAGTCGAGGTGTCTGCTGGGCTAGTTCCTCCTGGAGGCTGTAAGAGAGAATTCATTTCCTTAGCTTTTCCAGCCTTTAGAGCTGCATTCCGTGGCTCCTTCCTTATCTTCAAAGGCAGCAGGTATCTTCAAATCTCTGACTCTCCTGCTTCCCTCTTTCACTTATGAGGACACTGTGATTACATTGAGCCCATTTGGATAATCCAGGATAATCCCCCAGCTCAACATCCTTAATTTAATCACATCTGCAAAATCCATTTTACCATGTAAGGTAACAGATTCACAGATTCCAGGGATTAGGATCTGGATATCTTTGGGGCCATTATTCAGTTTACCGTAGCGTTTCAGACATCCCCCTCCTCATCCTTTCCCTCCTCTACTCCAGGCCGGAGGTGGGGGGAGCAGGAGTAGACCTGGCAGGGATGAGTCCAGCCAGGGGGGTCAGAAAGGGGCCCTTAGCTGACGAGGAAGAGGAAGACAACGCTCTCTGCCTGAGGGTGTTCAAGAAAGGCTGCCTGGAGGAAAAGACCTCAGAGCTGTATCTTTAAGGAGGCTCAGGGGGAATGACAACTGGCATCAAGGTGGTGGTTGAGGGCAGTGGGCAGGTCTGGCTCCTCCCTGTGAGTCCTCATCACTTCCTCCTAGGGGCTACAGAGTAGTGTGGCTTCTCCACCCTCCCAGCTGGGAGCTGGAGGCCTCAGTCTCTCCTCCAGTAAAGCGAGGCTGATGACAGAGCCCAGGGGTCGCTGAGCGTCCCTGTCTGCTGATTACTACCTCGATGCCTGCCCGCCTAGTGCCCTGGAACAAAGGGGCTGCCGGAAACCACCCCGGGCCAGGATTCCTCCCCACCCTTGCCTACCAGGCTGTGGCCACCGGGAGCTGCACCTGCCCAGCCCGCCCTCTGGCCACTCCATCCCTGCTGGACTTTGCCCCTCATCTACGCTAGGCTTGCTCTTCCTCCCAGGCCCTGGTGGCTAGGAATATAGGAGGGGGTGGGCGGGTGGATGTTTGTTTTAGTACCTGTACGGGCCAGACTTTGGTTCTGTTTTCTGTAAAATGGGCAACAATAAACACTCTACTTGCAGGGAGAATTCATTAATCCACAAGTATTTATTGAGCACCCGCCGTGTACCAAGAGCGCACTGGGGGCTTCTCGGGAACAAGGAGGACAGATGATGTCCAGGGGGCTGAGCAGAGGAGACACTATACTGGCCACACTGCCTCCCCCGCCACGCTCGTGGAGTTCCCGACTCCCCCAAACCCTTCTCGGACCTCCCCTAGCTCTCTTCCCCTCGCCCCCGGGGAGAGCCAGTGCTCCGTTCTAGGGCATCCGGCCAGCCTCTCTCACGAGGGTCAGGGAGGTCCCTGCCCACACCACACCCGTCCCGGGCCATCAGGCATCCTCTTGTGTTCAGGGCGAGGGAACAAGGGCCCGCGGGGCTTCGCTGGACCCTGGGAGCGGCAGTACCCAGATTGCCAGACGGGAAAACCGAGGCTGGCGGGCTGGGCCGGGGGTGGATTCGAACCCGGACCGCAGAGCTTTCTGCAAAACCCCTTCTCCCCTCAACTCCAAGCCCTGGCCGGGCAGCCTCGGTTTTCCCTGCTCCCTGTCCCTGCAGCCGCAGTTCTCCCCTCCGCCTTGGTTCTTGGCTCCATCCTCTGCACCGTCCCTCCTCGCTGACGCCCGCGGCGGACCAGGCGGGTAACCCGAGGAGGAAGCGTGGACCAGTCGGAGACCGCATTCCAGGCTTGGGGGCAGGACTGTCATTGCCACAGCAACTTGGCCGGCCTGCGCCTCGCAGCCCGGTGGGTGGCGCGCGCACCGTATCCCTCGGTCGAACCTGGTGGGAGGAGCAGGGAAGGCGCACCAGAACTGACTGCCAATCGGAAGCCTGCGGCTGGCGTTGCTATGGCAACTTTGCCCGCCTTCAGCACGCCGTGACGTAGAGCCGCGCGCGCAGCGTACTCAGGCCGCAGTCTAGTGGAAGGAACTGGGAGGCGTGCTAGAGCTGGTGGCCAATCAGGGGCGTGAGGCTGGCGTTGCTATGGCGACCACGGGATTGGGAGCGTTTGCGGCAATCCCGGCTGCCGGGCGGTGGCTGGAAGGAGGAGGGAACAGCAAGTCGAAGATCCAGACGCCTCACATGCCTTTGCGGGGAAAGGGGCACGTGGTGTCCTGACGTTTGCGGCGCTTCTCCGGTGCCTCGTCCCTGCGCCGCGGGGCTTGCGTCGTCGGGAGCGCTGGACGAGGCATAAATCGTATCGCTAAGCCCGAGGGTAGAGTCTCTGGCAAGCTCTCCCTCACCCTAACCCCACCTGCCTCCCCCTCCCTGGGCATGGATGCCTCCACTTTAGTGGCGTGGAAAACTCCACATTGGGTATGGAATTTTCCACTGAATCTTCCAGAAATACACTCGTTTTTATTTTTAATAACAGCTTTATGCAAATATAATTCAAAGGCCATACAATTTGCCCCTTTAGTATACAATTCATTGAGTTGTTAGTATATTCACACAGTTGTGCAAGCGTCACCACTGTCTAATGCTAGAACACTGCAGACCCATGAGCAGTCATGTCTCATTCCCCCTGCCCCTCAGCCCCTGGCAACCATTAGTCCACTTTAGCCTCTATGGATTTGCCTATTCTGGACATTTCATATCAATAGAATCATACAGTAGCAGAAATCCATTCTTAAAAGCAAAGCAGTGTGTGGATTGTTCTTCCTAGCTGGTGGGGCCAATTCAGCCATGATGTGGACTCTGGAGCCAGAGATGTGGGTGTGAATCCTAGTTCTGTTGTGGCCTTGTCCTTAGCCCCTCTGAAGCTCAGTGTCCGCTTAGGGACTGCGTGGGAGGGCACAATCTGCCTTGGGCTTGCCAGGCTATGCTCCCTGCTGTCAGGTACAGGTGGGCTATGGTAGGGATGCCAGTCTCTGCTGGATTTTGAGGAGTCACTGGGAGACCAGACACAGGAGGAGCAGATGAACCTTGGGGGTTTGTCCTTTGGCCAGCCTCCTTACAGACCCAGCATCTGTTCAGGTGTCCCACTGAGCTTCTCAGTCTCTGTTGCATGCTGAAATTTCTTTACATAGTTCATTCTTTATCTCAAGGTGCACCTGTGATATATGGGCTCTGGGCTGGGTGCTGAGGTTGCAACAGTGAACAAAAACGTCGCAGATATTCCTATGCCTCTTTCTTCCTTAGAACTCACATTCTAGGGCAGAGCTGGACAGTAAACAGCCAAACAAAGCATTAATAGGATTCTTCAGGTCAGGGCTAAGTCCTCTGTGGAAGACAAAACAAGATGATGTGATAGAGACTGTTGGAGGTCCAACTTAGATGGTGGGGTCAGGGAGTAGGAACATAGATGCCCAAATGACAGGAAGAATGAGGCAGGCATAGGCCAGGGAAGAGTCTGCAAGGCTGTGGAAATGGCAGGTGCAAAGATTCCCTGAGGTGGGGGCTGGCTTGTTGTATTAGAGCCACAGTGAGGAGCAGAGAGCGGTTGAAGGAGGGGTGGCCAAGATGGAAAGGTGTGTGGGAGGGTTGCTGCTGGTGAAGAGCAGATGTCCTAGCCCTTTCCACTCGGTGATATGTAGGTCTTTTGTTTCTCTTTATTTTTTTATGTTGTTAATTAGGAAGCCAGTCTAGGCACTTTCTGAACTTCATGCTCTGATACCTGAGGTATCCCCAGGATAAGGAGGCAGCTTATTCCTAAGACATGCTGCTTGTCTTCCAGGGGCTTATGGCCTCATCATGTTTTCTGTTAATAAGTAGGACACAGTCTTGGGGAAGATACTGCTCTTTCTACCCGTATTAGTTATCTAGTTCTGCCTAATAAATTAGGCGGTGGCCCCATGCCTAGTGGCCTAATACAATAAACATTTATCAGCTCACAGTTTATGTGGGTCAGGAACTCAGGATTGGCCTAGCTGGGTGGTTCTGCTCAGGGTCTCCCATGAGGTTGAGGTCAAGCTGGGACAGCAGTCATCTCAAGCCTTGCCTTGAGCTGGACGATCCACTTCCAAGCTGGGTTACTCACATGGCTTTTCGCAGGTGGCCTCAGTTCCTCGCCACATGGACCTCTCCACAGGGCTACTTGAGTGTCCTCATAACACAGCCACTGGCTTCCCTCAGAGTTGGTGAACCAAGAGATAAGAAAGCAGAAGAAACCACAGTGCCTTTTATGACTTAGTCCCTGAAGTCACATTCTGTTGTCTCCCCAGTTTGCTTCTGCTGACCCTATTCACTGTGGGAGGGGACCAAGTGAGAGTGTGAATACCATGTGGTGAGACTCATGGGGGCCATCTTGGAGGCCAGCCCTCACACTGTCTAAATTGTAGACACCAGCATGGTCCTCTGTCTTCTTTAGCCAAGCAGGCCTGTGCTGCTCCCTTGGGCCTGCTCTCCCATGAGAGGGTCCCAGGCCCCTGGTTTAGGCTGAATCCCCAGGGGGATGACTCAGTCACCCTTTCTGTGTTGGAGAGGCAAGGGAAAAGCCAATACCAGCCACAGTGGTGGCAAGTGGAGAGCAGGTCAGAACCAAAGACAGAAGGGAGAAGAGTGACTGTGGCTTCATTCTTACCCATCTCTAGGCCCCCAAATCTCGAGGGAGGGAGGAAACATGGAGCCATGGTTTTGGGGGGTGTAGAGGGTGGTAGCATTAGAATAACTGACTCTTTCCCAGGCCCCTAACCCCCTGATGTTGGAGGATTGAGACTGAAGCATTGTGGTGGTTCAGACCTGGACTGAGAACCTTCTTGCAGCCATCTGTGGTGTCTCCAGGTTACCACAGGGAGAGTGCAGACAGGGTGGCAGCAGCTGGCACAGCTGCCAGGATTAGCGGGCCTGCTGCTGAATGTGTCAGAGATCAGGGATGTGTGCAGGCAGCTGGCTCTGGAGCCCTTAGTGCTGTCTGGTGTCAGCTGGCACTGACTCGGGGGCCTAGTGAGGTGCCAAGGCAGCTTGTTTCTGTAGCAGAAGTATGACTCATGCCAGGATCTGTCCTATCTTATAGCCTAGTGAGCCTGCAGTTGCCATCTACACAGCTGGGCCAGCCAGCCACTGTAGTCTGCCATGTCCAGTGTGCCACTGGGCAGTAAAGCGTTGACTCAGCAGCCCTGGGTTGTCCAAACCCTCACATTCCAAAGAAAAGTCTGGCCTGTGAGCTGCTCCTGGGAGATAATGTCTAAGCCTTTGGAATATCCTACCTAACAAGAGTATCTTTCTGTACCTGGAGCCTCAGTCCACATCAGGTCATCTACGCCAACACTGTGACTTACAGTGGGGGTTTTAGGCCAGCCTGCATCAGTTTGATCTCTGGGGAGCTAGAGACTGAGCAACTGAGGTCAGTTATGTGGGTGCTGCATGCTTTCATTATCATCTCCCAATAAAATCCCTGGACATCGAGGCTTGGGTGAGCATCCCTGGGTGGCAATGCTCCATGTGTCATCATATACTGTTGCTGGGAGAATTAAGCGCTGTCCATGTGACTCCACTGAGAGAGGACACCTGGAAGCTCATGCCTGGTCTCTCCTCGGTCCTGCCCTATAGTCCTCTTTCCTTGGCTGATTTTCATTTGTATCTTTCCACTGTAACAAACTGTAACTAAGACTATAACAGATAGAGTTCCATGAGTCCTTTTAGTCAATCTTTGAAACTGAGGGCTCTGAGGCAGCCTTGACTGTCCTGCAAGGCTCAGCATGACCGCCTCCCACCAGCTGCCAACCTGTGACTGGGAGGTGCCCTGGCAATCTTCACTTGCAGGCAGTGCTGGGCTCCATCACACTGCAACTGCTATGTATGGGCACCCCCACCCTCTCCTTCTCAGCAAACTCCTTCCATCCACTTTGTTTTAAATGTGGCTTTTGCTCAGTTCTGGTTAAGTTCTTCAGCTCTATAACTTTTAATCAGGGGCCAGATATTTTCACCTTTGCAGGCTGTGCAGTTTTTAGTTACTACTCAACTCTGCCATTAGAGTGTGAAAGGAGTCATAGACAATATGTAAATGCATGGCTGTGGGTGTGTTCCAATACAACTATTTATGGATGCTGAAGTCTGAATTTCAAATAATCTTCGTATGTTACCAAAGTGTTCTTTTGATTTTTTTCAACCACTAAAAAACGTATTCCAGTGGTTAAGATTTGACTCTCTCACCACCATGGTTTGAGTTTGTTTCCCGGCCAGGGAATCACACTACCCATCTGGTCTGTTGGTTGTCACACTGTGGTGGCTGCCTGTTGTTGTGATGCTGAAAACTATGCCACCGCTATTTTAAGTACCAGCAGGGTCACCCACGGTGGACAGGTTTCAGTGGGGCTTCCAGACTAAGAATAGGAAGAAAGGACCTGGACTCCCCAAAATTGGCCATGAAAATCCCCTAAAGTAGCAGAGGAGCATTGTCTGATACAGTGCCGGAAGAGGAGAGGATGGTGCAAACAAAAAGATTGGGCAGGATTCTGCTCTGCTGTACACAGGGTCGCCAGGAGTCAGAACCAACTCGACTGGCACCAACAGCAACTACAAAAAGGTAAAAACCATTCTCATCTCAGGGGCTATACAAACATGCAAGGGGCTGCACTTGGCCCACAGGCTGCAGTATGCTGACCCGTGTCTTGAATTACTCATGACTCTTGACTTTGATTTCCAGCGAGCCCCAGAAGCCAGTGCCCTTCCCCGAGTGGCTGTGTGCACATGGTCTGCCGGACATTCTTCATCTCTGCAGCAGGCTGGAGTAGGCTCTTCTGACCCAGTTGGCTCTGGGTGGTTCCTCCCCTATGGGATGCTGACTTGGCTCAACATCGCAGGTGGCCTTTCCCCTGCCAAGAGGTCAGCCCAGAGCTTGATGCTCCCACCAGTTCTCTCCACCCCAAGCAAAGTGAAGGGCTCTGTGGTACCCAAAGATATCCATGTCCTCATCCCTAGAACCTGTGAATGTTATCTTACACGACGGAAGGAACTTTGCAGATGTGATTAAGGATCTTAAAATGGGGAGGAGATTATCTTATCCTGGATTATTTCGGTGAGCCCTCAATGTAACCACAAGTACCCTTCAAGAAGGAGACAGGGGAGTCAGAAAAAGAAATGTGGCAACGGAAGCCGAGACTGGAGTAAAGCGGCCCCAGCCGAGGAGCGCTGGCACCACCATAAGGCGGAAGAGGCAAGGAAGGTTCTGCCCTAGAGCCTGGAGGGCATACGGCCGGCTGACATCTTGACTTTGGACTTCCAGCCTCCAGAACTGTCGGGTGATAAACTTCTGCAGTTCTAAGGCCCCCTTTCGAGGGCCCCCGTTACAGCTGTCCTAGAAAGAGAACATCCGTCTTTCCTTCCACTTTCTGGGCATTCCAGCCTCTCGCCCTGCTACTCTGACTTCTGCTCTTGCCTGTGGCCCACCTCTCTGTCCTCCACCTCCTCCTCCTGCCGAGGTCCCAGGGCCACCGGTCCCCAGCTGCTCGACGCCAAGGCGACGAATCTGGGGCGGCTGCGGGCACTGGACCTCGAAGACACCCCGCGCGGTCCCACCACGGCTGGGGACGCCGGGGCTCTGGCGAGGCGCTCGCCGCGGTCAAGGCGCACACGCCGGTCCCGCTCCGTCTCCCGGGGATCGGGGAGCCTTCCCACGCCATCCCCGCCCTCCTCCCTCCCGGCGCGCGGGTACCCCCGCCCTGCTCGGCGAGAACTTTGGCGGAGGAAGTCCCGCCCCCACAGACCCCGGAAGCGCCCTCTCCTGGGCTCTCATTGGCCTGCGCCGGGTGGGCGTAGTGCCTTTCGGGTAATGTAGTTCCCGCCGCGCGCTGGGTGAGCCTGCCTGGCCAGGGGAGAGGGCGCGGGGCGGGCGAGCTCTGAGTCCCCAGGGCCAGCTCTGCCCCACGAGACTCCTTGTTCTGACGATGGGACGGGCTGTGGAGGGGAGAACAGACTGTACCTGAAGGCCAGTGAGGAGCCCCTGATGATGAGCGACTGCACCAGGTAGTGGCAATAGAGACAGCAGAGGTGCCTGGACTCTGGATGTGTTGCTTCAGTAGGACCAGCCCGGTTTCCTGATGTGAGGCAGTGAGAGACAGCTATCAAGGTGAACCTGGGTGTTTGAACTCAGCGGCTTGATGGATGGAAGTTCCATCAACTGAGATGTGGAAGTTGGTGGCTGGAGCAGGTTCCTGGGAGAAGATCTGGAGTGTGAGTTTGGAGATTTGAAGTGTGATATATCCTGGTACTCCTGAATGGAGGCACTGTGTAGGCACTTGGACCTGCAGCTCTGGAATTCTGCAGGATTAGGGCTGGAAATATCTAAAGGGTGAGCTCGAGAGGGGACTAGGATCAATGTGGAATGGATAAAGGATGGCGATGAATGCCCTGACAGGCTGGAGGAGGGGAGGCTGGAGGGGGAGTAGGACCAGATGTCCTGACTAGGCAGTTAGATGGTGCTGGTGGGTGTCACTAGGCTGTCCTGAAGGCCGGGCCTATGTCAGGAGGCAATATAGAGGAGGAGTGGCAGGGAGTCAAGGCTCCTGAGGGGCAGGTGGACCTGGGCACAGCTGTGGTGTGGTGGTGGTGGACGTAGGGGGTCACTGGGGCTGATTCGCCTGTCTGTGGGCTTGCCAGGCTTTTATATCTTCCCTCCTTGGGGGCTGTGGCTTTTCGTTCAGGGTTGCAGAGTTGTTCAGCAGCAGATGGGATCACCTGGGAGACAGGCAGGGACTCAGCCCAGTGTGCTGGGCTCTGAATGTGCCTCAGGAGGAGAGAGGAAGGTCATGCCAGGTGAGAGGACAGCCTGTGCAAAGGCAGAGACAAAGGAAGGTGGGGTCTCAGAGGTCAGGGTGTGGTTCTGGGCGGCTAAATGTTGAAGCTAGGAACAGGGCCTGGTGGGGAGGTCTTCACTGCAGGGCTTTGGGATGCCTGTGGCAATGGGCCATTGAGGTGAGGGCAGGACTAGGGTGGAATAGGGTCGTGGCTGCTATGCCAGGCACTCTCAGGACACCACACGCAGAGTGGCATGGGGGAGGCCAGGGAATTGCCAAGGGGGTTGTGCTGGGGATGTGGAATTACAAGCATGCTGAGCACCAAGAGTTACATGCCTGCTAGGTGGGAGGGCAAACCAAAGGGCCCTGGCAGCAGGTACTTGGCCCTCAGGGAGAATGGTTGGCGTAGGTTTAGTTGTATTTGAGAAGTATGATCTGGGGGACACAGAGCGAATTGGCTGGCAGGAGGCCTGTGTGCCTGGATCAGAACATAAACGTAGTTGGCAGCCATCTGGTCACCTGCTTGTGGTTGCAGTGGGCCGGATGCAGAGTCCCGTAGTAACATGAGGAGAGAGGGACCAATGGCCTTGGGACCTGGGTATCCCCTCTAAGGTAGAGTTCTGGGGAAGAAGGTAGTATCACGATGTGTGTGTAGGGTGGTTTCTGCCTCTGGGGAAATAGGATGTCGGTGGGAGATATGATAGGACCTTTCCAGGTCAAGGGCCTGAATGTGTCCATCTGTCCATATTTTGGTTGATTTTTCTGCCCACTCATCGACCCCAAAGATCAGCTGAACCCATCATTACAGGGTCTGGTGACATTTGAGAATGTGGCTGTGTATTTCTCCCAGGGGGAGTGTGGAGGCTCCTTAGTGTAACCCAGAGGCACCAGTACTGTGATGTTGTGTCGGAGAACTTTCAGCTCATTGGCTCGCTGGGTAAGTCCCTTACGCCCTCCCCCAGCATACTGACCACCTGCTGCCTTTTCCCCTGAGAAGTTCTGTCCATCCCAAAGCTGGACCACAGGAGCTGCCTTCTTCTCAGGTTAGCTGTGGTTGGAGCTATGGGTGCTGAGACTGGGCTGGTGCACGTCCTGTCTCTCTCTGAGCCGCCCTGTGAGTAGCCCTCATACCTGTTGCCTCAAGACTTCATAGGGTAGAGTTTGGGGGCCATGTCCTTCACAGGTGCTCACCTGATCCCCCCAATCTCAGCCTGTGCCCAGCTTGGCAACCCTGCTAGAGTGATGGCTCCTTTGTGCTACAGACTTGCCCCATCTTCTCTAAATGTTTGTGCAGGGCCTGCCATGTCCTGGCCAAACTTGATGTCTTACATACCATTTCCATTTAATGTTAGGTTGCTGGCTCTGTGGTCACACAACACCAGGTCATGATGGGAAGCTTAGGCCACATGGTCAGCTGGTATCCCATGCTTTATTCTTTCCCAAAGGCTCAGCATGCTGGAAGCTGTTTCTCTAAAGTAGAATAGTTATCTGCAGAAGAAGATGGAGACTTGCTTCCAAATCTGAGAGATCTGTGCTGCAATTCTCCTGTTGCTGCTTCCTGGAGGCTCCATGTGGTGTCCTGATTTGCCACAGACACTTCAAGTATCATCGAGTCTGCTGGATCGTGAGGCCCAGGTGGTGAAGCAGACTGTACTGCAGGTGGAACCTGCTTCAGAGCCTTCTCTCCTTCTGGTTCCCACTTAAAACCAGAAGGATGGTTCAAAGCAGTAGATTCAGATGTGGTGTACGTTGCCTCCAAAATCCAAAAAGGCCTACCAAGCGTTGTGCCTCTTTTTTGGTGGTCAGTGGTGTGAGGGGAGATTAGATGGGACATCTCAACCTACTCAGGCTGTTGAACCCCCAAGAGTGTCACTGAGGCGGCAGGCCCCTGAATTTTTGTAGGTTTTGTTTCCCACCCTCTCATTTACATGTCTTACTAAAGTATCTAAAATACTTGCTACTTCTTGCTCACCAGATCCACTCAGCGTAATTTATCAATGAAGTGGACCAATGTGATGTTTACGCAGTGTCAAGATGGTCAAGATCTCTGTGGGCTATCTTAGGCAGAGAGCAGCAGCATGTAGTCCTGAGGCAACAGTCTGGAGGTATACTGTTGGTTCGGTCCAAGCAGGTAAAAGCAAATGGTTTCTGGTGTTCCTTGTAATTTGTGTGGAAGAAAAGGCACCAGCCAACTTCAGTAGCTGCATGCCGAGTGCCAGGGGTTCTGTGAATTTCTTGTAATAAAGATACTAATTCTGGAACAGCAGGTACAATTGGAGTCACCACCAGATTAAATTTACGATCATTCACAGTCATTGTCCAGGATGTATCTGACTTCTGCACAGGCCCAACTAGTGGGTTCAATGGGAATGTGGTGGGTCCCGCCACCCTTGCTTCTTTCAAGTCTTTGATAGTGGCATTAATCTCTGCAGTTCCTCCAGGGATGCAATCTTGCTTCCGGTTTACTGTTTTGGCAGGGAGTGGAAGCTTCAGGGGCTTCTATTTAGCCCTCCTTAGCATAATGGCTCTTACCCCATGGCTCAGCAACGTGATATAGGGATTCTGCCAGTGACTAAGTGTGCCTGTTCCAATTATATACTCAGCAACTGGGGAAGTGACCAGAGAGTGGGCCTGTCGACCAACTGGGCTCACTGGGAGTTGGACCTGAGCTAATACTCATTTATCACCTGACCACCATAGGCCTCCACTTTAACTCCTGGGCCACTGTGTTTTTGAGTTTCAGGAGTTAGTGTCAGTTCAGAGCTTGTGTCTAGTAATCCTGAAGGGTCTGAGCACAACCTTTTCCCCAATTCACAGTCACTCTAATAAATGGTTGCAGTTCCCTTTGGGGAGGGCTTGGAGGAAGATTGATGGTATATACTTTTGACAATAGGGCAGGGTCCTTTCTCAAGGGGACCTGGCCTCCTCTCCAGGGTTCTGGGCTGTGAATTGACTCAGGTCTGGAAACTGAGGCTGTGACTCTCCACCGTGGCAAACTAAGTCAGGCTTTTGGCACCAGATGTGGAGCCTTTATTAATACATAGATCATGCACTGCTCAGTTAGGCTGACCATGTCTTTTTTCCCAAGGAACACTGTAATCAACTGACCTGCCAAAGACCTCCACGGGCCAAGGCACTCTGATTGCCTGTACATCCTGCTGCCTGTTAAGGCGATGTGCCACCTTGTAATTGGTAGTTAAGTGCTGCCACTTGGCCTCTGCTACTCATGGGCCCATCCCATGGAAATCAGAGAGCCCATCTCAATGGCAGCATCTCCTGCAGTCATAGCTGCTCACGAAAGAGCAACCACAGGGATTTTCCAGGCTGCAGGTCCCCCTTGCACTAATGTATTTTTCAGTTACTTTGGTGAAGGGAATATCTTCTTCTTTTTTTTTTTTTTTGTGGAAGATTAGCCCTGAGCTAACATCTGCTGCCAATCCTCCTCTTTTTGCTGAGGAAGACTGGCCCTGAGCTCACATCCATGCTCATCTTCCTCCACTTTATATGTGGGATGCCTACCACAGAATGGCTTGCCAGGTGGTACCATGTCTGCACCTGGGATCCGAACCGGTGAACCCCAGGTCTCCGAAGCGGAATGTGCGCACTTAACTGCTGTGCCACCGGGCCGGCCCTGGGAATGTCTTCTGATCTTGTGGAACGTAGTTGGGGGATGGTGGTGTCACTTTTCTGGCTGCCGTGACAAATTACCACAAATCTAGCACTCTATACAACACAAATATAGTATCTTACAGTTCTGTGGGCAGAAGGCCCACATGGGTCTCCCTAGGCTAAAATCAAGGTGTTGGCGGGGCTGTTTCTTTCTGGAGGCTCTTGGGGAGAATCCATTTCCTTGCTCACTTAGGTTTAGAATTCAGTTCCCTGTGGTTGCAGGACCGAGGTCTCCATTTTCTTGCTGGCTGTCCACTGAGGGCCATTCCCAGCTTCTGCAGGCCACTTGCATTCCTTGGCTCTTGGTTTCCTTCCTCCATCTTCAGAGCTAGTAATGGCAGGTTGGGTCCCTTTCATGCTTTGAGTCTCTCCTACCTCTTCTTTCATTGTTTCATCTCTCTCACTCTTCTGCCTTTGAGGGCCCATGTGATTATGGGCCCACCTGGAAAACCCAGGATAATCTTCCTATTTTGAGGTCAGCTGGTTAAAAACCTTGATTGCATCTTCAAAATCATTTTTCCCCATAAGGTACCATGTCCACAGGTTCCGGGGACTAGGGCACAGACATCAGTATTCAGCCTCCCATAGGAGTGCGGGTCCCATGTGATAAACCCAGTGCAACATGCCTGTCTCCCTAAGCCTTTGATTCAGTCCTCCACGTCATGCCAGGGCAGCTCAGGCATCTCAATCTCATTAACTTCAGGCCACAATTGAATCTAAGTTGTTAAAGTTGTTAAACCACCTCCAGCTGCTCAAGCTAAAATAGCGAATCTGGAAATTGTGGTAAGTGCGCCAATACCAGTGAATTCAGCCCAATTCGTTGAATTTGCTCTCCTTGACCTTCGAATCTACTCCCACCCATTTTCCCCAGATTTCTGCTGATATATGCACATATTAGGAAAGTCCTGAAGTTGATTGGTGGGTGAGCCATTTCCTCCTGAGTCATAGTATGTGACTCTCCCCACGGAGTGTGCTGAGATTTGATCTGGCTACGGGTTGGCAGCAGTGGGAGGGGATTGTGCTGGGTCTTGAAGAGAACAGGCATCTACTTCAGTGAGGTCGTCAGGGGCCTTCAAGCAGAGGAAGGGTGGTCTCCGCAGGCACTGGAGAGCAAGCTCCTCCTGGTGGGGGAGGCTCAGAGTGACTTGGGAACTCAAGGTTGTCATATTTGTCTGGATCCAATCAGATGCTCCCTCTGTGAGTGTCGCTGTCCCATTCTTTATCAATCAATGCCCTAAGTTTCACATGACAAACTTGGCAAGACCTATTTAAACTGCACAACTGAATTTTCTGTTTGATTTTCAGTGATGTCAGCCCTGTAGCTACAAGAAGTCCGCCTCCTTTAGGGTGTCACAGAGGCTCTCTGTTTCTCAGACTGTGGCTTGAACTGAGAGCTTCAGAACTCGCATGTACTTCCTTCTGTATGTGCTCCTGTGGACTTAGGACACTGTTCACACCACAGTCCCTGCAGTTGTCATTACTGCCAGAAAAGTCAAGGGTAGGAGCCACTTGGGCTCCCAAGGCACGTGCATCAGTTGGCACTTGATCACAATCAACCAGGGGTGATAGTTTGCTTAATTGATACCACTGTGTGCCCTGGCTCACTATCTTCCTATTTCCTTCTGGCAAGGAGCTCTCCATTGTGCTCAGGCCCAAAGACACAGCAAAACCAATCTCCAGATTCCATCTTTGCAGGCCATATCCTGGGACCATTCCCAGTACCAATTCTGTATCAATTTCAGACCAGTCAGCAGAGAGGAACCACCCAGTGCTTTGAACAGAACAAGTTTAATGTGAAGAATTCTTAAGTACACCGGGGGTAGGAGTGGTGAGTAGAGGGGCTGGGCGCTGGAGAAGCTGTGAGTGCTGTGGGAGAAGTTGCACGGACTGCACCGGGCCCCAACGGGAGCCCAGCAAGTGGGAGCAAAACCTGTTCATCCTGCAGTTTCTTTCCAGTGCCCTCTACTGACAAAGCTTAACATCATGCAAGCTGGCGAAGGGAAATGAGTTAAAGAATCCAGGTCCATTTTCACAAAGCAGGCAAATGGGTGAATCTGGGGCTGAGAGACAGTGAAGTGAAGACCAGAACGGTGCCTCTGCAGAGCTGTCCAACACTGACCTACTCTGCCCGTGACACAGTCACACACACCTCTGCTGTGTCACACTTGAATACCAGCTCCTCCGTGGCAACTGCTTTTTCCTGGGACCAGATACTTCTTCACAGTGCTTGCTGTCACCAGCAGCCACTGCCCTGCTGAAATCCTTTGCAGAGGAGGGACTTGGAGATCCTGACTCTGCTCCCTCTTCTGCCCCCATATTTGTGTCCTCATCTCTGTTAAGGTCTCTCACTTTCTATCGTCTGGCTGGACCCTGGCCTGCAGGGTCAGCCCTTCTATCCAGACCCTTCCCCCTGGAACCTTCCATATTCCCATGGACTCCTTCCTAAGTGTGTTGACATGCACTGGTGGTAACCTCCAATCCAGCACTCAGTTAGCTGGCATTTCTCTGCTTTCAGGTTGTTAGTGTAGAGTGGAGGTTGAGGAAGAGCCTCCTGAGCAGGCGAAGAGCCACAGGGGCCCCCATCACAACAGGCCCTTGTGTGGGGGGAGTGTGGCATGGACTTCCAGGCCAGCTTGGGCCTCATCCAGCAACAGCCACTCCCCATATGGGGAGGCTATGGAGGAGTGCCTGGGAGACCCTCCCCACAGCTCCAGTCTCAGGCAGCACCCAGGGCTCCACACTGGACAGAAGGCCTTCAGATGCAGCATCTGTGGGAAATCTTTGCTCAAGGGCTAGCTCTCCCCTCCTCAGCCACCTAAGGTTCCCACTGAACTGAGATCCTGGAGATGCCCAACAGGCAGAAATGCCTTCAAGGAGAAATTGACTCTTATTACTCAGAGAAAAAGTCACACTAGAGAAACGTCCCATATGTGTAAGAAGTGTGGGAATGCCTTCAGCCACCCATCTAAACCAAACACACACCAGAAAGGTCACACTGCAACAGAACGTGAGAAGCGCAGTGAATGTGGGAAAATATTCAGCCACAAATCCATGCTTGTTCAGCACCAGAGAGCTCACACAGGGGAAAGGCCTTCTGAGTGCAGCAAATGTGGGAAAGCCTTCAGCCCTGCATCTACCCTTATTCAGCACCAGAAAGTTCACACTGGGGAAAGGCCATGTAAGTGCACTGAATGTGGGGAATTCTTTAGCCAAAACTCCAGCCTCATTCGGCACCAGAGAGCTCACAGTGGAGCAAGGCCTATGAGTGCATCGAATTTGGGACAGCCTATGGCAGACACTCTTGTCTCAGTTGGCACCAGAAGGTTCACATGAAAGAAGGGCCATAAGAGTGCTGCCAGTGACACTTCATTGAAATGTCCACACTTGTTTGGTACCAGAAAGTTCTCAACACAGAAAGGCCTCACATGTGCAGCACATCTGAGAGCTTTTAGCTGTATCTCTAAACTTGTTTAACAACAGAAATTGTAGGATAGCCTTCAGATATCGCTCCAACCTCGTTCAGCACAAGAAAGTTCACAGCCCAAGAAAGCACTTGTGAGTGCAGTGAATGTGGAAAACCTTCCCACCAAAGCACCAAACTTGTTCTACATTCAAGGTTTTGTGCTGTAGAAAATCCTCTTTAGTGGACCCAAAATACCTCGTTCCCAAAGTGGTAGTAATAGCAAATGATCCTGATTACTTGCATAGAATGACCACTTTATTCTGCATTAATGTGCTGTCCAAATCCTGTGGTCAAGAAATAACCACTAAGCAGATGGTGCCCATCATACTGAAAATGGCAGGAGATCACGTAGGGAATGTCCATTTCGTCGTGGCTAAATATCTACAGAAAATTGGACCAATTCTAGATACTGAGTCTTTGCAGGAGACAGTTAAGCTGGAACTACAGAAGTTAGGCCAAGATGAAGACATGGAGGTCAAATACTTTGCACAGTATTGGTAAGTGTGCTTGCGTTGACGTGATGAGGAATAGGAGGGAAAAGACTTTATTAAATTCTTATCACAGATTTCTAGTCAATGTGTTCTTAGACTGGTGGAGAAAAAATGGAGAACCTTCACAACTTCATCCAAACAAATGGCAACAACTCATAAGAAATCAAATTTCAGTGATTCAATTCTTTCTGAAGATGAAATGATATTGTTTTTTACTCATCTTCCTTGTTGGGATAATATTTAGAACCATCCTTGTTGTTTGTGACCAATTCCTGACACTCGATATAGTCATTTCTTGATTGTCTCCTAATCATTTATCTGGCACCATCTGGGCTCCTCCTGCATCTTTTCTTTTCTTTCTTTCTTTCTTTTTTTTTTTTTTTTGAGAAAGATTGGCCCTGAGCTAACATCTGTGCCCATCTTCCTCTATTTTATATGTGGGAAGCCTGCCACAGCATGGCTTGATAAGCAGTGCATAGGTCTGTGTCTGGGATCCAAACCAGCAAACCCCAGGCTGCTGAAGCAGAGCATGCAAACTTAACTGCTGTGCCACAGGGCCGGCCCATCCTCACTCTTTAATCAGGCCCCATCCAGTTAATTTTCGACCAAGTGTGGATGGGTTTGGACCCAGACAGGGAGCGGAGTGATTCTCTTGATGTTTACATATATCTGTGTGTCTCTCCATCATTTCAAAGTTAAATGTACATGATTTAGAATAACTTATTTTATAAACACTCTATTTGGGAGACACACTGAGATTTAATTAGTGAAAACCACATTTTTCCTGGATAGTGATGGTCTGTGTCAGTGTCTCACATGAAAGGGAATGTGAAAGCTCAGGGTTTATGTATTGGTTGTTTTGCTTTTTATTTACTTGATTTTGACTGTAATCACATCATTCAGAAACCTGAAGTGCAGACGCATCTTTCTGCTAACATGTGATGTTGAAAGCTAACTGAATTTCAACGTCTCTCCACTGTGACTGCATTCAAAAATACTTCTCTCCATCCCCTGAGAAAATTAAAATTTAGTGCCTCCCCAAACTGCTTAATTCTAAGATTGCAGTTTTGTATTTCTAATGAGTAAAGGAACCACTGGTATAATCCTGGGAGCATTTCCCGCTCTTGACCTGGCTCTGCTTCCAGCTGTGTGAACATATGGTCCTTGCTACATTGTACAGTAGAAGCTTTCCAAATTGAAGTTCATTACTAATTTTTTGTATGAGTGATGCTGGAATCGAATCATTTGAAATATTTTTCTACTTTTATAGTAAAACCTCATTAATTCTTCCTGGAATTTGATAATGAGTTAAGCTGAAGGGTTTGCTGAAATAAATTAATAGTATGTAAGGAAGCCTGTTGTGTCTGAACTACTTATTTTTTTTCTTAAAGATTGGCACCTGAGGTAACATCTGCTGCCAATCTTTTTTTTTTCCCCCTCCCCAAAGCCTCCCAGTACATAGTTGTATATTCCAGCTGTAGGTCCTTCTGGCTGTGCTATGAGGGACGCCGCCTCAGCATGGCCTGATGAGTCATGCTAGGTCTGCACCCAGGACCCAAACTGGTAAAACCCTGGGCCGCCTAAGTGGAGCATGAGAAGTTAAGCACTCGGCCTGGGGGCTGGCCCCCAACTTAAACAATTTTAAAGCTCTCTTTAAAAAGCACCGTTTTACCAACTGATATACCAATTACTAATCATTCTTTTCAATTATATTAAAATGCCTTCCATGAGGATCTTTATGAGGCCACATCTTTTTTGAGATGTGTTCAATTTACTCTCTATCCCTGAAATATATACATACGTATTTCATGGGGAATTTGTTTTTTTAAAATTTATTTACATTTTTCACCTAATCAAACTTGCTTTGTCCCTAATGAATGTTAATTAGTGAGGTTTTATTATACCTTATTTTTCTCTCAGTGCATTTTGCTATGTAGTTGGCTTGTTTCCATTTTGGTTTTCCAATTGTTTCTTTCATTCACAACCTTTTCTAAACCCAGTGAGCCCTGTTCTGTTTTGTGAAGGCCCAAAGACTCCTAAAAACCTGTACATTAAACCATTATGTAAAACCAAGTTTTATCAAATACTTTCACGTTTGTTTTTCCTTAGGAAAACAGAACATTTTAAATCAGAAATTATCTGCCTTCATTTAAAACTGCCAAATTATTTTATATTAAGTTTCTATTTTATTACTTTTTAGGCTAAGGATTAAATATTTTCCTAAGCAAAAATCTTTTCTACGTTCTGACTTTAATATCTTAAACTATTATGATGTAAATATTTCAATTTTAGTTTCATGGTTCTTTTTTTTTTAAAGATTGGCACCTGGGCTAACAACTGTTGCCAATTTTTTTTTTCTGCTTTATCTCCCCAAACCACACCCCCCCCACCACAGTTGTATATCCTACTTGCATGTCCTTCTAGTTGTGGGATGTGGGACATCGCCTCAACGTGGCCTGACGAGCGGTGCCATGTCCGTGCCCAGGATCCGAACCCTGGGCTGCCGCAGCAGAGCGTGCGAACTTAACCACTTGGCCACGGAGCCGGCCCCGATTTCATGGTTCTTTTTATTTTTTATTACCTCAGGTGATATTCCTCTTTATTGCACAAATATGCACAACCATTGCTTTACTCGTGGGCTGGAAATGCCATTGGTTTTGTGTACCCACGGGGGAGCTCTATGCATGGACCTCTGTCCGAAGACTGTGGTAACAGGGAGACGGCAAGCCCCAGCTTTTTCAGGTCCGGGTCATGGAGCTCAGCAGCGCCCTATTCTTTGGGTGACCCCTTAGGGACTTCATTGTTTCTTCCTGACTTAAACAACAGGGAATCCTTTTGTTCCTCCTCCTCAGAAGTGTTCTTTGGCTCATCATTTGGTCATTTTCTCCCTGGATTAGTTTTTCTATCTTGATTTCACCAGAATGTGAGCTCCGGGAGCTCTATGAGGGCAGGGATTTGTGTCTGTTTTGTCTTCTGCTGTATCACCAGCGCTGAGGTCAGTGTCTGGTGTACTCAGTAGGTGCTCAATAAAAGTGTGTTCAATGAATTTCTAAAAAGAAAATCCTCTTTAGTGCAACCAATGTGGGAAAGCCTTCAGTTGCAGCTCCAACCTTATTCCACACCAGAAAGTTCACACTTGAGAAAGCCTTTAGGGATACGATGAAAGTGGGAAGGTCTTTAGCCATGGCTGTCACCTCGTTCAACCTCACACCAAAGAGAAGGTTGAGGACCTGGACTTTGTGAGGGAGCCATCTGCCAGAAGTTCAACCTTGTGTATTAGTTTTCTATTGCTGTGTAACAAATTACCACAATTTCCAAAACACCCAATTAGCTGGCAGTTATGAGATCAGAATTCTGGTGCAACATAGCTAAGTTCTCAGCTCCTCCTAAGATGAAGGTGCCGGCTAGAATGAGCTCTCATCTGGAGGTTCTGGGGGAAAAACCCACCTTCAAGCTCATTCTTTTTGGCAGAATTCACTTCCTTGCTGTGGTAGGACTGAGGTCTCTTTTCTTGCTGGTTGTCAGATGAGGAACACTGTCAGCTCCTACGTGCCACCTACTTTCCTTGACATGTGGGCCCTTCCATCTGCAAGCCAGCAAGAGTGCATCACATCCCTTCCATGCGTTGATTCTCTGACTTCCTCTCCTGCTGACAACCGGAGAAGATTCCCTGCTTTTGAAGGGCCATGTGATCACATTACACTCACCTGGATGACCTCCCCTTAAAATCAACTGTGCCATGTCACATAACCTAATCATGGGGGTAAAATCCATCATGTTCAGTCTCATGGATTAGGATGGGAAATCTTGGGGGCCATCTTAGAATTCTGCCCACATGCTTTTAGGCCCCAGCAGTCCTAGTGGGGAGATTCCTGAGTGCTGGGTCTGTGGAAACTCTTTAAAGAGCTATGTTGTACTTTCCAACTGGCCTTGGGCCAGAGCCTGTGGTAGAAGCCATATAATCTCTACCAGCCGCCACAGTGAGCAGTCACCTAACATGCTCAGGGAAGGAGGACCTCAATGCTCTCTCTCATTTCCTAGAGGGAATCAGGAGTGGTCCAAGCCTGTTAGGGGGCCACATTGCCTCCTCACTGATGGGTTTAGCCCTGGATGTGATCCACCCTTGGCCAAGAGGACCTGAGCTGGGCTCTGCTCAGGGCTTTCATAGAAGGTCTCCTTTCTTTATAGATGTGTTGACCCCACACAAGATGCCCATGAGATTCATCCACTGCCTAATTCTCCCAACCCAGGAACTGCCTGCCTCATACTGCCCTGGATTGCATGATGACAAATGGTTTAAGTCGCCTTTAACTCTGTGCGGGATGGACTGGCAACAGAGTTGGGCACTGCTGCCCTGAAGGGACGCAAAGCCCTTTTATGGGTTGGGTTGTCTCCTTGTCCAATGGCTACCAACCTGAGAAGTACCAAAGGAGGTTCTTCATGCTGCAAGTGTGACCCCAGACAACGATTTGAATCCACATGAAAAAACAGCACTGGTGAGTATGTAAGTATAAAAGGAAGTATAAATGCATATTTCTTTTCTTATTTTAAAAGCAATGGTATAAAACCATATAGTCATCTGTCAATGATGGGGATACGTTCTGAGAAATATGTCTTTAGACGATTTCATCGTTGTGCAAACATCATAGAGTGCACTTACACAAACCAAATGGTACAGCCTCCTACACTCCTAAGCTCTATGGTACTAATCTTATGGGACCACCATTGTATATGCGGCCCATTCTTGACCAAAACATCATTATGGAGCACATGACTCTATAAAACTGTTCTGTTTGGCCTATAACAAATAGAAATATTTCTGCCAATAACAGCACAATGGAGGTGGGTGTGACAAAGCTGTATTAGGCTAAGGAAATGACTCCAGAGAGTAACTTGAATCCAATACATGGTGTATTTATTTGTCCAACCTCATCAAATTTTGCACTTGAAATAAGTGCATTTTGTTGCATGTAAGTTATACATTAGTAAAGTTGACTAAAAAAATTCAGTTAGAAAATGGGGAAAACTTCAGCAGACATTTCACTAAAGAGGATATATGGATAGCAAATATTTACATGAAAAGATGTTCAACAGCTGTTGCTGGTGGGAATGTAAAATGGTACAGCTACTCTGGAAAACAGTTGGCAGTTTTAACACATTAAACATGCACTGACTGTACAACTGTGCAATTGCACTCCTGGGCATTTACCTCCCTACCCCAAAATGAAAGCTTATCTTCACAGAAAACTCTGAATACAAATGCTCATAGGTTTTATTTGTAACAGCAAGAGGAAAAAAAAACGAGTAAACAACCCAAAAGTCCTTCAGTAGGTGAGTGGATAAACAGACTGTGGTACATCCCTATAATAGAATGCTACTCAGCAATAAAAAGGAATAAGCTATTGATACACACAGCAACTTGGACAGATCTCAGCCTCATTAAGCTGAGTGAAAAAAGCCCAAAGTAGAGCCCGCCCTTACTATATGATTCCATTTATGTGACATTCTTGGAGTGACACAATCAGAATGATGGAGGGCAAATCAATGATCAGAGTTGGGAGAGGGTGTGACTATTAAGGGGCAGCAGGAAGAGTTCCTTTGTGGAGACAGAGCAGCTCTGATTGCGGTGGTGGTAACGTGAACCTACACATGGGATAAAATTTCACAGAACTACATAAAGAGTGCATGTGAAACTGGCATAATCTGAATAAGGTCTATAGAGTTGAGGTCAAAGTATTGTACTAACACTATTTTCCTGTTTTTGACAATGTACTACAGTTATATACAACGTTACCATTGAGGAAAGGTGGATGAAGGGCACATGGGAAACTGTAGTATTTTGCGACTTCTTTCAAACTATAAAATATATCCTGGGGCCAGCCCTGTGGCACAGCAGTTAAGTTCGCACTTTCTGCTTCTTAGCAGCCCGGGGTTCCCCAGTTTGGATCCCGGGTGTGGACATGGTACTGCCTGGCAAGCCATGCTGTGGTAGGCGTCCTACACATAAAGCAGAGGAAGATGGGCACAGATGTTAGTTCAGGGCCAGGCTTCCTCAGCAAAAAAGAGGACGACTGGCAGTAGTTAGCTCAGGGCTAATCTTCCTCCAAAAAAAAGAAAAAAAAATCTTAAGGGGCCAGTCCGGTGGTGTAGTGCCTAAGTGGCTAAGTAAGACGCTCTGCTTCTGCGGCCTGTGGTTCACAGGTTTGGATCCCGGGCACGCAACTACGCATTGCTCATCAAGCCATGCTGAGGTGGGATCCCATAAAGAAAACAGAGGGGGGCCAGCCAGGTGGTGCAGTGGTTAAGTTCGCCCATTCTGCTCCGGCAGCCCAGGGTTCACCGGTTTGGATCCCGGGGACAGACATGGCACTCCTTGGCAAGTCATGCTGTGGTAGGCATCCCACATACAAAGGAGAGAAAGATGGGCACGGATGTTAGCTCAGGGCCAGTCTTCCTCAGCAAAAAGAGGAAGAGTGGCAGCAGATGTTAGCTCAGGGGTAACCTTCCTCAAAAAAAAGAAAATAGAGGAAGATTGGCATAGATGTTAGCTCAGCAACAGTCTTCCTCAAGCAAAGAGGAAGACAGGCAACAGATGTTTGCTCGGGCAATCTTCCTCACCAAAAAAAAAAAAAGAAAAAGAAAAAGAAAATTTAAATTCCTTGATCATAAATGTTCCATTGAATGGGGAAATGCAAATAAAGGTACAAGGAAATAAAGAGTCCACATCTATTAGGACAGCTAGTGTAAGGTAAGCTTAGACTTACATACTCCCCTGCCTACAACAGGCCAGCCACATAGTTCCTGAGGGGACACAAGGGCCCTGACTGGGATTATTGTTGCCAAAAGACCCTCACAGACACTGATGGTATTGTGGTGGGGGAATAGTAGGTCACGGCCACCGCTCTGCAGGGTCATTGGCTTCATCTGTCACCTGTAAAGTGCACTGACCCCTCGACCGAGCAGGTAGACTTACGTGGAATGTTTGTACTTCGACAAGGGAGCACACCGTACACTACAGGCAAATCTCTTGCCCAGGGAGGCATTCTTACATGCGACCCATTCACAATGGGAGGGGTGCAAGAATAACTCCTTCTGGACTATGTGGAGAGAGGGGTCTACACTGTTCCAAATTAATGCATAAAATGTGAAGTTAGCAATTCTTCTGCATCTCATACTTTCAAATCCATACACTTCAGACTTGCTTCGAGTATAATCACCATGTCCTGCTAGATGCAAATATGACACAGAGGCAGAGGGGTCAGGCTGACCTGCGTTTACCTGGGTTCCCATGTGACTCTGGGTACAGTGCCTCACCTCTGTGTCCACTTTCTTATCTGTAAAATGGAGAAATTACAATCTCAGCCCCTGGTAGGTGGGACTATCACCATCTGACTGCTGGCACTGGACGCTCAGCAGCACTGCTCAGGCCTTCTCTGGCCGTGGGGACTCCTGCTCTGGTCACTGCATAGCCCTTCACAGCTGGTGGGCGGGAAGTGTGTCCCAAGCACCCAGAGCCTCCCGTGCTGCCCTGTGACTTGCGGTTTCAGGCATCACCTGCTACAGCAACCCAAACTTCACCCATCTCTTGCCATCCTTCAGGCAGTCAGCCCCAGGGAGATGTCCTGCAGTTTAGGGTCACCCTGTCCCCTCCCCAGTAAGACTCCATTATCTCATTACGTGACCTTGAAGTCCCTAAAGAGGCACTAAACCTAAAAGCTGAAAAGTGAAGCTACCAAGGTCCACAAAGGAAGTAGCACAAAGGAAGTAGCACAAACGAAAACATCACGAGCTGTGAGAGCCAGCCCAGGAAAGACGAGTGGTAGAGAGGGGCAATTTCAGTCCGAGACCACCTGGCATCCAATTGTAGCTTTGACTCCTACCAGCTGTGACCCAGAGTAAGTACTGGGCCTTGTGGACCTCAGGCCTGGAGCATCCATGCCTGCCCACACCCATGGGAGGGAATGAGCCTCTCACAGAGGAATGGACTTTCCAGAACTATTTAAGGATGTGTCAGCCGAGGACATGGTAAGGGGTGGCCAACGTCTCAGAACCAGGAAAAAAGAGGGGAGATGGGGAAGTGAGATTTGGAGGACAGATAGGTGCAGGACAGGCAGGTTAAGGAGGCATGGGAAGTAGGCGAGAGGGTGGACTGTCCAGCAGGGAGGTGAGGAAGATAGAAAAGTCACAAGGGTAGTGGCCATGGCACTTGGACACCAGAGGTACAGCTCAGGCACCAGACACAAGAACAGCCTAGCCCCACGGACAGTCCCACCACCAGCCTGCAATCTCCATGGCTGAGCCTCTTCAGGACCTCTCATGTCATCCCTGGTTTCAGGTCTACCCAATCCATCAATCAGTGCTCTAGACTGCCCTCCAATCTAGTGACCTCATGGGTTGTAAAGGTGACAATCATGTGGGGAATACAGTCACGTGCCATATGATGATGTTCTGGTCAACAACAGATCAGATATATGACAGTGGTCTCCTAAGACTGGTACCATATAGCCTAGGTGGGTAGCAGACTATACCACCTGGGTTTGTGTAAGTACACTCCGTGATGTTCACATACAATGAAATCACCTAACAACAAATTTCTCAGAATGTGTCTCCATCATTAATCGAGGCATGACTGTAAATAGCACGGTAAGAGTCCAGCCTAAGGCAGGACAATCCACCTGACACTTCATAGCTACCGACAATAGGCACGTACCATGCGCTGGAGGAGTCTCACTTGTGCCTGCCTTGTTGGAGAGAACATGCAGGTGTCACTAAGGAACAGGGTTACAAAGACTATCTGAGGATATCTATCAACTCAGGACATGTCAAGGGGAGGTGAACACTGATTGCATAGCTGGAGACAGAATAGTGGGACAGAGAGTGGGGGCATAGCCAGGGGACCAGAGTCAGGTTGCTGTCAAGAGGATGAAAAACCAGTTGGCGGTCAGGGAGGCACCAAGACCTGAGAGGCTAGGGGCCAGGCACCAGGTATGAGAATAGCCTACCTCTAGGCAGTCACTAGGGCCAGTCTCTTCACCAATTCCAGCTGGGTAACCACAGGGAATGTGGAAGCCACCAGAGCTAAGGGGGCTGATGAGGTTTGTGAGAATCCAGCCTAGGAGAGGCCAACCCACCCCATAACAGACCCCAGCGGGTGAGGATCATCCACTTATCTTCACAAACCGAAGGTCCAGGGAAGGTCTCCAAGGCACAGCCCAGTGGCCCCACAACAACGACCATGTCAGTGCACGAAGCAAGTGCTTGGCTTCTTACAGGAACTGACTGAACTGAGCATGACCTGCTGCGAAGATTGAGAGACGACTGACCGCACATCTCGGCCACTCACGGCGCCTGGGTAGAGTGTGTGGGAGTCGCTCACGAAGTGGCCTGCGCCCCAGCGCCAAGACCAAGAGCAGCTTCCAAGGGGAACATGCAAAGACCAGAGAAACCACCTCCGGCCGGGAGTGAGGAAGCTTGTGCCTGATCCAGCGAAGCCGCAAGGGCAAGCTTCCCCCGCACCACCCTGGGGCGCACGCTCCTCCGGGATTCGTCTGAGCGCTCCGCCCTCCCGAGGAGACACAGGGCCGAGGCATCGAGGACGCATCCGAACAGAAGACAGGGCGCCCAGGCCCCAGGTCCTCCGCCAGCTGGCGACCCGGACGCGCCCAAGACCCCGCCCGACGCCATCACCCACGCGCTCGCCCTCCTCCCCTGACCCGCGTCCGCGCGGAAACTACGGCCCGCCCCGGCGCAGGCTACGCGCCTGCCCTCACCGCGGGGTCGAAGACTCCGCACGTCTAGAGCTAGGAGCTCCTCGTCCCCGGCGCCTTCCCCTCCTCCTGAGAGGCCCCCAGGCCGCTCCCTGACGTCGGGCGCTTTCCTGCGCCTTCGTCTCCCGCCCCGTGAGGCAGACACACGCCACGGGCGCTGACTCCCGGGTGGCCGCGCAGGCCCCGGCAGACACCCCGCGCCGTGAGCCCGAGCGGGCCGCCTCCCTGCTCCCGGAAAGACCGGGCTCGAGGAGGGGGCACCCGTGCCGCGGACAGGGTCTGGTGGGACGTCCCCGCACTCCCGCCGTCCTTGCTCGCGTTCCGGCGGGCCAGGAGAGCCTCCCGTACGCCTCGCCCGCCACGGTTCCAAAGAAACCGTCGGATCCGACCCGGAAGTTCCTCCCCCGCTGGAGCGGCTCGCCGGGAACCGCCCCCTCCTGGGCCGTCATTGGCTCCGTCTGTACGGACGCACTGCGAGATCACTTATGGGAGATGTAGTTCGCGCGCGTCCAGCCGAAGCTAGCCGTGCGCTCCCCTGTCGCCTGGGCAACAAGCAAGCGCCACCGCGAGGGGAGCTGGGAAATGAGGTCCCCTCGGCGGCGCCGAGTCAGCAAAAGTGCAGCCCTGTGCTCCCGCCGCCGCCCCGGAGGGCGGGACTTCCGGTGTAGCCTTCGGCGCGCGCGCACGGTCGGCCGCCGGCCGTGGGCGCGCGCCCCTCGAGCAGCGCAGCGGCCACCTTCCCTGGAGCGCCAAGGCCGAGTTCGCGGAAGCTCGGCCCCCGTCGCGGTCAGCGCTGGCCGCTGCCCCGTCGTCCGCGGGTTCCGATGGCCGCGGAGGGGCAGGTGAGCGGAGGGAGCCCGGGCGGGGTGAGGCAGGCGGTGGCCGGCGAGGGACGGCTGGTGCCGAGGCAGCGGTCGAGGCGCCCGGTGCGTTGCGCCGGGCGGCCGAGAGCTGCAGCTGGGCGCAGGTCCGGTGGGGGGGTCCTCAGGGCAGGGCGAGGGTGCCCGCGGCCGTGGGCCCTGGGCAGTGTGGCAGTCCTGGGGCGGATGGGGTTGTGGTTGCCCTCTGTGGGGCACTCTGGAAACGCCACGTGCAGAAGTGGCGTTGGGGCGTCCAGGGAGCTGCCAGTGGGTGAGCTGGCCAGGTCGTGCTGGGGTGTGGAGTTATCAGGTGCTGCGGAACCTAGTTATGTCCCTGATTGGCACGAGGGCAGGTGGAGGGCCCTGGGACCAGGTTCTTGGGCCTAAGAGAGACGGGTGAGCATGGGTTTGGTTGTCTCTGAGAGATGATCTGTTGGACACAGAGGAGATAAGGTGGGGCCCTGTGCCTGGCCAGGTACATAGATGGTGTCTGTCTGGTTTCCCAACTGTTGTTGCCGTGGGCTGGATAGAGAGTCCAGTAGTACACGAGGGGAGAAGCACCAGTGGTACTGGGGGCCCTGGTAGTCCTCGGAGGTAGAGGTCTTAGAAGGAGGCAGGTATGAGGGTATGTGTCAGGTAGGGGTGGGAATGGGGCTCAAAGGGAAAGATGATGTCAGAGAGAGATTCGGCAGGACTCTGAAACACAGGTCATAGGTCCTGGATGTGTTCCTATGTCCGTACTTTGGTTGGCTGTTCTGACCACTATTGACCCTAAGACTGAATCAATCATTACAGGGCCCAGTGACCTTCGAGGATGTGGCTGTGTATTTCTCCCTGGAGGAGTGGAGCCTCCTTAATTTGACCCAGAGGAGCCTGTACCATGATGTGATGCTGGAGAATTTTGCGCTCATTGGCTCGCTGGGTAAGTCTCTCACACTCTTCCCCAGCGAACTGACCACCTCTGCCTTTCCCCATGGGAAGTTCTACCCATCCTAAAGCTACACCACAGAGGCTGCTTCTTTCCCAGGTTCCCTGTGGTTAGTGCTGTGAGTACTGGGACTCGGCTGTCTGCTCTTCCTCTGCCTCTCTCTGAGCAGGCCGATAGCAGCCTCAACACCTGTTGTCCCATGGCCTCCTGAAGTAGGGCTTGGGGTTCAGATGTTTACAGTTTGCCCTCAAAATCCCATCCAGCTGTGCGTCTCGTTGGCCCTGTGACTCTGCTGAAGCCATGGCCTCTCTGTGCTCTGGGTTTTGCCTTCTTCCTCCAAAAGAAATTTTAGAGGGCCCTCCCTGGGCCAGGCTTGAGCCATGAATTCAAATCAGTAGTTCAATTTGGTGAGTATTGCCATATTAATATCTTTTAATCCATGAACATGGCATGTTTTTCCCTTTATTTAGCTATTGTTTAATTTTTTCAAGGGTGTTTTATAGTTTTCAGTGTACAAGGCTTTATTCCTGAGTATTGTATTCTTTTTGATGTTATTTTAAGTTGAATTGTTTATTTAATTTCATTTTGGATTGTTCATTGCAAGTGTATAGAAATATAAGTGATTTTTATGTACAGATCTTGTATCTTGCAGTCTTGCTAAACTAATTTATTAGTTCTAATAGTTTCAGTGGATTCCTTGGTATTTCCCATGTATATAATGTCATGTCATTGTGAATGGAGATATTTTTACTTCTTTCTTTGCCAACTGACCTGGCTAGAATCTCCAGTACTTTATTGCATAGAAGTGGCACGAGTAGACATCTTTGTTTTGTTTACAATCTTATGGGAAAAGCGTTCAGTCTTTCACTAGTAAGATGCTAGCTGTAGGTTTTCTGCAGATGTCCTTTTCAGGTGAAGAATTGCCCTTCTCTTCCCAGTTTGTTGAGTGCATTTATCATGAAAGGTAGTTATATTTTGTCTCATACTTTTCTATGTCTTTTGAAATCATCATGTGATTTTTGTCCCCTCTTCTATTAACATGGTGTATTACAGTGATTGATTTTCATCTGTGTGACTATTATTAGCATAAATTACAGTCTGTCATGATTTGTAATCCTTTTTATGTATTTCTGGATTTGGTTTGCTAGTATTTTGTTGAGGAGTTTTGCATCTGTATTCATAAGACTTATCAATGGTGTAGTTTTCTTTTTCTCCTAATGTCTCTGTTTGGATTGAGTATGAGGGTAATTTTGGCTTCAATGTTTGACTTGGGAAGTGTTCCCTTCTCTTCTTTTTCCTGAAAGAGTTTGTGAAGTACTAGTGTTAATTTTTCTTTTTTTTTTTTTGAGGAAGATTAGCCCTGAGCTAACATCTGCTGCCAGTCCTCCTCTTTTTGCTGAGGAAGCCTAGCCCTGAGCTAACCTCCATGCCCATCTTCCTCTACTTTATATGTGGGACACCTACCACAGCGTGGCTTTTGCCAAGTGGTGCCATGTCCACACCTGGGATCCGAACCGGCGAATCCCAGGCCACCGAGAAGCAGAATGTGCCAACTAAACTGCTGTGCCACCAGGCTGGCCCCGACTAGTGTTAATTTTTATTTCAACATTAATATTCACCAGTGAAACCATCTGGTCCTAGGCCTTTGTTTTCCTCCTGTAGGGAAAGTTTATTTTTTAAATCTATTCAGATTTTTTCTTTCTTCTTGAGTCAGTTTTGGTAGGTTTTTTCTTTTTTAGGAATTTGCCCATTTTATCTAAATTATCTAATTTGTGGGCATACAGTTGTTCATAGTGTTTCCTTACAATCCTTTCTATTTTTGTAAGGTTGTTAGTAATGTTCCTTTTTTCTTTCCTGTTTGTAATAAATTGAGTCTTCTCTCTATTTTTTCTTGTCAGTCTAGGTAATGGCTTGTTAATTTTGTTGATGTTTTCAAAGAACCACATTTTGGTTTCATTGATTCTGTTTTTCTAATCTCTATTTCATTTGCCTCTGCTCTTTATTATTTTCTTTCTTCTGCTAGCTTTGGATTTAGTTGCTTTCCTTTTTCTTGTTTCTTGAGGTTAAAATTAGGTTATTGGTTTGAGATCTTTTTTAATATGGGTGTTGTGATTGTCAACTAAAAATGTAAATTGGCCAGTTGTTTTACCCACAGAGCAAGTTTATTTGGGAACAACCAAAAGAACTGCAATTCAAGACATACAAGCTATGGCAGACCATGGGCAAATCCAAGAAAAAAGGAGGGGAGCTTGCTTTTTGTTTTGCCTTTTTTCCCCCAGTAATTTTATTGAGATCATAATGGTTTATAACATTGTATAGTTTTGGGTGTACATTATTATTTATAAATTTCTGAATAGACTTCATTGTGCTCACCACCAGTAGTCTCATTTTTGTCCGTCACCATACATATGTGCCCCTTTCCCCCTTTCGCCCACCCCCAGCCCCCTTCCCCTCTGTTAACCATTAATCTGTTCTCTTTATCTATATATTTGTTTATCTTTGACATACAAGTGAAATCATGTAGTATTTGTCTTTCTCTGTCTGGCTTATTTCACTTAACATCATACCCTCAAGGACCATCCATATTGTTGTGAATGGGACAATTTTGTCCCTTTTTTATGGCTGAGTAGTATTCCTTGTGTGTGTGTGTGCACGTGTGCGTGTGTGTGTATATATATATATGACATCTTCTTTATCTGATCATCTGTAGAAGGGCACTTGGGTTGCTTCCACGTCTTGGCTATTGTGAATAATGCTGCAGTGAACATAGGGGTGCTTAAATCTCTTTAGATCATTGATATCAAGTTCTTTGGATAAATATCCAGAAGTGGAAAAGCTGAATCCTATGGTATTTCTATTTTTGTTTGTTTGTTTTTTTTTTTTTGAGGAAGATTAGCCCTGAGCTAACATCTGCTGCCAATCCTCTTTTTGCTGAGGAAGACTGGCCCTGAGCTAACATCCGTGCCCATCTTCCTCTGCTTTATATGTGGGATGCCTACCACAGCATGGCTTGCTAAGCCGTGCATGTCCACACCTGGAATCCAAACCAGGGAACCCTAGGCCACTGAAGTGGAACGGCTGCACTTAACCACTGTGCCACTGGGCCGGTCCCTTAACTGATTTTTAAGTGTACAGAGGAGGTTCCTTTTCTAGTGCACCTGGTTGCCATGATGACGTGAGCCCCTGTGGTGTGTGGCAGGGTGGGTCAGCCTTGGCTTGGGCTGGCCTCTTACTCCTTTCTCCTCCTAGGATTTGCACCTTTGAGGTCCCATGCGGTTACCCAACTGGAGGATGATGAAGAACAGCTCTGGGTACCCAACATGGTGGACATGATCCTGGTCAGCAGAACAGAGGCCGAGAGGGGCCCTGGTCTTGGTGAGTGGGTCTGGGGGCCTGGTTGCAGTGCCGGGCTCGCGGCATGCTGGGTGTCTGTGTGCACTGGCATCTTGGTGCTGAGGCCAGTGACTGCATTTTGTCCCACCTTTCCTCTCCCTTTTGGACACACCTTGTGGTCTTGCCATGTCTACCATGACTCTCAGACCCTGGATGACCCACCTTTTTGGCCTCTGTATCTTGTCATTTTCCTGTCTCTGTGCCAGCACAGAGCTGTCCACTACTGACCTGCTCTGCCTGTGATTTGTGATGTGCATGTGTCCTTAAATAATATTTGACCACTGGCTACTCTGTTACAATTGTCTTTTCATCGGAGTAGACACATCCTCTTCACAATACTTGCTGTCATCATCTAAGGCCCTCCTTTAAACCCAGTGCAGAGGAGTGGCTCAGAGACCCCAGCTCTCCTCCCTGCATTGCTGCCATCTTTGTGTCTTTGTCCCTGTTGAGGTCTTCCCTGTTCCATGGTCTGCCAGAGCCCTGTTCTGCTGGGCCAGCCCTTCCTCACCCAGACCTTTCCCAGCACCCTCCTGGCAGTTCTGTGGACTTCTTTCTAGGTGTGTGCAGTGTGCATTGGTGAGAAGGTGCCTCCTCCCTCTAATCCAGCTCTTGGCACCTCACTTCTCTGTCTCAGGTTGTCTGTGCAGACTGGAGGATGAGGAAGCTCCTCCCAAGCAGGTGAAGAGCTGCAGAGTTCACCTGTCAGAGAAGCCCTTTCTGTGTGGGGCGTCTGGGAAGGATGTCCCAGCCACCTTAGACCTCCTCCTGCACGAGGGCGCCCACAGCAGGGGGAAGCCATGCAGGAGCACTGAGCGCAAGGCCTTCCCACCCAGCTCCCGTTGCCAGCAGCAGCAGGGAGTCCAAGCTGCACAGAAGCCCTTCAAGTGCAGTGACTGTGGGCAGGCCTTCCTGAAGGCCTTTGCGCTCCTCGACCACTTAACTCTCTCTGAAGAGAGACCCTTTAGATGCCCAAAAGGTGGAAATGCCCCCAAAGAGACATCAACCCTTGCTAGTCACCGAAAAATTCACACTGGAGAGTCATCCCATGTGTGTAACGAGTGTGGAAAGGCCTTCAGTTACCCATCTAAGCTGAGGAAGCACCAGAAGGTTCACACGGGCATAAAACCTTTCAAGTGTGGTGAGTGTGGTAAAACCTTCAACCGCAAAGATGCGCTTGTCCTGCACCAGAGAATCCACACTGGAGAAAGGCCGTATGAGTGCAGCGAATGTGGGAAAGCCTTCAGCGTGTTGTCCACCCTCATCCGGCACCGGAAAGTTCACATTGGAGAAAGGCCCTATGAGTGCGGGGAATGTGGGAAGTTCTTTAAATACAACCACAGCTTCATTCTTCACCAGAGAGTGCACACTGGAGAAAGGCCCTACGAGTGCAAGCAGTGCGGGAAAGCGTACGTGACCCGCTCCGGCCTCTACCAGCACTGGAAGGTCCACACTGGGGAGCGGCCCTACAAGTGCAGCCTGTGTGGAAAAGCCTTCACGACCAGGTCCTACTGCAATCGGCACCAGCAGTTCCACACTGAAGAGAGGTCCCATGAATGTGCAGAATGTGGGAAAGCCTTCAAACATAGTTCCACCCTCCTTCAGCACAAGAAAGTCCACACTGGAGAAAGGCAGTAGGAGGACAGGGATGTGGGAAAGCTTGTAGCCATGGCTGACACCTTGTTCATCATGAAAGGTCTCACTCAAGAGAGATTAGGAGAGTAGCCATTTGAAAGCTAAACCTGGCAGACCCCACCACCACCCTGGGGTGGTGCCAGGAGTGTTGGGAAGCTTTTGGGAGCTACATTGCACTCTGACCTGCCCAGGCTGTTGGCAGTGTTAAGTCACTGCCAGTTTCTGTGACAGAAGCCACCCCACCTCTACCACCTGGTCTGTCCCCATGGGGTCTATCAGTCACCCCAGTGTACTCTGGGACAGCAGACCTCTGTGCTCCCCACTCTATATAGGAGAGAATCATGAGTGGTGGAACCCATAATGGGCCTATTCCCTCCCTTGACTGGTTTAGGTGTGGACGTGACCTAGTTCTGGCCAAGAGTAGCTGAGAAGTTTCTACTGGGATCTTCCAGGGAAGATTAACCACTTTCATGGATGCTATGAGACTACACATGGTACCTGTCATGGATTTATCCAACTCTGGAACTGACTGACTCACTGCTCTGGAATGTATGGTAACAAAGGCCGTATTGTTTAAGCCACTTTTATTTTTGGGGGTTCTGATCCCTGTGTGTGGAGGGACTGAGAACAGAATTGGGCTCATAAATAGAGGGAATGGCTTCTTTGGGGGTCCCTGACTTTTATCTACCTCAGTGGGGAGAGCAGGATGGCAGACAACAGCTCCAGTCAAGATTGGCCTAATTTTCATTGGTGTCTGAGACCTCCAGAGAAAGACTGAAGAGCTTTGTGGATGAATCTGGTAGCTTGGATGTCAGGTTTCTTTGTGGGTCCAGAGCTTGTGAAGAATGGGGTCATTGCTTTAAGATCCCCCATGTGTGTAAGGACAAGAGAGCTGGGTCCCTTGTTCCCAGAGAATGTTGTACAACATCTGGCATTGGTCAGAAGAAGCTGTTTCCAGAATCAGCTCAGAAGCCATGTTCTCTGAAAACTAGAGTGTGGAAGTAAGTTCTAGACTGACCATAGGACCTACAGGGGCCTGTTTAAAAGAGTAAGTGGGCACAGAAATACTGAGTGGAGTAACATGGGGGCGGGGGGGTGTCTGGTAAACTAGAGTTTGAGTTGGATCTAAAGAGGCACCCACAAATGTTCCAGCAACTGTCGTTCCACGGTGTGAGGAGTGCAGAGTTATCTGTGGCTGAGGTCACTGTTAGCAAGTAAGCTACAGGTTTTCTGGATTCTCATCAGCTTCCTGAGCATGTCCACCTCATGGCCGTCACCCTGGGCTGAGAGAAGGGAGATCCCATAGTCCTGGGATGTGGTTTGTGTGACCCAGTTGGGTTCCCAGTGTGTCTGCACACGATAGCCTTCGTTGTTTTTGCTGCCACTGTCCCGGGGCTCAAAGGAGAGAAGTGGTTGAATCAACATATGGATCCAGATCTTCTGGTTTGTGGGGCCTTTTGATTTAAAAAATTTGGAAAGTATTTTCCCAAAAGGTAAATAAAATGTCAGTTCATCAAAACTTGTATGTTGGTTGTAGCTGTGTCCCTAGTCCAGAAATTGTGCTTCCTGTCAAGAAGAGACCGTTAGTTGGGAGACATGTTGGGGAGAGCACCAGTGCCCCCAGGCTTGAGGCGCTTCAGGCCACTGCTGCCTCCTAACTGGGGTGATTCTTCTCGCCACCCCTGGAGGGGTGATGACCACACAGGCGGAACCCGAGGCAGGCCTGCAGTCAGGGCAGTTTCAGCCAGGCTGCTCAATTTCTCCCCAGCACCGTAAGGTACATGGCCACCCCCAGCCTGCTCAGGCCCTCCCCGCCGTGTAATAATTATCTATCTCCAACATGGGGGTGCATGTCCAACTGAGCCAGGCAGGGCTCAGATCTCCAAGCAAATGGGGATAGGGAAGACCTCAGTAATTAGAGCTCAATTCTTTGTACCCTGTGTGGGTGGCCTTGGTTAGATCTCATAAGATGGCCCCCAGCGCATGGTGAAGGATCCTCTGCACTTGCCCTGAATCTGCCTGCTGGTCTCCCACTGGGGCTCTGCACACAGCAGCCAACCTGTTGGGGAGGGTTTGGAGGGTGCCGTTTCCCTGGTGATGCTGGAACATCAGGAACAAAGCCTGGTGGCTCTGACTCTTGGACCTGCCCAGGGTACCATTTTGGGTGGGACTCACTCGTGCCCTCGCTTCAGCCCAAACTTCATCTGGGAGCCAACGCCAACAGCCCATTGTTAAACAGCCTCTGCCTGGCAGTGGAGCTCTCCTCTGGAATATACCCTGCAGTCCCTGGCCCCTGGGAATTTTCTCGTGCCCTCAGCCTATCAGGACTGCCTCCTCATCCTTGCTCCCTCTCCCAGTAACACCCCTTCAATAGTGAAGCCAAGACGTCCCCTCTTCATGAGTCCTATGACTCATTCTCTTTTTGTCCTCCATGCCTTGATGTCAGGCCGGACACCAACCCTCTGCCACCTCTAAGTTTGTCCTCGTGACTAGTCTGCACTGTTGTAGCAGTGTACAGCAGTGTAGCAGTCCCTCTGTTAGCAACCGAGGGATACTTTTGTGTTCCTTAAAGACTTAGCAACATGCAAGCAACGGCTCAAGGGCTCAAGGCTTCACTGATCTTGGGGATTCGTGCCAGACAGCTTGCTTCCAGCTTTTTAAAGTTCATCTACAGAGGCAGCGTGCTTATTTTTTCACTGCTTACCTGTTTATCCCATGCCTGGTGAATTGCTGCTGTGTGCTGGGGACTGAACTCGCCCACCAGGGACGAAAAACACAGGGGCCTCCTGCATGGAACTTACTTTCTAGTAGGGCGATAGAGACTGTGTCCCCCCAAAATACAGTGGGTAAAACTTATCTCCATTGTGATAGTGTTCAGTGTGTAACGCACTTAGTCCCCGTGTCAACAGGGCAGGTGTCAATTTGTTGGTAACAGTAATGATAAACATGCACGTCTCCCTACTAATTAAGCAGGAGAGCAGGATTGAAATTCTGAATATTCAGTTTGATACCTCGTCTTATAAAATTCCATGAACTGATTCATGGGGCCAGATTCCATCTTGTTCTGCAGATACCCTGAGGGCAACTCTTCTCATCTCCTGGTAAGTGTCTCAGTCCATTTGGCCTGCTATAACAAAATACCATAGACTGGGTAGCTTAAACTGCAGAACTGTATTTCTCACAGTTCCAGAGGCTGGAAGTCCAAGATCCTAGCATGGGCCGATTTATTCCTGGATGAGAGCTCTCTTCCTGGCTCTTAGACAGCCATCTTTTGCTATGTCTTCACACGGCTGAGAGAGATGAAGCTCTGCTATCTCTTTGCCACATGGAGGCCTCACTGTCATCTAAACCCATTACCTCCCAGAGGCCCCACATCCTCACAGCATCACGTAGGGGGCTAGGGCTTCAATGCATGAATTTGAGGAAGACACAAACATTCAGTCCATAACAATATCTTTTTAATATTGGTTATTTTCATTTTAAAGCTATGCTCTGGAATTTAATCATTTAGCACCCTAAGCAGACCAGTACAGCTCACTTTTACAGTATAGCTCCCCTGCAGTGATCCCCACATATTGACATCCCCGTCTCCTGCCGAGGATGGCCCAGGCCAGGCCTCCTAAAGTCCAGCACAGACTTTTCCACCACACCCATGGACGGGTGAAAGCTGCGTCAGGCTCCGGAGGCCCAGATTCCACCAATGCAAAGGTTCATCATGAGTCCGCTCTGTCTCTTACTCTGAGTTGCCCTTCCTGCCCTGGGAAGCTCCCGGCAGCATGCACCTGCATGTGAAAGTCAGCCTCCGCCCAGCCTCACCACAAGCAGCCACATCCATCTTGTGGTTCCTAATGGGCTTAGAATAAACCAAACTCCACCCCAGCTTACAGTGCCGGCATGACTTGGTTCCCAACCCCATGCCCTGCTCCTCCCCAACACAGGCCACAGGTCTCCTCATTCTTAAACTCTTCAGCTCACTCCTGCCTGGGGCCTCTGCACTCAGTTCCTTGTGGCCAGAATACTCTTCTTCTGGAGTGACCTCCTCAGAGAGGTGTTCCGGACCGTCACTCTGAAGAGGCAGTCATCACTTCCTGTCACCTGCATCATTTCCTGCAGAGCTCCAACCACTCTCTGCAGTGGCCCTGTTGTTTAGTCTTTGCATGTTAAATCTGCATCGCGCGTTGACTCGAGATGAAATGTGTCTATCCCAGAGCTCAGGCAAGGGCCTGGCACACAGTAGACCCTGGAGAATGTTTGTTGAGTGAGTATTTGGCTGCTCTGCAGGACTGTGCTGGGCCCAGACCACAGCCCTGTCACCACAGCTGACTCTGGGGAGGGAGAGAAGGAAGGACATCAAAGTGAAAGAGTAGAAAATCCCTCTTCCTGCATTCAGCAAATTGCCTGAGTCTGCTTACCTGTTTATCCCATGCCTGGTGAATTGCTGCTGTGTGCTGGGGACTGAACTCGCCCACCAGGGACGAAAAACACAGGGGCCTGCTGCATGGAACTTACTTTCTAGTAGGGCGATAGAGACTGTGTCCCCCCAAAATACAGTGGGTAAAACTTATCTCCATTGTGATAGTGTTTAGAGGTGATTAGGTTCTGAGAGTGGAGCCCTCGGGAATGAGATTAATGCCTTTATAAGAGACCCCCGAGAACTCCCTCCCTCCTTGTGCTGTGTGAGGACACAGTGAGAAGACGGCTGTTTACCAGGAAGCAGATCCTCACCAGACACCAAATCTGCCTGCACCTTTATCTTGGACTTGCCAGCCTCTCTACCTGAGAAATAAATTTCTGTTGTCTGTAAGCCCTCAGGCTATGGTGTGTTATAGCAGCTGGAGTGGACTAAGACGTGAGGAGACAGACATCCCTCAAGAAACCACACAACTGGCGACAGTGACAAGGGCTAAGAAAGGGCACTCTTGGTGTGTCGATTGAGGGCCTTCTTGATTGTCTGCATTTCGGGACCTCTGGTCTCTCCTCATGTCCATCTCCGGGGGGGCTCAGGTGATGCTGCACTTGGCGTTTACCTTTTAGTGAAGGGAAGTCATCATGGCTGCTGCTTTCATGTAGTGCTTTTTTTTTAATCTAACATTTAATGATTCTACTTTTTTACAGTCTACAGAGCTTATTCAGATTTCATGTTATACATGCACACACGTGTGTAGTTCTATGCAATTTTATCACATGTGTAGCTTCATGTAACTTATCCCCTCAATCAAGATACAGAACAGGTCAAACACCACAAAGATTGCCCTCCTGCTGCCCCTTCATGGCCAATCCCCAACCTTAACCCCTGGCAGCCACTAATCCACTTACTTCTATAATTTTCTAACTTTAAAGTGATTTTGATGAGGGTCCACTTTTTCTTTTTATCAATTGTGCTTTTCTAATCAAGTCTAAGAAATCTTCACTTGGCCCTAAGTCTCAAAAATTTTCTCCTAAAAATTTTAGTTTTCTGTTTTATATTTAAATGTGATCCTTTTTGAGTTAATTTTTGTGTAAGGTGTGAGATTTGTTATTTTTTGCCTGTGGCTGTCCATTTGTTCCAGCACCATTTGTTTAAAAAACTCTTCTTCCTCCATTTAGTTGCTTTTGCACCTTCGTCAGAAATCCTTTGGGCCTGTATGTATGGGTCCATTTCTAGGTTCTGTGTTTTGTTCCATTGATCTATATCTATTCTTCCGCCAGCATTAATGATTAATTTTCATGTCTCTATTTCCCCACAGTGAGCTGGGTGGACCTGGAGTGTGAGACCTAGAAGAGTAACTGGATTTGCTGTAGAGTAACCTCTCCCTTCACCTGGATGCCAACATGTTCAGGGAATCTTCCCCCTCTCCTCTCCATGCAGCAAAGGATCCTTCCCAAAGGAGACTGGAGATCCAGCCCCATGGTTGCCCATTTCCCTCAGGACCTGACCCTTCCCACCCTGGGGCCCATCTCCAACCAGTGATGGTCCGGGGGCTTGCATCAAAGATTTTTTTTTATGGACACTGTTGACTGTACATATACCTGTCATGGATTTGTCCAGCTTTCAAATCACTCATCCCTGGAATGTAGTACCTTACACTGGTCTAAATTATATAACACAGGTCTTTTTTTTTTTTAAAGCCACCTGTAATCTTGGGGGTTGTGTTCGTTTTGTGGGGTATTTTGAGAACAGAATTGTGCTCTATGTACAGAAAGGGGACAGTGGGGCCCCAGTTTGCTTATTAGCTTTTGTTATATTTCATAGAGTTTTTGTACATGGACAACTGTATTACCTGTGAATAAAGTAAGTTTTACTTCTTTTTAATCCAGATGCCTTTTCTTTTTCTTTCCTTACTGCACTGACTAGAACCTCCAATGGAATGTTGAAAGGAAGTGGTGATTACTGACATTCTAGTGCTGTTAAGCCACCCAGTCCACGGTATTTTGTTATAGCAGCCAGAGCTAAGTCATATGACCTTTAAAATTCTAAGAACACCTTGTTTAGCACTAGTCTCCAGGATCAGTGACACCTTGAGCCATTTCTGTTGCTTTCAGAAAAGCAAACATACCCTTGAGATTTGAAACATTTGCATCTGTGGGTGCAGTTGTGGGAAGACATGGTAGCAGAGGACTGGTGTCAGACCAAAGGTTCAGACATCAGAGAGAGGCTGACACCAACACGGAGGAGCGATAATGCAGCTGAGAGGGAGAGGCAAGGTTGGGAGAGGTTGAGAAGACGGTGGAGGGTATCCCTTGTTGGGGAGGGCACAGGCAAAGGTCCAAGGGCAGGGAACTGCTGGACAGAGCCCAGAGAAGAGTTATGACTGGCTAGGGCTGAGTGCACAGGATCAGTCTTAGACTGCATCAAAGGCCTGAAGGCACTTGCCTGTTGGATTGAGGGTGGGCTGAAAGCAATGCAACTACAGAGCCCCACACAGACTGGTATCCTGGGCAGCCAGTGGTCACAGCCATCAGGCCTTTGCCTGAAGTATTCTGGCATCACTGGCAAACATCTCCCTTCCCCAACAGATTGGCTGCTGTGTACTGAGCCCCACTGGGAGACTGGAAGGCCAGTTCAGGGCAAGCACAGAAGACTCTTTAGTCGTGAACTGAGGGCCATTTTATGAGATCTAACCATGGCCCTCCACACAGGGCACAAAGGACTGAGCTCTGATGACCAGTATCTATCCTACCCCAATCTGCTTGGAGGCCTGAATCCCATGTAGCTCAGCAGGCCTATAACTGATCCAACATGAGCCTCCGTGTTGGTGGAAGACAATTATTACACCCAGGAAGGCCTGTGCAGGGTGGGGGATCCCCCAAACACCTCATGGTGCTGGGGAGTACTTGAGCAGCCCTGCTGTAAACTGTGCTGACTGCAAGCCTGCCTTTGCTTCTGCCCCTGATGTTATCATTCCTTGTCCCTTTGGGGGCTTTGGGGAGAATCACCCTGGGAAGAGGTGGCAGCAGCAGTGGCTTCTGACCCACCACACAGTATGGATGGACACTGCAGGCCAAAGCCTCTCACATCAGAGGACTCCTGGTCCTTCTCCCCCAGGACTCTTGGAAGGGCCCAGGAGAATATACATAACCCACCTAGAGGTTTCAGTAAACTGCTTTTGTATTGGAATGTTTTTGGAAATGGCTCCAACATTTATAAAATCAAAAGTCACATAAAAATCCAAATATCTGGATCTTTTTTGAAAACCAGGAGGTTTGGGAAACCCATATTAACTCCACCATGTTGTCTCCCCACCCCTGAGGGACAGACCTGCTTGGAGGCACAGAGGTAGAGTAATGAAGGCCAATGGCTGTGCGATTCTCTAGAAACCCTGGCTACTCACATAAACCACTCCCCATACCATGAGCTCTGTTTTCCCTCAGGGTTGGGGGAAGTGAGAGTGACACCTGAGCAGTGACAGCCATGAGATGAACAGCTCAGGGAGGTTAAAACACTTGTATTTCAGCTGTGGGCAATACACAGGTCTGCAGGTCCTGAGTTCTGCACACTCTTATCCACTTGGTCAGTCACCCGGAGGAGTTTTGATGCACCTGTGGAACAACTAAGTCATCTCTAGTTTAGCAGTCTTCTCGACACTGCCCAGTGTTTCTGTACTCATGGTGGCTCCCACATGCCCCTGCAGGTCTCAGATTGGTCTAACTGCCTCATCCTGCATAACCACAGCTGATGGAGAACTGTGGCTGCTCCTGACTGGGAGAGCATGGGCCTATAGTTTACCAGTCTCCCCAACTCCGTTACCTCACACCCAGTGTTTCTCTATCCACACAGAGTACCCACTGGGCATCTACTGGTCTCCCAGGGTCATATATCCTCATCAGGAACCAGAACACAGCTTCTCCTCAGACAGATGGAGAAACCCAGACTTCCCACTGGGAACTAGGGACCTACCCCTGACCCAACATTCTAGTGTTGAAGCCTAACATACTCCTTCCTCAGGGTGGGCTGTGGCCACAGTTAACTCTGAAACAGGCCACTGTGTCCACTCCACGAGCCCTTCAGTTTTTCCCAGTCCTTCAGGCAGCAATGCAAAGTAGGCCACAACAGGACAGAGTGAGTTCCCATATTCCTACCATACCCTGAGGCAGATGCTGTTGGGTGCCCCCTACTGGCCATCCCCTACTCTACCCATTTCTTTTCTCAGCCTACCCCAACACAACCCCCAAGATTAAAGGTGACTTGACCAATAAAGTCTTTATTATCACACAGGATAGAGCAGACGAAGGTAGATGGTGCCAGGGGAGGGTGATTTGTGAGCTTACTGGACACGTCACTGGGATTACATGCAGACTTGACCACATCCATGAAGAACATGCATCTTCTTAAGAAGCCCAAACTTGACATTCTTCAAGGCTTCTTCACTAGTGTGGGGTCAGTTCATTCCCTAACTCTCTCAGAGGCAATGGGAATGAAGCCATTCCAAAGGGCCCAGGACAATCCAGATTCCCTCCAGGAAAGAGGAAGGGAGGCACAGGGAGCTGTTTTCTCCAAGCATTGGTGGTTGACTGCTGCAAATATTTGGATCCAGGCAGCCTGGAAAGAGGTTCATGCTCCACGGGGAAGACAGCTCTGCCCAGGTTCCTGGGCTGCTCAGAAAGGGCAGAGTAGCTTCCAAAGGCTTTTCTATATTAGTGGTACATGTAGGTAATTCCTCTGTGGGTATTCTACTGCATGAAATTTGACTTGGCTTAAGATTTTTCTTACAAAGGCCATTTCCATCAGGCTCGGTTCAGGTATGAATTTTTTTATGCTGAGCAAGGTTGCATAGGCGGCTGAAGATTTTCCCACAGTGGCCACACTCATAAGTCCTTTCTTTGGTGTGAACTATCTGGTGTCGAACGAGTGTGGATCTTTCACTAAAGGCTTTTCCACACTGACTGCACTCATAGGGCCTTTCTTGTGTATGAACTCTCTGGTGACGAACCAAGTGAGAGTTATTGCTGAAGGCTCTCCCGCATTCACTGCATTCATAAGGCCTTTCTCCAGTGTGAACCCTCCAGTGATAAATGAGGCTAGACTTCCGGCTAAAGAACTTTCCACATTCACTGCACTCATAAGGCCTTTCTCCGGTGTGAACTTTCTGATGTTTAATGAGAATGGAGTTTTGGCTAAAGAATTTCCCACATTCACTGCACTCATAAGGCCTTTCTCTTGTGTGAATTCTCCAGTGCTCAATGAGACTGGAACTGTGAGCAAAAGCTTTCCCACATTCGCTGCACTCATAAGGCCTTTCGCCAGTGTGAACTCTCCAGTGCTGAATCAGGCTGGAGCTGCGGCTGAAGGCTTTTCTACATTCACTGCACTCATAAGGCCTTTGCCCAGTATGTACTTTCTGGTGCTGAATGAGTGTAGAGCTGTTGCTGAAGGCCTTCCCACATTCACTGCATTCAAAAGGCCGTTCTCCAGTGTGAACTTTCTGATGTCGAAGGAGATGGGAGCTTTGGCTAAAGTCTCTTCCACATTCACTACACTCAAAAGGCCGTTCTCCGGTGTGAACTTTCTGGTGCTGAGCAAGGTTAGAGTTATTGTTAAAAGCTCTTCCACACTCACTGCACTCATAAGGTCTTTCTCCAGTGTGAACTCTCCAGTGCTGAATGAGAGCAGAACTGCGGCTGAAGGCTTTACCACATTCATTGCACTCATAAGGTCTTACTTGGGTGTGAACTTTCTGGTGCCGAAGGAAATTGGAGCTTTGGCTAAAGGCTCTTCCACATTTGCTGCACTCAAAAGGCCTTTCTCCAGTGTGAACTTTCTCATGCCGAGTGAGGTGTGACCTGTTATTGAAGGCTTTCCCACATTCGCTGCACTCATATGGCCTTTCTCCTGTGTGAACTCTCTGGTGATGAACAAGTGTGAGTTTGTGCCTGAAGGTTTTCCCACAGTCACTGCACTTATAATATTTCACTCCAGTGTGAAATTTCTGGTGCTTCCTCAGTTTAGATGGGTGACTAAAGGCCTTCCCACACTCCTCACACACATAAGATATTTCTCCAGTGTGAAATTTTTGGTGGTTAACAAGAGTTGATTTCTTCTCTAAGGAGTTTCCAACTGTCGAACATCTAAATGGTATCCCCTCAGAGTGAGTTCTCAAGTGGTTGAGGAGAGTGGAGCTCTTCCCAAAGTCTTTTCTACAGGCACTGCACTTGAAGAGTTTCTGTGTGGTATGCACTTCTGGGAGCTGTCCAAGACCGGAACTGTGGGGGAAGGCCTCCCGGCACTCTGTGCTCCTACATGGGTGCCCGCTGCTGTCAGTGGCTGGGTGCTGGAGGAGGTCATGGTTGTCCGAGACATCCTTACCATCTTCCCCACAAGTGAAGAGCTTCTCTGACAGGTAGACTATGGAGCTCTTCACAAACAAGTTCCTGCCCTTGTCCCATATGAAGGGCTTCTCCCCACTGTGCTCCTTCTGGTGCTGGTGAAGCTTTGCACTGATCCAAAACTCTCTTCCACATACTCCACATGTGTAGGGGGTCTCCTCAGGATGTGTTCCCTGATGTTCGTCCAGGTGCAAAATGTCTTTCAAGAATGGGCCACACATGTCACAGGTGTCAGCCTTCTGGGTGGAAGCATGTGCACTGGGAATCCTGACCTGTGACACCCCTTCTACAGAAGCAGTCTGCTTGGAATGTGCTTCCTCATCTTCCACTCCATGCCAACAACCTGAAAGCAGAGAAATTCCCAGTTAACTGAGTGTTCCACTTGGTGGAAAGGATGACTCATTAGAAATGTGTGACTGGCACATCAATGGGTCCAAGGGATTGCTGACACGTCAAGGGGGCCAGAATGAGAATGAAGGGCCCACTGTGCAGGACAAGGCCTGCCAAGCCACAGAATAAAGAGGCCTCATCAGAGGCAAGAACACAGAGATGCGGCAAAGGACTTGAACAGACATTTCTCAAAAAAAGATATAATCATGCATCATATAATGATGTTTTGGCCAACAATGGGCTGCATATATGACAGTAGTCCCATAAGATTAGTACCATACAGCCTAGATGTGTAGTAGACTATACCATCTAGGTTTGTGTAAGTATACTCTGTGATGTTTGCAAAATCACGAAATTACCCATCAATCATTTCTCAGAACACTGCCTTGTTGTTAAGCAATGTATGACTATGTGTGTATATGTACATATATATACAAATGGCTGATAAGCACATGAAAAGATGCTCAACATCATTAGTCATTAGAGAAATGCAAATCCAAGCCACAACGAGATACAACTTCACACCCACTAGGATAGCTATAAGAGAAAAGACAGTAACAAGTGTTGATGAGGCAGTAGAGAAACTGGAAACACTGGTACTGCAGTGGGAATGTAAAATGGTGTTGCCAATTTGGAAAACAGTTTGGAAACCCCTATGTATCTACCCAAGAGAAATGAAAACATGTCTATACAAAAACTTGTACATGAATATTCATAGCAACGTTTTTCATAACAGCTAAAAAGTAGAAACAAGCCAAATGCCCACCAACTGATGAATGGATAAACAAACTGTGGTATATCTATAAAGTGGAATATTATTTGGCCATAAAAAGGAATGAAGTACTGATATGTGCTATAACATGGATGAACCTCAAAAACATTATGCTAAGTGAAAGCCAGTCATGGAAAAAGATATATTGTGTGATTCCATTTACATGAAATGTCTAGGATAAGTAAATCTATATAGTCATAAAGTACATTAGCAGTTGCCTAGGACTCAGGGGCGAAGGGGTGAGGGAGGATAGGTAGCAACTGCTAATGGGTACAAAGTTTCTCTTTAGGTGATGAAAATGTTCTAAAATTAGATTATAGTGATATTTATACAACTGTATAAACATACTAAAAACCTCTGGATTGTATACATTAAAGGGGTGAACTTTATGGTATATCTCAAGAAACCTGCTTTTAAAAAATGTCTCATGGGGGAAGGGGCAGAACCTAGGCATGGCCCCACACTGGGTCACCCAGCCAGGAATTGGTTAAGCTCAGTGGGATCCATTAGGCAGACCAAAGATGCCTGATCCCCAACCTCTGCTCCCAGAAGGCCCCTGGGCAACAGCTATTAGGATTGCTTATAAGGCTGCCCAGGGAGAGACAGTGGTAGTACACAAAGCCCAGTCCCAGCATCCACAGGTACCTGGGAAGCAAGAAGTATCCATGGTCTGGTTTTAGGATTAACAGAACTTTCTATGGGGAGAAGACATAAGGCAGAAGCTGGTCACCATGCCAGGGCAGGGCATAAGGGCCTTACCAAGTGAAGTCATGAGCTCAAAGTTCTCCAGCATCACATTGTGGTATAGGTGCCTCTGGGCTGCATCAAGGAGCCCCCACTCTTCCTTAGAGAAGTACACGGCCACATCCTCGAAGGTCACGGGGCTCTGAAATGATGGGACAGGTGAGCCAGGGGGCCAATAGGAGAACTGAAAAACAAACAAAATAGTCAAATGGACACCCCAGGCCCTTGGGCTATAACTCAGAGTTCTGCCACATCTACCACTGGCATCTCCTCTACTCATGACCCCCTCTGTTCCTACTCCTCCTCAGGCCCCCACCTCAGAGGCAATAACAGGCCCTCGCACCACTGGTGTCCCTCTCCACATGTAGTTCTACTGGTCACTGTATCGAGGCCAATCCAACCCAGAGAAACAAAGGGCAGGTGGGCAGAGGACAATATCTGAGCTCTGGGCTGGCATGCAGCCCCTCCTTCCCCCACTGGCCAATTTTCCTTGTGTCCCTCAGATCACCTCCCAAGTATAAGAAAATTTGGGCTCTCCTTTCTTCCTTGAGCCTCTAGTACCAGAGCCTTGGGCCCATTGGTTTATATACCCTTACCTTGTACACATCACTCTTTGGACCATACCATCCTCATTTCTCCACCCTCCTCTCCATTATCACCTGTCCATACCACAGGCATCTCCCTAGTGTCCCCACATCCCATTATGCACGTGGCATACTTGACAAAGGCAATCAGGACTCAATACTGACCCTAGCCTGCCCAAGATCTCCAAAACCCCCACTGCCAGGGACAGCCATCACCCCTCCAGTTAATGCCTCCCCTCCTCACCCTGTTGCTTCAATCGTCACCTCCCAAGAACCACGAGTAGATTTCAAACACCCTTGCTCTCTTCTACCTCTGTTCTTTCACATGCTGTCCCCTCACCAGTCATAGCAGTCCTTGCTCTTCCTAATACATAAATCCTAGACCTGCTGGCCCCTGCCAGTGGCTTGGGGACTTGTAGCTTGGGCTGACCCTTTTCCGTCTCTGCTACTCCTGACAGCTGGACAAAACCCACAGGCCCCCAAACCTGCTGAGCTGTAGAGAAACCATTCTAATCCCAGGACCCACTGCCATCTTACTTCCGTTACTTGTAGGCTTCACTTTTTGGTCCCACGTCTACTCTCTGCAAAGAGGCTTCGTCACCATCCTGAAGCCAATCTACAGCTGCACAGCGTCCACACACAAGCCTTGACCCTTTGGATGTCTCCAGCCTGGACCTGGCATAAATCCATACTTGCATATTCAGAGGCACAGTTGGCCCCTCAATTTGGCAGTCCTTGGGACATCTCAAATACAGTATGGCCAAAACTCAACTTTTTATTTTCCCTCTATAAACTACTCACACCAATTTCACATCTGCAAAACCTTCCGGGTCAACCCTGCTATCTCACTGCCCCACATCAGGAAATCCAGTCCACCCTACTTAAAAAGTAGATCCAGGAGTCAACCACTTCTCCTGCCTTCACAGCCTCCTCTCTGGTCCAGCCGCCAACAGCACACACCTGGACTACTGCACTCACCTCCATGATGTTTCTGCCTCTAACCCCACCCAGTCTGTTCTCCACTCAAATCCACAAGGAGCCCGTAAAGACCGGAGCCAGATCACCTCCCTCCTCTGCTCTAAACTTTCCGTGACCCCCACCACACTCAGGAGAGAGGCCTAGCTCCTCAGCCTGCCACTCCAGGCCTAACTTCAGTCTCCCTGCTACCTATTTCTACCCGACGAAAGAGACATGAGGCTCCCTGAACACTTCCAAGCAATGTGCACATGGGGGTCCCTGTAGTCGGGACACCCTTCCAGACCTTATCCCACAGGATTCCAGAAACGTGAACTCCTCCATATAACCTCTGGCTGGATTCAAGATGCGAGGGAAGTGACTCTCAGGGCCCTAGACTCACGTGGCGACATCACTATTCCCTACGCCGCGGCTCCAGGATCACGAGGGCGGGGACCCCGGCGGGTGAGGGCCTGGGGCACCCGGCTCACCTGCGCCACGTCCATCAGCGACGCCGCGGCCCCGTCGGAGCCTGTGGGCTCATCCGAACCCCACGCCCCAGTGGGCGGGCGACCGGGGCCGATGGCCGCACTCGGCCTTGTCTTCCCCGGTCTCAAATGCGCCTGGGGACCGGGACGCCTCCTTCCGGGACCGTGGGACGAAGGCGGGGTGCAGAGACGCGCCGCGTCCACTCCACACCCGGGAACACTGAGGCTCGGGAAGGAGGAGTCACTGGCCGGGAACAAAAACGCGTTCAGCAGCGCGGCGAGGATCCGGGCACCGCCCGGTCCCTCTCCTGCGGTCCCGGAGGCCGCCTGCGGACGGCCCCTCGGCCACGAAACGAAGCCTGCAATGGCGACGACGGAAGTCCCGCCCCATCCTCCGCTGCCCGCGCGGAGCTAGCTTTCATTGGCTCAGGGCCGTCGCCAACTATGACGCTATCTCCCGAGAGGTCGCGAGTAGCTTGGTCGTCGCCTAGGTGATCACATAAGGGCGCGCCTCGCGTCTCTGCTCACGCGACGCGAACTACACTACCCAGAAAGCCCCTGGCCGTGCGTCCTGCCCTGGCCAATAAGGACCCAGGAGAGGGGCGTCATCGGGCGTGCCGTACAGACTTTGGTCAGTGATAGCCTAGGAGGAGGGGAGTTTCCGGAAGGGCCGCGCTGCGGGGGTGGAACTTCCGGTGTCGGGCTGTCGCTGTGGCCTCTGGCCTTTGAGGGACCGGGTCGGCGGCTGTGGACGGCGTCCGGGGGGCTACCCGCGCCCGCGGAAACGGGAGTGGGCAGGGTACGAGCGTCGAGGAGGGTCCGCCCCTGCGCTCTGCATGCCCCGTGGCCGCAGCGAATGTCCCGCCTCCCGGAGCCCTTACGGCGCGGGGCTGTCCGCCGGGGCCTTCGCCAAAGCCCGGCAGTGCCCATGGCCGCCCGGATTCGTCTTCCTTGGCGTTGCGACCTCTTCACGGAGTGGGACGGAGGCTCACAGCCCGCGCGTCCAGAGGGCGTGGCCCAGCGCTAATAAGCGAGCCGAGGGGCCAGGCACGGATGGGGACTCTTCTGGCCCCCACCCGCTGGACTCCAGCCCCAGTGTCCCAAGTCCCCGACTGAGCCCCGGGCCTGGGCGCTCAGGACAGCGGGGCGTTCACGGGGGCGTTTCCGTTTCAGAATCCGGTTTGATGAGAGGCGGAGGGCACAGGCAAGAGGGATCTGCGTGTGCGAAGACTCGGAGGTGAGACCGACCTGAGGGCACCCAGGAAAGTTCTCGCATCTGGCCTGCGGGGCACCGAGAGCACGGGGAGAGGAGTCCTGCCTCTGGACAGGCTAAGTGTGCTGGGGGACAGGGAAGATTCTGAACAGAAGAGAGATGGCCGTGAAATGAGAGAGGATTTTGAGAGCACCCCAGTGGATACTGTGGGAACACACTGTTGGGAGGGGGGTCGTGGTGGGGCTGTAAACGGGGCGATGCGTGAGCCTGCTGCTTCATTCTTCATTCATTCTTCTGGCAGTTATGATGTGGCTTGTCCAGAGTAGAAGCAGGAGAGGTAGGAGTAGTGATCAGATTCTGGATAGATTTTCAAGATGGAGTTGATGGGATTTCCTGCCACATATGGGGAGTGAATGTAAGTAGGGGATGAAGGACCGTCCCAAGTGTTTAGGAAGAATGAGGTGCTACCCATGGAGATCAGAGGTTCTCAGAAGGAGGATGTTTGGGGAAGATTAGCAGTTGGGTTTTGTGGGTGTAGAATCTGAGTTGTCTGGGACCTCTGAGTGGAGGTGACACATCCACCCATGAACACAGAGGGAGTTCCCGTTTGGCCTCCAGATGTCCAGGCTGCAGTGCACTGGTGGCCTGGATCAGGGAAGGGCCTGAGAATGGGATTTTGGAAGGAGAGTTTTAGGTTGTGGTTAAGACAGATCCTGAGGTGAGTGTGGGGTGTCCAGACTAAGAACCAGTGGCTGGGTGGAGGAGGTGGGTGCAGAAACAGAAAAGCACTGTCCAAAGACCACTGGATCTGGGGAAAGCGCACATCCAGGAGGAGGGCCTATGCTGTTAAATATGAGGTGGGGAGCAGGCGTGTCAGGGGACAGGGTTAGGGAGACATAAGGGGAGGTGGCTAGCATGACAGAGACTGGGATCCCAGGTCCCTTGCCCAGTGCTTAGGTCACATCCATCTGCCTCCTGGCTTGGTGTTGCAGGGCCCAGTGACTTTGAGGACAAGGTCACATGCCTCTTTCAGAAAAATAGTGGGGGTCCTTAGTGAAGCTTGCATCAGTCCATAACCAGAGAGGCCCATGGAAGACCAGTCCTGGTGAGTGGGAGACAGATATGGGAGTGCCTGTGGCAGTGGGCTAGTCTCTCACCTGGTACCTGACCTGTGCCCTGTTTCCCTGGTGCCAAAGTGGGTAACCATGCCTTTATTCTATCTTTCTGACCCCCATCTGACTCCATCCCACTTTCCCCTGACTCCTGTCCCCTGGCTGACCACTCTCTGTTCTCTGCCTCTCACGCTTTCTCTGTCTCCCCTCTTCTGGCCAGATCCTCCACCATTGGCATTCCCTTAACATGTCCTAAGCCAATACACATCCTTAAATGGTTCTTGAGAACCTTTTCCTCCATGAGACTGGCTTGTTCCCTCTGAGGAAGGTGGGCACAGTATTGACAGTCTGAGGCCTAGTCTCCCCTCACTGCACAGCACCTGACTGTCACCAGACACTGAGACCCTGCCAACTCCATGTTTTTCATAACCCACAGAGAACTGACACTGAAGAGACACCTGACCAATGCGTAGCATGTGGAGAGATGTTCAAGGAGAGGCAACCCTTTGCTGCCACCAAAAAACTTCAAAATGGGAAAAAAATCTCAAGCACATTGGGAATGTGGAAAGATCTTCAACTTTGTCTCCGTCCTCAGAAAGCAGGAGTATGTTCACATCTTAGAATGTTCCTAGTATGGTAACATGGGAAAGCCACCAGCCAAAGCTTCGGTCCCTTTGAGCACCAGAACGTTTGCCACAGAGAAAGCCATTATAAAGGCAGGGACTGTGGCCCAGCCTTGAGCAAAATTTTGCAATTTCCCCTTCACCAAAACGTTCACACTGATCAAGGACTGTGAAGTGTGGAGAATGTGGGCACCTCTGTTCAGAGCTGCGCTCTCGTTAGCACCCAGAAATTCACACCGGAGAGCAGTTGTACAAATGCAGTAACTATGTGGAACCTTTCAGGAATTTTTTTTTTTAAAGACTGGCACCTGAGCTACCATCTGTTGCCAATCTTTTTTTTCCCCTTCTCTTCTCCCCAAAGCCCCCAAGTAGATAGTTGTATGTTCAAGATGTAGGTCCCTCTGGTGGTGCTATTTGGGACACCGCCTCAGCATGGCCTGATGAGTGGTGCCAGGTCCACGCCCAGGATCCTAACCTGGGCCACGAAAGCGGAGCACACGAACTTAACCACTCGGCCTTGGGACCGGCCCCATTTCAGGAAAATATTAAACTTGTTTCACACAATCCCCATTGGAGAAAGGCATAATGAGTACAGCTAATGTTGAACAGCCTCTTCTCACAGATTTACTCCTGTTTTGCAGCAGCAAGTTACTACATTGTGAGTGTAGTAAGTAGGAGAGCAAAAATCTGCAGTTCCCGCCTTGTTTTGCATAGAATGATTCACACTGGAGAAAGCCCCAGGAGTACAGCCAGCATGGGAGAGCTGTCACCCACAGCTCCCACCTTGCCCAGCACCAGAAACTTCACTCTGGAAAAAAGCTTTTTGAGAGCAGTGAATGTAGTCAAGTTTTCAGCTGCCTTTTTTTTTTGGTGAGGAAGATTGGCCCTGAGCCAACATCTGTTGGCAATCTTCCTCTTTTTTTTTTTTCTCTTCAAAGCTCCAGTACATAGTTGTATATCCTAGTTGTAGGTCATTCCAATTCTTCTATGTGGGATGCTGCCACAGCATGGCTTGATGTGTGGTGCTAGGTCTGTGCCCAGGCTCCAAACTGGTGAACCCTGGACCACTGAAGCAGAGCATGCAAAGTTAACCACTTGGCCATGGGCCAGCCCCTGCCTTTTTAAAAAATTTTTTATTTTAAATAATCAGTCTCTTTTTTAAACCTCATTCAGTATAAAAGAATTAACACCCAAGAAAGACCATATATGAATAGCCTTCTCCACAAGGTGACCTCATGTAGAAGGACCTCCACCTGGGGAGCCACTTCCTGACTGCCTTGAGCACGAGGAAGCCTGTAGGGGCCACGTTGTACTCTGTGACCTGCTGAGGGACCTCGGGAGAGCTGTTGCACTGCTGGTCCTGTGGAAGAAGCCCTTCTGTGTTTGAATTGCTCAGTGTAAGCAGCCCCCTCTTCCCAGCTGGCACTCCCCCGGAGGGATGGTGAGTGGCCCTGTACTCACTAGATGGCATCATGCTGCTCACCCATGACTGAGTTTGGCATGGACCTGACTCCCGCTCTGAGCAAGGGGCCTGATGGGGTGGTTTCCGGGGAAATTTCCCATTGTTCATGGACATTGTGAAGTCTGCATTTGACATCCATCATGCTTTTGTTGAGCTGCTTCAAGTACTCATGACGTAAAGGTTTTGTAAGCATTCCTGTCTTCACCCAGCCCTGGTACTATGACCTCAGACTGCTCTAGACTGGGTCTTGTTTTGTTTTTGCTGAGGAAGATTTGCCCTGAGCTAACATCTGTTGCCAATCTGCTCTTTTTGTGTGTGAGCCACCACCACAGCATGACCACTGACAGACAAGTGGTGTAGATCTGTGCCCAAGAACCAAACCCTGGCCACCAAAGTGGAGTGCACTGAACTTAACCACTAGGCCACCAGAGCTGGCCTGGGACTGTTTGATAATGGATATGTCACCAATTAATTCTCCTTTGCTATGGGAGCCCTGTTGAGCAGATGGAGTAAATTGAGAACAGAACAGAGGTTCGCCCAGACTGGCCATTGGGAAGCCTTGTAGCACCTGACAGAGGGTAGAGCAGCAAGGTGTGGAGCATTTCTAGCCAGTCGTGACCTGGTTTGCATTTCCACCCCATGTCCCCTGGGAAGGAATGAAGCCTCTGTTCTGAAGTTTCTGACCTGCAGTTCGCCTGGGGAAGGCAGTGGTTGGCCTGGAAGAAGCAAGGTGATGGTCTCTGTTCCAGGAAACGTCTCCTCCCAGCAGTGCTGAGAGGAAGCCCTCTGATAGCCAGACCCTAGTGGTCTATCACCCACTTGTACTTATACCAGGACCAGGTGAGTATAGTAAGTAGGTGCAGAGACACTGGGTGTGAGGAAGTAGGGCATGGGGGAGCTGGCAGACTGTTAGATGGCTGGCGCTTGCAGGATGAGGGTGTAGAGAGAATCTTAAGGCCTGTGGATCTGTACATCTGCCACAGCCGTACTCATGATGTAAAGGTTTTATGCATTCTGGTCATCTCCCAGGGAGCTGGATACTTTTGGTCATCATCACCTGGTCAGGAACACCTGGATTATGAGAAAGAACAGCCCCTAGTCCTGTTTGTTAAATAGCTTTATTAAAGTATAATTTATGTGTTATAAAATACACCCGTTATAAGTGTACAGTTTAATGATTTTTAGTAAATTTATAGAGTTGTGCCACCATTATCATCTCACCTCACTCCCATTGCCCCAAAAAGTTCCTTTGGACATTTGGAACCAAGGCCCACTCTCATGGCCAGCCCCTGGCAACCACTAACTGTTCTCTACATATTGTGTTTTCTGGATATTTCATCTCAATGAATTCATACAAAATGTAGCTTTTTGTGTGTAGTTTCTATCACTTAGCATAATGTTTTTGATGTTCATTCATGTTACATCAGTATTCCATTTTATTACTGAATAATATTCCCTTGTAAGGATATACCACATTTTCTTTATCCACCACCAGGTGATGGACTTTTGAATTGTTTCCAGTTCATGGCTATTTATGAATAATGCTGCCAGGAACATTTGCTTGCAAATCTCTGTGTAGACATGTTTTCATTTCTCTTGGGTAGATTCCTAAGAGTAGAATTGCTGAGTCCTATGGTAGGTTTATGTTTAACTCTTTAAAAACTGCCCGACTGTTTTCCGATGTGGCTGTACCATTTCATGTTCCCATCAGCACTGTAGGACTGTTCCACTTTCTCCACCTTCTTGCCAACACTTGATTTTGTCATCTTAGTGGGTGTGAAATGGTATCTCAATGGATTTTTTTAAATTGTGGTAAAATATACATAAAGTTGATCATTTTAACTATTTTTAAGTGTACAGCTCAGTGGCATTAAGTAAATTCATGTAGTTGTGCAGCTATGACCCCTATACATCTCCAAAACTTTTTAATTTTCCTAAACCAAAACTCTGTACTCATTAAACAATAATCTCAATTTTTTTTTTATTGAAGTGATAATAGTTTATAACATTGTAAAATTTCAGTTCTACATTATTTGTCAGTCACCACATAAATGTTACCCTTTACCCCTTATGCCCAGCCCCCAACCCCCTTTCCCTCTGGTAACCACTCATCTGTCCTCTTTGTCTGTGTGTTTGTTTATCTTGCACATGTGAGTGAAATCAAACGGTGTTTGTCTTTCTCTGGCTTGTTTCGCTTAACATAAGACTCTCAAGTTCCATCCATGTTGTTGCACATGGGATGGTTTTGTCTTTTTTGTGGCTGAGGAGTATTCCATTTTATGTAATACCACATCTTCTTTATCCTTTCACCAGTTGATGGGCACTTGGGTTGCTTCCACGTCTTGGCTATTGTGAATAATGCTGCAATGAACATAGGGGTGCATAAGTCTCTGTGAATTGTTGATTTCAAGTTCTTTGGATAAATACCCAGTAATAGGATAGCTGGATTGTATGGTATTTCTGTTTTTAATTTTTTGAGAAATCTCCATACCGTTTTCCATAGTGGCTGCACCAGTTTGCATTCCCTCTAGCAGTGTATAAAGATTCCCTTTTCTCCACATCCTCTCCAAAATTCATTTTTTGTCTTGGTAATTATAGCTATTCTAACAGGTGTAAGGTGATATCTCAGTGTAGTTTTGATTTGCATCTCTCTGATATTTAGTGATGTTGAACATCTTTTCATGTACCTGTTGGCCATCTGTATATCTTCTTTGGAAAAGTGTCTGTTTATATCCTCTGGCCATTTTCTGATCGGGTTTTTTGTTGTTATTGAGTTGCGTGAATTGTTTATATATTTTGGAGATTAACCCCTTGTCAGATACACAATTTGCAAATACTTTCTCCCAGTTGATGGATTGTTTGTTTGTTTTGTTCCTGGTTTCCTTTGCCTTGCAGAAACTCTTTAGTCTGATGAAGTCCCATTTTTTAACTTTTTCGTTTGTTTCCCTTGCCTGAGTAAACATGGTTTTCGGAAAGATCCCTCTAAGACCAATGTCAAAGAGTATCCTGCCTATATTTTCTTCTAGGGGTTTTATGGTTTCACATCTTACTTTCAACTCTTTGATCCATTTTGAGTTAATTTTTGTGTATGGTGCAAGATAATGGTCTACTTTCATTCTTTTGCATGTGGCTGTCCAGTTTTCCCAACACCATTTATTGAAGAGACTTTCCTTTCTCCTTTGTATGGTCTTAGCTCCTATGTCAAAGATTAGCTGTCTGTAGATGTGTGGTTTTATTTCTGGGCTTTCAATTCTGTTCCATTGCTCTGTGTGCCTGTTTTTGTACCAGTACCATGCCGTTTTTATTACTATGGCTTTGTAGTATATTTTGCAGTCAGGGATTGTAATGTCTCCAGCTTTGTTCTTTTTTCTTAGGATTGCTTTAGCTATTTGGGATCTTTTGTTGTTCTGTATAAATTTCAGGATTCTTTGTTCTATTTCCATGAAGAATGTCATTGGGATTGCATTGAATCTGTAGATTGCTTTACGTAGTATGGACATTTTAACTATGTTTATTCTTCTGATCCATGTGCATGGAATATCTTTCCATTTCTTTATGTCATCTTCAGTTTCTTTCAATAATGCCTTATAGTTGTTATCATATAGGTCTTTCACCTCCTTGGTTAAATTTATTCCCAGATATTTTATTCTTTTTGTTGCGATGGTAAATGGGATTGTATTCCCATTGAGTTCTCTTTCTGCTAGTTCATTATTAGAGTATAGAAATGTAACTGATTTTTGTAAGTTGATTTTGTACCCTGCAACTTTGCTGTAGTTGTTGATTATTTCTAATAATTTTCCAATGGATTCTTTAGGATTTTCTCTCTATGTAAAATCATGTCATCTGCAAACAACAAGAGTTTCACTTCTTTATTGCCAGTTTGGCTACTCTTTATTTCTTTTTCTTGCCTAATTGCTCTGGCCAAAACTTCAAGTACTATGTTGAATAACAGTGGTGAGAGTAGTGAGAGTAGGCATCCTTGTCTTGTTCCTGTTCTCAGAGGGATGGCTTTCAGTTTTTTTGCTGTTGATTGTGATGTTGGCTGTGGGTTTGCTGTCTATGTCCTTTATTATGTTGAGGTACTTTCCTTCTATACCCATTTTATTGAGAGTTTTTATCATAAATGGATGCTGGACCTTGTCAAATGCTTTCTCTGCATCTATTGAGATGATCATGTGGTTTTTATTCCTCATTTTGTTAATCTGTATCACATTGATTGATTTGTGGATGTTGAACCATCCCTGAGTCCCTGGTATAAATCCCACTTGGTCATGGTGTATGATCCTTTTAATGTATTGCTGTATTTGGTTTCCCAATATTTTGTTGAGAATTTTTGTGTCTATGTTCATCAGCAATATTTGCCTGTAACTTTCCTTCTTTGTGTTGTCCTTGTCTGGCTTTGGGATCAGGGTGATGTTGGCCTCATAAAATGTGTTAGGAAGTGTTCCATCTTCTTCAATTTTTGGGAATAGTTTGAGAAGGATAGGTATTAAATCTTATTTGAATGTTTGGTAGAATTCTCCAGAGGAGCCATCTGGTCCTGGACTTTTTTGGGGGGAGGTTTTTGATTACTGTTTCAATATCTTTACTTGTGATTGGGGTATTCAATTTCTCTATTCTTGATTCAGTTTTGGGAGGTTGTATGAGTCTAAGAATTTATCCATTTCTTCTAGGTTGTCCAATTTGTGGGCATATAGTTTTTCATAGTTCCTTTGTATTTCTGTGATCCATTGTAACTTCTCCTCTTTCATTTCTAATTTTATTTATTTGAGCTGTCTCTCTTTTTTTCTAAGTCAGTCTGGCTAAGTGTTTGTCAATTTTCTTTATCTTCTCAAAGAACCAGCTCTTAGTTTCATTGATCTTTTCTACTGTTATTTCTTTGTCTCTATTTCATTTATTTCTGCTCTAATTTTTATTATTTCCCTCTTTTGCTGACTTTGGGCTTTGTTCTTCTTTTTCTAAGTTCTGTTTGGTGTAGTTTAAGATTCCTTATTTGAGATTGATCTTGTTTATTAAGGTGGGCCTGTATTGCTATAAATTTCCCTCTTAGGACCACTTTTGTTGCATCCCATATGAGTTGCTGTGGTGTATTTTCATTTTCATTTGTCTCCAGATGTTTTTTGATTCTCCTTTAGTTTCTTCAGTGATCTACTGGTTGTTCAGTAGCATGTTCTTTAGTCTCCACATATTTGTGACTTTCCCAGCTTTTTTCTTGTAGTTGATTTCTAGTTTCCTAGCTTTATGGTCGGAAAGTATGCTTGATAGGATTTCAGTCTTCTTAAATATATTGAGGCTTGCCTTGTTTCCGAACATATGGTCTATCTTTGAGAATGTTCCGTGTGCACTTGAGAAGAATGTGTATTCTGCCGTTTTGGGTGGAGTGTTCTATATATAACTATTAAGTTCATCTGGTCTAGTGTTTCGTTTAATTCCACTATTTCCTTGTTGTCTTTCTGTCTTGATGATCTATCCATTGATGTAAGTGGGGTGTTAAGGTCCCCTGCTATTATTGTGTTGCTGTTAATATCGTCTTTTAGATTTGTTAATAGTTGCTTTATGTATTTTGGGGTTCCTGTGTTGAATGTATACATATGTATAAGTCATATGTCCTCTTGATGGAATGTCCCTTTTATCATTATATACCACCACTCTTTGTGTCTCATTGCCTTCTTTATCTTGAAATCTACTTTGTCTAATATAAGTATGGCAATGCCTGCTTTATTTTGTTTGGCATTTGCTTGGAGTATCATCTTCCATCCTTTCACTCTGAGCCTGTGTTTGTCTTTAGAGCTGAGATGTGTTCCCTGGAGGCAGCATATTGTTGGGTCTTGTTTTTCAATCCATCCAGCCACTCTGTGTCTTTTGATTGGAAAACTCAATCCATTTACATCTAGAGTTATTATTGATATATGCAGGCTTAATGCTGCCATTTTTTTCACTTGTTTTCCAGTTGTTCTGTATTTTCCTTGTTTCTTATCCCGTGTGTTTTGAACTGCCAGTTCAGTTTGGTAGCTGTGGATGGTGGTTTTCTCATTATTAATCACTTGTGTCTCTTCTGATTGTTTAATGGTTACCGTGAGGTTTGTATAAAAACTCTTGTAGATGAGATAGTCCATTTTCTGATAGCCTCTTACTTGCTTAGTCTAAGCAGGTTCCATCCCTTTTCTCTTCCCCTTGTAAGTTGTTGTTGTCACAACTTACCCAGTTTTGTATTGTGAATTTGTGGTTAAAATGATGAGATTATAGTTATTTTTGATGTTTTCCTTCCCTTTATCTTTAATGTTATAATTGTTTGCTAACCTGTTTTGACAGTGAGCTGTAATTTTCTGATTTTATATGCCTGTTTATCTCCTTGCTCAAGGCTTGTAAACCCTTTTTTTTTTTTTTCAGGTATGAGGGTCTTCTTGATCATTTCTTCGGGGTGGGGGTGGTCTTGTGGCGATGAAGTCCCTCAGCTTTTGTTTACCTGGGAAAGTTTTTATTTCTCCATCGTATCTGAAGGATATTTTTGCTGGATAGAACATTCTTGGCTAAAAGTTTTCTCTTTCAGAATTTTGAATATATCATTCCACTCTCTCTTAGCCTGTAAGGTTTCTGCTGAGAAATCCACTGAAAGCCAGATAGGGGTTCCTTTGTAAGTTTTCTTTGCCTTGCTGCCCTTAATACTTTTTCTTTGTCATTGACTTTTGCCAGTTTTACTACTATATGCCTTGGAGAAGGTCTTTTTTGCATTGAGGTAATTAGGAGATCTGTTGACTTCTTTCATTTGTAATTTTAGCTCCTTCCCCAGGTTTAGGAAGTTCTCAGTTATTATTTCTTTGAACAAGCTTTCTGTTCCTTTCTCCATCTCTTCTCCCTCTGGAATAGCTAGAATCCTTATGTTGCATTTCCTAATTGAGTCGGATATTTCTTGGAGAATTTCTTTGTTTCTTTTTAGTCTTAGTTCTCTCTCCTCCTCCATCAGAAATGGTTCTATATTTCTGTCCTCCAAACTGCTAATTCTGTCCTCCCTAATATCAGCTCTTTTATTCAAGGACTCCACATTTTTCTATATTTTATTCATTGTGTTTTTCATTTCTAACATTTCTGATTGGTTTTCCTTTATAGTGTCAGTCTCTTTTGCGATGAATTCCCTCTGTTCTTTAATTTTGCTCTGGATTTCTTTGAACTGTCTTTGTGAATTTTCTTGTAACTCATTGAGTTTTTTTATGATAGCTATTTTGAGTTCTCTGTCATTTAGATTGTAAATTTCTGTGCCTTCAGGATTGACTTCTGGGTGCTTTTCATTTTCCATTTCATCTGGAGCGTTAATGTATTTCTTCATACTGTTTGATGGGGTACATTTGTGCCTTCACATAGTGATAGTATCTGGTCACAGATTCCACCTGCTGCTGGTGTGGGTGGCATCAGGAGTTGTGTATTCTGAGCCTGCCACAATCCCTGGCGTCTGTGTCTGTCCTTTGGTATCTATGCTGACAGGACCCATCTGCGATTGCCTGCTCGCAGCTGCTGCTTTACAAATGCATGCACATGTGCTCTGGTGGGGGTCCCTTGCTCTGGCCAACCAGGTGAGCTGGTGTGCCAGGAACAGGGAGGGGTGCTTTCTTTCACATGTGCAATCCCAGCATTCTCGCTATTTGCCCTCCTGGGGTGCTCGCTTGATTTAGACACCCTGTGAAATCGCTTAGCCTCCTCTGTGTGGGGCTTTCCCATGGAGGCAATTTGGAGAGCAAAAGTGTTCCTATGGAGAGCTGCCCCTCCCCCTTCTCCTTTCAGAGCTGCACACAGTCCCCTCCTAGGTCACCTCTCGGGAGGGAGAGGAGATCCCTTTACCTCCTTCTACTTCCTCCTGGTGGGGGTCCAGCTCCTCCACCTTCAGATGTATGGGTGCATGGGTCTCTCAGACGTCTGTTCTGTTTGTGAATGTCCTCTGTTGCTTTGTATCTTAGCTGGGAGAATCTAAGGGAAGAGCTCACTATGCCATGATGCTGATGTCACTTATGACAATGGGATTTTAATTTACATTTTCCTAATGAATAATGATGTTGGATTTTTTTTTCCTTATTAACCATCTGTTTATCTTCTTTGATAAAATATCTATTAACATCTTTTGCTCATTTTTAAATGTATGTGGTGTGTGATGTAAGGGTCTAAATTCACTTTTTCACATGTGGATATCTAATTTTCCTAGAACTATTTGTTGAAAAGGCTATCTTTCCACATTGTACCTTTGTTGAAAATCAGTTGAGTGAGGGAATTTTGGTTCCCTCTCAAGTCGGTTCTGTTGATCTGTATGTCTCTCTTTATACCAGTACCGCACTGTCTTGATTACTACAGCCTCATAGAAACCTTTGAAACTAGGTAAGGTAAATACAACTTGCTTCCTTGTCAACATTTTTTTGGCTACTCTAAGTCTTTTGCATAATCTATATAAATTTAGGACCAGCCTGTCAGTTTCTACCCCAAATATCAGCTCAGGTTTTGATAGAGATTGCGTGGAATCTGTACATCCTTTGAGGGAGCATTGGCATCTTAAAACATTGAGTCTTGTAATCCATGCACATGGAATGTCTCTCAGTAGTTTCTCCTCACACTGTCTCGTAGTTTTCAGGGTACAGATTTTGCACATCTTTTGTTAGATTTATCCCCATCTTACCCTTATTTAGGCCACTGTGAATGGAATCATTTCATTAATTTCATTTTCGTATTCTTTGTTGCTAGTGTATTTTGGTTTTTACCCTGCCATCTTGCTGAACTTGTTTATTGTAGTTTAGGTTTTCTTTGTAAAATGGATTCTATGGTATTTCCTATATACAGGATCACATTATCTGTAAATAAAGACACTTTGGGTTCTTCCTTTCCAATGTGTACCCTAATTTGCATTTCTTCCCCATGCCCTTCTGGGAAAGGCTAAAAGATTCCATGTTCTAAATCTTTTGACTTGGGTGTAAGATCTCATCTGTGGAAGGGAGAGGTGGGTCCAGAAGAAGAGGCTGCTGCTCTCCTGTTCTAGAGGATGTTTCCCATCACATCCTCAGCAAAAATGACAGCAAGCTCTTTCCCCAGGCTAGAAGACATGCCCTCTGGACAGCAGACCCTGTTAGGCAGGGTCAGGTCCTTCTATTCATATTAGAGCCAGGTGGGTACACTGAGTGGAAAGAAACTCTGGGTGTGAGGAAATAGGAAGTGGGAGAGACTGGCAACCTGGAGTGACTGCTCCCTGTCTACAAGGCAGCCGTGACTCTGCTTTGATGGCTGAGTACCCTCAGGTGAGGGTGAGCAGTTTCTCAGGACCTGCAGACCTGCCACAGCCATACCAATCACCAATTAAATATAGAAGAAACTGAGTCACAGAGTCTTTGTAACTTGTCCAAGAGCACACAGCTAATTATCAGCTGTTGCAGGACAGGAATGTACAGCCTGTAGTCCCTGAGATTGTGCTCTTAACCACCTCACTATCTCTAGAATACTGATGGGGTGTTGTGAGCTCTAAATGAAACCACATTCTACGTAGAAGCTGTGTGCTTATTTGCCATCTATGTATCTTTTTTGGGGGTGGGGGTAAAGAAGATTGATCCTGAGCTAACATGTTACCAATCTTCCTGTTTTCGCTTGAGGAAGATTGACCCCAAGCTAAAATCTGTGCCAGTCTTCCTCTATTTTGTATGTGGGATGCTGCCACAGCATGGCTCAATGAGCAGTGTGTAGGTTTGCACCCAGGATCCGAACCTGTGAACCCTGGGCCACAGAAGCAGAGTTTGCAATCTTAACTATTATGCCACCAGGCCAGCCCCCATCCATGTATCTTCTTTAGTGAAGTGAATATTCGGGTCACCTTTGTTTTATTAAGTTGTAAGCATTACTTTATATACTCCAGATCCAAGTCCTTTGTCATAATTTGTTTTGCAAGTAGTTTTCTCAGTCTGGGGCTTGCATTTTCATTTTCCTGAGAGTAACGTTGAAAAGTGAAAGTTTAAAATTTTGATGAAGTCCAATTGACTTATCTTTTTATTGTCATGTTTTTTATGTTATGTTTAAGAAATCCACCAAATCCAAGGCCACTGGGCTTTCTTCTAGAAGTTTTATGGTTATAAGTTTTACACTTATGTCTATGATCAATTTTGAGTTAACTTTGCATATGACTTGAGTTTAGGGTAGAGGTTTGTTGTTGTTGTTATTGCATATGGCTAATTGTTCCAGCACTATTTCCTGAAGAGTTTATCTTGTCCCCATTGAATTGCCTTGGCCAGTTTTGCCATGTGGAACCTAAAAGTCCACTTGGCATCTGGCTTCAGGCAGTTAAGTGGATCTAGGGCTCAAATGATGTCAAAAGTGCTGCCTCTGGCTATCACTCAATGCTGCCTTCTGTGGCTGGTTCACAGGCCAACCTTCCTGTAGAGTCAAGATGGATGTCAGTAGCCCCCATTCATAGATACTCAGAGCCACTAGGGTTTTCTTTTGGATATTCTGGATATTTGGATATTCTGGCACATGCACATGCACACAGTACACAGACACACCTGTGCGCCACACACACATAGGAGCAGCAGGCTGCCTTGAACAGAGCCCAGTTGGAGAGACTGGAAGGCAGGCTGAAGTAAAGGACACTTCACCAAATCAAGGACTCTTCACCAAAAGACTTAATTTTACAAGGTCTACACATAACTGACCATTCCGGATACAAGGGATTGAGTTCTGATGATGGATGTCTGCCCTACCTTGCTTGGGGGTCTGAGTCCGAATGGCCCAAGCAGCCCTTCCACTTTGATGGAAAGCAACTGTCACACCCAGGAGAGGGCTTGAGCAGTCTGGGGATCCCTGGATACTTCCTCATGCTGGGGAGAACCTGAGCTCCACATAAATTGGTACTCTGGGGAGATCACACATTCAGAACCAAGAGGCCTTTGGTTGGCATGTTGTGGCATCACCAGGGAAATGTTAAGATTCCATTAAGTTGGGTAGTGTGCACAGAGCCCTGGTGGGGAGAGCAGATGCAGGTAAAGCCTTTGTGAATGCATGGGGGCAGCATTATGAGATCTGTCCAACCTAACCACACAGGTACAAGGAGTTGAGCTCTGGATGATCCATGTCTGTCCTTGTGTGGAGGTCTGAGGCTCCAAGGTTCACCTGGACTTTAACTGTGATCCCAAGTCCTCCATGTTAGTGGAAGACAATTATTACACCCAGAAGGGATGGCTTGAGTTTAAGCGTTGCCCTGATACCTCAGGATGCTGGGGAGAGCTGAGGCAGACTTGCTGCATGCTTGGCTGATCACAAGCCTGCTGGGATGCCACCCTCATGGGTCAGCTTCAGAGAACTGGAGGGAAGAGTCGTCCTGAGTGGAGTGGCAGCCGTAGTGCCACTGCCCCTGCTACATGCTATGGAGTAAATACTGTGGGCCAGAAGCCTTCACGTCTGGAGACCCTACATGTCTGGGCTCCTGGCAGCCTGGTTTACTTATTTTCTGACATTCACAAGTGTTGGCCCAGGAACATGTGTAGCCCATATGTACAGGTTGCATATATACACACACACACAATAGCATGTGTGTGTATATATATATGTGCACACCTTTGTATAGAAGTTTTTGAGAAAAAGTTTTTTCAACATTTATAAAATCAAGACTCCACATAAAAATGTGGATCTCTCACTCCTCTTGGGAAACCAGAAAATGGAGCAACCATATGTTGATTCCACCATCTCTGACCCCTGTACCTGGGGACAGCCCTGCATCAGTGGCAGCAAAACCCAGCAGATTATGAACATCATGGCCACCATGCTTACCTGGAATATTGGCTGGGCCACAAAAATCCAGGACTACAGAATCTCCCTTCTCTCATTCCCAGGGTTCCTACTTATGCAGTGATGGCCCTGAAGTGAACAGCTCAGGAAGACTACAGGAATCCACGCCACCTTTAGATTATTTGCTCTGGCAGTGAGCAGCACACCACTGGTTGTGCCCATTCTAAAGGGACATCACACTTTTCTAGAGGACAAGACGAGAGTGCAGGACTTTCCAAGACCTGCAGAGCTGAATCTCCTGTAGCCAAGATCACTGTCAGCAAATTTTGCAAACACTGCAAATGAGGTTGGTTTGTTTTTTTGCAGAGCTGTTGTTTTTTTTCAGGCTAACCCATATGATGTCACTGAATGTGGAGTTGAGCACAGCCAGCTCTTGTGAGTAGATATGATGGGGCCCACATACAGTACTGGCCGTATCATGTCCATTTGCCACAGTCTCCCCAAATCTCTGACCTCAAGCCCAGTGTTTCTGTGTCCACTTGTGGTTCCACATGGCCCCTGCAGATCTTACATCCAGTGACACCTACCCACATATTCTGGACTTCAGGCACCTTACTCATGAGCAAGTCCCAGGAGACAGTGGCCCCACAACATCACTGGGGAATGTGGGAGATTCCCAGGAACAAGGGACCAGGAAGAACTGGAGATTGCCACACCAAATACCCAGTTCTCAAAGCTCTGCACCCAACAGGTAGTTCTGGCATCCAGCACACAAGATTTGGCCCAGGAGGCCTTGGACTACAAGACTGCAAACTATTCCTTACCACCCTACTGTCTATGTTGGGGCCCCCCACAAAAGCCCTTCCCCTTCTTTGCACTGTTAGAGCCCAGTTCTGTTCTCAGTCTCTCCTCACACACAAGATGGAGTTCCAGGGTTAAAGATGGTTTTAACAATAAGGCCTTTATCTCTCTATAGAGGCAGGTGGTTCCAGGTTTGGGTGATTTGGAGGCTGAACACATCCAATGCAGGCATCATCTGTAGACTCAACAATGCCCACCAAGAAGGGAAGCCTCCTCTGGAAGTCCTCAGACCCCAGAACCTCCTGCAGAGAAGTAGGTCAGGGTAGTGCCTGAACCACTGAGGACAGGGAAGAAGTAGAAAATGAGGCCACCCCAAAGGGCTCCCATCACTCACGGCTCCCTTCAGGGAGTGAGCAAGCATAGGGTCTTGCCTTCCCTGAGTGTGTTGAGATGACAGGCACATGCATGCCCCTGCCAGCTGGTGGAGGTGAGATGGTGTCTGGCAGTGACATAATCTGGCAAAGCACCTGGACAGGTTAGAAAATGCAGTGCAGCCCCTGAAAGTGTTTCCCATCTCTGGTGCTTGCAGGTCGCTCCCCAGGAGGGGCACTGGCTGTGCAGGTTTCAGTTTCTTGCTGATGGCTTCCTCATAAAAGTTCCCGTCACAGAAGTTTCTCTCGTAAAAGGAGCGAGTCCCTTTATGATGAACAAGGAGAAAGCCCCTGTCAGTGCTTTATCCCCTTTGTCACACTCCTAAGGCCTTTCTCTGGTATGACCTTTCTGGTGCTGAGGGAGGCTGGAGCTCCAGCTGAAGGCATTTCTATGTCCACTGCACTGAGAAGGCTCCCTTCCAGTGTGACCTTTCTGGTGCTTAGAGAGGTTTGAGCTGTAGCGGAAAGCTTTTCCGCATTTATTACACTCATAGGGCTTTTCTCCAGTGTGAACTCTCTGGTGCTGACTGAGGATGGAGCTTTCGCTGAAGGCTTTCCCACACTGGCTGCACTCATAAGGCCTTTTTCCAGTGTGAACTTTCCAGTGCTTAACGAGATTAGAGCTGTAGCTGAAGGCTTTCCCGCATTCACTGCACTCATAAGGCCTTTCTCTGGTGTGAACCTTCTGGTGCTGAATGAGGGCAGAGCTTTGACTGAAGGCTTTCCCACACTCAGAGCACTCATAAGGCTTTTCTCCAGTATGAATCCGCTGGTGTGGGACAAGGTTGGAGGGGCAGCTAAAGGCTTTCCCACATTGGTTGCACTTATAAGGTCTTTCTCCAGTGTGACTCCTTTGATGCAGAATGAGCTTGGAGGTTTGCCGGAAGGCTTTCCCACACTTGTTGCACTCAAAAGGCCTTTCTGTGTTGTGAACTTTTTGGTGCCGAACAAGATGAGAGCTGTTAATGAAGGCCTTCCCACATTCATTGCACTCATAGGGTCTTTCTCCAGTGTGTATTTTCTGGTGCTCAACAAAGTTGGAGATACAGCTAAAGACTCGCCGGCACCGTCTGCACTCATAGGGCCTTTCTGTGTTGTGAACTTTCTGGTGCCGAGCAACATGGAAGCTGCGAGTGAAGGCCTTCCCGCACTGGCCACACTCATAAGGCCTTTCTCCAGTGTGAACTCTCTGGTGCTGAACAAGTGAGTGTTTGCGGGTGAACGCTTTCCCACATTCACTGCAACTGTGATGTGTTTTTCCAGTGTGAACTTTCTGATGGGTCCTCAGTTTAAACAGGTCACTGAAGGCCTTCCCACATTCCTTACACACATGGGATGATTCTCCAGTTTGAATTTTTGGGCAATGAATAAGGCTTGATGTCTCTTTGGGGGCATTTCCACCTTTTGGGCATCTAAAGGGTCTCTCTTCAGAGAGAGTTAAGTGGTCAAGGAGCGCAAAGGCCTTCAGGAAGGCCTGCCCGCAGTCGCTGCACTTGAAGGGCTTCTGTGCAGCTTGGACTCCCTGCTGTTGCTGGTGACTGGAGCTGGGTGGGAAGGCCTTGCGCTCGGTGCTCCTGCATGGCTTCCCCCTGCTGTGGGTGGCCTGGTGCTGGAGGAGGTTGTGGCTATCCAGGACAGCCTTACCACACTCCCTGCATGTGAAGGGTTTCTCTCTACTGTGCTCCTTCTGTTGCTGGTGAGAGTTTGCACTGAGCCAGAAACCTATCCCACATGCCTCACACTTGTACAGTTTCTGCCTGGGGTGTACTCCCTGGTGCTCAGCCAGGTGCAATACATCTTTCAAGACTGGACCACACATGTCACAGGTGTTGGCCTTCTGGGTGGAAGGACCTGCCTTAGGGGTCCTGAACTGGAGCACTCCTTCTATAGAAACACCCCACTCAGGAGCGGCATCCTCCACTACACACCAACAACCTGGAAGCAGAGAAATGCTAGTGAGGTGTATGTAGGCTTTGTTGGGAGGGAGCAGCCCTGTCACAGATTGTGATTGTGTCTCACAGATTGAGGAATGAGTCTGTAGGATCAACTCGGTGGGAAAGAGCTAACAGTGCAGGAGTGGGCCCAGGAAGGCCATGGAAGGCAAGGCCTCAGCACGTGTGAGAACAGGGGTGGGATTCAGGCTGGTAGAGGCAGGGACTCCAACTCACTCCTCAGCTTTCAGCAGGACCCAATATAGGCAGGCCCAAGGAGATCTCTGAGAGGAGAAGGAGACACAGTGGTGTGCACAAGCCCAGGAAAATCCAGTTGCAACTGAGCATCTGGTGCTCAGAGTCTATATGAAGATGTGTGCCCATCTCATGATGCATTCACTGTAGGCTAATGCAGGACGGCCCTGCAAAGGGAGGAGAGGAGGAGAATGGGGGAGACACGGACATCAGAGTGGTGAGATAGTCTGTCATCCAGGGCCCAGGGACAAAGCAGAAATGGCAAGAAGGTGGAGTGTCCAGAATGAAGAAGGAAGGTGCTACTGGCCCCAGCAATAAACACTAGTGGACACAGGGCAGGTGCCCAGTACAGTGTGAGCCCAGCCCCACTGTCACCTCTGCCCCCAGATCCCACTCACCAGAGCCAGGCTCCCTCCCGGCCTCTCTTGCAATGGCTGGAGACACATCCACCCTGTCAAGCACCCAGGGCTCTTTGCCCTCTTCCAGCTGGGCAGCCACACGGGACTTGGAAGATGTACATCCTGGAGGAAGAAGAGTAGGTCAGTGGCTGGCCCAGCTCAGAGCAACCCGCCATATGACAGACCAAGGGGAGCTTGTGTCATCTTTGCAACTGGGAAGAAAACTCAGTGTTAAAAAAGTCTCTGAGCTGGGCCATGTGGTTAAGTTCGTGCGCTCTGCTGCAGGCGGCCCAGTGTTTCGTTGGTTTGGATCCTGGGCGCGGACATGGCACTGCTCATCAAACCGCACTGAGGCAGCATCCCACATGCCACAACTAGAAGGATCCACAATGAAGAATATACAACTATGTACCGGGGGCTTTGGGGAGAAAAAGGAAAAAATAAAATATTAAAAAAAAAAAAAGTCTCTGAGGAGCATCTCACAGGAACAGTCCAGTAGTCCCCACAAGCAGCGATGATGTCACTGTTTGCAGTCTGTGGTACAGCCAGGCTCCTGGAAGTGTCTGATAGAAAAAGGGGGCAGAACCTGGGCACTGAGGTGCCACCAATGTGGACAGACTCAGGCAGCCAGACTGAGACTCCTGGCCCTGAGCCCTCCCCAAGAAGGCTTCAGAAGCAGGTACTGGAGCTCCTTAGGGAGAGCAGCAGGCTGTGCCTGCAGCCCAGTCCTGCACACACAGCACGTAGTCCAGGGGAGGAGGCTGCACCAATGCTCAGCTGTGGGAAGACACGCTGCTCCTGGGAGAAGAATAAAGGCAGAACAAGAGGCTGGAAGGGTGGAAGGGCCTTACCCAGCGAGGCCACAAGGGCCAAGTTCTCCAGCATCACATCGCGGTACAGGTGCCTCTGAGCCTCATCAAGGAGCTCCCATTCCTCCTGGGCGAAGTACACAGCCACATCCTCAAAGGTCCCCCAGCCCTGCCAATACGAGGACAGCTAAGTTCACCAGACCAAAGGCGGCAGAAAAACAACAACAAAACGCACAGATGAATCCATCCAGGCCTAGGCCCACGACCCCGCATCCTGCCACCTCTCTATGAGCAGTCTCTGCCCCCTAAACCACCCCCCGACACACTCCCAGGTCACCCTCCTCCTCAGGCTCCAATGCCATGGGTGCCACTATCTCCTCATGTCTTATTGACCCGTGTCCTCCTTCAAACAGCAGGCAGGTGGGCAGATAGACGCCATCTAAGCTCTAGACCTAGTATGTAGGGCCCCACTCCCTCCTGCCAGGCAACTCCCCCCTGTCAGGCAACTCCCCTGGGTCCCCAGATCCTGCCTCCCAGAAACACCAAATGGAGGCTCACCGTTCTCCCATAGGCTCCAGTACCAGGACCCCAGTCCATTGATTCACACTGCCTCTGCACCTGCACATCAGTCTTTGTATGGCACATCTCCAGACCCCACCACCATCTTCTGGCCCACACAATGGGTATCTCCCGGCTGCCCCACATGCCACTCTGCAAATGGTGGCCAGAGCCTGGCTACCTCGTGAGGTCAACCAGGAGCCCGTCCTGACCCAGACTTCCAAAAGTCCCAACTGCCAAGGGTGGCACCCAGCCCTTCCTTCGTAGTTTCTCCAACTGGTCCTATTCCTACCTTCAACCCTCAGCCACCCAGACCACACAAGGATCTCACAGACTTTCAGGCCTCTCTGCCTTTCCCCTTGCTGTCCCCTCACCAGCCACAGCATTCCTTTCTCCTCCTAATGCACATTCAAAGCCCAGTCCCACCACCTCCCACCCTGGGCCTGGGACATTCCCAGCTGACTGTCTGCCATTGAGCTAATCCTCCATCCTCACTGAAACCACCAGGCCCCATGGAGTGGCCAAGGCCAGTAAGTCCATAGAGGGCTGAGCACCAGCCCCTCTAAGGGCTGTCATCTCCCTCTCCAACATGCCTCAGCTTCCGCCCCTGGGACCTTCTGGATCCACCTCTCCCACACACACCTTCCCTCATGGCTGCTCCTCCCTTCATCCAACTTTATCATGCCCACCACTCCTGCCCAGGTACCCAGGCCAGCCACCCAGTGCTCAGCTGCCCCAGTAAGGCACCCATCACCAGGACCTAAAGATGCCCCCTCCTAAACCTGAACCAGGGTTCCATCTCTGTTCACAGGCTGGTACTGCCGAATGGATGTCTCCAAGCCAAATCCCTGAACATAACTTAGACCTGCGTGTCCAGCTGCCCGTTCGAGACGTCCACTCGGGAGTCTCAGGATGGTCAAAATCCACCTCCTGATATTCCCTGAAACCTGTTCAACTCACCAACTTCCCCGTCTCTGTGGATGCACTTCCGCCTTCTAGTTGCTGAAGCTAGACTCCCTGGGGACCTCCCTGCCTCCTCCACTTCTCTCTCACCCTCCACATCATAAAAACCTAGTTGGCTTACGGGACAGCCCTGGTGGCCTAAGGGTTAAGTTCGGCACGCTCTGCTTTGGTGGCCCAGGTTCGGTTCCTGGGCTGGACCTACACCACTCGTCTGTCAGTGGCCACGCTGTGGTGGCTCACGTACAAAACAGAGGAAGCTTGACAAGGGATGTTAACTCAGGGTAAATGTTGCCCAGCAGACCAAAAGAAAAAAAAAAAAAAATCTGGCTGGCTTAACTTAAAAGGCGGACCCAAAATCTAACCACTTCTCCCAACTCCAGTCACCACTCTGACCAAGCCACCATCACTCGCCTGATCTATTACAGTAGCAGCCTTATGGGCCTCCCTTTCTCTTCCCTCGCCCTCACCGCCCCACCCCCCTGTCTGTTTTCCACTCGGCAGCCAGAAGGAGCGTGAACGTGAGTCGGATCCCCTCCCTCCTCTACTCCTAACCTTCCGTGGCTCCCACCACCCTCACATTACAGGCCAACCTCCTCGGGCTGCCATGCCAGGCCTGACTCCTGTCCACCAGACAGAAGGGAGACCTGCGGCTCCCTGAACACTGCTAGCGTTTGCACGCCCTGGTCCCTGTGCCTGAAACAGCTTCCCACACCTCGTCCCACTGGACTCTAGAAATGAGGACCTTTCCACATGGCCCCTGGCTAGGACTCAGGACTTCGGGCTTGGAGTGACCCTAGAGCCTCCGGCAGCCAAGAAAGAGAGGCGAAGGAGGCGGGGGGTCCAGGGACGCCCCCGCCCCCTTCGTGGAGTCTCGCACCGTGTGTGGGGGTCCGAATGAATGAGGCCGCGGGCACCCCCCACTCACCCGCTCCGGGTCCATCAGCGCCGCCGCCATAGGACCCGGGCAAGCCCGCGGCCTCAGCGGGCCCCACACTCCACGGGGCCGGAGCCTGCCCGCCGCCCGAAGCCCGCGGCACTCAGAGCCTCAGCCTCCCCCGTGTAAACGCGCACGGGGGCCAGGCGGGGACGGAGGCGGGGGTCACGGCTCGCGCGAAGGCGCGGACGTCGGCCCCATCCTCCTCACTGTCCTCCCCGGTGGGTCCCGAAGAGGCGCCTGGGAAGCGGCCCTGGCCCAGCGCTCGGGTCCCCAAGGGCGGTAAGGAACGTCCTGTCAAGAGCAAAACGAGCGTCCACAATGGCGACCCCAGAAGTCCCGCCCCTGCCGGCGCGAGCCGCAGGAAATAGCTCTTCTTCTGGGCTGTGATTGGTTTAGAGCCCGCCGCCGTCCCCTGGAGCCTTCTGGCCAATGTAGTTTTTGCCCTGCATCAGGCCCGGCGCTTGGCGCCCTCACGTTCTCCATGGCAACGACCAAGCGGTACCGCGAGGGGCGCTGGGAAATGGAGACCCGAGAGAAAGAGTAGCAGGGGCGTGTCTTAGCTCCCTCTTAAAGGGGCCGCTCCCAGATTTCCTCCCTCAGAGACGTGCTGCAAGTGTTCTGGGCGTCAGCCTACCAGTGGTAAGGTGGCCCCCTGGGGAACCGCTTCTCTTCTCTGAGGATGTAGAATAACAATAATATCTCCCTCACGGAGACTTTGTTTAGGAACATTAAATGTCTCTCTAATTCAGTGGTCCCCAAACTGTGGTCTCTCAATCAGCATCAGCATCACTGGGGAACTTGCTAGAAATACAAGTTCTCGCAGCCCCCTACACACACACACACACACACACACACACAGAATCAGAAGCTATGGGGTGAGCCTGAGCACTCTGTGCTTTGACAGGTCTCCTGGGGATTCTGATGGTCACTCAGAATCAACTCTAATTCAAAGTTCAGTGACAAAATTTGGAAAATACTACAATTTTCCTCGTAAGAGGTGACATGAAAAGTGCTTAGTATAGGGCCAGGCACATAGTGCTAAATACATGAGAGAGAGATTATTGTTGTTGTTCTTATCCTCCTCCTTATCATCCCAAGGCTCTCACATACACTGCTAGGGGAGGACAAATAGGAGACGCCTCGCTACAGAGTAATTGCTGACATCGATCAAAATATAAAATGCACTCATCTTTGACTTAGCAAGTAGCCACATAGGCAGCGTTTAATTTTTTGAAGTGTATTCGCATACTGTTGTAGGCGGAATAATGCTGCTCCCCAAGATGCCCAGGTCCTAATCTCCAGAACTTGTAAATATGTTGCATGGCAAGGGGGAACTATCATGTTAGATGGAATTAAGGTTGATAACCAGCTGACCTTGAGATGGAGAGATTATTCTGGGTTATCCAAAGCAGAGGAAACTGTAATAACAGGGGTCCTTAAAAGTGGAAGAGGGATGGGAGCTGGTGCAGTGGTGTAGTGGTTAAGCTCACGCTCTCTGCTTCGGCGGCCTGGGGTTCACAGGTTCAGATCCCAGGCATGGACCTACCTACTGTTTGTCAGACCATGCTGTGGCAGCATCCCACATGCAAAACAGAGGAAGGTGGGCACAGATGATAGCTCAGGGCCAATCTTCCTCACCAAAAACAAACAAAAAAAAAACCAAACAAAGTGGGAGAGGAAAGCAGTAGAGACTGAGAGAGGGTCAGAGTGATGCAATGTGAGAAAGACTCAAATTGCCGTTGCTGCCTTTGGAGTTGGAAAGAGCCATGAACCAAGGAATGCTGGAAGCCTCCAGAATCTGGAAAAGGCAAGGGAACAGATTCTCCCCCAGAGTCTCCAGAAGGAATGCAGCACTGCCTACATCTTGATTTTAGAGCGGTTGACACAGCGTCAGACTTCTGACAGTCAAAACTGTGAAATTTTTAATAATTTGTGTTGCGTTTCTCTGCTCTCAAGGGCTCATGTGATGATATTGGACTCATGCAGATAATGCTGGATAACCTTCCCATCTCATGATCCTTAACTTAATCACTTCTGTAAAATCTTCTGTGGAATGTAACGTATGAGCAGGATCTGTGGATTAGGATGTGGATATCTTTGAGGGACCGTGATTCTGCCTATCACACTGAACTCATATGGCTATTAGATATTTTTAAGTAGCTTCTGAAATTATAAAATCAGAAGTTTCCACAGAGAAATCTGAAGCTCCAGTTCCTCCCGAAAACACATGCACACACAGAAGATCCAGCAACCCTGTGTTAAATTTCCTGCCTCCCTTCTCCACCCCTGGGTTGGGCCAGTTGTGCCTCAGTGACCTGAGACTGGATAGCCTTGAAGGCCACATCTGCTAAAGTCACCAGGAACCCAGTCTGGGCAACAGAAGCCTCCTTGGTTTTCTGCTGGAGGGTGACGGCTATCAGGAGACGACTCGGAAGAGCTCAGGATGCAGGACAACTTTATTTGTTCAGAGAGTGATCTTGGCCGTGGTAGATACGAGCTTGGCCCCTGTAGGTGTCACAGGCAGTGATCTTGCCTACTTGTCTGTGGTCTCCCCATTCCCTTTGACCTCTACCCCATTGTTCTCCATCCACACACTGTTCTGACCTGGAGGCTTGCCTACACGGACCTGGCTTTCCTGGCCAGGCACAGAAAGACGGCTTCAGCTCAAGCTGGTGGCCACTCTGAGACTCACTTGGGATGAGGGACCTGCTTCCTCATTCTCTCAGTCCACTGTACCCCATCAGATCATCTTCCTCTTAAGGTGAGCTCTGGGCACACAGGTAACTCTGAAATCCAGTCCACAAGTTCTTTCTGTGGAGCCCTCAGTCTGTCCCTGGGCGTCTTGAGGCAGCAATGCCTATTGGACCACAACATGATGGAGGGCCACCATCTGCCCTCCTGCTGCATCTGCAGAGGCAGATGTTACTGTCACCGCTAGAACCCTACCCCTCTGCACTCTGGCAATGGCTCATTTCCATTCCCTGCCTCCCCAGTCACACCTCTAGCTCAAAGGTGAGGTAGTCAACCTGGCCTTTGTTGTCACACAATCTGGAACTGTGGACAGATTTTGGGACCCCTCTCCCTGATCTAAAAGGCAGATCTAGCAAGCAAACTGCACAGGCATCAAGTCAGTACAATAAAATCCATGCCGTTCCACGAAGCAGCTGTGCAGGCCATCGTCAGCCTATGTCAAATGACCTTGCAACCCTACACCTCATGACTGAAGGCGCCAGCCGGACAGATCCACAACAGGAAGAGACAGAGGATACCTCACTCTCACACTTCTCAGCTAAATTTCTCAGAGATTGGGGCACTAATTAATGATCCTGGTCCTTGCCTCCCTCCTCACATAGATAATGTCAGCATCTCTGAACTTGTCCGATGTATAACCAAGAAATTCTTGTTTATGTTACCTTCAATGTATCATCTAGAGAAAAACCCAGAGGTAGTCTCTTTCTTTTTTTTAATCTAGTTGTAAGGTTTTTTTTCTCTTCCTCTTCCCTGCACGTACACTGTTTTGTGAAAGATATATAAGCAGCACAACGCACACACCTCAGAGCAGTTCCATCAGAGCCCTCTGTTGAACTGTTTTGCTGGGGTTCCAATTCCTTGTGCTGATTACTGAATAAATTTTACCAACATCACTAGGCGCTATTTCGGTAGACAGAACTGTCCAAGGTAAAGAAGGGAGTCGTCCCAAGGACATTACGGGTGCCCCATGGAGACCTAACCATGCCCATGAAGCAGGCAGTGTCCACTGAGCTGCCAGAAGACACTCTGCGGGTCCCCTTGGCCAGAGTGGGTCAGTTCCCAGCCACCGCACACTTAGGACCCCTATGGCTTCTCCCCGCTGGGGGAGTCAGACCTGTCTGCAGGACTTTCCTTCCCACATGCCCTGTACAGAAAGGGCATCTCCACGAGTGAGAGCTGCAGCCAGGGCTCAGAAGAGGCCCACCCAGCTCCTTCTGCAGCCTGTCTCCACCCAGCTACTGCCGGTGCTGGTGGAGGCTCTGCCTGAACCGGGAGCTGCTTCCGCCTGAGGTGCATCCCTGGTGCTCCGCCAGGTGTCTTTGAAGACGTGTGCACATGTGTCACTGAGGTGGGCTTTCTGGTTTTCAGAGGCTGCCTGGTGGTCCTGGGCTGTTTCCCTTACCCACTGGTACAGACACACTCTGCTCAGATGGTACCCCCTCCTCCACTCGTGCCTCATGGTGATGCTGGGGCAGGTTGGGGACTTCTTTACAAGTGTGCGTCTGGCACACCCAGGAGTGATTCCATGGGCTCTGGGGTAGGGCACAGAAACTGAAATTCTCGTGGGGAGAGAGCCCAGCCAGGCCACAGCACAGGCGTGTCCGACCAGGGACTAACCCACAGGATCGGTGTATGTGAGGAGGGCCAGCTTCTCCCATGAGCTTCTCTGCAAATGGGATTCTTCTGGGCTCAGTGCTGCTGACAGGAGTGCCAATCTATGTTGAAAGCCAGTGACACCAGGACCCCAAATCTCAAGAGGGAAGAAGTGCCCATCCACCTCTAAAAAAATGACTTTCTGCATTTCAGGATGTGTGAGCCGCGCAGGGAATGTACTGATTTCCTATGGCTGCTGTAACAGATTACCACAAAGTTGTGGCTTAAACAACACAAATTTACTCTCACAGTTCTAGAGGCCAGAATGTGAAATAAACCTCACGGGCTGAAAATCAAGGTGTTGCCACATCGGTTCCTTCTGAGGGTCCATGGAGAATCTGCTTCCTTGCCTTTTCCAGCCTGAGAGGCTGTCCTCCAATCGCTCCAACCTCTCACTTCTGCTGTTGCGTTTCCTACTTCCTTCTTCCTCTCCTGACCCTTTTTTTCCCCACAGAGATTTGTTTTTTCATTGACATTTAATTTTCAGAAAGCAAAGGAACCTAAAACAATTTTTAGGGGAATTTTAGATTATAATACTAGTATTCTTTCTTTTATTGAGGTAAAATATGCATAACATAAAGTTTGCCATTTTAACCATTTTTTAAAATTTTTTTAAAGATTGGCACCTGAGCTAACAACTATTACCAATCTTTTTTTTCCTGCTTTTTCTCCCCAAATCCCCCCAGTACATAGTTGTATATTTTAGTCATGGGTCCTTCTAGTTGTGGCATGTGGGATGCCACATCAGCGTGGCCTGATGAGTGGTGCCATGTCCTCGCCCAGGATCCGAACCAGTGAAACCCCAGGCCGCTGAAGCAGAACGCATGAACTTAACCACTCGGTTACCTGGCCAGCCCCTAAACCTTTTTTTTTTTGAGGAAGATTATCCCTGAGCTAACATCTGCCGCCAGTTCTCCTCTTTTTGCTGAGGAAGACTGGCCCTCAGCTAACATCTCTGCCCATCTTCCTCTGCTTTATATGTGGGATGCCTACCACAGCATGGTCTGACAAGCGGTGCCATGTCTGCACAGGATCTGAAGTGGAATATGCAAACTTAACCATTGCGCCACCGGGCCTGCCCCCCCTTAACCATTTTTAAGTGAACAACTCAGTGGCATTAATTACATTCACAATGTTGTACAACCATCACCACTATCTATTTCCAAAACTTTTCCATCACCCCACGGTCCTGGAGCTCCGACGTTAGCAGATGAGTGTGTCTCGGGGCTCCGGCCGTCTCCATTTCCTGTCTGAGATGACGGGGGTCACTTTCATTGTGTGCCTAGTGTCCCAGAGCAATGGCTGGTATGCTGGCAAAGGGGGTTGGACGAGGTGTGAAAAGGTTTTCACACTTGGAAAGGAGACTTGGTGTTTGTGAGAGTAAGCTGGGCACCATCAGGGAGCTCGATCCTTCCTAAATCTAGTGAAGAGAGAGGCTGAGAGGAGGATTTAGGTTGCAGACTGCAGAGACTAAGGAGCTGCCCCTTTGTTCTGACTCTGCTTTTTGCTGGTTTCTCTGGCTGGTGGGTGAGCAGAGGGAGGGGTGAGGGCAAAAGCAGTGACAAATAGAAATGGCAAGCAATAGGATATATTGGAGGATTTGAGGAAGCCATTTGGTGTAAACCTAATTTGGCCTGACTTTGTTTTTTCCAAAAGGGCCTGACGGTGGCCATTGAGCATGCATTGTATATCTGCTTTAAACATTTACTATGGCAGGAACAAAGGCCCTTAAGATAAAGGTGCAACTTCCCTCCTACATTGGCATTTCCTTAAGGATAAGCATCTTTCCTTAGGCTAAGAACTGATTGCTGTGCTCACCTCTGATCACCCAGCTCTAGACAACAGACCTGCTACCCTGCTGTGTCCACTGAGACAGCAGACCTACCTGCTATGTCCATCAATTGCTGTGCTGACAGAGCAGTCTTGCGACTATTGTAAAAGGGACATTTCAATCATATGTGAAACATCCTCTTTGGGGATATATAACCACTCTCTACACCCCACTTCTTTGGTGCCCTTTCTTCCTTTGGGGAGAAAGGTCCCGGGTCATGGTTCTCACATTTTAGCTCAGAATAAACTCACTCAAATTTTCATTTATAGATTGGTTATGGATTATTTTCATCAACAGCAGGGAGGAGGCTGCAGCATCAGTCCAGGTCCATACTGATGTCCTCGACCAGAGAAGGGGCTGAGATCATACTTGGGAGGTGGGGGCCCTACACTGGACATACAGTGGGAGTGCATGATAGTGTAGGGGAGGAAGACAATTCCTTTACCCGCTCGGGGTTCTTTTGGCTGGAGAACGAATTAAATTCACATGAGACAGAATAACAGGAGAAAATTAAACAAAGATTTATAACATGTATACATGGGAGAGGCTCAGGCAACCTGAGCAACTCACCAAAATGACTAAAGCCACCACCTTAAATATTATCTTCAGCTAAAGACAAAGGAGGATGTTGTGGGTGGGGGGAGTCAGTTATGGGAGATTATCAGACAAGTACAGTAAACAAGGGTCAGGGTATTATGCAGACTTGAGTCCTTGCCTTCTGCATTGCTAAGAGTTTCTAGAGATAAGTTCATTCCTCCTTCCTGGTACAGAGAGGGAGACACCTTTACAGATGGAGATTTCCTTTACAATGTAAATGTTTCTTAAAAAAAGGTAAGTAAATTCTACCTTTCAGAGTTGCTTTTCTGTCTGCAGTTTTTAAAAGTAACCAGCCCAAAATAATCCTCATGCAAAGAGACATATCTTGGGGTGGCCAATTCCAGTCCCCCACAATGGGGAAGAGCCTGGGGGTCTCCACACTGCTGAGGCTCCAGATGGGACTGTGGGCCTTGCAGCATGCCCATGTAGAATGATGGTTCCAGCTTCAGTAAGTGAAGGGGCCATGGTGTGTCACCCACAGTGACCATGGGGCCAGTGGGTCCTGAAGGACTGTCCTGGGGTGGAGCCGGAAGGGCACACCTAGAGAGGGGAGGAGGTGTGAGTGGGCCAGGAGGTTTGTAGCTGAGAGACCGTGAGGATGCCTTCAGTGAAGGGCCAGAGGCAGCCCCTGGCCTGGGGACATTAGAGGCTTTGTTGCAAGACTGGGTGGCAACTGAGTCCTGGCTGTTATTTCCAGGATTGCTCTTGACTGTGTGCAGAGCAGCCTGGGCAGAGCTGAGAGGGACAGCTGATCCACGAGTAGCAGGAAGGGGGGAGCTGGAGGTTTGGGAAAGGAGCTGCTATGACTCCTTGGTGAGTTGGGTGCAACGGCAGCCCAGGGCTTGGTGCTGGGCTCTTGGGGGAAGGTTGAGCCTGGAGCTTATTGTGGTCATAGGTCACACTGCAGGTAATGTTCTGGGAGCCGCTGGAAGTAGAGGAGAGGACACGTAGATGGGAGGATGTCCATCTGCCCACCTGCTCTTGGACTCATTGCCTTGGATGAGGAGGCCAGTGGGTCTCAGGAGAAGAAGAAAGTCCCAATGTTGGCAGACTAGTGTCCCTTTGAAATGGGGGCATTGGGCAGAGGGTGAGCTGAGGTGGCTAGTGTGTCTGGGAGGTGTTGTAGGGGAGAAGGTCCCAGGGCTTGGGCTTGAAGATGTCCACTCACATGCCCTGAAGGATAGCTGTCTTCCCCAGTGCAAGGCTGTGGCCTCCAAGGATGTGGCTGTGCACCTGTCTTGGGAGGAGTGGGGCTCTTCACTGCAGCCAGAGGAGCCTGTAGGGGGACGTGACACTGCACAGCTTCACGCTCGTGGCCTCTCTCTACGTATTCCTTCTCAGAGTTGTGGGCATCCAGGTTGGGCTGTGGTCACTTAGCCCTGCTCTCCCTGAGCCACGCCACGTCAGCTGCCCCAGGTTTGTGGCAGCCGGGGGAGGAGAGCAGGGTTCTCTACATCTGTCCAACAAGCCCTTTGAGTTGGGCTCCACAGCAAGGTCTCTCTGAGCCACGGAAGCTGCCCTCTTCCTCCAGCAGCCGTCTCCTTAAAGCTGCCAGTGCTGGGCCATCAGGGTCCCGAATGGTTACTGCTTGCAAGGGCTACCGAGCTGTTCCTGAAAACCATCCTCAAAGGTTCATTTTGTGATGTCCTTCTTCCTCACTGGTGATAAAGATGAAGCGAGCTCCTTGTTCTCTGCAGGAGGGTCAGGACAGGCCCCTCACCTGCCCTGTCCTCCTCTGCAGGACTAGTGGCCACTCCATCCCACAAGGTCGTTTTGCCAGAGCAGGGCAAGGAGCCCTGGCTGTCAGACTGGAAGGATGCAATTCCAGCCCCAAGAGAGGCCTGGAAGTGGCTGGGCCTTGGTGAGTGGAATCGGGATACCAGCTAAGATCTGATCTAGATTGGATTGTGCCTGGCCATGACCCCATGCACATCACTGTCCCATTGCCAAAGTCACCGTCCCACCCTCAGTTCAACTCTCTTTACACCTTCCTGGACATTCCATCTGCTTGCCTCCTCTCCCCTGATGTGTGGTCCCTGCCTCTCTGACCTCAAGTCTCATCCTCTCCTAACTCCTCTCCCTGTGCTGGGTCTTCCTTGTCAAATTCCATTTATCTGTTAGGAGATGTTCGTGTTTCTGTAGATAGTCCTTGGAAGCCTAGTCCTAAGAGGCGGCTGCATGTTACATCCATGTCTGGGCTCTTTCTGCACAGCATTTGCCTGTCTGGACAGCATTGTGTTTACGAGGGTGGGCAGCACATCCCACGAGCCACATTGAGTCTTTGCCCCTGAGGAAGATTTCTTGCACTTTAGTCTGTCTAACAGGAGTGGCCCTTCCTCACCCTGATCTTGCCCCATTAGTTTCCCAAGAACACAGGGAATCAATTCTGAGCATATCAGACACGAGTTATTGATGGATCATCCCCTCCCACCTACCATGACATGTAGAGAGGGCATTTCCCTGTTTTCAGTGGTCCATGTGGAAGGGAAGATGAGGAGGCACCACTGGAACAGGATGTTTCTAGAAAAGTGACATCATGGGCTGGGCCCCCAATGCCAGTTCTGGCCAGAAGGTCCACCCCTGTAACATGAGTGGTCAAGTCTTCAGAGAAACCTTGTCTCTGGACAAGCATCAGGGAACAGACCCTGGGCAGAAAGAGCACACATGTGGGGCATGCAGGAGAGAATTCTGGTTCCACTTAAACCTTCAACTTAAACGGGGGCTTCAGTGCAGAGAGAAACCTCTCACCTGTGGTGAGTGTGAGGCCTGAATCCTGATTTGCATCAGAGCAGGCACACGGCAGAGAAGCCCTCCACAAGCAAGGAGGGTGGTAAATGGTGAAGACTCCCCAGGCAGCCACGACCTCTAACACCAGGCCACCCACAGTGAATGGAAGCCACCCAGGAGCACCGAGCTCGGGGAGGCCTTCCCACTTAGCTCCAATACTGGGCAGTTCCCAGGAGTCCAGGCTGGACAGAAGCTCTTCAAGGGTAGCGACTGCGGGACAGCCTCCCTGAAGAGCTCCACCCTCCTCAGCCACCGGACTCACCCTGAAGAGACCTTATAGATGCCTACCAGGCGGAAATGCCTGCAAGGAGAGCTCCACCAACAAAAAATCCACACTAGAGAAACACCACATGTGTGTGAGGAGATGTTCAGTTACATGCCCAAACTGAAAAAGCATCAGAAAATTCACTCTGGAGAAATGCCTTGCAAGTGCATGGGGTACAGAAAAACTTCTGGCTAAAGTTACAACAGAAGGTTCACCCTGGTGGAGGCCCTGTGAGTGCAGCAATGTAGGAGAGCCTTTAGGGAACCTCAGCCCTTGTTTGGCACCATACGGTTCACATTGGAGAAAGGTCATACGGATGTGGAGAATGTAGGAAAGCCTTCAGCCCCCAATTCCACATAGTGTGATACCAAAAAGTGTACACGAGAGAAAGGCCTTATGAGTGCAGCAAATGTGGAAAAACTTAGCCAACACTCTACCCTGTTTGTCATGAGAAAGCTCACACTAGAGAAAGTGAGTGTGGGAAAGCCTTTAGCTATAGATCTAACCTCGTGAAACACCAAAGTTCACACCAGATAAAGCCCTTAGGAGTACAGTCGGTGTCAGAAAGCTTTCAGCCCAAACTGCACACTGGTTCAGCTCCAACACCCATGTGAGAGGAAGACACAAGTGCAGTGAATCTAGAAGACACCACCCCAAAGGGATCATGCCCAGGATGAGCCTACATGAGTAGCCTTCTTGTGGGAGCTTCAGGCAGAAGTTAAATCTTATGCACCAGAACACCAATCCCCCGAGGAAAGGATCTACTTGTCACATATATGGGTGTTTTTTGGTCATCTCACAGAAGCGAGATGAACCCCCACCAAAATTTGTTTCAGAAGCTGATGACACTCTTTACACTAAGAGACTTTGAGAGAAAGTTTATTACTTACACAAAGGCCTCCTGTGGAGATCTGGACAGTCACAAGCAGGTCTAGGCTGACTGGGCAAAGCAGGGGAGGGTGGGTTGGGCCTTGGCGGCTGAGGGAAGGACCTGGGGGAATCATTATTGCATGGAAGCTGGATATCTGTGAGGTTTAAATTTCTTACTGGTGCCAAAAGAGAAGGAACATGCACGAGCTTGCCTGTCAACCTGTCCACATGCAGGAAATAACAACCCAGTCCTACCAGAGACTCTAAAATTCCGACTCTTAACCACTGTACATGTATTAAACCATTGGTCTACCAACAAAATGATAGCATTTGTGAGTCAATATTGTTGGAGAAATATTAACAGGGCCGCAAAGAGTGCCTACCTCACTTGCCCAAAATACAACTCAGGGAAGCCTGTTCATACTGCTCCCAGACATTTTAAGCTGCCTAATGGACCATTCAAGCGTTGGCAAATGAATTTCATACAGCTTCCCCCATCTTATGAACATAAATATGTGTTAGTCATGATTCGTATGTTTTCTCACTGGAGTTCTAAGCCTTCCCTTGCAGATAGGCTGCTGTCTCTTCTGTGGCTAAAGTCCTTTCAGAAAAGATTATCCCCACCGGGGAACTACTCTAAAACTTCATAGTGATTGAGGAAACTATTTTAATGGTCAGGTGCTTCAACAAGTCTGTGCTGTTTGGCTGTTTTTACACTTTCACTGCACCTGCTACACTCAATCCTCTGGTTTAGTCAAGTGCACTAATGGCATTATTATGATTAAACTGGGAAAATTTGTAGAGACCTTCTAAATACCTTTGCCAAAAGCACTGCTGTTGGTCCTTCTAAATCTCAGATTTACCCACTTTGGAACTCATAAATTCTCACCCTGTGGGACAGTCACAGGGTGTCCTATGCTTGGCTCCTCCCTCTTTCTTTTTGCTGAGGAAGATTCACCCTGAGCTAACATCTGTTGCCAATCTTCCTCTATTTTGTATGGGGGTTGCTGCCACAGCATGGCAACTGACAGATGAATGGTGTAGGTCCATGCCTGGGAACCAAGCCTGGGCCTCCGAAGCAGAGCATGCTGAACTTAACCACTAGGCCACCAGGCTGGCCCAGCTACTGCCTCTTTTGATCCACAGCTGATAAACAGAGATATACTCCAATATGACAAAAGCCCAATTGTTTCTATTAAAAATAACCATGTTTGGTTAAAGCAATTTTTTTCACAGTGTGCTTGTGGGAGACAGAGACCTTAAGCACCACACTTTGCAACCTAAAGATTCTGTCTATTGGAAAAGACCTCCAGAAGGCATCTCTTCAACCTCTCTGGAAAGGCCCTATGAGGGGTGGCTAGCTAACTCTTGTGCTGCCAAACTCCAGGGCCTAGACTCCTGGATTCATGTGACACAGCTAAAGAAAGCGCCAAACCTGACTGGACCTGCACATCATCTGGTGACTTAAAAGTAAAGATTTCCCAGAATTGAAGCAGACAGCATGTGACGAGACAGCTTTCCCAAGATGTCTGCACCGGGCCTGTTGGAATTTTGTCTGCAAACTATTGATGGTGGCATAACACTTCAGGTGATCTCTAATGCCTATGAGCTTGATAGAATATGTACTGTAGATAAAAAGTTCTTGAGAGTTCTCCCTTCTACCTATCCTTGTTACTCAAATGTGGCCACAATAGGTTTCCAGTCTGTGCACATTCCCTCCGATGTGGGACACAACACCCAGGAAAGGCCCTTCCTGGCATTGAAGGACAAAAGGCTGCTGAAACTGGAAAGATCTCTCTCTTGATCAGTGATGCTTTCAGAGAAAGATCTCAATCAAAAAGGTAAAATGTGAAAATTAATAAACAGAAACCTCACTTACAATGGAGTCAGGAGACCCGCAGGGGGAGCTCTCATACACTATGTCCATAAGCTGAGCCCAACAGGAAGAAAGACTTCCTCTTCTTGCCCCCCAATAGCTCAGCCAATGAGAGACTCACAACTCAGCCAATGAAAAGCCACTACACGTAGAACTCAATTCCTCCAGAACTCTTTGTTTACAAAGCCCTCCCAACTTCCTCTTCCTCTGTATAAAAGAGTTTCTCCTCCCTTTATTGCTGAAAACTTGCACATAGCTTGCCATGGTTGAAGACCCTGAGTTGAAATTTTTGGCTGATACTGAATAAACCCATTTTTGCTGGAGAAATAACTGGCTGTTTATTTGTTTCAGGTCAACACTGTGGATCTGGTCTGGGTGCTTGGGCTGAGCCCCCTCCCTGTCACATACACAGCCAGGGCCCTCTTCTACCTGGTCATTATGTAATCGTGGCCCCTCCAGGACCAGTTTAACTGACCCCTCTCTTATCAACAGAGAGATTAAGAATTGCTCTTTAGTACATATGGGACATTCTCAAAGATACACCATATGTTGGGAAACAAGAAAAGCCTCAATAAATTTAAGAAGATTGAAATCATATCAAGCATCTTTTCTGACCATAGTGCTATGAAACTATAAGTCAATTACAAAAAAAAAAAAGCTGGGAAAGTCACAAATATGTGGAGATTATCAACATGCTACTGAACAACCAATGGATCAATGAAGCAAGCAAAAAATATCTGCAGACAAATGAAAATGAAAATATATCATACCAACTCTTATGGGATGCAGAAAAAGTGGTCCTAAGAGGAAAATTCATAGCAAAACAGGCCCACTACAACGAACAAGAAAAATATCAAATAAACAATTGGAAACGACATCTAACAGAACTAGAAAAAGAAGAACAAACAAAGCTCAAAGTCAGCAGAAGGAGGGAAATAAAAATTAGAGCAGAGGAGACGTCAGAACATGGTGGCGTGAGCTCACCCAGGACTCTCTCCCCTTCAAAGTACAACCAAAAAGAGCAACTGCTTTCCAACCGAAAAGACAATCCTAATAACAGAAATTGTCAGAGACCCACAGCAGCCAAATGACGGAGGGTGGAGAGGCTGCAGCCGCCTCACAGCAGCTGGAACAGGGTAGGAGAGAACTTCAGTCATGCTCCTAGAGACTGGGATCGCTGCAGCGGGTGCGGGAAGGAGCGGGGGAGGGGCCGCGTGTGGGGGGATCGTTCAGGACTCCCACCACCCGAGCAGCGGAAACCCTCTAACAGGGGAAAGCTTTCGCGTGGGGGAACCGCAGCAAGCCAGGGCCCCGGGAGACCAGAAAGTGAGAGCTGATCCAATACCGGTTGGTGTGAGTGAAAGTGTCCCTCCTCCCCCAACCCACGCTGGGCGTCGCCATCTTGGCTGAAGGCGCAGGGCTCAGAAAACAAGCCTCTCGAACCCCATCTAGTGGCAACAGGCTGTAATTGCAGCCGAATAATAGCCTCATGCGCAAAAACCGCTCCTCTACCATCCAGCAATTTATAAAAGCTCCAGTCCGAAAGGAAAACAATAAAAATACAGAAGTAGCTCCTGAGGGCTTGGAAATGGGTAAACTAAGTGAAGAGGAGTTCAAAATAGCTATCCTCAAAATATTCAATGAGGTAAAGGGAAATAGAGAGAAACAAGTCAAGTTCTGGAGTTACTTCACAAAAGAGATTGAAATTATAAAAGAGAATCAATTAGAAATACTAGAGATGAAAAATACAATGGATCAGATAAAACAGAATATGGATTCCCTGAATGCCCGTGTAGACACCATAGAGGAGTAAATTAGCATAATCGAAGATAGACAGGCTGAATGGCTCCAGACAGAGGAAGAAAGAGAACTAAGAATTTAAAAAACTGAAGAAAATCTCAGAGAAATAGCTGACTCAATGAGAAAATGCAACTTAAGAATCATCGAAATTCCTGAGGGCGTGGAAAAGGAAAATGGAGCAGAAAGTGTGCTCAATGAAATAATAGAAGAGAACTTCCCAAATCTAGGGATTGAGAGAGAATTGTGTGTGGCGGAAGCTTTCAGATCTCCTAGATTTGTCAATGTAAAAAGACCTACTGCGAGGCACATGGTAGTAAAAATGGCAAAAATGAAGGACAAAGAAAGAATACTCAGGGCAGCAAGGCAGAAGAAAATAACCTACAAAGGAACCCCCATCAGACTTTCAGTGGATTTCTCTACAGAAACCTTACAAGCTAGGAGAGATTGGAGTGACGTATTCAAAACTTTAAAGGATAAAAATCTTCAGCCAAGAATCCTCTATCGAGCAAAAATATCTTTCAGATATGAGGGAGAAATTAAATCTTTTCCAGGCAAACAAAAGCTGAGGGACTTCATAGTCACACGACCTCCACTACAAGAAATCCTCAAGAAGGCTCTCATGCCTGAAAAAAGAAAAAAAGGGAGTAAGTGGTCACAAAAGACAGAGTAGGGAGACAAATAGATAGAATCTGAATAGGATAGAAAATATTCAACTATAGTATTAGGATAAAGGGAAGGAAATCACAAAAGCAGAGGCAATCTTATCACTCTAACCACAAACTCACAACACAAGTTGGAATAAGAGATGAAAATATTAATTTAGGAGGGGAGGAGGAAAGGGACTGAAACAGTCTAGGCTAAGGAAGTAAGAGACCACCAGAAAATGGGCTATGTTATACACGAGATTCTGAATGCAAACTTCAGGGTAGCCACTAAACTAAAAAATAGAACAGAGACACAAAACATAAATAAGGAAAAATTTAAGAAACCCAGCATAAGAAAATGCAGAAGTCAATGGATAGGCTAAAACACACAGGACGAGAAACAAAGGAAACACAGGAAAACTGGAAAACGAGCAACAGAATGACAGCATTAAGTCCACATGCATCAATAATCACCCTCAATGTAAACAAACTGAACTCTCCAATAAAAAGACACAGAGTGGCAAAACGGATTAAAGAACAAGATCCAACAATTTGTTGCCTCCAGGAAACACACCCCAGGCTCAGAGTGAAGGGGTGGAAGACAATACTCCAAGCTAATAGCAAACAAAAGAAAGCAGGTGTCACAATACTTATATCAGACAAAGCAGACTTCAAGATAAGGCAGGTAAAGAGAGACACAGAGGGCCAATATATAATGATCAAAGGGACACTTCATCAAGAAGAAATAACGCTTATAAACATCTATGCACCCAACACAGGAGCACCCAAGTTCATAAAGCAACAATTAACAAACCTAAAATAAGATATAAAAAATAACACAATAATGGTAGGGGACCTCAACACCCCACTCACATCAATGGACAGATCATCCAGACAGAAAATCAACAAAGAAACAGTGGAGCTAAACGAAAAGCTAAAACAGTTGAACTTAATAGACATATATAGAACACTTCATCCAGAAACAGCAGAATACACATTCTTCTCAAGCACACATGGGACATTCTCAAGGATAGAAATAATAACATGCATCTTCTCCAATCATAATGCTGTAAAGCTAGAAATTAATTACAAGAAAAAAGCTGAGAAAGGCACAAGGATGTGGAGACTAAACAATACACTATTGAACAAGCAATAGATCATTGAAGAAATTAAGGAAGAAATAAAAAAATACCTGGAGGCAAATGAAAATGATAACATGCCATACCAACTCATATGGGATGCAGCAAAAGCTGTATTAAGAGGAAAACTCATCACAATTCAGGCACACCTTAACAAACAAGAAAAATCCCAAATCATCAATCTTAAAGTACACCTAACTGAATTAGAGAAAGAAGAACAAACAAAGCCCAAAGTCAGCAGAAGGAGAGAAATAATAAAAATCAGAGCAGAAATAAATGCTATTGAGACAAAAAAGACAGTAGAAAGGATAAATGAAACAAAGAGCTGGTTTTTTGAGAAGATAAATAAAATTGACAACCCCCTAGCCAGACTTACAAAGAAAAAAAGAGAGAAAGCTCAAATAAACAAAATCAGAAATGAAAGAGGAGAAATAACAACAGACTCTGCAGAAATACAACAGATTATAAGAGAATACTACGAAAAACTATATGCCAGCAAAATGGATAACCTAGAGGAAATGGATAAATTCTTGGACTCCTACAATCTCCCAAAGCTCACTCAAGAAGAAGCAGACAATTTGAACAGACCAATCACAAGGAAAGAGATTGAAACAGCCATCAAAAGCATCCCACAGAATAAAACCCCAGGACCAGATGGCTTTCCTGGGGAGTTCTACCAAATTTTCAGAGAGGATTTAATGCCTATCCTTTTCAAGCTATTCCGAAAAAACTAGGGAGGATGGAACACTTCCTAACACATTCTATGAGGCCGACATCACGCTGATACCAAAACCTGACAAGGACAGCACGAAAAAGGAGAACTACAGGCCAATATCGCTGATGAACATAGACGCAAAAATTCTCAACAAAATTTTGGCAACCTGAATACAGCAATTCATCAAAAGGATCATACATCATGATCAAGTTGGATTCATACCAGGGACACAGGGATGGTTCAACATCCTCAAATCAATCAACATGATACACCACATCAACAAACTGAGGAATAAAAACCACATGATCATCTCAATAGATGCAGAGAAAGCATTTGACAAGATCCAACAGCCATTTATGATAAAAAAAAAACTCTGAACAAAATGGGGATAGAAGGGAACTACCTCAACAAAACAAAGGCCATATATGACAAACCCATAGCCAACATCATTCTCAATGGGCAAAAACTGAGCGCCATCCCCCTGAGAACAGGAACGAGACAAAGATGCCCTCTATCACCACTCTTATTTAACATAGTTCTGGAGGTCCTGGCCAGAGCAGTCAGGCAAGAAAAAGGAATAAAAGGAATCCAAATAGGCGGGGAAGAAGTGACACTCTTGGTGTTTGCAGATGACATGCTCTTATATATAGAAAACCCCCAAAGAATCCATTGGAAAACTTTTAGAAGTAATCAACAACTACAGCAAAGATGCAGGGTATAAAATCAATTTACATAAATCAGTAGCATTTCTATATTCTAATAACGAACTAACAGAAAAAGAACTCAAGAACACAATACCATTTACAATCGCAACAAAAGGAATAAAATACCTCGGGGTGAATTTAACTAAGGAAGCGAAAGACCTATACAATGAAAATTACAAGGCTTTTCTGAAATAACTGGATGATGACATAAAGAGATGGAAAGACATTCCATGCACATGGATTGAAAGAATAAACATAGTTAAAATGTCCATTCTACCTAAAGCAATCTACAGATTCAATGCCATCCCAATCAGAATCCCAATGACATTCTTTACAGAAATAGAACAAAGAATCCTAAAATTCATATGGGGCAACAAAAGACCCTGAATTGCTAAAGCAATCCTGAGAAAAAAGAACACAGCTGGAGGCATCACAATCCCTGACTTCAAAACATACTACAAAGTGACAGTAATCAAAACAGCATGGTACTGGTACAAAAACAGATCAATGGAACAGAATTGAAAGCCCAGAAATAAAACCACACATCTGTGGACAGCTAATCTTCGACAAAGGAGCTGAGGGCCTACAATGGAGAAAAGAAAGTCTTTTCAACAAATGCTGCTGGGAAAACTGGACAGCCACACGTAAAAAAATGAAAATTGACCATTCTTTCTCACCATCCACCAAAATAAACTCAAAATGGATCAAAGACCTAAAGGTGAGACCTGAAACCATACGGCTTCTAGAAGAAAATGTAGGCAGTACACTCTTTGACATCAGTATTAAAAGGATCTTTTCAGCCTCCATGTCTTCCCAGAGATAGGAAACAATAGAAAGAATAAGCAAATGGGACTTCATCAGACTAAAGAGCTTCTTCAAGGCAAACGAAAACAGGATGGAAACAAAAAAACAACCCACTAACTGGGAAAAAATATTTGCAAGTCATACATCCAACAAAGGTGTAATATCCATAATATATAAAGAACTCACACAACTCAACAACAAAAAATCAAACAACCCGATCAAAAAATGGGCAGGAGACATGAACAGACATTTCTTCAAAGAAGATATACGGATGGCCAATAGGCACATGAAAAGATGTTCATCATCGCTGATCATCAGGGAAATGCAAATCAAAACTACACTAAGATATCACCTTACACCCATTAGAATGACAAAAATATCTAAAACTAATAGCAACAAATGTTGGAGAGGTTGTGGAGAAAAAGGAACCCTCATACACTGCTGGTGGGAATGCAAACTGGTGAAGCCACTATGGAAAACAGTATGGAGATTCCTCAAAAAATTAAAAATAAAACTACCATATGACCCAGCTATCCCACTACTGGGTATCTATCCAAAGAACTTGAAGTCAGCAATTCCAAAAGTCCCATGCACCCCAATGTTCATTGCAGCATTATTTACAATAGCCAAGACGTGGAAGCAACCAAAACACCCATCAACAGATGATTGGATAAAGAAGATGTGGTATATACATATGACGGAATACTACTCAGCCATAAAAAAGAACAAAATCGTCCCATTTGTAACAACATGGACAGACCTTGAGGGAATTATGTTAAGTGAAATAAGCCAGAGAGAGGACAATCTCTGTATGACTCCACTCATATGAGGAATTTAAAAATGTAGACAAAGAGAACAGATTAGTGGCTACCAGGGGAAAGGTGGGGTGGGGGCTGGGCACAAAGGGTGAAGGAGTGCACTTACAACACGCCTGACAAACAATAATTTACAACTCAAATTTCACAAGATTGTAACCTATCAACTCAATAAAAATTAAAAAAAAGAAAGAACTCACATATCTATGCATTATAAATTTAGCTCTAACCCTCAACACATTGCAACTTTTCACTGCCCATTGGTCCTGTCCCCATGCTACTCCATGCTATTCTCTGAATAAAAGGGTACTACTGCCAGACCTTGAGAGTCCAAGAAATCTTTCTCTCAACTCTCAACTCACCGACCCTGCATCATTTCTGGTGGCCCATACGGGGATGGTCTTGCTTCATCAGCTTATGAGCTTAAGTTCTGGTATGTGCCCTTTTCTTCCTTGTGTCTTTCTCTTTTTCAAGGATGGATCTAAATTCGCTTCTCCATTGGGAACTTTCTTGGACAGCTGTGTGAATCCACGTTTGCTGCCCATGGCTACTCTATGGGGCAAATCATGGCATTCAGCTTGAAGAGAATCAGTACCTTAAGCCTCAGGGTGAGGAAGAATGAATTAATCCATTCCTTCCTAATTCTATCTCTAATATATAAATTTTACATGGGCACGGGTCGACCACTTTAAGTCATGAGGGTGGTCGCCAATCTCCAAGACACCTGTGGAAGGTTTCTTTTCCTAAAGCTGGATTGGTATCCCTCCCTATGGCTCCTGACTACACTCCAAACCTCGGGAAAGTCTCAATCAGGACTCCAGTTCAAGGAAAGTACCAAACTCTGAACTTTGGTCAAGTATGGGAACCCCTTCTTGGGAGAACGGTTCCAGGATGCAACTGGGTAGAATGTCCCCCAGATCAGCAGAAAATTCCTCACTGTTTTTCTCTATTCTTTTACCTCTGGGACCATTCACCTGACACCTATTACTGCCAGGCATAATAGGGAAGATATACAAGGGATGCAATGCAGGAGGATGCCTCCATCATTCCTTGCTATAGAAACCCCATCGGGGGGATTTCAAGGTAATGGATCCTTTTATTTCATCTCTCTTAAAGTTCTTCTTTTACCTCGGGGACCGTTCACCAGGTACCTATTACTGCCAGGCATAATACGGAAGGTACACAAGGGATGCAAGGCCGGGGGATGCCCCCATCACCCCTTGCTATAGGAACCCCACAGGAGGAACAATGGGTAGGATGCTGCCCTAGGTTCAGGGGGGATTTTCAAGGTAATGGACCCTTTTCTTTCGTCTCTCTTAGAGTTACAGTGACCATTTTGGTCTCCTTTTGAGCTTTGCAACCGGGAAACAAAGAAACCTTTAAAGACTAAAAGGTTCCACCCCTGGGAGCCCTAACTTTGGGTTTCCAGGTCTGATCACCCTGGTGACCCCAAGTGGGGTGCCCTCTCTTGGCGGTTGACTCATTGAGTATTTTAGTCACCTACTGAGTCGATTATGAGGATAGGAGACCTGTGATTCATTCTGTGAACTGTCCTGCTGGGGTTGTGTGCCCCGGCACCAGAACTGTTGTGTGACTTTTATATTGATAACCCTCTGGAAGAGGCCATGAGGGTGACACCTGATCTCTTCTTTTCCTTTCTTTATTTCATTCATCACCTCCTCTGTTGTCACTAAGTCAAGCTTAAGTTCAGGCTGGACCTGAGCAGAACCTGCACCTTCTGTAAAATTGAAGACTTGAAAACCTTTTGCCAGGGACTTAACTCTCAACCCCAGCGCTGGGAGCCTCAGCCCCCAGCCAGTTCCAGGCCTTTGCTTCCTGCTCCCCTGGCTCCCCTTGTTCTGGCTCAGGGACTAAGTGTCCCAGGCTGAGCAGGACTTGACTACATCTTATAACCATATTGACACCCGCAGTCAGGCTCTGCACCCTTTCAGCAGCCACAGCCGGTCGGACACCAGCTTTACTGCCATGGGGAACGCCCCACGCATCCCCGGAGACCCACCCCTCGGATGCATTTTAACTAATTGGAAGCACTTTCAATTGGATGGGTTATGCCCCAGAAACTCCAGCTGGGAGAAAACTTGAGGGGTTTCTCTCTGCCTTCATGATGCAGTTGGACAGGTAGATCAACCTATAATGTAATTTGAGTTACAACCCAGTATCTGAGAAATCAAGAGCAACTGTCCTTGGAAAATCCTTGTAAGGCTAGGAAAGCAGCTCTAGAGGCATTCAGGTTCCACCCATTTCCATTATCTCAAAGAGCTTGCAAATCCTCTGGGGAATATCTAGCCCATCACTAATTCCTAAGACTGAAGGGAAAAAAAAGGGGGGAAAGGAAAAAATGGCCATAAGCGTGCCCTTGCAAAAAATCTAGTCTTCTCCACAAATATTGGTAAAAAGGCTCAAAACAAAATTTGGATTGATAACTAGGGAGCTTTGTATTACTGTACTTGATTCATGGCAGTAATTTTTAAAACAATAGCTGTGGAGACTCTGTATATGTGTGTCTGTCTGTATGTTATATGTGTGTGATATTTTACCTCCGGATGGAGTGGCCAAAATTAAGAGCTCTGTTTAATTGGTTTAAAGTAAATGCTTACATAAATTCTAAATGTAGTAGAAGTTAACCCAGTGTCTTTCAAGTTAACGTGCGTGATGTGGATTAACCTTTGGTAAATGAAAGCTTGTTTAAGTTTGTTAGTTTGATTGAAATAGTCTTGTTGTCAGAGTTGTCAGTATTTGCATACGATGCAGGCATGGAGCCTGGGTTTACTAGTCAAATAAGCTCATGTTGTCTGTTAGAAATTCGTCAGCAAAATAATAGCTTTAAATGATGACCAGTTTTGTCTAATGTCTCATGAAGTTTTTGTGGGTAATATGAACATAATTGTTGGAAAAAATGGCTTAAATAGATAAAAATGGGTAAGAGTTTGTGGGTACAATAACTGTTTTATGGTCTGTATACTTGGGGAAAAAACAGCTTCCAAATTCTTTTTTGATAACAATCTTGAGTTTTGCCAAGTTAAGTAAAATGATAAAAATCTGAGTATCTGGCTCATTTTTGGATTGAATAGAACACCGAAACATTATTGCTAAATGTATCTAAGTTATCTACTTTTGGCTTCTTATTGCAAGGAGGCTAAAAGTGTTTGGGTCTGTTACTGTAAAGTGGCGTGTTTCTAGAAATTATGAAGTGTTTAGAACACTGAGATAAAAGACGATTCGTAATTGCTTATCTCTTAAGTGTTTACTAGGGTCTCTTAAGGGTTAAAAGTTCTAATTAACATATATAATTAAAGGTACTGGAAATTAATAAGGAAAACAGTTCTGTATTCAAGGAAGTTAAAATGTATGCTTTCAGTAAAGAGGGTATAAAGAATGGAAGTATTTTTGTTTGTTAAGAAAGATAAATTTGTCCTAATGTACTAGAAGGGAAGAAAGAAAGCATGGGACAAATTCTGAACGTAAAAAGAAAGTTGTAGAAGGTTTGTGTAAGAGAAATTCAGAAAGGAGCTTATGCCTGGTGAAGTTGGCTAAGATTAAAGTAAATCCAATTAAGTAAATGAGTTTTAATGTTAAAAGTAAGCTGGTGCAAAAAAATAAAATTTGGTTTTTCTCAAGGATAATTTTCTTGAACTTTTGGCCTGCTCTTGATAAAGAGGTTATAAATGGTGTTCCTTTGAGTAAGTCTATCTAAAAGACAAACCTGTTTTGTTAAAATAATGAGTGAGGCCACTCTTAAAATTTTTGACTGTTTCTGCTGTCACTTTGAATGGATACCTGAGCATTGTTTCACAGTGAGTGTTGTTTCCTATTTGAAAAAGTGTTTTAAAATATTTTTATATTTTTGACAAGCTTCTCCCTCAAAAAAAAAAAAATTCAAATTCTGAATGAAGGCTTTCTTTTGACCCAAAAGGAGGAAATATTCTCTGAGGATTTTCAGAGGGCCCCTAAGACTTCTCAAAGAAATTTACTCTCTCTTCCTATAAGGAAGAAAATACTAAACTAATTAGGCTTATTTGGTGTGTTAAACTACATGGGAAGCATTGTCAAATAAGTGATGATAAACTTTCTTAGGTGGTATTATGTGGGTGAATGTTATTAATATAGGTGTCTTAAAATTACATAACATTCCTAAAATTCTGATCTGTACTGGTTATCGGTCATAATTCCAGTTATTATCTTGAAGTGTTGTATGTCACAGAAGTAGTTTCTTTGTCAATTGCCCTTTTGAGTCTTTTGTCATTTGCAGATAGTTGCCGTTTTACTTTGATGCTTTTTGCTTTTGCAAATATGTTTCATCTTCAGAGAAATTCCTGGAAAGGATTCTGACACAGGAGTCTAGAATACAGGTTTCTGATAAAACTTTCAGATTGTAAAACTTAACTGGGTAAGAAATTACAGAATTCTAACAGAGAAACTGAGCTCATAGATCTGCTAACAGAAGAATAAGCTCAAGAATCAATTATACAGGACTGTATGAACTGATGAGGAGGATTATAATTTTTGAGACTTTTGTTTGAAATATTGTTGATTTTTGATGTGTTTTGTTTTCTCAGATTTAAGGAAATCTTTTTCTCTTTTCTCTTATGCTAACTATGACTTATGGCAATTTGGTGAAATTCTACCTTTATGAATGGAACTGAAACATTTATCTTTTTCTCCCTAGCTTATCCCTCCAGAATTTGGAAATTCTTTGGGAGTGAGTATGGTTATTTTGTGGCAATATAGTTATTTGCATAAGTTCAATAAGAATCTGTTCTCCTTATAGCAGGACACATTGGTTTTATTACCAAGGCTTTGACTGGAATGTCATATTTGAGAGAAACATACAGGCTCAGATATGACAAGACAGCTTTTCAGGAACAAAGATTGGACTTTCTGGAATAAAGCCACTTGGAAATATTGGCCTGGTACCTTGTTTACAGAGATTCTGGCAATCTTACCCGGTAAGTAGAGAAGGTTGCTTATCTGGCAGGTACAAGGAACCTGAAAATATTTTGCGGGCCCTCAAGAAGAGAGGAATCCACCCAAATCTGTGGGTCCTGCAGGCAAAATCTGATGGAAAGTCCTTGGCTTGGCTTTTCTGGCCTCAAGAGGTTTAAAGTTCAATCTGATATTCCTCATAAAAATTCCAGCAAAGCAGATTTGAGAGCCTGTATGATCAATTGTTATTCTTGCTGCGCTTATATAAATAATTGAACCAAGTTTTATTGAAATTACACTTATTTTGCAAACCAGTTAATCTTAATTCAGCTATCTTTTGTAAAGATGAGGTGATTTTAGAGAGAAAAATTGTGCTTCAGTAGAAGCTATAGTATGCATTCATGGATATTAGATTCTAGCTCTTCTCTCCTACAAGATTCATCTATTACTAATCATAACTTCTCCTTGTGGCCATCCATCTCTGATACCTGGGAGCTCCCTGGCCAGAATCAAACCTTTTCCTTCAACTCTATTGCCCAAATACTAACTAGTTTTGCCTTGTCACAGGTGGATCATAAACAATGAGTTCCTAAGGTAAAGTCCACAACCTGTCAATACATACAGGATGGACTATAGCAAATTTGGGACGAATATATTTGGCTCACTCCTACTAGGGGTCAACTCAGTCAAAAGGCCACTCTCTGTTGGGAATGAACCCATCACACCTGTGATATGTGGCCTAATAGCACCCGACCTATGGGACAAATTCCCCATTACATGTGTTCTCATATCATAGCCTTAAGAAATACTGATTGGTTTGGGACTGACTAGGAAAGACAGCCCAGCATATGTTGATTAGCCCCTAACTGCACTAAGTGGTTATGTGGCTCCAACTTATGGCCTTGGCTGCCACCTGGATGGCTTGGACGATGCACCCTAGGCTTTGTCTGAATACAAGGTAGAACCACATTTACTGTATCTTCTCCTGCTAACGTACCCAACCTAGGACAACGCTGGACCCGTCCTGTCTTCCACTGGTATTGATGCGGGGTCGGTGAGCCGAGGAGTCAAAAGAAAGATTTCTTAGACTCTCAAGATCTGGCAGTAGTGCTCTTTTATTTAGAGAATAGTGTGGAATAGCATGGGGACAGGACCCATGGGCAGTCAGAGCTTCTGCTGCCGCCGCTACTGCTGCCCCCACTGGCATGGGGACAGGTCCCATGGGCAGGCAGAGCTGGTGTGTGGGGACAAGACCCACAGGCAGTCAGAGCTCCTGCTGCTGCCCCCGCTGGCATGGGGACAGGACCCATGGGCAGGCAGAGCTGGTGCGTGGGGACAGGACCCACGGGCAGTCAGAGCTCCTGCTGCTGCCCTGAGTTGAGGGTTAGGGCTAATTTTATAAGGCATGGGTACGTGACTTATTTTTACTGGAAAAAAAAGAAAAAGATGATGTAAAAAGTCATTAAATGATTTCAGTGCAGATGGGGTCTGGTTATTGTGCGGTCATATAACTTTAGATACGAATCTAGCCATATAGATCGGTATGTAGGTGAGGATGCCCTGGGCTTCTCTCCCTGGGGCAGTCCTAATTCATACCATAAAAAAAAGTCCACTGGGTCGTATAGTTTGGCATGTAGGCCAGGTCACCTTGGGCTTCTCTAGCTGGGGCAGCCTTAATCCACATCAGTATGATCACCTTGCCCCAATTTTCCTTCCTCAATTAGGAGTCAAAAGTGTCATCTGGCACATGGAAGCGCTAAACAAATTTACCATATGGCATTAAATGATATACAACATAGCCTTTCGCTGCTCGATTTAAAAGTATCCCAAATGTGTAAGGCAGTCCTCAAAAACTGAATGTTGTGTCTATATTCCTGGCTACCATCAACATATCTCTGGCTTCCTAGCTGATATGAGCCACCAAATTAAATCCATGTTTGACCCTACCCTATCCCTAAATGATTGGTTGGACTCCTGGTCAGGTCAAGGTCTCTTGACTACTATCAAAGCCTTATTCATTAGGTTAATTGCCGGTAGCCGTGTTACCGACGCCTATACAGCCGTCTGACAGGGTCCGGGCTGAGAAGGGCCGGGGGGCGCAGGGACGCCCCTTGGTGAAGAGTGGCCGGCTGACACCCCTGATATTTTCTGAAATGTATGCATGCTTTCTATCAAGGTTATGACTATACTTGTTCCTGCTTTTTATTCTTGAAGATATATAATTTAACTCAGCTTTTCAGCCTGATGCCTTACTAGCAAAATGATATTTTGTCCGGGCAGTGTGCTCAAGGGACAAATAGTCCTACCCCCTGAAAGACAAAGGAATGCTTTCACCCCCTAAGGGGCGCAGAAATGTAAAGATTTTTAACTGCCCGCTGAGAACGCATGGAGCATGTGGCCTTGCTGGTCGGAGCTTTCCCACCGGCCTGTCTTTGGCCTTGAGACGCCTGCAGAGAGGAGGAAGCCTGTGACCTTGCTTGTCAGCAGCTTTCTCACCAGCCCATGTCTCTTTGCGGGAGGAGATGGTCCAGGTGCTTGTCCTTGACGGTGTCTGTTTCCATGGAGGATGGTGGATTCTGGAGCCAGGGGGCCGGAGAGTGGGCAGGGAATTAATGTTTTGGTTTTGTGTGGAGATAATAAATAGTAGTTAATTGCAGAAAAGAGGATCATTAACCTTATGCTCTATAGAATGGAATGCTAATAAAAATTCTTGTGCTCGCTTTGTACTTCCTTATCTCTCTGAGAATATTTGTAGAGCTATTTCTGTACTAATCCTGAAAAATATAAAAATGACACTTGTGCACAGTAAAGACAGACTTGATTGCACCGACTCAAGTCTCACGTCTCTTCCTTCACTGCGCCGACTCCGTCCCTCCCTCAGGAACCTGGACTCGGCTGGAGCAGGACTCTGGCAGTTAATCAGGTTGCTTATATTTCTTATTATAATTTGTTGTCTATTTCGTTGTTTGTTTTCCACATGTCAACAAAGTTTCACCTCCTGGACCACTTCTCATCAAATGATTCTCTCCTCTCCAGAGGATCTGTATACCTTGTCAGCCTTGGACTCCACGGGCACAATCTTCCAGTCCACTGAACTTCTTGCCTATACCCCTATGGCCCCATTTAGGGACAGCGCTATGACCTTGTACAGCTGGAAGTAGTTACAGAAGATTGACTATCATGGGGTTGGCCCCGTGGCCGAGTGGTTAAGTTCGCGTGCTCCACTGCAGGCAGCCCAGTGTTTCATTGGTTCGAATCCTGGGCGTGGACAAGGCACTGCTCATCAAGCCACGCTGAGACAGCGTCCCATATGCCACAACTAGAAGGACCCACAAGGAAGAATATACAACTATGTACTGGGGGGCTTTGGGGAGAAAAAGGGAAAAAAAATAAAATCTTATAAAAAAAAAAAAAGAAGATTGACTATCATCCATATCCCCAAAGGATTTCGGGGCCAAATGGGTTCCGGGGGGGTTATGATGAGGATCAAGGCTGCCCCAGGGAGAGAAGCCCAAGGCGTCCTGCCCTACATACTGATCTATATCATCCTCTGGGAAGCATAGGACATCCTGACTTAATCTGATCTGATTCTTATCTAAAGTTCTAGGACCACCCAATAACCAGACCCCACCTGCACTGATACCATTTTAACGATTTTTTCATGATCTTTCCTTTGTCTTGTAAAGAAATAACTCACATATCTATGTCTGATAAAATTAGCTCTAACCCTCAACACATTGCAGCTCTTACTGACCATGCGTCCTGTCCCTATGCTACTCCACCCTATTCTCTGAATAAAAGAGCGTTACTGTCAGACCTTGAGAGTCCAAGAAATCTTTCTTTCAACTCTGCACTCACCAAGCCCGCATCACAAGGGTAAGGTTGTGGTTTTTTTTTTTCAAATATCATGTCCATTTCCTCATGTTTCTATTTTTTTAATTTTTTTTTTTGAAGAAGAAGGTTAGCCCTGAGCTAACATCTGCTGCCAAGCCTCCTCTTTTTGTTGAGGAAGACTGGCCCTGAGCTAACATCCATGCCCATCTTCCTCTACTTTATATGTGGGATGCCTGCCACAGCATGGCTGGCCAAGTCGTGCCATGTCTGCACCCAGCATCCGAACCGGTGAACCCCGGGCCACCAAAGTGGAATGTGCGAACTTAACCGCTGAGCCACCGGGCCGGCCCCCAGGGTAAGGTTTTCATGCAGATTTAAGTCACTGTCTTCTCCACCGATAAGAGTTTCTAGACACTGAGTCAGCCCCTTCTTCCTGGTACATCAAGGGAGACACCCTTACAAATGGAGATTTCCCCTATAAATGTAAACATCTTTTACAAAAGAGTAAGTTCTCAGTTTTCAGAGCTTCTCCTATGTCTGCAGTTTCTTAAAAATAATCAGCAAAATAACCCTTATGCCAAAAAGACATATTTTGGGGTGGCAAATTCTGCCCCCCTACATTTGTAACAGTGGTAGAGCAGTGCCCGGCACACTTCAGCACCATGCAAGTGTGTACTACTGATGAGTAAATGTCTAGCAACAGGGCACTGGAGTAGATGAGGAAGCCATTGGTCTAAAAGTAATGCAGCCTGACGTTGTTTTTCCAAAAGGGCCTGATGTGGTTGTTGAACATACATTGTACATTTGCTTTAAGTATTTACTGTGTCCCAAAGACAAGAACCATACCCTTAAAGATAGGGATGTAGCTTTGAAGACGGTGCTGCGGCTTACTGTAAATATTCAGTAAGATTCCCTTCAACTTTGTTATGAAAAGAAATTAATCTTGTCAATTTGCTGTTTTCCTGTTTAACCTGAGGGGTAACTCAAGGGTCACAAGGATTTCTGAGCTTGTTTTACAGACAAAAGAGAATGCTTTCAAGGATCACCAGATAACAAGTCCTGAGCTGTTGATGCCCAGAAGTCAGATTGTCCAGGGGCTTATCCCAAGTGAAAAAAACACCGATTACCCCTTTGTTACTCCGAAACTCCTCCTGCTCCACCCCTTAGCTCTATAAATCCCCCTGCTTTCTTCTCTGGTTAAAGTGTATTTGAGAGAACACATGCTACCCTGACCCTAACCTACTCCTACCCCTAACCTAAAAATAGCAATAAACTCCCGCCCGTTATGCTTTGTCCTTAGTGCTCTGCGCTGGGGTCACTTCCGGGGACCTCAGTTTCATTTTTGCACCTCCAGAGTTTAGCTTCGGGGACCGCGTGGGTGGCGCTGGAACCCGAGGACCCCGCGCGCAGGACGCCCAGCCTGGCGACCCGACCCGTTCGCACAGCAGCTGAGTTATGGCCACCGGACTCCCGGCGCCCGGCGCGCTGATGCTTGGTGTTGCCGTGGAGATCCGGAAGGGCACCGACTACCGCGCCGGAAAGCAGGCTGGAACTACGTTTCCCAGAAGGCTCTGCGTGTGCGTCTGCAGCGCGCTTTGGGCCAATGAGGGCTTGAGGGGGCCGGACTTCCGGCGTCCGGGACTGTCACTTTGCTGCCGGGCGGCGGGCCGCAGTAGCGTTGGGGGCCGGCGAGCGCGGGGTCGTGGCCGTTTCTCCCGTAGGCTCCAGAGACCCGAGGCGGGGGCAGCGGGGACGGCGCGGCCTGAGGGCCTGCTGCGCGCGCGCGCCGTGGCCGCGGGCTGCCGGCGCCGGCGCTCCAGCCGCGGTTTCTCCGGTGCGGCGCGCGCGGCCCCGGGGGGCGGTCGGGCGGCGCCCGAGCCACGTGCTCTCCGCCCTCTGGGCCGCCCCGGAGCACCGCGCAGGGCGTCTGCGCCCTTGACGGACGGGGAGACGGAGGCCGAACCCGGCGCGCGGGTCGCCCGCCCCAAGTGCAGGCTCCGATGGCGGCGGCGGCGGCGCTGACAGACCGGGTGCAGGTGAGTAGAAAGTCCCGACCCCCACCCGCCAGATTCCAGCTCTTGGACCCTAGCCCCGACCGAGGGAGGGACTCCACCCGGACGTCCTGTCTTCCCTCTCGGTCCGTCCCGGGCCCCGGTGTCCACGCATGGGGCGTGCGCATGTGGGAGACTCGCTTCTGGCGGCCGAGGGGTTGAGTGTGGAGGGAGGTTCCAAGGGGAGGGTCCCGCACGCGCGGAAGCCGGGAGGGCCGACCGAGCCAGGTGCTGACGGACCTGGGCTGCTCGGCGTGGAGCTCGGGGGAGAAGATACATGGGCCTGAAACGCAGGCCGAGGAGTTAAGCTTTGTCCCGAGGGCCCTGGAGCCCTGGAAGGTTTTGAACAGAGACTGGACATGCTTTAGTTGGGATTTTTAAGTGTCCCACCGTTTGCTGAGTGGGAATAGACGCAGAGGGGGTGGCGGCGGTGTGCAGGAGGAGGCCACTGCCTCAGTCGGGCAGGTGGCAATGGCACCTGGACCAGTCTGGGGCAGTGGAGGTGGGAAAAACGCTTGGATTCTGCATGGATCTGCTGATGCATCAAGTGTGGGGTGTGAGCGAGTGTCCTGAGCGAAGGACTGTCCCAAGTTCTTCGGCCTGAGCACCCAGAAGAATGTAGTTGCTGTAGACAAACAGGAGTTTGAAGGGAAAGTAGGTTTCAGGAGAAAATCAGGAAGAGTCTACAGTGTCCCAGAGTGGAGGGATCAGGTGAACCTGGAATCGTAGATGACCAAGGACAGAGTCCTGGTATCCTGAGCCGAGGCAGGATCTGGAAGTCAGACTTAGGAGGAGGGGCTCTCATGGACTCAGCCAGGGTTGCCACTCTCTGGGCCTCTCCGGGCAAGTCTGGCAGGTGGCTGAGGGAGGGAACAGTGGCAGCCAAGAGAGAAGGGAGTAGAGGGGCCATGGCTATAGAGGCAGGAGGGAACTGGCTTCCTGAGTGCCCCCTGGATCCTGGGGGCCAGCCCTGTGGTGACTGGAGGGGATCAGCCAGTCTTTCAGGCTGGAGGAGCAGCTTTGAGATGTCAGGCAAATCCAGCAGGGGAGAGCATTCCTACAGGGATGGGTGTGCCCTGGGGGGGTCCATAGTTGGGACTTGTATAATTGCTTATTGCAAGAGCAATAAAGGCACATCGGGAGAGGATCATCTTGTGTAAAGGCTGCAGCCTGAGTGGACGCCTGGGGCTGCTCTTGGGGTGGCTTGTGTAGAGTGGTCAGTGGGGAGGCCGAAGAGGCATCTATGGCAGGCAGGTGAGGTAAGTTCCATCTGCAGAGCTCCGGTGGAGGAGGGTGAGCATCTGAGGGACATCAGGAGAGGTAGCCACTGGGACAGGGAGCTGCACCCTGGGTCACACGCTCATAGCTTAGATGGTGTCGTCTTCCCCTGCCCACTTTTGTAGGGTCTGATGGCCTTTGAGGACGTGGCTGTGTACTTCTCCCGGGAGGAGTGGGAGCTTCTGGACGCAGCCCAGAGGGCCTTGTACCGCCACGTGATGCTGGAGAACTTCTCACTCGTGGCCTCGCTAGGTAAGGCTCTGGGTACTCCATGGGAAGTTCAGTTGTTGCCAGGCTGGGCTGCCAGCACTAACTCCTTATCTCCTGGTGGCCCCTGAGCAGCCCCACACCCACTGGCTGAGTGTCCCTGTGCAGCTACGGCGCCTCTGTCCCCAGGCTCAGTCCCTTTCCTCTGGCCCTGCCAACATGATTCTCCTCACAGGGACCACTGAGCTGTTCCTGTGAGCCCTACCCTGTGGTGGAAACTTCCGGTCTTCTTGGTTGCACAGATGATGTTGTCTATGTCCCAGGAAGCCCTAACTCCTGTCCCCTGTTGGGCGGTGGGTCATCCTGAGCTTGGGCTGGCCCCTTGCTTATCTTTTCTCACAGGACTCTCTGCCTCCCGACCCCGTGTGGTCATCCAGCTTGAATGTGGCGAGGAGCCCTGGGTTCTCAGTGGGATGGATGTGACCCCAGTCAGGAATGTCCAGAGGAGGCCCAACCTTGGTGAGTGGGGGCTCAGGGTGGGTGAGCTTGCTTGGGGCCAACCTATGGCCAAGCTTCTGTCCCCCCTTCCCCACCCTCATGGACACTCCTTTCCTGCCTCCCACCCAACTCCCTTCTGTTCTCCTTCCACCATTAGCCTCTTCTGGAGGCAGTGGCCTTGGCTGTCCCTGAAGGGGGAGCTCTCAGGGCACCCCCAGGCTTGGTGAGACCTGCACAGGATCCCACCCTCAGCCAGGCTGTGTGGCCTCAAACCCTCCTGTCTTGCCTCACCCCCTCACCTGTGTGTGGGGCCATTCCTTCATTCGTTCATTCATGTCTTCATTGTTTCTTCAGCACCTGTGATGGTCAGGCCCTTTCCAGGCACTGGGGACACAGCCTCGACCAGGATGTTCCTGGTCCTGCTTTTCTGGGGTTGACTGTGCTGGGGGAGAAGCAGTTGGTAAACAGTTCATAAGTAGAATCTATAGTATCAGGTAGCCATCAGAGTAAGGAGTAAAAGCAGGCTGGGGAGTACCCCCGGACGGGAACCATGTCTGGCCCCTGCTTTTCTCCCCAGCCTCACACACCCAGTCCTTGGGGTCCCCCTTGCCTGCCGACTCGGCCTGCCCTGGTCATGCCCTCCTGGCCAGGATGACCTAGGCATCCACAGTTTTTGTGCCTTCAGGTTGCCACCGTCTGGCAGAGGACAGAGATGTTTCTGGAGAAGCAGCATTGCCAGGGGCCTTCCGGGATAACTCCCCTCTGGCACCTACTAGGATTCTTCCCACCACTGGTGCCTCTGAACGTGGGAAAAGCCTGCAGGGTTGGCGTGGCGCCTCTCCATCTCAGGAGAGAAAACCCACGGGGGTCTCCGTGATCTACTGGGAAAGGCTCCTGCTGGGCCCAGGCAGCGGCGAGCCTGGTGTCAGCCTGCGGCTGACCTCCCCGCTGAAGGCTCCGGAGGGTGGCGCCCCCAGGGAGAAGGCTCGCACAGACCGCCCTGCGCCGGCCAAGCAGCTGCGGGTATCCGAGCGGCAGAAGCCACAGGCGCGGGAGGCTCCTGGGAGAGCCTTCCCGGGCGTCCTAGACCTCCAGGCCGCTCACGCTGCAGGGGAACAGGGAATGGGCGTGGCTTGGCGCGAGCTTCCGAGACTCCCCGCCAGCCAGGAGCCCCCGACCTGGGATGAGCTGGGCGAGGCCCTCCATACCAGCCCCGGCCTCCTCCCCGGGGAGAAGCCCTTCGAGTGCAGGGCGTGCAGCAAGGTGTTCGTCAAGAGCTCCGACCTGCTCAAGCACCTGCGCACTCACACCGGGGAGCGGCCGTACGAATGCGCACAGTGCGGCAAGGCCTTCAGCCAGACGTCGCACCTGACGCAGCACCAGCGCATCCACAGCGGCGAGACGCCCTACGCGTGCCCAGCCTGCGGCAAGGCATTCCGCCACAGCTCCTCGCTCGTGCGCCACCAGCGCATCCATACGGCCGAGAAGTCCTTCCGCTGCGGCGAGTGTGGCAAGGCTTTCAGCCACGGCTCCAACCTCAGCCAGCACCGCAAGATCCATGCGGGCGGCCGGCCCTACGCGTGCACACAGTGCGGCCGCCGCTTCTGCCGCAACTCGCACCTGATCCAACACGAGCGCACGCACACAGGTGAGAAGCCCTACGCCTGCGCGCTCTGTGGCGCCGCCTTCAGCCAGGGCTCGTCGCTCTTCAAGCACCAGCGTGTGCACACGGGCGAAAAGCCCTTTGCCTGCGCGCAGTGCGGCCGCGCCTTCAGCCATAGCTCCAACCTCACGCAGCACCAGCTGCTGCACACAGGCGAGCGGCCCTTCCGCTGCGGGGACTGCGGCAAGGCCTTCGCCAAGGGCGCCGTGCTGCTCAGCCACCGGCGCATCCACACGGGCGAGAAGCCGTTTGTGTGCACACAGTGCGGCCGTGCCTTCCGTGAACGCCCGGCCCTCTTCCACCATCAGAGGATCCACACTGGCGAGAAGCCCATGCGGCGGCCTAGGGCGGGCCTGCGCCTCCAGGCGAGACCTTCGGGGGCGTCATCAGAAGGCACGCTGGGGAGGGAAGCCGGGCCCACTCCCACCTCGAGCCCAGCTGCAGCTCCGAAGCCGGCTGAGGCCTGAGGTGGCAGCTCGGACCTTCGCTGGCCTGTCATGAGCCCCTTCCACGGATAAAGGCCGTTTCCGCTGCACATTCACACTTTGGAGAAGCCCTGTGTGTGCACTGCCATCCTATCTGCATGTGGTCACAAGATTTGCCACTTCAGCCACAGCTCACGCCTCCATCCCCAAGAGGTCATGCTCCAGAAAGATCAGGGGGATGGACATGAAGGCTAGGATTTTCGTGGGTCAGAGCCTTGGCAATCAGAGCCAGTAGGAGGTCAGCACGGTGGTGCCACTTCATGCCTATTGTGACCAGGCGCTAAGGTGAGGAGGGGTGGTGCAGGGATGTGGTGGAGGTGGTCCAAAAGTTTCTGACTTCCACACATAAACTGGCCCCGGGGTGGACGCTCAGGATGCCTACTCACTCTACCCCCACGCTGGGCCTCAGTTCATCCTAGGCTTCCTGGGAGTGAGCCCAGTGGACAGGAGGTCATGTGGGGGTCGGGTGCTGGCCTCAGGCAAGTACCTGGGCTCTGAGCCTCAGCTGCCTCCTCTGGAGAAGAGAAAAGACAGATTCAGTTCCGCAGAGGGTATTTGCAGCACCTTGACAGGCAGTATCTTGATAAGGACCAACACATGCCAACTGCCAGCCGCTGTTCTGAGTGCTGCAAAGTGTCTCCTGACAGCCCTGTGAGATGGCTAGTATCCTCACTTCTCAATGAGGAAACTGAGGCACAGAGAGGAAATGTAAGTTGTACACAGCAGAACCAGGACTTGAACCCAAGCCTCTGGCCCAGCATCCAAACAGCTCACCACCACACCCAGATGCTCTAGTCTGCCAGCTGTGAGCGCTGAGTGGGGCCTGGCCTGGCTCCCAGCACATGGCAGATTTACAGGAAGTGGAGGAGGTGGAGGTCATAGGGAGAAAGCCAAAACGATGGCTCCCCAGCCATGCTCGTTTATTCAGGTTCTCATCCAAGCCTCAGCATTGGCTGTGTCCTGTCGTTACCAAGGTCAGTGGTACAGGAGCCTTTCCCTCCCCACTACCCTGACAAGAGGTGACATAATAAGAGATATCAGATGAGACAAGATGGGGCTGCTTGATTCTGCCAGGTCCGGTGGCCATGTGCCCACCTATTCTCTTCCCTCACTTGGAAGGAGGACTTGCCCCAATGGGACTCGCTGTTACCAAAGGCTGTGTGTGGTGCCTCCATCCACCAGTGTGACACCCCCACATGGTGGGGACACTGCAGCAGACGCGTAGGGTGGGGTTCTAGTTTGCTGCCTGTGGCCCTCAGCGGACCAGGGCCCATCTCGACCTCGGGCCTCATCCTAGGGAATTTAATGGTTGGTTTACTGTGGGGGGGAAAAAAAGACTAGTAGTTAAAACTTGGAATGGACATACATTGTAAATTGTTGCACAACACTGGAGGGCCTCAGCCTCTGCTTCCAGGTCATGGTTCAGAAAGTTTTAATAACACGAGTCCAAAGAGGCTCCTTGATAAAGGTTTCTTTTTAAAATGTGTGCTGACGCCTCTTTCATCCTAAAACAATGCAGACATGCCATCGAGGTGTGTCATTATCACAGAGCTCTGGGGATTTGGCTTCAACCTGGGTCCCGTTGAGAGGCCATAGGATAGAGATGCAGCCTGTCTGTGGCCCACAGAGAGGCTGAGACACCTGTGTCCCCTTGGCAGCCAGAGGTGAGTAGGGGACAGCCAGGAGACCTAGGCAGGGTGGATGGGGTGGGTTTGCCCCAAGCAGCAGCTCTACTAGATGAGCCTGTGGATCCAGGCTGTGGAATCTGAGGCAGGGGTCATGTGAGATGACCTGAAAGGTTGACCCCAGGCCCAGTGGGTTCTCTAGGCCCATTACCTCTAAGACTTGGCAGCCATCTGCCATACACAATAAGCTCAGACATGATGCCCCCACTCCCCACCTGCCAGCAAGGCCAGACGTAATCACCTGGCCCTGAAACCTTATAAGTTCCTGCAGGGAGGAGAGAAATGGAGATGAGGAGAGGAGTCATGCAGGACCTTCAAGAGCAGGTCCTCCAAGCCATTGTCCACTCCTCCTAGACTCGTCTTTCCTCTGCTCCGGTCCACACGCTGGCCTCACCCCCATCTCGCCTTCCCCCAGGCTGACCTACAAGAGGGAGCCTTAAGAAGGCTCATCAGCCTCAGTCTGCACAGCTGTGAAATGCAGACAGCACCCCCCCCCCCCCTCGCCCCGGCTGACAGAGGGCTCTTCTGGGGACCCCCATGGAGTTTAGGAGCAAAGACATTTATCAAGCAGCAAATGGGTACTGAGTCATATGCAACCTTTTCTGCACCTTGAACAGAAACTCCTGGAGCCCAGTTCTCACCTTGAGCTCTCCTAGTCCCTCAAGCTGGGCTGATGCCCTATCCTGCCTCCTATGTCCCCTTCGCCCCCCTGGCCGCCTCCCTGCTTCACTCAGCCTCCCACCTGTGTGCTTGGACCACGCTATCCCTGAGTTCCTCCACCCTCCTTGAATCCACAGGTCCCCATCCCAGGACTGGCCAGTGACCCCCCCCCCAACCCCTGTTTCTATGGGAACACCAACCATGAGCACCTGCCTCCCCCCACATTTTAGCCCCTAAGTTGTCCTCCCCCAAACCTCTGTGGTCATGTTGCGCCCTGTGCTGCCAGGTTGGCCCTTCTGCTTTTAATCCTGAACAGGCTGTGACTATAAAAGTGTCCCTGTGCTTTCTGGATCAAGATGATGAAGGAGGAGTCGACAGCAATAGCATTCTGAAGCTAGGAGGGGATGGGGAGCTGTGACTGATTTAGGGAAAGCCAAATACTGAGTTGGCACTGGGAGAAGTGGAGGAAGGTCCCACCAGGCTTACACTGCAGAACTCCAGGAGGCTTGAAAACCAGCAGCCCCCTGGGAGGGGAGACTTCAAACAAAGATGGCTGGGGAGAGCTACTGGAGAAGCTGTTAGAGCCCCAGCTCTCTCCTCACACAGTGGATGTCGGTAGAGTCATTTCTGGGGCATCCCCACAGTCCCAAAGAAAAGACCTAAGCCCCCACAAAAAAAGCCCAATCTGATGACGTTACTGGGAAGAGGACAAGCCCCAGCCACGCACATGCTCAGAGCTTCCCATCAGTGTTTAAGATCACTGCTCTTCATCAGGAGCTGGCAGCCAGGGATTCCTAGGCATCCAAAGAAACCAAAAAGGCAGATGCAATTTAGGATTGAATAAGTCATGGTTCAGCCACTTGATGTTTGGAAGCAAAACTGAGCCCGTCCTACAGTCAGATTTTAAAAACGATAACACTGCCTATGGAGATAATCTAAAAATAAAAGTCACCCTTACTTGTTCTGGTCCCCAAAGTAAATGAAAGCTTGAGCACGTCCCATAAACCTAGACCAAAACCTGCATCCCTCACTTTGCAATACTGATATCTGAAGACATGTCTGAGATTCTGAGGGTATAAATAATGGGACAGTCTCCTCATCAGTAAATGGGTGCCCACCCGAGTCTCTGTGTCCCAGCAAGTCCGCAGGGGGCTCAGCAGAGGAAGAATGAAGGTCCCCAGCACCCTCCTCACTAGAGAAATTCCCGGAGATGGAGGAGGAAGCCCATGGATCAGGCCCGCCTTCCCGGCCAGACGTCGCTGCCTCCTGGGACCATGTGGAGGCGTCTCGAACTACACTACCCAGGCAGCCACTTCCGTCCTCCCTGGCGGACAGGGCTACGCTCCGGCCGTTGCCTTGGAGATAGCGAGAGGCGGGCGGATGTGCTCTGACGATTACCAAGGGGACGGCTGGACGAAGAGAAGGAAGCCTCGGGAAGAGCGTCGAGGGAGGAGCCTCGGCGGAGTACCAGCTCTGATTGGCCGAAGGGACACGGTACTCCCCACTCCTCCCCTCGCCCGCCAATAGGAACCGGGTCCGTTGTGCACATGCGCAGGATTCTAAGGTACCGTCCATCACGGCAGTCGGTGAGTCGAAGGGCTCGGATATAAAGAAAAAGCGGCCACCAGTGAGGGGAGGGAAATCCCCAAACTCTGCGATTCTGCAGGCTCCTCTAAGAGGGACGGAGCGCCTCTCAGTCTTGAAAGGCCTCTCAAAGCGACCGTCCGCTGGCGGAGGCCACGACTGTCCTTGCTTGCTGAGGCTCATGGGAAACGTAGTCCAAGGGGGGGGGGGGTGTGCCTTCTGCGCAGGCGCATGATTGGCCAGGGCGGTGTCGCCAGGGCAACGCGCGGAGGGGCGGGCCGGTGCGGTCTGCGGAAGGCGGGCGAGGGGGTCGCGGTGCCACTCACCGGAAGTGGCCTCAGGGCGCCGGCGCGGCGGTCCAGGTGAGCGTGGGCCTCGCTGGGCTGGGCGCGGCCTTTCCGACCCCGGGACCCAGTCGGCCCTGCTCCCTGCGCTACCTCTCGACGTGCTCTGTGCGCCCGGCCGCCGAGCCTTTGCCCAGGCCCCTCCTCCCGCCACAACACTATTCCCCCTCCTCCGGGAAGACCTCCTCCCTCCCTTTCCTTTGGGAGACAGACTCTAGAGGTCAGGCCTGGTCCAGTCCGTCTGACAGTCCCCCAGGTGGGCGCGTTTCACTCCAGACCGTCTTCGGGCTCGGGCCCCAGTTGTCCACTTACGCGTCCACGCAACTCGTGGCTTCCGTATTGTTTTGCTTTTCACGTGCACGGTCCGGACGGTGTGAGTCATCCTCGGTCCTCTGTGGTCAGGCAGCGAGCAGGTTGTCCCAGGGTCCGCATCAGCCCTTGCCTCCACCCACGGCGGAGAAGTGCCTGTCCCTGCAGCCAGCCGTTCGGTGCCCCGTTTCAGTCAACATGTGCCGGAGACCTGGGCACAGACATGCCCCGCCTGGCCCCATGTCCTGCTGCTGACCTTCCCGTCCTCATGGCTCCGCCCATGAGATCACAGCCCCACCGCCTTCCGGCTGTCCCTCAGCCTCTTTCCGGATTACTGCTTCCCTCCCTGCTCTGCTGGGCGCCCTCCGTGGCTCCTCAGCCTGGACGCCCGTGATGACTCCCCTCACCTACCTCTCCACCGTCGTCTTCCAACAGTCCCTTGTTGTACCCAAATGTTTGCAGTTTCCTGGAAGCTCCACTGGGCAACTTGCTTCCAAGAATTCGTCCACAAGGCTCCCTCCTGCTCTGTTTCCTTTAGTAGCCAGCTCCTGTGACCCCTCCCTCCGTGAAGCTTTCCTGGCCTCACCCATCCCCAAGCAAGGGTCCTCTCTGTCCTGGTCCCAGCCCCCTGGGGCTGGGCCTCTGCACGTGTCTGCCTACCTGGCCATGGTCTCTTGGCCAGTACCCTGATCCTTCCTTTTCTGCAGGTCCCTCTTGGTGGCTCCAAGAAGACTTCTGGTACAACAATGCCATCCCCACTGGGCCCCCCATGCCTGCCCTCCGTGGACTCCTTGGCCACCCTGGAGGAGCCTGAGGCAGCACGCCTGCGTTTCCGGGGGTTCTGCTACCAGGAGGTGGCGGGTCCCCAAGAGGCCCTGGCCCAGCTCCGGGAGCTTTGCCGCCAGTGGCTGCAGCCAGAGGTGCGCTCCAAGGAGCAGATGCTGGAGCTGCTGGTGCTGGAGCAGTTCCTGGGCACCCTTCCCCCTGAGATCCAGGCCTGGGTGCGGGGACAGAGGCCAGGCAGCCCTGAGGAGGCTGCAGCCCTGGTCGAGGGCCTGCAGCATGACCCTGGGAAGCTGCTGGACTGGGTGAGTGTGGCTGGTGTTGGTTTCTTGGAGGAACACAGCAAGACTAGAGCCCCCATGACTTGCCTCTCCCCCTCAGATCACAGCCCATGTCCTGAAGCAAGGGGTGCTTCCAGCAGCACAGAAGACAGAGGAGTCTTTGGGGAGCCCCCCCACTTCAGGGACGGTGGAGGCCCTCAAAGCAGCCTCTGGCGAGGAGCCACAGGACGCCCAGATGGAGGGATCTGCCCAGCTCAGCTGCAGCGTGAAAGAGGAGCCTGATGCTGATAGGCAGGAGATGGGTGAGAGGGGGCCACAGTGGGGTTGGTGGGCTCCTGGAGGGAGTGTGGGCATCCCCTGATAGGGTGAGGATCCCAGGAGATGCTGTGCTGGGACAGGGGACAGAGGGGGGGTGTGCTCCTAGAGGGAGTGTGGATGTCCCTAGGTGGGATGGGGACCCTCCCCTCTTGGGTCCCCGGGTGGTAGGAGGAAAGGGTTGGCTGGCTGCCTGCCTGTCATGTGACTGGTACACATGGTGGCCTCCTGCCTGCTGGCCAAGGAGGACCAAGGCTGCACCACCAACACTAGCTCCTCACCTGCCCTGGCTCACATGGGCAGCCCCTGACTCCCATCTGCCTCGCTTCCTAGCACCCTCCAGTCCCCCAAATCCAGCCCCATCCCATGAAGGGCGCCTTGAACACTGGGAACTGGCCTCTGCGTCCTTCCACCCACCCAGGATTCAGGTGAGCAGTCCAGGTGGGAGGTACAGGACCCCAGTGGGAAGGGAGTGTCCCTGGTGGCCACTCTCTGCCTGCCAGTTTTCCAGTCTCCTTGGCTAGTGGTTCCTGTGCTCTTTGCTGCCCAGAAGTGGAGTTGGCATCAGGGTGCCCCTTGCAGGTCCTAGGGGACAGAGGAACAAACCAGTGGTTTCTCTCTGGTTGGGAAGGATTTTTGCCTCAGGCCATGGCTTTAGAGTGACTGGAACCATGAGGCTTGGCTTCCTCACTTACAGAGAAGTCTGGGGAGAGGGTGGGGTTCCAGCTCCCAGCAGTCCTGAGCTGGCACCTGGGGATTTGAAGCCTCATAGGCAGGTGGGGAGGGGACAAGATGACCAATGCTGGCAGGAAGCCTGAGCTCCACACAGCAGTCTGGTCTCCCCAACACACCTGAGATCAGAATGGAGATGCTCTTTGTCGGCAATGCCTGCAACACCCTTTCTCCCAGGGCCTTCCTCAAAGGCCAGCCTGCCCCAGCTGCAGCCAGCTGGCCATAGAAGCTCAGCTGAGGCCCCTGCTATCTGGAGCGCATGTTCCTGAGTGTGGGGAGCAGGAGGCCTGTCCTCCCCTAGCAGCTCTGCTCCTAAACCATGCCACTCAGGAGCATCCCCGGCAGAAGAGCTGGTTGAGATATGCTTGGAGGCTGAGAAGTCCCCCAGGCTCCCTCTACAGCCTGATGGCACAGAAGGAAACCGAGGGGGGCAGGAGGCCACATACCCTCCAAAGCCTCCTCTTCTCCAGCAGCACCATCCGGGCTGTGGCTCTGTGTGGCTGCCGCCTTCCTGCCCTCCTTCCTGCCCCTGGAGTCACTGTGGCATGTCTGTCAGGATTATTTTTCCCAACCCAGCAAAGCCAGATGATGGGATTTTGGGAGGTGAGGAGGGCAGACCCCACGGGCAGGGAGTGAATCTCTTGGTGAAGCTGAAAGGTCCTGCGACCACAAAGCCTGGGCCCAGCTCACCCTCTGGCAATAGGTAGCAGCCAACCCACGAAGCTGGTCCGTTCCTGGTCCCTGTCCTGAGCTGTGTGGCCACACCTCCTGACTCCAGTGCTCCCTGGTTCCTCCACCTCCCCATCTCCCCACAGCCAGGTCCCCACCTCCAGGAATGCTGAGGCCCTGGGAAGCTCCCCAAGGAGCATCTGTTACTCTTGTAATGTGGGCTTGGCGAAGAGGTGGCTCGGGTCTCCTCGACTTCCCTGGCCTTTTGCTCTCGGTGCAGCACAGATTATTCAAGGCACAGGAATGGGGTCAGCACATCTGTTCTTGCCTCAGCCGCCCACAAAACCCATCCAGGGGTCCTCACTTTCAATCTGTCCGGCCAGCATGTGGGGTGGGGCAGCTGAGGGGACTGTGCTGGCAGCATGCTCCATCCAGGTGAGCTGAAGGACAGCTCTCTCCCCGGCCCTGCTTCCCCAACAGCACACAGTCTCATCTCAGCTTCGTCTATAGCCTTAGATAACCTGCCCGCGCCCCCAGGCCGTAAGGGTGTGACCACGAGTCCGAGGGGCACGCGGGTGATGGGCCGCGTCCCCGCAGGAGGAGTGGGGGTTGCTGGACCCGTCTCAGAAGGAGCTGTACTGGGACGCGATGCTGGAGAAGTATGGCACGGTGGTCTCCCTAGGTGAGGACCGGCCGCGCCCCCAGACCCTTCCCTGTGCGCCTCCAGCGCGTGTTCGCGTTCCCCCGCCTTCCCAAGGGCGCCCTTGCCACTGGCCGGTGCCCCGACTCGCCCCGGCCGGCACTGGCGCTGACCGCCCCGCCCGTCAGGGTTGCCGCCCCCGCGGCGGGAGGCGCCGGCCGAGTCGGAGCCGCGGGCGCTGAGTGCGGGGACCGAGGGCCCAGGAAGCCTGCGCACGGGTGAGTGCGGCTCCGTGTGAGCGTTCCCGGGGGCGGGGGCGGGGACAGGGGCTGGGCCCGCCCTCTCGCGCCTGGGGGAGGGACTGGCCAGTGTCGCGGGCCCGGGGCCACCCGGTGCCGCCTCTCCTTCCCCAGGAGACGAAAGCGAGAGCCCCCGCGAGGGTCCGGCCGGCCGCCCGGAGGCCCGGCCGCTACGGGGCCCCGCGTCTGGCGCCTGGGAGGGCCCGTCCGGGGCCACCGCGCCCGCCCCGCTGTCGCCGGGGCCCGCTGGCCGGGGGATGCCCCCCGCGCGCTCCGCACCCGCGGCCCCGGGGGCGCGGCCGGAGCCGGGCGGCCCGCGAAGGAAGCCCTACACGTGCGAACAGTGCGGCCGCGGCTTCGACTGGAAGTCGGTGTTTGTCATCCACCACCGCACACACGCGGGCGCACGGGTGCCGGCCCCGGCCGGTGGGGCCGCAGAGAAGCCGCCGCAGAGTCCCCGGGAGCCGGGCGCGCCCCGCCACCCCCGGCGCGCGCCCCCGGGCCCGCGGAGCTACGCGTGCGAGGAGTGCGGGCGCAGCTTCAGCTGGAAGTCGCAGCTGGTCATCCATCGCAAGAGCCACGCCGGCCAGCGGCGCCACTTCTGCGGAGACTGCGGCCGCGGCTTCGACTGGAAGTCCCAGCTGGTCATCCACAGGAAGAGCCATCGGCCCGAGGCCCCCTGAGCCTCGTCTCAGGGGCCCGCTGCTCGGCCTGTCTGGGAGATTGGACTCAATCAGAGTTCCCGGGGGTCCCCTGCCCCTGGCTCAGTCTCCCCCAAAAAAGCCACCTGGGTGCAAAGAAAAGAAGCGCCCCGCCCCCCCTCCCAATCTAGAGTGAGGCCTGGGTTCAATCCACCGCTGACCAGTGGCAGCCAGGTGACTTCCAGGCTCCAAGCTCCCCACCTGTGACATGGTGCAGGCTGACGACTCTCCCTGCCCCTGGGACCTCCCTGGCCCCTGGTGGATGCTCAAAAACTGCCTCTTCCCACACCTGAAAGCGGCTGGGCCAAGGTCTGTGTGTGGAAGGTGCCGGAAAACCCTGGAGAGCATGGCCTGCTTCTGTTTGCAGGCAGATGGAAGACTAATGGCCCTCTATGTGCGTTTTAGATTTTTAGCAAATACCACTTTTATAATGAAGTTTTTGCGTAAGAATCCTCATTTCTGGCTTCTGCTGATCACAAGATCAGCTGGAACCACAGAGCAGCCATACCCACAGGAAGGGCCCACAGTCCTGGACCCCCAGCCTACCTTGTTCCTTGGTTGCCCACGTCACTCCCTGGTGTTCTCTTTTGACCTCTCAAATCCCAGCTTGAGTGGACACTAAGGGAGCTTCCTTTCCAATATGGATGGACAAGGGTGGCCTCTGAGAAAAGGGGCCATAAACGTGTCACTTAGCCATGCACGCCTGCGTGAGGGCTGCACCCCCACAGCCCACGCAGTTGGTCAGTCGGTCACAAAACAAGAGAACAAAGGATCAGCTGCCTGCTGCCCACAGAGGTCGGTCTGGATTCCTGGGCAGTTGTTTGGGACTTTGGCCAATGCCGTGTATTAGTTTCCTATTGTTGCTCTAACAAACATGGTGGCTTGAAACAACACAAATTTATTATTATGTTACAACTCTGAAATGGGTCTCACAGAGCTAAATCAAGGTCTCAGCAGGGCTGGTTCCTCCTGAAGGCTCTAGAGAAGAATCCATTTTATTGCCTTTTCTAGCTTCTAGAGACCACTACCTTCCTTGGTTTATGGCCCCTTTGTCCATCTTCAAAGCCCAACAGTGAGTGATCAAGTCTGTCTTAATGCTCCCATCTCTAGCTCCGACTCTTTTGCCCCCTCCTTACAAGGTCACTTGGGGTCACATTTAGGGCTCACCTGGTAGTCTGTGATAATCTCCCTGTCTCAGGGTTCTCCATCACATCTGGTCCAGTCCCCACCCTCACACTTGATCTCTTCAGCAAAATTCCTTTTGTGTCTGAGATAACATATTCATGGGTTCTAGGGATTAGACCATGGATATCTGGGGGCCGTTATTCAGCACCCTTCCCCATCTCCTTTCGACTCTGAAAACTAGGGACATTTTCATGAAGGATGGTTTCCAGAAACAGGTGCACACAAGGAAGGAGCCCTCTGCAGCCTCGGGCACACGCATGAGGGAAGTGGGTGTTGAGGGTGGCTGTGGCCGTGGCTACCCAAGCAGGGGAGGGGCCGCCTAGGGGGATCACCTGGCTGGGGGTCTGGACATTGTTGCAGCCTAAAGCTGGGAGGGATAAGTCTCCATGGGGTTGGGGGGAGAGGGGGCTTGTCCCCAGTCTTCTGAGGACCTACTCATCTGTTGCTTGGGGAAGCATGGCCAGACTGGAGGTGGAGCTGGGGGCAGGTGATCTGGTAGGTAAGCAGGAGGTGAGATCCGTGCTGGGGACATGGAGGAAGAGGATGGAGCAGTGCCCATGGGTTCAAGCCACACCCAGGCCAGAAAGGAAAGTGGGGTGGGGGGCATGGCGGGTGGTGAAGGCTCTGAGAGGGCGCAAACCCCACAGGGAAGGAGGAGGGATGGAGGGGAGCACTACACTGAGGAAGAGTGGGCAGGCAGTTGTTTAATAATGTTTTTCGTAACTAAAAGTAGTTTATATTCACTTAGAAAAAGTTGAAATATACCAGAGAGCAAAGAAGATCATGAAAATGGTCCCTAATTCCACTGCCTCATGGCAGTGCTCATTCTAGGTGTTCACACTCAGGGTGTTTGTCTTATAAAGCTTCCAGAGAGACTATGTCATTTTGAATCATGCTCTTCTCACTCCCTCGTTTCCGTGTGTTATTAAAAACACAACATGTTTTTTAATGCCTGGGTGAAAAATTCCATTTTCTCGCAGGCACTGTCACTTCTGCCGAGCCCATATAGTTCCTTGTTCCCCCCACCCCCACAGTGCCCCGTGCTGTATGAATGCTCCTGAGCACACATTTCAGATGCAGCTCTGGCTATTTCCTCAGAATAAGTCTCCCAAAGTGGGATTGGTGAGTTTAAGGGAGCATGGGGTTTTTCTTTTTAATTTTTGTTTCTGCTGTAAAACGACAAATTATTTCATAGTTCTGGAGGTCAGAAGTCAGACAGTCTCACTACGCTAAAATGGAGGTGTCGGCAGGGCTGCGTTCCTTCTGTAAACTCCAGGGGAGAATCCATTCCTTGCCTTTGCCAGCTCTAGAGTTGGCCTGTGTTCCTGGGCTCATGGCCCCATCCTCCGTCTTCAAAGCCAGCAGCAGCCAGTTGACTCTGTCACACTGCATCACCCATCACCCTGGCACTCTTCTGCCTCCTGCTCCCATTTTTGAGGACCCTTGTGATGACACTGGGCCCACCTGGATACTTCAGGATAATCTCCCCATCTCGAGGTCAGCTGATAGGGCATGGGATTTTAAAATTCTCCATGGCTACATCAAAGCATTTTCCAGAAACATGGGGCCAGTCTGCCTCCCCTCCAGAATGACTCCCCAACAGTTAAGACACCCTAGATTCTTGTTTTCTACTGTCCTCTTCAGTTCCGGAGGCAGAACATGATTGTAGTGTTGTTTCTGTGGATGTGGTCAGGCTGAGCCCTCCTTCCCACATTCGCTCATGTTGCCTCCTCCTCCACGAAGAAAAGGGTATATGCCACCCCATTTGTCACTTCCTTGTGCATCTGGTCATTAGTGGCTTGAATTTTCATGTATTAGATCTGTTGATGTCTTCCATTGCTTTTCTTAGACAGTTTGCCCATTGCGTTCACCCGAGCCAGCTCAGCAGCCTGTCAACTTCCAGGGTAGGTTCCAGAATTTGCCTCTTCCCATTGGAACTGGGCCAGGCCACCCCTACTGTGGGACCCACTTGCTGCTTCCATTCCCTGGGCTGAGACTGGGCAAAGGCCTGGGGGAGGTGTCTGCCTGTCCCATTCCAGCTGCTTGGGTCCCCGTCGCATCTTATCTGATCCTCATGATGACCTCAGGAGTCTTTCCTCCTCCCCACCTGGGTCTTCCTTCAGGCCCCTTTAACTTTTTTTTTTTTTGAGGAAGATTGGCCCTGAGCTAACATCTGTTGCCAATCTTGCTCTTTTTGCTTGAGGAAGATTGTTGCTGAGCTAACATCTGTGCCAATCTTCCTGTATTTTGTATGTGGGATGCTGCCACAGCATGGCTTGACGAGTGGTGTGTAGGTCTGCTCCCAGGGTCTGAACCCATGAACCCCAGGCTGTAGAAGTGAAATTAATCAATAAGCCACTGGGCCAGCACTCCCTTTACCTTCTTTAGCCACTACCCCTTGGTTAAGCCTACTTGGGGCCAAGACACACTCCACCACCCTCAGCCCCAGAGATGGCCTGGTGATTAAAGAGCCAGGATTTGACCTGGGTCTGCCTGACTCTGGAAGCATCTGTGGGTGTAGTGTGTAAGGGCTAAAATTAAGGCCCAATATTACGTGCTGCCTTAACACCTGAAACCAGGAGAGTCTCGAAGGGCAAACAGCAAACTCCCCTCCCCACCTTGCTCCTACAGAGAAGAGCCCCATGTCAAACAGCGCTCCTTGGCCAAGGGACTGGGCGCAGTTCCTGCTTATCCCTGAGCAGCAGATTTCAGTTCCCTCTCAGCCTGAAGAATTATTCAAACAGGCTAGTCACATCCTGCAGCAGGAACCAGGGGCCACCTTGGCCTCTTGTTACTACAAAGCCTGCCTCCTGTAGTCTGTTCACTTGGTTCCCAAACGCAAGCCCCCTATGACCCTGCATGGCATGAGGTGTCCTCTTCCCCAGGCTGTGAGTTCATACATCTAATAGACTGCTGTCCATTTCATCTGTCCAAGGTCACGTGTCGTGTATTCATCCATCCCCAAAACCCTAGGGCCAGATGAATAGGAGGTATTATAATGGTGGGCCCCCTTGGTGCAGGCTGACCACTGTGGGAGCCATGATACCAGATGAAGGCACTCCAGACATAGGGCACCACATGCCCCAAGGTTTTGAGCAGGGCTGGAGCCTGAGTGAGGTAAGCAAGGCACCGCCTGAAGGGATGCCAAAAAACTCAGCCATCAAGACAGATAACAGTTTAGTGCAACATTCTAAAAAAAAAAAAATTAATGCAAATATCATAAAATGTTAAGTTTTAACGTAGAGATTTTTTTTTTTAAAGATTGGCCCCTGGGCTATCAACAGTTGCCAATCTTTTTTTTTTTTTTCTGCTTTATCTCCCCAAATTCTCCCGTACACAGTTGTATATCTTAGTTGCAGGTCCTTCTAGTTGTGGGATGTGGGATGCCGCCTCAATGTGGCCCGATGAGTGGTGCCATGTCCGCGCCCAGGATCCGAACCCTGGGCCGCTGTAGCGGAGCGCGCGAACTTAGCCACTTGGCCACGGAGCCGGCCCCTAACGTAGAGATTTTTAGCAGCTTTATAGAGATATAATTCACATATCATACAATTCACCCATTTAAAGTGTACAATTCAGTGGTTTTTAGTATATTCACAGAGTTGTGCATCCACCATCATAAATTTAGAACATCTTCTCACAACTCCTCCCAACTTACACCTATTAGCAGCCATCCCCAACTCTTCCTCCCCTCAGCCCCCGGCAACCACTAATCTCCTTTCTGTCTCTGTAGATATCTCAATGTTTCATTCTTTTTTTTGTTGCTGAATCATATTCCATTGTATGCACTTTCCACATTTGTTTATACATTCCTAAGGTGATGGACATTTGGGTTATTTGCACTTTTTGACTACCGTGAATAAGGCTGCTGTGCACATTCCCGTAGAAGTCTTTGTATGGACACGTTTTCATCTCTCTTGGGTATAAACCTAGAAGTGGAATTGCTGGCTCAGACATAACTTATGTTTAATCTTTTGAGGACTGTGTTCCAAAGCAGCTGCACCATTTTACATTCCCACTAGTAGGGTACAAGGGTTTCGATTTCTCCATATCCTCCCTAACTCTTGTTATTGTCTGTCTTTTTTTATTATAACCATGCTAATGGATGTGAAGTATAATGAAGAGATTTTATGGGATCCACCTTTCTAATCATAATCCAATAAATTTAGAAATAAGATGACAAAAAAGTAAACTATTTGACAATCAAGATAGTCTCCTGAAAAGAACTCTGGATCAAAGAAGGGTATCGATATTTCCCTACAAATTGACTCTTGCCAGGTGAATTTGCCAGGCCAAGAAGAAAATCCCAAATTAGACTGTGTCTTGCTGTATAATCTATTTGCTGGTTTTTGTCTTCCTGACAGCCAAAATTGAGTCTTTTGGGAGCTACAGAATTTGCTTTTTTCTCTTGTAAATGTATATTAGGGCTCTCAGGCCCAAGTCAATTTTAGGGTGTAGGAGACATTGTAGTAAAAGCCCAAAGTCATGAAACAATGGCAGAGTGAAGATGAATGTGGTTCCTAAATCATGTTGCCCAGCAAGTTCTCAGGCCTTTTCCTCTCAGAGTGAGGTGAGCTCAGTGTGGCCCATTTAGTGGAGAGCCTCTATGGACCCCATCTCTCTCCCAGCTCTGGCAGCTTGTTAACGCAGAAGTTTCCACAGGCAGGGACAGTACACAAACTTAAAAGCCCAATCCATGGGTTGGCTCCGTGGCCGAGTGGTTGGGTTCGCGCGCTCTGCTGCGGTGGCCCAGGGTTTGGATCCCGGGCGCGGACATGGCACCACTCATCAGGCCATGTTGAGGCGGCGTCCCACATCCCACAACTAGAAGGACCTGCAACTAAGATATACAACTGTGTACAGGGGGAGTTTGGGGAGATAAAGCAGAAAAAAAAAAAAAGCCTAATCCAATGACACAGAAAACAAAAGACCCAAAATCTAGCACTCTGAAAAGACCAGTAAATAAAATAGATTAAACCATTTTGCACCTGAGTGAAGAAATGAGAGCGGATGCTAAAGCATATGAGTCTAAGAATGAAAAAGGAGTAATATGTACCCACTGAAGAGATTTACATCAGAGATATAAGAGATACACATTTATTTATATTATGAGCAACTCTATGGCAACACATTTAAAAATCTAGTAGAAATACATTTTCTACAACAGAAGCCCAAGGGATACAGAAATCCATCTAGTTATTTTATGAAGCGGGGATAATCTCATGTGACTACATAAACTCTGATTTCTGTATAGCAAAGAGATACATAAACCAGATCAAAAGAGTCTGCGACAAATCTGTACATACACCACGGTTAATATCCAAAAAAAGATAAAGAACTCCCATAAATTGATAAGAACAAAGCAAATGTTCAAAGAAAATTGGCAAAACACAAATGGACAAGTCACAAGGAGGAACAACCAATGTCCCTGTCACTTGAAGCCTAGACATGGGATTTAAAGTGGCCATGAGCTGTGACTCTACCTGACCAGGTGGCAGAAAATTGTAATGGCAGCAAAACTCCTTGCTGGCATTGACAGTGGACTGTGACCTGCTGCAGCCTTTGGGAAAGCAAACTGGTGGTACCTGTTAACATTTTTAGGTTAACTGACTCTCCAATCTAGCAACATTTCTTGGACTGTATCCTATTGAAATACATCAGTACAAAAGGATGTATTCAGGGATCTTACTGCGACCTGGTTTAGAAGCAAGAAAAGACCCAACTTAAAAAAGAAAAACACCTGGGGGACCGGCCCCCTGGCTGAGTGGTGAAGTTCGCGAGCTTTGCTTCAGTGGCCCAGGGATTCGCAGGTTCGAATCCTGGGCATGGACATGGCACTGCTCATCGAGCCATGCTGAGGTGGCATCCCACATACCACAACTAGAAGGACCCACAACTAAAAATATACAACTATGTACCAGGGGACTTTGGGGAGAAAAAGGAAAACTAAAATCTTCAAAAAAAAAAAAACAAAAACCTGAATGCCACCTTTATAGGAATGGCTGTTTAATTGGCGGACAGCTGCACCTTGGAATGTCACGCAGCATTTAAAAGGACTCGGTCTAGATCTAATGAGTTAGAGAGGTTCCCTTAAGATATGATATTCTGTGGTCCAATTTTGGGAGAAACAAACAAATTCTACATATTATGTAAGTATGTCTGTTTGTGATTGTCAGGCCAGAGAGAAAGAAGTGGCATGGCACACTCGCACTCATTTGTTAAGGAAATAAAGGGATCAGAACAAAGGGTGCAAAGGTCTGTGTACACTGCAGGTGTTGTTTGTGACGGGGGAAGAAAGGACAACCCTAAGTGTTAAGTTATAGGAATTTCACTAAAATGATTACAGTACTTCCTGTACAATGAAATCATTGGCAGCCTTAAATGACAGTCTGCAAGTGTCACAGCAAGGAATGCGCATAAAAGACCTGACTCTCTGGAGCCATATAGTATGTTCATGGATCAGAAGATGCAATATTAAATATGTCCATTCTCTCCAAGTCAACCTATAAATTAAGTGCAACTCCAGTTAAAAATCCCGTAGGGTTGGGACCAGCCCAGTGGCACAGCAGTTAAGGTTGCACATTCTGCTTCGGTGGCCTGGGGTTCGCCAGTTTGGATCCTGGGTACGCATCTACACACCGTTTGTGGACCCGTGCTGTGGCAGGCATCCTACATATAAAAAAGTAGAGGAAGATGGGCACAGGTGTTAGCTCAGGGCTAATCTTCCTCAAAAAAAAAAAAAAATCCCATAGCGTCTTTTTTTAAATATACATAATCCAAAAAAATGAATCTAAAATGCATGTGGGAGAGTCCAAGAATTGCTATGACAATTTGGAAAAACATGACAAGTAGGGAAGGCTTGCTTTACTGGGTAAAAACATTGTTAAGTTACATAATATTAAAACAGTGTGGTATTGGTGCAGGAGGTGGACAACTAGACCAATCTAGAAACAAACCCTTTGGAATTTGGTGCATGTGAAGACAATCAGGGAAGACAACGTAGCCTTTCACTAAATGTTGGAACAATTGGCTTCCCATATGGAAGGAAAATAGATTCTCACCTCACACACTCAAAACTAAATTACAGATTTTTTAAATACCAGGATGTTTTTAATGAGATATATATATATATTCTAAAGATTATTTTTTCCTTTTACTCCCCAAAGCCCCCCGGTACATAGTTGTATATTCTTCATTGTGGGTCCTTCTAGTTGTGGCATGTGGGACGCTGCTTCAGCGTGGTTTGATGAGCAGTGCCATGTCCACGCCCAGGATTCGAACCAACGAAACACTGGGCTGCCTGCAGCGGAACGTGCGAAATTAACCACTCGGCCATGGGGCCAGCCCCACTTTTTTGGGTTTTTTTAAAGATTTTTATTTTTTTAAATGATATATTTTTTTAAAGATTTTATTTTTCCTTTTTCTCTCCAAGGCCCCCCAGTACATGGTTGTGTATTTTCAGTTGTGGGTCCTTCCAGTCGTGGCATGTGGGATGCCACCTCAACATGGCCTGATGAGTGGTGCCATGTCTGCGCCCAGGACTTGAACCTGCGAAACCCTGGGCCGCCGAAGTGGAGCATGCAAACTTAACCACTCGGCCATGGGGCCGGCCCCTAAAATGATTTCTTAAACAAAACACAAAAAGCACCCAGATCACTACAGAAATAACTGATAAGTTTAACAAATTAAACTTAAATGTGAGAAAAGATACTATGAACAGAGATAAAAGATAAGAAAAATACTGGAGGAAAACATTTGCAACATAAACAAAAAAACAAAATATTTTTTAACTCCAAATCAATAATAAAATGACTAAAAACCTGATAGAAAAGTGGAGGAAGGCTATGAATTGGTAATTCACATCAGAAGAAACTTGGCTGGCCGACAAACCAGTGAAGACACACATGCTCAGAAGTAATCAGGGAAACACCTGCACAGTGAAGGCAGGGCCTGCCTGCCGCGTTCACATACCCCGTTCCTGGCATTCTGCTCAGTGTTCATAACATGGCCAACATGAGTAAGTATGATACAAATTAAAACAACATGAACGGGGCTGGCTCCGTGGCTGAGTGGTTAAGTTCACGGGCTCCGCTGCAGTGCCCCAAGGTTTTGCCGGTTCGGATCCTGGGCGTGGACATGGCACTGCTCATCAGGCCATGTTGAGGCAGCGTCCCACATGCCAAAACTAGAAGGACCCACAACTAAGCTATACAACTATGTACAAGGGGGATTTCGGGAAATAAAGCAGAAAAAAAATAATATTTAAAAAAAAATAATGTGATGTATTGCTCAATCTTAAATAGCAAATAAAACCCCAACAACAAGCATTGGTGAGGAAGTTTGGAATTGGGACCTGTGAAAATGACCAGCTATCATTCCTGTGATTAAGTTATGTTATTTGGCATAATTGACCTTAAAAGAAGGGAGACGATCTGGCCCGGTGGCCTAATCACATAAGCCCTTTCAAAGCTTGGTGTATTCTCCGGCTGGTTGCAGAAAAGGAAGTCAGAAAGAATTGCACGAGAGGGATTTGATGCACCATTGCTGGCTTTGAAGATGGAGGGAGCCACAGACGGCCTCTAGAGGGTAAGAACAACCCCTGGCCAACAGCCAGCCAGGGAACAGAGACCTCAGTCCCACAACCACAAGGACCTGGAATCTGCCAACAACCTGAATGAGCATGGAAGCAGATTCTTCCCTGATCTTCCAGATAAGAGCCCAGCCCTGCCAAAGTCTTGAGTTCGCCCTTGTGATATGCTGAGCAGAGAACCCAGCTGAGGTCTCCCAGACTCCTGACCTACAGAACCGTGAGCTAACAAATGGCTGTGGTTTCCAGCCACTGAGTTTGTGATAATTTGTTACACAGAATAGAAAACTAACACAACCACATATTGTTAATAGGCTTAGTATTGTTCATGGCCCAAAGCATAAAACTGGCCTGTAGGTTGTGATGAATGAAATGTGATAGACAGTTTTTCAATAAAATTATTATAATAAGAAATGGAGTAGGGGCCGGCCCTGTGGGCAAGTGGTTAAGTTCATGTGCTCTGCTTCGGCGGCCCAGGGTTTGGGCGGTTCAAATCGTGGGCATGGACATGGCACCACTCATCAGGCCATGCTGAGGTGGCATCCCACATACCACAGCTAGAAGGACCCACAACTAAAATATATACAACTATGTACTGGGGGGCTTTGGGGAGAAAAAGGAAAAATAAAATCTTTTATAAAAAAAAAGAAATGGAGCAAATAATGACTTTGGGAAACTTTGACAGTATCTACTAGGCTAAACATATGTACACTCTGACTCAGCAATTCCACTCCAGGGAATGCACCCAACAGAAACGAGTACTTATGTGCACCAAAAGACATGGCAAAATGTTTACAGCAACTATATATAAAAGTGAAAAATCTGAGAACAACCCAAAGCCCACTGCATCAGTTATCAATTTATTTCCTTTCAGTTCCATGTCTACCCTTGTTACCTGCTCTGTGGTAGTGGGCTGGACCCTGCAGGCATTTCTCCCTTGCAGTCAGCACATCGTTAGCTTTGTCAGAAGACGGCACCAGAGGGAAACCACAGGAGAAGAGAGTCTTCCTGTTTCTCTTCTCTTCTTCCTGCTACTGCATAACAGCAGCAGGGCATGTGGAGGACGTCCAGAGGTGCTCTGGCCAAAGCAAGCGTTCTCTTGCAAGCTCGCAGTCTTGGCCCTGGCCTTGTAAGAGCCTCACTGCAGCCTTCCTGACACAGATACTGTGCACCCCAAGCTGCCCTGCTGGTGAGCAGGTTCCTAATGGCCTCCCATCAGACACATCGTGCTGTAGGCCTTGAACCTGCAGGGGCCACCTTAACTCCCTCTGCAGGCCTACGTCTAGCCTGGCCCACTGCCACACCAAAGTGGCATTTCCTGCTTAGCCTGGGCAACCTAGAGAATTTCTCTGCCACCCAGTGTGCTGCAAACACACCTTCTGAACCCCAACCTTGAGGAAAGAGCTCCCACCTTTAAAGTTTACTCCTACCTTGGGCACTCTCTCTCAGCATTAATTCCCCTGTTATAATTAATAGTTATAGTTAATAACTTCCTATATCAAATTTACCCTGTTCAAATTACTGTGTGGCTTCTGCCTCCTGACTGGACACTGACTGATACACTCACCCAACATGGATAAATAAACTGTGGATATCCATGCAGTGAAATACCACGCACACAGCAATGACAAGTCACTGCTATGTGCAACAACACTGTTGAATCTCAGATGCAATAGTCCACACTGTGGAATTCCATTCATAAGTTCAAAAACAGGCAAAACTAATCCATGGTCAGAATAGTGTTACTTTTGGGGGATACCAACTAGAAGGGGCCCAGGGAGTCCAGAAGTGGGTTAGGTGGCTGGAAATGTGTTCTATCTTGTTCTAGAGGTTGGAAGACTCCTCTGGGATTAGACAAAGGACAGAGGCAGTGAGGTGGGGCTGCCGCTGGAGAGAAGTGAAGACAGGAGGGGGCTTCAGGGGAGAGGGAAGGATGCCAGGGCCTACAGGTGCTGAGAGTCTGGGGACAGCTATGGTGGGAGGTACCATCTCAGCTGGAAGGGGAGGTCAGAGCCTTGAACCTCCTGAGTGATTTATCTTGTAACAGGTGAGCCTACCCTTTACACATTTATTTATAATAAATAAGACCAGATTTGTCTGGTTTCAGTTTGGGCATCTTATCCTACCATAGTTCATCAATTCTAAGACACAGATTGTATCACGTGTTTTTTTTTTTTAAAGACTGGCACCTGAGCTAATGTCTGTTGCCAATCTTTTTTTTCCTTCTTCTCCCCGAAGCCCCCCAGTACATAGTTGTATATTCTAATTGTGAGTGCCTCTGGTTGTGCTATGGGGGACGCCACCTCAACATGGCCTAATGAGCGGTGCCATGTCCGCACCCAGGATCTGAACCAGCAAAACCCCAGGCGACCGAAGCAGAGTGTGCAAACTTAAGCACTCGGCTACAGGGCCAGCCCCTGTATCACGTTTTAACATCTCTAAGATCTGGATGTAGTTTAGGACCGAAAGTGTGTCCTAGATTAACTTTCTGCCCCTCTCAGTGGTACCTGAAACAACAACAAACCCTCTAACCAGCACGTCTCAGTGTGGCAGAATAGTGTGCTTGCTTTCTGGTTTTAAGGTATCTTTTATTACTTTTATCCACTTTGTGGCCTATGTTTTGTTCTTGTGGTTCTTATTCTGTGTTTGGGTTTTCCTTGTAATAATTTGGAAGATACATGGTCCACTTCTCCCAGTGGATACCACCACAGACTTTCAGAAGCCAGGGTGATGATAGCAGATGGAGAGCAGAGCTTGGAGAAATTGAGCCTAGCCGGTTCAACCAGTCACCCAGCGTGCCCAGGTCTCCAAGGCCATCCTCAGGCTCGATAGTTCACTAGAAGGAGTCACAGGACTCAGAAAAGCTATTATACTCATAGATATGGTTTATTACAGTGAAAGGATACAGATTAAAAGTTAGCAAGAGGAAAGGTGTATGGGGTGAAGTTCAGGAGAAAGCAGGTATGAGCTTCCAGGTGCCCTGTCCTAGTGGAATCTCACAGAGAGCACTTAATTTTCCCAGCAATGTGTGACATGTGCAAAGTGTTGCCATCCAAGGAAGTTCACCTGAGCCTTTGTATCCAGGTTTTGCTGGGTTCAGTCACGTAGGCATGGAGTGTTGCATGGCTGACCTTAGTTACTTAGTTTTAAGCTCCCCATGCCCAAGAGTTCACACTGATACAGCCCAAGGCTTCAGGATACAAAACACTCTTATCAACAGGTTACCCAGGATCGTGGTAAGGGCACCAAGTGGAGGGAAAAGTACCTGCAAAAGGCCAGAAGCAGATGGTGGTGCTGCAAGCCTGGAGCCCAGGGCAGGTGCCTGAGGAGAGCGAGCAGGCTCAGAGATAGGCAGCCAGGTCCACACGGCACTTCTGTCCTCCATCCTTGGGACCTAGAAGCACAAAAAGCCCCCTGACCTGCAGAGCCAGCTGTTCACCCACTACTTGTTTGGGAGACCATGAGAGGGTGTGAGAAGATAATCACCACATCCACCAGGTACAGAGTCTCTTTCCAAGCCTGTCAGCAAGACGCAGTCGTCAGAACTCAGAGAGATGAAGAAACCCAATGCAACTGACAGAAGAGAGAGCCCAGCCATGGACTCTCACACAAGTGGACTCTTTTTTTTTTTTTTTTTTTGAGGAAGATTAGCCCTGAGCTAACTGCTGCCAATCTTCCTCTTTTTGCTGAAGAAGACTAGCCCTGAGTTAACATCTATTACCATCTTCCTCTACTTTATATGTGGGACGCCTGTCACAGCATGGCTTAGATGAGCAGTGCCATGTCCGCACCCAGGATCCAAACTGGCGAACCCTGGGCCACCAAGAAGCTGAACGTGCGAACTTAACCGCTACGCCACCAGGCCAGCCCCTACAAGCGTACTCTTGTCCTGTGCCAGAGTAAGCCCTGCAGAGCTTGAGGAAGGAGCAGCTGTTTCATAAAAGGGACATCCACATAAAGAGTTAGGTGTGAAAGGAAAACAATGAGGCCTTTCATGGCAACACAGGAGGCTACCTTCATGATCTCAAGGTGGAAAAGAGTTTTCCTAGTCAGACTAACACTCAGCATAAAGGGAAAGCTTGATAAATTGTAGTGCCAAGAGTTAGGAGCATCTGTTCATCAAACGTAAACAGAGTGAAAGGCAAGCCAGAATGAGGGAGAAGATATGCACAGCTAGCATCCAGAGCAAATAATAATTCCTACCAATCCATGAGAAAAGGCAGGTACCCCAAGAGAAAAATGGGGCAAGACTTTTACAAAAGAGGAAATCCAGATGACAATATGCACATGAAAAGGAGCTCACTATCATGAGTCATCATGGAAATAAAAATAAAAGCCACAATGAAATGGAAAAATACTACTAGGCACTGACCAGAATGTATAAAATTTAAAAGTTTGACAATACCAAGTGTGGGTGAGGATGCTGAGCAACTGGAACTCTCACATATGCCTGGTGGGAATGTAAAACAGGACAGCCCCTATGGAAACTGTTTGCTGTGTGGATAAAGCTGAAGACAGACACAGCCAATGGCCCAGGACTCTACTCCTAGACGCAACCCTTGAGAAACACCCATGCTCCAGGAGAGGCAGGCAAGTGTTCATAATAGCCCCAAATGGGAAACAACCCAAATGCCCGTCAACAGCCAAATGGGTGGACCAGCTTGGGCTAGCCCTACGATGGAACACTGTATAGCCACACAGGGGACAGATTCCAGCTCCACGTGGACAAACTCCAGAAATGATGCTGAGCAAAACAGGCAAGAGAGAAAAGAAAGCATCGGGGCTGGCGCCACGGCCAAGCGGTTAAGTTTGCGCGCTCCGCCACAGGCGGCCCAGTGTTTCCAATCCTGGGCGCGGACATGGCACTGCTCATCAAACCACACTGAGGCAGCGTCCCACATGCCACAACTAGAAGGACCCACAACGAAGAATATACAACTATGTACCGGGGGGCTTTGGGGAGAAAAAGGAAAAAAAGTAAAAATCTTAACAAAAGAAAGCATCAACTATGATTGTATTTACATGAAGTTCAAAAAGAAGCAGAAGCAAACCATGTGGTTTGGCTTCCTATAAAGGAAAGGAAGGACATGGTTATCAATGAGCCACAGGGTGCCCAGGTAAGACATTATTTCTGTCTCTGGGTGTGTCTGTGAGGCTGTTTCCAGGTGAGATTAGGATTTCAATCAGTGGACCCAAATTGTCAAGCAAATTGCCCTCCCCAATGTGGGTGGGCATCATCCAATCCATTAAGGGCCTAAATAGAACCAAAGGCCTTGAAAGGAAGAATTTGCTCCTTCTCCCCTGCCTCACAGCTTAAGCTGGGACGTCTCCTCTTCTCCTGCCCTTGCACTGGGATTTGCCCCATCCTCTGCCCTGGTTCTCAGCCTTCAGACTCACACTGAGTTATACCACCAGCTTTCCTGGGTCTCCAGCTGGCAGATGGCAGATCATGGGACTTCTCATCCTCCATAATCATGCGAGCCAATTCCTCCAAATCAATCTCCTTTTATGTATAAGCTATTGGTTGTGTCTCTGGAGAGCTCTCATACAATCACAGAAGTCTGGAGCTCGTTTCCTGAGCAGAGAAGGCTGGGCTGTTGGGGCAGTGGCAGGAGGAGGCCCTGTTCTGTCTTAACCTGGCAGGTGGCCATGGGTATTTGCTTTATGATTGTCTATTAACACGAACACAGTATTTCTTTAGACTGTGTCTGTTTTATTTTTTAAATTTTTTTTTTTTGAGGAAGATTAGCCCTGAGCTAACTACTGCCAATCCTCCTATTTTTGCTGAGGAAGACTGGCCCTGAGCTAACATCCGTGCCCATCTTCCTCTACTTTATACGTGGGACGCCTACCATAGCATGGCTTTTGCCAAGCGGTGCCATGTCCGCACCCAGGATCCGAACTGGCAAACACCGGGCTGCCGAGAATCGGAACATGCACACTTAACCGCTGTGGCACTGGGCTGTCCCCTCTCTGTGTTTTAAATAAATGCTCCTCTGCAGCATCATCTACAGAATTGGGAGGGGAGTGGCCATTGGCCTGACCACTGTCAGGCCCCTCTGCTCAGTGTCCCTAATCCCGTGTGCGTTGCCATCTGCTCACCCGTGACCGGTAGATCTAAGTGACTGAGCTCAAGATGTGGAAGTAAACTAGGAAAATGCCCCCACGAAGGCCAGGCTCTCAAGGGTTAGCTGGGACCTCAGGGTCACCCACACTTGCTGCCACCTCTGAGAAGACCCTGGTCTTCCTTCCTCCTGGGTCTTCCTCCCTGATCCAGTTGGATTAGGGGCTCCCTGGGAATGGGGCCCATGTTCTCATTTGTCTTCATAAGGGCCTTGCCTGTCAGGTTTCCCTCCAGCTTGAAGTCTCCTCTCAGACTCTGCAAACCTCCCCTCTAGGTGTTCTGAGAAATCAGAGATGGAAGTTCTGACTTGTGTCCCTGCCCTGCCACTGACAAGCTGTGTGATCCAGGGTGAGTGTGTTGGGGCCCCTGAGACAACCCCAGGTTTGGTGATTCATGAGGACTGCTCCCAGGACTCAGCATAGAGTCGTCCACACGGCTTTGATTTACTACAGTGAAAGGACAGAGAAAATTCAGCAGAGGGAAAATGTACATGAGGCGAAGTCCAGGGGAATCTAGGCATGAATTTCCAGAGTTCTTTCCCAGTGCAGCTGCGCAGAGCACATTTAATCCCTCCAGCAATGAGTTGTGAAAACTTATGTGAAATGTTGTCCAGCAGGGAAGCTCCTGAGAGACGCAGCACCAGGGTTTTTATCGTAAGCTCGTCACGTAGGCACTCACTGCCTGGCAGAGACCAAAAATCCCCCACTCCCAGAAGGAATCAGGTGTTCGACATAAGCTATGTTTGCACAAACAGTTTGGGCTCAGTGAGCTGCTAAGTGTTCAGGAATAATGGGAACCCTCCCAAAATCTAAGCGAGCCAAGGGCCAACGTGCAAGCTAGCCCCTCTAAGTTTCAGGCCTGCTGCATTAATTCTGCACAATGAACAATTCAACCTTCTTGAACCTCAATTTTCTTATCTAAAAAATAGGATGGGCTGGCCCAGTGGTGTAGTGTTTAAGTTCACACATTCCACTTCGGCAGCCCAGGGTTCGCTGGTTCGGATCCTGGGTGCAGAATTATGCACCACTTGTCAAGCCATGCTGTGATAGGCGTCCCACATATAAAGTAGAGGAAGATGGGCATGGATGGTAGCTCAGGGCCAGTCTTCCTCAGCAAAAAAAAAAAAGAGGAGGCTTGGCAGCAGATGTTAGTGCAGAGTTAATCTTCTTCAAAAAATAAAATAAAATAAAAAATAAATTAGAAAAAGGGAAAGGTCACAGTAAAACTTGCTGGTTCACAGCACATGGTTACAGATGGATCCATGAATTCATGACAGAGGCTGCGCTTTCAGCCATGGAGAAAAGGATTCCAGTGGCTCTCATGTTTGGCTCTCAGGCCATGCAGGGACTCAGGCCTAGCCCAGCAACCAAGATTGGCTGAGCCCCCATGCCTCAGGCCCCTAGCCACGACTCTGGGAGGGAGGGCCCGGTCTCCCCCAGCAGCGCAGGGCCCCTGATCCAGGGTGTTAATAAATAATCATAAAGCAAATACCTACATGGCCTCTCCAGACTCACCTCCCAGGACAGGGTCCCCCTGGGCAGCCTCCAGCCACCACCACTCCTTCCTGGTGAAGGTCACAACTGTGTCCTCTGTCCACTGAAATAGTGTCTAGGTGATGTTTGTGAAGGAGTTTATTCAGTAATCTGCGTGAGGAGTTTGAACCCCAGGAAAACAGTTCAACAGAGGGCTCTGAGGAACTGCTCCGAGGTGTGTGAGTTTAAGTGCAGCTCATCTCTCTTTCACAAAACAGTGTATGTGCAGGGAAGAGGAAAAGAGAAAAAAAACTTACAAGTAGTTTTCAAATATGTCAGAAAAAGAAGAACTGTGTACATCTGGTTTTTCTCTAGATTATACATTGAAGGTAACATAAACAAGAATTCCTGGGGCCGGCCCCGTGGCTGAGTGGTTAAGTTCTCACACTCCGCTGTGGCAGCCCAGGGTTTCGCTAGTTCAAATCCTGATCGTGGACATGGCACCGCTCATCAAGCCATGCTGAGGTGGCATCCCACATGCCACAACTAGAAGGACCCACAACAAAGAATATACAACTATGTGCCAGGGGGCTTTGGGGAGAAAAAGGAAAAGAATAAAATCTTTAAAAAAAAAAAGAGGGGCCGGCTCCGTGGCCGAGTGGTTAAGTTCACGCACTCCGCTGCGGCGGCCCAGGGTTTGGATCCTGGGCGCGGACATGGCACCGCTCATCAGGCCACGTTGAGGTGGCATCCCACATCCCACAACTAGAAGGACATGCAACTAAGATATACAACTGTGTACGGGGGGGTTGGGGGAGATAAAGCAGAAAAAAAAAAAAAGAATTCCTTGGTTATACATCAAACAAGTTCAGAGATGCTGATGTTATCTATGTGAAGAGGGAGGCAAGAACCAGGGTTGTTAATTATTCCCTCAGTCTCCAAGAAGTGCAGCTGTGGATGTAGGAGCTAGGTATCCTTTATCTTTTCCCATTGCTGATGTCTCCAGCTGGCGCCTTCAGTCATGAGGTGTGGAGTTGCAAGGTCATTTGACACAGGCTGACAACGGCCTGCACGGCTGCTTCATGGAATAGCATGGATATTATTGTACTGACTTAAAGCCTATGTGGTTTGCTTGCTAGATCGCCTGTTAGACCAGGGAGAGGGGTCCCAAAATCTGTCCACACTTCAAAGGTCACAGAGCTCTGGGGCTACAGACATGCCTGCCCAGCCCGGCGTGGTCATCTCCTCTCCATCCCTGCTTTGAGCAGACTCAGGGTAGGGGCCAGGATTCCACAATGCCCAGGGCTGAGAGACACCCAGGCCCAAACCCGGAGTCCATAGGAGAGTGGACACACGTCTCCAGGAAGCCCTGGCCCCACCTGGAGCTGCACGACTGCTCCACTCCATGTGTGGATCTCTTCATTCTTTACACCTGTTGGACTTTCCCTGCCATAGGGACACTCCCTTCCCTCTCTCCTCTCTGGCCGGCCCTCACACCACAGTCATGTCACCCTCAGCTCCTGGGGCCTATGGCCAGCTGCCCCTCGGCTCCCCACTCCGGAGTCTGCAGGCAGCCTAGACTTCATTGGCTCAATGCTATCCCTCTAGTTGCTTCCTGTCTTGCTCAGTGGTGACTCCATCCCTCTACTCACTCAGAGCCGAAACCAAGGGGCCCCCCATAATCCTCATCTTGGGTTCCAGAATGAGGAGGCTCCACTCCTCACCACTCCACTGCCACCATCCTTGTTCCCCTCATCATGGCCCTAGCCCCTTAACTGAACTGGTATCCCCCCTCATCCTCCCCATGGTCTGTTTGCCCCACAATAGGTAGAGGGATTCTGCTAAAACTTCAGTCAGCACTCTGGTATATAACCCAAAGGACTGAAAACAGGTACAGTAGTCCCCCCCTTATCCCCAGTGGATGTCTGAAACCAAGAACAGCACCGAACCCTATATATACTATGTTTTCTCCTATACAGTACAGTGTGGATACCCGGGACAAAGTGTGATTCGTCTCCCAGGTGAGATGGAGCAGGATGGCATGAGATTTCATCACACTACTCAGAATGACGAGCTAAACTTATGAATTATTTCTGAAATTGCCCATTTAATATTTTTGCACCATGGTTGACCGTGGCTAACTGAAACCATAGAATGTGAAACTGAGGATAAGTGTGGTCTACTGTACTCAAACAAGTACATGTAAAGGAATGTTCACACTCACAGTAGCCAAAAGGTGGAACCCAAATGTCCATCAAAAGATGAATGGATAAACAAATCCTAGAATACCCATACAGTGGAATAGCATTCAGCCATAACAAAGATCAAAAGACTGACACATGCCACACCAGGGCAGATGGCACCCCAGTACAACCCACATGCCAGGCCTGCTCTGGGTGTTACAATTGTCCCCTCCTCTCCCCCACACCACGAGCTTGACCATCCCCTTGACAGATGAAGAGACAGAGCCCAAGAAAGGCCAGGTCTCCTGTGTGAGGGCAGCCACCTAAACCACACCGCGCCCTAGACCACAGGACCCACCCCTTCCCCTTGGGGAATCAGGTTTGCTCTTGACATTTCTATTTCAAAAGATTCATACATTAATTTTAAAGCAAACTCCACATCATGCAATAAGCAAATAAACAGTGTGTTTCAAGTCACCTTAAAATAGATAACTTCTAAATTAACAGATGTTCATTCACATTCGCCACCTGGAACCACACCTGGGAAGTCCCACCCACCCATGTCCATCACCAACTCCAACTCCACTCAAGCCAGCACCATCTTTTTTGAGAACTGAGGCCTTTACTGCACAGGCCACAGCTTCCTCTCACAATGGCAGATGCCTGCGGGTAGAACTCTCATCTAACCAGTCATTGGTGTTGGGGGGGTGGGGGTGGGGGGCAGTTCACATTCACTTTCACACAGGACTTGTGTTTTCCGTGGTCTTGGCAACACCAACCCATGTCTGCTCCATGGCTTTCTACTCCTCTGTGAGCTCTGCCCCCAACAACCCCTCCTCAGGGCTCCCCAATGGAGTCCTGACCCTGAAATGGACTGTCTGGACCAAGTCTGCCTATCCCACTCCCCAGCACCAAAAGAGCCCTGGGGACCTACCCTCTTGCCACGCCTGCTATCCCCTCAGATCTGGCCTCGCTCTCCCCAAAAGGTTCCCCCCACACCATACTCTTCCCAGAAGGTCCTCCCTGTGGGCCTCCTGTCATCCAACCTCCCACAGCAGAGACCTGAGCAACAGCTCCAGACCATGAGGCCCTGCCCAGCTCTCCTTGGATGGAGGGGAATGTGAGGAAACACAGAAGACTCTAACTCAGTGGGGGTCTGGCTGCAGGACAGCCAGCAGCCATGGTCACACCTCCTCAGAGCGCCATCACCAGGGACAAGAAGGGTCTAGAGAAAGGAGCTCATAACCATCATTGTTTATCATCATGACTCATTTATTGAACGAGAAAAACTCATCTTGAACCATCAAACCTGAAAGCATAGGCCCAGATGGGGAAGGGGTGAGGGTGGGGCACTTAACATGGGGCAGACAGGGAAAGATGGGACAAGACCCTGTGGACGTGGTATTCCTTAACAAACTTCACCATCAGAGCTGCCACTATAGTATCTGACTGTATCTGGAAAACTCACATGCTATGTGCTAGGCATGATTTATTCCCTAGGCCAACAAGGGCTGTTGTTCGTGGGATTTGCTGGTCCTCCCAAGAAGGCATCCCCCACCCACTGCAGGGAGCCCTGCACCAGCATCCTCCCTACAAGAACAATGATAAAGCACACTGCTCTCCACCACCTTTCACTTCTCTTCCTAACCAGTGTGTTTTGGGAGGAGGGAAGGTAGAACTGCAGAAGAGTTCTGACACATGACTAGTGTTATGGTATGAATGTCTGTGTCCCCCCAAAATTCATATGTTGAAACCTAATCCCCAACGTGACAGTATTTGGTGCTGGGCCTTTGGGAGGTGATTAGGTCATGAGGGCAGAGCCTTTAAGAATGAGATTAGTGCTCTTATAAAAAGAGATGAGAAAAACTTCCTGTGCCTCTTCTACCACACAAAGACCCAGTGAGAAGACAGCCGTCTACAAACCAGGAAGTGGGCTCTCACTAGACACCAAATCTGCTGGCACCTTGATCTTGGACTTCACAGTCTCCAGAACCGTGAGAAATAAATTTGTTGTTTATAAGCCACTGAGTCGATGGTATTCTGTTATAGCAGCCCAAATGGACTAAGAGAACTAGCTAAGAATGTTTTGAAATAAGAGTAAAGAGAAGGAATTCTTTATTGGATATTAAAACATTACTAAAAGCTATGCTAGTTAGAGCAGTGTGGGACAAGAAGAAACAGAAAGATCAACTGAATGAAATAAGAATAAAATATGCACGTGATATATTCAATAAATAATAATTCACCGAGTTTCTAGTCTGGGGGAAAATAAGAGAAGTACACAATTATGTTTTAATTCTCGCCAATGTAATAGCAAAATGTGTGAATGCCCCCAAGCTGGCTGGGGCTTGGGGAGGCAAAGATTTGTATAAAGTGCTAGTGAACCTGTAAACTTGTGGATCCACAGTGAGATCTTTCTATAACATCTATGGCCCCTATGTGACACCTGCAACGACGGGGTTGGCTAAATAACTCACGGTTAAAGCACCTCTCAACCAGGGTTTCCTTGACCATAAAGTGGCAACAACACTACAACCCACCCTGAGACTCGATGAGGATGAGACAGACCGTGAAGAGAGAAGTACCAGACTTGGCCTGGCCCCAAGGGAGCCATGAGGGTTCTTAGGCACAGTTTTATTTCTGTTGCTGTTGACAACGATCCCTTCCAATGACACTTCAAGGTGGGGTGGACATGCTCACTCTGCAGATGAAGAAACAGGCCCTCATTGACAGCCAAAACCAAGATGCCAATATCAGGGACAACAGGTAATCCTCTGGGGGAATTTCCCCATCACTCTTCTGGTTTAATCTCCACAATCACTTTCAAGGTGGGCACAATCATCAGCCCCATTTTAAAATGAAGGAAACCAATGCAGGGTAGACAGGTGGTTCTAGGGACTTGCCCCAGGCCACACAGCATGTAAGTGGCCACCTCTCACGCCACACTGCAAGCTCTGGGATGCAAAGAACCAGGTTTGAGTCCAGCACATGTCCCTGCACCCCTCCCCCATGCATCTCTGGCCCATGGTATTCTGTTGATTGAGTGAATTTTTTCTGTTCACATCACAAATGCTAGCTTTGTCTGTTAGTAAGAAATGCGGTGACATAGCCTCGCTGGTCAGAGTGGGCAAACAGGAATGCAGTGTTCCTCATCAGGAGGACAGCCACAACTTAACACCCACTCACAGTATGGTACATGCAAGAGAAGTGGATATACTGGCTTAGGCTGGCACCTTGGGCAGCTTGGCAAAGGAGCCCATGGAAGCCTGGAGAGCAGGGTCAAGCAGGTCTTGCGCAACGGTTATAAAACATGGCAGGAGCACTTGGTCACACTGGGGGTGGCCAGCTCCCGCCTCTGCTGCTTCATCCATGCAGCTCCCTTCCAGGCTGGTCTCTGGTCCCAGAGAGTACAAGGGCCTTAAGGTAACAAGGACCTACTCTGTGCAGGGCAGGAAAATGAGCCTCAAGGCGGGGGTAAGCCCAGCCTCTGCTGCTATGTGCCAGCTGTCAAATGATATTGGACCTACTGTGTGCACCGGGGGGGGGGGGGCAGGGCTGGACAGCCTGGGCCTCTGCTGCTATGTTCACACAGCCTCCTTTCCTAAGCAGGGCAACTCCTAGAAGGAAGAGGCGTGTGAACCAGCCTGATGACCTACTGTGTGCAAGGGACGAGGACTGGACTGCAGCGGGCCCGGATCCAAGCCCAGCTGTGCACACTGGTGTGTGGGGAATCAAAATTTGCCGCCCCAGGGGGCCAGCCTGGTGGCACAGTGGTTAAGTTCCCACATTCTGCTTCAGCGGCCCAGGATTCACCGGTTTGGATCCCAGGTGTGGACCCAGGCACTGCTTGTCAAGCCACGTTGTGGCAGGCGTCCCACATGTAAAGCAGAGGAAGATGGGCACAGATGTCAGCTCAGGGCTAATCTTCCTCAAAAAAAAAAAAGAAGAAGAATTTGCCACCCCAAAATGTGTCTCTTTGGCTTATTTTCAAGAACTAGAGACTCAAAGACACTTTGACCTTCCCCCAATTGCCTGAAAGAATTTTAGGTAGAAGACCTGTCCCCGCGACAGGCCATCATCATAGGTAATTCTAGGTGTGGTAGACAGAGGCTTTTAGCAAGGGCCAGTTTATCAAAAGATCTCTTCCGGATCCCCTTGTTTACAGACGGCCAAGAAAACACTCGTTTACCAAACATTTGCTTTTCCATCTCCATATGAATTGCCTCCCCGCTCGCCTCAAGACCCACACCACTACCGCCAACATCCTCCTTCCTCTTTAGCTGAAGATGGTATTTAAGGTAGCAGCTTCAGCCATTTTGGCGAGTTGCTCAGTTTTCTTGGGTTTCTCCCATGTACACGTTATCAAACTTTGGTTTTCTCCTGTTGTTCTGCCTCACGTCAATTTAGTTCTTAGATCAGGCAGAAGGACCTAGAGGGTAGAGGAATAGTTCTTCCTCCCCTACAGGTGCATTGAAGGGGCTGCGGTTTCATGGGAGGCTCATAGGGCTCCCTCAGTCCCTGGGCCGAGAAACAGGGAGTGACAACAAGAATGACTACTTTGTGAAAGCCAATCCCAGGGACGGCCTGCGGCGCCAGTCAGCTGTGCTCAGGCCACCGCCACCGCTGACGGAGATTCTTATGGCCGAACCGGCGCCAAAATGCCCAGGGACGCCGTGGGGGTACCATCCCCTCGCAGCAGAGTAACCGGCACTCACCCCACCTCAGGGGCACAGCCCGGCCCCAGGGACTACAGCTTACGCCGCCTCGCCCAAAGCTCCTACGGATGTGCCCAGGGGGCACTTCCGGGCCCTGCGCGGACTACACTTCCCAGAGGCCTCAGCGTCCGCTAGCCTCTGCCTACAGCTCCCACGATGCCCCAGAGACACTTCCGGACCCTGAGTGCGTGCGGACCGCGCTTCCCAGTCTCTGCACCCACGTGTGCCTGCCTACAACACCCGTAACGCGCAGGCAGCGCTTTCTGCCCTGGAGACAACAAGGACCACACTTCCTTGAGGCTTCCCGTCCGCGGGTCCTACAACGACTGAGCAGCACTTAGAGCCCCGGACACGGAATAGACTGCATTTCCCAGAGGTTCGGCGCCCGCGCGTTCCTTTTACGTCTCCACAATGCCCCAGGAAGCCCTTCCAGCCCTGAGACAGCGCACACTACACTCCCTAAAGGACTCGGAGCTCGCGGCTCCCCCTCCTTCTTCCTTCTGCCCCTAGTCTGCAGATCTCACAATGTTCAGGCACCATTTAAAGCCCCCGACACAATGCGGACTCCACTGCCCGAAGACCAGCGCTTGCACGCCCCTCCCCACAGCTCCCACGATACCCCGGAGAGCACTTATGGCCCCCAAGACGCTGCGGAGTCCATTTTGCAGAGGGCTCTTCACCCGCTCCCCCACCCCTATTGCCCCAGGGCCTTTACACGTGCACTGTGCCAGGAAGGCTCCTCTCCTGGTTACTTCCTGCTCTCTTGCCTCTCAGTTCAATGCCCTCCGGCCCTTGTCAGATCGCCCATCACTGCACTTCTCCCCACATGCTGCAGACCACATCCACATCTGCTGGCCTGGGCCGGCCCCGTCAGAGGCCACAGAGACCCACAGATGGAGTCAGTGCTCTCATCTCTCCACCCTGCAGTGGCTGCGAGACTGCTGGCGCCTCCCACACCCCTGGCCTTACCCAGACAAGACACTCCTCAAGGCTAGCTGAGGCCCTTGGTGAGGAGGCATGGGGAAGTAAAGTTTCTGGAGGGCACTGGGCCCTGCACTCCTCGCTTGTTTCTCCATCCGCACAGACATTTGTGTACATCCAAGTTTATTCTCACTCTGCTCCTGGACTCAGTGTTGTCCCACCCTGTGCAGGGGATACGGCCGGGCTGGGATTCATGAGATCTCGTGCACGTCTCGGGTGGAGGTAACACTGCAAGTGGGGGTGGTTGTCAGCGTTGAGCCCGGCCCCTTTGGATGTCCAGATGTGGAATGCCAGGGGGTCAGAGTCTCCAGGTTCCCTCGCACACAGCCTGATACGTGTCCTGCGTCAGGGGCCGGAAAGCCTGCGCCTGATTGTCCAGCACAAACAGGGGGTCAGCAATGACGCCCACATTGAAGCCCTCACGTACTAAGCGGGACTTCACCAGTTTGAACGTGCTCGTGATCTCCAGGGTGTCCTGCAGGGACAGAGACCATAACCCCGATGGTGACTCCCTGGCCTCGGTCTCCCTCCTCCCACCCACCTACTCCTGCCACCCTGAGCTCACCTGGATACGGACGAAATGGGGGGCAGCGTAGGCAGGGAGCCAAGAACGCACGTGCTGGTACAGCCTCTGCCCATCGAAGCTCTGGCCGGGGGCCAGCTGCACGGCAGCCATGCCTACCTTGCCCTCACACCCTGGGAAGCACAGCGGTCACTCTGGGCCGGCCTACCTCACAGTGCCCAGGGCTGACCCTCTCGCCTGGCCCAGCTCTGCTCACTGACTGTGCCCCAGCTGCTCCCCCACCTGTGAAACCGGGCAACAACCCTCCACCCATGAGGTGAACCCTCCGCACCTGGCACAGACACACCGTAGACGTTCACCTCCTGCAGGAAGTCAACAAGGGCCAACACGCCCTCCACCTCCCGCGTGGACACGTTCTCCCCCTTCCATCTGCGGTATCGGACCCGGCGCTCGTGACCACGCCCCGGCACGGGGAAGCCCCGCCTCTCGCCCCCCCCCCCCCCCCCCCGCCCCACCGCGGGAGCCGAGGGCCCGCCCCGGCCCTTCAGGATCCAGAAGCCCCGCCCCCCGGTCCCGCCCCGAGAGGCCCCGCCCCCTACCGGAAGGTGTCCCCGAGGCGGTCGCGGAAGTAGAGGAAGCCTTCGCAGTCCATGGCCAGGACGTCCCCCGTGTTGTAGTAAACGTCGTTCGGGCGCCGCACGTTCCGCACCAACTTCCGTTCCGACTGCTCTCGGGGCCCACGGTAGCCCAGGAAAGGGTGGCGGCCTAGCACCTGGGTCAAGAGGAGCCCCGCCTCCCCTGGGGGTAGGGGTAGTTGGGGCATTAACCACGGACCAGAGCCTCAGGAGCCCGCCAGCCCCCAGCCGGAGGTTTCCAATAGTGGACTCTTCGTCACCCGGGACCCCGCCAGAGACCCAGAGATAGAGACAGGGAGATCAGAAATGAGAGCCAGGCAGGGAGACAAAATGAGACACAAGCGAGAAGGTGGCATCGGGGAGACCACCAGAAATAGGAAAAGGATGGCAAGGGATGGACGAGGGGCAAAGACAAATGGTGGTGGGAAAAGAGACCGCCAGGACCTTGCAAAGCCCCGGGAGAGAAGCCCCTGGATGGTATGGACAAGAGACTGATGCCTAGGAGGATGAGACTTCCGCAGAAAGCTCGAGAGAACAACTCAGATGGACACCCAGAGACCCCGCAGAGCAAGAGACTGAGGCTGGGGAGCCAGGTAGAGCTGAGGCTGAGGGTCCCAGACGGCCAACAGATGGGCCGGGGACTCAGGGTACGGGTGAGGGCTGCAGACACCACCACTGGGCACCGACTTCAAAGCTTCGGGCAGCTTGTTCTAGCCAAGGAGGAAACTGAGGGTCCCTACCCTTCCCACACCCAGAAAACATTTTTCAGCCACAATACCTGACCCCACAGGGATGCAGAAGCCCCGATGGTCCCTCACAGGCTCCTCGGCCTCCATGTCGAACTGTACCAGCTCAAAGGGGGACAGCATCTGAATGGAGGGTGAGGAGGTGTCAGCAGAGGTCCTATGGGCTCAGCCTCAATCAGGGCCACTGCCATTTCCAACCCACTCACTCGAAGGAGGCAGCTTGTCTTGCCCAAGGCCCCACAGCGCCCTGGATAGTTGACAAAGCCACCGTTGCCTTCCGTGGAGCCGTAGGCTTCCAGGATCCGAATGGGGCCAAAGCGCTGCTGGAAAGTCTCCCACACATCTGCCCGGAGTCCATTGCCCATCGCCAGGCGCACTGTATGTGTCCGGTCCTCTGGTCGCTGCAGGTAGATCCCAAGAAAGGCGAAGAGAAATCCTTACCTGGGAGGGCTATCTTGGGTCCTTACCTGAGGAGATACCTGCGAGGTGATGGGGGCCTATACCTAGAAGATGTACCCGGGGTTCTTACTTGCAAGTAGTACCTGGAGTCTGTATCTGGAGGGTTACCTGCAGGGGAGTTACCTGGGGGCCTTTTCTGGAGCAATACCTAAGGATGACTGGAGGCCTCATCTTGGGTCTTACCTGGGGGAAATATCTGGGGTCTTATATAGGGGTAATTACGTGAAACTTTTACCTGGGGTGGGGGGTGAGGAATTTACCTGGAGGTAACCTGGGGAGTGACTTGAAGCTTCATCCTGGGGAGTTACCTGGGGCCTTACTTGGGGGTAGTTTGCTGGATCCTTTCCCTGAGGGGTTACCTAGAGGTCTTATCTGGAGAGGTACCTGGGGACCTTGCCTGGAGATAGTCACCGGGGGTCCATACCTCACTGCTCTGTAAGGATGAGGTCAGCTCACATCTAGTGAGTTTGTCCTGAGCCATACGCTGTTTTAGGCACTTTACGGGTGTTTAATTCTCACAATACCTCCTTGAGGTATTGTCCTCGTTTTCCAAATGAGGACACTGTGGCTGAGGGAGGTGAAATCACCTGCCCAAGGTAGCACAGCTGATCATCGAAGGAGCCATGATTGGAAACCTTCTGTGGATGGGGCTGGCCCGCTGGCGCAGCGGTTAAGTTCACACATTCCACTTCTCGGTGGCCCGGGCTTCGCCAGTTGGGATCCCGGGTGCGGACACGGCACTGCTTGGCAAAAAGCCATGCTGTGGTAGGCATCCCATGTATAAAATAGAGGAAGATGGGCATGGATGTTAGCTCAGGGCCAGTCTTCCTCAGCAAAAAGAGGATTGGCAGTAGTTGGCTCAGGGCTAATCTTCCTCAAAAAAAAAGAAACCTTGTGTGGGACTCATTATCTGTGGCTTTTGCCAGGGGTGTTTTACCTGAGGGACGTTGCCTGAGTCTTGTACCTGAATCTACCTGAGACCTTTACCTGGGGTGTTCACCATGGAGCCCTAATCTTAGCACCTCACCTGGGGAGTGTTACACAGGTACCGCAGGACCTCGCCCACATAATGGATCACAGTCACACCATGCTGCCGACAGTCATCCCAGAAGCAGGAGGCAGAGAACTTAGGGGCCAGGACACAGGTCACTCCTGGGAGGGAGGAGAGGAAAGAGTTTTAGGTCATGCTTCCAAATCAATGTGAGAAACTGCTTTGATCACCTAACTATGGCCCCCTGAAGTACAGGATGATATTGGGCTCATCTCTGTGTCCCTGGCCCAGCCAGGACTGCCCCCATTAGAAGAGCATAGGCTGACCTAGGGTCAAATCTTGTCTCCAGAATGTGTGGAAAGCTCGGTGCCTGCTACAAAGTGAGCACTGCTAAATAAGGGCTGTGAATATTAATCTTTCTTGATTATGATAAATGTTTTATGAATGTCTTGCTGGGTAGATGGATAGAAAGGGGGATGAATGGATGGATGGATGGATGTGTGGACAGATTTTTGGAACCCCTCTCTCTGATCTAACAGGCGATCTAGCAAGCAAACTGCATAGGCTTTAAGTCAGTACAATAAAATCCATGCTGTTCCATGAAGCAGCTGTGCAGGCCATCGTCAGCCTGTGTCAAATGACTTTGCAGCCCCACACCTCCTGACTTAAGGCACCAACTGGAGACAGCAGCAACATGAAAAGATTAAGTGTACCTAGTTCCTACATCCACAGCTGCATTTCTTGGAGACTGAGGGAATAATTAATGACCCTGGTTTTTGCCTCCCTCCACACATAGATAATGCCAGCATCTCTGAATTCATTTGATACATAACCAAGGAATTCTTGCTTGTGTTACTTTTAATGTATAATCTAGAGAAAAAACAGATATACCCTATCTTTTTTTGACATATATGAAATCTAGTTGTAAGTTGTTTTTTTCCCTCTTCTCTGCATGTGCACTGTTTTGTGAAAGAGACATAAGCTGCACTTAAACTTACACACTTCGGAGCAGTTCCTCAGAATACTCTGTTGGACTGTTTCCTGGGATTTGAATTCCTCACCTTGATTATCAAATAGACTCCTTTAATTAACCTTTACCCAGACTCTTTATTTCAGTTGACAGATGGGTGGATGGATATATAGATGTTTTTAAGGATGGACACATGGATTAATAAATTTTAGGGGCCACTACATCACCCCAGGAGAGTGATCCCTCCTTTTCTGATTACCTCCTCTACAGCTGGCTCTATGGAAGGTACACACCCTACCTCAAGCCTAATCCTCAACAAAGCCTGACAAGCTAAATATCATCATCCCTGCACCCAAAGGGACAGTTACTCATGTGCTTGGTGAGGTAGCAAGTGTTTGTCTTCTTTGAGGCTGTATTTTTGGCAGAGAGGTAAAATATAAAGCCCTCTCTGTGAAAATAGATGCCAGTCCTTGAAAGCGACAGCTTTGTTTGCAACCCCTAATGACACGCCTGATTCTGGAAAGGTCTTCAAGAGCTGGTAAAACCAGGGGGACGGGGGCCGGCCCCGTGGCGGAGTGGTTAAGTTTGCACACTCTGCTTCGGCGGCCCAGGGTTTCGCCAATTCAAATCCTGGGCGTGGACATGGCACCACTCATCAAGCCATGCTGAGGCGGCATCCCACATCCCACAACTAGAAGGACCCACAACTACAAAATATGTAACTACGTACCAGGGGGCTTTGGGGAGAAAAAGGAAAAATGAAATCTTTTAAAAAATAAAAATCAGGGGGAGGGTTGATAGGGAGTTTTCCGATTAAAGCTTCTGAATTCATGTTAGCCTCCCTAAGGTAGGATAACAGTTATGAGCTGCCTCCAATGTGACGAATTAGGAAGCACAATGCACCCCACCAAGGTTCTTGAGTAATTGAACTGAATCTAACAACATCTCTAGAGGGAATTTCCAGTCTGACAGGAAATTTGGGGGAAAGAGGAGCACAGACCAAACAAGCAAGTACAATAAGGAGACTTTAACTGTAAAAAGACAATTAGAGAACTAGGGAAATTTGAACATGAAGTGTACATCAGATGATTAAAGAGCTACTGTTGATTTAGTCAGATGTGACAATCACTATGGTTTATAGTTTTTAAGTTCTTGTATGTTAGAAATACCTACTGCAATATTTACAAGCTGAAAGACAGAGTGTCTAGGATTTGTTCTAAAATAATCCAGAAAGAAAGGAGAGTACATATGAAGTGAAATTGGCAGGACGTTAACAATTGTTGAGGCTGGGTGAGGATATGTTAGATATAATCAAACTATTTGCTTACTTTTTTCTATGTCTGAAGTTGTCTATGATAAAAAAAAAATTTAGGGGGTGGCCCCACGGCCTAGTGGTTAAGTTCACATGCTCCCCTGTGGCAGCCCAGGGTTTCACTGGTTCAGATCCTGGGTGCGGACATGGTACCACTCATTAAGCCATGCTGAGGCGGCATCCCACATGCCACAACTAGAGATATCCACAACTTAAAATACACAACTATGTACCAGGGTGCTTTGGGGAGAAAAAGGAAAAATAAAATCTTTAAAAAAAATTATATTAAGATCTGAGAGTAAGAAAGACAAGTGGAAGCGGAGGAGGAAGTGATAAATGAAACAAGTACAGCAAAATGTCGATGGTGGCTGAAGCTGGGTAACCTATGGGACCTTCTAACCCTGACAGCCCCACTCTGACATCCCGTCTAGAGGTCCTGTGGGTTGGAGGGGTCCTCAGGGAAGGGCTTACCGAGTTCCAGGCAGCCGAGGACTCCAATGACAAGCCCCATCACGTGGTACAGAGGCAAGACTGTGTAGACTACGTCATCAGCTTTCACCCCAGACAAGGACAGCATCCTGCACATCTGTAGCAACCGCTCATGTGTGAGGATGGCTGGCTTCGGGAGCCCTAGGAAACAAAGGAGTGGGAAGGGTGTGGTGGTGAAAGGACAGCACAAGAGGGATCAGCACACAGGGGTGTGTCTCCATGGTCAGGGGTTTGAGGTTCTCAGAAGGGGGTCAAGTATGCGAATTTGTGGGTGGGTTCAGGGAGGACAAATTGGATTTGGAGTTCAGAGGCTGAATTCCAAAGTTCAGTTAGGGTTTCAGAGGCTGTTTACTGAGCAGAGGCAGGGTTCTGGCACAGACCACTCAGATCACATTGGGGGTCAGAGTTCAGGCCAGGTGTCACAATCAAAGGGCAGGGTTTCAGAGGTCAAGTTTGAGGCACAGATCAGGCCTGGGGTCAGGTCAGCAGGAGAGTTCAGAGGTTGGGACTAGGGCTGCCAGGCGCCCTCACCAGTGGTCCCTGAGGTGTAGATGAACAGGGCAGGGCTTCGTGGTGTGATCCCAGCACGCAGGTCAGCAGGCACGGGGTCTGCAGGTGCATCCTCAAGGGCAGCCACCAGAGCCCCCACCCCTTGCGTGGGAGAGGAGTGGCTGAGGTAGAAGCAGCGGATGTTCTCTGCCTGCAGCTCAGGAAGGACCTCCTCCAGGTTCTCCTGGAGGTCTGCAAGGATGGTTCAGAGGAGAAACTGAGGCAAAGCCCACCTTCAAGTTCTCAAGAGAAGACTTGAGACCCACAGATGGAGAAGAGCCCACTGCCAGCCAGAGGAAGCAGCCAGCAGAGAAGCTTCTGCATTCCTCTGTCAAGAACCCCCAAATTAGTATTTTTTGGCAAAAAGAAATGAAATAGCCATGGTGAAGGAAAAAACAAATTCTGCTGCTCTCAGAATTACTTTCCAGCAACTAAGTTCTGACTCTAATTGCCTGTGAGGGTGGGTGGGGAGGAAGGAGCTCCTTGACCAGCCCCAGGACCCTTGGACTAGTGGTCCTCTGTCTGTTCCCTGCTCCTGTCCCTGCCCCCTTTTGTCCTCCGCTGGCCTCTTGGGTCCTCACCTGGGTCCACCACCAGCACCTGAGCCCCAGAGCTCAGCACCGAGTGCACCAGGGGCGCCCTCCTGCCGTGCGGATTGATCCAGGCCACTGGGCAGCCCAGCTTGGCCAGCCCCAGCCACAAGCCCAGGGCAGGAATGGCCTGGGAGGGCAGCATCAGAAGGGCAACAGTCTCCTGGGCATGCGGGCCCACAGAGCCACCCAGCTTGGCCTTCAGGGCCCACGCCGCATGGCAGGCCCGGGCATCCAGCTCCCCAAAGGTGACTGAGCAGTCCCCTGGCCCTGTGCACACCAAGGCCGCGTGACCCGGCTGCGCTCGTGCCTGCCGCTCAAAGGCATCCACAAAAGTGTCAGGCGGCTGGCGGCTCAAACGCGCCCTGACGTCCAGGCCCAGGCGGAGGATCCTGATGATAAAGGCCATATCAGCAGGCAGCCAGCGCAGCCCGGGGGGCAGCTGTGCGGGCAGCAGGGCCAGTGTGAGGGCCGCGGTCCCCAGACTCAGCCAGTGGGGCATCCAGGGACCAAGCCAGGGCCAAGCCAGTAGGGCCAGGCCAAGCAGCACACAGCAGGTGGAGTCCTCTAGGAGCCAGCGCAGTGCCAGGGCCATGGCTGCAGGCCATACCGGCTGCCCCAGGCTTCGAAGCAGGAACAGCAGCAACAGCAAGAAGGCCAGTCGCAGCCTGACGCCCATTGCACCTGCTTCGCCCTGAGAAATGTCCATGGAATGCTCACCTCTTCCCCGGGTGACCTGGCCTGGAACTCTGGACCCCCAGGGCAGCCCATCAGCCCCGCCCACTGGCAGTAGCCCAGAGATGTTAGCAGTGCTCTGGCCCCAGGACTCTGCCCCCAGCCCTTCACCCCACCTGTTTGTTTCTCACTGCCTGGTCCTCTGCGTGGCTCCAGCCCCTCCGCCTCTGTCACCACTGGCTGTGGGCCAGGCACTGGGGAAACAGGCAGAAACTCCTGCTCTCAGGAAGGTGATGTTCCAGTCAGGCCAACTGCAAAACCAGCAGGATAGCAAGGGAAATCTCGCCGCAAGCACTGCCTGCTGCGGGGTCCCATGACACTTGCTGGCCAGCTGCCCAGTGGGCAGCCCAAGGATCCAGCTGCCACTCCCCTGCCCCCTGAACTTGCCTGGCAGGGCAGGTATCCTTAGGCTCAGATCCCCTCATGGCACCCTTGCTCCAAAGACCCTCTAGGCCCCCCCAAAACTGAAATGTCAACAATCATGCCCATCAGAACAAGGGAGAGCAAGTTTTAAGTCCAAATGGCCTTCAGAGTCTGGCTGGAAGACTGGAGGGAAGGGCCTCGAAATCTGCATCTTGGATAGCAGCAGCGGGGATTGTGGCCCGGGGTTCACACATATGGCCTCCCTCTCCTAGACCCACCTCAGATGTGGCTAGCCTGTACCTCTCCCCATAGAACTGAGGGTTCTAGATGACTCAAGCACCAGTCATATGCACACCCCATTCCCACCCAGAGAACAGAGACATGAGATGACGAAGCAAATTGTCCTGTCCCTGCCCAAGGGAGCCCAGGGTGGGGGCAGGGGTGCTGCCCAGGGACGTGGGTGCTGAGCTTTGACGCCCACAGCCAGCCTGTGACGGCGAGGAATGCACGGGTCCGGGAGCTCAGAGCTTCCGGCTTTGGGCTCCACGGCCCATAGTCCTTTATTACAGAGCGCGGGTCGCAAGGCCCGGTCCCAGTCCATGATGGGCCCACCTGAGCCTCCTTAGGCTTCAGATGAGGGAAGGGTAGCTCGGAGTGGGGAGCCAGGGACCTGGCCCAGCATGACACTGGGGCAGAGGGAGTAGGGTGCGAGGCGAAGTCCGAGCCACGAATCCTGAGCCCCGGCTCCAACAGTGTGAACGCCCAGTTCAGGCTGGGGATGATCCATTTCTCAGAGCGGGTCGAGTCCCTGACCATCCCCAGCCACAGCCAGCCACCACCGGAAGGGTTCGAGTAGGCAGGAGGATAAGAGTAAGGCGGGCTGGGCCACTGGTCAGGTCTGGAGGAAAGGGTGGAAGCATGGGGAGGGCCTGCGCTCCGGGGAAAGTGTGGTCTGGTGGCGGGAACGTGGTGGAGGCACCACAGCGGGTGTGACTCCGCTGGGCAGGGACGATGCAGTGGGCGTGGCCTAGCCCCACCGGGTGTCCCAGACCCCTCAGTGGGGGAGGCAGACGGCGGGGGGCGTGGTCAGTCACACGGCGGGCGTGGCCAGGCCCCAGGCCCGGATCAGGGCGCCGGGTGCGCAGCCAGGTGGCGCTCGAGCAGCGCACGGTGCGAGAAGACCTTGCCGCAGGCGGGGCAGGGCGCGCGCTCGGGCCGGTGCGTGCGCATGTGCACGTTGAGCGAGCTCTTCTGCGTGAAGCGCTTGGCGCAGACAGCGCACTGGAAGGCGCGCACGCCCGTGTGCGTGACCATATGCTTGAGCAGGTAGTCGCGCAGCGAGAAAGATCGCCAGCACACTGCGCACTGGTGGGGCTTCTCCCCTGCGGGCGACAGGGCGGCCACGCACAAGTCAGCTGGGAAGGAGGCCTGGGGCGCCTTTGCCGGGCAGGGGCTCCCCTCCACTCCCAGGCCAACCAGCAACCACGAATCCTCTTGCCCGGCAGGGACACCCCCTCCACTCCTGGACTACCCCTCACTCCCGTACCTTTCTGCCTAACAGGGACCCCCACATATATCCCAGTATGGGACGCCCCTCTCTCAGACCCTTACTGTCATACAGGGATACCACTGCCTGTCAAGGTCCCCCAACTCCCACAAGTACTCTCCCAGTTGGGAACCCTTCCTGTCTGGGACATCGTTGCCCAACGGGACTAACCACTCAGGTCTCCCCCTACCTCCAGGGACTGCCCCTCCCCCCGCCCCAATCCACACGGGGCCTGGCACAGGGCAGGGCCTCCCCTTCCCCCATTCTTGGCATGCCCATAGAGCATTCTGAACTTATCCTTGGCCACCATTCTGGGGACAATCTGGCAAGGCCCAGCACCCTTACACTGGAAGAGACCTAGGCATACCTTCCCCCCTTCCTACTGGAAGCCTCTTGTTGCCCAGGACCCCTGCCTGCTGGCCACTATAATGTTCCCGGGGTAACAAAGCAGGCTGCAGCCCCCATCCTGGATCAGAGAAAGGGAGGTGGGCTGTGTTGGCCCCTAAAGTCATCAGGTATTAATAAAAAATCTCTGTCAGTGGCAGGGGGCTGCAGGGCAGTGCCTGGCAGAGGGTTCCCCAGACCAACCAGGCCTGGCACCTGTTTGGCTAAGGCCAAACAAAGCTTGCAAATCTTGACTGGTACCCCCCTGGCACCCCCTGCCCTCTCTCCTTGTCCGAAAGGCAGCCAGGTGGAGCTTTGAAACTGTAAATCACACCTCAGTCACTCTCCAGCTCACAACATTGATGATGCCTTCCTCACCATTCACAGTGAAATCCCACATTCCTGGCCCTGCAGAACTCCCCACTCCACTCCCACTGGCCTGCCAACCAAATCTTCACTTTGCCTAACCACATGCAGCTCCGTACCCGTGTCATCCACCTCAGCCCCCAGGGAGCACCCTGCACCCTCCCTGCGACGACACACCCAGGACCTGCCAGGCACCACCTTGGGCCCTCGCTCCACAACCCCCAGCACACCACCCGGGCACACTCTCCACTTCTCCCCCAGCCACTGAGGACTGGAGCCACCTCCCTGACACAGCCATAGCTGAGGTTCGAGGAGGCCTCCCTTTCCTTCCCCAGCAGCTGTGGGGTCCCCATACTGCAGCTCCATCTCCCTCCTCCAGCCCTGATCAGGCCGCCTCTCTGCCGGCTCCCCCACGCTTTCTCTAGGCCAGGGAACGCCCCCTCCCTTCCATTGGGTCCGTTGGCATTCGGGAAGACCCAGGAGGTTCCCTGAAGCACTGCTCCCCAACCTGGCCACATCTCCCCTGCCAAGACTCCATCCCTCCTGCGCATCCCACACTCCATCGTGATGACCAAAGGCTCCACCACCAGCTTTCCAAAGGTTCTGGGCTGATTCCTGCTCCCCAACGCAGCCTTCAGATTCCCCCTGCCGCAATAAAGCGAGGTAGGGGGGCGGCAGGAGTGTTTGCTACTCCATGTAAGGGGGCTTTCCCCACCCCTACACGCGTCATACTCGGGGGCTCAATTTCCAGACTGCCCTGGGGTCACGAAAGAGCAACCAACCGCGTCAGTGCCCGCTCCCCCTCACGTTTGAATCTCCAATGACCAAGGGGCTGAGACCCACCCCGGCTCACCCGAGTGGATGAACATGTGCTTGGTGTAGTTTTTCCGCGAGCTGAACGTCTTGCGGCAGTGGCTGCACTCATAGGCGGGCGGCTCCGCACCCGGGGCGCGCGCAGGGGTGGCCGACGGGGCGGCGGGCGGGGCCGGAGCCTCCCCGAGAGGCGCGCTGGGGGCCGGGTCCGGCTGGAGTGGCGGGTAGAAGGTGGGCGGGGGCGCAGGGGCCGGCCCGGAGGGCGCAGGCGAGGGTTGCACAGGCGGCCCGGGAGCGCCCAGATGAAAAGGGAAAAGCGCGACGGGCGGCCCCGGGGTCTTCACACCGGGCGTGCGGGGTCCCGACAGGACGCAGTCGGGCGGGGCCGAGGTCTCGGCTGGACAGCCTTCGGCGGTGGTGCCGTCTTCGTCTTGCCAAGCGGAGACGTAGCTGTCGGGGTACATGTCCTCGGCCGCCGAGGCCCCCCGAAGGAAATCTCTCCCGGCGCCGCCGTAGTCAGAGAGGCCGGCGGGCGCAGGCGGCTCCTCGCGCGCGCTGTCACGGGCTGTGCTGAGGAAGCCGGCGGCGCAGTCGGGGAAAGAAGGGGGCGCCTGGCCCTCGCCTGGGCCGCCGCCTTCGCCCTCCTCGCCTTCGGTCTCGTCATCGGTCTCCTCGTCGTCGTCGTCACAGCCGTCGTCTGGGACCGCGGGCAGGGTGGGGTCAGCGTCCGACCCCTCCGCCTTGGCCGGCACGGGGGGCGCGGGCAGCTGCAGGCGCGCGGGTTGGCGCTGCTTGCGGCTATGCGCGACACCCAGGTGGCCTGGGGGTCGCGCGGCCAGCAAGTGGCGCAAGCGGTGGCGCAGCTGCGCAGGTGCGAGCGGCGGGGGCACGGGCGTGGGCAGCGGCACGGGCGCAGGGGTGCCTGCGGCGGGGGCGCGGGCACGGGCAATGATCTGCGTACACTCGTCTATGACGGTCTGGATGCGCAGCACCGACGCGGCCGTGAGCACCTGCAGCGCTTCGCCCTGCGCCACAACCAGCGAGCCACTGTAGAGGAACTCTACGAGCTGGCGCACGGTCTGCGCGGGCACTACCGGCGGCACGCGGATCTCGGAGTGGCCAAGCAGCAGCTTGTCCTGGAAGAAGGGCGAGCCGGCGGCCAACACGCAGCGGTGAGCACGCAGCGAAGCCTCGCGGATGCGCACTGTCACGTCGCAGAAGTGGCCACCCAGCCGCTGCCCATTGAGGGTCTCAAGAAGCGAGCGAGAGAAGTTCTGCAAGTGGATGTGATGCACCGCCTCTGCTGCCGCCATCTGCACTGGACGAGGGGGTGTGGGTGGGGGGAGGTCAGCCCAGGACCCCCCTCTGCCCCAGCACTGATGTCCCTCAGCCCTTATCGCAGGACAGGGCTCAAGGGCACACCACACCACCAGGCTTTCAGAACCCCAGCCCTCCCTAACCGCCCCTCGAAGTCCTTGGTCCCAACACACAGGACACAGCAGGACTCCCCCTACTCCAGGACTTCTGTAGCTCCCTCCACCTCCGCAGCCCCCAGCGCACCCCTGGGAGACCGTTAGGGATACTACAGGTCTGCCCCCGTCCAGGGCTCAGCTTCCCCTATGGTAGCCTACCCACCCACCCTTCCCCTAACTCTAATATCCATAAGCCTTCCCCATGTCCTACTCCCAGGGAGGCAGGGACCCCTATCCAGAACTGGCTGCCAGCCTCATCCACATCCCACCCGGCTAGCTGTGACTCCCCGACTCGAGGCTTCTTTTGGTCACCCTTTGCCATATCCCTCAACTTTAGAGCATGCAAGGCCCTGTGCAGAACAGGTCTGCTGCCTCAGAACAGGGTTAAGTTGACTAATGAATACCGAGGTCTTTGCAGGGGTCGGTGGCACTACCTGTCTCCTGGGCTTAGCGATTCAGGGTATGCATAGTGACAAGGGGTTGAGAGTGCATTCAGCTTTAGCCTAGCAGGTACCCCACAGGAGGAAAACACATGGTTTCTGGCAGACCCCAGCACGCGGGAAGAGAGGTGCTTTTTGGATTCTCAGTGGGACCTATGGGACGCAGGGTGTGAGTGTAGCATGGAGGAGGTTTGTGTGGACTGTGCAGGGGTGTGTAATTGGGTAGGCACGAGTGGAGCAGCAGCCGCCTGGAGATCAGCATGGCTGAGCAATCCTGACACTTCTCACCAAACTGTGGCCTTGTAATCTGAGCACTGCCCACTCTCTGGGACAGGAAAGAGGAGGGGTGGGGAAGCTGAAAAGCACCAAGCTCACTGGGCTTGTTTCCCCTCTATCAAACAGGGATGGGAGACCTGGCTCATCCTCCACCCAGGCCCCACACACCTCCAGTCTACGGGAGGAGAGTTGGGACATAGGATGCACCCTGGGGCCCGCCCACTATCCAACAGCCTGGCTCAGCTAGGGTCACTCAGCCCCAGAGTGAGGCCTCTCTTAATCTTCAGGGTCTAGTGGGGGTCTCAGACTCACGCCCTCTGACTCTTTTTGCCCAAATCGCCTTTCCCTTGCTAGCGTCAGACCCATCCTTTTCTTGCATGCTCCACGTCTGACCGCTCAGACCACTTTGCACACCTCGCCCGCAGCGGTACCGCTGGCCTACACTGATGCAGGGCCCCCCTCCCGCGCAGTTCCCCACGCGACAGCCAGGGGGAGCCTCTTCAGACCTAAGAGACCTGAGAGATGGGGACCCTCTGCTCAGACCCCTCCTTGGCGAAAGTTAATTCTTGGCAATTCCTCAAACGAGCCAAGTCTGCTCGTGCCGTTACTCTGCCACAAGCACCCTCCCCGTCTTCATTCACCAGCATCCAAAGGTCTCCGATCCGTGCCCGGGCGATGGGGACAGAGACCTGCGCATCGACCTGCGCATCGACCTGCAGGGCTGGAGCCCTTCTCCGACCCACCGCGCCCTGCTCCCAGGCGGGCTCCGACTCCTGTCCACACCAGCAGGGCCTTCTTGGCGCCTCAGAACAGGCCCACCCTCCCAGGCATGGCGCCGCATTCTCGTGCCACGCCTTCACCTGCGCCATGCGCTTGGCTCGGAGCACCCTCTCCCGTACCCTGCGCCACTGCTCACGCCCTGCCCGAGCCCACAGCCCGCTCTCCGACCCGCTCCGGCTGCACGGCCCCGGCCCCGGCCGACCTATTTCCCGCCTCCGTGCCCTTGCCCGCGCCAGGCCCACATCCTGCAGCGCCCCCTCCCGTCCGCAGCATGCTTTCCGAGCCTAGCACGGGCGCCCCTCCCCTGGCACGCCCCGGCCTCCCCGCGGGCCCTGCTGCAGGGGGATGCCCGCCCGACCCCACCTCCGGCTCCTCCTCAGGGACCAGGCCGCGCCGCGGCAGTCTCCCGCTCACCACCTCTAAGGCCGCACTTCCGGGCCGCGACGCCCACGGAACCAAAGTGCGCAACCCCTGCGGCGCTAGGTAGCGCTAGGTCGGAGCACGTTTCCGGTGTTTCTATGGAGATAAGCCGCCGCTGCCCGCCCGCACTTCCGGTTCTGGTTAGAGTCGGAACCAAATGCACAGAGGCTGGGGCCACCTGGCGGCGAGGAAACTCCGGCTAGAGCACGCTTCCGGCGCGGCCATAGAGGGAGGCGGGGGCGGCGCCTGTGTGTCTGTCCGCGGGCAGCGGAGGCGCGGTGGGGAGTGCGCGGGCGTGTCTCGCCGGCTTAAAGGCAGCTGCGACTCTGTAGCGCGGGTGGGAGTGGGAGAAGGGCTCGCCCCCTGGCCCCTCGGACTCCAGCCCCGCATGGACGCAGGCGAGATACCCCACCGGCGTTTGCGGCCGGAGTGCGGGAGAGGATGCTACCCTCCCCGAGCCTCGGTCCCAGGTTAGATGGGCGGCAGCCCACCCCTCCCCGCCCCTGCCCACCTGCTCAGGGCGAGTGGTGACCACGTAAATAAACGGATACTGAGCTGGACGCCGTCTGCACGCCACACTCGGGGCCGGGGCTCAGAAAAGAAAGGGCGACGGGGGTACGTCTGCCAGGAGGGTGGTGAGCAGCCGGCCTCCAAAGACCAGAAGTCACTGTAGGGAACGGAATCTGTGGGAAGTGCTGTTGGGCAGAGGGAACAGCCTTGGTCTGCAAGGGCCTTGAGATGGGGCTGGCTGTCTAGGACGTCCATGAACCGAGCCTTCTAGATGGTGAGGCTGGAGTGGCTTGTTGGCCTGGCCTTATGCTCTACTCGGTGGCTGGAGAGAGGCACCAGGGCCTGGACCTCAAGGTCAGAACATCCCCTGGCATCTCACCTCACCTATGCCTTGTGCGGCAGGTGTGGAGTCCTACTTGGGGAGGAGGAGAGGTCTGACTTCTTAGCCTCCAGTATGGGGACAAGTGCAGAGTGCCTGCCTCCCACCTTGGCTAGCTGTGTTGTAGATGTGTTGAAGGGAGTGGGGGGAGGGGATTTGCCTGGTGGGGAGCCACCATCCCCATCTGATGGCCCATACCCTGAGGAACCTCATTAAAACCGAAGTCTAATGGCCTTATTGTCCTTGTTCAGAATCTAGGCCCCTGGCAATGGCCTACCTGGCTCACTGGGTCTGCTCTATCCAACTTCAATGACCCCTCTCCTCCCCAATTCCTGTCACTGCTCATTTCTCTCTGGCCTCAGGCTCTTTGCTTTGCCCACCTCGAGGCCAGCCAGTACAGTTCCATTTGTAGCACCCTCTCACACAGCTCAGCTGCCACCACTTCCCCCAGGGACCCTCCCTGACCTCAAGGCCCCCCATCTTCTATCACAGGGCCAGTGAGGGTGGGGGTTCATCTGTGTCCTTCACCTCGACAGACAGCTGCTGCTGCTACAACCCAAACAGGAATGGAGGTGCCAACAGCTGCTTCACCCTACCCTGGGCCTGATTCCATAGGATTCTGGGCATTGTAAATCATCTTGTTGGGGGGGGGCAGAATTCTAAAAATCCCCCCTCTGAAATTCCATGCCTTAATCCTCAGAACTTGTGAATAGTTACAGTACATTGCAGATAGAATTAAGGTTGCTAATGAGCTGACCTTAAAATAAGATGATCCTGGATTGTTTGGATAGGCCCAAGGTAGTCATAAGGGTCCTTAAAGGCAGAAAAGGAAAACAGACTTGAAGTAGGAGGAGGACTCCAGGGTCTTTGAAGGTGGAGGGGGCCATTTGACAATGGGTCGGGGGGCTAGAATCTGAGAAGAGCCCGGGACAACAGTCAGCAAGAAAACAGGGACCCCAGTCCTACAACTGCATGGAACTGGATTCTGCCAACGACCTGACTGAGCTGGGAAGCAGATTCTTCCCCAGAGCCTCCAGATAAGAGCCCAGCCCTGCCCACAACTTGATTGCAGCGTTTGTGAGACCTGGAGCAGAGGACACTGCCTGGGCTTCTCCCCTACAGAAGAGTGGGCTAATAAATGGGTGGTGTTTTAAGCCACTGAGTTGGTGGTAATTTAAGTAGCAGTAGAAAATGAATACAGCTGCCAGAGACTGGGGGCCTCCACACAGTAAGTGTGTGATAAATGCCACTGTTTTCCCATCTGATGAATACCCTCCCACTGCTTCTCTCTTGCTGAATGCCTCATTTCTGCCTTACTAGCATTTATCAAGCACTTTGGTGGTCTCATTCCCCCATCCTACAAGCAGAGGGATTGAAGGGGTGAGAGAAGAAACCAACTGTCCAGACATGGCTGGAACAGCATCAGGGTAGGTAGAAAGGCATGTGTGAAGGCTCTGAGGAGGGAGGGTGAGGCAGATGAGAGAATTATGAGGCGACTGCTGTGAGGATTGCAGGGGTGGCAGCACATCTGTGTGTTTAAAGGACCACAGGGAGGATAGTGGACCTAGTGGGGTAGCAAAAGCAGGAGGCCCAGAAAGCAGCAATGGCTGCTCAGACCTTGGCAGGAAAGGCCAGAAGGAGACAGATTCAGGGTAGGAAGGAGAGGACATGAGTGGCCTCAGAGAAGGTCTCAGTGGATGAGGATGAGATGGAGGACCTGGCCCAGAAGGGATGTGGGAGGCAGGAGGGAAAAAATCCAAATCCTGACCCTTCTTAGGCTGCAAGAGAGGGAGGAGCTGCAGCCTCCAGCATCACGAGAGTTGAGAAAACATCTATTTAGCTTTTCTCTCCAAAGACTGTCACAGTGGTTGAGGGCATTTCAAGAAATAAATAGTGTAGCTGAGGACACAAGTTTAATAAACCAGAGAGGGCCAGCCTAGTGGCGTAGTGGTAAAGTTCGCACAGTCCACTTCAGCGGCCCAGGATTCGCAGGTTCAGATCCCAGGAGCAGACCTAGCGCCGCTCATCAAGCCATGCTGTGGCAGCATCCCACATAAAATAAAGGAAGATTGGCACAGATGTTAACAGTGACAATCTTCCTCAAGCAAAAAGAGGAAGATTGGCAACAGATGTTAGCTCAGGGCCAAACTTCCTCAAAAAATAATAATAATAATAATAAGCCAGGGAGTGTCTGATGTGGCCTGCAAATATTGAAAATTCCAGGCTAGGTCCAAGAGTCTTGGAGGCTGCGGAGGATGAGAAAGGGCAGGCGACACTGGCTGCCCATGGAGGAAAGAACCTGTAAGGTCACACTGATCACAGACACATGAAAGGAGCAGAAATTGAGCTCCTGAGTGAATGGGCCTTCTCAGCTGGCCCAGGTGGGACCCCACCCCCCTCCCACCACAGGTCAGAAGTCAGAAGGTTCAGCTGCTCCCAGCTCAATGAGAGTCCCCAAACTCCCTCCACCCTCCATTACTACTCTGGCATCTCATGCAGGGTCCCTCTCTGTGGCAGCTACTCTCCATGGGTAAAGCCCAGTGCTCAGGTCCCAGTGTCTACAAGCGTGGCCCCATCCGATTATGTCTGGGCTGTGCTAGATGTGGGATGCACGTCCACAAACCCAGGCACACACCTCAGTCTGCCAGGAACCCCAGGGGTCAAATACTAAGCATGTCCCCGGAAAAATGCTTCCCCGTATAAGGTAGGTTGGTGACTGAGGGAGGCCCCTGGCAAGGCAGGTACCAGCAGTGGAGAGTTTATAGCCCTCCTGACAGGACTGAGAGGAAATGGGGAGACCTGTGGGATGGGGAAGGGGCAGTGGCCAGATCTCATTTATGTACCAGAAAGGCCTCAGAGGCCGAAGCCTGGGGAGGGGGCTGGAGGGGAGCCCTGACCCAGGCTCTGGTGGAGCCTACAAAGCAGGTAGGAGCAATGGGTGGGACCAAGCAAGGTGCCTTCAGGACTTACCAAAAAAGAAACATCCGGACAGGGATCAGGGACTGTCTACAAGGGGGTGGGGGTGGAGTATGGAATATTTACAACAGAGAAGAGAAGAGATTTAATTTGCTTTCATATGTAAAAGACAAAACATCCTTCTAGCCTCATGGACAAGGTCTAAGGAAATCACTAGGGAAGGGGGAGACCTAAACTGAAATAATAATCGTAAGAACGCAACCACCACTGTCATTTCTCTGGGTCCCCGCAATCAAGTGTACTGGGCTCTTGGAATAATTTTGAAAAATTAAAAAACCCAAGAAACACGGAGAACAATTTTGCACCCACTGGAGCACTCACGTCCCCAAATTAGCAAATGTTTTGTCCTTTTTTTGGTCCTGTTTTTAGTACACTGAAAACAAAATTTAAGTTAAAAACTTTTTTTTAAGTAAAGCTTGTAGGCAAAGGGGAAAGCCCTCAAGATGGCACACCTGGACAGTTCTGTTCCTTAAGGCCTCTTCTTCCATCCCCGGTTTAACCCATCCACTGAAGCCAGATTAAAATGTTGGGGTTTTAAAAAAAATTTTTTTTGATTGGCACCTGAGCTAACATCTGTTGCCAGTCTTTTTTTTTCTTCTTCTCCGCAAAGTCCCCCAGTACATAGTTGTATATTCTAGTTGTAGGTCCCTCCAGTTCTGCTATGTAAGACACCACATCAGTGTGGCTTGATAAGTGGTGCTAGGTCTACTCCCAGGATCCAAACCAGTGAAACCCTGGGCTGTCAAAGCGGAGCGTGGGAACATAACCACTGGGCCACGGGGCTGGCCCCTAAAATGTTTGTTTTAATTAATGTTTCTCAGTCACTTCCTCTCACATCCACTGCTCCTCCATGACATTCTTGCCACCCTGGTCATAGGAGTTGGTGTGGGCTTGACACCAGCAAGTTTATAAGGTTGTAAGGTTGCCTCACCAGCTGGGCAACGGACCCAGTGCAGCCTTTCCCCACTCTGGACACCAACTCTCATATAATTCTCCCATTTCAAGATACGTACAATCCAACCATTTTTAGTAAATTTACCATGTTGTGTAACCCTCAGCACCCTCCTCTTATAGAACACTTCCATCATCCCCAGTGAGATCCCTCCGCTCGTTCACTGTGAGTCCCCATTCCCAGCGCTGTCCCAGGCAACTGCTAATCTAATGTTGCTGCAGACTGGCCTGTGCTGGACATTTCATATCAATGGAATCACACAATATGAGGGAGGTCTTGGCCACTTTGCCTCAGGCTCCCTTGCCACTCAGATCTTGTGAATTTTGTCTGGTTAGATCATTCATTGTTTTCCATTCAGGAGCCTTATCCTTGTTTTCTGGTCTGAAAAGCACTTCCCTGCGGAGGTAAGCAACTGAGGCAGAAACACCCCAGCCCTCCTCTTCTCAGCTGTCCTCCTGGGGAGCCCATGGTGGCTGAGGCCACACCGTACCCAGTCCCCTCCCTCATGACAAGGGCTCTTCTCCACCCTGCCCTCTTTGTGTTAAGACACTGATTTCTTCTTCTTCTTCTTCTTCTTTTTTAAGGATGTTCATTGCAGTATTGTTTATAACAGCACAACTATTGAAGTAATGGGGAAATTGATGAATAAAATAAGATACATTCACTGTACAACTGTTAAAAAAAATGAACTAGATCTGTGTGAACATGGACATGTTTGAAAAACCATGTTGAGTGGAAAAATCAGTATATAGAAGAATATGTATGACATCATTTATATAAATTGAAAGCAATAACCCACTCACAAAACAGTATTATATATTGGTTGTAGATACATAAATACATAAAAAGAAAATAAAGAATTAATTGAATGGATGCCTATGAAACTCATGATAGTGGTAGTGGGAACAAGAATGGGGCATGAGGTCAAATGTCACTTAAGGTTTATCTGTAATATTTCATTTTGTTACAAAAACAAAATGACAAATATAACAAAAATATTCTATGTTAATTCCAGGTGGTTAGAAATGAGTGCTGTTTATACTATTCTTTCCACCTTTCTGTCCATGTGGAAATAGCTCAGCTATTCTACAGCAATTAGAGCAAAAGGAAAGTCATTTTGCATATGTATGGTCATATGAGATTATTTTGCCTTGAGGAGATAAAAATCAGATCTTTTTTTTGGACTCAAGAAGAAGATTAAAATATTTCTCTGCCTTTTTGTGGGTAAAACAGCCATACAAGGCCTCTGTGGCTTTGGGTCTTTGCAATCTCCTCCATTAACACTCTTCAACAACCTCAGGGCCAGGGTCAGTATTGCTTTCATTATTTCACGTGCTGATTTCTTCTTTTTTAACCTCAGGATGCATCTTTTAAAGATTTTATTTTTCCTTTTTCTTCCCAAAGCCCCCCGATACATAGTTGTGTATTTTTAGTTGTGGGTCCTTCTAGTTGTGGCATGTGGGACACCGCCTCAGATGTCCACGCCCAGGATCCGAACCGGTGAAACCCTGAGCCACCAAAGCAGAGCCCAAGAACTTATCCACTGGGCCATGGGGCCGGCCTAGAATGCATCTTTTAAAAACAAGGTTGATTTCTTAGTTCCCTGCTCTTCAGAAGTTTCCTCTCTCCTTAGTGTGTTTGGTCCACAGCCCCAGGTCACCAGCTGTTCGCAAACAGGCCCTGACAGCTGGTTTGTCTCTGCCTGGGACCCATTCAGGACTGCTCAAATCCTTTGCTCCTTGTTGATCAAGAAGTCCCACTCCCTCCTTTTAAGGTAAGGTGAAATTCACATAACACAAAATTAAACATTTTAAAGTGAACAATTCTGTGGATTTTAGTATAGACACAATGTTGTGTAACCATCACCTCCCTCTAGTTCCAAAACATTTTCCTCACTCCAAAATAAAAACCTGTACCCACTGGCAGTACCTCCTCATTCCTCCCCCCCGCCCCCCCAGCCTCTGGCAACCACTACTCTACTTTCTGTCTCTATGAATTTGCATATTCTGGATATTTTATATAAATAGAATCATACAATATTTGTCTTTTGTGTCTGATTTCTTTCACTTAGCATATTGTTTTCAAGGCTCATCCAAGTTGCAGCACTTATTAGTGATTCATTCTTTTTTTATGGCTGAATAAGACTCCATTGTATGGAAATACAACATTTATTTATTCATTCATCAGCTGATGGACATTTGGGTTGTTTCCACCCTTGGCTATTGTAAATAGTGCTGGTATGAACATTTCTGTACAAGGATTTGTTTAAACGTTTTCTTTTTCTTTTTTTCTTTTCTTTTCTTCTCTTTTTTTTGAAGTAGATTAGCCCTGAGCTAACATCTGCTGCCAATCCTCCTCTTTTTGCTGAGAAAGACTGGCCCTGAGCTCACATCCATGCCCGTCTTCCTCTGTTTTATATGTGGGATGGCTACCACAGCGTGGCTTGTCAAGCGGTGCCATGTCCACACCCAGGATCTGAACCAGCGAACCCCAGGCCTCCAAAATGGGACGTGTGAACTTAACCTCTGCGCCCCTGGGCCAGCCCCCATGCTAACATTTGTTATTGTCCTTTTTTTAAAAAAAAATAGCCATCCTAAGTGGGGTATGGATAGGTATTTCATAGTGGTTTGATTTGCATTTTCTTAATGACTTCATAGGCTTATTGTCCAGACCATTTGCATATCTTCTTTGGACCTTCCCTCCTTTTTTAACAGTTGTGTTGAAGTATATATTTATATGCCATAAAATACACCCATTGGGGCCGGCCCTGTGGCTGAATGGTTAAGTTCAAGGGCTCTGCTTCAGGCGGCCCAGGGTTTCGCAGGTTCACATCCTGGGTGCGGAGATGGCCCCGCTTATCAAGCCATGCTGAGGCGGCATCCCATATGCCACAACTAGAAGGACCCACAACTAAAAATACACAACTATGTACTGGGGGTTTTGGGAAGAAAAAGGAGAAATAAAATCTTTAAAAAAAATACACCCATGGCAGGTACCCTTCAAAGATTTTTCCCCTCCCCTTAAAATTTCCTCTGTGCAGTATGCATCCATTTCTGCTCCAGCCCCAGCAGCCACTGATCTGGTGTCTGGCTAGAAATTTACAGTCCCCTCTAAGAGCACTGGTAGAGGATGGTGGACCTGGTTTCTGGCAGGACATCAGCCCTTCTGGATGGGCACACTGGCTGCTAGTCTCCCTCCCTCCAACATCCCCTGTAGTTCCCGTGGATGGGAAGTTAGATGTAAAGACTTGTTGGGGGCTGGCCTGGTGGCACAGCAGTTAAATTCGCACATTCTACTTCAGCAGCCCAGGGTTTGCCAGTTTGGATGCCGGGTACAGACCTATGCACCACTTGGCAAGCCATGCCATGGCAGGTGTCCCACATATAAAGTAGAGGAAGATGGGCACAGATGTTAGCTCAGGGCCAGTCTTCCCCAGAAAAAAGAGGAGACTTGGTGGCAGATGTTAGCTCAGGACTAATCTTTCTCAAAAAATAAATTAATTAATTAAATAAAGACTTGTTGGGTTTCAGGCCAAACGTTCTTGGCTAGAACCCCTCACAAGGGGTGTTGAGTGGGTCCTACTGCATTCCTTGGGGGATCTCCACGTCGTTGACCCTAATGGTGGCAGTGGCAACCTGACTGTCCACTACCCACTCACGTGTCCCTCCTCAGACAGCCACATTGACAACACTCCCTCCATTCACCTCATAATGTACACGACAGATAATCCTGGCCAGCTTAGGAATCTCATTACTGGTTAGGAAATGTTTTCCGAATTCTAACTTTTAATTATCTAAGCAAGAACTGGTGCCATATGTTCCTCTGAAATACAGTTCCCCTTGGGAGGGCAGGATCAGTGCTGAATCCTCAGAGTGAGGGGCTGGCTTAAAAGCAGCATCATATGGTGACAGATGGCCACCTTTTTCTGGCTCTCTCTTTTGAGAACCCTTAAGGACTCATGCATAGAGTGGATTCATTGTGTGTCAGTCAATGACAGTCATTGTTTTTTTTTTTAAGATTTTATTTTTTCCTTTTTTCTCCCCAAAGCCCCCGGGTACATAGTTGTATATTCTTAGTTGTGGGTCCTTCTAGTTGTGGCATGTGGGATGCTGCCTCAGCGTGGCTCGATGAGCGGTGCCATGTCTGTGCCCAGGATTCAAACCGATGAAACACTGGGCCGCCTGCAGTGGAGTGTGCGAACTTAACTACTCGGCCACGGGGACGGGGCCAGCCCCAGTCATTGTTTTTTCTGATGCTTGAGTTATATATATCATCAGGCTTGGCTTCTGTGTCCTTCTAACACATTTCTCTCATTCTTTGGGTACTACTTACTTTGGGGCATAACAAGGTATTCCAGGCTCACCTGGGAGTTTCCCTGTATAGTCCTGGAATCAGTAATGTCTCCCAGGAGCCCTGGTTTCTCTGCAAGGAAAGGGATGAAACTCTGGACTCTGGATGTCTCCTGTCCTTTCCCTGCCTGCCCTCCCTGGGGGCCACAGATTCCCTCGGGAAGGCAGCAGATGGAAGGGGCACCTGCCAAGCCCAGGACTGGGTTGGACACATACAGGCTGTGGCACTCTGGACAACTCCTTCTACTCTCTGGGGATTGGTTTTCCCATCTGTGAAAAGTGGACTGCAGTAGGCGGAAAAAGGGCCCCCAAAGATATATACACCCTAATCCCCGGAACCTGGAAGTATTACCTTCTTAGGAAAAAGAATCTTGGCAATTGTGATTAAAGCTCTTGAAATGGAGAAATTATCCTGACTTATTTGGGTGGACTCAAAATGTAAATTCACATGGATCCTTATAAGAGAGAGGCAGAGGGAAATTTGTCAAAACTGTCTTAGTCTGCTCGGGCTGCCGTAACAAAATACTATGGAGTGGATAGCTTAAACAACTGAAATTTACTTCTCACAGTTCTGGAGGCTGGGAAGTCCAAGATCAAGGTGCTGGCAAGGTAGATTTTATCCTGAGACCTCTGATCTTGTCTTGTAGGAAGCTGCAATATTGCTGTGTGCTCACATGATGTCTTGTGACCACAGTAAGCTCTCTGGTATCTTAACAAGACACTAATCCCATCATGAGAGCTCCACCCTCATGACCTCACCTAATCCTAATTATCTCCCAAAAGTCCCATTTCCAAATACTATCACATTGGCAGAGCTTCAACATATGTATTTGGGGGGGTGGGATGATACAATTCAGCCATAGCAATAACACACAGAGGGAAAGGCAATATGAAGTTGGAACACAGATTTGAAGACATTGGCCTTGAAGATTGACGTGATGCAGCCACAAGGCCAGAAACCCCTGAAACCACCAAAAGCTAGAAGAGGCAAGGAAAGATTCTGTCCTAGAGCCTTCAGAGGGAGTGTGGCCCTGCCAACACTTTGATTTCAGAACTCTGCCCTCCAGAACTGTGAATTAAATTTTTGTTTTAAGCCACCAAGTTTGTGGTAATATGTTACAGTAGCCATAGGAAACTAATGGAAGAGCTACAGTGATTTTGAAGGGTATTTAGAGGATCTAGTGCCTTTTCTGCCTGGCTTGCCAGGATGCTTATCTTCTGCTTTCCATCTCCCAGCCATCCAGTCCCTGCCTGAGACCCTTGAAATGGGAATCAGATCATGCCATCTTCTGCTAAAACCTTCCGCTAGCTCATTACAATGAAAGAAAAACCCAGCCAAAAGCCATGTATGGTGCAGCAGCTGTGTTCATAACAGCACAGGCAGGAGGAAGTCCCAAGCGCAGTCAAGAAGAGAATGTGTAAACAAATGCAGGGTATTTGTCTGATGGTGCCCTACACAAGGACATGGGAGGAACCAAGGCCACACAGCCACACGGATGTGCACTCAGAGAAAGAAGCCAGACACTGATGTGCAAACCCTGCGTGGTTTCATGAGTAGACGAGGAAAGCTTGTCTGCAGTGGGAGAAGTCAGGATGGCGGGGACTACAAGGGGCATGAAGAGGTTCTGGGAGCCAGAGATGTTCTGTTTTTTGCTATCAGAGCTGGTTACCCAGGTTGCTCATTGTACGTATGATGTGTGTGCTTTTCTCTACATATTATAAGCATTATATTATATAATTATATATCATATCAAAAGGTTGAAAAGTCCATAGAAACAGAAAGCAGATTAGTGGTTGCCAGAGGCTGGTGGGAGAGGGAATGGGGAGTGAGTGCTGATGGCTACAGGGTTTCCTTTTGGGGTGATGAAAATGGTCTGAATCCAGACAGAGGTGGTGGTTGCACAACATTGTGAATGTATGAAATGCCACTGAAGGTACACTTTAAAATAGCTAAAATGATGAATTTGATGTTATATGAATTTTAACTAAATTTTTAAAAAGTTTAAAAAGTAATAGAACTCAAACCTCATCTTGTAGCCTATAAAACTGCCAGGGTCAAGATAGTCATCATCTCCATGAATTTTACACATTTACTGAGTGCCTACTGTGAAGTGGGCCCTGGGCTAGGCATGGACGATGCAGCAGTGAGCACAAACTGTTTGGAAGTCATGTCCTTGTGATTCACTCTAGTTGAAATGTGAAGGAAGAGAAGGAGCCAGCCAGAAAGAGGTGGGGAAGAACATTCTGGGGAGAGGGAACAGCAAGTGCAATGGGAACAATGGGTTGGCCTGTGTAGCTGTGTAGCTGGAGCAGAGCAGTGAGATCAAAATCAGCAGGAGCAGACCCCATGACTCTCATCAAAATCTGATTTTTATGTGTGTGGTAAATTACACATAAAATTTTTAATTATTTTGAAGTATACAATTCAGTGATATGAAATACTTTCATGATGTTGTGCAACTATCACAACTGTCTACTTTCTGAATGAAATTTGTGAACATGGAGCAAGAGATTGGAATGACGCAGCCACAAGACCTCTCCAGGACGTGGCTCTGGGGGTGACACCCGAAGTTGGATGGAGAGCCAGGTGCAGGTGTAGAGTCTGGGGAAGGAAGAGAGAGAGACGGTGGCTGTCTGCAGGCAGGTGCCCCAAAGGGGCAGTGGGCAGGCCTTGGCTGGCCTGGGTGCAGTCTGAGTGACTCCGACGCTTTGTTTTACCTGGAGCCCCGACTGCAAAGCCAGCATAGAGGCAGTTTCCAGTGGTCCAGAACTTGGAAGGGTGAGATGCTGTAAAGGGCAGGCAAGGAGCACAGGGGATGAGAGTATAAGGTGACACTGACTTTCAGTCTGGCCTACCTCGGGAGCAGAGCCAAGAGGTACTCATGTCCTGCTGTATACCTCTGGACCTGTGAATAGGCTGGCTCCTAAGAAAGGACCTCTGAGAGGCTGGCCCCGTGGCTGAGTGGTTAAGTTTGTGTGCTCCGCTTCAGAGGCCCAGGGTCTCACCAGTTTAGATCCTGGGTGCGGACATGGCACCACTCATCAAACCATGCTGAGGCGGCATCCCACATGCCACAACTAGAAGGACCCACAACTAAAAATACACAACTATGTGCCAGGGGGTTTTGGGAGAAAAAGGAAAAAAAAAAAAGGACCTCTGAGCAAGGGTTCTGCCCTGGCCTTGCCCTCCTGTATGTCCACTGTGGCCCAGCCAGTCCTAGGATGCCCCCTTATGCTTCCCTGAGTCTGCTTGAGCCTGGTTTCCAGTTGATCCACCTCCCCCATTGCTGTCCTGGCACTTCCAGAAGCCTTGGTTTCCCCAATTGGACAATGAGGCTGGCAGTGGCCCAAAACCTGGTGGTGAGGGGACACTCCAAGGCCCGCTACTGGCACCTGGTAAGGGGACACTCCACACCCTGTTTGTGTGGCTGCCAGGTTCTAGGAAGGAAGGTCCTGGGCCCAGAAGGAGAAAGGAAGGACTGTTTAGAGACAAGAGCATGGGCCTTAGCGGGCTGTTGAAACCAGTTGCCAGAGTCTAGTGAAGGGCCTATAACCAGGGGCAATCAGAGGACGCAACCTATCCGCAGGCTAGCTGTCCAGCAACCTCTAGGCACCTCCCACTACTCCTCACTTCCCTGCTCCCCATGTGCCTGGTCTGCCTCAGGGCCTTTGCACTTATTGATTCTGCATGAACTGTCTTTCCTGCAGGTATTTGGGAGCCCCAAGGGGAGTCCTCTCCCACACTCTGTACCATCACCTAGTTATTTTGACTGTCCGGCCCCTCACAACCCCGTGTCTACCTCAGGGGCCAGGTAAATATGGTCACTCCTCCCCACCTCCCTCGGGGACTTTGGGGCCCTGTGTGTGTGGAGGGGGTCGTGAAAAGTGCGCAGGATATACTACTAAAGGAGGCCACACCTCACCCCGCTTACTGCCAGGCAACACTTTCCTTCCCGATTACCAGAGGAAGGAAGCAAGTGTCGGCGGCTAGGCCCGGGGGAAACGACTGAAGGGGCGGGCCCGGCGGCGAGGGGGCGTGGCCCGGTGGAAGCACCGCCGCCGAGGGGTGGGGAGGGGAGCCGCGGGGCGGGGCCGGGCCTCGGGGGCCGCGCCGGGGCTGGAACAAAGGCAGGCGCAGAAACAAAGCCCCGCGGACCCCCGCTGGCCACGAGGGCCACACCCGGCCTGTAGGGCTAGACTCTTCTCGGCCGCCGCACGTGGGCGCCTAGGGGGCTGGGGCAGGGGGAGGCGGCGCCCCGCTTGTCCCGCAGCCCCTATGTGTGCGAGGCCTGGAGAGGTAGAGGCAGGTCTTAGAGCTAGACGCGCCGGCACTCCAGGCTCTCTGCGTCCTCTCAAAAGGTGTTGCCCCGAGCCTCATCCTGGCCTGGCTACCTCAGGACCGAGGAGCCCGGCACAGGGGGCCAAGGCCCAACGCAGGGACCAGCCCCGAGGCACTGGTCCCTCGAGTTTTCTCCTAGTAACCTCAGACAGGATCTCTTCCCACAGACCCTGCTCCCACCTCAGACACGATCCCCTCCCATAGACCCTGCTCCCACCTGAGACACCATCTCCTCCCACAGACCCTGCTCCCACCTCAGACACGATCCCTGCCGAGACTCTGCTTCCCCTCAGACAGGATTCCCACAAAAACGCCATGTTTCTTTCAAACAGGATCCCCCCCACCCCCCACAGGCCTGCTCTCCCCCATCTGACAGAATTCTCCCCAAACACTCTGCTTCCTCCCTCAGACAGGGCTCACCTGCCCCCCCATCCTGCTCCCCACTGAGGCAGGATTCCCCTCTTTACAGATCCTGCTTCCTCCGACAGGATTCACTCCCCCGCACCCTGCTTTCCTCCTTAGAATTCCCCCACTGTTAGGTTCAGTTCGCCCACCTGGAAAAGCATGTCAGCGCAGCGGCTGGCTGAAATATGGGAAGGGAAGGCTTGGGGGGCCAGGTGACTCGCTGTTCTGTAGTACTTGGGATCTATTGGACTTAGGCAAGTTTCAGTGTTTCTCATGTTAAACAATAAAAAGGTTAAAACCCAAAAGTCAGCCTCCCGGCTCAGAAGGGCACTTCCTCCTCCAATAGGGACCCTCCGTCCCTCTCCCTAGGCTCCGCCCTCTCTCCTGGACTCTTGTTGACGCAGCGACAGAGGACTTCTCTTGGCCGGCCTAAGGGGCAGGTATTGAGCTGGAGGAGCGGACCGCTAATACGCATGCGCCGTATCGCGGCCTGGAAAAAGGGTTGGAGGGGGAGCACGCTCCAGTAGCGGTGCGCGCGCCCCGCCCGCGACCTAGGTTGCGGCAGTGGCGTCACAGATGCCGCGCTCCTGCCGCACGCTGTGGTGGTGTAGGCGGACCCGGCTCAGGCGCTTGCGTATTCGCGGCTTCGCCAGCGGCTGCCGACCCGGGCCCCGCCCCCGGGTGCAAGGCGCCTAGCGCGCATGCGCGTTGGCGTCGGCGCCAGTTATTTCTGTCCCGCCCCCCAACCGCGGCTCTTTCTGCGAGCGGGCGCGCGGGCGAGCGGTTGCGTGTGTGGTCCGTCGTGTGGGTCTTGGCGGCCGCTGAGGAGGAAGCGCGGGCGTCGGCGGCGGGAGGCGAACAGGCAGCGGGCGGCCAGTAGTCGGCAGCGCCCCGCGCGCAGCGGGCGGCGGCCCAGGCGGCGCGTGGCGGCGCTCGGCCTCGCGGCGGCGGCGGCCCAGCCGTTGGCGGCGAGTGCATCTGCGCTTGCGCGGTGGGCCCCGCGCCCCTCCTCCTCCCTGGGCGCCCCCGGCGGCGTGTGAATGGCGGCCTCGGCGGCGGCGGCTTCGGCGGCGGCGGCGGCCTCGGGCAGCCCCGGCCCGGGCGAGGGCTCGGCGGGCGGCGAAAAGCGCACCGCCACCGCCGCCGCCGCCTCGGCTTCGGTTTCGGCTTCGGCCTCAGCGTCGTCACCCGCGGGGGGCGGTGGTGAGGCCCTGGAGTTACTGGAGCACTGCGGCGTGTGCCGGGAGCGCCTGCGGCCCGAGAGGGAGCCGCGCCTGCTGCCCTGCCTGCACTCGGCCTGCAGCGCCTGCCTCGGGCCTGCGGCCCCCGCCGCCGCCAACAGCTCGGGGGACGGGGGTGCGGCGGGCGACGGCGCCGGTGAGTACGGGCCGGCCAGGGCGGCCCCGCCCCCCGCCCCACAGCGTTTGGTCCTAGCTCGGCACAGGGATTGGGGGTCTTCTCTGCGCGTCAATGGCTGGGGTCGCCCGGGCGAGAGACGATAGGGACCCGGATAGTGCTTGGCTGGATCGGGTCTGAGCCGTCGGGCGCTGAGATGGGGCGTCTGCTTCGAGTTCGATGAAAGAAGGATTTGGGTCCTGCCCCGGGAGCGGGGGTCTGGCCTGATGTGGAGGTTGGGGCCCGGTAGGGAGATGGGGTTATAGTTTGGACGTGAACATGCAATAGTCTTATTTCTTCCTGTTTTTCACAGTGGTGGACTGTCCTGTGTGCAAGCAGCAGTGCTTCTCCAAAGACATTGTGGAGAATTACTTTATGCGGGACAGTGGCAGCAAGGCTGCTACCGACTCCCAGGATGCGAATCAGGTATGTCTTGCTCTATCAACCTTCAGGAGGCCTCGGGCCATGGGGAGGCGGCACCAGCCCAGGAGCATGGTACCAACTCCAGATTTTATTCTCCCCACACTACGAGGCTCTGGTAGGCTTCCTAGTTTAGGTAAAGGCTTAGTTCAGGTTGTGGTTCTTGAGATGTAAATATGCGCCTATTTGGTGGTTCTGTTTTTTTTTGACTCTTTGTTTGCCTAGCAGTGCTGCACTAGCTGTGAGGATAATGCCCCTGCCACCAGCTACTGTGTAGAGTGCTCTGAGCCGTTGTGTGAGACTTGTGTGGAGGCACACCAGCGGGTGAAGTACACCAAGGACCACACCGTGCGCTCCACTGGTACGTAAGGCTGAGGGAGTGGTCCAGGTTGCCTTCCTATATACACCCTTAACTGCTTACGGTGCAGGTTGCAAATGGTGGATGCGTCCCAGGGTGCTTCTTTAGGCGGTACTAACAGAAGGGTCTGAGGGCAGAACTCAAAAATGGGGAGGCTGGGGCTGTGGTGTGAGTTTCTGTGGGTCTAGGTGGTCAGAGAAAGGCCACAGGCAGGGGACTGGGGAGTGCACAAGGGACCTGAGTGTGCCGCAGGGGATGTATGAAGAATTTGAGGAAGCTCATCAGGGAAGCCACCAGGCAGGGCATGGGCCCCAGTTTTGGAGGGACCCCTATGTACAGTCAGGGAAACAGGTATTTGGGAAAGGATGTGAGGGGCCTTCTGGACCTGGAGTTCTCTGGCACTTGGTTTAAGGCTCTGTAGGGGAAAGTGACGCCTCTGGGTCACTGTCTTAATAAGCTGTGAGGGCCCTTAGAGCATCATTGAGAGTGAGTTCTGGAAGTGTTTTATCTTTGGGTTGTAGGTGTTTTACTCGAAGATCAAATAGGCATGTCCAGATATTTTTGTGAATGTGCTGGCAGTGGTACAGAGAGGGGTTTGGGAGCCTTCTGAGTCTAGCCTGGTTTTCGGTCCAGAACTCCCTGTGAATGGGTTTTTGGTAGTTACAGTGTGGCTCCTCCAGCTCAGAGGTGGGAAGATGAGGATGGAGGTGGTGGCTGTGGAGCGTGAGGAGTCAGGAGGGAAGGGCAGAGGTCTGCAGGGTGTCTTGTGTTCCAGGCAAAATTCAGGGTTCAGGAGGGGGCAGTATTGGAGAAGCCAAACACTGGCTGATCATATCTGAGTGTAGTGTCTCAGGCTGGGTTGGTGCAGCCAGGTCATGATTGGGATTGGGGAGGAAAGAAGGACTTGTTCCCAGACAGCTTTCTAACGGGGACAGGCACGGGGGGTGGGAGTCAACATGGTATATTGGTCTTTGGTGGTATTATTCTGAGCACCAGGATACTCCCCTCAAGAGGGGGCTTGATACCTTTCCGAGGGTTCTTGTCTGATGTCTTATCTCTCCCACCTTGGGAAGGCTGTGCAAGGCCTCTTGTGGGTTGTAAGAAGTCCATGGTCTTCTCTTAGCAGAGGAGAGAGGGGAGGTCACCAGGCCCGGCTCCTGAGGAAATTGCCTGTCTCTAGGCCCTGATTTGCTTTCTGTGCCAGAAAGCAAACATTCTGCATGCTGGGATGCCACAGTAGTCAGAATCCCCTCCCCTTCTGGACAGAAGCTGCTGTGAGTGGAGGAGAAAGGGAGCCCACTGGGGGGTTTGGAGGAGGATCTTTCTTGAATGTCCCTCTGGAGAAGATTCTATTAGAAGGAACAGTAGAGGGGAGGTCTCTCCTGGTAGAGGTCATCATTCTTACATTTTTTTGTTGTCACTACTAGAAGCTGAAAGGAGGGGGGGTTCTCTTGGCCATACTGGGGCAGAGGGTTTTGAGAGCAAGGATCTGGTCTTGTAGGCCTGTGCTTTCCTGGCCACTGCTGCAGGGCCCTCTGGGTTTTCCCAACAGACAGCCCAGGACAGGCAGGAAGTGAGGCCCCAAGCCCTGTCTGCTCTCTGAGTGGCTGAGGATAAGCTCCAGCCTCATGGTTCCTGTTCCTCAGGGCCTGCCAAGTCAAGGGATGGTGAGCGCACCGTGTACTGCAATGTGCACAAGCACGAGCCCCTTGTGCTGTTCTGCGAGAGCTGTGATACACTCACCTGCCGGGACTGCCAGCTCAATGCCCACAAGGACCACCAGTGAGTCCTGAGGTAGGGTGGGTGAGTGGGTGGGTGCTGCCTGTTGCCACGCACAGTGCACAGGACTATTTCTCTCTCTCATCAGATACCAGTTTCTGGAGGATGCAGTGAGGAACCAGCGCAAGCTCCTGGCCTCGCTGGTGAAGCGTCTGGGGGACAAGCATGCAACATTGCAGAAGAACACCAAGGAGGTTCGCAGCTCGTAAGTTGTGGATGCCAGGGTCGTGGAGGTTCCCTGGGTGACCACCTGCCTGACAAGACCTGAACTGACCCACCCTGACTTTCCTCCAGGATCCGCCAAGTGTCTGACGTACAGAAGCGTGTGCAGGTTGATGTTAAGATGGCTATCCTGCAGATCATGAAGGAACTGAACAAGCGGGGCCGCGTGTTGGTCAATGATGCCCAGGTACACTCTCTGTGAGAGGGAGGGTTCCTGGGCTCCCTCTGCTGCCTGCTGATGCCATCCTTGCGTGGAGGGGTCCTAGTGCCTTCTTCTCTCCTCAACCCTGTTGCCTTTCCATCCACAGAAGGTGACTGAAGGGCAGCAGGAGCGCCTGGAGCGCCAGCACTGGACCATGACCAAGATCCAGAAGCACCAGGAACATATCCTGCGCTTTGCCTCATGGGCCCTGGAGAGTGACAATAACACAGCCCTACTGCTTTCTAAGAAGCTGGTGTGTGTTGTGTGGGTGGGCACCCAGGTGGTGGGTTCTAGACGGGTGCCTCCCAGCAGCCTGGATCCCTGTTCACTGCATGTGTACTGAGGCACTTCTCCACCCCCAGATCTACTTCCAGCTGCACCGGGCCCTCAAGATGATTGTGGACCCTGTGGAGCCACATGGCGAGATGAAGTTCCAGTGGGACCTCAACGCCTGGACCAAAAGTGCGGAGGCCTTCGGTGGGTCCTTCTCTGTCCTCCAGCTGTAGCTTGCCACCATCCCAGGCAGTGTGTTATTTTATGCTTATTTTATTGCCTTCCTGTAGGTAAGATTGTGGCAGAGCGTCCTGGCACCAACTCGACAGGCCCTGCACCCATGGCTCCTCCACGGCCTCCAGGGCCCTTGAGCAAGCAGGGCTCTGGCAGCAGCCAGGTGAGCAGGGGAGGGGGACTATGGAGGGAGGAGAGGGATGCGGGGTCCTGTGGGATGCTTGCCCACTGAGGCTTGTTCAACTGTTTTGCCTACAGCCCATGGAAGTGCACGAAGGCTATGGCTTTGGGTCAGGTGAGTGGGTCTTCCTGTTAGGTGGGAGAGTTGCAGTACTCTAGGTCTAGCTCAATCTGCTGTCTCCTCTGTCTTGAGCAGATGACCCTTACTCGAGTGCAGAGCCACATGTGTCAGGGGTGAAGCGGTGAGTGTGGTTATCCTTTGATGGAATGGGGTGGGCATAGGGATGGATGCTCACGCCACGCTGCACCCACAGGTCCCGCTCAGGTGAGGGTGAGGTGAGTGGTCTCATGCGCAAGGTGCCACGGGTGAGCCTGGAGCGCCTGGACCTGGACCTTACGGCTGACAGCCAACCACCAGTCTTCAAGGTCTTCCCAGGCAGCACCACTGAGGATTACAATCTCATTGTTATTGAGCGGGGTGCTGCAGCTGCTGCTGCTGGACAGCCTGGGACTGCGCCCCCTGGCGCCCCTGGGGCCCCACCCCTGCCGGGCATGGCCATTGTCAAGGTGAGCTTGCCCCAAGTGACCCTGGCAGGGAAATGGATGATGTCTGCTGTCCAGGCCTTTATTCTGCTGAACACGCGTCACCTCCTTGCAGGAGGAAGAGACAGAGGCTGCCATTGGAGCCCCACCTGCTGCCACTGAGGGCCCTGAGACCAAACCTGTGCTGATGGCGCTGGCAGAGGGTCCTGGTGCTGAGGGCCCTCGCCTGGCCTCACCCAGTGGCAGTACCAGCTCAGGCCTTGAGGTGGTGGCTCCAGAGGGCACCTCAGCCCCAACTGGTGGCCCAGGTGCCCTGGATGACAGTGCTACCATCTGCCGCGTCTGCCAGAAGCCAGGCGACCTTGTCATGTGCAACCAGTGCGAGTTCTGCTTCCACCTGGATTGCCACCTGCCTGCCCTGCAGGATGTGCCAGGGTAGGAGGCTATGTGGGGTCTGTGTGGGGTGGAGGGCAGGGCCATCTCCTGTGCAGCCCCTCATTCTTTTTTTCTTCCAGGGAGGAGTGGAGCTGCTCGCTTTGCCATGTGCTACCAGACCTGAAGGAGGAGGATGGCAACCTGAGCCTGGATGGTGGTGACAGCACTGGCGTGGTAGCCAAGCTTTCTCCAGCCAACCAGCAGGTGAGAGCGGGGGCCCACTCCCTTGGGGGTTGCCCAGCAGTTTACTGCCCTCAGCTCACCCTATGGCTCTTGATGTTTCTTGTAATGTTTATAGAAGTGTGAGCGTGTCCTGCTAGCCCTGTTCTGCCATGAGCCCTGCCGGCCCTTGCACCAGCTGGCTACTGACTCCACCTTCTCCCTGGTGAGTCCTGGGACTTGGGAGGAGGGGAGGGGCAGGGGCTGCCTGGTTTCAACTTTGGCCTGTGTCCTTGCCTACAGGATCAGCCTGGTGGCACCCTGGACCTGACCCTGATCCGTGCCCGCCTCCAGGAGAAGTTGTCACCACCTTACAGCTCCCCCCAGGAGTTTGCCCAGGATGTGGGCCGCATGTTCAAGCAGTTCAACAAGCTCACAGAGGTGAGCCTGTGGAGAGTGGGCTTGTGGGCAGGGGGAAGGGAGGTGGAGCGGGGAGAGCTAGGACCCACCCATCGAAATCTGCTTGCCCAGGACAAGGCGGATGTGCAGTCCATCATCGGCCTGCAGCGCTTTTTTGAGACTCGCATGAATGAGGCCTTCGGTGACACCAAGTTCTCTGCTGTGCTGGTGGAGCCCCCGCCACTGAGCCTGCCTGGTGCCAGCCTGAGTGCCCAGGAGCTGTCCAGTGGCCCTGGTGATGGCCCCTGAGGCATGGGCCCCCTGGGCCAGTCCAGCGTGGCTCTATTCTCTGTCCTGTCACCCCTGCCCCCACCATCCTCTCCCTCTGGTGGCCTGGCTCCCACTCCTTGGTGGCCCCATCCCCCAGCTCCTCACTATATGGTTTTTACTTCTGTGGATTTAATAAAAACTTCACCGGTTCCTCAGGCCTTGGTTGGTGGGGACAGTGGTCCTGGGACCTAGTCTTTGTTTGCATCAATCTCCCAAGCTGTGATGGGCTGAGTAGGGGTGGAGGCACTTTCCCCTAGCCATGTGGGTGTCCAAGAGCATCCCTCCTGGGCCCTTCCTGATGTTGGGGGTTCCTTCGGTGGGTGGGTGGGAGGGTCACAGGGTGCACACACTGGAGGCTGTTGGGTGCCATGTAGGTAGGCAGCAGATAGGGTGAAGTCCCAGGTATATTGTTACATGGTGTCCACACTTCCTCAGTGTTTCTTGGAGTTGGGTGTAACCATTTCTCCTTACCAGATAGGGCATCACAGTGAACTAGGTGGGCAGAGACTCCCATTGGGGCCAAGGTGAGCTGGGTACTGGGTACAGTATTCCCCAGGATTCTACCCAGGGTATCAGGACCTCACCAGCTTGGGGATGATGGTGTTGAGGCCAAGGCATTGGAGGCCCCAAAGGGGTGCTGAAGCAGGGCCTACAGCTGACCTTCAGCTCCCAGGCCCTGAACATCCTGGGTGGGCTTGGCCTGTCCACCCCTGTACCAAACTGGGAAACAGTCCACCCTTCCCTATCCCATAGCCCAGCTGATCTGGTACTTGTCCCTATGCCACCCAGGGGCAAGTGACTCCTGTGCCAAGAGACACTTGCTCTGCCCACATCAGGCCAGTCACACAGGGCCAGGAACTAGTGTCCAATCTCTTTTTATTACAGGAAGGAGACAGTGAAAATGCTGGGTGGGCATCCACTGGTCTCCTGGGGTGGCATGGAGTGGTCAGTCCCTCCGCAAGTTCTTCAGCCGCTCCTCCAGGTCTGCATCAGCATCGACTAGGGCTGATGCTGCGGCCTCTGCTTTCTTCCCACTGGCAGCCACACTAAGTGAACCTCCAGTGGAAGGGAGGTCTGCAGAGAGTAGGGATTAGGAGAAGAGCCCCCATGGAGAGTAATGCTAGGAGAGGGAGGATCAGGGGCTATGGCTGGGCTGTGAATGGGACAGGGACCAAGGCTTTGAGTACTCACTTGACAGCTCATCTGTCAGGCTCAGTCCTAGCTCATCCAGGACCTGGGACACGACAGCATCACTAGGGAAGAGAGAAGAGGAACTCTATTAGGGCAAGGGACATGGGAAGGTCAGGTATCCATCCACACACTCCCACCTAGTGTCCTCGAACCTCTCCTCTTCATCTTCCTCATCACCCATAGCATCATCAATGGCATCGTTCATCATCTCCTCCTTCATGTCCATGATCTCTGCCTGCCGTTCAAACTCCATCATGATCTTCTGGATCTGGGGCAGCTTCAGCTGGAAGTGGGGGGAGGGTGAGTCATCCCTGAATCAGAGGGGGGACAGGGAGGGGAAATTGGGAGAGGCACACCTGTCTGTTCATGGTGCCCATGGCCTTGGTGACGCCCTTCATGGCTTGTGCCATTGAGTTGTTAGACTTGAGTGTCTGGATCTTGAGAGAGACAGCCTGGATGTTGGCCCGCATCAGTACAAATTTGCGCACGTAGCGCCGTGTGCGCACCAGGTCTTTTGCCATGATGCGCACAGCATCCTGAGTGGACAAAAAGGTGGCAGAGAGTGGGCCATGTGAATATGCTTGCTCCCATCCCACCATTCAAGTTGAAGCTTTTGGAGACTTTTCGTGTGGCTAAACTCAAGTGGTCACTGCTTCCTCCCTCCCAACCTCACCCTCCAATCCTCTTGTGGAGTGGTCATCACTCCACAAGCTCCTGTGTAAGGTTCTCCTCACCTCTCAAATGCTGGAAGGCAGGGCTCACTCTTTGGGGGTCCTTTTCCCCCCATGTCTAAAGTCACTCCCTCAACTTCACACCCTCATTCAAGCTTTTTATCTGAAATCACATAAAAACCTATCCAAAACTCAGCTTTTGACTTCCTCCCCAAACCTCTTGCCTTGCCCATCCCAGGAAGTGGGACCTCCTCAGCCCAGCTGCTAGGGCCAAGGCTCTGTCACCCATCAGAGGGTGACATCTGCTCCCTACTAGTTCACGCTGTCTCCATCTCTTCTCTCACTGGGCTCCAAGTCAAACTGTATTCCAGGCCAAGTCTCTTCCAGTAAACCCTTCGACTTAGCTCCCACTGCGGTCCATGATTCTGAGTGCTCTGGCCTACATCCACTTCTCTGAGGTCACCTATCACTCCTTCACTTAACATATGCCACTCCATCTGCTTGATAACATTTGCTGCTTGGATCTTCAGAGGCTCTCTTCATTACTCAAGGTTTACTTCTGACAGCACCTCCTTGGAGACAGCCTCTTTGGAGCCACCAACTAAGGAAGCCCTCCTTACCCTTCACTCCATTTTCCCTGAAGCATCTATCTGTTGGTGTCCTGTCTGTCATGCTTGCTGCAGTCACAGCAGTGCCTCAGTGCCTGACCAAGCCACAGCACCTAGCCCTGTGCCCCAACCCAGCTCACCATCTGGCCCTGCTTGGCCATCTTCTTGATGTCCGCAATGATTTTCTTCTCCTGGGTCTCTAGCTTCTGTCGCTCACGGTCCAGCTCTCGCATGGCGCGGTTCAGGGCCCGCTGGTTCTGCCGCAGCAGCTCTTCTGGCGTCTTCCGGCGCCCAAACAACAGGTCCATGGAGGCAGAAGCCTGCTAGCGGGCTCGCGATAAATGCGAAGCCTAGATGTGGGGCAGCGGGGGATCCAGAAAGAGGGGAAGAGGCAGAGGCAGGGTCACTGTGTGTGTGGCACAGGCAGAAGGCCTGCAGAATGGGAAAGGGCAAGCAGGGAGAGGAGGCGTGAATGGAAAGCCAAAAGATTGCAGCCTGGAACATCAGGGTAGCCCCAAGTGAAGACTTAAAAGTTACTGACAATGTACCCACTCCAGCCCCTCCTCCATCACAGTACCCCCATGGAGGTTCAAGGCTTCAGCCTCCCTCTCCAGACGTGGGGGGTGAGGCCTTGTAGTCTCTGACGGACTGAGACTAGAGGTGTATGCGCGTGGGTGCAGTGGGGCATTTGGGACCCTCAGCGCCAAGGAAAGGGCAGTTGTAGGGGTACTTGAGAAGGGAGGGCAGGATAATTGGAGGCCCTGAGTGCCAAGAACAGGGCCGATATAGTGGCTCTGAAGCTAACAGCGTATGGATGGCATTAGGAGTGGGGGGGAACCTGGGTGCAGAAGATACAGGTGGGGGGTGTTGGGGCACCCTGTACACTAAAGACGCGATGATGGACTTTGGGGCGCCCTGTAGACCCAAGACAGGGTCTGGGGTCGTCGGGGACCCCTGTACACCGAGGACCGGATGATGGGCGTTTCGGGCGCCTTGTCCACTCAGAATCTGGGGGCGTCGGGGCTCCTGTGCACCGAGGGCAAAGCGGCGTCAGGGGCCCTGATGATGAGGCCAGAGTCCCAGGGAAGGGCGAGGCACTGGAAGCTCCAGCGAAGCCCTCGTTCGCCACCGCCCACTCTCCCAACCAGGACCCACAGCCGGGCAAGGGCCACTCACCGGAGCCGTGACGGGGGCCTGCTTCCGCTTCCGGGTCACGCTACTCTCGCTCTGACAGCGTGCCGCCCACCAACCACAGCCCCTCGGTTCTGTCGCCTCTACCGTCGCCGCCGTTTCCGGATTAAACGACCTGACGTCACAGGCCCCGTCGGCACCGGGAATGCTGGGAGGCGACAAGAGCGCGCGTGCGCACGCGCTCTGGCACGGGGAGACGCCCAGGCGCATGCGCAGTAGCTTCTGTTTCTCGGGTGCAGCGAGGATCTTCTACAGGTTCGACTGCCGCCTAAGGGAGTGGAGCCACACCCGGAGCCCCGGCGGGGTTGCTGTAACTTCGGGTGTCTTCCGTCTAGTCCCCTCAGAAGTGTTGCATTCCACCATATCACCCACTAGAGGGCCCTGCTCGTCCGAAGGACCCTGACATCTCCCTGATGTTTCTGGACCTCAGGCACCTGGTAGCAACCAGTAGCACCCACCAGGGTTCTCCTCCGCGGGCCCACCCATGGCAGAAGGGAGCAGAGCTGGAGACGGCGCGGACTTTCCCCTATGTTGGCTTACCGGCCTGGAAGCCAGCGGTTATGGGATCCTGCCCCTCCCTCATCCCAGACTGGGATTCATCCCACTCAACCCAAGGCTTGGAGCTTGGTCCCCCCCATTAGCCGGAGGGCTGCTCCAGCCACTGGGCAGCCTGCTAAGGGGTGCCCAATGCCACCTGTGACCACACCTCCCACCACTCTTGCCACAGGAGCCCTGGTGGACATCACCTGTCCCTCCCACCCAACAGAAGGAAGAGGCAGAGGCTATGCAGTAACATTCCCCTTTAATAGCCTGGTGGAACCTCCAGTGGTGGAGGGGGAGTTGTGCCAGGGCCCCGGCCATCCAGTCCCCTTGGCCACCCACCCCAGAGCCCAGAGTGGGGGGCTGGACAGCACCCAGCAGGGGGCTAGACAAGCCAATTCATTTCCCATCGCTGAGTGGGTCGGGGGAGGCTGTGCCGACCTTAATCACATGGTGGTTAAAAAAAAAAAATAGGAGCGGCTGGCAGGGAGGGGAGGCAAGGCCAGGGCATGGGATTTCCCCACCGGCCGCCCCATGCCCCCCACCTGTGGCCCCCAATAAATATTTGCAGGGGATGCCGGGGCTGGTGGCCCTGGCAGGGGTGGGTGCGTGTGCCAACCCTATTTCAGGCAGCGCTCGAAGTAGGTAGAGCCGATATAGCCACCCCGCATGGAGCGCTGCACGTTCTGCTCAAACAGCCGCCGGTTGTTCTGCAGGACCTCGGCGGCCTCCTTGTTCAGTGGGTCTTCAGGGTTGGGCTCCTGTGGCCGGTATGGGTGGAGGTCAACAAGCCCAAGGAGCAGAGGGCCAACCTTCCCCTACCCACCCACCCACCCCTACTCACCAAGAAGAGATACTGCAGGCCATAAATTATGGAGTTTATCGTAAGGACTGGCTTCCAGTCCTCTCTGTGGGCAGAAAGTATAAGGGTCAGGGGATTGGTGAATGGGAGGCTGTCACAGGCCCTGTGGGGACTGGACAGGTTAGACCCAGCGCACGGGACAATGCAGATGTGAAAGACTAGGTGGAGGGCACAGAGCAGGACAGGTCAGGGACAAAGCCAAGATCAAGCCATGAGAAAGAAAACATGGAGATGAAAAGACAGAGGGACCAGACCACAAAGGAGAGAGAAGGGGGGATGGAGACCGTTGCAGTGCAAGGCCATGAGGAGGGCCTGGCACGCAGGGCTAGGGATAGCAGTGGAGGGCCAGCGCCCTCACCTGAGGATGTTGAGGCAGACGTTGCCCTCGAGGTCAATGTTGGGGTGATAGACCATCGTCTCACACTTCACCTTGGGGGGGTCATGCGGGTAACCCTGGCCCACCTGGCTCCAGGAAAAGAGAGGGGAGGTGGATAGGTACCCTGGCAGTTGCCTCCTCAGCCCAGGGGGCCACCCCTGCCCACCTGGGACTCACCTTAAAACTGAACACAAACTTCCCGCTTTTGTAGAAGCCCTGTTGGGGAAGAAGAGAGGAAGGTGTTAGGGCTGCATCCTGCAGGGCCCGACAGGTGAACCAGGTCTCCCTACTTGAGGTGAGGCCTTTCTCAGGTCTATGCCTGGGAGTCCAGCTGAGTGTGCCCTCACCTCATCAGGACAGATAACCAGCTTGAAGTTGAGGAGGTCGTCCGGATCTGAGAAGCTGATGTCACACGTTTTGGGCAGGTTCAGCTCGTTTATGTCTGCATTTGCACAACAGAGAAGGGGAACAAAGAAAAGAAAGGGAGATGGAGGAAGCTAAGTCCAAGTGTCAGCAGAGCCCCCATGGCCTCCTCCAGGACTCCCAGGGCTCTGTCCTGGGCTGTGCCCCACATCCCCAACCCTCTCCCTGCTTTTTCCACTCCCTAGTCTCCAGGCAGGCTCTTCTGGATCCCCAACACACCCCAACCATGCATCTTCAATTGTGGCTCTGCTCTAGCTCCCGGCCCAGGGTAATCAACAATCCTTTTGAATGCACAGCACCAAGTCCCAGCACCCAACAGCTGGGTCCCCTCAACCCAGCTCCTAAATGCCCCCACTCCCATGTGGCCCCCAAGAGTCTCTGACTACCCTAAACCCCAGGATCCCCAGCCATGACCTCGACTTTATAGTGGACACTGCTGGTCCCCATTTGTCCACCCAAACTCAAGGACCCTGCCCCCCGTACCATAAGTCATCCCCTCACCAATCCCAGGCCCCCGTTGTCCCTCCTCTTCTCTCTCTGCTTGTTGTCCCAAATACAGGTTCCCATCTGATCTCAGACCTGTGAGTCCCCAGTCTCCCTACGCTATACCACTGTCTGACTCTAAGATTCCCAACACCTCCAGCACAATAGACTAAATCCAACCCCACTCCTGTTTCCAATTCCTGGAACGCATTATCCTCTCTCCTCCACCTGTCACCCCAAACTCCAAATTGCCAAGTGACCCCCCCCAAGACCCACGATTCCTAGGCCCCAGAATCTACTCCACTCCATCTGACTCCACCCAGTGACCCCAACATAATACACTAAATCCTCTCCCACTACTATCCCCAATCCCAATATCATCTCTGCCTGTCACCTAGTTACTATCTGACTCCCAGACTCTGGAGAGTCCCAGGCCCCCCACCCCCCCCCTCCACCGCCTGACCCTCAAATTCCCGGTCCCTAGTACCAGATGCCTAGTTTTCCAAATATCCTAAATGCCCCATCCTCGGTCCCCCGTCTCTGAGCCCCTGGTGACTACATTACCCTGCCTCTCATTTCCCCATCCCCCCCAACCCCTAGGCTCTGACCGCCGACCCCCCACATCCGCGGCCTCCCCGTCTCTGACATCTCTGATCCCCGGTGACCGCATTATCCCACTCATGACTCCCACATCACCCCACCCCAGGCCCTGACCATTATCTCCTACCTCCATCCCCTAACCCCTTACCCTTCTGGATTCGCAGCTGCGCCGCCGACGCCTTCTTGCTGCTGCCCTTGGTGCCGCCCGCCGACTCCTCCTCCTTCTTCTGCTGCTTCAGCGAGAACAGCTTGATCATCCTGCCGCCGCCGCCGCTGCCGCCGCTGCGGGGCCCGGGACCCCGGCCACCCGGCCCCCCGCCGCCGCCCCCGCCGCCCGCGCTGCCTCTGCCACTCGGACTCGCCGCCGCGGCCTCCTCCGCTGCTGCCGCCGCCCGCCCGGCCTGCCGCGCCGCTCCGCGCCCACCGCGCGGCCCGCGTCGGCTCCCGTAGTCCGGCTCTGGCCTGGCCCGGCGCCTCGGGCTCCCTCGGCGGCGCTCGGGCCGACTCGGCTGTTCTCGGACCCGCTCGGCCCCGCCTCCACAGGCCGCTCCCTCCTCCCCCTCGCCCGCTCAGGTCTCCTCAGGCCCAGCTGAGGCTACGGACGCGGGCTCCTGGGGCCGCGCCGCTTGCTTGTTCACTCGCTCCCTCTGCAAGGAGGGTGCAGCTCGAGGTGGAAAGAGGAGGCGGCGGCCGTGTACTGGAGGAGGCTCGGTTTCCGCGGCAGCAGCGGCTGCAGCGCCGGGTTCTGCAACGGCCTCGAGCGCCCCACCGCTTCGGATATTTCCGCCGCCTGCCCGCTTCGGCTCTTCCCGCCTGGCCTGCGTTCTGCGCCTGCGCAGCCACCGGTGCCTCCGCTCCGCGTTGCTGAGCGATGGGGCTCGGGGTTCGGGTTCTTTCGGCTGGGCTCGAGTATTTCCGATCATATAGGCCGTCCCACGGTCACTTCCGGGGAATCTCGCGGGTCCAGGAAGGGGGCGGTGCCGTCCCCATCTTTAAGTGAGGCAGACGCGAGCCGCTCCGTGCGCGGTCCGGCCGCTCAACTTCCGCTTGTGCTGATCGAGGCGGGTTTCGGTCAAATGAGGTCCTTGCCCCCCCCCACCCCCCCCGCTGGAGGTGACAGAGGCAGGGTGATCACCGCAGGCTAGATCCTGGGCGACGCCAGGGGCGTTGTCTAGAGGGTGTGGGGTCGAGCACCCTCGGTGTCCCATCGCAAACCCAAAGAACCCGCTCGCGGAGACTCTGGTTGAGGTAAACAACAACTAAACTTGTATTGTGCCAGAGAGTGGTAAGCACCAAGGAGGTGTACACGGCTGGATATTTGGGGGACGGGACTTGGGACTGGGCCTCTCGGCGTGGGTCCTGAGTTCCAGCGGAGGCGCGCCACCATCTTCCGCCGTCTGCACTGGCAGGTGTGAGCGGGCCCAGCCTTCTCTCCAATCACAGCTCTGCGTGCTTCGAAGGGCGGGAGGAAGCGGTGCCGGGAGGTTCTGCGACTTCCGGCTGTCACCACGGAAACCGTCAGGCGGGTGAGCGGCGCCGAGAGGGCTGGCCAGGGCGGGAGGCCGGGCCGGTGGGGGCTGCCGGGGCTCTGCCGCTCAGCCCTTGCGCAGCCGAGTGCTGTCGCCTCCCGGAGCTCTGGGAGAAGTGGGCCCTCGGGCGGTCCGCCTGGGCCTGCGCCCGGGGCGTGCTCGTGGGCTCCTCTCAGCCGTCGTCCCGGCCCGCGCCCGCGGTCCTCGCCTCGGCGGAGTGGTCCTGACGCCCTCAGGCCCAGCGCCTCCTTGGACCCGTCCCGGCGTCCACCCGGCTCCCACCCTCACCTCAGGGAGTCGCCTCCGCCTCTCCGTTCCGTGGTCTGGCGTCCATGCGGCCCAGTCTTCTCGGAGGCCCTGCCCCATGCGTGCCCGGTACCCTTGGCGCCCTTGGGCTCCGTGGGCTGATCCCAGCCGTGTCTCTGCAACCGCTCCCCCTTTCTGCCCTTCCGTTCTCAACGCCACCATCCCAGACGCCCCCTTCAGCCCTCTGATGGTCCCAGCCTCATACTCCCAGGATCCTTGCTTGACTCCCTCCAGAGCTGAGTGCTGGAGAGGTGCCGGGGTGAGGATGGGGGCTCAGAAGTATCAAACAGCTCAGGTTTGGGGCTGACATGATTGCAGCTATCCCGGTGTTCTCAGGCTTCAGACATGGCTGGTCCTGGGACTCGGAGGGCCCCTCCAGACTCAGTCTCCCTCTTCCGCTATCACTTTCTCTCTGTTCTTCTCAGCCACTCTACTCTTGGTGATTATTTTCACACAGGTATCAACTTGAGGGTTGATGACCATCCTGCTGTTTCCAGCCAAAGTCTCAGGGGTGCTTCATATTGGCCAGCCTGGTTCACGTGTCCATGCTAAGGCCAGTTGTTGAGGCCCATCAGCTGGGGGCCTATCTGGGGTTATGGTGTTGGTTCCCTGGACAGGTGATGCTGGAATAGTCAAAGCTGGACTTGTTGGTCTCTGACCTCGTGGCTTCCCCACCATCCAGTGGGGAAGACTTGACCATGCAACAAAATGCTGGGAAAAGGGGGTCATGCGGACTGGACCAGGGAGGAGGGATGTCTGAACTGAGGCAGGGGGCTGGAAAGTGGTGTAGTTGTGTCTTCCTTGTTACCCTCATGGCCACCCAAGTGGCAGAGGGGCACAGGTGGTTTGTGTAGCAAGGGTGCCTGTAGCTCCTGGTGCCTCTTGAGAGGCAGCACAGGGCTTGGCATGTGCAAAGGCCCTGAGAGAATGTGGGGCCAGTGTCTTGGAGGGACTGGGTAGAACATAGGGGGCAAGGAAGTGAGAGTGGAAGTGCACTGGGGGTGTTAGCATAGCCTTTGGGAGCTGACACTGGGAAGATAGGGTCCATTTTGGGAAGGAAGGGGCAAGAGCAGGCTGGGAAGGGAGGCTGAGTGCTGTGGACCTTTAGGCTGGAGATTGGTGGCTGGGATCAGAGCAGTGCTTGGGGGTGGAGAGAAGTGGACAGATTTACAAGGTTGGGGTTGGGGTGAGAATAACTGGATGGATGTGGCATGGGGAGGCTGGGCTTGGGAGCAAACAACAATGGCCTCAGGTACAGACGATCCATGGACAGGCTGGCTTGGCACTGTTGTAGCTTCACCAGATGACCAGTGCCTTGGGGGTTCCTCTCCTGGGTTCCTCCTGTGGCTCTGGCCAGGTGGGGCCAAATAGTTATTCTGTCCAAGCCCTCAGTCTTGCTGATGGTATGGAAGCACTTGCATTCTCAACCTGCAGCCACACGGCCAGGTTGCAGGGGTCTCCCCAGCAAACTGCAGAAATGGCCTTTTGTGGAGGGTTCTCACTTTGCTTTTCATGTTTCTTCTCAGTGGGCTGGTTTGGCAGACTTCTCACGGCTTTGGGCGTGGGACCTTGGCGTGATTTATCCTAGTCTTTCATGTTTGTCATAATTTTTCCTGTGCAGAATTTCACATTTTTATGTAGTCATATCTGCACAGATTTCCTTTCATGTTCTTCACAACACCAAAATAATCAAAACATGAAAGAGAGCTTTCTTGTTCTCTTTGTTTCTGATTATAAAAGTCACACAGGGGCCGGCCCTGTGGCCCAGTGGTTAAGTTTGTGCACGCCACTGTGGCAACCCAGGGTTTTGCCGGTTTCGATCCTGGGCGCGGACATGGCACCGCTCGTCAGGCCACACGCCAGAACTAGAAGGACTCACAACTAAAATATACAACTATGTACCGGGGGGCTTTGGGGAGAAAAAGGAAAAAATAAAAAATCTTAAAAAAAAAAAAAAAGATTTTACTTTTCCTTTTTCTCCCCAAAGCCCCCCGGTACATAGTTGTATATTCTTTGTTGTGGGTCCTTCTAGTTGTGGCATGTGGGACGCTGCCTCAGTGTGGCTTGATGAGCAGTGCCATGTCCGCGCCCAGGATTCGAACCAACGAAACATTGGGCCGCCTGCAGCGGAGCACGCGAACTTAACCGCTCGGCCACGGGGCCAGCCCCGGAAAAGTAAAATCTTAAAAGTCACACAGGCTTGTAAAAAAATCTGTTACATGATTTATAAAGCTTTGGCAACATTGCTCCAACCTGAGACCACTAGCTACCTCAGTGTTTGCCTGCCTTCCCTGATCTGACTCTCCCAGCCTTTGCCTAGGGCCCCAGTGACCACCTTCCTCTCCGCTCTGATTCTGCAGATCCCACACCAGAGTCCTGTTGGAGAGGACGGCGAGTGTTGTTCCAGGACCCAGGAGACACTCCTTTCCTGACTATGCCACACAGGAGTGCCCCTGCATGGGGAGCTGCTGACTTTGCCAGTATGGATGCCAGAGTGGCCCTGGTCTTGGCTGGGGCTAGGCATCTGGGGAGATGGAGAGGGGGGGAGGATGAGGGAAGGGGAGAAAGGGGGCAGGAGCAGGGAGCACACCTTTTCTAGCATGGCCATTGAAAATGTCTGGCCCAGGCTGGTTTGTCTTCTTTCCCTGATACCAGGGCCCCAGTCTTGTGAGGGTCATGGTGACTCAAAGCAGTGAAGTCCAGCTGTACCTGTCTAAGAAGCTTGGACACACAGGCCTCGAAAGGCTGGTCGTGGAATCCCCCCGGCCAAGGCCAGGCTGACACCCACCCAGAGTAGGGTTTAGGTCCCAAGCCAGACCCTGCTGCATGAAGTCCTCTTTGGCGCTAACTTTTACTCCTTGTTTCAAGCACCCAGTGCACACACTCGTGTAGTGGGGGTTATGTCAAGAGCCTGGGCAACGGGATGGAAGGGGAAGATAGGGCAAAAGAGGCAATGGCATGGGAAAAGGCTAGAGGGTTCCAGAAATGCCAGCCAAGTCTGCAGAACGTTGAACCCACACTAGCAGTGTCTGTCCACTTTCATGTAAGCTGCTGCCAGCCATGTTTCTTGACTTGCTGCTAAACACACTCCTGATGGTGACCTTCCAGTGTGGGGAAGCCCTTGGGGGCTGTGCATGGGGTCAGGGTGGGAGGAGACTGTGGCCCATGGTACCGGGATGATCACTAGAGGCTTGGAGAACTGGCCTGGGGCCTGCAGCCCACTTCAATTCCCAGACTGGCTGGGGTCCCCCTCAAAGGGGCCCCCATCCTCAACACTTGCTGGTGGTGAACATACTGGAACCAGAGAAAGGTCCTGAAAGAATCTGGATTTACAGATAAAACCTATGGCTTCCTAGCTTTAAAAGCTTACAAATGCTCATCCCCAGGCTGTCTTTGGCCTTCTGGGCACATTTTCTACCTCTGCATCTGATGATCGTCTGGCTGGGGAGAACTGGGCCGGTTCAGGTACTCACCTGGCAGCTGGCTTGGCCTGTGGATGTGTGGGTTAAAGGCACGATGGGCAAACAGTATAGGAGCCTTGGTACATGGGGGCACCCTACAGCCGTGGGCAGGTGCTGTTAGAAGCCACCTGGCAGGGGGCCATGAAACCACACTGTTGTAGAAGTAGTCGTGGATGGGTGAGGTGGGCAGAGAGGAACTCGCGCAAGTGGGGAGGCACTGAGTGGGTAGAGACCCAGACCCAGGTTCCATCTACTGTTTATTGAGCACCTACTAGGGGTCAGGCCCTGGGCGGGTCTGCTCGTACCGAAGCGATTGCAGGCCTCACAACAACCCTGTGAGGTATGTGTTCTGCCCGCTCCCACACACAGGACCGAGGTGGAGCAGAGAGGGGGTCTAGTGAACACTAGCTACTCCGCATTGTGGACGTGCTGGTGCTGGATGAGCTTGGTGCTTTGGTGGAAGCGGCGGCCACAGTCCTGGCAGGCGAAGGGCTTCTCGCGCCGGTGGGTGCGCAGGTGCTGCGTGAGCGTGGGCCGCTGGCGGAAGGCCTTGCCGCACTCGGGGCAGGCATAGGGCCGCTCGCCCGTGTGGATGCGCCGGTGCTGCGTGAGATTGGCGTGCTGCCGGAAGGTTTGGCCGCACTCAGGGCAGGTGAAGGGCCGCTCGCCCGTGTGGATGCGCTGGTGCTCAGTAAGCCGTGAGACTTGCGTGAAGCCCAGGCCGCACTCGCTGCAGTGGTACGGCTTCTCGCCGGTGTGTGTCCGCTGGTGGCGCGTGAGCTTGAGACGCTGGCTGAAGCGCTGGCCGCACTCGGGGCAGGCGAAGGGCTTCTCGCCCGTGTGCACGCGCAGGTGCTGCGTGAGCGTGGGCCGCTGGCGGAAGGCCTTGCCGCACTCGGCGCAGGCGAAGGGCCGCTCGCCCGTGTGGATGCGCCGGTGCTGCGTGAGGTTGGAGCGCTGCCGGAAGCTCTGGCCACACTCGGCGCAGGCGAAGGGCCGCTCGCCGCTGTGTACGCGCCGGTGCTGCAGCAGCACCGAGCGGCGGCCGAAGCGCTCGCCGCACTCCACGCAGCCAAAGGACTTGTCGCCGGTGTGCACCGCCTGGTGCTCCAGCAGCACGGCGCGCCGCGCGAAGCTCTCGCGGCACTCACTGCACGGGAAGGGGCCTGGGGGCTCGGGCGCTCCGGGAGGTGTGGGGGGCGCAGCACCGGGACCCGGGGGGTCGCCGTGGATGCGCTGGTGCTGCAGCAGGTTGGAGCGCTGCCGGAAGCTCTGGCCGCACTCAGCGCAACGAAAGGGCTGCTCGCCCGTGTGCACGCGTCGGTGCTCCTCCAGGCGTGCGCTGCGCACGAAGCCCTGGCCGCAGTCGCCGCACACGAACGGACGTTCTTCGGTGTGCGTGAGCTGGTGGCGCAGCAGGTGTGAGCTGCGGCTGAAGCTGCGGCCGCACTCGCCACACACGAATGGCCGCTCTCCCGTGTGTATCTTCTGGTGCCTCAGCAGGTTGCTGCGTTGGCTGAACACCTTCCCGCATACGTCGCAGCGGCCACCTCGCACGGTCCCGGCGCCTGTACTGGGCCGACCCCTGCCCCGGCTCCGACCCCTGGGGGCGCGCCAGCGGGCGGTGGCCAGCATTGGGCCCACGCTTTGGCGGGGATCCTCGCCCGTGAGATCTTGCTCACCTCCCGGGTCACTGTGGAGGACGAGCGCGTGCGAGAAACTACTTTCTCGGCAGGGTGACCGGAGTCGGCTACTAAGGTCGGGTACCCCGAGGTGCCAGGGAATGTGGAGGTGGGGGCTCACAGTGACTGGGCCAGCAGAGACGTTGTCCATCGGGAGTGCGAACCCTGCATTGCACAAGGAGATCCACTCATTCGTGACAGAGAACCCACTGTGTACCCGGACACACTGCAGTCCGGGGGAAACTGTGAACAGAGGGATCTGAAACTGACCCAACGAGGCAGTCTGAGGTGACATGGGCAGGTGCAGGGATTCTGTCTGTGCGGGCTTCCCCAAGGAGGCGACAATGGACAGAACCTTGCATGAGGAGGAAGAGTGAGGAAATGAGGACAAGCTTCCTAGGTCTGACTGAAGTTTGCAAGAATCTCCTTTCTGGAAGGGCTGTAGGGCAAAGTGGGGCAGGTGGCCATTGCTCTGTCCAGGTGGGTGATGATGGTTTCCACAAATGTAGATAAGTGGGTGGGTGAGGGAGGCTGGAAGTAGAGCCAATAGAAGGGATGGGGGAGGGGAGGGAGGGAATGCAGGTGCCAGGACTTTGGTCTGATGTACCTTGCTTGAGATGTCTGTGGGGTGTCTGAGGGACAGAGACTCCAGCAGGGTCAGGGGTGCTGGAGTTAGGGGCTCAGTATGCAGGGAAATGTGCACATCGGTGTTGTGGCATATGCATGGCACATAGAGCCCTGGCTTGCATGTGATTAAATAGGGGTGGGTGTCTATGGAGAAAAGGAGTAGGTCCCAGCCATGCTGTGAGCACTCCAGCATTAGATGCTGGGTGAGGGAGGACGTGTGAGCAAAGCAGGGGTGGGAGAAGGAGGAAGCCCAGAAGAAGTTAAATCAAGGAGGCAGTAGCAAGGGCCTCAGTGGGTGACAGAAAATCAATAAGCTGTCAAAGAAAAGTCAGATAAATTATACTGCATCAAAGGAAGTCATTTGTGCATAGAAAAAACAACTCAGTGTCAAAAAACAAATGACAAACTGAGAAACTCTCCAGAGGCAAAGGGCTAATTAACCTAAGAAAATAGCTCCAATGAATCAACAAGAAAGACCAACGACCTGACAAACATGGGCAAAGGATGTGAACAGGAAAGGAAATGTAACTAATGTTTAAATCTCATAAAATATGCTTAATCCCCTCCTAATAAGAAAACTGCACATCAGAGCTGTACTCATCTACCATTTCCATACCCTTACTGCAGGGACCCAAGTGTTTGTGTGCATTGCTGGTGATCATGAATGGGAAGCCAGTCTGGCAAAATACATCAAAATGGCAAATTTCCCACAATTTGATCCAGCAATTCCACTTTCAGGTACTTCTCCCACAGCTGTGTTCCCCTGTTTGAAATGACCTACATATGAAGTTTCTCATTTTATCACTTAAAAGTGACCCAAAGGATTGTCAGTAGGAGCCTGCATGGATAAACATGTCCACAGTGGGGCTCTACGCAGCGGTCCAAAGACAAGAGCACTTGCTGCTATGTGTTAAAGTGGGAAGGTGCACAAAAAATGTCAGGTGTAGAACACAGTGGAGATTAAGCATCCACGTCTGTTTTAAAGAAGGGAAATGAGTATGCACCTGAATTTGTGTTTGCTCTTCTAGGCAGAGAATCTTTCTGAAAGGACACACAAGAAACTAGTAATGTTGGCTGATGGGGAGCAGGACTGTGTGACATAGGCAAGGGAGGGGCATTCCAGTGTATACTCCCTCGTGCCTTTTAAATTTTCTAACGTGTGAATGCATTAGCTATTCAAAATAGTCTCATGATGAAAACACTGGCTGCACAGAAGATGTTTAGTTGAGAGACAAGGGAAACAGCCAGGAGACCTGATGGAGAGATCAGTGTCTGATTCAGAGGGGAATCAGTGTCTGAAGCTGGGAGCTGAAGTTGTCTATGGGGAGTGCAGCCTGAGGAGAGAATGGGGGTGCTGCAGAGAAAGAACATACCAAAGAGCCTGAGGGAGTGCTGCTGTGTGGCTGGAGAAAGCCAAGAGACTGGGGTTGTGAACTGAGAGAGAAGCAGACCCAAGCTGGAGAGAATGGTCAGCCACACAGCATGGGCTGAGCCCAGCCAGCCAGCTGAAAACTAAAACAGCAGAAGGAGCACGTGCTAGATCCTACTCTCTCTGCTCCAACATGCAAAAATGACAAAACATAAGAAGAACAACTTTAAAAATACCTTGGGCAGCTCCAAAGCAAGAAAGGACAGTTGGTAAGATTCAGGAATCCAGAGCCTGGTACAGTAAGCTCTAAAGCTCTAAGACTGTGGAAATCCAGGGACTAAAACCAGGCTCTGTCGTGAAGGTAGGGGTTGGGGAAATGGGCTGCGTTAGCATAGTCTACCCACAGACCTGGCCAGGGATAGGTTGCTTGCTTTTGGTTGGGCTACAGAGGTATCTTCACTGAATGGCCTGGGTTATGATGGACCCTGTGGCCCCCTCACTTAGGATGATGCTTTGGGCAGGGACAAACAAGAAGCTCCTAGAGCTGTGAAGGGCAGGCTGTCAACAATGCAACTAGTGGGATAACTCACACCTGAGGAAACTGAACTTACTAACCAGTCTAGAAAGGACACTAAAGTATTTCCAAATCCTCAAAGGTAGGATCAGTATCCATGAAACAAGGAAATTATGAAAAAATTAATGAGTTGGGATCCTTATTGATAAAAAAACATAATAAATTGGGACTTCTGGGTAACCATGGCATCTATTTAAATTTTTTCTACCTTGAAACAATAGTAAAAACCACAATGTTCTTTTTTTAGGCATAAAATCCACAAAGATGAACAGAAGAAAAATAAGCCAACACACCAACCCTTGACATTTTCTACTCTGGAAAGCAGATGGGTAAATGGCAACTGTGGGGCAGACTAAAGGTGAACACTAAGCCAGCAATGGGGAAAATTGAAAAAAATCAACTCGTTTTACCCCAAAGAAGACTTGAAAAGTTCAGGACTTGGAGGTACCAGGTACCTCAGGTTGTGCATGTGAAGCGACAGGGGCACCAAGCAGGCTGGGGAGGCTGTGTCAGAAACAAGCTGGGCATGGCTACTGCACAGAACAGCCCTGGGCTCTGTCTGCACAGAATCCTGAGTAAATGGTGGGCACTGCTGTAGCTCGCATCCCTGGATCTCTCTTTCCCATCGTGGCAAAAGGCTGGGTTGAGGATGGGAGACCATACTGAGGAAGTCAAGAGATTAAGTGAAGTCACACTGGGCACTAAGACACCAGCCTCTCTCCTGGGATGCTTGCAAGATGCTGGATGTGCCCTCTTGGAAGACTCAGAGGAAAGACCCGAAGATGTTCACAGCAATGGGGTGCCCCCAAATGGCCCAGCCACATTGCCCTATGGATCCTTTAGTAGCGTCCATTTATACTCCACCCACCCGCTCACATCCCCCAAGAAGTGGGTCTCCTTGACTAGTGACCCCCAACATTCCTTCCAGCCCTGGTTTGTTGTCATGGCTGATAAGCTTCTCACCTACCTGCTCAGAGCCGCCAGATCTGTGGTCCCTCTGAGACTACACTGGGAGAAAAAACTTAAATTATTGCAATCCTCAGAGAAATGAGGAAAGATGTTATGTTACAACTGTAAGAACAACAGGAAGTGGCTATAAAAATGAACAGCAAATGGAAACACTCTTGGAAATTAAAACTATGCTAGGAAACACGAAAATCTCAACAGAAAATCTGGAAGATATAATTAAGGAAATTTTCTGGAAAATAGAGCAGAAAGAAAAGGATGGGAAATCGGAGTGAAATGAACATTAGAGGACCTGCCTCAGAGGCCAATAGGCAAGTATCAGGCATTCCAGAAACAAGAGAACAGAACAATGGAGGGGAAGGAAATCAAAGAAACAATTCAAGCCAATTTCCCACAACTGAGATGTGAATTTCATCTCATCAACAATGGTGGTAAAAAATGTTTGAGACTGAGTTAATAAAAAGAATTCCTCATCCAGCCAAACTTCAGTCTAACATTGAGTGTTAGACAAATGTGCTTCAGATATATAACATCTCACAACTTCACCTCCCACACCAGAGTTTCACAGTTCACAGGAAGGTCCACCAGAACAAGGGAATAAACCAAGAAAGAGGCGGGGTCCAGGGAACATGGAGAAAGAGGAGGTGGGAAGCGTGGATGATGGCAGCCAGAGGGCGGAGTGGCTGAGATGGACAACAGGGGGCCTCTTGCCTGAGATGCCTGGACTATTGGGCAGGATCCTGCTCTGTCCTATTTGATACCCACCCTTTGTCAAGATCCCTCCTGCCTGCCCACCCTGTCCATGAACCTGCTGTCTTTGCCAGATCCCAACCCTTCCTTCCCTGCCACTCAATCAGTGGGATGCAAGCCCAGAATGCGGGAGAGAATGTGGGGGTGGGGAACACAAGCTCCGATCTTGGGAGGATCAGCTGGAGGGGTCATGAGGTCAGTGGAGAGCTTGGCTTTGGAGGGTAGGATGTTGAAGCATGCTGAATGCTGCCATGGATGGTCCACGGAAGGGGAGAGCTTGGGGATGCTGGAGCTAGAGGGCCACCTGAGCAGGGCCAGGAGTGGGATGGGTGATGTCCATGAAGAGGGCCCAGCCCCACCACATCTCGTCTTACCTGGGGAGAAGACTCCTCCACGTTCCTCCTGCCACAGGGCTCCAGGGTGCTCCCTCCATGAGGGCCCCTCAGGCCCAGTCTCGCTCTGGGGAGGGACCTGTTCCAGCACGATCCTACAGCCCTGAAACCACAGTGCTCACTGCTCAAGTGTGCCAATATAGGCCCAGGGAGGGACATACCTGACCCCCACCCATTGACGCTCCCGGGGTATGGAGAGGGCATGGCTTGTTTGGGGCTCACCTGGGCCTCCTCAGGCAGGAAAGTGGAAGGAGCCTCCTCGGGGTTGGCTAGAGGCCCAGAAGCCAGAAGCTCTGCAGAGAAAGGGTGGGGTTAGGCAGTCCAAGGGTGTCCCCACTCCACTGCCTTCTTCAGTGGTGTGCTAGATGCTGGGATCCAGGTGTGGTGACACCTGGGTGCAGGCTTGGGGCTGGGCATAGCACAGTAGCTCGAAGGGCCCAGCTGGAGGGTGGAGCAAAGCAGGGACCCCTGGAAGGCTATGGGAGGAGCTGCAGCAGGACAAGGCAGGCTCAGGTCAGTGCCCTGCCCCCCTGCGTGAAGCCTGTACAGGATGGCCAGTGAGGCCAGGAGAGGGTCGTTGCACAAGGGCCCACACAGGAAGGGCGGAGAGTGTGGGTGGTCAGCTGTAGCACCTGTCTGGAGGCATACAAGGGAGAAGCATGCCCCCAGCACTTTGGAGTTCTTTCACCCATACTCCAGCCTGCTGTCTGCTCACCAGCAACGGGCTCATGTCCCCCAGTGGATCTCCTTGGGAACCCCACATACCTCCCACACACGGAAACCCCAACAGCCTGCTCCATGCCAGGGGAAAGCATGGAAACACAGCTGTGACAGTCAGGCTTGGCATGCGAGGGGTAGTGACGGCCACTGGGTGAGCAGAATGTGGGAGCCACCAGTGCATGGGAAGAGTCCCATCTGGCAGATGACCAGCCCAGTGGGCTTCAGGCTGTTCAGGCCAAGTTCCCCTCATCCCATCCAATCAGGCCTTGGGTTGTGCCCACCTTGCCTGCCCTCACCTGGGTTCTCTGTAACCTCGGGCTCCTCTTTCACCTGAAGGCCCAGTGGCGACTCCCGCGTGGCCCCAGGGGGTATCTCAGGCCCAGGTTCTGGAGTCCGAGGCTTGGTTTGAGGGAGGGGCTGGAAGTCAGAGGGCTCCATCTTCTCTGATAGCACCTCCTGGCCCTGCACTTGAACTGTGACCTGGGGAGGTGCACCCCCCACCATTAGGGGCCCAGGCAGGAAGTTGGGCTGGGCGCAAGCAAGGGATTCCTGGGCATCCACCCCACTGTGAGACCCCAGAGATCCTGACTGACTAGGTTCTCCAAGCACCTACCTTCCCCTGGGAGGGAGCAGGGAGTGAAGGGACCACCTGCAGTTGCTCTCCTGCTGCTGACACCCATGGCTGCCCAATGCCCTCCCTCTTCCCCACTCTGTGTCCCTTCCTGTGTCCATGACTCAGGTGAGGCAAAGCTGGAAACTGTTCCAGCCTTGAATCCAGCTAAGGGCCACTGACTCACCCATCTCCGGGGCCCTCCCGGCTCTGGGCGCAGCTCCTCCACCAGGGCAGCAGCCTCCTCAGGGCTGCCTGGCCTCTGTCCCCGCATGCGGGCCTGGATCTCAGGGGGCAGTGTGCCCAGGAACTGCTCCAACACCAGCAGCTCCAGCATCTGCTCCTTGGAGCGCACCTCGGGCCGTAGCCACTGGCGGCACAGCTCCCTGAGCCGGGCCAGGGCCTCTCGGGGACCCATTGTCTCCTCGTATCGGAAGTGCCGGAAACGCTGGCGTGCAGCTTCCGGGCCAGGATCCCATGGGGCGGCCTCACCGTCCTCCTCAGAGTCCTCCAGCTTCACCATGACAGGTCCCTCGTGTTCCGGGGGTGCATGGCCTGGGGATCCCAGTGCTGCGGGCCTCATTGGAAAGACCGGGCTGGACCTCTGAGACCAGTGTCTGCCCCTGGGGGAAGAATGGGATGAGGCTGCTAAGATGAGAACAAACAGTGGCAACGAATACTTATTGAGTGGCTACTGTATGTTGTGCTGTTTGATCCTCAGAGTTACCCTGAGTGAAAGGAATATGAGGAAACTGAGGCATAGAGAGGTGCTCACATGCCAGGGAGCTGTGGGGCTGTTAAGCCCTCAATGAATCACTCGTATCCTTGGTCTCTAGCTAGGCCTATGCAGTCTCTGGTAGTCCCCTGTTCCAAACACAGGCTGCTTTTTAGGTCCAGAAGATACCTTCGCTCTCCCTTAAATCCTGCTCTTCTTCTGTTCATACCACTTCATCCCTGCCCTATAGGTGAATGACACCTACACCACCACCACCTGGGCATCAGTACCACTACTCCCCACTTCTAACACCAGCCCATCACCGCACTATCCATTCTCCCACCCAGTCCTTCAGACTATTCCCCTCCCAGCTTGGTTCCACAGGGCAGCCTATCTCCACCTGTTCCCCTCTTCTCCACCTGTGCAAGGTCGTCTGTGTGTCCCAGCTCCCAGGCAGCATCTTCCCCCCATTCAGCCCCATCCTCTGAACCCAACTTTTCACACCACACAACGTCCCATCATTTCTTCAGCTTCCTGATTTTAAATGCTGCTAAAAGGTGATGGGGAGTTTCCAGGGGGCGCACAAAGGCCCTGAGACCACTGCACCAGGAGCCTGCAAGCAAGGTCGGGAATTTTGATCCAGTCGATTTGCCACGTAACCTTGGCAGGTCGCTGTGTCTCTGTGAACTTGTTTCTTCATCTGCAAATGTGGACGACCTCCCCCCTTCCCCCACCCCCTGCTGCTCCTTCTACAACTAGGGTTAAGGAGCGAGCTCTTTGAAGCAATCTAATTAAGATTTCGATTTGGATCCGATTTCGAGGGCCGCCTGATTCCAAATCAAACCTCTGCTCCTCGATTCCAGGTCATCCTGAAATCCTGGGAGAAAGCTTCGCCAAGCCGGCCCGCACCTGCGGAGGTTCCTGAACTACATTTACCAGAAATCTTGGCAGGCAACTTCCCCGCGAGGGAGCCCCGGCAGGTCCTGGTGCCGCCATGGCAACCAGGAGGCGGGGCTCCCAGAGCCTGTCACCATGGCAATACGCAGTGATTGACGAGCCTCGCGCGACAGCACCGGGCCTGCGTGCAGAGTACCCAGGTCCCTGCCCCGCGATACTGGTCCCGCTGGGCAGCCAGAATCCACGAGTCCGCAGCCGCTGCCCTGGACCCCGCCCGAGCCTTCCCCGTCGAGAGGCTCCGGCCCTCACCTCGGCGCTCAGCAGGTCGCTCCGCGCTGCTGAGCATGCGCAATTGCCGACTTCCCCTCCCCGGCCGAACTATGTCTCCCAGAATGCTCCACGCACCAGCCCGAGCGCCTCCTTGCCCTTCCCCCACCCTCGCCTCTGTTTCCACCCTTCTCCCCCTGTTCCCCGGGGTAGCGTTGTTCACAACGATCAGGTCACATTCCCGCCGCCTCTTCCCGCGCTCCCCGCCTCAGATCCAGGCCTCTGGGCCCCCGTCAACGTGCGCAAGCTTCTCAGGGGGCAACCGACACCAGCACAGCCTTCCCAAACGCGCATGCCCCCCACCACGTTTCCCTCAATTCTCTACGGGCCTTCCGGGGGCAGGGTTCTGCACCAATCACTGCCCTCGCTAGGACGCCGTCAGCCCGCGTCTCCATGGCAACCCCCGGCTGAGGGGGCGCTCCTCCTTCACCGTCCGCCGGGACAGCAAAATGGAGAGAGGTTCGGCCCGGTGCTTCTTGGGAGGTGTAGTCGGCCAGGTCCTCCGTGCGCGCGTGCGCGGCGAGACTTTCCTTTGTGCTCGCAGGCAGTAGGCGGGCCCGGGCGTCTCCATAGTAACCGGTTGGACCGACACGGAGGTCTCCAAGGCAACCCCAGGGACCTGGCGGGCGTCTGAAAGGCCATAGGAGAGGTAGGGTGAGGGCGTGGGGAGGAGACTGGGGCAGAGATACCGAGTAAGAGACAGTGTGGAGAGAAAGACAAACAAACCCAGAGACTCAGGGACAAGGAGAGACCCAGAGCCTTCTAGGGCAGAGACTCTGGGGCAGAGAGAGATGTGAGGAGAGACTGAAAGTAAGTGAACAGACAGGAGACAGAGACACGGGTAGAAAAGAAGAATACCGGAGAGAGATTTCTACCCTCAGAGACCTAGAGAATGTGATAAGCTAGAGTGTCAGAGAGTCAGAGACGGAGAGACAGGTGTGTCAGAACAGATAAGAGGGAGAGAGATCAGGAAGGGATGCAGATGAAAGGAGAGGGAAAGAGGGAGAGGGAGAATAGATTCACAAAGACAAGAAGGGCAGATTACGAGACTAAGGGACAGACAAGGATACAGGAGTACAGAAGCAAGAGGGGAGAAAGGGACAGAAATTAGAGATAAAGTAAGATGGATTGAGTTTTCAAAGAGTCAGAGAAGGGTGACAGGCAGCAAGAGAGACAGAGAGTTGGAGGGAGATTTGTTAGAAAACCTTATCCAAAACTTGACAATAAGACAAAGAAGATGACTGGGAGCCCTCTCTGAGTTCCCTAGCATGTCTCTACCAAGCCTGCTTCGGGTCACTTGACTCTCTAAGCGAAGCAACTCTTTTTGACTTTACTTTTTATCAGAGTCCAGATACTGTGAAGTTAGATGCTAACTTGTAAAAGGTTGAAAAGTTGCAAATGCTTTCTGTCTGGTAGAAAAGAGTGCCCCAAGGGTTATAGTTGTGTGACCCTGTAGGACACTAAGCAGGATACTAAGACGCCCGGGCCTGCCCACTGCCCTATAGGGCACTAATCCGACTTTGCACTTTTATTTCAGTGTTTGTTCTTTCTTTTACTCTATCGCTCCTTCTCTCTCATCTTCCTGGAACCACCTACGTTATCCTACTAGTTCCCTCCATGAGGTAAATAAATCTTTGACACGTTCTGAGTTTAAGTTTTTTGAAAATTCTGTTTTGACAGTCTGAAGGGAACCAGTTCTCCGGGATGGGGAACAGACAGGGATAATGAGAAAACAGTGAGACAGAGACAGGAAGGGAAGGAGGTAGGGATGATGATGGAAAGAGAAAGTAGGCGGCGGAAAAGATACGAGAGAAAAATTAACCGTCGAGAAAACCAACCGCCAGCAGAGACAGCCTCGGGCGTCCCCGCCTGGACTCCGCGCGTAGGGGGCTCGACGCTGAACTACATTTCCCGGTAGGCCCGGGAGCGCCGGGCGCAGGGCCAGAGCGCCGTCGGGGGCGGGCCCCACGCACCCTCCTCCAATCCTGGCCGTCGCCCGACAACTTTCGGCCTCCTCTGGCAAGATGGAGGCTGGGCTCGGCCGCTTTTGGGAATCGGCATTGTGAGGTAGGAGTTGGGGAGGGGCGGCAGCCAGACCTGCCCAGCTGAAGCAGCCGGCTCGCGTCGCGGTCCGGGGGTGAGGACTTTCGGCCTCGCTGGGAACCGGGCTCCGGGGGCGGGGGCTGGGGCGCCCTTTCTTTCGGCTCCGGCCGGGGGGAAGGGAACGGAGAGAGACCGCTGCGCGCGCAGCCGGGGACGCGCGCTAGTGGGCCAATCGGAGCCTTCGGCGGCTCCATGGCTGTCTGGGAAATGTAGTCTCGAGGGTCGAACCCTGTCTTTCATCCAGACTGGGCGGCGAGCCTTCCTGGTGGCGGGCTTGGGGTCTTTGTCTCGAGATGGGGAGGGAGGAAATGAGTGAATATATGGGTGAATTAATTTGAAATTGTGGGCTCGCAGGCAAAGGCGTGGATATCGGAGAGAGAAGGGTGGGCGCGTGAGTGGTTCAGAATTCGGGGCCTCTTCCTGGTCAGGAGCCTTCCCCGTGGCCACTTACCTTTTTCTGCCTCCCCGGCTCGAGGGCTCTGTGGGCTCTTTCAAGCCAGGTGCAGCCCGTGAGTCCCTGAAGGTATTCGTCCTAGGTGCCATAGATACGCCCCAAACACAGACCCGTCAGGCATTTGTCCTTCCCTGCTTTTCACACCCACTCCTTCAAAAAAATCTTAGTGTTTTCATTAGGTGCTACTTTCACGTGGTTTAAAATGCAAAAGGGATGAGGTGAGAACCCTGCCTCCCACCACTGTATTTCGTTTAATAATTTAGTCAGCCAGCGACCACTGGATGCCTGCTAAGTGCTGGGCACTGTTCTTGGGCCTTGGGATGCAACAGAGAGCTCAGCAGACTCAGCTCCTGCCCTCAGGCAGCATGTGACAGATGCACAATAAAATATAGGGGGAGAGGGCCTCTCTGATCAGGTTACATTTGAGCAGAGACTTGCAGAAGGAGAGGGAACAAGCTATGCAGATAACAGGGAAGAGCGCTGGCTCTGGGCCAAAGGAACCACAAGAGCAAAAGCTCTGAGTCAGGAACATCCTTAGTCTGCCCTGAGGATGTGCTCAGGAGTTAGCAAAGGAGAGAAGTAGGCCTTAAGGCCCTTGATGAAGCTGATGAGAACTGTGGCTTTTACTCTGAGAGAGGTGGGTAGCCTGGAAGGGCTCTGAGCAGAGGGGGACAGGACCTGACTTAGTGAATCATTCTGGCTGCTTTGTGGGGAACCACCTTCCTCCTTTATCCCCAGGTACACCACAGTGGTGGCATGAATTAGGGAGCTTCCCTTCTGTGTTAGTTTCCTATGACTGCTGTAATGTATTACTACAAACTTAGTGGTTTAAAACAACACAGGTTTATTATCTTAGAGTCTTAGAGGTCTGAAATCTGAAATAAGTTCACTGGGTTAAAAACCAAGATATTGGCAGGGCTGGTTCCTTTTGGAACCTCCGGGCTTCAGTGGTCATATTGCCTTCTGAGTGAAGAAGTCTCTCACTCTTACAAGGACCTCTGATTACGTTTGGGGTCCACTCAGAGAACCTGGGATAATCTCCTCATCTCAAGATTATTAAGTTAATCATATTTGCACTCTCCTTTTTGCCGTGTTGATAATTTATTCGTAAGTTCCTGGGATTAGGATATGGATGTCTTTAGGAGCCATTATTCAGCTTCTCACACTGACATTTGATGTCTTTGAGGGAGAAGCATGGAGATGGGTAGCTCATCTGCTCATCAGTGTTTGGCAGGGTTTCTAGACTCTCTTGACTTTCTCTTGTGGTTGCAAGGGGTTTGCTGGGGGGAAGAGAGTGAAGTCTCCCAACAGATCTCTCTTTTATCTCATAAGCTAAAACTAAGTGACATGTTCCTCCAGATGCAAAGAATGCTTGGAAATGAGCGTGCAGTGTTTTTAGCAGTAGAGAGAGAAAGGACTGGGTGTACCTCTGTGGCAGTGGTCAGCGGGGCTGGGTGATCTGTGTCAGATCATGGGAAGGCTGGGCAGTGGTTGGGACTCCCATGTGCTCACACATTAATGCCCATGTTTCCTCCTCTCACAGGCAGAGGCAGGCCTGGCAGGAGAGGCCAAGAAGCTGCCTTCGTGGGCACTGCAGTAGCTACCGTGGATGGGCAGTGGGGAGAGAGCTTGTCCAGGTGCATGGCTTGGGGAGGCGGAATGAAGACAATCCCCCACCTGCAGGTATCAGGGAAGGCGCCCCTTGGTGGGATTGGCCTCCGTCACAGTGCCAGGCGGGACCGGAAGTCCATCACCCTGCATATGAAGTTGGAGGTGCTTCGGAGGTTTGAGGAGGGTGAGAAGCTGACACAGATTGCCCGGGCCCTGGGGCTGGCCACCTCCACTGTCGCCTCTATCCGTGTCAACAAGGACAAGATCCGTGCCAGTTCTCAGGCAGCCACACCTGTCAGTGCCACACAGCTCACCCGCTGCCGGGGTGTGGTGATGGGCCACATGGAACGCTTGCTGAGCCTGTGGATTGAGGAGCAGAAGCGGCAGAACCTGCCCGTCAGCACACTGCTTATCCAGGACAAAGCACGTCGGCTCTTTGCGCAGCTGCAGCACGAGCAGGGTGATGGCACCCAGGTCGAGACTTTCGGGGCCAGCAATGGCTGGTTTGCCCGTTTCAAGATGCGCCACAATGTGCTGTTGACAGATGAGCCAGCTGTGGCTGATGCCCAGGCTGCAGCCCAGTACCCCCCAGTGCTGCGCACCATTCTGGAGGAAGGCCAGTACTCACCAAGCCAAGTCTTCAACGTGGATGAGACGGGCCTGTTCTGGAAGCGGCTGCCTGAGCGCATGCTGCTGGCACTGGAGGGGGCAGCTGGGCCTGGGCCCAAGGCCTCTAAGGACCATCTGACCCTGCTGCTCGGTGGCAATGCAGCTGGTGACTTCAAGCTGAAGCCCCTGCTAGTGTACCCCTCAGAGAACCCACGCGCCCTCAGGGGCTGCTCCAAGTCCAGCTTGCCTGTGGTCTGGCGCTCCAACCGCAATGATTGGCTGACGCCCAGCATCTTCCAAGAGTGGTTCACTGGCTGTTTCTGCCCTGCTGTGGAGAGCTACTGTGCCAGCCACGGCCTCCCGCACCGTGCCCTGCTGCTCCTGGATGGTGCGCCCTGCCACCCTGCCCACCTGGGTAGCCTCTCGGCCCATGTGCGTGTCGAGTTCCTGCCCAAGAACACATCAGCCCTGATCCAGCCCATGAACCAGGGCATCATCGCTGCCTTCAAGGCCCATTACCTGCACCGCATGCTCAGCCAGCTGGTCCAGGAAACGGCTGGTGAGGACCGGCCCTCTGTGTGGGAGTTCTGGCGCAGCTATACTGTCATAACCGCTGTAGACAATATTGCCGAGGCCTGGGCAGAGCTGCAGCCTGCCACCATGAATAGTGCCTGGAGAAAGCTGTGGCCTGAGTGCGTGCCCACTGGTGCCCCTGAACCTAATGCTGTGCCCCAGCTCCACCGCAGCATTATGGCACTAGCAAGCCATGTGGGCCTTGGGGACATGGCTGAGGCTGATGTCACCTGCCTGCTCCAGGCCCATGGGGAGCCCCTGCCCCGGGGCATCCCTCAAGATGCAGAGGATGGGGACGCCAGTGCCTCTGAGCTGCCCTGGGAGGTAGGGAAAGGCCTGGCCTCCAGAAGACCAGAGCCAGATCTTACAGGGGCTGTGGTTGGTGCAAGGACTAAGGAGGAAGCTGGTGTGGGTGCACCGAGCCCCGAGCACCTGGCCCAGGCCCTGTCCCACTTCGCTGCTGGCCTGCGGGTCCTCACAGAGAATGATCCCAACCGGGAGCGCAGCCTGCGTGTGTCCCGGGGTGTCCACTGTGCCCTTGCCCGCCTCCGGGAGCTGCACCGGGAAAGGAGGCGACAAGATCAGGCAGCTACATCCTCAGGAGGCCCCGTGGTGTTGGCAACGAGGGAGTTGGCTGGAAGCCTGCACTCACCCCAGGTGGGGCCCACAGGGTGGCCCAGTGGCTAAGGGTACAGGTGCTGAAGGACAGACCTGTACGGCTGTCCTGCATGATTTGGGGTTTGGGCCTGACCTCAGATGGGCCCTGTCTGATGACATTTTGTTTCTAGAGGGTGGACACTGTCCCTTCTCTCCCATGGTTCTCATATCTCATGCCCTCTGGTCTTTGTACAGTGATACACACAGTGCCAGGCTTGGGGAACTGGAGGGTGGTGGTCTCTGATTTGCAAATGAGCTGCAGGGCCCAGGAGTGCTCACCCATGAGAGAGACACACCCCGTAACACAGTAGTTGCCCAGCACAGCCCCTCAGGGTGGCCTGCCTTGTAAGGAGTGTCAACCTTAAATAAAATAATTGGCAGATTATTAAAGTTGATCTTATTTAGGAATAGCAGAGAAATTGCAACTTGGGACAAGTAAACTATGGTGAACCGTAGGAAAGTCTGAAGAGACAAAGGGAAGGTCAGCTTTTATTAGGTTTTAGGAGGAAATTGGAGAGGATTCTTTTGAATAAAAGTTCATAGGGGAGGACATGAGTTTGAGGTTGTGGAGGTTTCTCATTGGCTGCAAGTGGTAGTTAGTGTGTTGCTGCTGGGGTGAGGAGGGATCTTCCTTCTTCCCTCACTAGTTATGTAGGCTTTGACGAGTGGTATGTGCATGAGAGCTCTCTCTTCATGGCTTCCTGACTCCATTTTGAATAAGGTTTTCTTTATCACTTTTCACAGGGGCCAGGGCAGAGACCAGCCTCTCCCATTTACCAACCTTGACCTCTCACTCCTTGCACCATTGTGACCCTTCCTAGCCAAGTTTAGATGAGGGTTTCCTGCTCTCAGCATCTCCTTGCTCGCTTTCCGTGCCATCGTTGTCCCCTTGTGGTTTCTGTGGCCTCTGTTGTCTGAGGTCTCTGGTACCCTCCCTGTGCCCAAGCCCATGGGCACGTATTGGTCCACTGTGGTTTTTAATACCAGGGACCACGTCTTTGGTTTGGAGATATTCTCTTTTCTGGGTTTCTGTGGTTGTCATGGTTGTCTTGGCTTCCCTCCAGCCTCAGAGGCTGAGCCTTTTATGACTCTGATGGTTTCCTGTGTCTGGTGCTCTTTGGGAAATCCCATCCACTTATGAGGGCTCAGTGGCCACCTCAGGCTCAGCTCCCAGTGCACTGGCTGCAAACCAGCCTCTCCCTGAAGTTAGACCCACATCTCTGATTCTGATGGATGGGCTCCCTGGACAGTCTTGTTATCTCCCCTCATTCCAGCTTGTTCTGTTCCCCAAACTCTAACACCAGGAACCCTAGGGTGTCCGCCTGATTCTGCAGACGCACCACATGGGCTGCCAAAACACAGTCAGCAAGGGAAGATGTTCCTGTGCTCCACCTGGATGAGCCATAGGGGATGGAACAGGGATGTCTGGCCTCTTGGACTCCTTTCAGCACAGGTACCTGCATGTGCCTGCACACATGCACATAGACTCTCGTGCCAAGAAATAAAGATGGGAGAAAGGATTTCTACCACCTCTGTCCCAGCCAATACCTGCAGTGATGGGCCTGCAGTCAACACATCACAGAGACTGGGGCCAGGGAGGGGCTTGAGGGCCCACTCTTACTGGGAGAAAGGTCAGATGAGGCCGTTTGTTTGTCTTCTGGGGGAGAGTGGCAAGAGGAGTGGCAAGGAGAAGGGAAGGAGCTTTTTTCTTAGCACCCTGATGACTGACTGGATTAATTGCACCAATTATGAGCACTTGGGCTAGGTGTTGGGGAGACCAGGGTGAGTGAGACTGGCTTCAGGAGCCGTCAGTCCAGAGGTTGTTACATTCTGTGTGACAAGGTCTGTGACAGGCGACTTGGAAGGGACCCCAACTGAGCCAGGGGCAGAGGACAGGACACGATAGGGGAGGCTTTCTGGGGAGGTGGTGTCCTAGCCTTCGGGACGTTGCTGACAATCAGTGGATTGGTCACTTCAAAATGCCACCGTCAGAGAGGGGCTTGTCAGAGGCGCCCCAGCATGATGGGGTGGTTGGTAAAGGCCTGAGGCCCGGAAGGAAGGAGTAGCCCCGATGGCAGCTGAGCGCCGCACAGGAGATGGAGGAGGCCAGGGGACCAGGCAGGAGTGGTTGAGGCCAAACTCGGAGGGGTGGAAGGAATAGAGAGGCAGGTGAGCGGCAGCCGGGCACAGCCACCGCATGCTAGCAGAGCGCACGGAAGCGACTGCAGTTGCGGTCACGCAGGCCGTGTGTGGCGGAGACCACGTGCACGTGGGCCCGTCCGGCTCCAGGGCTCGTTTCCTCGACTCCTGGTCCTCCCCAAGCGCGCAGCGGAGCGCCCCGGACGCGTTCAAGCAGCGCCCTCTCGCGGGCCCCTGAAGAAGTACATTTCCGGGCGGCACTGCGTCTGCTCCGGCCCCGAGCGCGGGCGCCCGCTGCCTTCTGGGAAATGTAGTGTCTGCAGCTGCGACCGTCGAGGACTACGTTTCCCAGGGAACTTCCCCGGCCGACCATCTCGCTTGCCTTTCACTTCCGGGCGCGGGCCGTTGCCATAGAGACGCAGAAATCACTGACCCGTCAGCTCTACCCCTCTTGGCGCGCCTGCCTGGAATGTCGGGTGTTAGTATGGGTTGCGCGTCAGGGGCGGGAGAGAGAGGGTACGAGGCGCCAGAAGCAGTTCTTGGTGCTCCTGGAAGCGCCCGGTCCTCGGGCCCCAGGGTGGTTGGTCGCTGTTCCTGCGCCTCGGTGCCGGTCTGCCTGGCTCCCGGGGGCAGAGAGCGTGGGCTCGTTGCGGCCAGAGGCGTCGGGAAGGCCGGAAGTAGAGTGTGCAGCCTGCCGGAGGGTGGCGGGGAGGCGGGGCAGAGAAGCACTACCTGTCTCCCAGGAGCTCCTGCGAGTCCGCAGGGAAGGGCGGCGCGGGGGCCACTGGGACATGGAGTCCGGGGGAGCGGGGCCTGTCCCAGCAGCGGTTCCGGCTCTCAGCCGCGGACGTGTGCCGGTCCATCCTCCGCGGAAGCTCCTGGCCTCCCTCCGGCGGTTCCCGGTTCCGTGCAGACTCCGTTCGCATTCCCACTCAGCTCTCCGTAAACTCTTCTCACCTCCTCTGGGAAAACTCTGGATTTCCGCAGCCCAGGCCTGGGTCCCCTCTTTGATCTCACTGCACCTGTGCGCTCGCCCCTCCGTGAAGTGAGAGCGCGGTGCAGGGGCCCTCGCCGCACTCGGGATTAACCCGGAGATCCTTAGCCGGCCCGAGGCTCTACCGGATCGCCCTGGCCACACGGCCTTTGCCTCTGTTGATCCGCTGCCCAGAATGTCCTGCTCTCTAGCTGTCACCTTCACAGGGCACCAGGGGGTGAGGAGCCCGAGGTTTCGTCGGGGGAGGGATGGCACCGCCCAGGTCTGGGGAGTCCTGACGAGCCGTTTTAGAAACATGCGCTGGCATTGACAACAATCTTTATTGGTTTTTGAAGTTGCAACGGTAACAAATGGCCATTGCAAAAGAAAAAAAATCACAATAATCAGAGATCTATAAAGGAAAACGTGAATGTCCTCCAAATTCTTTCCCTAGGATTGCCAGCTGGGGATTTGTTTTTCAGGATCGTTTTCTGAACATTTATAACGGCAGCTCCTGTGTACACACAGGCATATACGCCCGCAGAGGTAAGTTCTAAAATTTTAACACTAGTGGCATCGTGTCGAGTGAGGAGGTCTACTTTCTTGTGTGGCATCATAGAGTGGACATCTCTTCCTGTCCGTTGTTGATCTTGGCTAGTTGAGCCTCTCAAGCTCTGTAGTAGTCTGCCGTGGAGGAAGGAAGTCCTCCCAGGGCGGGAGCCAGCTGTTGCTCTCCCTCCACCTGGCCCACTCTGGCTGCACTGCAGCTGTCATCAGCTTCCACCTTCCCCTTCCTGTCTGTTCTCTACATCACTCTTCCAAGTGCCCCTCAGACTGCATCCTTTGCTTGCTCAGACTCTCCATGGGCACAGACCTTCTGCTAGTTCCTGCCAGCACCTCTGCTTGGCTGCTGTGGGGGTTCTTTCAGTTCACTGAGATACTGGGTTTGTTTGCATCCATGTCCCTAGGAGCAGCCATTTTACCTTGGCCCAGTCTGGCCTGAGCTCCCGAGAGCTTCCCTGTAGGGCTTGGCTCACTATCCTCTTAAGTGGATTTCCACTGCCAGCTGTCCTCCTGAGGGCACAGATGGGGAGGTTGAGGCTGGAGGTGTCCCCTGCCAGGTTGCCAGCTGGCCAGGTCTGGGGACGGTTTCCCCAAAGCAAGTGGCCTTGGAGGGTGTGGGTAAATGAAGGGGTGTGGGTGGTCCGTGGCCCTGACTGGGTGCGTGTGTGTCCCAGGAAAACAGTGAGTGTGGCCTGAGTGAGGGCAAGGGAGGCCAGCTTCCTGAGGTCTTGCCGTGGCAGGTGACCCAGCATCTCTTGATCAGGAAGAGCTCGTGATCATCAAGATGGAGGATGAGGCCACCCCATGGTATCCTGAACCCCTTTCCAACCCTCAGCTCCCAACCCTGCCGCCTGGGCTTGGTAGGGACCCCTAGCAGCGCTTCTGTAGCTTTTGCTATGAGAAGGCAACAGGGCCCTGCAAGGCCCTGGCCCAGCTACGAAAGCTGTGCTGCCAGTGGTTGAGGCCCGATGTGTGCTTGAAGGAGCAGGTGCTGGAGTTGCTAGTGCTGGAACAGTTTCTGGGTGTGCTGCCACCTGACGCCTGGGTCTGGGTGGAGTCCCAGTGTCCTGAGAGTGGTGAGGAGGCTGTGGTGCTGCTGGAGGACCTCGCTTAGATGTTATGGGAGTCTAGCGAGCCACAGGCACCTAGGGGCTGGTCAGGAGGCCTGGGGGTCAGGGAATGTGCAAGGGGACACAACCCAGGAACTTGAGGCCTGAATGCCTGCCCGTACTGCCCAGGCCCTCAGTGTTCTCATCACTGGGAAGGTGACTGAGAAGCTGCCACATGCTTGGAGCCTTTTCTGGCCTCTGAGCCTTGCAGAGGTGTGAGCTTGAGGTTGGTATGACATGTCACCCTCTTGGGGTATACTGGGCTTCCTTTCTCTTCCTTTTCTCCTTCCTCAAAAGGTCACTGAGTGCATGCTAGGTGCCAGGCCCTGTGGGTTCAGCAGGGAAGGAGACAGGCAAAGTTCCTGCCCTATTGAAGCCTAGTCTGGTTGGAGAGTTGGACATTGAGACCACCAGTCACAATTAGGGTATTCTTCTTTGGAGGGGATGGGGGCAAGAGGAGGTGAGCAAAGAGGTAGACTTGGCCAGGGATGGCTTTGCAGTTCCTGCCGTGTGATGTCTTCACCTTGGGCCACATATGCATCTATACACCTGTGAGGAGATGACAGCCATGAAACAGGTAGGAGAGATGGTCAGTTACAATGTCACTTGTCCTGGCATTTGTTGACTCACATATTCACACAAATCTATGCAGAGCCTTTGCCTGTTGGCCCTCTGCATCAAGAGATAGAAACCATAGCACTTAAAAAAAAAAAAAAAAAAAAAAAAGCACTTTTACTAAGCTGTAATTCACATACCAAGAAAGCATACAATTCTTGGGTTTTAGTGTGTTCACAAAGTGTACAACCACCAGCACTGTCTAATACCGTAATTTAATTACCTCCAAAGAAACTCCGTGCCCATTAGTGGTCACTCCCCATTCTTCCCTCTCCTAATGCCGTGGCAGCCAGTAATCTCCTTTGTGTCTCTCTAGATTTGCTTATTCTGGACATTCCATTAAATGGAATCATACAGTATGTGGCTTTTTATGACTGGCTTCTTTCATTGAGGATAATGTTTTCGGTGTTCATCTATGTTGTAGCATGTCAGCACCTCACTCATTTTTATGGCTAAATAACATTCTGATGTATGGATATATCCCATTCTGTTTATTCATTTATCCATTATTTGATATTTATGTTGTTTGCTCCTCTTGGCTGTTGTGAACATGCATCTATGTGTTTTTGCGTGGACAAATGTCTTCATTTCTCTTGATTATATACCCAGGAGTGAAAGTGCTGGGTCCTTTTGAGGAACTTCTTTTAAAGACTTTATTTTTTTCCCCTTTTTCTCCCCAAAGCCCCCTGTGTACATAGTTGTGTATTTTTAGTTGTGGGTCCTTCTAGTTGTGGCATGTAAGACGCCGCCTCAGCATGCCTTGATGAGCGGTGCCATGTCCGCACCCAGGGTTCAAACTGGCGAAACCCTGGGCTGCTGAAGCGCAGCATGCGAACTTAACCACTTGGCCACAGGGCCGGCCCCTTTTTGAGGAACTTCTAACATACCACTTGTTTTAACAGAGGGAATTTGATGTAAAGAATTTAACGTAGGTATTGAAGGAGTAAAAAAGGACAAAAAGAACCCTCAGGTGTCATGGTGGTAGGCACTGCAGGGGACATTGCACTTCTAGAGCTGTGGGAACAAAGGGAAAAGGTTGGAGTTATGACAGATACTCAAAGGAGGGGCTGGGACCCAGACCTCTGAGGAGGGGCTGCTGCTGGATGGTGCTGGGGTCTCGAGGAGGACATGATGAAGCTGGTTCTACACTTGCTGGAAAAGCTGAAAACTGGATTCAGCTACTGCTGAGGAAAACCTTGAACACACACGACTGGTTTTCACCGAGGCCTGAACCTGAGGTGCAGGTGAGACATCTTAGATGCGTGTGTCTGTGGTCCTCATGGGGTGTTGGGTTGTACTGCTGGGCTCTTTTCTAAGCCCATTGCCAGCGTTTTGAGGCAGGCTATCTCCTGAACAAAAGCAAGCATTTGCCTCCTCCTTAGAGGTTTTCCCCCGGTTCCAGTTCCCAGCTTCCCACTGAATCGATGCTTAAGTGACACACACTAAAAAGAGACTTTGCATTGTAACGATGTGCATGTTGGAACAAGAGCCTACTGGTCACTGAATGGGCTCTGGCTTGGTACTCATGTGGATCCTGTGGGGCATGCTTGGTTATGTCCACTCAGCCTTGAAATCCCATGGTTTCCAGTTCGCCACAATTCACATTTACATGAAGACTCCTGCCTTTGCTCTATGTCCTTACTTAATCTTGGCCAGATCCCTGAGCTCTTCCTTGACTGTCACTGTTGCGGTGTGTTTGGGGGTCCCCAAAACCACCATTAGGCTCAATGATTTGTTAGAAGAAGTCACAGAATTCAGCAAGATTGTTATACTTATGATTATACTTTCTTACAGTGAAAGGATATAGATTAAGTTTAGCAAGGGAAAAGGTGCATAGTCTGGGAGATCTCAGGCATGAGCTTCTAGATGTCCTTTCCCAGGGGAGTCATGTGGACGGTGCTTAATTCTCCCAGCACTGATGTGTGAGAACACACACAGGGTGTTGTCAACCAGAGAGGCTCACCTGAGCCAGGTGTACTGACTTTTTATTTGGGTCAGTCACACAGTCATGACTGACCTAAGTTACTCAGTCTCAACTTCCCCCAGAGGTCACACTGATACAGTGTGGCCCAAGGTCACTACCTTAAGTCACCTTGTTAGCAGAATCTATCTGGTGTGGCCCAAGGCCTTAGGTAAACAAAGATACTCTTAACAGGCAGAATATTCCAACAGTTAGAGATACCTCCCAGGAGCAGGTCAAGAGCCAAACCTTTGGAATGTTAGGATTTGGACAACCCAGGCCTGCTGAGTCAACCCTTTACTGAACACCTGGCTGCAGGTGAAGGAAGCTTCTAATGACTGTTTCCTTGTGTTTCAATGACTTGGGTTCAGGGGCCTTGGGTGTACTCTTGAGGTATGCGTATGTATGTGGCCCAGAGTGGGGCTGCATGCCAGCCAGGGCAGGGCATTCTGTGTGATATAGAGGGCAGGCCCATGTCTTGTCCAGCTCAGTCTCAGGCCACTGGCCAGCCCAAGCTGGTGCAAGGAACACTTGAGGACACTGGCCATATGTTGACTGCCTGATTGATTGATTGCCTTCGGTGCTGACCCCTGAGTCCTCAAGGTGGAGCTGAGGACACTGACTCCCCTCTCCCCTCAGTGTTGGCCCCTCCTGAGGACCAGTGTTCTGGTGACCTAGCAGAGCCAGCCGAGCCCTTCACAGATGGAGCTGAGGTGAGCTGTGAGTCCTTCAAAGTCAGAGATGCCACATCCTGCTGTCCATGTCCCCAACCTTTCCCCACCACGGGCCATGGAGGGTCACATTCAGTAGCTGTGTCCAGCAGCTCCCCCAACACACCTCCCTTATCCTTAGGCCTGACCCAGGAGCCTGCCCTGTAGGCTCCCCCAGCTCATGCTTCTGAGAGCCAGGCCTCCCCAGGCTCACACTGCCTGAATAGTGGAGTAGGTGCTTGTCCCCACAACTCAGGACCCCAGCGCCCAAACCCACAGGCACAAGAGTGAGGTTGGGGCCCAGATGGATTGGTTGCCTGGTCTCTTCTGGCTGTGGACAGACAGCAGTGCTACCAGAAAAGCCATAATCCAGGTTTTATCCTTGGCACCCAGTTGACTATTTATTTATTTAAAGATTGGCACCTGGGCTAACAACTGTTGCCAATCTTTTTTTTTTTTTTTTCTGCTTTATCTCCCCAAACCCCCACTGTACATAGTTGTATATCTTAGTTGCAGGTCCTTCTAGTTGTGGGATGTGGGACGCTGCCTCAACGTGGCCTGACGAGTGGTGCCATGTCCGCACCCAGGATCCGAACCCTGGGCCGCCGCAGCGGAGCACGCGAACTCAACCACTCGGCCACGGAGCTGGCCCCCCAGTTGACAATTTAAAATGGCATCAGATAGCCCCAGAGGACACAGACTTGTGGGCAGGACTGACCATACCAGCCTGCAGCGAGGCCTGGGCTTCCTCTCCTGTCTAGGGTGCCTCGGCTGTGCCTCCTGGGCTGTCTCTGATCTTGGCTTTGCTTCTCTCAGGCTCCTCCCCATCTCACTGTCCACCCCTGGGCTCTGCCTGACTTTTCAAAAGTGGGTTTTCATTTATTAGTTTAGTTGTAGTTTCTCTTGCACAGAGGTAGAAAGAAATATGCTAATCTTGTCTGTCCTCTCACTTTTAAAAAAATTTCAAAATATATGTGCATTATAAGTAATTCAAACATTAACAAAAGTATGTAAAATTTCAAGCCTCCCCCCTCGTCTGCCTCTCTGAGATGGCCACTGTTACCCGTCATGTGTCCTTACTCCCTTCTCTCATGTATGCACATGTATGTGTGTTGAGCAGTACGTAGACGTTTCCAAAGAAAGCCCCGTCAGTGCTTTGCACCCCGTTGTTCTCACCTGGTTTCATGTTGGGGACCCTTCCACTCTCACAAATGTTTTTATTTATTTATTTATTGAGGAAGATTAGCCCTGAGCTAACATCTGCTGCCGATCTTCCTCTTTTTGCTGAGGAAGACTGGCCCTGAGCTAACATCTGTGCTCATTGTTCTGTACTTTATATGTGGGATGCCTACCATAGCATGGCTTGCCAAGTGGTGCCATGTCTGCACCCAGGATCTGAACTGGCGAACCCCAGGCCGCCGAAGTGGAATGTGCGAACTTAACCACTGTGCCACTGGGCCAGCCCCTTTCACAAAAGTTTTTTTATCAGCAAATAATTTATTATCTCAAGTGAACTCAAATACATGGTTTTAAAAGCCTTGATGAATTCTCAAGTGTGATTTTATTACATCTTGGGCCTCTTGGAGCACAGTGTACCCAGTTTTTTAGTGGAAGCCCATGAGAAAGCCAGGCTCACTGTGCAGCACCCTGGGCACGGTGTCCCTGACACCTGCTCACTGTACTGAGCTCTTCCTGTGTTCAGAGGTGGGGCTCGCGGAGCTGGGTGGACATCTAGTCAGGAGAGGGGTTCCACTTGTTCTCTGGTCCTCTCACCCTTCAGCTGGGCTTCAGGCCCTGCAGACAGTAAGGGCTGACCCCAGAGGAGCCTCCAAAGAGACTCAGGGATCCAGAGGGTGGGCCTGGGTGGGAGGATTGCCTGCCACACACCTTTCTGTTCTGTTCCTCTGGGGCCCTGGATGCTTGTCACCCTGTCCTGTCCTCTGAAATGATGCTGTGCCCCAGCTGACTGGATGGGCAGAGGGAGCAGAGACTTCAGCCTGTGGTGGGTGAGCTAGTGAGCACTCACCAGGCCTCCCAGCATCCTCATGGTTGCACGCACTCTCTGGCCAGACCTGGGTGCTAATTCTCCCTCTCCCCTTGTCCTCCCCTCTCCCTGGTCTCTCTGGCCTGCACTCTCTCTCTCTCCCAGTTTCCATTTGACTCCTACCATGCCCCTTTGACTCTCTTCTTCCCATGGACATGGGCTCATTCCAACTGTTGGTGGCGCTTGGAGACCAGGCCCTGCATCCCACATGGGAAGACTAGGGACCACATGATGCCCTGCAGAAGGAGGCCTGCAGGGAGGTGACCCATTTGGGTAAGGATGCGGGTTTCTGGGTGTGGGTTGGTCTTATTGTAAGATACACAGGTCCTCAGGTGAGTGGTCCCTGTTTCCAGCCATGGGCCCTGCCTAGAGGAATCCTTTACCTGAGCCTGCCTGCCTCCTGTGGGATTTGGAGGGGCTAGCCCAGGGGTTTGGTCAAGGGCTAAACTTGGCCTCAAGGTTTTGCTTGAGAGCTCAGGTGCCCACATATCTTGCATCTGCCTGCCATACACACCTGTGCACACCTGGCTGAGGTGTGCCCAGACCCAACCTCAGATCACACACATGAAATGAGGACTGCCTGCTGGCTGGACCTCTTCCTGTTTGGGTGTCTTTGCCATTCGTTGTAGAATCAGAGTCAGATGAGAGCCTGACTTTAAACACCATTTTTGGGCATATTAATCAGATAAGGGAAGAGTCACTTGACCTTAGTTGGCCGTGGGATGTCTGGCACCTCTCCATCTAGGAGTCCAAGTCTGCTGGTCAGCGTGTGCCCAGCTGCCGTGGTGGGGACACCTGGTTGAGTGTTTTCAGTAAATGGCCTTCCCTGAACCTTCATTAGTTTCCAGCTGATACTGCTTCCCACTGTTGTCACAGCTCCCAAATACATCCAGAGAGAACCTCAGGTGTGATGCTAGTTGACACTTTTGTCATTGCTTTAACCGTTTACTGTCTAAAAAGAAGGCAATTCTATGTATTTCACAAGTGACAAGTACAGTGAGATAGTCAAACAAGTGAAAAATGCCAAACTAGAAAAGAGGAAGTCTTCCCTCTCACTCCACCGACTGAAGTGATTTGATGTTGTGTGCATCAGGAACGAAGACATACTGATCATCCCTGTCAGAAGGCAACACCAGCTTTCACTATTACATCAAAAATGAGAACATGGGGTGGGCTGGCCTGGTGGCACAGTGGTTGAGTTCGCACATTCTGCTTTGGCAGCCGGGGGTTCTCTGGTTCAGATCCCGGGTGCAGACATGACACCGCTTGGCAAGCCATGCTGTGGTAGGCATCCCACATGTAGAGTGGAGGAGGATGGGCATGGGTGTTGGATTGGGGCCGGTCTTCCTCAGCAAAAAGAGGATTGGTGACAGATGTTAGCTC